>NC_062552.1:44115491-45488412 GCF_016906955.1 Phacochoerus africanus
ATGGAAAGCCTGTTCATCTGTCTCACTCCAAGGTCAGTGTCCTCTCTTCACAATCCTGATGTGATTCCCTTAGGAAACTCTGCCATAGCCTGATTTGTGTTTCCATAGAGCTTTGTATTCCATTTATCACCCCAAACCAATCATCTTATATCACGGATATAGTGAGGTATGAGAGGAAGGGGAAAATATGAATTGTGTAACTGTTATTTAGGCTGTTGCTGTAAGTCTGTCTACTTGATGATGGCATGGAGGGAGTGGTTATGAAAATGTTTAATTGTTCAGGAGACCAGGATTAAGTTTCTGTAACACAAGGAGATGGGTAAAAGTCATCCCTCAAGCTTAAATGCCCTAAGTGGGCGGCTGAAGGTCTGTGCTAGAGGCAGTGGGTAATGGTACACCATCTCCTTTTCAGCCACTGTTGCTTGATCCTTTGTTACTTATTCAAAGTGTTCACCACCCAAATATTTTCTTGTCTATTTCTTTATTCATTTATTATGGACTTGTTTTTTTTTTTTTTATCATCCTCAGTGTTACAATAAGCTTGATTTAGTCAGAAATCTTGTCTCATTCACTGTGATCTTTCTAGAACCCAGAAAGAGATCTGGCATGTACTCAGTGTTTGTTGAACTAGAGAATAAATGAACAACACTAAAATTCTTCAAGGAGAGGAAAGAAAATTGAGGGGGGGAGCTCAGGTTTCTAGGACTTTTCTGATTAGGATTTATAATAATTTTTTTCATTACAAATGCAGTTATTGCTACTATTCCTTGAATTTCTTTTTAGATTTTTTTTTCCTTTCCTTGAGGGGGAAGGGCGATTATTGTTTCTGGCATCAGCGACCAACTCCTTGATCCACAAATGATGTAGAAGTATGGTACTTATTATTTTACTCTAAGATCTTCAGGGTGTCTTGATGTTCACAGACCTCTACAATACTGTGGATTCTTGAGTTACAAGCTAGTAAGTGAAATAAGGTAATATTATAACCCTGGACCTGATTCTGTTTGTCTTTGTTTTTATGCCTCACACAGACAACACTCAGTAAATATTGAAAGAATAAATGAATAGACTTGTGGTTGCCAAGGGGGAAGGGGAGGGAGTAGGATGGATTGAGGGTTTGGGGTTAATAGATACAGACTGTTGCCTTTGGAATGGATTAGCAATGAGATCCTGCAGTGTAGCTCTGGGAACTATGTCTAGTCACTATGACGGAGCATGATAATGTGAGAAAAAAGGAATGTGTAATTGTATGTGTAACTGGGTCATCATGCTGTACACTAGAAAAAAAAATAACGTATTGGGGAAATTTGAAAAAAAATAGAAAAGTAAATGGACTAAATTATCCAACTACACATACCCATCATCTGTGATATAGTTCCCAAGGAAATGACTTTGTACTGTAGAAACACACCTTTTTAACCTTGACACATGGCAGCACCTTCCCAGCTATGGCAGTGGGTGCTCTCAGGTGAGTGAGAGGTGAGGAACATGTGCTCCATTCCAGTGGGAGAAAGATGATATAGCCTCTTAGTACTCAAGGTGTGGTCTCTTATCACCTGTGAGTTTATTGGAAATGCAGAATCTAGACCCTATTCTAGAACTTCTCAGAATCTGCATTTTTACCAAGATCCTTGGGTGATTTGTGTGCACATTACTGTTTGTAAAGCAATGCTTTATGGAAGGTAGATCAACAATTATGTTAACCTCAGTCCTCGGTCATGTCTTAATATCTACATCTCTCTAAAACCTCCTAGATAGCTATGTATTGGTAGACAACAAAATCCCTCTTCAGTGACTCGGAGGAGTATTACCTCATCTAAAATCCTGTTTGTATATTCATCAGTTTCCAGAAAACATACTCAGTACAGTGTTTTGAATTAATCAATTCAGCATTTAAATGATGAAATTTGCAGTCTCAATAAAGCATGATAAACAGCTGCTGCCTTTCACTTCTGCCTCCATTAAGGGGGAGTTAGAAATACTCACCGGAAACTCATCAGTTCTCTGTTTCTTGCCAAAAATGTCCTTGGCACAATTTCCAAGTTCAAAGAAGCACTGGATTTTACATCTAGAAACATCTGCTTTAATCTGTGCTTGGAACAAATGGGAACGTAAACATCTTTCATTGTTCTGCTTCTCAACACTTCTATAGCACTTTGAGTTGGGGTCACAAAATTACCATCATGTGGTAGAAGGCTTTACACCATAGGATGTTACACAATTAAATGGTAAGCAATGTCAAAATGGTAAGATAGATAATATGTGCAATAAAATTAGAAGAAGAGATTTGGATTGCTTGAGAAGCCAAATAAACCATGAGAGAAGGTAGATATCAGACCTGGCACTGAGGGTCGAAGAGAGACTGGAAAGTGGACAGAAAAGGCCATGCATTTCAGAGAGAAATGACAATGAAGAGAATATGAATAGAGAAACGATCAAAGCAAGTGGCATTAATGAGGAAATGCATTCACAAAGTGTGACAACAGAATTCACAATTAGAAATGTTGACAGCGGAGTTCCTCTTGTGGCTCAGTGCGTTAAGAACCCAACTAGTATCCATGATGATGCAAGTTTGATCCTTGGCCTCGCTCAGGGGGTTAAGGATCTGGCATTGCTGCAAGCTGCAGCATAGGTATCAGATGCGGCAGGGGAGGATCCTGCATTGTTGTGCCTGCGGTGTAGGTCAGCAGCTATGACTCCCCTAGCTTGGGAACTTCCATATGCCTCAGGTGTGGCCCTAAAAAAAAAGAGAGAAAGAAAGGAAATTAAAAAAAAAAATGTTGATCAAGACAGATTGGTCCAAATTTGACTGTATATTTGACTATAAGTTAAATAGAGATGCTATAAGTTAGTAACAGAATTGGGGGAAATCGTTTTAGCAAGAAAGGCTAAGCAAAGGTGTACAGTTTGAAAATCTAGCACTAATGTCAGTGTTGCCATGCTGGGTCTTGAGAAGTGATAGCGGAATAGCAACAAATCTGTGATTTCCAGGAAAGGATATTAGTTTCTGAAGCAGTTTAACTCTTCTGTAGCTTATTTATGCATTCCCTAATTTTCAAAAGGGTGGTAAATAATTGATAGAAGTCATCAACAGACAGATGCAACAAATGCAGAGCATGTCTGAACATGGCGCTAAGTGGGACTCCATAGAATTTTTCCCTTTAGATATGTTTCTGGATTTCAGGTGCTTTCAAAGATGCCTCTTAGTCTTTTGGGGAGTGAAGATTTCCAAGTCATTGAGAAGATTCCTTTTGTTGTTCTTTGTTCTAAATACTATACCTTGGTGGCTCCTTCTAAGTATTGTGAAAATTGGCAAGACACCTACCTGGCCATAGGGTTCAGCTGTTTGTTTATGATCCAACACATCTAACCACAAAGGTGAATCAAAACCAGTTTCCCAGGATCAGTTTCTTGGGGTATCTTCTCTTTTGCATTCCTTACCCCTAAAATCCCAGGCTTTAGGAATGTGCGAGGCATTTTCCAGTGGTCAGTATGATAATTTCTCTGTAGATGGTGGCCACACTGCTACAGAATCATCATGTCAGAACCCCCATATGAAGCATTTTGTAGAATGGTCATGATGATGCAGGCACGTCCTGGAGCAGCATAAATGCACTTAAGGGGATCCCTACTTGACAGGTGGTCTGTATTTTCTACCAAAAAGAATAGGAAGGTGACTTGGGAACTACTGGCCACAAAACAGTGATAGGTCTCTTTGATAGAATTCTAGAGTAAATAGACTCTTCTCTGGGTACTCTATTCTCATTTTCAGAAAGAAACTGGGCTCAGTTCATGCAAGGACTGAATCTATCCCTCCAAGAATAATAGGAAGACTGGGATTTCTCTCACTGCTCACTTGTGGTCCTTATCAGCTCAATCAGAAAGGAGCTGAATCTTAAAAATTAAAGACAGACTGGAAAGAATTTTAGAGGCTCCCTAGAATAACCTCTTTAATTTGTGGATCTCCTAATGCACTAAATCTACGAATACTGACTTTTAATGTAGTTCAGTTCTTACTGACCTCATGCTTAGTTAAAATAGGAAGTGATTTATGTAGTGGAATCTGAGAAGATCCTAAAGTTGCATCTTCAGGATGCAGATGCATCAAGTTGATTGAGAGCTTTTTATTTCTAGGACCAGAGCCATTAGCTAATGACAGAAGAAAGAAGAGAATGAACCTGTTACCACCCACTGATGCCCAGAATTAGTTAATCTCCTCTTCTGTAAATTGAGGGATTTGGCTAAAAGACAATTAAATATTAACTTGGCTGCGCATTAGAAACATATGGAGGACTTTAAATATATACCAATGCTTAGTCACCATTCCCAGATATTTTAATTTATCGGGTCTGAGATGCTTCTGGAGTACTTTGGGTGCTTTGAATATGCCATGAACATTGAGAATGGCTGGAGGAGGGACCCTCTATGTGGTCTCCAGTTCCAAGAACCTAAAAGGCAATAATAGGTCTGGTAATTCCTAAGATTGAGTCACTATGGCTTTACTTATTTGTTGTTAATTCTAGTGAGGAATCCTACATGCCATGCCATGCCATGCAATAATTCAGTCTCTGAAATTATGGCTGTGGGAAATTTATGACATTTCCAGCAAGCCAAAATGGCTTCCAAAAAAAAGGATATCATGCCCTTTGTTGACTTCAAATTTCACTATGAATTGAGTCCCTAAATATATCTTTCAATTTTACCAACTATTACATTACCTATAAGGATTATACAGGTGAGAACTGATTATTTATCAAAAGCGGGATAAAAATAGCTCACCTTTGATAAGAATTGATTATTTCTCAAAAACTGTATGAAATTGGCTCCTACCTACAATATTGCTCCTACAAGAAGATTGAGAAATATTTGTTGGTGGAAAATGCTATAAAGACAACTCTTTTATAGCATCTATAAATCCTTGCAAAAACACTACAAGTGATGAAATAATTTCAGTGGGTTATTGTCACATGAAGATATTAGTCAGAACTTATAAAACCATCGTTGGCCATGAAAGATGCTTATAAATGTGTTTTGCTGTAAATTGCTAAGGAAATATAAAAGTGTGTTATTATTTTGGATTCTGTTTATTGGAAACATTTGGGGAACTGGAAATTTAATTAGCTGGCTGACTGGATTTAAAGGCAACTGGCAAGCACCATCCTTCACAAATTGCGACTTCAAAAAGCTCCAGTTTGCTCTAAGGGTTTAGCCTGAGGATTTGTCCCCGATTGAATTCGTAGAACCAAGGTGCATAGACTTTTTTTTTCCCATTGTTAATGATTAACTTTAGTTAATCATTCCTGGAGGTCTAGAGCTGAATTGAGAATTTATGCTCATCTACGGGTTTTGAAGAGCTGTGGGACTCTGCCATGTGAGGCCTTGCATAGAGAGCTTCAGTTTGGAGTAGGAAAAATGTTTTGCATGGGTGAACATTTCCTGCAGGTCCATTACTGTGTTGTCCTATAAAAGATGGCATTTTAGGAGAGAGAGGCTTTAATAATTCTCTCCTAGGCTTGAACAGTGATAACAGTGTTGATAAGGAGGCAGTCAAGATGCAGTAGAAGAGGAGGAGGTAGGTCAAGATGCAGTAGAAGAGGAGGAGGATGCTAGAAAAGAGTAATGGGAACAACATTCAGGATTCAGGCTCTCGGCTCTGTACTCGGCACAATGCCTGGCTCCCAACTATTACTAATTGTTGTCATTGAGTATTTCCTTGGTCTTGGGTATTGAGCTGTGTACTTCCCTTATGTTATCTCATATATCCCTTATCACAGGTATGTGAGGGCTTTAACCCCCACCCCAGGCCTGGGTAACATAGTTTCATCCTGGGACCCCCTCCTTTAGAGGCTCCACTCTGGATTTCCTTTAGTCAAGAGGATATGTCCACCAGGAGTGATTCCCCTTTCTGGACATGGTCTGGGTCTTTGGTGTTCCCTGTCCAAAGGGCCTTGGGCACACTTTCCAAGAGGGTGTAGGCCTCTTTCCCACAGGCAGATCACAACCTATAAAAACAGGTTACCAGTTGCAGGGGAATTGATGTCAGGTTGGCTCATCAGTTACCAGGGAAACTAGCAGAGAAGCACACCTCTCAGTGCTGTCATAGTGGAGGTGTTCTGATCTAAAGATTAGAACAGTGATTAGCTAGGGCCAGAGGGCAAGTGTGTAGGCTTTTACTGATTAGGCTCTATGATTAAGAGGGACAGTCAGTTCTGTGAGTAGGGTGTATGTGTAGCAGGGACTGGTCCTCTGCAGGCCATGTACAGAGAGCAAGAGAATAGGCATCTTGGGTGGCCTGACCAGACACCAGTCTCGTATGTTATTCAGCCCTGTGCTCTTGAAGCTCTAGGTGATGTGGGATCTACACTGGTCTCCAGATTAACTTCCATTTCCAGTACAAGTTTAAATGAATGATCCATGCTCCCTGATTACATCCAACTTGAGCTTTTTTATTATGTTCTGCAGGATCGTCTAGTTATTTGAGAAAGCATTTTGAGTCATTTCATCAACCTTTGTTCGATTTTCCATTGCAGGAGAATTTTGCAATTTTGAAGCTACTGTACTTTTGGAAACATAAGACTCGTATTAATCCAAAGAAAATTGTTCTAGTCTCAGCAGGACTGTATTTTTTTTTTTAATTTTATTTTTTTTTGTCTTTTTAGGGCCACACCCATGGCATATGGAGGTTCCCAGGCTAGGGGTCGAATCAGAGCTGTAACTGCTGGCCTACACCATGGCCACAGCAGTGCAGGATCCGAGCCTCGTCTGCGACCTACACTATAGCTCACGGCAACGCCAGATCCTTAACCCACTGAGTGCGGCCAGGGATTGAACCAGAGTCCTCATGGATGCTAGTCAGATTCATTTCTGCTGAGCCACAATGGGAACTCCTCATTTTTATTTTCTTATTAAAGTATAGTTGATTTACAGTGTTGTGACAATTTCTGCTGTACCCAGTAATAAATATATATAATTTGACCCAGTAATAAATATATATATATTTTTTCTCATCTTATTTTCCATCATATTCTATCCCAAGTGATTAGATATAGTTCCCTGTGCTGTACAGTAGGACTTCATTGTTTATCTATTCTAAATGCAATAGTTTGCAGCTACCAACTCCAAACTCCCCTTCTATCCCACTCCCTCCCTGCTGCTTGGAGACCACAAATCTGTTTTCTATGTCTTTGAGTCTGTTTCTGTTTTGTAAATAGGTTCATTTGTGCCATATTTTAGATTCCACATATAAGTGCGATCAGGTGGTGTTTGTCTCTTTCTGACTTACTTCACTTAGTCTGAGAATCTCTAGTTACATCCATGGTGCTGCAAATGGCATTATTTTGTTATTTTTTATGTCTGAGTAGTATCCCATTGTGTATATTACCACATCTTCTTAATCCATTCATCTGTCAGTGGACATTTAGGTTGCTTCTATTTCTTGGCTGTTGTGTCAGTAGGACTGCATTTTTAAGTAATGCAAAATATCATCAGGTTCTGGAGTTCCCGTCATGGCTCATCTTGAGATGAAATTCAGGCAATGATTTTAGGTGTGATTATGTGACATCAACAATATGATTATGGGAGTTCCTGGCTCGGTGGAAATGAATCTGACTAGGAACCATGAAGTTGTGGGTTTGATCTCTGGCCTTGCTCAGCAGGTTAAGGATCCAGTGTTGCTGTGAGCTGTGGTGTAGGTTGCAGACTCAGCTGGGATCCTGCAATGCTGTGGCTGCAGCATAGGCTGGCAGCTGTAGCTCTGATTCAGTCCCTAGCCTGGGAACCATCATGTGCCCTGGGTGCGGCCCTAAAAAGCAAACAAAAACAAAAACAATATGATGTGATTAAAAAAAAAAAAATCTGAAACTGGGATGCCTGGGCTCACATTGTTCTTTCACTTGGTAGCTGTGTGATCTTTGGTGAGCTGGTTAATGCCTTTGAGCCTCAGTTTTCTCCTCTTTAAAAGAAGGGTGGTATTAATAACTACCTCATAAGGTTTCTCTGAGAAATGAGAATATTGGTATGTGTAAAATAAAGAAATCCTCAGCACATAGTAAGGCATAAAAAAATTTATTTACTATTAACATGGTAGATATCGATGATACCAACTAATAAATTGCAAACTAATTACATGCTCAAGAGGGTAAAAAAAGTAATGATAGGCAACATAATTTAATATTCAGGCTTATATGTTTTATCCTTTATTTGAAATGAGCTGAGTTGCAAAGGTTTCAACAACTGTTCAACAGCAAAAAGATTTGAAGGATTTTTAAAATAGGACTTGAGTTAGTGTTCCCTTTAAATATGCCTTCAAGCAAGTACATAAGAAATTCATCTTAAAATATATGTAAGCTTAATTTATATATTTAATTAAATGGGATCCTGAACATACAAACCTGATTTTTAATGTTGCCTTTTGTTAGGTATACACACACACATATATATATATATATATATATATATGTATATTTAATTTACTTTATTGAAGTGTATTAATTACAATGTATTAATTTCTACTGCATAGCAAAGATGTATATGTGTATATGTGTATATATATATTCTTTTTCATATTCTTTTCCATGATGGTTTATTACAAGATATTGAGTATGATTCTCTGTACTATACGTAGGACCTTGTTGTCCTAGTTTAGGTATATTTAACATTCAGAAATTGTTTTGACACAAATTTGATCATCATTTTGGAAAAACCCAGTTTCTAACAAAAGGCTGCTATGACTAGAATGTATTTTCTGTTTATATTTCTTCATGTCCTTTGTGAAATGTTAATGGCAAATGTGAAATGTTACAGGCAAAGAATAGATCTTAGCTCTAGTATTTTAAAAGTGGGTATTTTCAGCTATAAATATGTTGTTAAAATTATATTTGATCTCTTTTTCAACCTGCATGAAAGAAACAGCCTGAATTAATGTAAGTCCATGTAAAAATATGCACCGTGGATTACTGAGGAAGAATTTAAATTCCTTCCCTTCTCCTCAGGAGGAATGTATAATGTAGCATTTCCTCCCCCCCCCCCCAGAGCATTTTAGTACATTCATGGTTGAAAAATCGCAGAGGAGGTCATCAGGGAAAGCGTTTTGTTTTGTGATAGGACTCTTTGGAAATAAAAGAATCTCTTCCTTAATCTGGGACACAACAATTTATCTCTTTGTACACCTATTCCTTAAAGCTGATGTTTTGTGTGAGACCTATATGCATCTTGAATGCCTCCTATGATATGATTGCTCCATCAAATAAACTTGAAGATCTACTTGGCTTCATTAGGTGATTGAGGTATTAGGAAGCATCCTTCTGGTAGCTAGAAGGGTCCTGCAAGGAGCTGTACAAAAGGAGAGGTCTTTAGAGGCAGAGAGAGGGTGGAGCAAGGGAGTGGTTAGTGAAAGAAAAGAAAGAATTGTTTCCAGTTGTTCTTTTTTGGGGGAGGTAATGGCAGGGGTCTTAAGCATATTACTTTACTGGTGCTGAGCAGGATACTTCAGATTATCTGTTTAAAGATCTCATTCGTGGAAGAGGTAGACAGTCCATTTAAGTTTGCGGTCATGGAGGAAAATGACTCCATTGGGGGCTGGTATTTTATTTTATTTTAATTTTTGCTTTTTAGGACCGCCCCTGCAGCATATGAAGGTTCCCAGGCTAGGGGCTAAATTGGAGCTGTAGCCATTGGCCTAAGCCACAGCCACAGCAAGGCCAGATCCAAGCAGCATCTGCAACCTACACCACAGCTCATGGCCATGCCAAATCCTTAACCCACTGAGCAAGGCCAGGGATCGAACCTGCATCTTCATGGAGATGCTATCAGATTCGTTTCTGCTGAGCCATGATGGGAACTTCCAGTTATTTCTTTTTAACATTAATTAAAAAAATATATATATGGGATCAAACCTTAGGCACATAGAAGTAAAAGAAAGAAAATGATGGATTAGGAGTACAGATTTTCTCAGTGTGTCCTTTAGCGGAATTTATCACCCCAAGAGATGACTCTTTGGCATAAAGATAATTTTAGGCTAATCATCTTTTAAGAAATAGCAGGCATAGGAAAAGCTCTAAAAACCTAGTAGAAGTTACACTCTACACCTTTATATGTATCAGGGAAATCTTCATTTGTAAGGGTGTCTCCATCTCTGTACCAGGAAGTGGAGACTGACCTACTCCCTGGAAATTTATCAGTGGAGAAGGCACTGACATAAATCTGCACAACAGCCTTACCTATGTTTACTAGGCTTTTCCTAGGGTCTCCGTGGTGGTGGTCAGCATGCAGTTAACTTCCTTCACCTGGTGGCCTCCCCTCCCCTACTTCTGACAGCTATTATTTGTATTTAGCTGAAAATGGTATTTAGGGTGGTGGCTTGGGCAGTTTTAGAGGGTTACTCAGTTTTCCTGGGTATCTTCCATATATACAGGAAGTGTACATGTTATTAAACTTGTGCTTGTTTTGCTCCTGTTAATCTACCTTTTATTAGGGGAGGTCTCACCAAGAACCTAAAAGATTTGAAGGAAAATTATTCTCTCCCCCACCCCTCGCAATTTCACATTAGCATTTGTTGCCAGTAGGTATTGAAGGGCTGTTGGTATATGATGAAAATGACCTGCTATATCTTCACAAGTCCTGGGCTGAAGTTATCACAGTTGAACCAGAGACTCTATAATTTTTGGTATCAGAATGTTTTTGAGAAACAACAATAGTAAACTCAATAGGAAAAATCAAGTTGATCCAGTGTTTTATTCTGTTTCAGTGCATGCATTATGACTCTGAGGTCACAGTGGGAACCTTGGCATCAGAAAGACATTGCTATTAAAGCTGTCTAAAGAAAGGCTACATTTTTCTATCAACCAAAGAGATTAATTATATTTCCTGGAAGTTGGCTGTGATTTTTGGTATTAATGTAAGATTTGTGAGTTATGATTGCTATCTCTTTATTTTATAATATCTTCATGCATGTGAATAACATAAAGTCTCTCTTAGATTTATCTACAGACTTCGTTTTTCAGTTTCTTTTTCTATTAACTTTAACATTCTTCAGTCATATGTGTTCCCATCAAGATGTAGCTCAGGGACCGATCATTGCTTTTGGGTCAAGAACACGATCCTTGAATCTGCTTGGTTAGGATTTTTTGTTAAGATTGTGCTATATTTATTAATATTATTATTTGTGTCCCTACATCCACTTTGAGTTTCAAAGGCTGTGACCTTGCCTTGTATCTCTGTCTTTATAAGTAGTAGTCCATGAAATAGAAAGCTATAAGCATAGGGATGTAGAAATCATTTCAATTTCAATTTGTATACACTAGCCAAACAGATCTAGGAATCATAGTAAAACATAGCAGGTGCATTTAAAATCAGAAATTGATGATGTTAGCATTATGTCTCTGCTCAGCATCAGATCCAGTATGAGGTATGCAATGATGCCATTCAAATAGCAGACATTTTAACTTATTAGTTATTTAGTTAATACAACCAATCTATTGTACAAGGTTGATTGAGGTGGAAGTAGGGAATACCTTTTATCTCTACCTATAATGTTATCAAGCCAAACTTGGTTCACTCACCAGAGGTGCAACAAACCCAATCAACTGACACCAGGTTATGGTGAAGGAAAGTATAGCATTTATTTCAGGGCTCCAAGGAAGGAGAACAAATGAGCAACTCATATTCAGAAGACCCTAATTCCTTGATCCCTTTCAAGAAAGAGTTTTTAGAGACATGTAAGTGAGGAGCTCATGGGGTGTGTGATCATCTTGTGCCCAGTGCTCTGATTGGTTGATGGTGAGGTAGCAGAGTGATGTTTTGGGAATCTCAGGTATCACCCTTCTGGTTCCAGCCTCTCTAGGGTCTACATGGTGGTTGTCAGCACACAGTTAACTTCCTCTACCTGGGGTTGTTTCAGTATCTGCAAAACACAAAGCTATGGCTCAGAATATGAGCCCTTGAGGATGAACTAACCGTCCTTGACCAAAGTATTATTATTTTGTCTTGCTTGACTGTTTTCCTTTCTTTCTGTATTTTCTCACTTCTCTGATTAAATTTGGTTTTTTGGACTTCAGGAAGACCTAAGAGGCTGAAGCTTTTCTACAAACAAGACAGACGGGAGGGTTGTTTGTCCCCAAGAAGGCCCTGCAGGGTCTTGCATGGTTTCAGTAACAGTATTTTCAATAGCACTATTTTTCAAATAGGAAGAGATCTCTCTTTCCTTCCCTGCCCCCTGGATATTTCGGATGGGAATCATTTTCTCATCATTATTATTTAAAACAGTGCCATTTTAAGTGATTAACAATCAATCCCAAATAAATCCAACTTTATCTTTTCCTCAAGTTTTAAGCTTGTCCTTTACACTGAAGCTCCCTACCTGATTTGAATTAAGGAATGGAATTCCTAACACCCAGGAAAATATTGTGTAGGAATTTTCTTTCTTACTAAATGCTCCACAAAGCCTTCATATTTCCTGCTCTGATGGCAAGTTTCATATTTAAGTTATTAACAAGTCCTGCATGGATGTATTTTGGGAACGTGTGATTACCTAACATCTATTGTTTTAAATTATCATTCCAACTCAGGCACAGTCCCTTTTAATATCTTCTTACATTTATTAATGCAAAAGTATTTATAGGCAGCTAATATTCCAGACTCTGTGGCAAGACCTGATGATTTATGTAATTAAGAGTTAAGGAAGAGTAAAATAAATTATATTAATTGAATAATAAAATAATTGGTTTTTAAAAATAAACATTAATAGTCAGATGAATTAGAGTCTAATATTTATTTGGAGGAAGATTTGGTTTTGTTTCACTTGCTGTCAGCTGGTGAATTTTTTTAATATGTAAGAAATTATTACCAGCTCATCTTCACATTCTTCTTTTTCACCGCTTGTCTCAAAAATATATTTTATAGTGAAAGGACATAACCTGAGACCACAGATTACATTTAGTGTTCTTTGTCTGAAGCAGTGATTCAGTCTTTCTGTGCCTTTATTGATCTTGACATTTTTTTTAGCATTGCAGGCCAATATTGTAAAATGCCTCTCAATTTTGTTTGTCTGCTGTGTCCTCATGATTGGATTCAGATGATGTATCTTTGGCAAGCCTATTGCAGGATTGATGTGCTGGTCCCTTCCTTGCCTCTAGCTCAGGCACTCACATGTCGATTTGTCTTGATATTGATGATGTTCACTTTTATTACTTCATTAAGGAGGTGTTGGCTAGGCTTCTCCCATGTAAAGTTACTCATTTATTTCTTTTCCTGTAATCAGTAGCTATTTTGTGGAAAGGTACTTTGGAAGGATGTAAATATTCCATTCTGCATTCAGTTTGTACTTACTACTGTGTTATTTGTGTCTTCATGGATGGTTACATTCCTCTGACTCATGTTTCTCATATGATTGTTCAGGAAGAAACTGGACAAGGAAGAGAAAGACGAAAGTCAAAAATCCTTTCATTAAATAGAGATCATTGAGCTCAGGATATTCATTTTGCAGGGGAAGGAACCTGAGACCCAGGAAAGCTAAATGAGACACAGGGGCCAAAACCTATGAATCCTTATCCCAGGACCTGACACAACGCACTTTAAATGTTGTATTATTGATCATCACTTTCTTGAGTTTCTCAGTACAATTTAATGGACATTGTAAAAAAAAAAAAACTGTTGTGAAAGATTCAAGAATGTGAAGTAACAATGCATTCTGTCTGTAATATTTTATTTAAAAATATTTTCTGTGGTTATATTTCATCCAGCCATTCTCTCGTTTTTATTTTTTTCTTGGAGGTACACCAGCCTGGCAGCATTAGTCCACAGACATTAAAGAGAATATCTCACATCCTTCTCTTTCCCAACTAAAGGACAGATGAATGGATTAAGAAGATGTGGTATATATATGGTATATACTACTCAGTGGAATACTACTCAGTCATAAAAAAGAACAAAGTAATGCCATTTGCAGCAACATGGATGGAACTAGAGACTCATACTGAGTGAAGTAAGTCAGAAAGAAAAAGACAAATACCATATGATATCACATGTCTGGAATCTAATATATGGCATAAATGAAACTATCTACAGAAAAACCACAACAGCAATAACCAAACTTTAGAAGTTTAGCTTTTAAGGAAGGCCCTTGGTATGACTTCTGAGACAGGAGACTATACTCTTCCACGTTGACTTTAGACTGAATTATCATCCTCTTTCTATACAGCCTATCTTTTGAAGCTTTCTCAAATTCTGTGGAGTATAAAAATGATGATTTCTTGTGAGAAAAATATTACATGTACATGTAGAATCAAACTTTTAGTGTGGAAAGAAATCCATAGACTTTAGCTAAAATAGAGTGATTTATCTATCTGTGTGTGGGGGTCTAAAGGTCTTAATTTTAACAAGAAATTCAGAAGTTTCTGATGCATGTGTGCCCAGAGATATACCATGGAATCACTGTGATTAATGTAGATTAAATCATGTAAAAAATTAAAGCTGATTTTAGTGTTAGGAACCTAAGGAACAGCTAGAAGAAATTGTGATTATTTAGCTGAGCAATTACAACCACCTGCAATTCAGTGGTTGGAGGCATGCCTTTAAAGCTAGATTTTTATCAGTATATTATAATATTTGACATAAAAGAAGAAATCAGGGTATGTTTTTGGGACAGAGTTCAGCTACCACTACTTTTCTACCAATTCAGGAAAATGTGACCCTTTTTGAAAACTTAATTTTCTTATTGGATACAACCTTTTCAGTTTGTACAGAATTTGATGGTTCATAGGAGCTATTATTTCTTCAAATGAGGAGATCAGAACAGAGAGAGTCAGATTTATTTTCCAAATAGTGCATAGGTATCTGCTAGAAAAGCCAGATCTAGAAACTATAGCTCCACGCTTAGGACCTGTCTGCTTTTCTTCTATGCTAAGCTCTGTGATGTAAATCTATGGACCTTTAGAAAAGGTCATGGTGAATGATAGATGTAAATTTATCATATATATTAATTATCCATCGTATCTATTTTATACATGTTAATATAATTTTCTTTTGAAAATTTATCTCTACTTCATTTTCCAACACTAGCAAAAAATGTAAATAAATAGGAGGACAGATTCTAATTATTTGCTTAGTTTATTTGTTTGTTTGTTTGTTTACTCTGTCTCACCCTAATTTCTCAGGTCCGGATAATTCCATAGAATTTCCAAATATAGTTGTCAAAGGATAAAATCCTCAAAACTGATGAAACATGTCATATGCTGAATTCTTGCCAAATTGTAAATGTTCTAACCTTTTGATGCCTTCTTCTATCATGTCTGTAATTTCCTCTCATTTTTCTTCCTGCTCTGGGAAAACTTTGCCTAAAGCTTATATTGTACTGCTCCACATAACACTTACAGAGAGAGGTCTCGCTTTTTTCTTAGCACTGTCTACATTTCTAGTCAATAACATATTCATACTTTTCTGTGGAATGCTTTTTTTCTTTTTGTTGTTTTGTTACATGTTCCAGCAAAATAATTTTTTTCTTATGTCTCTTAATTGACTTTTCAACGAGTCTTCCATTCCCTCAGAATTTTCTGTTGCAATCATATGATAGCATAAATTGGCAGGAATCAGGAATATAATAGGTTATGTAAGCATATTCTTGGACCTCTGAAATCTCCCAAGCTCATGGTTTATGAGAGAGATTTAATTTAATTCAACAACCTTCAATCTCTTAGCAAAATTTAATTACATAGTGTAGTATTGTCAACCATAGTCACCATGTTATCATGCAATACATTAGATCCTCAGACTTTATTCATTTTATAGCTAAAATTTTGTGCATTTTATAATCTTCCCTTATGCATTCCCACTCCACCCACACACTTCTGCCCGTGCCAACCACAGTTCTGTTCTCTATATCTATGAACTCATGTTTTTTTGTTTGGAGTTTTGCTTGTTTGTTCTTTAAATTCCACCTGTAACAAATACCATGCAGTATTTGTCTTTCTCTGGTATCTTTTACTTAGTATGATGCCTTCCAGATATATTCACATTTTTGCAAATGGCAAGATTTCCTTCTTTTTAAAGGCTGAATAATATATATATATATCTTTAATATCTACATATACCTATATATGTCACATTTTCTTTACCCATCTGTTGATGGACACTAAGATTGTTTTCATCCTTGGCTATTATAAATAATGATGCAATGAACATAGGAGTACAGCTATCTCTTATGTATAATGATGTTGTTTCCTTTGAACAGATACCCAGGAATGGGATTGCTGGATCATATGGTGATTTTAATTTTTGGAGGAACCTCCATGCTGTTTTCCATAATGTCTGTACCAGTTTACATTCCCATCGATAGTGCGCAAGTGTTCCCTCGTCTCCACATCCTGACCCACACTTCTCTCTTTTTGATTATAGTCTTGACCACGTGGGGGGCCCTCGTGAGCATGGGAACCTGTACCAACAGATTACATGCCCATGAAGCAGGCTCTGACCAAAGACCTGCATAGAAAGGATAAGGTTGGGAGGAATGGTTGTAGAAGAGTCAAGACAATGCGGTAAAGGATGAAGAGAGGCCATATCAAGATAAGCCCTGCACATTATGCCAAAAAATTTAGCATAACCACCTCTACCTCCTGTTTAAGAGTGCACAGATAAGGTGTATTCTTTATCCTTATATCGTATTTATGACACCGAATCATTTTAAAAACTACCAATCCCCAAATTCCCTTTTTATAGAAAGAATTATTTAGGAAAGAAGAAAAAATGAGATAAAAATAATAGCAGATAGTATGTACAGCATGTTTCCTTTGCGTTGCAATTTGGTCCTTCTTAAGCTCCAGAAATACTCCCCTACAGCACCTCACACACTGGTGCCCCAAGTCCAAGTTTTCCACGAAATAATGGTCTATTTACCATGGTTTCTCAGACCTGATGTTTAAAGAAACATTAAAGAGTAACCTTGTGTCTATAATGTCAAAATGTCACCCAGCTCAGACTTAATCACACATCAAGAGTGTCATAGGAATGGTGCAGCATTACCTTTTTTTTTTTTGTCTTTTCATGACTGCACTCGTGGCATATGGAGGTTCCCAGGCTAGGGGGTCTAATTGGACCTGTAGCTACCAGCCTACGTCACAGCCACAGCAACACCAGATCCAAGCCGCGTCTGCCAGTTCATGGCAACACCGGATCCTTAACCCGCTGAGCGAAGCCAGGAATCAAACCCACCACCTCATAGTTCCTAGTCAGATTCACTTCCTCTGCTCCACGACAGGAACTCTCAGAGTTACCTTTAACAGAGGATACAGACTACACAGTATCCTGGTGTACCTTCCTATGCTTCTGAATAAAGACACCTGTGAACTGTTCCCGTCTCCACTTTCCTTTTTCATTGCTCTTTTAATATCAAGATGACATAAAAAAGAATCCTCAGTGACAGCTAGGTTTAACATTCTGCCTAATAATTTGTGAGGAAAACAGTAGTTAGGGTCATGGTACCTACCAGGAAATTTCTTCCTCTGCTCCTGTGACAAGCTGCTGAGCACTTGGCCTCACTCTAGGAAGGGCTTCTACCGGCTCCAGGGATCCTCAACTAAATCAGTATCTCTGGAGATTGAGGCCCTGACGTTGGTGTTTTTCTAGAACTTGATACACATGCTCTTATAAGGCTCCAGTGCAGGAAGCAGAAAAAATAATTGAATCCTGCTACTTCAGGTTTAAAGATTTCCAGCAAAGGAAACTTTCATTATCTGCTTAGGGTACAGATTAGAGCATAATTACTCCTCACATTCAGGAACTTCGGCAAAGATAATGCAAGCTGAGTTCACCTAGAGTCTAGGCAAAAAGAATGTGGTCTATGGAGTTCCTGTTGTGGCTCAGTGGAAATGACTAATATCCATAAGGATATGGGTTTGATCCCTGGCCTTGCTCGTAGGTTAAGGATCCAGTGTTGCCGTGAGCTGTGGTGTAGGTTGCAGATGTGGCTCAGATCTGGCATTGCTGTGGCTGTGGTGTAGGCCATCAGCTGTAGCTTTAACTCAACCCTTAGCCTGGGAACTTCCATGTGCTGCAGGTGTAGCCCTAAAAAAAAAAAGTAAATAATAATGTGGCCCATAGTGGACTTTTTACCTTGTCCCTTTTCTCCTAGAAAACATCTCTGAGTCTCCTAGGGGAACTTTCTTATACTTTCAGGCCACTTGGGCTTGGCTGGTTGTAACTCCCTCCTACCTATAGGAGAAGCCTTGGTTGGCCTAAGCTAATCATCGTATTCCATTCACTGGCTGTGGTGGTTCATTCAGGGATGGGCTTGTAGCCCAATCCTTCCCAGTGGGACTTAGGCCAAAGATTTCATTTGACTCTTAGTTTTTCTTCTTACTGGACATGAACCTGGAAGATAGCAATCATGGATGCTACTGACAGTGAGCCTGAGCTCTCAGGGGGGCTTCTGTTTAAGAATGGAGTCAAATCATAGACTGGTACTGTAACAGGTGAACAAAGCAAAACCAGATCTTTGGGGGGCTTTGCATGAATCCCCAAGAAATTTACCATAGTAGATTTTGGTCAGTGTTTTTGCCCATTTACAACTGAAAGAGTTTTTGTTATCATGGAGAATATTCTATAATTGATAACTGTTATATAGTAGCCACCATGCATTTCATGTTGGCCTATCTTCTCTTAGTACCACCTAACAAAAGCCAGGAGGGAACATGTAAATAATGTAATTTTAACAACTGGGGAAACTGAAGTGTAGAGAGAATTAATACCTTATAGCTTTCAAAAAGTCAAGCCTTGCTTTATCAAAAAACTAGTTAAGGGTTGCTGTGTGGAAAAGAAGGAATTCAGGCCCAGCCACAATTGTAACTGTATTTGTGTCTTTGTGTATCCCGGGGGTGGGGGTGAGAAGGGAGAGGGGACGTGTCTTTAGGCTTTATTAATAGTGGTCAGGAAAAATATCCTTCAAGCACTTAAAGAAATACTAGATTTCCAGACTTTTTTCAAAAAATTTCTTTTTGTTCATTTTGCTGAATTGCAATATTATGTGGTTCCTAATTCCTTTTTACTGTTTTTCATTATCACCTCTGTTGAATTATTTTGGGTTGAAGATTCATCTTCTTGAAAGAGTTTGCATTTGCTTCTGTCTGAGGCTCTGTGGCAACATCCATCTGGAATAACCCCTAAGTATGAACCCTCATGAGGCCAGGCCAGTGGTTATAATTTCTCAGGGGGTGCTCTCCCTGCTTTTGTTCCTTTAGCAAGTTCAGGCTAAAATAGGTAATTTTCCCCCTCACCTTCTTCTGGCTATATGTGAATTTTTGTAGTTTATTCCCTTTTGTCTGTTTTATATTGTATTTAACATTAGTCATGTTTTCATTGAAATGTAAGTGACATATAGCACTGTATTAGTTTCAGGTGGACAACATCATGATCTGGTATTTGTAAATACTGTGAAGTGATGCCCATGATAAATCTCATCAAATCCGTCACCATTCTTAATCTGTTTTGTTTTTTGTTTTTTTTTTTAAAGTTCTGTTGAGGTATAGTTGATTTACAAGGTTGTGATCATTTCTGCAGTGCAACAGTGATTCAGTTATACTTGTACACACATCCATGCTCTTTCAGATTCTTTTCCCACACAGATTATCACAGAATACTGGGTAGTGTTCCCTTTGCTATTCAGCAGAACCCTATTGGTCAGTCATTCCGTATACGTCAATGTGTATATGCCAGTCACAAACCCCCAGTTCATCCCTTCCCCCCAGTCTATTCTTACATTGAGGTTATAGAATTTCATGAGTCCCAACTTTATTTCAATGCCGTAGCTCCAAATCTCCACCTTATACAAGCCCAAGATTCTATGAGGCATATAAAGCTTAAGGCTGTGTTTTCGCCAGGATTGGAAATGTCTTAGCAGTTGCCTTGGTTTTAGTACTTATTTGCAATCCTGCTTTCCTGCTTCCTCTTCACTATGGCCTTGGGGATTTTTCTTGCTTTCCAGTGAATTCAGTACATTTAAAAAGATGCTTGTTGCAAAAAAAAAAAAAAAAAAAAGGATGCTTATAAACAAACTCATGGAAAAAGAGATCAGATTTGTAGTTAGCAGAGGCAGGGTAGGGTGAGGGAGTGGTGGGGAGGAGGGAGGATTGGGTGAAATCAGTCAAATGGTACAAACATCCAGTTACAAGATAAATAAGCAGTAAGGATGTAATGTACACCATGATAAATATAATTAACACTGCCGTATGTTATATAACTCAAACAAAAAAAAAACCCAGACAACCTAATGAAAAAATGAGCAGAAGACCTAAATAGACATTTCTCCAAAGAAGGCTAATTGGCACATGAGAAGATGTTCATCATTGCTAATTATTAGAGAAATGCAAATCAAAACTTCAGTGAGGTAGCACCTCACACTGGTCAGAATAGCCACCATTAAAAGTCTACAAATAACAAATGCAGGAGTTCCTGTCATGGCGCAGCGGAAATGAATCCAACTGGGAACCATGAGGTTATAGGTTTGGTCCCTGGCCTCCCTCAGTGGGTTAAGAATCTGGTGTTGCTGTGAGCTTGGTGTAGGTCGCAGATGCAGCTCGGATCTGGGTTGCTGTTGTGTAGGCCAGCAGCAACAGCTCCGATTAGACCCCAAGCCTGCGAACCTCCATATGCCACGGGTGCAGCCCTAATAAAAGACCAAAAAAAAAAAAAAAATGCGGGAGAGGGTGTGGACAAAAGGAAACCCTCCTACACTGTTGGTGGAATATAAACTGGTGCAGCCACTATGGAAAACAGTAAGGAGCTTCCTTGAAAAAGTAAAAATAGAGTTGCCATATGATCCAGCAGTCCCACTCCTGGGCATAGAGCCAGACAAAATTATAATTCCAAAAGATACATGCACCCCTATGTTCATAGTAGTACTATTTACAATAGCCAAGACAAGGAAGGAGCCTAAATATCCATCAGCAGATGAATCAATTAAGAAGAAGATATGGTATATATCTATACAATGAAGTATTAGCCGAAAAGGGAAAGATGTAATGCCACTTGAAGCAAGTGGATGGACCTAGAGATTATCGTACTAAATGAAGTTAAGTCAGAAAGAGAAAAACAATTACACATGGTATCATTTATATGTGGAATCTAAAATACGACAGAAACGAACTTATCTATGAAATAGAAACAGACATACTCATAGAGAACAGACTTGTGGTTGCCAGGGGGGAGTGGGTGAGGAGGAAGGATTGGAAGTTTGGGATTAGCAGATGCAAACTCTTATATAAAGGATGAATAAGCAAAGAGAGCCTACTGGGAACGATATTCAATATCCTGTGATAAACCACAATTGAAAATTATGTGTGTATATATATAATATCACTTTGCTGTATACCAGAAACTAACACAACATTGTAAATCAACTGTACTTCAATAAAATTTTTTTAAAGTCCCAACCATGAACAAATTCAATACTATGCCTTCTGTGAAATGTCAAATTTTGAAACATGCTTAGGAAAATAACACAGCTTTATAGATTTTATAGATTGGTTCTAATATAATCTGGAGACTTAGATGTCCTCTGATTGTTCATCCTTTCCAGGATACCTTCTCTTTTTTTCTGGCCATTTGTCTCTGCAACGTGGCTGTTTCCTTCAAAGCTGCAGTCAGTACCATTTGCTCATTCTTCGTCATTGACACCAAACCAAACTTGGGTCTGCTCACCTGATGCACAGCAGAGCCAATCTATTGACACTGAATTATGCAGTAGGAAAATACCCATTGGGTATTTTCAAGGTGCCCAGCATGGGATCAAGCAAGGAGAATGGGTATCTCAAACTCAGAAGACCCAAACTCTTTGTAGCATCCAGCAAAGGATTTTTAAAAGCAAGATGAGAGAGAGTCACAGAATGGGTCATCCATTCAGGCTAAATTCTTTGGTTGGTAGTGAAATAACAGTGATTTCTAGGAATCTTTGTCATCAACATTATGGTTCCTACTGGTCTTGGGGTATGTGCTTCTAGTAAGTGTGCAGTTAACTTCCTCCACTTGGTGGGTGGTTTTATTATTTGCAAAACAACTCAAGGATGGGGATCAGCATATTTTTTATAGCCCTTGAGGAACTAAGGATTCTTGACTTCATTTTATGGGCTCAACAATTATTGTCATGTCTTGTTTGACTGCTTTCCTTTGTTTCTGCATTTTCTCACCTCTCCAATTAAATTTGCCCTTTGGAACTCTGGGAAGCCCTGAGAAGCTAAAGCTTGTCTACAAGCAAGAGGTGAGGAACACAGAGTGGAGGCTGTCCTTAGGATGGCCCTGCCAGGTTCTGCTCAGTTTCATCAGCAGCAGACATGCTTATATCATCCATTACAGGGAAAATAGAAGTTGTACACTTCCTGTCCTTAAACTTTTAAAATAATGGGCATGTGCAACCATCCGTTTTTACCTTTCTATCCAAATATACTGGAAGAGAAGCTTCTGCTTTGCTCCAGAGCCAGTCCCCTCACCCCTGACTCCCCCCCTCCCCACATGTAGGTCATCTTTTACTATTCCTCCTTAGGATACTCCTTAATATATCACTTTTTGATTTTATCTCCTGCTATACCTTTCATCTCTTCCTCATTGTTGATTCCTATTTCAGTAAAAACAATAATTAAAAAAACATCTTAACATTCTCCCTAATACTATCTAAAAGAAGTTTCAGGTGTTGCCTCATTTTTTGTGTTTCCCTCTGTAGTCAAACCTCTCAAATGAGATATGTGTATACTTTTTTTTTTTTTTTGGTCTTTTTAGAGCCACACCCATGGCGTATAGAGGTACCCAGGCTAGGGGTTGGATCGGAGCTACAGCTGCAGGCCTATGCCACAGACACAGCCACATGGAATCCGAGCCGAGTCTGCAACTTGCACCACAGCTCACAGCAACACCAGATCCTTAACCCACTGAGCGAGGCCAGGGCTGGAACCTGCATCCTCATGGATACTAGTCAGATTCCTTTCTGCTGAGCCAGGATGGGAACTCCTACACTTTCAGTTTCTATTGTTGCACCACCTTTTAATTCTTGTCCCTTTGTCATCTGACTTCCAATCCATTATTCTACTGAAACTCTCATGTTAAAATTGTTACAAAGTTTCATTTGGCTAAACTCTAGAATTTACTACTTTACAGATTAACTTTTTGTATCCCAAATAGATAGTAAGCTCCAAAGGGCAGGAATCACATAGGCACTGTTCTTGCAGTGACCCAGCAGGTAGCCTTGTTCCTGGCCCAGAGTAAGTGCCCAGTAGGCAGTTTATACGTGAATATACAAATATCATTACTATGTGAAAATAAAAGAAGGAAAACATCCTGAATTGTAAATCATACTGAGGCATTTCCCCCCAGGTTTTTACAATACCAAATGAAATACTTATTTTGACAAGAAGGCATCAGAAATGCAGTGGGATATATGCTTCCTGCCTCATTTTAGATACAAATCATGTCTTCCTACTTCTAGTGACTGTAGCAATATTCACCAACAACCAGAGGAGCAGAGTTTACGAATTCTTTCTGTCCACACTTTCTGTCTCATGAGCAAGATTTTTCAGAATGTGGTCTTTCTTTGGCTTTAAAGTTTTTTTGTGTGCTAACTAGAAAGCCTTGCCCCTCCACCCCCAGGAGATAACTAGGGCTGGAGGTATAATACACCCCTGCCCGGAGCCACAAGTTTGTTAGCCATTTTTTGTGTGTCCTTCCCTCACCTTCCCCTGCCAGACTCCACCAGGATCCAGGCCATCTGCAGAGGTGCCACAAGATTAGGCTAATAAGCCTGAATTGCTCTGAAAGTTTTGCATTAAAACATAAGCATTTTTCTTAGCCTAGGGAGCCAGGCTTTCTGTGTCATATAAAAGAACCCTGGGATATAGAAAAGAAAGACCTTTTTTAATAGCCCAAGGGTAAGTGGCTATTTACTTTCTCTACCAAGGTTAATCTGCTAAATTTTCTATGTAAATGTAGAAGTTGTAAAAGAAGTGAAGTAAATTCAAAACAAAACAAATCAAAGCAAAACAGAAAGACAAAGCCTAAAGGAGGAAACAGCCTGGTTGAAAAAAAAAAAATAGAACTCTAGCTTTGGGCATCTCCAAAATAATTTGAGAATCAAATGTTTCAAATTAATTCATGGGGGGAGACAAAATTTTAAACAAAATATTCTTTTAAGATTCTTTTTTTTTTTTTGTCTTTTTGCTATTTCTTGGGCTGCTCCCGCGGCATATGGAGGTTCCCAGGCTAGGGGTCTAATCGGAGCTGTAGCCACCGGCCTACACCAGAGCCACAGCAACGTGGGATCCGAGCCGCGTCTGCAACCTACACCACAGCTCACGGCAACGCCGGATTGTTAACCCACTGAGCAAGGGCAGGGACCGAACCCGCAACCTCATGGTTCCTAGTCGGATTCGTTAACCACTGCGCCACGACGGGAACTCCTCTTTTAAGATTCTAATGCCTATACTTATTTAATTTGCAGCTTTGCAACATCATCTCATCTGTTCTTCAAGTTAAAATTCTTAGGTTAGGGAGTTCCCGTTTGGCTCAGTGGATACGAATCTGACTCGTATCCATGAGGATGCAGGTTTGCTCCCTGGCCTCGCTCAGTGGGTTGGGTCTCTGGTGTTGCTGTGAGCTGTGGTATAGATCACAGATGTGGCTCAGATCCCATGTTGCTGTGGCTGTGAGTAGGCCTGCAGCTGTAGCTCTGATTGGACCTCTAGCCTGGGACCTTCCATATGCTGCTAGTGGGACACTAAAAAAAAAAAAACAAACAGGTTAAAGAATTAAAATTTTGTATTAAATTTGTATTTTGTTCCAAAAATATATGTAATACTATATATTAAAAACATTAATTTGTATTAAAAACATGCATGTAATTTAGGCTGATGTTAATTAATTAAATCATTGATGAATTGAAACACTCTCAGGAGATATGTAATTTTTAAGTATTATAGGTTCTAGTTGGTATTAAACTTAGAGATCGCTGTATACATGCACACACCCTCATTCTACACACAGAAGTCTTAGTCTTGGAAAAATGCATTGGCTCATTTGCTCATCGATTTATTCTACTGATATGTGCCTCTTCTGTGATGGGCCCTGTGATGGGGCTCATGTTCCAGAAACAGTGAAATGAGGTTCTGCTTTTAAGGAGAAGCTCAAAGTCCGTGTGGGAAACTCAGAAAGAAATACACAGTGCAACCAGCACAGGAAAGTGGAGGCGTGTCTAAAACAACCCAGGGATATATCTAGAACGAATTGCAAATTGACTGGCAGAATCAGAGAAAGTTTTATACATAGAGAGATGAAGACTCAGTCTCCAGTGTCAAGTTGCCACCCTCCCTCCTGGTTATAGCTTTGAGGAAAAAATAATAAAATGTGTAGAACATCCATATACTCTCTGTCGTTGACCTCCATCTCCTACTGCAGCTGGGCTTCTCTATGTATAGTGGACCCTTTTATGTTAGCATGAATCTTGTCTTTGTGGATCATACATCCTAATAGAAGAAGACAGATACTAAGCAATAATTATCAGCCTGTAAGAAGTTAATATGTGGGGATCAAAGTAGAACAGGGGAATGTGTGATTGGGTGGTAGGGTAAAACCGGCCTGCACAGAGAAGGTAAACTCTTGAAGGAGGGGAGTCATTGTTCTATCTGGCAGAGAGCATCTCAGGCTGAGTGCTGTGCCTCTGATGTGGAAGTCTGCCTGTGTGTTCAAAGAATGGAACAATAGCAACGTGGTTAGAGCAGAGAGAAGGAAGCTATCGAGAATAGCAGAGGAGGAGTTCCTGTCGTGGTGTGGTGGAAACCAATCCGACTAGAAACCTTGAGGTTTCAAGTTCGATCCCTGGCCTCGCTCTGTGGGCTAAGGATCCTGCATTGCCATGAGCTGTGGTGTAGGTCGCAGACGCTGCTTGGATCTGGCATAGACCCCCAGCCTGGGAACTTCCATATGCCGCAGGTGCGGCCCTAAAAAGACAAAAATACTAATAATAATTAAAAAAATTTAAAAATTAGCGTAGGAGCTCAAAGCTGCCACTGGTTTGACGCACCAATCCTGTTGGGATGCACCCACTTGGGGGGAGTGAAGGGTAAGCCATGGGCAGCTCTTGCAAAGATGAGTAGTGTGATTTCTCTGATGACCTAATAGCATCTTACTGGTTGCTGTTTCGAGAATTGACAGGGGAAGTCAGGACAGAAAAGGGAAGACTGACCAGAAAGCTTTGGCAGTAATCTTCACAAGTGAGGACTGTATTTTGAATGAGGATGGTTGCAATGAAATTTATGAGAAAGGGTCAGATTCTAGATTAGTTTATGATGGTAGAGCAATACGATGAATTTGGGGATTATTATTTCTTGAAACACTGACATTCTCTTTTTCATGAGAGCACTTATGTAACATTTGTTAAGGGCGGCTGTATATTTTACATCAGTTTCTGTGTCAAATGGTGGTATTATGGGTAATCTGAAGAACTTGCTAGGTATGCATTTGGAGTTGTGCAGAACTAAGTTGGAGGGCTTATTGAGAGAGACTGCTGAGGCTCCACTGTGGTATGAATAAGGGTGTGAAACCATCAGGGTGTAGTAATTCTATTTTCTGAGGATTATGGTTAGCGTGTTTATAAAAGCCAGAAAGAGGAGCATAGGAGTGCAGTCAGTAGATAGAGCGGATTATGGATTATGGGGCTGAAACCTCTATGTCTACCTGCAAACTGTTCCTTAACAATGTGTCAGTTTTGTAATTCATACATATGATTATACTGCTCAGGATAACAAAAACACAGCTACTGAACAATATAAATGACACTTTGCAGGCACCAGTGCTGTGGAACTAGTAAAGAACAATAATGGAAATGACATAACCATGTTCTTTTTCTCAAGGAATATCCCTTCCATTTGTATATTAGGGAAAAAAACAAAAAAAGAGAGTCTTACAAAACTTGCAGTCACTCTTCTTCTAGGTTACCATGAGAATGAGACTGATAAGGGGAGTATCTTCTAGTGATCCCTCTCCGTATGAGGGTTTTGTGGCAGCATGCAAGTCACTTTTCCTTTTCCTTAGCTGCCAACTTCAGAGCAGAGAATTCTAGAGTTTACATAGATTTTAGGAATTATCTAAATTTGCTTAACATGTCTGATTCTAAATATCTTCCTTTGGTATATCGTAAAAACAATAGTTCCGAGCTGTGAAGATCACAGGGGATGTTGTCTGCATTAAGAATAGGAGGTTTCATTGCACATTTTCAGTGTGGAGATGATTGTTTCACACTACTGCCTGCCAGGGAGAAAACTGGAGGCTGGAGAATGAAACCACAGTTGAGACCGAGGTTATACTGAGGTCTGCTCTTGTCATCTGACAGCCACCAGGTGGTTACTCTAAGTCTGTAGAGAGGTGACTTGAAGATGCCTTGTATCCATGGCTGCAGGGCAGAAATTGAATGACCCCAAGGAGTTTGAGTGAGTCCTGAGGCCCTATGGGGAATGGAGGGCTTATCCTTGGTAAGATGAAGTCTTATTCCTATTGATTTCTCTGACATGGGCTTTTTTGTTATTGCTGTTTTGTTTTTTGGGTTTTTTTTTTTGTATTTTTTTTGTATGAAAGAAACATACTTTATGCAAAAAACAAAACTCTACTCTAGGAACAAATAGCAAATCAAGTCCAAGTAAAATGCCTTGCTTTCTGGGAGTGGATAGTTTCATTACTCTGGTAGTTGGTAATGCCATTTGGAATCTGAAGAAGATAAATCACATTAGAAGAAATGCATTTCCAAAGTCAGTGATTTAAAGTTACAAATTTGCAACTGCAGTGACATAGAGATCAACATTGTACAGGGATCTTTATCAGACACAACTTAGAATAGATTTACAAGGAGATCCTGCTGAATAGCATTGAGAACTTTGTCTAGATACTCATGTTACAACAGAAGAAAGGGTGGGTGAAAAATGTAATTGTAATGTATACATGTAAGGATAACCTGACCCCCTTGCTGTACAGTGGGAAAATAAAAAAACAAACAAACAAACAAAACAAACAAAAAAAACATTGTACAGGGATCCAAGAATCAATTTCCAAAGACAAGAGACATTAGAAAGATAATTTAAACTTTGAAACATTAGTATTAATTTAGTCCATATACTCTTTTATCTATTATGGAGTTCTCACACAGCATTCGTATCCCATTCCCTCTTGCATGCAGTTTTACTTGCAAAACATCATGAGTGGTGATAGAAAGTTCTTCTGTTGGACATGACACATGCACAAGTGGGCCTGAGTACATACCACACACTCACTTGTGGATGCAGCCCAGTAACAAGAAAGGGCATGGTCTTGGCAGAGGGAAGAGGGCTCTGTCTTTGAGCCCCAAGCCTGTCTTCTGTCGTCTACTCTCAGTGCTTCAGGCCAATCCGACTGCATCTTTTAAATTTCCTATTGACGGGCTAATAATGGAATCCATCTGCTTGACTCTCTAGAAGAGTGTCTTAATCCCTCTCCAACTCTCTCCCTCCCCCTGGCCACAAGATTCTCCTCTCTAGGGCAGCCAGCTTGTTACATACTGAGCAGTTGGATTCTGTCTGGGGTGTTGCTGTTGGCTCTAGAAGCTGAGTTTTGAAGTGCTGCATGCTTAGGACTAAGGGTAGTAAATAGTGGGAAAAACCATTAGGGAAAGGTTGTATGTAATGCATAACTTTCAGTCCCATCACCTTTATTTCCAATAGGGAGTCAATGGGAGGAAAACAGGTAAGGTGAGATAGGTTGGCAAAGGAAGTTGGGAAACAAGGCAGGCAGAGAAGATTTCTTAGTCAAACTAGTTACCTAGAGGCATGGATTTTAATTTGTAGATGATGTGGACCCTGGCCACAGACAGGAAAAAATAATCTTATTTCTACTAAGTGACACAGGGGCTTTCTCACTGAGAAAGGGAAATAGAGAACAATGAAATAAAATAATGGAGCTGGCTGAGGCAACTCTGAAAATAACAATTTTAAGTTTCCAATTTTGATTTTAACATATTTTTTTAGGAGATGAAATGAGTTCTCTGAAGGTTAAGAAAATGTATTTCATCTTTTGGTCAAATCATCTCTATTTAAAGTAGGGGAAATGAATCTGTATTATTTAGGTCATATGAAGAAATCAAGGGAATACCTGTGCAATATGCATCCAAATGATTGATTATTACAGGAAGGATTTAAACTTGAATTTTATATTCTTTTCTATGAGAAAAAGCTCATCCTAGGAGCACACATTCTATATAGATTATTGCACATGCCTCATAGTATACATTGCAGATTGATTATTTGCTGAAAATAACTACAGGTGTATTTTTTAAGAATTAAATATGCACCTGAATAAATAGCGAATGAGGGAACGTTGAAATTAATTACAGGTTAACCTGACTCCTAAAATGGGTGAAAATAAATGAGAAGAGACAAGGATACTAATATTTATGGCGTATCTTCTCTATGCAACGTAATATGCGTTTCTGGTCTATTTAATCCGCAAAATGTCAGATAAAATAGGCAATATTATCCACATTTTGCAGATGAAATCCAGATAAGACTACAGAGTATTAGTAGTCAAGCAAATATTTGACTCAAGTCAATCCATAGTAATACCTCAGAAATCTGTGAAGATGACAGGGCATGAGTTGGAGGTTAAAGTTACTAGGATCAGACAAGATTTCAGGGAAAGTACATGTCAGTTTTGACCTTTTGAACAATTGTAAAGAGTCGTCTAAGAAGAACTCAATCTAGAACTCATATCTGAACTGGAGGGCAAACACCAGGAGGCAGGGGGAGATGGGGGGAGTTATAAATCCTTCCTGAGCAGGAAAGATATTTATGTAAAGAGGGTGTGAATGCAATCCACAGATTGATGACTTAGCTGGTGGGGAAGAGTAATAACTGGGCCCAAAGGTTATATAAATAGAGATCCTTAAATAAAACTGATCAGAGTTCTGGTAAGCAGATTAAGGGTCCCCAAGGGAGGTTCATATCCTACTCCTTGGCACCAATAAATATATTACCTTAAATGGCAAAATAAACTGTGTAGATGTGATTGAATCGAGATCAAGATTAAATTATCTATTTTAAAAATTGATGGTATAGTTGATTTACAATGGGATTCAGTTATACATACATATATGTGTGTATGGGAGTATATATATGTTCTTTTTCATTTTCTTTTCCATTTTAGGCTCTTAAAAGATGTTGAATAAAAGTCCCTGTGCTAGGCAGTAGGTCTTTGTTGTTTTTCTCTTTCATATAGAGTAGTATGTATCTGTTAATCACAGATTCCTTGAGGTAGGGAGATTATCGTGGATTATCTGCATGGACCCAATGCAATCACAAGGGAGGCTCTAGAGTTAAATTCAGAAAAGTGACCTAAATTGACAGAACAGTGTAAACCAGCTATAATGGAAAAAATAAAAATCGTTATAAAATTTAAAAAAGAAAAAAAAAGAAAAAAGAAAAGCGACACGATGGCGGAGCAGAGAGAGGTAAGGCCGAAGCACTTTGAAGACAGAAGGAATGGCCAATAATCAAGAAATGCAGCTATTCTTTAGAAGCTGTAAAAGGCAAGAAAAGGCTTCTCCCTAAAGTCTCCAGATCGGGAGCAAGGTCCTGTAGGTTGCAGATGCGATGCGGATCCCGAGTTGCTGTGACTCTGGCGTAGACCAGCGGCTATGGCTCTGATTCGACCCCTAGCCTGGGAACCTCCATATGCTGCGGGAGCGGCCCAAGAAATGGCAAAAAGACAAAAAAAAAAAAAACAAAAAACAAAAACAAAAACAAAAAACCAGAAATTAAAACAATTATATGAGAAATATCAGTCAAAATTAGTTTTTATGCTGCATATGCCTGGAGTTAGCAATGATCTGTTCCTAAGTGATCCTTTAGAGATTTTATTTTCTTGAGCTATTTTTCTCAAGAATGCATTGGAAATCAATGCCTTTTTGCGGATGAATGGTAGAACAGATAAGGAAAAATTAAAGAAAAACCTTTTTTCCCTAGTCAGTAAACTCACAATAGGAAACTAACAGTTTTAAGATGGTCTGTAGATTTTGGCGTTTAAGTGCTCAGTCAGGTTTTCCTCACCCCCCTGCCCCTGAATTTTCATTTCAGTCATGCAGAAGGAAAACAGTTCTTTTTTTTTACCTTTTTAGGGCCATACCTGAGGCATGTGGAAGTTCTCAGGCTAGAGCTTAAATTGGAGCTGCAGCTGCCAACCTACACCACAGCCACAGCAATGCAAGATCCTAGCCACATCTGAGACCTACACTGCAGCTCACGGCAACGTGGGATCCTTGACCCACTGAGCGAGACCAGGGATGGAACCCGCATCCTCAGAGATACTAGTCAGGTTTGTTTCCAATGAGCCAGTACAGGAACTCCTCTTATTTTAATTACAGTACTAGAATGAACTCTGTCACTTGTATAATATAGCAGGGGTGCAGTTTATTTCAAATTAATGCCATTCTGTGCTTATTACTATATCTGTTTTTCACCTACTCTATGTCCAAGTAATTTCTATGTCTTCAAAAGCTGCTTTTTAGTATGCTTTCATTCACTCACGCAAGAACTGTTTGCTGAGCTCCCAATCTACAGGGAAGACATTATACTGAGCACTGGGGATAGAGTTATGTTTAGAACAGGAGTTGTTCTTGTCTTTTTGTGTGTGTGTGTGTGTTTTTGCCATTTCTTGGGCCGCTCCCGCGGCATATGGAGGTTCCCAGGCTAGGGGTCAAATCGGATCTTTAGCCACCGGCCTTCACCAGAGCCACAGCAACATGGGATCCAAGCTGCATCTGTGACCTACACCACAGCTCGCAGCAATGCCGGATCCTTAACCCACTGAGCAAGGCCAGGGACCGAACTCGAAACCTCATGGTTCCAAGTCAGATTTGTTAACCACTGAGCCACTACAGGAACTCCTGTCCTCATCTTTTATGCCTCCTCAGACTACCCTAGAGCACACTGATATCACCCGTGCTGACTTCACCTGTATCTGTCTCTGCATGCGTAAGAACTTAACATTACCTAATGAATCTTAGCATATGTATCTCGATTGTATACTTATCTAAGTTACATACTTTTAGGAGGTGGTTGTTATGTGTCACATGGTATAAAACACTTCCTAGACACTTAGTAATAATTTCTTAATGGCCAAGAGATAGATTAATCTCCACTTTTTGTAGAATTGTTATATCCTGCATTAAAAAAATGTTCCTTCTTCAGCAGTTTATGTAAGTCTACCTGCAAGGCCCTTAAAAAAAAAAAACTGGTATTTGAGTCTTCTTGGGATAAGTAGAACTGTTTAGGTAGTCAGAGAGGAGAATGAGTTTCAAGCAGAAGCAAATATGTACATCCAGGGATGAAACAGGAAATTTTTTTATTTTATTTTTTTAAATAGAAGAGTGAGGAGTTCTCTTGTGGCGCAGCAGGTTAAGGATCTAGTACTGTCATTGCAGTGGCTTGGGTCACTGCTGTGGCTTGGGTTTGACCCTGGCCCAGGAAATTTCACATGTCAGACTGCAGCCAAAAATAACCCAAAAACCAAACTGAAGAGTGAGCATTTTTCTGTAATAGGAGTGGTGTACAAAGAACACCACCAAACCAAAGAGCCGTTCTGGGGTTGTATTAGGAAAAGTTTTTATGTCGTAATAAAGCACATAGATTTAATCTTCTTTTAAATTCATAATTTTTTATTGTTTATTTTTTTCTGTGGTTAAAAAACACATAAAATTTACCATATAAACCATTTTTAAGTGTAAAGTTCGGTAGTGTTAAGTATATTCACATTATATGTGAAATAGATCTCCAGAACTTTTTCATCTAGCAAAACTGAAACTCCATCTTTTAGGCATAAGAAGAGTGATGGAATGGAAGGATTTAAATGAAAAAATATTAAATTTTTATTCTCCCCTTCCCTTTTTGTCTTTCTTTTTTTTGTTTGTTGTTTGTTTGTTTGTTTGTTTGTTTTTCTAGGGCTGCACCCAGCAGCATCTGCGACCTCCACCACAGCTTATGGCAATGCCAGATCCTTAACCCACTGAGTGAGACCAGGGATCAAACCCGCATCCTCATGGATGCTAGTCGGATTCATTTCTGCTGAGCCATGACGGGAATTCCCCTTTTTCTTTTTAACAAAAGATAATTCTGGCATCTATACAGAGAATTCGCTGACAAAGTAATAGGATAACTTTGGAAGCTAATAAGGCAGTATTGTGTATTTTTTATTTTTTTTGTCTTTTGTCTTTTTTTTAGGGCTGCATCCGAGGCATTTGGAGGTTCCCAGGCTAGGGGTCTAATCGGAGCTGTAGCCACCGGCCTACTCCAGAGCCACAGCAACACCAGCTCTGAACTGTGTCTGTGACCTACACCACAGCTCATGGCAATGCCAGATCCTTAACCCACTGATCGAGGCCAGGGATCGAAACTGCAACCTTATGGTTCCTAGTCAGATTCGTTTCCATTGCACCATGACAGGAACTCCTATGATATAATCTTGGAGCCAGATGAACCTAGGTTCAGATCCTGGCCCCAGCACTTACTTGCTGTATTAAATGAAGATCATTTGACTAACAATTTCCCTTTGAAGTCAAGAATGGGGTTTATTTATTGACACTAACTTTGATGTTTCAAAAAAATCAGTAGTTTTTCATTTAGATATCCAGAGTTTTTTTTATGACTTTATAGCAAAAATACTTGAAAGATGAATGAACTATTAGCAGATTAAATTTCTGCAATTTTCTTCATAATTTATATTGACCTATGCCTCTACATTTCCTGACTTCCTAATTATTAAAATGAATTCTTGAACATTTTTTCTTAACTGCCAGAATTATGTCTTTGTAATCCATTTTACATTTTAAAATATAATCTAACATTCATGCTTTCTCAAGAAGGGTTTTGAGGCTAATATTCTTTGGCAGTCTTTTTCAACCCTGATGGCAGATTGGAGTCACCTGGAAGCTTTTGAAACTATATAATGCTAGTCTCTACCACTGACTAATTAAGTCAGAATCTTTATGAGTGGAACTAGACAGCTCATCTTTTTAAAATTTTCCCAAGTGACTTTAATATAAAGCCAGGGCTAAGAACCACCGCTCTAGTCCTCTGTTTTCCAAAGAAATTGTTTTACATTGAAACCAAGTTAAGTATTGGCTTTTTGTAGTTTATCCCAAGTTTCTATAATCATGATTAATTAGCCGCAAAAAAAGTGAGACACTCAAGCTCTCTTTTGTCATTTTAAAGTAAATATTTTTTCTAGGTCGATCTTGGTATAGTCATTAAATAACTTGATTTTTAAGTAGGTTATGTAATGTAGCAAAAACTCACAATGCTTTATAAGCTTCTCTGCACTGTTAGAAATCTATATTATACTAAACTGTATCTCTACGTTTCCATAAGGTCTCAACATGTCAAAACCAAGGAGTGGGGTAGGAGGGAATGCTTCTTTTGAACATAGCTTCCATCCTCCCTCCCACTCCAAACCACTAAAATTTAATCTATAAGCTTAATAAAAACAGCATGTCTGCTGTGATAATAGAGCTTCAAAACAAGTCTTTGCAAACAAATTGCCTTCGCCAGTTTCCTTTTATATAGAATTAGACTGACTTTTGATAATCCTAATTTACTGTAATTCTTCTTAGAAAGCATATGTCTTATAGCTGGTCTATGACCCTGCTTTTTATAGGGATTTGGGGCTCCTTCTTTCAGATGATTCTTTAAAAGTAATCTACAATTGGCCTTTGCTTGTCCTTCCCTACAGAGGAGACTTGATATTTCCTTCTTTGAATTAATCAGAGAAAAGGTCATATTTGCTGTTTCAAGTTTCCCCTCTCTTCTGCTTCTTTTAGAACTTTATTTGCCATAAAGTACTACAGCTGATGACACAACTCTGCATAAAATCCCCATATTTTTTCTGCTTGATGAACCTTGAATTTCAACTCTCTATTCTTTAAAATCAGATATTTCCTTTAAACCGGCAGCTCTTTTCTAGAGAACCTGCTGTTTTGCTCAAATTATATTTTCTTAGCTTGGTACAAAACAGAAGCATTTAAAAATATAGCATGATGGAGGATAATGTGAAAAAAATAATGTGTGTATGTATATGTGACTGGGTCACCTTGCTGTGCAGTAGAAAATTGACAGAACACTGTATACCAGCTATAATGGAAAAAATAAAAATCATTTAAAAAATGCGTTTATTTGAAAAAAAATGTACTGACAATTATTCTATGCTCCTGTGCTAGGCACCAGATAGTATAAGTATTTAAGATATTATTTAACATGAAAGCTTAATTGAAAGGAATAGAAGATTTCTTCAGGCAAGGGATCATGTAGTTAATAAGAGATGTAGGCATATGACACAGGGGAAATCATCAGAGAATAACAGTGATCAGAGTTGAGTTTTGAGTTGGTCCCTAAGACTTGATGTTATATGAGGCAATTTCTTCGTGACAAACCCAGTGAAGGCCACAGCTCACTCCTGGCAGGAAACTGTTTTTGATGGTCTCTAAGGTTTATAATTTTGTTTTATAGTTCTCATCATGGAGGAAATAAATCTGTGGCCCCTTTGTCATACTTATGGAAGAGATGAGTCAATTCTGACTCTGTGTCACTTCTCCCATGTGTATGCAGTCACAAGTTGCTCTGAGAATATTAAATACTTACCTTCTACAAAAGATAAAAAAATGTTATGCTTGCCTCTTTAGTCAGAGAAACACAAACCATGGCAGTATGTAGAGTTTTATGTTCCAGATGGTGATGAATCACTGATGGAACCCCTAGGGTCTAATTGCACAACTTTCCTAGATACCTATAAAGCATCAATTATGCAAAACAAGTGCTTTCCTTTAATTGTTTCTCCCAGGAATTTTAATATAAATAGAAGCATATTATAAAACAGGTTTTGCTTTGACTCTGAAAACTCTTTAGTTATAGCTAGTAAACATCTATATTGACTATCAATTTGGAATGCTGTTATAGAACGATTCAGTAAAAATGAAAGTTTTATAGCCTTCGGTTTCTATATTGTGATACTGAAAAAAAATGTATTACCAGTTGTGATATTTACATAGGTTATATAATCTAGGACAAATTTGAATTCTTTATAAGCTCTGCATCTATAATATATATGATTTCATACAAAGTTGGAAAAACATAATTCATACTTGGTATCAAAAGCTGTTAGGCTAGTTTCTTCTATGTGTTGTACCGTCTTCTGTATGATACCTTTCCCTGCCAAGGTATCATTTTGAAACATTTTGATTTTGTAGACAGTGATTAGAAAAGCACGAAGATTTGAATGAACAGACCAGTAAAACATCTATACCATCCAAACCCCACACTGATTTCTTACTGATTTTTCCTGTTACAGTAAAGGAGGCACTTGTCCCATTTATGTTCAGCTTTTTCAATTGGGCACTTAGGAGGAATTTCGTAATCTTTAGTTGGCTAATGAATGATTAGGTGAATGAATGAATGAATGAATCTTATTCATTCTTAAGAAACTTGTATTATTAACTATCCCTTAACTCCCTTATAGGTCTGTGCCCATTTCTCCTGATTCCCTTCCATTAGCATTCATTGCATCTTTAAGGTCCTGAGAGAGAGGTGTGAAGTGAAAACAAAAAACACACCACTCTTTGTTCATTTACCCTCAATTTACAGCTCTCATTCTTCTCCAACAAAATAAAATTATCAAGTGTTTCCTGACTCCCTGCTTCCATATGCCTACATTTGACTCCCTTCCCACACTATACCAATATGCTTCCTGTCCTCACCTCGCCAGTGAAGGCATTTTTCCAAAGGTTGACAATGATCTCCAAATCAAAGCCTCCTTTCCCTGGTCCTTATACTTGATCGCTCTGCGATCGAATATTTGACATTGACAATCTACCAAGAAATACATATTCTTTCCCATGATACGATGTTCTGCTCAGTTCTTCACCCCTTTGGCTGCTCCTTTACTGCATCTTTTATTTAATCAAAACCCTTAAATATTGGAAATTCTCAGAGCTCTGTTCTTGATCATCTTGCTTCTCAGATCTTACTGTTTCTCCAGGCTAGACTTTCTCAACCTTGCTACTATTGACATTTTGGACTGGAGCATTCTTTCTGTGAGGGGCTGTTGTGCATATTAGAGGATGCTGACCACAGATGCCATTAGCATCTGCCTCATTTGTGATAACCAGAAACATCTACTTTGTCAAATGTGCCTTCAGAGGCAAAATCACCCTCACTGTAGAAACACTGTTCTAGTGATCTCCGTGTAGTTCATGGTTTCTTTTTCGCTTCTGTGATCTGAAAGCTCTTATGTCCATCCTTGGCAACTGTATTGAATTCTTAAGCTATTTATCCAGCCACCCTCTCAGTATCCTCCCTAATAGGCCTCATATTAAACTAATTATTCAAAGGGTCCTCAATTAACCTAGTTATTCCCCACCATCATACTTGCCTGTCTTCTATTTTTGAGCCTCATCAAATGGGCTATTCAAGTACTTGTGCCAGAAACTGGATCAAATGCCCTGTTAAAAACCAATCACCATTTCCTGTTGATGGTCAATTTAGCATCTCTCTCAAATCCAGCCACCTCTCTCCACTTCTGTTGATATCAGTCTAACCCATACAACCATCTTGTCTAGCTTATGAGACTGTAGACACTCTTCTGCCTTTGAGATCCATTCTCCCTATTGAAGTTAAAATATTTTGAAAAGCAAACCTTAAAAAATGTCACTCTTTCGCTTAAATTTATTCTTAATTTTCCCTTTGTCTTTACAATAAAGGATAAAACTATTTCAAAGCCTGTCCGATCTACTCCCAGTTAACTTCTCATCCTCCTTTTTCTTTCCCATTTACTGTTTCGGCGTTATTGTCCTCCCAGCTCTTTACTTGTGTGCCATGTTCTTTCCTGGCTCAGGGTTCTTTTCTAGAATGTCCTGCTACTTTGAATTTTAAACCAAGTAATGGTCTCTAGGATCTACTCAGTCTGCCTGTGTAGTAGGCAGACTAAAAGCTCCCCAGTGATGTCCAGGTTCTAATTTCTGAATTCTCTTGAGTATGGTCATTTTATGGAAAAAGGGATTTAAGTTTGCAGATGGAATTAAGGTGGCTAATCAGCTGACCCTCAGAGTACCCAGGTGGGCTCAATGTCATCTTGATTCCATGAAAGTAGAAGTAGGAAGAGGAGCTCAGAGTGATTATAAGAACTCAACCCAGAGTTCACGTCGTGGCGCAGTGGTTAACCAATCCGACTAAGAACCATGAGGTTGCGGGTTCGGTCCCTGCCCTCGCTCAGTGGGTTAACGATCCGGCGTTGCTGTGAGCTGTGGTGTAGGTTGCAGATGCAGCTCGGATCCTGCGTTGCTGTGGCTCTGGCGTAGGCCGGGGGCTACAGCTCCAATTCGACTCCTAGCCTGGGAACTTCCATATGCCGCGGGAGCGGCCCAAAGAAATAGCAAAAAAAAAAAAAAAAAAAAAAAAAAAAAAAAAAAAGAACTCAACCCACTACTAATGGCTTGTGAAGTGAAATGCAACTATGCATCAAGGAATATAGGCAGCATCTAGAAGATGACACAAAAAGGAATTCTCCTCTGGAGCCTCCAGAAGGAGTGGAGCCGTCCTGACGCCTTGATTTCAGCTTGGCGAGATCCATGGGGGACTTCTCATCTACAGAAATTTAAGATAACACATTTGTATTTTCTAAGCCATTATGTTTGTAGTGATTTGTTATGGAATCAAATCAACCTGTTACCCACATCCATCATGACTTGTTTATCTTCTTCATAGCCTTTTTTATACTTTCAGGTACATATTCAGTAATGCTGCTTTGCTAGACTATGTGCTGGTAAAAACTGTTTTATTCTCTTTTACTGCCATTTCTCAACAAATGTGTGAGCACTTAGTGATTGTTTTCGGAATGAATGAACAAAGGAAGGAATAATTTGGTTGAGGGTCTGATTTTGCCACTAAGTCATTTTACATTCATTTCTGCCTTTTGTATTCCACTAACTATGGAAGAAAAATGAACCACACCACCAATAATAGCAAAACACTTCCTATCTTCCTTTGAATGTTATTTTGAAATTAAATGAAGTGTGTGGAATAAGATTGAAAGTCCCCAAACACAATATAAGTTTAAATTATTTGCAGAGTATAGCAAAGACAACACTTAATATTGTTAATAAGCAAGCACCAAAATAAACAAATGGGACTTAATTAATTTTAAAAGTTTCTGCACAGCAAAGGAAACCCTAAACAAAACAAAAAGGCAACCCACAGAATGGGAGAAAATATTTGCAAATGAATCGACTGACAAGGGATTAATCTTCAAAATTTATGAACGCCTCCTACCGCTTAATACCAAAAAAAAACCAAACAACCCCATCCAGAAATGGGCAGAAGATCTAAATAGACAATTCTCCAAAGAAGACATACTGATGGCCAAAAAAAAAAAAAAAAAAACAGATGAAAAGATGTTCAGCATCACTAATTATCAGAGAAATGCAAATCAAAACCATTATGAGCTACTACTTTACACCAGCCAGAATGGCCATCATCAAAAAGTCTACAAACAGTAAATGCTGGAGAAGGTGTGGAGAAAAGGGAACCCTCTGACACTGTTGGTGGGATTGTAAATTGGTGCAGCCACTGTGGAAAACAGTATGGAGATTCCTCAGAAAACTAAAAATAGAACTACCATTTGATCCAGCAATCCCACTCCTGGTCATCTATCCAGAGAAAACCACTCTATACAATAGCCAAGACTTAGGAAACAACCTAAGTGCCCGTAGACAGAGGAGTGGCTCAAGAAGATGTGGTACATATACGTAATGGAATATTACTCAGCCGTTAAAAGGAATGACATACTGGCATTTTTAGCAACATGGATGGACCTAGAAATTATCATGCTAAGTGAAGTCATTCAGACAGTGAGACACCAACATCAAATGCTATCACTTACATGTGGAATCTGAAAAAAGGACCCAATGACCTTCTTTGCAGAACAGATACTGACTCACAGACTTTGAAAAACTTATGGTTTCCAAAGGAGACAGGTTGGGGGATGGGGGATGCACTGGGGGTTTGGGTTGGAAATGCTGTAAAATTGGGTTATGATGATCATTGTACAACTATAAATGCAATTGAGTAACAAAAGATGCTATATAAAAAAAAGCAAGCACCAAACTAACGCCTAAATTTAATTATACAAAATTGATTAGAGCTTGGAAATTTTAGGCAGAAGAAATGAACACCATGAATAGTGAGCTCATTTCTCTATTGGTAAGAGACTTCCAGAATGAGGTGATGGGGTGGAAGAAGAATAGAACTTAGTATTATTAACTAAATATATGTTGGTAAATGGAAAGTGTCTGGGGAGCCATCACTATGGAAACTGTAGAAAACCCTAGACTAGTGGCAAGAGACTACCTGAATACCTGGTGATTTGCTGCATTTTTCATCATTCTAGTGTGTGCAATAGTTTTAAGTTTTTCTCTGTAATCAGATCACTAAGGAGGTGAGCTAGCTCATTGAAATCTGATCTAATTCCCTGTTCTCTGCTAAAAAACTGTTTTTAAAATTATTTGAGGAGTTCTCTGATGGCTCCGTAGGTTAAGGATCTGGCATTGTCGTTGCTGTCACTCTGGTTACTATTGTGGCACAGGTTCCATCTCTGTCTCTGAAACTTCCACGTGCCAAGGGCATGGTCAAAAAAATTATTTGAAAATTGAGGAACACTCTTTTTGAGATGGGTTTTATATTCAGGAAAACATTAAGGCAAATTCGGTTTGGATTATTTTAAGGGAGATAATTCTGAATAAAGAACTGTTAAGCCAGATGCTGGAGAAGTGGAATGGCTAAAAGGGAAGCATTTTGTTGTCTCTGAGTTAGTCATATAGGTAGCCACCACCACCTTAGGCAAAAGAAGTGGCTGGGACTATAACTTAGAAACTTGGAGCAAAAATCTGATGGAGCTGAAACTCAGACCCATCAGGATGGGTCCTGGCTGGCTAGGGTTGGGTGTCTGAGCTCACAGATGCCCTGTGGGGTCGCACCCAGCCCGCAGAAGCAGGGTTGCTGCTTGACAGTTTTTCTCTCTCGGAGGGGTGAAGTGATTCTGTTTCACGGATGTTGGAAAAGAGAAAGATGGAGTCAGCAGCTGCTACGGGGCAAACTCCTATTGCCTGTGTGGGAATTGTGGCTGGGGAGGTGCTGACAAACAGGAGCCAGTCCCTCCTCCAACCTTGCTCGCTTCCCTCCAACCCCCCATCTTGGCAGAGCCTGGCATAGAGACTTTGCTGTTCAAGCACAATTGGCCTCTTCAGAGTCCTAGCCCTAACACCACAAAGATCACAGAAGAGGCTCAAGCAAGTTCTAAGAAATCTGAGAATGACTTGAGATGGTAGATCTCTTTGACATAATTCTGAAATTTGGTGGGGTTTTTTTTGGTTTGTTTGTTTTGCTTTTTAGGGCTGCACCTGCAGCATATGGAAGTTCCCAGGCTGGGGGTTGAATTAGAGCTACAGCTGCTGGCCTACACCATAGCCTCAGCAACATGGGATCCAAGCCGCATCTGCGACCTACAGCACAGCTCATGGCAATGCCGGATCCCCGACCCACTGAGCAAGGCCAGGGATCCAACCCGCATCCTCATGGATACTAGTCGGATTCGTTTCCACTGCAGCACAACAGGAACTCCCAATTCTGGAAGTTTTGTTACAGAACCTAGGATGCCCCCCCCCCACACACACATACAGTCCTCTACTTTGAGAAGCATAGAGAAGTTTGGCCAGGGTATGAGGTGCTCGTTACATTATGTGTCCTTCTGCAGAGTCTGTTGGGTTTTTTTTCTGTTAAAATGAATGCTCTGAGGGAGGGCATGTGCCATGTTTTGCTCGAGGTAAAGAACAAGAAAAATTATTGCCATTGTTTTAAAATTTTGCCACCTCTTGGAGTTCCCGTCATGGCTCAGTGGTTAACGAATCCAACTAGGAACCATGAGGTTGCGGGTTCGATCCCTGGCCTTGCTCAGTAGGTTAAGGACCCAGTGTTGCCGTGAACTGTGGTGTAGGTCACAGATGCAGCTCAGATCCCACGTTGCTGTGGCTCTGGCATAGGCCAGCAGCTACAGCTCACATTTGACCCCCAGCCTGGGAACCTTCATATGCTGCGAGAGCAGCCCTAGAAAAGGCAAAAAGACAAATATAAATAAATAAATAAATTAATTAATAAAATAAAATTTTGCCACCTCTTCTTTTCTCTTTCTCCTTGAAGCCTCAATGGAACTTTTTTTGGTGGGAGGGTATAAGTACAAGAAATTATAGATTTTCTTTTGTAGTTTGGTTTCTAGAGCATTTGTTGTCATAGCAACCATGCCAGGCTAGGGTCAGATCTTCCCGTAAAAAATGCTGGATGCTGCCCTGCTCTGGGTGACTCCTCTCATTTTCTGAGTCTCTGTTTGCTCCAGGTCCTGTGTTTTATCCTGGGACAACTTAGTTGTTAGCAAAGTTTCAAAACTATAAGGACCATTTGTCTAACAGGTCTTCATGCTACAAGTCTTTTTTTTTTTTTTAGGGGCGAACCCAAGGCATATGGAAGTTGCCAGGCTAGGGGTTGAATAGGAGCTGTAGATGCCGGCCTACATCACAGCCTCAGCAATGCAGGATCCTTAACCCACTGCACGAGGCCAGGGGTACTAATTGGGCTCATTACTGCTGAGCCATAACAGGAACTCTCTATGCTACAAGTCTTAGTCCTTAACATTAATTTTTGTGATAAATATTTTAGAACTTTAAATTGCTTTCTGTTGATTGTTTTACAAACTTTCTATGCAGCTGACTTTTTAATTGTGACATGCCTTTTCAATCAGTTTTTTTCCTGTGGTTTTTTTCATATTTTTTATTCACCTTATTCCTTTTATCTCTGAATTCCATAGTTAGAGCACAATGAATAGGTTTTTCTTTTTTCTTTCTTTCTTTTTTTTTTTTTTTTTTTTTTTTTGCTTTGTATGGACGAACTCATGGCATATGGAGGTTTCCAGGCTAGGGGTATAGTCGGAGCTACAGCCACCAGCCTACGCCAGAGCCACAGCAACGCCAGATCCGAGCCGTGTCTGCGACCTACACCACAGCTCACAACAATGCTGGATCCTTAACCCACTGAGCGAGGCTAGGGATCGAACCCACAACCTCTTGGTTCCTAGTCAGATTCGTTTCCACTGCGCCACGACTGGAATTCCTGTATAGGTTTTTCATCAACCCTTTGTCCTCAGGAGGAACAAGGGCCAAGTCGCAGGTGTAACTCTGCTTTCACTGTTTTCAAATCCCAGAGGACATCCTTAGGGCTTCATTCTTTCCCTCCATGAACAGCTCTCCCTCCCCTCCTGGGTTCTCACTTCCCCTTTTATTGTCTGTTCCTCACAACTCTAGAGCTAGTCAATGGAGTCCCTTTCGCACCTCAGGTAACCCGCTCCTGGAGATTCAGCCGGACTCTTTGCCCCCTCCCTCTCTGTTCCTCAGTAGTGAAGTGACCAATAAAGTGGCTTCCAGCTTTGCGGGGCGGGGGTAGGGGGAGTTATGTCAAGGGCCACTCTATGAGGTGAAATAACCTGTGTTCAAAATGATCCTGAAATGTGCTTTGGAAGAGATGAAATTCACACACGCATATTACTGGTTGTTCACTTCCTGGCGAGAGAAAAATCACTGTTTCTTCAGTTGAATAGCCGAGAAAGGTTTAGACATGAGGCATGCAGCCAGAAACCTTGCAACATTCCAAAATGCTTATGTTTAAACAATAAAATTACAATCCGTCTGTCAACCATACCAGGAGAGGGATGCAACAAACTGACAATTGAAATGACATAATTTAAATGAGCCTCTGATTCTACACTAGTGTCTGTGAGCAAAATGATCTCTTGATAATCATTTACAATAAAGCTTGAGGTTTGGTGGTCCAATCCGTGTATCTACAGATTTCCATCATCTTTTTAGTTTTGGGCCTCACCTGCAGCATGTGGAAGTTCTCGGGCCAGGAATCAGAACCCGTGCCACAGCAGTGACCCAAGCTGCTACAGTGACAAGCCTGGATCCTTAACTCAGTGAACCGTAAGAGAACTCCTCTTTCATCTTTAAGAAAGGGATTTGCTAACCTCTATATCATAGGATGGAATCAGCAGGTTTTTGTGCTTCTGAGGTGAGGCAGGCGCCCTCTGACAAGTCTAAGCCACCTGCGCTCCCCACCTGCTCAGGGATTTTAAAGAATTAAGTGGTGGATCTAGTGCATTTTCTAATAGGCCTGGACATCCCAGTTATTTATCAACTGTCCAGGAGTCTGTTCTCAGGATGACAGGGGTTGGGAAGTTTTTTCCTTAGGCAGCTACTTCAACGTCCTCAAGTTGCAAACACACCTGCACATCCTTCACCACCACCTGTTTCCCACGGGCTCTAAAGGCTCGGAAGACAAGCCCAGAGCACCACATGATTTCATGTCTGGAGGACTCTAGCAAGGCCAGAAGTGCAGAGATAGTACAGAGCCTCAGCCACCTTCCCTGAAGTTCGCCAGAGCCACCACCTAGCGTTACCAGAGCAGCTACTCTTCAAGCCTTATCCACGGTGAAGTCGCCTAGATCCCATAGTGCAGCTCGGTGGAGAGATTAGACCTAGGAGCCATTGGGTCAGATGAAATATTTCTGGTTTGACTCTTTATTACAGACATTCTTTTCAACATTTGCTTATTATTGTTATTATTATTATTTTGCTTTTTAGGGCCTCACCTGTGGCATATGGAAGTTCCCAGACTAGGGGTCACATTGGAGCTGCAGCTGTCGGCGTGTATCACAGCCACAGCAATGTGGGATCCGAGCTGTGCCTGCAGCCTACACCACAGCTCACGGCAACATCAGATCCTTTACCCACTGAACAAGGCCAGGGATTGAACCTGCGTCCTCATGATACTAGTCGTGTTCGTTTCCACTGCGCCACAACAGGAACTCTCAATGCTTGCTTTTTATTCCCTTCTCGTTGCTGTCCCTCTCCCCACCTCAAGCAGTGCTCCAGGAGGAGCTGAAGTTGTCTTTCTGGAATCAGGCAGTGTCCTGCGAGTCTTAAGGCTTCAGTTTCAAGGGCTAAACCTCTTGAGCAGGGAACGGGCATCTGGAGAAAGGGAGGGTTGAGATTCTAGGAAGCATGTGGGAAGGAGGAGCAGCTTCTCATCCTGCAACCTCCTCACATAGTCTTTCCCATGAATAAGGCCTGTTAGACTGACTGGATCTTGAAAAGGCCCTGTTCATCATTCACTCTTTTTTTTTTTTTTTTTTTTTTGCTTTTTAGGGCTACACCTGCAGCATATGGAAGCTCCCAGGCTAGGGGTCTAATCGGAGCTGTAGCCGCTGTCCTGCACTGCAGCTCTCAGCAATGCCAGATCCTTAACCCACTGAGTGAGGCCAGGGATCAAACCCACAACCTCATGGTTCCTAGTCAGATTCATTTTGGATTTGTTTCCATTGAGGCACGATGGGCACTCCTTTTTTTTTTTTTTTTTTTAATTGCTTCTGTACTGAACGAATACCACAGAGAAACCAACAAAATGCTGGGTTGGTTATTACCTTTAAAGGGCATTCTAAGTAGAGTACCATATTATTCAAGACTAAAGTGATGTGTTCATCTAAAGGCTCCAGGGAAATGTCAGGCACAAACAATCAGGACCAGAGAAGACTGGCACGCTTTTTTCTGTGCCAGAAAAGACTGTGCGACTTTTCTGTTAACTCTGCAATAAAAAGTGCATTAAAAATAAAAACGGTCAAGGACCAGCAAATGAAAAGTCGTTTTCTACTTTGGGTGTGAGAATTTGGTAGTGGTGGTGTGAGAATTTGGTAGTGGTGGTGTGCAGGTATGGGGGGGTGGGGTTAGCAATGTTCCCTTGAAGTCATTGTAACCTTTAGGAGCTTAATGCCTAGGGAGATAATATTAAACTTTTATGCGTGTAAGATTTCATTTTTAATATTTATAGATTTTTTAAAAAAATTGGAGACCTTTAAAATTAGTCTTTATGTCAGTATGACCATGTATTTACTCTCTCCTATTGCAGGCATCTGTGGACAATATTGAGGACTGAATGGGATTCCTATTGTTTTCTCCTCTGTTAGTTTCTTTTACTTTCCCCTGGACAAGCTTCCTATGGCATAGAGTTTTCCACCAGCCCCCACCAAAATTTATTCAGCTCCCATTCCCATAAACGGGGACATAGAATTGATAAGATTTCTACACTGAAAGTTTTGCCATTCTCAGCAGGACTTACAGTCTGCTGTGATTATTCATGCAGTGCATTAAACTTGTGCACCCCCCCCCAAGTGCTCCTACACTTATTTTTATAGATGCCACTGGGCTTCCACTGTGTCTTGTTAATGGCTATTGCACATAATTCAAGACATGTTGTAGTTTTTTATTTCTCGTGAAAAACAAAACTGTGTCTTATAAAGCTATAGTTCTGTGGTTTAAAAATTGGGGACATGGAATATTATTGAAAAAAAAATCCAAGGGAAAGAGAGTTTATGCAAATGATAATGGTTTTGCCGTTAAGACAAAATGGGATGAAGATCTATAAATTTCCTTTCTCTTACGATGAAAGGTTAATGGTTCCCATTTGACAGATGCCAACCTATGAAACAGATTTTGTGACTCATGTTGGAAGTTATTAATTGAGGTCTTATAATGGGGGCACCTTGACTACTGTAATATTATCACCTCATTCCTTAGGCTCTTATTATATGTCAGGTGCTGCACTGATTCTAGTATCACTATAAAAATCTTAGGATGAAGTTACTATTAGCTCTGTTTTACAGAACAAGAACCTTATACTTAAAATATTATAGAACTAGGAAGTGGCAGAGCCAGATTCAAATCCAAGTCTGTATCTGGGTATCTACCGCCTCCATAACATCTCCTCCTGGATGTCTATGAAACATATGTAATTTATTGTGCAAGCTGCAAACAACCCGACCTACCATTATAATTATCTGGACCCCCGATTTAGTCTCTTATCACCCTGATTCCATTCCTACCATATCAGGATTAAATTCTCTGATTTTAAGGTCATTGCCCAGTCCTAGAACTTGTTTTCTTATCCAATTTCTTGTCCTGGATTGAAATTTTTAGAAAATGTAAAAGCAAACAGTACTTTTTGATACACAGGCACTTACAAGATGAATCCCAAGAGTGTGCAAATGTCATAATTAAGTTTCTATAGATAATTTGTAATAAATTGTCACGCTCAGATTGGTATGCCAATTACACCTTTATTGCTTTCTATCCCCAAATCACCCTTCGTTCCCCTTGACCCTCCTGCAAAGGAGATAACCCTTAAAGGAACTCCTTTAAGCACGTTGTTTCCGGAGCGATGTTGAGCTCCCTCGGGATGAGGCACTGGAGGGACATTGCAGGAGGAGGGGCTTCTCACGGTGTTTTTAGAGGCCATGCTGTTGGTCACTGGTGTGGGTGACAGAGGACAACCTATGATGCTCAGCCCCAGGAGGGTACACAGGAGAGAATGTATGGTCTCTTCATGAATGCACAGATCTGGGCTGACTGCAGATAACCTGCCTACAGGCCCCTGCCCACAGTGGTGCCCCGACTCCTTCTGCATGCTGGGTTGCCTGCTCTTGGGCTATTGGGTCACTGAGCCCAGAGGATGCCTTCCTGTTTGTCAGGTGACTGTGTACCATCTGTAGCCTGGAGGACCCAGTGATGGTCTCTGTCCCACAGTGATGGGTTGTTCTCCGGCGAGCTCTGAACAGAGCCTCGGGGAGGGAGCCCACTTTTCATGTTGGTTCTTCCTTGATTACTCTCTCTCAGCAGGAGGTATCTGTTAGAGGTCTCTCTACATCTTCTAGTTTCTTCTTACCATGACTTACTTTTTCCTATTAAACTTTCCCTGTGTGGATGGCTATGTGGTTTGGCTCTTGGAGGGCAAACGGGAAGCAGATAATGTGGATTAGCAAATGATAACGTTTCCATAATTGCCCATATTCCTCAGCCACTCCCCATGCTGCTGTGGAACTCTACATGCCTTTAGCTTTGTTTTGTTGTTATTTAGAAAAGTTACAGTGAGGTTTCACTTTTCTCCTAAAATTTCAGTGGAATCAGTTTCAAAAAGAAATGCATTCTGATAGAAGATTAGTGGAGTAAAAATTTGACATCTTACTTCTGTTATTATTTTAGCATCTTTAGTAATGATTTTCTTGAGAGAGACTCCTTTCAGATAACGGAAAGCATGGTGAAGGTTTCCTTTTAAGCAGACAATATAAAAAGTTGATAGACAATTTAGATGATGCGGGTCAAATATGAAATAACTTAGCAGCTACTTCCATTAAGTGAAAAGCTGGGCAATGACCGTAAAATCAGATAATTTAATCCTGATGTGGTAGGAGTGGAATCAGGGTGATAAGATAGGAGGCTAAATTGGGGATCCAGATAATTATAATGGTAGGTCAGGTTGTTTGCAGCTTGCACAATAAATTACATATGTTTCATAGACATCCAGGAGATGTTATGGAGGCAGTAGATACCCAGATACAGAACTCAAGGGAAAGCTCATGACTGAAGCTTATAAATTGGAGGTCATCATATATAGAGTTTAAAGTTATGAAATTGAATTATATTACTGCGGGAGAGAGTTTAGATAAATAATTCACATAGAAGAATGGCACAGAACTGTGGGAAATTCTTAACATTTAGACATCAAGCATAGGAGTTAGAACCTGCAAGGAAGAGAAAGCAGCATTAGCCTGGAAATGAGGGGGAGGAAATCAATAGGCAGAGAGACCACTGTCATGAGAAAGAAAACTTTCCAGAATGAGGAAGAAACCAACGATGCTGATACTGCCAGGACAACAATATCCTAAGGTCAGAAGCATGAATATCTGTTGACATTTTCTCCTAAAAATTGTTGCCAAAAGGGAAGATGAGCACAGAGGGCATTTATGATGGAAGATACTAGAATGTTTGTGTGCAGTTAGGAATAATTCAAAGGAAGGGAGGGTATTGAGACTTGAGAAACAGGGCAGAATTGAGGAGGAGAATTGCTGAAGAAGAGGAAATCTATGAGAAAAAGATCAAGGGTGGCTGCCAGAGAGGGTCAGGAACACATTCTAACATAAGAGAGGCAGAAATTAAGAGCAGAAGAAGGTGGTGAGATGCTAAGGTGTGAGAATTATCATTTATGGTTGCATCTATTTTCTTGACAAGTAGGAGGCAAGAGTCTTGGGGGAAGAGTTTTATGGAAAGAAAGAAGCAAAATAATCACTTTGGAAATTGAGAAGCAAACTTTAGAAGCCTGAATGTGTGTGTGTGTGTGAATAATGTGTACATTTTAACAACTCTAGTTGCTTGGTTCCCTGGGCAGAGCAGGTGATGAGTCTGTTTAACAAGATTATATTTTCCCGATGAACAAAATGGAGAGATCAGTGGAGTTAAAGGTATTTTGAAGGGAGGATTATAATAATGGGAGTGAAACTGCCTGGGGACAGGGGCTGGCAGAGTCAGTAAACTTGAGATCTTTGAAGATGAAGAATTGCTGAAGTAGGAGTATTCCTTTGAGCTGAAGGGGTGGAAGTGGTTTTCCAACAGCTGGATCCTTGAAATTGAGATGTCAGAAGTGGTTTCGATGGTGACAAGGCCAAAGGTATGGTAATAGCAGTAAAAGGTTGAGCTGGGATGAAAGAAAAGCCCTGAGAAGATGAGGTGATCCAGGGACCCAAAGGCCAAGCTGTTGAATATACTGAAATAAATTTTCAGTAAGATACAGAAACACAGTCTGAATTTGTTTCGTTTGTTGGGTGGGATGTTATGCTTCCTGGGAAGAGGATGGAGAGGTTCTTACATTTTCCAGGCAGATGTAGGATGGCATGCAGACCAAGAGACCAAGAACTATGAACTGGAACAGCATCATGAGGCAGGGTGATGATGAGACAGGTGTGGGTCATTGACCGCTGGTTTTTTGTTTGTTTGTTTGTTTTGCATTGAAACAGCACATTCAGAAGTCTCTGTTATATAAATGCCATGCTAAAGGACAAAACCCAAAAAGCATTTTTGTTCACCACCAATTCACCAATTTGTTTCTACCAGGGGCTTTCTGGTGGAGTTTTAAAAAAAGAACCACCAAAACAAAAACCAAAAACCTACATCTTTGGAAAGTCCCTCTTAAAGCACCACACAATAGTGATTTTTGTTGTTTTTTAGGACCCAATGTTTTTAAACTGACGCAGGGTGATTGAGGAGCTTGGGAACTTATTTCTTCAACTGGGGTCCTTGGCTGGTTTCCACATGAGAAGAAATGACACCAGCTTCTCACTGTACATTTTCCTTAGAGATGAATAAAATAATAAACTACAAAAACACAGCCATTCAAGTATTGAGTTTGCCATGAAAACATAGCATGTTGACAGGCTGGCCTTCAAGTCCCTTGGCTCCAGTCAGGCATCTCCAAGACGTAGGGGTTGCAACTGATGACAAGATGATAAGCTTTATTGTTGTTGCTGCTCTTTTTTCCCCTCTGAGCTAAGGATGGTCCTGGGTCATTCTGTTCTTGTTGTTTCAAGCTTCTTTCTTCATGGCTTGCAGAAATCCACCCCTTCCTTTTCTGTAAAGGAGAAACCTTTGTCAAGGGTTGGCTGACAGTTAGGGAAAAAAATTAATCATGTCACTGAGGTGCTGCTCGTCAACATGAAGATATAATCTCTGTTGCTATTTTGGGTGCCGCTTTTAGGGATCCCAGAAATTTAGTTTCTCTAACTCTTTTTTAGCATTCGGTATGTTTACCTAAGGAGACCTTTGCAAATTCAACAAATTCCCAAACAGTGCAAGTCTGTGACATATATTTTGAGGAACAGAATCTTAATGATCCCAGTCTTAAAGATGTCCTTATTTTGCCTAAAGTCACCTCTGTATATTATAACCATTTTGTGTTGTCCCACGTCACATGTAACTAATGTAAAAAACTCTCAAACATGATCATTTGACACCATAATCAAATACATAGAATGGATATAAAAAATTGTACTCTATCTTGGAGTTCCTGTCGTGGCACAGTGGTTAACGAATCTGACTAGGAACCATGAGGTTGCGGGTTCGATCCCTAGCCTTGCTCAGTGTGTTAAGGATCCAGTGTTGCCGTGAGCTGTGGTGTAGGTCACAGACATAGGTCACAGACAAGGCTCAGATCCCACATTGCTGTGACTGTGGTGTTTGCCAGCAGCTGCAACTCCGATTTTACCCCTAGCCTGGGAACCTCCATATGCTGTGGGAGTGGACCTAGAAATAGCAAAAAAAAAAAAAAAAAAAAAAAATAGAAGGACCTCTACTGGGAAAAGCTAGGTGACTCCCAGGTACAAGTGCTAACCTCCCACAAGGAAAAGGTGTGGAGAGGTAACTGTTGTTGCATGGAATGTATCTTGCTTTTTTTTTTTAAACTAGAGTATAGTTGATTTACAGTGTTGTATCAATTTCTGCTGTACAGCATAGTGACTCAGTCATACACACACACATGTACACACACACACACACACACACACACATATATACATTCTTTTTCTCATACTATCTTCCATCATGTTCTGTCCCAAGAGATTGGATATAGTTCCCTGTGCTGTACAGTAGGACCTCATTGCTTATCCATTCTAAATGTAATAGTTTTTAATTCAGCTGAAAGGTAAGTCACTGCTATCTTTGATATCATTCTGATTTACCCCAGTATCCAATCCAGCACCAAGTCCTACAGATTTTACTTCAGAGGTAGTCTTCAAATCCTTTTCTTCTTCAGTATCTTTATCACCACTCCTGCAGTGCAAGTTATCCACAGTATCCTCCTAGGATGCTAGGGAACTCTATCTTAGTTGTTCTAGTCCCTTCTCTATTTAGCATCCAAAATAATCATTTAAAAAATAGGTCTGATTTTTGTCATGTCCTTGATTATAACCCTTTGTTTGTTTCCTATATCTCTCTGAATAAGAGGAAGTTTCTTTAACATGACAGAGGGGCTTCCTATGAATTGTCATCTGTAACTTTAGCAGCACCATCTTCCATAACTTACCCCAAATTCTGTGGAGCCAGCCTTGGCTTCCTACAACATCATGCTTATTATTTCTGCCTCAGGGCCTTTGCTCAAGCTATTCTGTCTGTCCCAAATAATCTCCTTTCTCTTATCTAATTAATTCCTCTTCATTCTTGTCATTGAAGCTTTTTTGTCTCCAGAAAAGCCCCCCCCCCATGACCATTCACATAAACACGCACATGCCAAGGCTGAACAAAATTCTCTTTGCTTGACTACTGTACAGAATGGTGTTGACTGTGTTAAAATATTTATGTGACGTTTTTGAGATTATCTGATAGATACTGCTTTTCTACCCCCGGAGTATGGTTCCTGAAGGTAATGAACGTATTTCTTTCACTTTTTTTTTTAATCTAAAGCTTTTCAAAGTGCCTGGCACTCAGAACTCAGTAAAATATTATACTCTATTATCTGCCACATTTTTATTTGCCTTCTCTTGAATTCTTAGGTTACCAAGTCCTGGAATGATTAGCAGGTACTTACTTTCATAGCCACAGGTGTAGTTCCTACTACAATTAATCAACAACTGTCTATTGAGCTCTAATTATGTTCAAATGATCGCATTAATACCTGAGGGTATCTGAAGGCTATCTGGTTTCCGTAAGTTGTATTTTGACCAGCAGTTTATCAAGATGAGAGGGAGAGGAGAGAGAATAATATCAGATGAGACCCCGAACCACAAAAAGAATAAATATGTGCCATGGCAGCAAATAAACCATTCTGCTTAGGATAGAAAGTTCGCATAAGTAAATAAGTTTGTCAATGGATAGTTGGCCAATCTGGATAAAATATTTCTTGATAAAGCCCATCAATTCTGAATCCATTTCTTCCCCTAACATTTTGAATATCTGTTTCCGGAGTTACTTATAAGACCTTTGCTATAGACAAATCTTTATATATATCTAAAGGAGCAGCATCTACATGGGTCAGTATATGTTGTTAAGGTAGTTTCTGCATAAAGATCAAATGGGTCATTGGTGATGTGGTCCCAACCTGGGCCACCAGCAGATGTAGTGAATCTTGGTACCAAAGATATTAGAAAAGTTGAAAGATCACAAGGGAGAAGTATGTAAAATTTCCAGGGTCTTTCTGGGAGAAGAGAGGGGTTTTTCACTCTAGAAATTCTGTGAAGGGGACTAAAAGTTAAGGATTTTTAAATCTTTAGGCTGGTATTGAAGCTTGAGTTACAAGTTAAAATTAACCATGCTTTTGCTGGGCTTATGTTGAGAGAAATCCCATGTGAATTCCTTGGTTCAATGCAGCACCCAGAATAATTTGTCAAGTGTTATTTCCTCTGTGTTAGAAAACATAATTTTATAAACTAGAATTTTTACATTCTCAAGACTGAAACCAGCAGACAGTGAATAAGTTGTGAATTAGGAGAAAGCACCAGGATTTAAGAGAGGGAAATGCAACTCCATTGTTAGCGAAAATCCAGAGAGGCCAATATGTATTTAACTCATATTTAGACTTCCATGTTTGAAAAAGAACTTTCCTCTAGATTGAAAAATCTTGTTAGAATTTTGATATTTTTATTTTAAAAGAGCAGTTCCACTTTCAGCATATCATATGGACTTTTTTTTTCCCCTGTGAGAAGGAAATAGAAGTCTGTATTATGAAAAGTAGGAAATGAAAAAACATGTGATTTCCAGGTCTAGATCATTTCTCATACTAGAGACCATCCTGCACTGTAAATTTGTCTTTGATATTGACTCCGAGTCATTTTCTTCAAGTGTAAACATTTAAGAATCATTGTATATGGCATATGCTAAATTCCTAGAATGTAGTGAAACAGATTTACATGCAAGATGAAAATCTTCTATCACCTTATAAAACCCAAGATATGATCTTTAGGGTATATGAATTTTAGTCTCATAATATATGAGAATAATAGTGTTTATACTTTGAGATGAAATGAGGCAATGACAGCATTAGCTGGTAGAGCGCTGCTGCTTGATAAATAATAACTGTTGTTGGTGCTTTTATTGTAGTACGAATATTTATATTCAGAGATTATAGATTATATTCCAGATTGTTATGTGTGAATCCAATATGCCCCTTTGATGAAAAAGTACTTTAATAGAGGTGTCTACTAAAAATAAACAGAAGTATCTATGCTACTTCAAGAACACGTGGAAGGCTTCATTGTTTTTGTCTGACCATCTGTTCATTCAACTTCCACAATAATGATTTGGAGATCCACCCTCTCATCCCGTGGTCAATCCATGACGTTTGAATAGGTTTTCCACTGCCGTTGCAGGGGTATGGTATGAAATAACCCAAGACTGGGCCTGTTACCATGTTTTATTTTCTTTAGCTACAGCAACTGACTTAGACTTGGCACTTAGACTAATCAGAGCCAATGAGATGAAATCAAGCTTTTGTAGGAATTGATAAGAGGGAAATTCTTGTTTTTTTCCTAGAATTTGGAACTGGAAAGACATGGTTGGGAGGTACTGCTGTTATTTTGCATCTACTTAGGTTTCTTGTCTGAGATAAAGCCACCATGGAAAAGAGCAGACATAGGAATCAAAAAGAAAAACAGAAACAAAGCAAAACCAAACAGAAACCCATAACTCATTGTTTAAGCAGTCGATCAAGGCATGGGTTAAACATGTTGTCTGGATTGTAAGGAATAGATGAAAAAACCAGGTAATGGACCTGAGTTCCTTAAACCATGATACAAGAGAGAAAAAACATCTGTTACCCCCTTGAAAGTTGTGGCTTAAGAGCCATAACTTGGAAGAGTGTCACTGGTGGTGAGCCTGGCTCCTCTTCAATAATTTTAAAGTAAAGTGGAAGAAGGGGTGTTTGTTGCTGCTGTTTGAGTGCTTTTAACAGCTAATTGGAAAGAACACTTTATTAATTAAGGAATATAATGTTGAACCATTATTTTTGGTTATATGAAATATTTTATTTATAATCTTTCAACTCATGAAATCTCATAGATGCAAACAAAACTAAACTTACAGAGTAAAAGGCAATCAGCTCTGTCCAGCATCCACAGATGGTTTTAGTAGATATTTTTATACAGGGGTCATCTTAAATATGGGGCCTAGAAGTAACCTTGCAGAACCTAAAATATTCATAAGTAGAGATGCTTCTCTAGGAAGGCATTAGCATTCATAGCAAGAAGAGGCTTTTAAAATAGGCACTTTGTTGGATTTTTTTGTTGTTGTTGTTCAGTCAAAGCAATGGATGAGAAAGGTACCAGTTCAAAGTCACGGAAATATGAGGCAAAAGGCCATTACTCTTGGACCAAAGAATCAAATGATCACAGAATGAATTTACTAGCTATTTTCTTTAGGTCCTGCATTATAAAAATAAACTTCTGAGAACAGGGGAAAATTTTGAGTTTTGAATTCAAATTATTCTCTCCCCGACCTCTTATCATCATTAAAGTTTATATTTATAAGGTTGATCACACACGTTTTCAAAGAAGAAGACTTAAAGATTATCACATAGCTATATGACAGAGTTTTTTTAGCTCACGATTGAAGCGGAATATACATAAAGAGAAGTGAGGATATCGTAAATGTGTATCTTGCTGAATTTTCACAACCGAACATGTCCCTGAAATCAGCTCTCAGGTTAAGAAACAAATGATTGCCAAAAGTCCAGAATCTCTTCTTATCCTCTATTCTGCTATCCCTGACGTCTAAAACATATATTAGGTTTTACCCTTTCTATACTTTATCTCATTTGAGTCATATTGTATATTCTCTCTGTGTCTGGCTTCTTTGGCTCAACATTGTCTGTAAGATCCATCCATAGTATTGGGTATGTGGCTAATTCCACCAGGAATATTACCAGTGGTGCTGCTATAAACATGAGAATGTATTTTTTGGTGGACAGATATATGAATTTCTGTTGGGTGTTACCTAAGGAGAGAAATTGCTGGATCATATGATTGCTTGAGTAAATAATGAGCAAGTAGTTGGACCAATTTATAGTCATACCAAGAGTTCTAGTTGCTACACTTTCTCACCAACTCGTGGTATTTTCCATTGTTTAAACTTTTAGCTATTCTGATGTGTAATGTGTGGTAGTACCTTGTGATTTTAACTTGCATTTCCCTGATGAGTACATTTTTATTTGTTTATTGGTTCTTTGGCCATCATCTTTTATGAAGCGTCAGTTTATAGAGTGACAGTATTTTTATAATACTAAAGCTGAGGGAGCCTATAATGTTTGAAATTAGGGTTTTATTTTCAAATGGAAGCTCAAAGCTCCTTTCACACGTGTCTCCTTCTGCTTCAGAGGGTATAACATCTGATATAGGAAAGTTTTTTTTGTTTCTTGGTGCTCAGCATAGGAATTTGCATGTGCTGAGGGAAAGACTGAAGTTCTGCTTCGAGGAAAAGTTATTCTTTTGAAATTTCTCTTAATATTTATTCCTCTGAAGTCCTCTCTCTTTCCTGAAATTAGTTTGCATGAGAGAGAAGTATAAAACTACCTCCCTTCTTTCTCTTCCATATTATGTGATGATGTACCATCTTGTTAAAGTTGCCAAATGAATAATCAATCCTCTGGCAGCTTCTTCATCTGCCATTGTTCACCTGTGGTTAATATATTCAGCTCTTGCTATTGGTGTTGGTATAGTTCCTGACCTCTTGCATGTATTATCTCATTTAATATTCACAATAAGTATACAAGACTTGTATTATTTTCACCTTAGAGATTTTTATAAAATAGAGGCTTAGAGAAGTTATAAACTTGTCCTAAATCACAGACCTGGTTTGAGGTGGGAGCTGAATTCCAAGATAGCTTCGAGGTAGCAAGATCATTGCCTTCTAACTACTCCTTGTTGTCCTTTCTGACTTCCATGGTGTGTAGCTTCTCAGATCATGTCAAACACTACAAATACATGTGCCTTATTTGGGTCTTGCTAAGTCAACTTTGATCTCCATTTTGCTAGACCTATTGGACATTTTTTGCTCTCATCTTTCTTTTTTTATTTTTTAATTAAAGTTTAGTCAATTTACAACATTACGCCAATTTCTGCTGTACAATAAAGTGATCCATTCATTCCTTTTCTTATGTTATCTCCCATCATGGTCTATCCCAAGAGACTGGATATAGTTGCCTGTGCTGTACAGTAGGACCTCATTGCCTGTACACTCTAAATGTAATAGTTTGCATCTACTAACCCCAAACTCCCCATCCATCCCACTCTCTCCTCCCTCTCCCTTGACAACCACAAGTCTGTTCTCTATGTCTCTGAGTCTGTTTCTGTTCTGTAAATAGGTTGACTTGTGCCATGCTTTAGATTCTACATATAAGTGATAATAGTATTTGTCTTTCTCTTTCTGACGTAATGTCATGTGGTGGGATAACCTCCAATTGCTGCTCTCTTCTTTCTTTACATCAGAGCAGCACTCAGTGTTGTTGGACACTTCCATCTCTTTGAAAACTGCCTTCCTTTAGCATCCATGAAACAATCTACTTTTTCTTGCTTTTTCTGGTGAGAACTTGTCTTCCCTTTGTAGACTTATCTTCCTTCTCAGACTTCCCTAGGCTGGATCACCTCACTGTTGGCTCTCATATCTGCAGGGACTTCCAATTTGGGTGATTGTATGTATTTGGTCAAGAGACACAATTTTAGCCTTGATCTACTCAATACGTTCTATATCCTCTTGGCATAGCTTTATTAAGCCACTCTAATGGAATCTGCCCTTGGCTATTTTGCCTCTTCATCCTCCTCTGAGGTTCTTTTCAAATTTGATGAGCTACCTTACTCCTTGCTAGGGTCCAGAACTCTCATTTTTTAAGTGACTCACCCTGGGTGTTGGAAAGCACGAGTGGTGCTTAGATTTGGCCCCTCTTATTCCAGTTCAGCTGAAGTATAATTTTTTTCCCCACATCGATTTGATTTATGATCATTTGTCTCACTCTTGTCAAACAAGAACTCATTTGTTTAAAGTAAAATGATGCTCTGTGCCAGAAGGCAGAAGGTACTCTTGGCAAGTGTGTGCTTGCATCAGCACAAAGTTATGTTTCTTTTATACTCTGTGTATATTTTTAAGATGGGCTCTTATTTAACTTTTACAGTAAACAAAAAGGCAGGAGAAATGGATCAGCATGAGCTAGAATGGATATGCATTCATTATCAAGAGTTAGTGAAAAAGGTTATAGCAGAAAGCAGGGAGAGTTTTATTTATATGCTGAACTCCATTTGGAGGCTCCAGTTGTGACATCTGTGCTTTCTTCAAGTACTTCATTGGAGATTGAATTCTTCAGTTTTGTAGATACTTCTTCAGCACAAAGTATCTGAGTACCTGAAAATCATCTTTGGGAGTTCCCGTCGTGGCGCAGTGGTTAACGAGTCCGACTAGGAACCATGAGGTTGCGGGTTCGGTCCCTGCCCTTGCTCAGTGGGTTAACAATCCAGCGTTGCCGTGAGCTGTGGTGTAGGTTGCAGACGTGGCTCGGATCCCGCGTTGCTGTGGCCTGGCGTAGGCCGGTGGCTACAGCTCCGATTCCACCCCTAGCCTGGGAACCTCCATATGCTGCGGGAGCAGCCCAAGAAATAGCAAAAAGACAAAAAAAAAATCCTCTTTGACTCACCAGGGGCGGGCTCTATTAGAAAGTGAGTGAGAGGCAGGACATCTGGATCTATGGTAGCTGTACTGAGAAGTATAGGGGAGGAGCCTTGGAGAAAAAGGGAATTACATGTATTAGGATGGTTTGTGTTCTAAGGATGTTATTGAAAATGATTCCCACCCCCTAAAGTACTCCCAGGGAAATAGAAAAGAGGATGGTTGTTTTATCTCAGCAAGAGTAAGCATATGAACCAAATCTGACATGACATCCTGGGGCTAATGTATAATCCCTGGAAGTGATGCTTCCTACAAACTAAGAATGAGAGGATGAGGGTGTCTTTCCTGTGGACACTGACATGTTCTATTCCACTCATACCTGCTATAGACCAAACATCTCCCCCTTCCCCAAATTCACATGTTGAAGTCTAATCCCCAACATGATGGTATTTGGAAGTGGGGCCTTTGGGAGGTGATTAGGTCACGTGGATGAAGTCCTCATGAATGGGATTAGTGCTCTTTTAAAGGAGGCCTCAGAGAGCTCTCTTGCCCCTTCTGCCATATGAGGATGCAGCAAGGAGACAGCCATTGATGAACCCAGAAGTGGGCTCTCACCAGACAGCAAACTTGCCAGCAAGCACCTTGATCTTGGATTTGCAGCCTCCAGAACTATGAGGAATTTCTGTGGTTTATAAGCCACCCAAGTCTCTGGTACTCTATTATAGCAGGCTGAATGGACTAAGATATAAGCTTTCCCTGTGGTCTCTTCCTTGTGCCTTAAATCATTTGTTCAATATGTGAAGTCAGATTCATCTACCAGCTTTTATTCACTGCACATAATTCTATAAGACCAGCCTTTACTCAGTGCCAGTATCCTTCCCATGATTATCACTAGGATGATTGGATATGTTTTCCTAGACCAGTCATAGTCTAAGCCTGAGGTCCCTTTATACCCTTCCCAGTTTAGCTGTTGTCTAATAGAGTATTAGTGTTATTTTTTTACTCAAATAACACAGTGTGCATTTGATAGAATTGAAAGGAAATGACAGAACTGGAAAATCCACAGTATCTGACCTAAGACACACGTGCTCTCCATTTGCCATACGCCACTTAGGTTAGATTGCACAAAACCCACAAAAGCGAGTTATACGTGATGTGAGAATCTCTAAGATCTCTTTTATAACCTGATTGTGCCTATCTCCAGTGTTCTCCACACCTAATATTTCCACATTGATCTTTTTGATCTGGTAAGGAATAAAATCTTTGCTATCTTGTAATCTCATAAGTCCTGTTACAGAGAGAATCGAACACACAACAGCGCTGGTGAGAACTCCGGGAAAAGTGTTTCGCACGCACCTGCCAAAAGGAGGGGACATAGATGGCTGAAAATATCTGAGTTGCCAGTAGATAACTGGCGTAGAAATCTTCACATACTTTTTTGTTTGTTTTTAGTTCAAAAGATTTTATGGGTAACCTCATTGCGTATCCATTCTAAACGTAATAGTTGGCGTCTACCATCCCCAAACTCTCCGTCCATCCCACTCCCTTCCCCCACCCCCTTGGCAGCCACAAATCTGATTTACATAGATTTGAAAATCACACAGAATCGGACGGAAAATAATTTTCATGGTTAATCCATTTTTAGGAAAACTCTCGTCACAAAATGGAAAGATACCCATCAACCTCAAGAGAATGCTTATTCATGAGAAGGGAGGGAGACTTTTAACTTATTTTTATTTCCTGAGAAAGGTTGAGCTCTGAAGCAAACATGTGAAAAGGTGAACATTAATAGACTTTGGATGGTGGCTGCATGGTGTTCAACTATGGTTTCCTATAGTTTTCATAGCATTTAAATATTTCATAATTCCTTTGATTTATTGAACAAAGAAACAGCAACACAACGAGGATTGGAAGCAACAAAAATGTGCCTTGTGGAAAGCTTCTAGGCTCAGCCCTAAGGATGCTTAAGAGGCATCTCAGACCAAACAGGATGGCTACAACTCTGTGGTCTGTGCCGTCTACACTATAGCAGCTTTCACGACAGAAGTGAATCATATTGTCAGATCATTGTGCCAGATATTTTCACTAAACATCCTGCTGGTAAATGTTTGTGGTAGCAGTTTTGCGCTACGGTTGAGCTTATTTTTATCATCACTTCAAGGACCCATGTTTTGTGAATTCTTTTGTGTGCATTAGTATATGTGTTCTCCTAGCATCACTGTGAGATTGAAAGGGAGGCCATTATATCCCATGATAAAGGCAGCAACCAGGCTCCCTCCTCCCTGGCCACCCTCTGTGCACGTAGAACGAGGGTGAACATTCAGGTTTTCTAACTTCTAACAATTCACCAGTTTTTCTCGAACATCCCTTTGCCCTCCTCATGGAATGTCTTCCAACATTGTGACTTTCTTATAAAATTACCTTTCTTTTTTCACCAAGAATATTTCAGACATCTGTTAATATTATGGGATATTTTTCTCTTAGGAGAAAAGAGCAATGAAAGCCTCTCTAAGAGCCTCTGTAACTCAGTGATTCCCTGGTGTGCTGTGATTTCCCAGCCTCTGTTCCTTAAGAGATGGCAGGTCATCTTATTATCATTCAATGAGATGCAAGTTGTCAGGAAAAAAAGCACAAAGAAAACATTATGTGTCACAAGGATACATTTCTGGGCAAACCCCCGTGCTGTGCAATTTTATTTTTAATAAATGTGACGAATTATATACATAGTAAGTTGTGACTGACTTTTTGTAATTTTGTAAATATTTTCACACTCACAAATTTAAACTTTAGAAAAAACTTGCAGACATGTTTATATGTGTTGTTGGTCAGAAAATGTCGCCACCACACAACAGGCTAGAATTAAGGATAAACATTAACAATGGGATAAATAGGTACTGAATCAGAACCTTGCAAAAATTTTTAAAAGTTTTCTGACCTTTGTTTTATGAATTAGAGAAGGCCAGTACATTTTTTCCTAACTTAAGTTTGCCTTCCACGTTCTTGCTCATCCCTTTTTGTTTTATTCTATTTATTTTTTTTGCTTTTTAGGGCTGTACCCGAGGCATCTGGAAGTTCCCAGGCTAGGGGTCGAATCAGAGCTACAGCTGCCAGCCTACACCGCAGCCACAGAAATGAGGGATCCGAGCCACATCTGTGACCTACGCCACAGCTCACGGCAACACCGGATCCTTAACCCACTGAGCAAGGCCAGGGATTGAACCCACATCCTTGTGGATACTAGCGGATTTGTTTCCACTGTGCCACAATGGGAACTCCCAACTTTTTATTTTTAAATAAACTTTGTATATATGAGGTACAACATGATATATATACACATCATGAAATTATAACCACAGTGAAGCTAATTAACATAGCTCATCCTCTCAGGTAGCTACCATGTTCTGTGTGTGATAAGAGCACCTGAAATATACTCTTTTAGCATATTTCCAGTTTTCAGTACAGCATCATTAACTGTAGACATCCCACTGCACAGTAACCTCTAGATGTATTCATTCTCCATCACTGCCTCTTGGAACTCTCTGACCAGTATCTCTCCATTTCCCCCACTTCCCCACCTCCAGTAACCTCCATTCTGCTTTTTCTATGTATTTGACTTTTTTAGAGTCCACAGAAGTGAAATTATGGAGATTTTTTCTTTCTATGTCTGGTTTATTTCCCTTAACATAATGTCCTCCAGATTTATCCATGTGGTTCCCGTCTGAGGTAGATATATGAAGATGTCAACATTTTTAGTTTTGGTCTTCATGCGGTATCTCTACAAAATTGTCAAATTTCCTTTCATTTCTTTCGTCAAGATGTCTTTCAATGTGATCTCTCCTGATTACACGTGCTAAAGGACAAGTAATGGAGAAATCTTCATGGGAAAAAAAAGCAAAGACTGAAGCAGGGCTGACAACAAACTTTCTTATGCTAATTTGTTCTAAAAAAAAAACAAGTAAGTAAAAGGAATGCCAGGTATGGCATGCAGCAAAATTTAGTTGTAGGAGAAGCGGTTAAAGGTCATGAATAACATTGTGACAACAAAGGAAGAAATGCAAAATCAGTGTACTTATTTTATTAGTGGTCTTTATCTATCATGGCTCCTTCTTGAAGCACATATCATCAGAACTTGCTTTTAAGAAAGCTGTTTCCTTAGGTGATTACATAATTCAGAGAAATAATGCTTGATTGGTCTAGCAAATAAGAATCATTCCTAAAAAGTTTAGGACAGCAAGTGCTATTTCTAGCTGTACTCTGTGGGATAGGCAACTCCTCTAATGAAAACATAGCTTAGTGTCAACTCTCTGTCAAGTAGTTCACACTTAATTATACAAAAATTATAGTCTGAAAAAAAATCTAGCTTCTATTTCTATCTTTTCTACCTCATTAGTCTTTTGCCAAACCTGATAACCCACAGCTAGAAAAAAAGTTTCTATTTTTATCTTTGAATGTTTCTTTCTTATACCCGTGGAACACAAGAAATGATTATGGAAAGGTTAGCAATATAGTCTGGAGATCTTAAATACTTTACTGTATATGATTTTCACTAATATTTTGTCGTAATGTATACGTGTCTATATACACATATGCACATTTGCAAGTATTTTCCACACAATTAGTACATATTGTCAAGGACTTGGTCTTTATAAGTCAAAAGTCTTCCAATGGGAAAATGGTCATAATTATTTAGAAGCTAAAATATGGTTTTTCTATTATTTTGTGACTAATTTATGTTGAGCTTGATTTCAGAGTTAGAGTCTCAGCTTCTATAGGGTAGAAACTTTGTCATACCCACCTTTTTTTTAATCCTCCAGATTACCGAGGACATCGTAGAAACTACAATCTTTTGCTTGATCTGAGTCAGTGTTGCTTATGCTCAGGAAAGACCATGTCATCTGTTCTTCCTGCTTGAAGGCTACATCTTTACTTGGAGTAGGAGAGCTTATATTCTCATCTTGGCATTTCTCTGACTGAGACCTTTTTTATTTTCAATTGGTTATTTGAATGAAGCCATATGGGGCACTTCCAACCCTTATATCCTATTATGATACAGTGATGATTTCAAGGATGGTATTGGAATTAGGATTCACAGGTCGATGATCATTGATCAGAATGACACCCATGAGTGTGGAGAAACAAGGAAGAAAACCTATACATAGAGAATATGTGTTTATATGTAGAAAAGACAATGAAGCTGACAGTGCAGAGAGTAGAAGAGGTGAAAAGGACCATATGGCTCTCATCATTCAATGGCCACTTACTGAGAACTTACTCCACATGGGCATTGTGCTGGCTGCTTGAGAAACCAATGCCTGAGAGGTTAATTTCACAGTGAGACAGACACAAGAAATAAATAAGTGCATACACCCCCTGATAGTAAATGTGTAAAAGACATTCTCTTAAGTACCCAGAAAGTGAGTATATCTGAAATGAGGAGTTGTAATAGGAGGAAATCTGTTAGATTGGAGGAAATTGGGAAAAGCAAAGCTCTTCTGAAAAGAGTTCTTTTAAGCTAATAGCTGTTGGCAGAACCACTTAGGGAGAAACACTGACTGTCACACATATCCTGATGGCTGTCCAGGCTGTGGATCAGCTCCCTTCCAGAGTCCAGATGCCCTCCCTGACATTTTGTCCTTGGAGATGCTTCTCTATCTTAAATCCTCCTTTGACCTTGTCAATGAAAAAAATATACAACCTGAAAGTTGAGAGTTAAATTTTATTTGGGGCAAAATTAGGACTTAAGCCTGGAAGACGGCATCCCAGGTAGCCCTGAGAAACTGCTCCAAGGAGGCGAGGGAGGAGCTAAGATATAATCAAAGGGCAGAGACCGGGAACACAAGAGACCTGAGCTCACTGAAATCATTCCTTTGAGGTGCACGTCCGCTATCCAGGCCAGTATCCTGAGTTTTCACAGCCTGCAGGACGCACTGGCTCTCACCCTTGGAAGTGACTGCATTCACAGTTGACTGTGACTTTCTTTATCCTTAGCTACAGACAGGGCTGAAATACCACCCAAGGAGGAAAAAACCAGAATATCAGGATATGATAAAGGTGAGAGGGAGGTGCATGCAGCACACACACATTTTACAAAAGTTTGTGGCTGGTCTCCTGAAGGTCACTACCAGTCACAAGGAGCAGACATCACCATGAAGGATTTTAGTGTTTTTCTAGATATGAGGAGATGCAAGAATGGGGCACATAAATCTTCTCCTAAAAATATCTGACTATCTGAAGGCCTGTTCTTCCAGTTTTCACAGAGCACAGAGTGCCTCGCTCCTGGTCTCCACCTGAGGCCCACACATGGGGTTGCTGCAGGTTGGGAGCAGCAGTGGCTCATGTTTTACTCTATATAGAGGCTGATGGCAAGTGCCAGACTTTAGCTCACAACCAAAACCAGATGAAATAGATTTCTGCTACTTGAAACCAAAGAACCTTAACTAATACACTGTCAAAAGTTGTGTTGATACCGAGATAGAGATTTATATAAGCATAAAAATGCATTGTTTTGGACACTGAGCTTCAAGAAATTGACACTAGAGCAGTTATGTTAATGAATTTAAAATCTGTGGAATATGCATCTGTTTTTTATAGGCTTATTTTATCAAAGATAGCTCATCGGAAATGTTGATTTTATAGCCAGTCATAAACTTGAAGCATTTTTGGAGGCAGAGAAGACCTGAAGGAAATCGTCTCAATTTAAAGATAAGAAAACAGCAAAAGAACAAAGTCCAAAGATGGGGTCAGACAGTAGAACTCATTTATAGTATCTCCAGGATGAAACATGGAAGTCTGATTGCCATTTTAATGCTTTCCTCAAAAATCCTGGTCAGGTCAATCTGTAAAAACTCATAGATGCACCTAAAGAGATTGATGACTTTTTGATGATACCCCTGCTTTTTAGTTGGAAAAACAAGTCTAGCAAATGGGCACCTACTACAACAAAAACAGTTGGGGAAAAATGTGCATGTTATGATAAGATCTAGCTTGTCATACAACATTGCTGGATTCTAATAACATTACCTAGATTTCACTTTTTCTCTTCACTGATTAGTACTGCTAGTTAAACTAGAGTTGGATCATGCAGAACTGGGCTTGCCAGCAGTTATTATCTTGACCAACTTTAAATATTTGCTCAATAGGCATGTACTCAGGACATCTTGCTGGATGCCCCCAGGGCCAGATGATGGTATCAAATCGATTCCATCATTCTTTGGCAGCAGTAGCTGAAGGACTTTGAGATCAGAGCAGCAATACCCAGTGCCAAGAACGGGACCAGCTACTCTCTGGCTCCTTTCAAACTCCTTTGAAGGGACAGCATAAGAAAACTCCAAGCTCAGGTAAAATGGTTAAATACTAGGTCTCTAGAGAATGTGAACACTTAATAATTCATCACTATAGCAAAGAAAAACCTCAATTTTCCAATTTGCACATACTGGGTAGAATTAATCAAAATAAGATTTAAGAGTATGCTGGTTAGAAATATTCAAACCAGAAAAAAATGATTTTGAATGTTTTGTTGTGCATAATAGAAGATGTCTTATTAAATGGAGTTGTTAATATGTATATCTAAAGGCTAACTCAGTGGGAAGGTAAGTTTCTCAACCACGTTTCAATAGGATCCTTAGTAAGACATCTAAATCAGGGCAATTTGAGGCAAAAATACAGTAAGGAAAGGAAAAAAGGACTTGTTTTCTCAGAGTATAAAACCACAGAAATTGGCACAACATTGTACATCAACTATATCTTAATAACAACAGCAAAAACAAGCACCTCTCTTTTCAGCTTGGCACATGTCAAAACACTCACTTTAGTAGGATGTAAATGGGTGATCCCAGTTTAGTGCTCTCTAAATTGAAGAGTTCAGCTTCTAATTTCAGAGCTGTACAGCTGATGATAATGCAATAAACCCTTCTTGTTGCTTGCTTTTGCTGTCTCTATCAAATTTAATAACCTGTTTCTCCTTACACGTTAAGGAATAATATACACAATCATACAGAGACCACAGATAGAAAAATAAAGTCTAATGTCCTTTTCTTGGTTCATGTTCAGGCTCCTCAAGCAGAATGCATGTGCATTGTTATCCATCTGCAAAATAAACTCTTAAGTTTTTCATTTCCATATAATCACATTAGAATGTTATAAGATTAGGAAGTAGTCTTTCTTTTAAAGACCAAGTGGTTCAATTGTCCTGGGACCATCCATTATTTGCCTCACATTATTTCCTGACAATGTCAGAATACTTTGTTTCTTCTGAATTGTGGTAGTGAAGAAGGCTGAATTACAGCAGTGAAGACAAGGAATCTAGGTATTCATTTTCTAACTATTGAGTTTTAAGAGTTTCTTTATGTATTTTGGATAACAACACTTTATCACATTCGTCTCTTGCAAATATTTTTCTCCCAGTCTGTGGCTTATCTTCTAATTCTCTTAATAGTGTCTTTCACCAAGGAGTTCCTGTTGTGGCTCAGTGGTTAACGAATCTGACTAGCATCCATGAGGACCCAGGTTCGATCCCTGGCCTTGCTCAGTGGGTTAAGGATCCGGCGTTGCCATGAGCTGTGGTGTAGGTCACAGACATGGCTCAGATCTGGCATCACTGTGGCTGTGGTATAGGTTGGCAACTACAGGTCCGATTTGACCCCTAGCCTGGAAACTTCCATATGCCACAGGTGTGGCCCTAAAAAAAGCAAGAATAATAATATCTTTTGCCAAGAAGACATTTTTAATTTTATTTATTTATTTATTTATTTATTTATTTATTTATTTATTGTCTTTTTGCCATTTCTTGGGCCGCTCCTGTGGCATATAGAAATTTCCAGTCTAGGGGTCGAATCAGAGCTATAGCCGCCAGCCTACGCCAGAGCCACAGCAGTGCGGGTCCGAGCCACATCTACAACCTACACCACAGCTCATGGCAACACTAGATCCTTAACCCACTGAGCAAGGCCAGGGATCGAACCTGCAACCTCATGGTTCCTAGTCAGATTCGTTAACCACTGAGCCACGACGGGAACGCCCCATTTTTAATTTTAATGAAGTCCGGGTTATCAGTTATTTCTTTCATGGATTGTATCTTTGATTTTTATATGTGTAAAGGCATCACCATACACAAGGTCATACAGTTACCCTTCTAGTGTATCTTCTGGAAGTCTTACAGCTTCATGGTTTACATATAGATCTATATTCCATTGTGAGCTAATTTTTACCAAGGGAATAAAGTCTATGTTTGGATTCAGTGTTTTTGCCTGTGGATGCCCAGTTATTCCAGAATCATTTGCTGAAGAGTATCTTTGCTCCATTGAATTGTTTTTGCATTTTTTTTCAAAGGTCAGTTGATTATGTTTACGGGGTCTGTTTCTGGACTTTTTATTCTGTTTCATTGATCTATTTTTTCAATACTGTACTCTCTTGATTACTGTAGCCTTATAATAAGTCTGAAGTTGGAAAACATTCCTTTTATAGACAGAAATTTTTCTTCAGAAGGTATGGGTGGATAAGTGAGATGTTGGGAAAGGAACGGGGTTAAAGAATAGGGATGGAACTAAAGATTCTCATACCAAGTCAAGTAAGCCAGAAAGAAAAAAAACAAATACCATATGATAGCACTTATTTGTGGAATCTAAAATACAGCACAGATGATCCTGTCTACAAAACAGAAACAGATCATGGCCAAGGAAATCAGATTTGTGGTTCCCAGCGGAGAGAAAGGAAGGAGTGGGATGGCAGTTTAGGGTTTTGGGATGCAAACTGTTATGTTTGGAATGGATGGGCAGTGGGGCCAGCACAGTGTGTGATTGGGTCACTTTGTTGTACAGCAGAAATTGAAGAAACGTTGTAAACCAATTATACTTTAATAATAATATAAAAAAAAGAATTGCGATTGGTGTAGTGAAATATGACCTACAAAATTTTTGTCATAGTTTTTTCATCATCCCTTACATGATGGGGGATTCGTGAAGCTGAAAACAACAAAAATTGTCGCTTTTAAGAGTCTTTTATTTCAAACTCTCTTTAGATTTCAAAAGAAGAATATGTACATGTACCTGTTTTAGTTGCCATAGGAAAATGATTTAGATTTATACTAGACACTTCTGAAAACATGATTTCTTTCTCTAATCTTGGTTTTTGTAGTTTGCTTAGAGGCACAAAAATGTTGAAAAGATAACAAAGTATTTTGGAATTCTCCTGTAAGACACAATAAAATTAAGGTGTTGAAGGAAAGTTTAAAAAGAAGTAAAATCTTCACGATATGCTGGAAATAATATTCTATTCTAGGGAGAGAAGGATACTATAGAATAAATCAAGGATACGTTAGCAAATTCTTTAGGAATTACCTTCCTTTTTATAATAAACATTAATTTTTATATTTAGACACCACTTTGTATAACCTGTTTTTGTCAAAGATAGAATGTCACGATCTCTACTGGAAATGTATGGAAACAGGTGTGGACCATCAGTAAGAGTGGCCAAAGCAGTTAATGCCAACAGATTAAAGTACAGATTAAAAAAATCTCAAACCCGGGAATCCAGGAATGGCTAAGACCTCTGGTGAGCTAGCATCCTTGAGAGTACTCTGTGGAGTTAGGGATGAGCCACAGTTTGTATAAGGAAGCTATTCTAAGGGGACACTTGGGTTTTAACTGGTTTGTCCACCATCATGAGTTTGTAGTGAGTACCTGGATTGCTCTCTTGATGTAGCTTCTGATGGAAGTGCTAGCAATGAAGATTGAGATGGAAATATAAAATGGATGTGTCATACTTTGCTTTCATTTGTTATTTTTATGCAAGGTATGACTTTTTCATTGGCCTGGAGAAAACTATTAATTTCTGCCTTGATAGGGTCTGGTCCTTTCCATTTCTGCTGCCCAGACTATGGGTGTGGAGAGAGGCAGTACCCTTTCCTTTAATTGCGTCCCCCAATAGAGTGAATGCAGTAGTTTGTGGTAAAACGTAGGAAGCTATTTCTCCGAATTAGATGGTGGAAAGATTTTGAAATCCCATTCTGGAGATTGTATGCCTTTTATGTTGAAGTTGTATGAGGCCTTTGCCTGAATGGTATCAAGTTCTTGGTATCATATCATAAGAGTCTCCAAGGAATCCTCTGTAATTACTCTTTGTCTAGAGGCAGTATCTACTGAATGAGGCCACCTAAAAGATATCCAAGTAGAAGGCAATAGCTAGTCAAATTAGAAGGAGGATAAATAGAAGAAAATGTTGGATATTTTGTCTGTTAAAAAACAAAACAAAACAGTAAAACACTACCTTGTTAACTTTTGGGTTGCTAGTTTTTAATGTATCTAGTAAGAGAAGAATTTGTAAATATTTTTGCTTTTTAGTTACCTGAAGTATCCTACAAACAAAGAATTTCACTGGTTTTATTAATATATCTCTATTATAAAGGAAGAAACGGTTCAGAGACCTAAAATGAAAGACCTGATTTCTGAAATCAGTAAGATGAGGAAGAATTTTGAAGAAATGATCTAAATCAACAGGGTAAGAGAGGAAGGCAAGAGAAAATCCCTAGCGATGGTGACATTGAAATACTAAACCCCTCTTCTTAAACACGGTTTGAATTTTCCAAGAAACCAGGGGTTTACTTCCTGTCTAAAGGTGACTCTCCCAAAGCCACACATAAAATGGCAGAATGACGTCACTTCACCCTTGCTGCCTTTATTCCTGATGTGTTCACTTCCGTCCAGTCTGGAAATGATGGATGTGGATGGCTGTCCACACCCTCTATGCCGACTCCACACCAGGACCCTACATGTCCACATCATTCCTTGATTCTTGAGATGTGGGGCTCCAGCTCTCCTGGTTTCTGGCAAAGTCACATCCCAGGGGAAAATCATTTCCAGCAACCTTGCTCAGCTGTCTTCCCCATCACTCCTTCTTTCGAGAGCTCTTTCCTCCAAAGTGATTATCTCCTCTGAGATATAGAAGAACACAGCTCTTGTAGTGGAAAGAAAACAACCCTTCCTACATCTTTTTTTTTTTTTTTTTAATGAGAATTGAAGTCTCCAGTTCATACCTGTCTCTCTAAGGGAAACAGCATTCTGTGTTTCCAGAGTACATGGATATCCCTGTCTCTACAAGAATCGTCTGACCCTTTTGTTGATAAGGAATGGTAGCCCATGGAAAGGCCACACCAAAAACAGCTTTCACATTTCACATCACTTTTTATCTTCTAATGCATGAAATGCTTCAAAATTCTATTTCTTAGGTACATCATGTCTTAACAAGGAAAGCTCCGTGATTGTGTAAATATTGTTGGGAAATATGGGAGCAATGTCAATCCCTTGAAACTAGTACTGTGAATTAGAATATGGTCATGGAATATGTTTTTCGCGAATCAAGAAGATTCTACATGGTAAAAACCCGCTAAGCCTCGAATATAGTTTGAAAATAATCTAGAAGCGTTGTGTGATTTCAAAAGAAGTTCTTCGGCAAAACTTGGAGAGCCTCAAAATGTGATCTTTAATAGCTCTGCTCACCATCTTTCCTTCAAAGGTCTCTTCATGGTCTTTCATTCCTAAGCGGCATGATCCTGTGTCTCCATGGGCTACCCCTCGTTTGAATCTCCATTTATGTTTTCTGTAGCTGGTCTTCTCTGCCCACAAGTGTTCCTAAGGAAGTTTTCAAATGCTGTCATGATCAGGTAGTAACACCTTTATGAGTAGTGGCTAAGACACAATTTTGAGAGTCAGTGGAATAATCATAAAATAGAGGACAAATATGAGAGCAAATTTTTAGACTGGGAAAAAGTGTACTGCTTAACGCAAATTCTGTAATGCAGAATAATTAAACTTTTATGAACAAGAAAAGCTCTGATTCCGAAACTTTTACAAAGCTGCACGGCCAATAAGGATACCAGTCCCATCTGGAAACTCTTCCTTTTGCGTGATTAAAATGTTGAATTTTTTTCTTATCTTGTGATGAAACTGTTAGCCCATGTTATTAGCTTATTAGCGTTCATGGGAGTGAAAAGAGAATTTGTCCAGGAGTTTATTTAAGTGAAGGACCACAAATTTTAAATATACCTGAGTGTTAATGTAGACTTAAATCCATGAAGGCATAGCCATTACACCAGTGAAAAACTAGGAAATATCTGTTCAGTTTTGTAAGTAGAAAACTTCAAAAAGGGAAGCGTGGCTCTTAAAGTTATTTCATAGTGAAATACGTTTTTATTAAAAACTTTTAGATCACCATTCCACAATATAAAAAACAATTAAATTTATTCCAAAGATTGTTATTTATCTTAAATTCTTACCTGAGAAATCTGGAGGGCATGGTACAGCTTGACTGTCTGTTTGTCAAAAATTGTAGTAATAGAGTTTCTTTACTTGGAGGCCATGATTAAACCAAATACCAATTATGAATTGTAACACTTTAAACACAGATCATGGCTTTTTTCTTTTGATATGGAAGATACCTTGCATTAGGCTGGCAGATTTCTTTGAGCAGCTTTTATGGCTGTAATAAATTCACTTAAAACATTGAATTTAAGTTTAAAATATTTCTCCATGTGTTAATTTATTACTTTTGAAATTCATTGGTTATATAGTCCTATCATTTGTCTCATTTACACTTTCAATTATGGAGCAACCCATAAAATTCCCTAAAATTAAGCTTTTGTGCAAAATCTATAATACATATAGACATATACTTATAACTGTTAACTGAAGTGCTAAATTTAACATTAAAAGGCAGGCCTGGTAAATTGAAACAGAACTCAAAGGACACCCAGAGGTTTCCTGTTACTCTGACTCAGTCTCACCCTTGCTATACCCTTCTGCTTAGAATAGAAGGATGGGTATTCTCTGAAAACAGGAGACAGTCATTCTACACTATGTAAATTAAGGAAGTTTCAAGGATTTAAGCCTCAGGTCTGGTTACTGTCAGTTCTGCATCCTTTATTTATTTATTTATTTATTTATTTGTCTTTTGTCTTTTGTCTTTTTTAGGGCCGCACCAGCAGCATATGGAGGTTCCCAGGCTAGGGGTCTAGTTGGAGCTACAGCTTCCAGCCTATGCCAGAGCCACAGCAATGCCAGATGCAAGCCACATCTTCAATTATACCACAGCTCATGGTAACGCCGGATCCTCAACCCACTGAGCAAGGCCAGGGATCGAACCCACAACCTCATGGTTCCTAGTCGGATTTGTTTCCGATGCACCACGATGGGAACTCCAGTTTTGCATCTTTTAAAAATTAGGCATCAGAGCTATACTATTAAGAATTTTCAGACTGCTTTTAAAAACTGTACACAAAATTGAGCATGAAATAGTTACAATACAAAATAAATTATGGCTACAGCCAAGGAGATAAGTAACTAACATTGTTAATTAAACAAACCAAAAGCATTCAGATCTGTTTAGCTTTGAGACTGCTCTCCTTCAAAAGCCAGCATGGCAGCACCTTCAACTATCTTTGGACTTCATAGTTGCTGGAGAACAGAGCCAGCAACCAGAGCCATAGAGCCACTTCCGAAGCTGATAAGATCTTAGATTTAGGGAGTTCTTTCTGTGACAAGGTAGGTTAAGAATCAGAATGCTTTCAGCCATTTTGAGTGTATTTTTGTGCATGGTGTGAGGGTGTGTTCTAGTTTCATTGCTTTGCATGCAGCTGTCCATATACGACAGGACACCATCAAACTCCTAGAAGAAAACATAGGCAAAACACTCTCTGACATCAACATCATGAATATTTTCTCAGGTCAGTCTCCCAAAGCAATAGAAATTAGAGCAAAAATAAACCCATGGGACCTCATCAAACTGAAAAGCTTTTGCACAGCAAAGGAAACCCAAAAGAAAACAAAAAGACAACTTACAGAATGGGAGAAAATAGTTTCAAATGATGCAACGGACAAGGGCTTAATCTCTAGAATATATAAACAACTTATACAACCCAGCAGCAAAAAAGCCAATCAATCAATGGAAAAATGGGCAAAAGACCTGAATAAACATTTCTCCAAAGAATATATACAGATGGCCAACAAACACATGAAAAAATGCTCCACATCGCTGGTTATAAGAGCAATGCAAATCAAAACTACCATGAGATATCACCTCACACCAGTCAGAATGGCCATCACTAATAAATCCACAAATAACAAGTGCTGGAGGGGGTGTGGAGAAAAGGGAACCCTCCTACACTGTTGGTGGGAATGTCAACTGGTACAGCCACTATGGAGAACAGTTTGGAGATACCTTAGAAATCTATCCATAGAACTTCCATATGACCCCGCAATCCCACTCTTGGGCATCTATCCGGACAAAACTCTCCTTAAAAGAGACACGTGCACCCGCATGTTCATTGCAGCACTCTTCACAATAGCCAGGACATGGAAACAACCCAAATGTCCATCGACAGATGATTGGATTTGGAAGAGGTGGTATATATACACAATGGAATACTACTCAGCCATCAAAAAGAAGGACATAATGCCATTTGCAGCAACATGGATGGAGCTAGAGTATCTCATACTGAGTGAAATGAGCCAGAAAGACAAAGACAAATACCATATGATATCACTTATAACTGGAATCTAATATCCAGCACAAATGAACATCTCCTCAGAAAAGAAAATCATGGACTTGGAGAAGAGACTTGTGGCTGCCTGATGGGAGGGGGAGGGAGTGGGAGGGATCGGGAGCTTGGGCTTATCAGACACAACTTAGAATAGATTTACAAGGAGATCCTGCTGAATAGCATTGAGAACTTTGTCTAGATACTCATGTTGCAACAGAAGAAAGGGTGGGGGAAAAAATGTAATTGTAATGTATACATGTAAGGATAACCTCACCCCCTTGCTGTACAGTGGGGAAAAAAAAAAAAATTCTAACTCTAATAAACTTTAATAAAAGTCAAAAAAAAAAAAAAAAAAGAATCAGAATGCTCAGGTCACTGTGGAGGCACATTTTCCATCCAGTATTGCTGCAGCTGTGGCGTAGGTTGCAACTGAGCCTCAGACTCAGTCCCTGGCCTGGGAATTTACATATGCTACACGTGCAGCCATAAACAAATAAAAATTTAAAAATTAAGATCTTAGATTTAGGGTTTCTCCACATTTGTTCAGGCTAGAGTTATGGAAACTTAAAACAGAAGCTCTTCTGAGAAAGAGAATTCTCAGCAATGCATGCAAATTACTGTCACCCTCTTCCCAATGAACAAACCCTGAGTGATCTTACCTGCTAAGCCATGGCTTCATTAGCTAAGAAAATCATCTGATCTAAATCAAACCAAATCCAAACAAAGTGAAACTTTACTAGCAATAACAATAAGGGATACATGCAATACCGTCATGGAAGGGTAAGAAGCTGGATTATTTGATGCGTATCACGCTTTTTTTATTTTTTATTTTTGTCTTTTCTAGGGCCACACCCACAGCATATGGACATTCCCAGGGTAGGGGTCTAATTGGAGCTGTAGACGCCGGCCTCCACCAGAGCCACAGCAACTCGGGATGCGAGCCGCCTCTGAAACCTACACCACAGCTCATGGCAATGCCGGATCCTTAACCCACTGAGCAAGGCCGGGGATTGAACCTGCAACCTCATGGTTCTGATTCGTCAACCACTGAGCCATGACGGGAACTCCAACCATGCTTTTTTTAAAAGCACAAATGGATATTGGTTTTGTGAATACAAATTAATGCCCCTTATATTTATGGCCTTATATGTGATGAGTTATCTCTTCAGAATCTCTGTAGGGTCCTTCATTTCTCTGTCCTGACATCGCCACGCTTCACCTGAAGGCAGCCAGTTCCTAGGGGCCCCTTATCTCAGCAGAGTCGAGATGTGACGTGAAATGGAGAGATGGCCTCAGAGCACCCAAGTTCCTGCCTCTGTTTTGTAGAACCCTGCACTTTTGGGGGGCAGATTGTGTTTTACTTGAATTATTATCTGAAGAGAACAAAAAATGTGACGAAATGCCAGCTACAGAATGAGAGGATTCATTTTCCTAAAACAAAGTGGGTCAGGAGAGGCAAGAGTCCGGGACCCCTGCTGCTCGCATGCCACCCACATCTGTTCGCCACGTAGAGCCTCCTCATATCCTTAGTGGACTACAAAAGTTCATTGGTCTTGCTGCTGTGAGGGAGGACAGACTCCAAACATAAGGCTTCAGACCACACTCAGAAATGGTCCCCGTGCCTAAACCATCTGAGTTGGGCAAAAGGAGTCCCAGCTAGTCAGCATAGAAGAAAGATCCAGCTGGGGGTGGGGGTGGCCCTGGGGAGTGTGCTCCGTGTAAGCCCTGTAGGTCCTGACTGTCTAAGACTAAATTTCCCACCGTCTCAGAGGGACGAGTCCTCGGAATCAGATGGAGTTTGAGTCAATAAAGTACTGTGATGATTCCTGCCTGCACGAGTTGCTTTGATATCATTCAGAGCTTCATTCGAGTATCTCTAAACTTATCCAGATATAGAAAGATACGGATATTGATTTTAGCTATCTATATCAATATGGCTGTAAATGGTATAGTTATCTTTGCTAATTCTATAGAGCTGAATAACATCTCTTTAGGGATCAACCTTTATTTTTTTTAATTAAATGTTTTATTCCTCCCAAATCAGGGGGTTCTAATAACCCTCTTCTTAATTTTTAATATTGTTCATCGTGTCGCATTTTAGCTCCGATTTGTTTTAAACCCCCTCAACACTGGTCATGACTAATGCCATTTTATTTTACAGCAATGCTTCCATAGGTTTTTCTTTGTTTACCAGTTTGTTTGCTCAGTACCGCTTCCTGTGCCCACTTGTTCCTTCTCAATTTAATTGCCATCTTTTTGAAAAATCCTTTAGTAGGTCTGAGAGTAGTAAACTTACTTGGGCTTTGCTCAGAAATATCTTTATTTTGCCTTCATTCCTTCATGATCGTTTAGCTATGTATAAACTTCTAGGTAAGACGTTGTTTCTGTCAAAATATTGACCACGTCATTGTGTTCTTCCAGTTTCTGATGTTGCTGTTGAAATCCTCAGTCTGCGTGGTTATTGTCCCTTTTTTGGAATCTGTCCTCTCTAGTTAAAGATCGTCTCTTCGTTCTTGTTATCTCTCATTTCCCTGTGGTATGTTCAGGTGTAGATTTATTTTTATTCATATGAGCATTGGGATCAGCCTTTAAATTAAAGGAAGGGCATGTATGCAGTATGACTTTTAGCATCACCTATTGTTATTATTATTATTATTATTTTGCTTTTTAGGGCTATACTCGTGACATATGGAAATTCCCAGGCTAGGGGTCGAATCGGTGCTGCAGCCGCTGGCCTACACCACAGCCACAGCAGTGCCACATCCTTAACCCACTGAGTGAGTTACCCACATCCTCGTGGGTACTAGTCGAGTTTGTTTCCGCTGAGCCACAACGGGAACCCCAGCATCACCTTTTATTGCATATGTGGTTGATTGCTCCAGAGTCCCTGAAAGTATAAAATATTGTGGTTGCCCCAGAAGGCTTCCCACTTGTTTAATTTCTATCCTTGTGTTTTTGTCTCACTCCAGCTGGCTAAGAACATGACGAATGTGCCAGCTTTCCCTGTCTTAAGAATAGCCTGTGTTCCTCAGGCTATTATGGGGTCCACAGGACCTGAGCCCTGGAACAAGTCCAGGCAAAAACACACCACTCAGTGGCACTAGTCCCAAGTTACCTTCCTGAGTATTTCTGGTCTTTTTCTTGTGAGTTGTTACATAGAGATTCTGCATACTGACTTTTTATTAGGTGTACAACATCTCTTTAGGGAAACCCCTGACTTGCATTTTTTTCCTTTTTCATCCAAGTTAAACTAGAACAAACATTTTGGCCAATTTGTCTTGAAAATGGAGCCCAAGCAGAGTGGAAAGAATACTAAGCAAACAATCCTGAAATTTGTTCTTTAGCCGCAGCTCTCTGTGTGCTAAATTTATGATCTTGGTTAAGTTACTTAGCTTTCTGATGATCAGCCTTCAAATCAATAAACTGTGATTTAAAGGTGAGCAATCATTATTATCTCGTACTGCCATCTATTTTCAAATGTAAACTAAATCCAACCAGAGCAGATTCTTGGGTTCTTGGGTTCTAAATCCAGTGTTCAAGCATAGGCCTACTAATTTTTTTTTTTTTTTTTGCTTTTAAGGGCCACAGCTGCAGCATATGGAAGTTCCCAGGCTAGGGATCCAGTCAGAGCTGTAGCTGCTGGCCTACACCACAGCCACAGCAATGCTGGATCTGAGTTGCATCTGTGACTTACCCCACAGGTCATGGTAACGCCAGGTCCTTAAGTCATTGAGCAAGGTCAGGGATTGAACCCGCATCCTCATGGTTACTAGTCGGGTTCATTACCACTTAGCCACAGTGGGAACTCCTAGATGCCTAATCATAACTGAGAGGAAATTTAATTCCTTTTTTTAAGCCTAATATTTATTGTAAATCGATTTGTAGTTTTAAGATTTCTGGTAGTGTTTCAGTGTTCATCATTGCTTGTAGACATATTGCCAGCAGTATTTCCTTACCTACCTAAAGTATGTGGGGGGGGGGACTAATGATACCCTTAGATTTGAATGAGAAAGAAATAGAACAATTATCCAAGAGCACAGCTGGGTCTGCATAAAATAATCTATTACTCTAAAAAGATATTATCTCTCTTAAAAATGGACAAACAACTGGATCATAACTACCAAAGAGAAGTGAATGGAAGGAGTTTCAATTCACGTGCATATAAATAAAGTAAAACTTAATTTTTTAATACAACTGAGATAGTAAATGTCCTAAAGCATCACCAAGATTATCAAAGCAAGCCACGAGGTTAAAAAAATTTACATTAGACCCCTCCATGGCAGTGAAAGGACCTTTATAGGCTGGTGACTGATACCATAAAGGACTAAGATATAAAATAATTTTAAAAATTCCATTTTATTGGGTGACGAAAATCATAATGCTGAAGTCTCTGAGCATCTTTGAATTACCGTTGCTCTAGTAATTGTTCTTGCACTTTGCATTTGCAAATATCTCACATGACAAACTCCATATATCAATTAATGTCAATGCCAGAGCAAATTAGACAAGGAGAGTCTTTTTGGCAATCTGGCATTGTTGAGCGACTGCTTTCAGAATCATCTTCATTATTCCTGCAACATCTAGCACTTCCTTGAGTAAAACTTTATGTCCTGGGTTACAAATACAGGGGGGCTTTGAATATTGCCTTCCTGTAAAAAATTCTTAGTAGTCTAGATGCTTTCCCAATAAGCCAACTATTTCTTTATTTTTGAACTTACCTTCAAAATATACCTTCACAGCCTGGGAGGCACTGTTATTATTGTCATTAAACAGTGAAGTATAATATTCACATTAAAAATTGCACATATGAATATACAGATCACAAAATCTTCACAAACTCAACTGAATACAGATTGAGGAGCATGTTGCCATTCCCACCCTAGGAATACTCTTCCAACCTCAGTGTTACTACCTGACCCAGACAAGGATAACCAATCTCTAGACTTCTAACGTCCAGGTTAGTTTTGTCTATTTTTGTTCTTTATAAAACTAAGTCATACAGTATGTGCTTCTTACCAGCTGATTTTTTTCATCAAAGTGTCTTTGTTTGCTTTATCCATACACTTGTGCATAGTTGTAAATCATATATTCTCCTTGCTTTATCATAAACTGTATGAATAGACCACACTTATTTTCTGTTGAGCATTTAATTAGCTTCCAGTTTGGGACTCTTCTAAAAAGCACCGCTTAAAATATTCAGTGACTATAGGGAAGCATGTTTGGGGGGGGGGGTGTATATGAACCATAGGAAATTGTCATTTTCATCAATCATGAACAATTGAATTGAGTATTGCAAATTTCATAGGATACAATCTAATAGGCCAGCCGTGGAATTGTTGGGTCACATTGTAAATGTGTGTTTTTGTGCAGTGGATGCTTCAAAAAGTTGACTAAAATTGTGCTAAGCAATGTATAAACTAAATTTGGTGTGCCACTTAAAATAGTTCTACATCTATAATATAAATGTATAATTCTGCATTCATTGATGCATTTCCAAATATTTCCAAATATATTAACTCATGTATGCTTTGGTGGTTTCTTCAGTAAACTACATATATAGGCTTATTGTGTGTATTTTATTTACCACAAAATTGTCTCGATCCTTTTTTTGATTTCAGAGGGTTTGTTTTTTTTTTTTTTTATGCCACTGGCTTCTTTTTCATTTTTTTTCCTTACTACACCTTTCCTTTGTGTTCCTACATTCTCATATAAAGCTCTAGGAGGTTGCAATTGGTGGCAGTAAATAAAAATTTATATTGGCTTAGTCGAAGGGTTGACTTTTTTAAATGTTGGAGACTTTTAAGATTCTTTATATTGTGAAAACCACAGGAAAGTAGTGGTCAAGATATCCAAATTAAGAGGGAGAAAAGAGGGGGAAAAGTGAGATATATTATGTCTTTGTAAAAATAATGATAAAGAGTTGCTGGTTTCCCTCAGTGTTTCTTTAATCTCTCATTTCAAAACTTTTCCACCCCTTTAGTATCATGAGTTGGGAAGGCCAAATGAAATAGTTACATATGTGATGAGATAGTGCTTTGGTAGTTGATTCCTATACTGTTGTTATCTATTGTGTATTTTATGTGTTTCCCTGGGCTGTCAGAAGTTTCAGAGTGACAGAGAGGTCCAAAGATTGTACCAAGCTGTATACACACGTGTTACTTCTAGGGGTTGTATCAATGCTAATGTAGATGATAATTCTCACATCCTTGACAAATTCTAAAAGGGAAACCTACCAATCGAAAGCATTAACAGTGACATTACAGAATCAGAATTCTTACTCATATATATGCTATAAGATTCAAAATGATTATTAAAGGGTCATGATACAAATAATTACTGATGTGTTCAATGTGCTCCCACGTACTTAATATGCCCAGCTAAGACAATGTTTGAGGCCACGTGCAGTCTTTTGTTGTTTGGTGTTATCCTTTGTGATTTCTCTGAGATTTTATTAAATGAAAATTTGAGAAGATGCTTCATTAAACTCAAAGAAAATTATGCATTCGACACCCAGAAGCTTGAAAGTCAAAGAAAACTAATATAAATCTGCTTAAGCAATGCAACAAACCTTTGTGGTTTTGGGGATTTTTTTTTGTCTTTTGTCTTTTGTCTATTTAGGGCCACACCCACGGCATATGGAAGTTCCCAGGCTGGGAGTTGAATCAGAGCTACAGCTGCTGACCACAGCCACAGTCACAGCAACACCAGATCCGAGCTGCATCTGCGACCTACACCACAGCTCACGGCAATGCCGGATCCTTAGCCCACTGAGCGAGGCCAGGGATGGAATCCATAACCTCATGGTTTCTAGTCAGATTCGTTTCCACTGTGCCACGACGGGAACTCCAAGCCTTTGATTTTTATTTTAACTCCAGTAAACTTTTTGGTGACAGATGTTAAGAGCAGAAAGGTATTAAATTTTAATGGAAGGCAAGATGATTTTGAATATTAAAAATATGGGTCTATAAAGGGAAAAAAATTGCTTACAGGATAGGAAGCCAAGAAAATCATTTACTTAGCAATGTTGCACCTTCCATCATAAGTATACTTTAAATGTTTCAGTTTTTATTAATCCTCATAGACTTCAAGTTTGTTATAATGATTCATGCAATAAAAATACATAAAACCTCACTCATTCAATTTCATCGAGTTCATTTAAGGGAGAATCTCCAACTATACCATGAATCTTACCCATTCTGCTTATTAAAACCCTCTCTTTGTAACTTTGATTTCTATTTAAGGGGTTTACAAAATGAATTTTTTTCAGGAAAAATGTTAAAATATGTCCCAATTTTAAAACAATTAGCTTTGAAAAAACTTTAATAGTCACCTTAGTATCTTCTTATGTAAAATGTCATTATATGCTCTATAAAACTACCCTAAAATTACTCTAATTGTAACATCTTCCTGGAGAGTCTTTGATTTCTAAGTAGCAGCATTTTCTCAGATTAACATTGTGTATTTGAAAGAATATTTCTGTATAAGGGGCATAGAGTTAACATGGTAAATAATTAGATATTAAAGATCAGTATGTGTAAGTTTCTCTATTCTTTAAATCTCCACTTCTTGGATCTTTTGTTAATAGGCCATAAGCAAATAACTAGGGTGGTGTGGCAAGAACTTCTAGTAACCACAATTTTGTAGAACAGATTCCTTTTTCAAAGAGTATACTTAACTATTTCATACACTTAACTATTTCAGAATTTTGTAGAACACATTCCTTCTTCAAAGGAATATGCTTAACCATTTCATATACTTAACTATTTCGTACACTTAACTATTTCAGAATTTTGTAGAACAAATTTCTTCTTCCTAAATACTTAACTATTTCATATACTTAGCTATTTCAGAAATACTGGTCCTTTTTAAAGTTAAAACAGCATAAAAACATGGGAAGGATAAAGCAACCACAAAGATAGCAAACCTTTTAATTCCACTTGAGATTATTACGTCACAAAGAAATTAAGGATGGGAGTGAGGCATAAAAATGTTATCCTAAACATGATATTTATGTCCTTTTCCTCACCTGTATTCCTATGATTCTTTGTTGTCAGGTAGATTCACCAGTATTGGAAAGGAAATCTCAAATGATTGTCAGGAAAAGGATGGAAAAATGAAATGCATGGACATGTGCACACAGAGCAGGGAGGGCCAAAGATTAGTAAGAATAATGAAAATGCAAAGATGTTGTGTATCCTGTAGGATTGCAGGCAGAAGTGGAATTTGGGAAATGAAAGAACAGTACAGCCATTGCAACTGGATATTTGGGGACTAGAGAGGATATGGAAATAGGAAGAAAAATGACAGTAATGGAAATGTCTATGTGGATTTAGGAAAAACAGGTGGAAATATATTTGAGAATTTTGAAATGCTTTTGATAAGCTTAATAAAACGGCATACAAATTCCTTCTTGCCAAATTTTGAAAATAGAATCTAGGCTAGAATTCCTCCCTTGCATATTGGGAAATTTACCTTCTCCTGAATAGTTGACATGGCCTCAAGTCAGAGGTCAATCTCCAGAGAATAGACAAAAGTTTTATTGAGAGATAGTACAATAGCTCTTCTTTGTTTATAGCAGAATATACTCTCATCTCCTTCACTTGGATAAAAATTTCTTTACTAACTAAAATGAGCAATATGCAGACAGGATTGCTTGAGTAGGGGGAATTTTAATTCTCTCAATGGAAACTTAATCCATCAGAAATTGCCCAATACTTTTCTGGTTAATTTTTCCTACAGCTCAAGCAGTCCTTTTAGTATCCCATCTTACTCTTTTTCCGTAAATCTCTGCTGTGGTACAAGCCAAGATTTGAGACACCAGAATAGATTGTGGAGAACAGAGGTCATGAAGTCAAAAGACTTGCCATTTGAGGTCAGATCAACAATCAGGTCAGATCAGATCATCAGTTCATTAAATTATGGGACTTTATTTAACAGGTATTATTGAGTGAGTAATATGAGCCAAGTACAGCTGGCTGCCTGAGAATGCAACAGAAAATAAGATGGAAATGTTTACTGCGTTTATACACTAGATCTTTTAGCAGAGAAGTCTCATGATTAAGTAATTAAAACAGCATGGTAGGCTTCTTAATATAACAAGTGCAAGGTCTAAGGGGATATTGGCAGAGGGTGAAAAAGTCTCTTGAGAAGTAAAATGGTAAGAGTGGTCAGGAAAAGGAGGTGGATTATACGACAGTTTCGAGCAGAGAGAAGGCCCCGTGGACATGCCTTGAAGCAGGAGAGATTCTGATTTAAATGACTGAGACTAAGAGGAAGCAATCCCTGCCTAGGAAGTCCTTACACGGAGCATAAAGCCTGTGACACAGCTCTGAGGAGCATAAATGTTCAAGGATGATAAGCAAAAAGTTGGGAGGAAACCAGGGAAAGGTGGTGTTATAATAGAAACAAAAGGGATGTCAAGGAATGAGGATGTGGGTAGATGATACGAAGATGCAGCAGGAAGGAATTCCTGTCTGGTGATGGGACAGTTCCGTATGGTTTTGGCGATGGTGCCAAGAGACTGTACATGGGATAAAAATGCATAAAACCACACACGTACATACAGCTGAAGCCATAAAAACAGAACAAGGTCTGTGGTCTAGTTAATAATATCATTCCAGTGTCAGAATCCTGGGTTTTGATATTCTACAAATAAATAAGATGTTACCATTCACAGCAGCTGAGTAGAGTGTGCAAGGAACTCTGTGTAAGACGTTTATGACTTTCCATGCGTCTATAATTAGTTCACATAAAAAGTTAAAAAGATGAGAAGAGAATGTTGGGGGAAAAGAGTGTCGGGAGTAGTATTCAACAAAGTGAATAAAATAAAGAACTAAAATAGTTCATTGGAGAAACCCTCGAGTAGGTTGTTGGTCATCTTTGAAAGAGTAGTTTAAGTGAAAAAGTGGTCTGGAAACAACCAGAAGAATCTGAGAAAAGGTGAGAAAATGTAAATGGTCTGGATAATTTTATTCAAGACAGCTTCATCAAGAGCTGAAGAAAGGAGGCAGAAAGAATATTAAGTTGGGGACTGAATATGGTGAAAAGAAGACATTTTATTTGATTTTCTTTTTTAAGATTTGAAGGTGTGTTTCTCCCTTCTCAATACTTTATTTCCTCGTCAACATGTAAGAGTGCTTTTTGGGGATATGAATGTTGGCCCCTTGACCTTCATTTTCATTATACTTTTTTCAAATATATTTTTATCAATTCGATACTATATTTTTAGTAAGCGAAATATTTTAATTTGTATAGGACATAATATGTTCTGTTTTCTTTCTAATCCTCTAGCTTTACAATTTGGTTTAAATGTCTCCCCTGTATCTAAATGGATCATACATTCCCTTGGATTTCCTGTAGGTTTCTGTAGTTTCCATTTTAAGTATTTAATATGTCTGGAATATGTTATTTTGTGCTGAGATAAATCAGTGGTAACTTCAGACTCTGAAAATTTTCTTTACTAAATTTCCTCAATCAATGGCTTTCTTTGAGGCTTTTTTTTTTTTTTTTAATATGGAAGGTTTTTGGGTTTTTTTTTTTTTTTTTTAATGGAAGTTCCTAGCCTAAGGGTCGAATCCGAGCTACAGCTGCAGGCCTACACCCCAGCCACTGCAATGCAGGATCTGAGCCATGCCTGAGACCTACACCACAGCTCATAGCAATGCCAGATCCCTGACCCACTGAGTGAGGTCAGGGATCAAACCCACATCCTCATGGATACGAATTGGATTCGTTTCCACTGCACCACAGTGGGAGCTCCTGAGGCCTATTTTTATAATTGTGGCTGGAAAGCGCAGTGTGGAACCTTTTCAGCAGCTTTCCCTAAAGCCAGAAAAACCAGGCTCTCAACCAAAGAGATACAGACACACATCCTAAGAAGGCACAGCTTCTATTACAAAAATGGTAAAACCTAGTTAGGGGAACGCCCTTTTTTCTTTTGTGCCTTTCATTCTTATCATGCCAGATGACTAGAGTGGCAGGAACCATTTTGCAGCCATGAATATACTCATGTCAAGTTCCTTAGCAAACCTGGAAAAACAGAAAGCTAGAAAGGGTCTGGTTTCTTACAACATCTGAAAACAACTGCCTCAGTCTGTACTACTGACTTGTAGACTTTTTGCTACATGATTCAGAAAATACCTACAAATGAGTTATTTCTGTTACTTGTGTACGAAAACATTTGTACCTGATACAAGGTCTAACTCTATTTTCTTTGGCGCACATACCCAGTTGTATCAAAATAATGATTATTCCTTTCCTGACTAAATTAAAATGTCATCCTTAATGTTGATTGCTGTCTCTCACACATCAGTGATCTGTTCCTGGAATTTCTTATTCTAATTTCCCCTCTGTCTTTAGGCTAACACCATATCCATTTAATTCCCATAGTCTTACTGTTTTTATAGCAGATGAGAAAGTTTATTCATATAGTCTCCAATTTTATAGTCTCTAGGATTTTCTTGGACAGTTTTTTATATGAACTTTAATCATTTTACAGAATTAAGAACCCACTTGGTTATAGATAAATTTGGGACTACATTAAAATAATTTTGAGAACCCCGATGGACTTCTAATTTTATGATATTAGAATTTGCTCTTAGAAATTAGGTTTTGGGTCTTAGAACTCAAAGATGTGTTATCTTTCCATTTAACCTGTTTCTTTTTCTTGATTCTTTGAAATAAATTATTTTCTTCTTGATGTAATTCAGATGCCTTCCTTGTCATATTCAATGTTTGTAATTGTCCATTTTCTGACTAGGTTTTTTCCAATTCCCGCTGTAAAATGCCCACTCATTAATACAGAGATAAATATTCAGATAAGTTAAAAATGTGTTTGACAGATTCTGTTGTATTTTTTATATACGCTATCATATGGTCAATCCAAAGATAGTTAACTATTGTTTCCAATATGCAACATATATTTTCCTTATTGTTCTCACTGGAAATTCCAACATAATGTTAAATAACAATGATATGCATTCGCATGCTTATTTAGCTTTTCTTTTCTTCTTTTTTGTCTTTTTGTCTTTTCTAGGGCCACAACTGTGGCATATGGAGGTTCCCAGGCTTGGGATCTAATCAGAGCTCTAGCCACCGGCCTACACCAGAGCCATAGCAACGTGGGATCCGAGCTGCGTCTGCAACCTACACCACAGCTCATGGCAACATGGGATCCTTAACTCACTGAGCAAAGCCAGGGATTGAACCCACAACCTCATAGTTCCTAGTTGGATTTGTTTCCTCTGCGCCGTGACAGGAACTCCTAGCTTTTCATTTTGATTGAAATAACTTTTCTTTAGATCTTGGAATATTTTAAGTTTTTTTTTTAAATAGACATTATTACATGAAAATTATATTTAAAAACGTAATAAACATTTTAATTCTATCTATTCATATTTCACTTAGACAAACAGGCTGAATTTTGTCAAATTATTTTCAGATCTTTGATAGGATGAATGAGTATTCCTTAATTTTTCAACATCATAAAAGAGAATGAAATGACAATACACAATGCAATAGGAGACTTTGAAAGAGCAAGTCAGTACTACTTGTGGTACTATGGCAACACATTTGAAATACTAGGAAAGAAGTGGGTGATCTTCTAGCAAAAATATAAATTACTGTAATGTTCCCCTAGAAAAGTGGCAAATGTTAGAAGTCAGTTATCTCATTGGAGACTGTAAAGATGATTAAAGGTCTCAAATGTAAAAAAAAAAGAAAAAAAAGAAAGAAGGAAAAGAAAACACTAGAATCAGAACTATCATATATGAGTTCTAATTTTAAAGAACATGTATTTTCATTTCAGAAAAAAAGGAAAGATTTTTAGTCATTTTATAAAGACAGAATACATTTCATAGCTAAACCTGATATGCTTATCTAATAACTTCATAATCCAAAATATTAGTATAAAAACAGAATAAATAAAATCTTATTAAGCAAATAGAATGAAATAACGTGGTGAAAAAGAGTATCCTGTTAACATATATATGAGTTGTTCTAGGAAAATGAGGAATTATTTAGTCTCTAGAATGCTAGCATAATTCATCATAATTAAAACTGAAGAATTATCTGTAGATTATATGAATAAAGTTAGGTGGAGCCCATGAGCCTTACCAGCATATATAACTGGAGACTTTGCCTCTATCAGACGAACTGTCATATCAGAAGAAATGCCAGTGGTCAGAAAACGATGAGTAGTGATTTGTAGATCAGTGCAAGTACTTCTTTCTCTTAGGAAAGTTCCTACAATGTGCAATGACTGATGGAGTTCAGCCCATTTGAAAGTACAAAGTAGATTTTAAAAATAAATTTGTAACAATTTATATGCTAAATGTAAAATATTTATTTTAAAGTCAAAGAGATTAGGATCTTGAGACTCGGGAATTGAAACCCAGTTCCTCCACTAACAGGTGATGTGAACCTGGACAAATTAACTTGATCTGTCTGACTCAGTTTCAGGTTTGTTTGTTTGTTTTTCTGTATAAAAAAATATATAGTTCCTGTATCATAGCGTTGTTTGCAAGGGCTAAATAAATTAAGAAATGCTAAGATTCTAGAACAGTGCCTGGCCCGTAGCGAATGAAAACAAATATTAATATTTCTCCCACCATCACTGTGACCATGAAACCGGTGATTCCCAACTTGTACTCAAGTCTGAGTAGCCTGGTGCACAGAAGGGGCACTGAGCAACTCGCCTAATTTGATGAACAGTATAGCCCTTAAAACATTCAACTTGAGGTTTTCTAAAATGTTCCCATAGTAAATAATGGATCCAGAAGTTCCCGTCATGCCTCAGTGGTTAACAAACCCGACTAGTGACCAAGAGGACGTGGTTTCGATCCCTGGCCTTGCTTAGTGGGGTAAGGATCTGGTGTTGCCGTGAGCTGTGGTATCGGTCGTAGGTGCAGCTCAGATTCTGCGTCGCTGGGGCTCTGGTGTAGGCCTGCAGTTGTAGCTCCGATTGAACCCCTATCCTGGGAACCTCCATATGCTGTGGGTGTGGCCCTAGAAAAAAGAATGGATCTAAGAAATTATATCCTGAAAATATAAAAAAAGAGAAAGAGAGGAAGCTGTTTTCGGAAGAAATAAAAGGTAATTAAACATAGACCCAGTTCATTTTGATTAAATGTCTTGCTGGCATCTAAATCTGCATATCTCTGCCACAAAACTAGTGGTATGGATATCCTGCAAAAGTTGAATTTTTAATGTTATAATATTTAAGATATTCTTATATTATAATCTCTCTAACATATTCTGATTACCTGCAATATTTGAACTACAGCAACCTAACAGTTTCTCTCTCAGTGTGTCCTTTTTTCCCCCATGAATTAATGTCACGATAAAAGGAGTACACATTTTTTATTTAAATGGAGTAATTAGATTAGCGTTTCACTGTAATTAATGATTTTATACTTTTTTTTTAAACTGTCAAATAATACTTAATATCCTTAGGGTTACTAATGATAGCAGACATTAAATAAAAAATAGCTGCTTGGACACAGGGAGTTGATATGTTTCAAGATGTTGGAAGTTTCTAGAACCTTGAAGTCAAACGGGATTTGTATTATGTGTGTTAGGAGTTGGTTTTAGAGAGCAATCAATCTTATGCCTACAGTGTTTTCCTCTGGGACATTAAACTTATCACTCACATTATAATTATTCAGGACTAATTCGCCTCTCTCAGTTACATCTTGATCCCTAAACACCATATCCCTTATTTAAAATTTCTCTTTGACATGTCCTAATTCCTTCAGTGCTCTTGCTAATGCTCTAACTTATCATTTACTTCGTTTCTAGTTGTATACATTATTGCTCAACTCTGTTTACATAGTAGCTAGTCAAAGGGATGTGTTAGTAGTACAATCTGCTTTTTTCTAGGTATATTTATATTACCTATCTAGATCTCTATATACCTGTCTCTATGTACTTATTCATATATCTTAAAAAGTGAATTAAAGAAAGGTAATTGAGCCTGTTTGAATTTTAACTCACTCAGGCAGAGCTTGCCTAGAAATTCAGACAGGTAGGACATTCAAAGACTAAGACTTCCTAGGCTGGCACAACTTATATTTTAAAATATATGAGCAGTTAAAAATCTCATAGCTTAATGGGCACATAGTGTTTGTGGGTGTGCCATATTTATTGAAACTTTTGACATTACTGATGAGTGAGATTAAGGGAGAACAGGAATCTAATCTTGACCCAACACTTATTAACTTTAAGATCATTGTAACATACCTTGTGTATGCCTCAGTTTCCTTATCAGTGTAGTAGAGATACTGGTATTATTTGTTTGAGTGTACTTAGGATTAATGAGGTAAAGCCCTTTAATTCCCTGACCTACTCCATATACATAGTAAGCTACAGCTCCTCCTGCCCTGCTTCTTCACTCTCCTCTCCTCCATCTGCTTTCACTTCTTCCAAAAGGATGGTGAAATCGCTTATCTGCTAATACCTAGCTCCTATTCTTTTCTGTTTGTTGTTTTTGACTGTTTATCTCTTTTTATTCTTTTATCATCATTGTAATGGACTCTCAGAAGGAACAGATGATAAATTGTATATTTCAGTCATCCTTTTTGGATGATAAGCTGCTCAAAATAATTTTCCTTTTTTTTTTTTTTTTTTTTTGCTATTTCTTGGGCCGCTCCCGCGGCATATGGAGGTTCCCAGGCTAGGGGTCGAATCGGAGCTGCAGCCACCAGCCTACGCCAGAGCCACAGCAACGCTGGATCTGAGCCGCGTCTGCAACCTACACCACAGCTCAGGGCAACGACGGATCGTTAACCCACTGAGCAAGGGCAGGGACGGAACCCGCAACCTCATGGTTCCTAGTCGGATTCGTTAACCACTGCGCCACGACGGGAACTCCGCTCAAAATAATTTTAATGTGACCATATAGGTTATTTTGACCTTGGCTAGATCTATGAATAGTATACATTTAATACTTACAGCACCACCCCCCCAACTGCTATAGGTATTATTTTTCTCATGTGTAGTTAAAACTGGATCTCTAGATGGTTAAATAATTTGATTATTCAACCAAACTAGTAAATTCAAGAATGAAGATTCAAGCCCATGTCTTATTGTGCAAAGCCCATACTATTTTTTCCTCTCAAACACAGGATACATCCATAGCCTAATCAAAATGCAAGATTATTTCAGCAGTTACCCATAGCAATAAAATGATTTCCCAAAAAATACTGCTGCATTTTTTAAACTCATTGTGAAAGGACACCTGTAAACATATAAATAACTTGCACAGTAATGTGCAAGTTTTTGTTTATTCCAGATCATCAATGAATTTCCCACTACTAAATCTGAGAGTCAGTTTTCAGTCTTCATTTTTTCTGTCTAAAAGCAACATTTGACACGTTTGAGTATCCCTCCCATCAAGAGATACCTTTGTTACTTGGGTTCTAAATGACCTCATCCTCTTCATTTTCTTCTTATTTTGCTGATACATGTCCTCAGTCTGTGAAGAACAGAAGCCCTTAGGATTCAGTCTTCAAAATACTTATCTATGCAGAATTCTAATCCCTTTGGGGACCCATTTAATCTCCAGACATTTCATCCCTTGCTGAAGAGTTACGAATTTATTGCACCAGCCTTGACTGCTCTCCTGAATCCATACTTCTTCATCCAACTGCCTACATGATGACGTCTCCACCTGTTTCGAATAGAAAGGCTGGCTACATCTAGACCTCTCCAACTTACTGTGTTTAAAACCAAACCTTATAATTGAATTCCCTAATGCTGTTTAACTTGCAATTTCCTCTGTTGATTACTAGCAACTCCATCCTCTAGTAGCTCAAGCCCAAAGCTTTCCTTTCTTTTGCCCGCATGCTCAGTTCTCTTCTTTCTCAGTTAACTCTACCTTCAAAATATATCCAGAGCCAACTTGTCATCATCTCCATCACTCCCACCCTGGTTCCAAGCACCATCATCTCTGGCATTAATATTTATGGCAGACTCTCAGATGAACTTCCTCATTCCACCCTTATCACCATAGAGTCTATTTTCAAAGTATCCCATTAAAATGTACATCAGATTGTGTCCTGCTCCTCCCCAAAAACCTCTAATGGCACCCCATTTCTTTCAGAGTAAATGTGAAATCCCAATCCCAATCTCAAGGTATTGTACCTTGACATAACTTAATGCAATTCTTTGACTACTCTCTCAGTTCTACTTCACTGCTTCTTGATTTACAAGGAACACTCCAGTCCTGGAGCTTTGCACTTCCATTGCCTCGTTGGAATGTCTTTCCTCCAGAAATCCATGGGACTTCATGCATCTGCTCCTTCAAATCTTTGCTCACCTATCACCTTCTCTTAAGTCCTACCCAGGCCATCCATCCTATTTACAACTGCAGCCTCTCCCACAGCTCTTCCAAATTCCCTTATTTTTTCTTTAAAATTTATATTTTTTTCTATTGAACTATATAATAACATTTTTATGTTTCTTGTCTCTCTAGTCCTTTCCCCTCTTTACCCAGCAAATATATTATCAGTGGTTAGAACATTGCCTATTTTTTATAGTAGATTGAATTTAAAAACATCAAATAAATGAATAAACATTATGATGGGATTCTAGAATTTTGATACTGTTATTGACTGGGCCTATTCAGTACAGTGACTTGAAAGATTTTTTTTTCCCCCTCAGGCAAGACCATCCCTAAAACTCCAGGGTCCATACCTCCCACTTTTTCCTTAAAATCATTCTCAAATATTTGTCAATACTAAACATTTCAGTTCCTATGAGAGTGAAGATTTAAGAAAGGCCTTCTGCTAAAGATGGTGAAGTAGTTTCAAAAGAGATAAAGTTGGCATTGTGAAAGACGAAGAGTAAAATAATAGAACAGCCACATTTACAACTGCAGCTGGCTTACAGTTTTGGAAAAATACTAGACAGGACCATTATTTTCCCCTTTCACTTCACACAAGAAGGCTAATGGCTTAGACACATCAAAACAACTCCAAAATAGGTCAAAAAGTGCATTGCCCTTCAAGACCATTCTTTAGCTAAGGCTCCAGCCCTTGGAATTGGCTTTTGAGTTTGCCCCTTTAAGAGGCATTAACATCTGCCTGCCTGATACTCTCCCTCAATCCAGCAGGTGAGCAGGCTTCCTAACAGCAAGCCTTGCTCTAATGAACAGAAGTTATATTCCCCAAGATGTTCATTTGGCAGGGCTATTGGGCTGTTCTCAGCAATTCTCCAAACTTGCATTTCACACTTCTTTAGTTCTGAAGAGGAAAAAGGAAAAACAACTTCAGTGTTTTTCAAAAGCAAAATAGAAACTGTCAGAGCATTAAGTAGCTACAAAATGAATTTCTAAGAGCTCTCTTGCCAGCTTGTTGGGACAAATCATCCCAGATGAGACCACTTTGATTTCTGTACATGGTTAAGTGCTTTCAGCTCTCAGTAAGGTTTGGGCTACCTTTGAAAGTGCTCCTACTTTGGGCTTATTTTTGGTTCAGAGCTATTTTGGAGAACCTGTTTTTACTTGGATGAACTCTGAGAGTTTGATGCAGATAGAAACTAGGTATCTTCCTGATTCTGCTTGATATATTTTAGGTGAATAATTTATGTATGTCTTTAAAATTACTGCTCTATTTAGCCTACATTTCCTCTACATTTCTTTGGGAAATGTTGAGATATCATAATGTTAATTTTTGTGTTTTCTTTGTGAAAATATTGTTATTTAAGTGTCACCAAAATTAGCCTTTATTTCTTAGTTCAGTGGGTAGGTAAAGCTACAACAAGTGAGAAGGAAATTAGTAATACAATCCAGTGTGAGAAGTTTCAAAGTAGAAATACTGGAAAGGAGGAATGAAGAAGTTACTTCTTTTTACATTTTTTTATTAAAGTATAATGGATTTACAATGTTGTGTTAGTGTTAGTTTCAGGTATACAGCAAAATGATTCATATATATATATTTATTTATTTTCAGATTTTTATTTTCAGGTTATCATAAAATATTGAGTATAGTTCCCTGAGCTATGTAGTAGGTTCTTGTTGATTATCTATTTTATATCTAGTAGTAGTGTGTTTATGTTAAGCCCAAACTGCAAGTTTATCCCCACCCCTTTCCCTTTGGTAACCATAAGTTTCCATGTCTATGGTTCAATTTCTGTTTTGTATATAAGTTCATTTGTATCTCTCTCTCTCTCTTTTTTTTTTTTGTAGATTCCACATATAAGCAATAACATACGATATACGGAGGCTCCTTTAAAACTAAAAATAGAATTACTACATGATCCAGCAATCCCATTCCTGGGCATCTGTCTGGAAAAAAAAAAAAAACATAATTCAAAAAGATACATGCACCCCAATGTTAATTGCAGTACTATTTACAATAACCAAGTCATGGAAGTTACCTAAATGTCCACTGACAAATGAATGGATAAAGAAGACGTGGTACATATATATGATGGAATATTACTCATCCATGAAAAAGAGTGAAATAATGCCATTTGCAGGAACATGAATGGACCTGGAGATGATCATACCAAGGAAAATAAGCCAGACAGAGAAAGAAGTTACTTCTGTGAAAGCAAAAAATGGTGAGTTACTCAAGTCTCATTATGGAAGTTTAATCAGGAGGAACAGGGGGCAGAGAAGTTTAGGCATCTAAGAGAGCGTTAGCCAGGCATGAGAAACAAAAACAGCATAAGGTACATTTTATTGCACTGCATATTATTGTGCTTTGCAGGTTTGGTATTTTTTACAAGCTGAAGGTTTGTGTCAACTCTGAGGCGAGCAAGTCTACCAGCGCCATTTTTCCAACAGCATTTACTCATTTCATGTCTCTGTGTCACATTTTGGTAATTCTTGCAATATTTCAAACTTTTTTATTATTATATTTGTTGCAGTTGTCTGTGATCAGTATTCTTCAATGTTTTGGGCCACCAAAGACCATGCCCAAATAAGATAGTGAATTTTATAAGTGTGCGTGTTCCGACTGCCAACCATTTCCTATCTCTCTCACTCTCCTCAGGCCTCCCTATTCCCTGAGAAGTTGTAATGTTGAAATTAGGCCAGTTAATAACCATACAATAGCTTCTAAGTGTTCAAGTGAAAGGAAGAGTCACACATCTCTCATTTTAGATGTCCATGAGCTGTTGGGTATACGTCTTTCACAGTTCTTTCCCTGACCTTGGGTAGTTACTTCTCCTTCATGGTCAGTCAGCACTCAGGCAAAAACGCAAGGGGACTCCTTCAGATTTCTAGAGCTCTTTCTGTGTGCAGTTCCCCCTCTCTCCCTCCCTTCCTTCTTTCCTTCCTTCCTTTCCAAATGCTAGCCTCTTCAAACTCTCATTCCATCTCCTCAACTTGAGATCTCGAGGCTCTGTTTGTGTTTCCTCTGCCTTTTCTGTAGTCTTGAAAATTGCTTCAGGGAAGTATATTGGTGAGTTTATAGAATCCACCTTTGTTCCCTTTCCCCAGGCATCACATCCTAACTGTTCACTATTCAATGAATGAACAGCGTGGTTTCATACATTGTCCAAGTTTTTTAGTTGTTTAAGCTAGTACGGCAAATCCCGTCCCTGTTACTCCATTTTGGACAGAAGCAGCAATAGACAAAGATGTTATTTTTATCTGCCATCTGCCTGATCCTTCTGCCTCATGTCTGAAATTTTCAGGAGTAGGTGAAGAATATGGATGCTATTTACTTGGTCTCATTCAAAGAACTCATGATGTCTTTCAAATTTAGAAAAACAAACATAGATATTTTAAGAAAAATTTTTCATCCTAAAGTTAGTTAAAAATAAGAAAGCATTAGTCACACAGTGATAGTTCAAAATTTGTGAGTGCTGAAACTTACACAGAGAGAAGATAAATATACTTGGTTATTTTTCCTTGATCTATGGAAGATACTTTATGGTTCAAGATAGATGTTTCAAAAATCCTTCTTACTACCCAGAATTATTCAGATTGAGAAAAATATTCTAGAGAAGTCACTATATCTATAAGGTAATGTATAAATTTTAAATAAAAGACACCTGGGGAGTTGCTTAAGGGGAGAGATTGTCTATGTCTTAGTAATATGGCTTATACTTATATGTGATATTGATGAGGGCATGGTTAGTATTGAAGGGCCTTAGCTAAGAAAGCCTGTGTCTTTTCCACATGGTTTTTTATCACCCTCTTGTCTCGTGTGAGCCTTCTCACATAGGATCCTAGTTTCCAAGAACAGTGAAAGAGGCAGAACTTCAGTGTGCAACCCTCTTCAGGTCTTCGTTTGTGTCAATATTTCTGATGTTCATTTGCCCCCAAAAGTTACATAGCCAGTGCCAGAGTTGGAGCAGGAAGAAATTATACAACCATGGGAAAAGTTTTAACGTTTTGTGCCCATTTTTACAGTATATCATGTGTCATCCTCTTGTCTTTTCTTTGAAAGTTCTTTAATGATTTATAATCACCTTCAGGATAAAGACTCACTTCTTTAGCATGGCTTCAAGACTATGTCCTTGACACTGACGACTGTACTTTCACATATGGACTAGACTTCAGTTCATTTGTTTATCAGATAAATCAAGCCTGGAGTAAAGAAAGGAAATTTGATTGTAGAAACATTTACTTTCTTAAAGACTATACGTGTCCTGGGGGTGAATAATAACCTAATTCACCATAAAACCATCTTTATCAAGACTTTTGGAATACAACTTTCAGTGATTCATTTAGCAGTATTCACCAGATCCCAAATTTGGGGTACTTTACATTTGGAGAATATGATAAACAGTAAAATACGATGTTTACTTCTCCAAATTTCAGAAGAAAATACTTCCTGCAGATGCGTGATTGTTCTTATGTCCACTTATCTTGTGAAACTGCTTTGACCTTGGATTATGCATATTCACAATCCCAAATAAAGTCCCCAGATACTTTTCTTTATATGCTTTCCATTGAATCAATTATTTGAACAATCATAATATGTTGAGCATTGTGTTAAATATACAGCCTTCATTAGTTCACTTATTTTCATAAAAATCACTGACCCTTAAGTATTGTATGCCTCTTTTACAAATGAAAAAACTGAAGATAAAAGATATTATCTGAAGTCATACAAATACTAAGGGATGCTAGGGATGGATTATAGATCTCATTCTGCAGCCTGTGCTCATAACCACTGCATTATAGTACCTTTGCTTGTCCCTTAGGCTGTATCAGATTCCTATAGTTGTGTAACAAGTTATCATAAACTGTTTCCTTGGATTAGAAGTATGGATACAGGTTAGCTTAGGTCTCTGCATCTGGTCTCATAAGACTATAATCAAGTTATTGGCCAATGTGGTCTCAACTGCATTTCAGGGTCCTCTTCAAGTTTATTCAGGTTAATGGTAGATTTCAGGTTCTTGAAGCTATAGAACTGAGGTCACCACTTTCCTGCTGCCTGTCAGCTCTCTGAAAGGTGAGCCTTCCCTCCGGTCTTAGTCATGTGGTTCTCTCATGGCTAAAGTATATGGCCTGCTCTAGCTATCCAACAGCAAAACAAGTGTATAGCAAAAATAGGAGTACAACACAAAGAACATAAATAACTTCTTATTTGTTTTAGTCAGGCTTTTCTTTCAAATAGTTTTGGGCCAAACTCTGTATTTTTAGTATATGGAACTGCTAAGGGATTATGGATCTTTAATATAAATTGATTCCCTTTCTTTGGAGAGCAATGTGACACTACATGTTTACCTATGAATACCACTTCCAGGAAATTTTATTGCAAATGTACTCATGCACATAAATATATATAAAATTACTTTTATTGCTTCCTTAGGATTAATAGTAAGATGGGAAACAACCTAAATATGATTAACAGGTAGTATTTAAGTAATTTATAGTATAATTATACAATGGCATATTATATAGCTGTTAAAAATAACTAAATGAATCGATATACGCTGGTGTGAAAGAAACTTTATAAATTATAAATTGTTAATTAGAAAAGAAAAACCTATGGCATTGAAGACTGCCTATCCTTATAAAAATATGGATAGATAGATATGTACACATATACATGTTTTTTAAAAAGATACGTATGTAAAGATGAAAACATACATTTGTATATATAGTGCAATTTCCATAAAGAAGAAATTATTAAAAGTTTTTGCTTCTGTGCAGAGGTGACTTTGAGTGGCATTTAGATTTCTCTGTATATCTTTCTTGTTCCATTTATACTCTTCACCGAGTGCACTGGTTACTTTAATTTTCAAATAAAACCATATAGTAAGGGAAATACCACTTTAAAATAAAATGTTTGTTTCAAGAGCATTCAACAGTGCCTGCAGTGGTGAAAAAGGGGAGACTAACTGAAGATATTCATGCTACAAGACAGACCAAAATGCATGGTATAAGGAATGTACGCATAATTCATGATGGGGCTCCAGAGAAAGGAGAAACCATTATCTTGGTTGGAGAAGGAGGGATGACTTTTTGAAGGTGGCTTTTTAAGATGAGTTTTTACGTTTTATGACTTAAAGTGAGTGTTTAAGAGATAGGGAAGCAGGCAGAAAGTGGAACAGTGAGGGGGATTGGAGATAATGGAATGACCACATGAAGTTATGAATTAGGATGCAAAATTCCAGACCATGGTGTTTCCCCCTCTTTAACACTTTAATTTTCCTTTAGAATTATCATTATGGTGGTGATTTTAATTATTAGATTGGTAGGGGCTATTTAGAGGCAGGAGAAGATTTACAATATTATTGTGATGTATCAGACTTTCACATGAGAACTCGAGCTGGCAAATAAGGCTGAACAGGAGAGATACCTAGGGTGAGGAAAGGCTCTAAAATAGACAAAAGGAGCACTGAATGAGGGAGAGGGCTCGGTAATCAAATTGGTTTTGAGTTAAAACCTTGACCTTGGGTTCAGAGATGGGTCCATCTCATTTACCATTCGGTTGGTGCTTTCATAGCTAGCCCTTTGAGACTCGAGCATTGGAGTGAAAGGGAAAGTTCAAGCCTCCATATTGGGGTCTATGAAGGGCATGCAGCTCTTCTGCTAACTCAACAATCAGAGGAAATTGCCAATGGGTAGAAGGGTCCCAAGGCCACTGATACAGTTGTTTTCTACTCAATCTGCTGACACTGTTAGTGTCATCTTTGTTCAAGTTGTGCTCTGGGGAGTGCTAAGGCAAACGCACAAGCTTCTGGAATTCATTGCAACCTAAGTAAGCACACAAATGCTGAGTACGTTCCTGTGTGGCACAGGGGAAATGGGAGACATAGTCTGTGACTTCCTCTAAAAGCTGCAAATGGAATCAACTCCAACATAAACTTAGGAGGATGCTGCTCCTACAGAGATTGGCTTTGTGAACAATTAACTGGGAAACTGTAGCAACAGAAAGAGTCTACTGCTGCTAATTCAGAAAAGGATACTTGAAAAAAAAAAATGATACCTTCAAGCATACACTCAGTAACTAGTATAGTTAAAATATATCCTGTGCTTGGTTTAAGGTATGACAGAATTCTTTATGGAAAGTTTTGTAAATATTTTAGATTAGTTGTTTTCGTGTAATTAATCTTGTCCAAAAAGGCTATTCACTATATGATATTAATTACTTCAAGATATGAACTTCACAAATTACATTCCAAAGTTTCAGTGGTGGTAAATTTGGTAAATCTTGGCTGAAATTCCATAGAGTTACACAATTCTGTTTTTTATTTAGTCTCCAGCCACCTTTTCCTCCTGAGGCTGGCATATAAATTGGGATTTAATTTCTTGCCTTTTAAGAGAAGAGGTTTAAATGCAGTGAAGCAAAACCTCACAGCTCTCTTTAAAACCCATTTGAAACATTGGTTTAAATTTAAGATCTAATATCACGGCTCTAATAGGTCAAAGATGGCTATAAATTCTTTGCTACTTTTTGCACTGAGGTAGAGTCTAATTTTCTTTTCTTTGTATCTGTACTGGCTTAGTGACATGCTTGACTAATAGTATGTGACAGAGTGATATTCTTGTGTTACCAAGGTCAGGTTCTAAGAGCTTCCAGGTTCTAGCCAGACCTCTGGGATTACTCTTTCTGAAAGTCTGAGAAGCCGTGTAAGAAATCTAACTGCCCTGAGAGCACCATGCCAGAGAAGCAACAGATAGGTTCTCCAGTTAAGCAGTCATTTTTGCCCAGCCTTCCAGCCATCTTCAGCCACTGAGGTGCCAGACATTTGCATGGCACCATCTTGGACTCTCCAGCCAGTGTATCAACAAGCCGATACCACCAAGTAACTTCCTTCAATACAGAAAAATCGCCTGAGCTGTGCTCTGCCTGGATTCTTAACCAACAAAGTCTCAAGATAACACAAATGCTTGTTTTAGGCCACTGAGTTTGGGGATAGTTCGTTACACAGTAGTAGATAATTTAGAGGATGTTTATAATGTCCATGTGCTTATCACTAGGAGGTCAGCTATGCTAATCACCTGCTGATGTGTGAAAGTGATATGACTGACCAGGTTGCTGAGAAAAGTGGTGAAGTGAATCAGACGGAGCCGATATGCTCTTTTTTAATTTCTTCATGTCTGCACCTTTCGGGAACCAAGTATTTTCATATTGTTTACTTTGACTGAAGTCTCTGATATCAGTTACTTCCATATTTATATGAGGAGGTATTTGAGCTTTTCCTATCTTTAAAACTTAAATTCAGCTTAATAGCAAAAGTCATTGTCTCCCAAGAAGGAAGTTTTTTAGAAATTGCCTGAAAAGGAATTCACGGGAAAGTTGTACTCGATAATTATACAAGAGGGGTATACACCCTATGCCATGGCACATCACCAACACAGTTGTCATTTTGAGGGGCTTAAGTTCATCTGTGCTGCAGTGTCCCACCTCAGTGTGCACTTTTTTTCATTTTCAGGGTCTTTTCTCATACGTTGGGATGTTGAGGCCCTTGCATGCTAGAAAATTCCAGAAATGCAAGGTTATTATTGCTCCCAAAGATGATCTTTGAACAATTGGGAATCAAAAATAGGATAAATGTTGCATGCTTCTATCCATCAGGTGAACCTTTCCGGGTGGCACAATTCTCAGAGGTCCTGGCAGAATTAAGGACACATTGCCTATAGCAGAAACCTTGTCGTTGTTACCATTTCTTGCTTCCTCTTTCATAGTCTCTCTCATATTCCCTCTCCCTCCCTTTCTTATTTTCACTTTTCTTGGGATCACATCCCAAACAACCTTCCTTCACCCAAGTCCTTGCCCCTGCAGTGTTCTGAGGAGAAATCCAGACTAAGACCACCCTAACCTAACATTGCTTAGAAGATATTTTTTACTCTGTTTATGCTAAAGCCCAGTAGGAATTCAGCATTCAAAGGACTTCCAGTGGAGACATTTTTTCAGGTAAAACGAGAGATTTTCCACATAGTTATTAATAATTCTTCCTGACTTCAAATGACGAGACACCTGCATTTTGAGATTTTGGCTGAGGCAAAGAGAGTAATATGCACAGTTAGATTTCAGTTGACTACATTTAAGTCAACTTCATTAACACTTCATTGCCAGTCATTGAAATAAGAAGGCCGAGAGTATATCCATCCTGCTACCATCATCCAAGATGTAGACTGTTGGCTTGGGCTACCACTAAACTTGATACAAATTAGAAGGCAATGCTATTACAGCGTCATGATGGGCTTAAGTTAATGCTCATAAAAAAAAAATGTTCCAAAATTTAATTGAAAAAATTAACAGGTAGCAGAGCATTACATAATTATATCAGAGAACATGCACACTAAAAATTGAGCTCCACTTGACTCAGTTTCAATGATTTTATTTGAGCCAAGTGATCAGTAGTCTGATATCCATTCTGGGACCAAATTAAAGTCTCTTCCCTCTTGGTGGTTAGTATACTAACTGACTTAATGACAAGAGGAAGCAGAACAAATATTGTGACACAACAACAACAATAACAAAAAACCACTCAAATGTTGATTTTGTAGCATGCCTCAGCTTAATTAAAAATATAAAAATATGGAAAACATGTCTCTTTCTGTGAAGAATAGACAAACACCAACTTACCAATAAACTGCATGAGAAGCCTGCAATTGACTCACAAGCAGAAAACTCCTTAGACTGTAAGTATTTTCAAACACGGAAAACTCTTCCATGTACAATATGTATCAGAGCTTCTATAAACATAGAAAAGAGGTTCTGAATTAAGGTTAGAGGTGGTTCTATATTATCCTTGAAATCTAACCTGCCTAGAACCACACATTCATTCAGTTTGATGAATAGCTGCATCTGAGTGTCTCAAAGATGAACTGTGGAGCCTATAAACCCACATTAAAATTCCACTAACCTGGAGTTCCTGTCGTGGCACGGTGGTTAACGAATCCGACTAGGAACCATGAGGTTGCAGGTTCGGTCCCTGCCCTTGCTCAGTGGGTTAACGATCCGGCGTTGCCGTGAGCTGTGGTGTGGGTTTCAGACACAGCTTGGATCCAGCATTGCTGTGGCTCTGGCGTAGGCTGGTGGCTGCAGCTCCGATTCAACCCCTAGCCTGGGAACCTCCATATGCCACCAGAGCGGCCCAAGAAATGGCAAAAAGACAAAAAAAAAAAAAAAAATTCCACTAACCAAGGAGAAATGAAGAACTCAGCCCACAGTTCCAGAAAGAAGTTGGAAGTGTTTTTATGAATTGTTGACCTTACCTTATACAATGATCAGTTTTCATTTATTTATTTATTACTCAAATGAATTTATCACATCTGTAGTTGTATAATGATCATTCACAGGATTTCCATCCCATAACCCAAGCACATCCCTCCCACTCCCCAAACTGTCTCCTCCAGAGACCATAAGTTTTTCAATGTCGGTGAGTCAGCATCTGTTCTATGATCAGTTTTCTTATGAGAGCAAAATGTCCCGTGACCCTCTGAGAAAGGATCAACTGGAAAGTGGTGGAAAAGCAAGTGTATTTGCCCATGTGAATGTGTGTGTGATGGATGGAAGAGATAAGAAGCAGGCTGAGGGAAGGTAGTTTCTATTTGATAAATTATCACAAAGTGCTGGGAGCCGATTTTCAAGAAGAGAGTTTTCCAGAAGAGAATCTGCCTGATGACCAAGTCCAGGGGATTCTGAAGAAAGGCTGCAAGGCAGCACATCCGCCGGTACACAAAAAGTATAAGGCTGTCATGCCTGAAAAAACATGTTTCTAAATTCTTGCCCTTCTTGTTTTTAATGATCACCCTGTGTTCTGTTTACTGTGCCTTGACTCTTGATTTGGGAATCATTCTTGCTTTATCTACACCTAAATTACGTGACTTTTTTAGAAAGATTCCTTTTCCTTATAAGAGAATCATAGATAACAATGGTATTTACTACTTGTAGTTTTAGAAGAAATTGTTAAGTTTTATAGGTGTAGTTTGAAACATTTAGAGTTGTTGATTAGTTTGAAAAATTGTTTTTCTTTGTCTGATTTATTGATCTATAAAAAGAAAAATAGGCATAAAGGCCTATTGCTGATTGTTATATTTAAGGTTAGAAAAACAGGTTGTGGTTGTTGAGTTACTAACCAAGCGCCTGCCCTAAAAACACAATGCATTTGTGGTAAGCACAAAGGTCATGAGAAGTCTTATACCTCTGACATTTGTGGCCAGTGTGATTGATCTATTCGTCCTACCTGGTTATCTTTTAATAGGTTTAGAGCGTATCCTGCCTGGACAATGTGCTTCTTAATCTTTAAACTTACTATTCCTACAAGTTATAGTCTTTTCTCCTATTTAAGTCATTGCTGTCCACCAATAAAGTTGAGACTGCTTGAGAGTGTGCATCTCCGTTATTCCTGCACCTGCCGCCTCTCCTCTTCGGAAAAATCCCCTGACCGCCTGGGCTGGACTCTGGCAACAAAGTCCCAAGGACATTACATTCATTACTTTGTATATTTATCAAGACCACATGGAGTTACTTTTACTTATGAGTAAAGAAATCCAGTGAGATTTAGAAACAAAAGTAACAAAGTTGGTACACTCTTGAATCGAGATTCCACCTCGAATATTTTCTAGCTTCTAAGTGCTTACTCTGTGCTACCTCTACTGAAATAAGACAAATCAGTTTCTGCATGTCAGATATTTTCACTTGCATGGCACCATTTCCATAAGGCCGCTATTTTTAGCTGCTGCTGTTCTTTCTAAGTTAATGGGCACTATGTGTGTTCTGAGGAAGTGTATGGAAAAGTGAGCTGGGAGGCACGCAAGACGGGCTCTTCCTTTTATTCTTACACTGTAACATTCCCATCTGTCTAATGAGGAAACATTGCAAGGAGAAAATAAAGCAAGAAAGAGGAGAGATTTGAGAGTGTGGGGGCAAGAGGGAGGTAAAGATATTCTTTCTGGTCTTCCCCTTCATTGAATTGTAAGTGCCCAAAGTCCCCAGATTTCTTTGTTCAGCACTAGAGAGCTGAAACCATGTTCTGCCAATAAGCTCCTTGTTGTTGTTGACAGATAATGGAGAACATTTATCATGCACTGAGGGAGATGCTCTAGCTAGAGAAACCTTACTAGAAAGACAGGCCATATGAGTTGATTTTTGCATTTCTCCTCCAATTTACTGCATTTACTGCATGACACGTAAATGTATATGTCACGTATCTACTACACAGCCTTTCGTCAATAAGAATCTGTGTATTTCTGGATTGTTTGCTCAATCTCTCTTTTTCTACATTTTTTAGTTCAAAGATGTTTGATATATAACATTGTATAGATTTAACATGTACTGCATGTTAAGTGATAAATAACATTTATGTATTTTAATATGACTGCCATTCTAGCGAACATTGGCACCTCAATCACAACTTCGTCATCCTTTCTCTTTCTGGTTGGAATAACTAAGTTCTGGTCTCTTAACAAGTGTGACGATTGTGGTACAGTATTATTATATATGTTATGTAGATCTCTAAAGCACAGGATAGTGAATATAGATAAAGTCATAAAGACAGAGTAAATGTGCTGCGTGTCTCATTCTTACCACCACCCTAGTAGTCACCATTTCACTGTTTTTACGAATTTGTATTTTTTAGATTCTGCATGTAAGTGATATCATATAACACTTGTTTTTCTTTGACTCATTACACTTACTATGAGGTGCTCAAGGTCCATCCGTGTTGTAAAAAATGGCAGGATGTCTTCCTTCTCTTGGCTGAAAAGTATGCCATTGTGTTTGTGTATATCACATCCTCTTTATCCATTCATCTGTTGGTGGGCACTTTGATTGTATCCATATCTTGTGAATAATGCTGTAGTAAACATTGGAGTGCATATATCTCTTCAACATCCTATTTTCCTTTTATTTGAGTATATATCCAGAAGTAAATTGCTGGATCACATGGTATATCTATTTTAAAGTTTTTGAGGGACCTCCATATTGTTTTCCACAGTGGCTACACCAGTTTACATTCCCGCCAACAGTATATACGGGTTTCTTTTTCTCTACATCCTCGCCAAAACTTATCATCTCTTACCTTCTTGGTGATGGCCATTCAAACACAGGTGGGGTAATATATCGTGGTTTTGATTTGCATTTCACTGTGCAGTGATGATTTTGAGCATTTTTTCACATACCTGTGGGCCATTTGGATCTCTTTTTGAGAAAAATGTCTGTTTAGTTCCACTCATTTTTGGGTCAGATTTGTTTTAACATATTTCTGTTCTTTATGTGTTTTGGATATTAACCCCTTATCAACTATACAGTTTGCAAAAAAAAATTCTCCCATTATGAATTGAGTTTTCATTTAGTTAATTTTTCATTTGCTGAGCAGAAGCTTTTAAGTTTGATGTAGTCACATTTGCTGATTTTGCTTTTGGTGTTGGTACACTTGGTGTCATATCCAAAAAATTGTTGCCAAGACCATTGTTGACGAGCTTCTTCCCTAAGTTGTCTCCTAGGAGTTTTATAGTATCAAGTCTTACGTTTAAGTCTTTGATCCATTTCAAGTTAATTTTCGTGAGTTTTGTAACTTTGCTCAATCTTAAAAAATGAAAATCTATTATCTGTCTTTACTCCAACCTGCAGAGCTATATTAGTTATCTGTTGCTACACAAGAAATGACCTTAGCAACCTAACACACAGTTGTTATTTCACAGTATCTGTGGGTCAGGAGTCCAGGTATGGCTAACTGGGTTCTTTGCTTCAGGATATCATACAAGGCTGCAGTCAGGGTGTTGACCAGGGTTTGGGTCCCGTCTGAAGACTCAGTTAGGATAGATATACTTCCGACTTCATATGCATTTTGATAGAATTCAGTTCCTCAAGGGTTCAACTTAGAGCTGTTATGTTCTCAACTTTTTGTCCAAGGGCTTATCTCTATTCTTTGCTACAGAGGCCTCTTCAGCAGTTTGCTTCATCAAAATGTTCAAGATGAAGAAAGCCAAGAGTCTCCTAAGATGACAATATAGGACAGGATGTGAGAAGTGTGAAATTATTCATTAATTTTCTCTCTCTCTCTTCTGTCTTTCTCTTCCTCAATCTCAAGATTGGAGAGATCACAAAGGTTGGGACATTCAAAGAATGGTTTAATAGCAGATGGGATTTTTAATATTTTGGCCCTGAAATATGTATAAATGCTGTGTAGATATAAAAAGAAAAGATATGTATTCAACCAGATGAAATGGCAAAGGCAAAAGTACAGTTGTATGTGTTCAAATGGCAGGTTCTAAGGGAAAGAAGAACACCTGGCTACTGGAACAGAGAAACTGTTTGGGGAGGTAGTATTAATAGCCTGTATTTACATAGAGGTTTCTACATGACAGACCTGATTTAAATACTTTACCTACATTAACTCATTCTATCTCTGCAGTAACCTTTTGAGAGAGACGATATTAGTATTCCCCGTTGGCAAATGAGAAAAGTGGGTCTTGAGAGTTTAAGTGATTTGGCAAGTTCACACAGCAAGTAACTGAAAGAAATTGGATTCAACCCAGGTATTCCAGCTCCATAACGCAACCTCGCAAAGTAGGTTAAAGCCAGTTTATGTTGTTCTATAAATGCAGAATCTCTGTCAATTCCCCTTTGACTCTGTTAGTTATAATCATATGACCATGAGAGAAGTCACAGAACCTATAGACTTAGTTTCATATTCTTTAGAACAAGGTTGTGTGAGATCATCCTACGGCCCTTCTCCGCATGAAAATTCTATTTTCTAGTGAATTTTAGCACATCTCAGGGAATCGTAGAAATATTTTCACAGAAAAGGATCCTGTTCCAAGGAACATTTTAGAAATTATTCTGCCAGGAAGTGCTATGTAGACTGGATTAGTGAAAGGGTATAGTCAGAGGACCAGATAGAGGACCATTGCTTTAGCCCTAGCCTTCACAGACTGCCAGTCTGGTAACTAGAGATCTAAAGATATGTGAGGGGCATAACAGAGGGCAAAGCTAAAGGATTTAGTGGGAGGCAATGGTGATATAGAAGGAATCTCATTACCATGGCATCCAGATGTGGGTTTTATTCTTGGGTCAGTCATTTACAGCTGTGATCCCAGGAAAGTTAGTTATAACCTCTAAACTCCATTGAAATGGGGGTGGTAAGACAGTGTTTGTTAGGTTGACAAGAGCTATGCTGCAGTAATAAGAAGTCTTCCTATAGCAGGAACTTAAGCAATAAAATGTTATTCTCATTATGCTCAAAGTCTGCTTAGGTTCTGGCTGACTATCCAGGGCAGTTGACCTCTCTAGGGTGTTGAGTGATCCAGGCTCGTTTCATGCATAACTCCACACCCCATCCCATGACCTCCTAGGAAGCACAGCAGAGAAAGAGAGAGCAGACAGGTTACTCAGGGGCTCAGGTTACTGCCTCCTCTTGCTGGGCATTTCCTCCCACTGTGCACTGGCCAGAAACATATGTTCCTGTCTAATCCGAGGGCCTGAGTAGTGTAGTCTTTCTTTGTGCTCAGGAAGGAGAGGGGAAAAAGATACTGGTAATCATCAGTGAGGTCTACAAAAAACACCCACTTTATTTAACATAGTAACATACCCAACACATCTTAGGGGTCTTGGTGACTGATTTCTCTCACTTCACTCTTATTGACAAAATTGGGTATTATAGGAGTGGAGAATGAAGAAGGGAAAGTGATCCAAGAAAGTACCCTTGAATATTTAAAGATGGCTTTTGCCTTCAGTCTATCCCTCCCTCTCTCTTTCTCTTTCTCTTCCTCTCATGTGCACAGACAACACATGCATACTTACACACACACACACAGACACACACACACACACACAGCCTAGTTAGGGAGCACAGTCTTATTCTAAGCATCCTGAGTCAACCTAGTCTCCCAAGCTTCAGCTAAATGTCCATGGTTAATAGTTTCTGCAAAAGTGATAAATCCAATGATGTAGTCTCAGCTCTTTCCCTAAGTTATTGTTTCTTGGATGTTTTTCTTTGTTTTGGTATTTAGAGAGTCAAAAAACCCAAATTTAAGTCTAGGTCTGCTAAACATCATTTCTGACATTGCGGATCTATGATTCTTAACTAGGGGAAGGTTGGTATTTTAGTGAGATAATTCCTCATTATGCAGAAATATCTCATACCTTTCAGGATATTGTCATCTCTCATCACTAGTAGTCTACATTTTTCAAGCCAATTTGTTACTTTTATTGTCTTCAGAGCATTTATGACTATTTTATTGTCCTATTTTTATTGAAGTATAGTTATTATGCTTTTGCCATGATGTCCCATGAGCATTTTCTGGAAATAAAACTTTTGAAAGACAATGTTGTGTAGCCTTATAGCCCAAAAGGCACAGATCGTGCATTAGAAATTACCAGTGGATTTTTGTGTACTCCCTTTACCCAACTCTATAGTATATTAGCTTCATGGAAGAAGTATAGACTTTGGTTTTGGGTTCAAATGCTGGCTCAGCTACTTACTAGCTAAATGGATTTGGGAATCGCCACTAACCTTTCTAAACCCTGTTTCTTCCTATTTGTGGAAGAGTGTTTTTCACTTGTCTGGAAATTCCCTACGGAGGCAGTTTGTGATGTTCTTTGATGTATTCTAGGCTGAAGTCTGGCTCATAGTGGGTGCCCAATAAATTTTTATGAATAAATATAGGAATGAGTCACAAACTAAATTTGAGTTTTGAAGGGTGTATGGAGTAGGCCCCCCAATTCCAAATTTGGCAGTGATGGAAATTTCAGTTCTCTATTCATGGAGGCAGCTTCAGTTGCTATAAAGGGACTGAAGTTCATGGGTGATTGCCACCCTGTCACAAGATACTTTTTTTTATGACTCTTTTCTTGGAAAAGGAAGCAGCTAAACTCTCTTGAAAGTCATGGCCATAATTTAGTGAAGTCGAATGAGGATGCCTTTTTGGTATGAATATTTCTGAAGGCTTTTGGGCTTCTCCCTGACTGATTTGTTTTTTAATGCCCATTGATCGATTAGTCATGGCAACTGTATCCACTGGTCATCTCTAGCTAATTGTTCAACTTTTATCCTGTGATTCATTTGTTTTCTTTTTACAGCAGCACCTGTGGTATATGCACGTTCCCAGGCTGTGGGTAAAATTGGAGCTGCAGCTGCTGGCTTATGCCACAGCAACAGCAACACCAGATCCAAGCCACGTCTGTGACCTACACCACAGCTCATGGCAACGTCAGAATCGTAACCCACTGAGTTTGAGGATTGAACCCACATCCTCATGGAGATTGTGTTGAGTTGTCAATCCACTGAGCCATGACTCCCTCTGATTGATTTGTGCCCAGCATTGTGGCCACAGTCAGATTTCTCCCAGGACTTTGAACAGTTCTCCTTGGATACCGTCTCAAGTTCCACAGATGGACCTCCAGAGAAATATTTCTCACAGAGCCATTCCCAAAGGTGACTGAGAAGCAAGGCTAACGTCACTACCCTTCTCTCTGTGAAAAACATCTGCCCTGTGATGCTGGGAGCATTGTCAAAGATCTAACATTCAGTCTCCTCTCTCTAGAGTCCTCAGGAGCAAACAGGGGAGGGTTTTTCTTCTAAGATGTCCAGGACCACCTGACCAGCCCAGCTGTCCCCTGCCCATAAGGCAGTGGCCCCATGTTAAACAAATTACGCAAAGCAACATTACCACAATCCCATAAAAAGAAAAGAGACATAAACTAGTTGAACGCAAACAGAGCCAAAAATAGTAGAGAGTAAACAGACTCTGGACAACATGTGAAGGAGGATGCATACTGGCTAGGAGAAACATTAGTCGCCTACTATTTTCAAAATGTTTTGAAGATGTAACAGCCACGGCATGTTCCCAGCCATCTGCTCTCATAAACATAAACACACTCATTAACGGGCCTCTGTTGAACTTCACAATCAACTATTGGAGAGTTTAATAAAAGTCTGCCTTTTATTTTTATGGTACTGTTTTAATTCATCCTCCGGCTTTTGGTTTTCAGTTGTTTTTTTATGCACTCAGTTATGAATGGTAGGTTCACTGTGTTGTAGGTATTTGCACTTTTGTATGTGACAGTAATAATGAAAATGCTTCGCTGCCAAAAACATATTTGTTCTGCTATGTTCTGACCCAGTAAAGAGGAGATAGTGTCATACACAGCTGTGATCCATGGAGATGCTCAGAATATATTCTGGAATTGATGCATAGTCCTCGTGTTGGAAAAAAAAAAAAAAAAAACCAGCACAAGGGAAGACAGATAAGTCTAAAGGGGGCCATATGTGTTTGCCTGAATATATCCTAATAAGTTTAGCAACATCCCTCTCCAGTAGCTGTAAGCTGGTGACTAAGAAGTAACAGAGGAGGAGTTTTTTTTTTATATTATAGGCTCTTTTGGGGACGGTTCATGATTAGGACAATTAGGGCTTGACTGTTCTAAAAGAAGGTATTTAGTATACCTGTGGTTGAGTCAAATTGGCTATAACATGGAATTAAGGCTCAAAGAAAGAAGGCTTTCTATTTGTTTCTGGAAGAGCTAAGGAAGAAACTTATCAGAGGCAGAAAAGTAAAAAAAAAAAAAGAAACCAAAATTCTCCAAGAACCTAAAAGTTCTCTGGCATTTGACCAAACTAGGGTAATATTGGGAGAATAGTGATGCTCAGTAGAGACAATTTATGAGTTGAAGATTTCTGAAAATCCCTCTGAAGTCCGTGTTCTTGTTTCTGTAAAGCAGACTTGTGCAGAGTGAAATAGACGTGAGCAAATTTCCCTGGAGGTTTACTGCAGATCAAAATATATGTTTTTTCAATTATCCCCTGGTTCTTAGACACCAATGAAATTTGTATTCAGTTTTAGTCTTGAGGATAAAGAATCCTTAAGAAATGCCATGTAAGTATATCTGAGAATTATAGAAGGAGAATAGACTCGAGCTCATTTAGGAGTGATGTATCTTAAGGTATGACAGAGGAACACACACGAACAGAAATTTAATGAGAAGGAAACTCAGATCTCATTTAACCATAGGACCATGGGTATAATTAAGGTGGGTACAGTGCCTTGCAATTTACATGGTTCCTGCCCTTATGAGTTATGGCATCTTTACAACCAGCATATAAGGTAGAAAAAAACAGGTTTTATTCTTTTTGTTTGTTTGTCTTTTTCGGGCCACACCCGCAGCACATGGCAGTTCCCAGGCTAGGGGTAAAGTCAGAGCTGTAGCCGCCAGCCACAGCCACAGCAACGCGGGATCTGAGCCACATCTGTGACCTACACCATAGCTCATGGCAATGCTGGGATCCTTAACCCACTGAGCAAGATCAGGGATTGAACCTGCATCCTCATGGATGCTAGTCAGATTCGTTTCTGCTGAGCCATGACAGGAACTCGTGACAGGTTTTGTTCGTAACCTCGGGACCCAGAGGCTATATGCAAGGCTAAAGCCTACTTTGTGAGTGCAGGGAAGCCAGTGTTTGAACTTAGCTTACCCTTATCCATACCCTGAGATCTTTCCACCACCCTCTATAAGCATTTCATATAGATTTTTAGACAGATACTCATTCTCTGAGGCTCAGTGCCTTAGCCGTGTTTGAAAGAAAACACCACGCCACTGTGTGAGGAAACTCCTGAAGCAAAGCCAACCTGTCTCTCCTATTTCAGGCCTCAGGTCACTGGTGTCAAATACTGCCTTTGCAGCAACTGGCTGCCTGCTGTAGACTCATGTCATGCATGCAGCTCCGTTATCCACTCTATGTTGAGTTTTTTGCTGAATAGAAAAGAGAGGCTGTTTTAGCACCTAATGGCAATTGCTTTCAATATTAAGGCATCTGTGCAGGCTTTTGCATGGCGTGGTTTAATTTTCACCACCACAGTGGAGCAGTGGAGCTGTCCTCATTGCATAAGGAGGACACCGGTGGGGTGGGCAGAGGCAGGTATTGAGCCCAAGAGCCTCTAGGCCTCTGGTTTCCATAGTTCGCCATCACCCAGCAGGCTGCTGATAAATAAGAGCAGTATATTCAAATCAGGGTCCTTCTTCACTGCCTCCTGCAGGTGTCAGATTCATACTTGCTCCATCTCTGCATTTGTGCTCATGTTCTGTCCTCTCCTTTCTCTGATATCTCTCTTCTCCTCTCCTCCCCCCATAGAAACCCTACTCACCCTCTAAGGCTCTGTTTAAAATTCCCTCCTTCTCAAATACTTCACTCTGCAGTAATCTGTTGCTTTTTCCTTTAGAATATAATTGTGTTTCTAGTTCATAAATCTGGCTTTAGAGTCTCATTTTTAAAATGTGTACTATTTTTACATATTATTGCTTTTTGTTTGTTTTGTTTTACTACTCTTAGTAATCCAAAATAAATCATAGAATCTCTGAAGTTCAAGGTCAGTCCTTTCTGAGTATTGACTGCCTAGCTCAATGCTGAGTGTATCAAGGTCAACAAATGGATGATTATTGTGGAGTCATATGCATGATAAGCCTGTTTGAGGAGACATTTCGTAGAATTCCTCACTGTTCTCAATACATAGAGGTGGCTTAATATTTACTTTTTGAATTAGATTACATGTCTTTTCCAATTGCTTAATACTAGTTTCATGACATTTAGGCAGCTGCCTCAGAGTCTTCATATAGATGTACTATCAAATTTCACTACGTTATGAATGTTTCATATAATATGGAAATCTATATTAAAAATACTTTGACATAATTTTGGTATGGTAATAAAATCAAGATGATTAAGTATTAATTTTTGTCTTGCTAGGTTGTAAGATGTGGAACAATCATATTCTCCTTTTTTAAAAACTCCCTGTCTCTCCAGGGAGTTTTTATACTGTTACACCCTCATTGTGCTTATTTAAGGTCTAGCAGGAAAATTAAAAATATACTGTATTCACTTTTATCATAATTATATAGATAGATAAATAGATAAATAAATATCTTTTCTCCCTGCCGCTTTACCCATGAAATCATGCTGAGTCAGGGAAAAGAGAGTCCAGAAAGGCCCATTAGCACATAGTTTTATCCCCTTTGTCACTGTAGGAACCTTCAGTGTAATACATTCGCTAATGTGATGAGGAATGAGTCAGCACTCTTCCACAGAGAGGAATGTTCCAGGTGTCCTGTTTTTGTTGATTCGCTGTCAGCTTCTATTTGAATTAGACCTTGAACCAAATACAAAACAGAACCATATTCCCCCCTCCCCCCCAAATGATTACTTCTAGGATCTTGGGCTGGCTGCTCATCGCTCAGGGCAAAAGAAGGCACATGAAACAAAAAATGACAGGGGGACTCCCCCCGCCACATCACACACACACACCAAAGCTTGGAGATGGCAGTGATGAACTATTTTAGGGGTGCGAAGTGTAGCAGAACTGAATGATGCAAAGAGAAAAGAGAATTTTTGCAAAGATGCTTTCAGTCCAAGGTCCTAGGCTATGGAATACACTTCCCTGGTGCCCACCCTCTCACTGCCCTACCACAGAGCAAGGTAGAGTCAAGTAGAATCAAACCACGTGTGACAGATTTTATTTCCCCATAGGACAATTTCTAGTCCCACACGCTCTTTGAGATCTTTCTGAATCTCGTGAAGTAGCTGAGACCTCTTTCTCTTCCCAGTGAACCTAAACAGTATTTTTAGCTGTCTCAGCAACAACCAGGCAGCAAAAGTGACGCTGCCTAACTGCCAAGGTTAGATTGTAAAGAGTGGTAAGACTTCCCCATAGACCCCATAGTTCTCTCCCTCTTTCTCTCTCACACACAGAGCTTGGTCATCAAGCTGGGTGGAAGTGCTCAGTAGCCCACATGGAGAGACTCAGGTGCAGAGGAGCAGGGGCCCCCTTCGAAAGACAGCATCAGCTGCCAGGCTTCAGAGGAATCCAGCCCTCAGCCTTACCGTCTTCCAGCTGATAGTGGGAAACAGAGAAACTGCCTCTGTTGAGCCTCATCCACATTCCTGATCCGTAGAAATGATGGCAAAATAAATGGTTGTGCGCGTCCATTATTACATCTTGGAGTAATTTTTGGAGCCACAGTAAGTGAAAGGGGTTAGGGTACCGGGAAAATACACTGCTGTCGTAATAAAATCCTGCACATGGTCCCCTGGGAACATATAATAAGGCAGAAGCCGGAATGACCTTGAGGAGAATGTTCATAAAAGCCTAAAGGGCCTCTAAGTGATTGTTAGGAAGAGTCTCATGGTTTTCAAGAAGACTGTCGGGGAGCCTTGATAGTATGGAAATGTTATTGCAAGATGGACGAAAAAGGACTCTGTGTGTCTAGAGAACCAATGAATCTAGCGAAAGAGAATTTTAGGTAGAATTTACAAAGCATCTTCTGACTTTTCTCAGTGCCTATGATAAAAGGAGAGCAGAGGGGAGCTAAAAAAAGGAATTATTCTGTTTTCAGCACAATGTTAGAGGACATATGAAGAAGACAGAACTTGGGTTTGAAAATATCTTTCTCCTTCCTTCCTCTTCAAGACTCTCGAATTAAGCAAGGGCTTCATAGCAAAGCTAAAATCTAGGGTGAGACTTGAAAATGCTTTGTGAAGACTGTCGCCAGACCAGTTTCTTTGCTGAACATGCGGCCAGTAAGTAAAACATTGAGAAGCTGAGAATTTATTCACAAGGCAGCCAGGTGAGAAGATGGGAGGCTCAATCTCAGATTAGCCTCCTGCCACATGCGGGGCTTGAGGTATTAATGAGATAAAAGAAGCAGGGTGGTTTTAGGTATGGGGAAGGGTGACTGGGAGCAGGGAAGGATGTGGTAATTGGGGCTCTACACAGGCACATCTGGCTTACATGCTTCTTCAGGGGATGCATGTTCAAAAACAGAGGTGCTTAGCATGAGCTGAGGGTGGAGCTTTAAGCCTTCTGATGTCAACATGTCACTCATTGATTGGCTGCCAAGGCCCAGGTTTAGGGTCTGTGGTCCCAGCCAGTCTTAGCCAGTGCACACTGAACAAAAGCTGACCTCTAGTTATTTTAAAAAGTCCTCATTACGATAGTGACCCATACATCAGAGATATTATCTATAGGGGTGATTAAGGAGTCTTGTGATACGTTACCCAGGCTAAGTGAAGCTTGGAGGGTATGCAAGGGAAGACAGAGAGAAAAAAAAGACAACTCAAGTGAGCTTCATCAGTGAAGACAGTTTACATGCACAGGGGTTTTAACAAGCTCTTCCTTTAGCTATTGTTCTTTAAGACAAGCTCAAGAATTTCTGTCAGTCACCAGCTTCTGTTAACTCTGTGGGGCCTGGTTTCAAAACCTCAGAAAGATATCAGATGGTGCCTGAGAGAACCATCCTGTCAGACACAGACCCTTTAAGGCTTTTCAAAGCATGCCTTGCAGACCCTCTCTGAGAATCAGAGGGCAGAGTCCTACAGCAGCATCACAGGAAACCCAAGGTACAGAAGTAATGAAATGCATCACACGTTGATTTATGACGGACTTCCGTTTGGGTTCAGCAGTAATGGACCTGACTAGTATCCATGAGGATGCAGGTTCGATCCCTGGCCTCGCTTAGTGGGTTAAGGATCTAGCGTTGCTGTGAGCTGTGGTGTAGATTGCAGGCATGGCTCAGATCTGGCATTGCTGTGGCTGTGGCGTAGGCCCAGCAGCTGCAGCTCTGATTTCGACCCCTAGCCTGGGAACTTCCATGTGCTACAGGTGTGGCCCTAAAAAGGCAACAACCAACCAACCAACCAACCACATTGATTCATAAGAAATCTTTACTGTTTTTAAAAGAGTTGTATTACCTTTGACTGACAGGGACAGAGATAAAATGAAGAGAGTCCTTATGGCCCCCAAACTTTGATAGTTCAGAAATAGGAGGAGAAAAATACTCACTTCAAACACTGATAATTTTTATGGAAAAGAGGGAATTCCCATTGTGGCTCAGCAGGTTACCAAGCTAACTACTATCCATGAGGATGTAGCTTTAATCCCTGGCCTCACTCAGTGAGTTAGGATCCAGCATTGACATGAACGGAGATGCAGGTCACCGATGCAGCCCAGATTCGACCCTAGCCTGGAACTTCCATATGCTGCAGGTGAGGCCCTAAAAAGGAAAATAGAAAAGAAAAGAAAGGATTACACAGGAGTCAAACCTTAGAACCCAGAAGCAAAGCCCATAGACACTGGAGGACAGAGACTGAGGTTTAAGTAAGAAACTAGCTCTTGGAGTTCCCGCCATGATACAATAAGTTAAAAATCCTCCTACTGCCATTCTGGTCACTGGTGGTGTGAGTTCAATCCTGGGCCTGGCACAGTGAGTTTAAGGATCTGACATTGCTGCAGCATAGGTCTCAACTGTGATTCAGATTCAATCCCTGGCCCATATGCCATGGGTGTGGCCATAACATAAAAAAACTGGCCCTATAGGTATAACTGGATTTCAGATTTGCTATGAACCAAAGATTGCTGTGCACTGCACATTTTTTCCTTTCTGTGAACAGAAGCTTCTATACTGGTGACTAGCCAATGTTACCATCTTAGATCTGTGAGTGACAGATAGATAACTTGCCTCTTTAGACCTAGACTGCCACAAGTGAGGAACTATACTTGAAAAACTGCCACCAAGGTTTGTTTTCACCTGAACCTGATCCAGATCACAAAATCTGGGATCTCAAGCCCAAGTCGGATGTTGTAATAAGGTCATGTATTGAGCGTCTTGAGTGGGGGGTAGGGAGTGTATTTTGCTTGTTGGAGGGATGGAGATTCTTGGGGCAGATAGTACACAGTCATCCATCCATGTAGGATAGAGGGGGTCCAAAAGCCAATGGGCCCACGGTCTTCAATATTCTTTGAGACAGATTTCTGACACCATTGCTGTCCTCTTGAATGTAGTAAAACTCGGATGCAATAATAGTATTGTTTGTACTCAAATTTAGGGAATTAGTTTTGTAAAATATGATTAGATTGTGGGCCCAGCTACTACACTTTCTCTGAAAGGGGATATGAAAAACATTTATGATTTAAAGACTGAAAACGGAGACTGAAAACGGGGCCCAGCTACTACACTTTCTCTGAAAGGGGATATGAAAAACATTTATGACTTAAAGACTGAAAACAGATTATGTCTGCAGAAATGGCCATGGCAATATTCTAGGGCCACATTCTCTGTCAGAACTTTGCCATTCCCTGTGAAGAAGTAGAGTTTCTTTTTGCTCTGGCTTAATGCAATGCAGTGTAAATGATGCTATGCCATTTCTGAGGCTGGGTCATAAAAGGTGATGTGGGTCTGCCTGCTCTTTCCTTGACTTTGCGTGCATGTCCTTGGACCCCGCAATCATTGTCTCTTTAGAGAAACCATGTGAAGAGTAACAGAGGCTGCTGGGCATCAGCCTATACGTAAACCTCTAGACACAGGAGGGAAGAGCCACGGGATCATTCTAGACATGGGGGGGGGGGGTTTGCATCTGACATGGGGGTCTGAGGTCCCAGAGAGAGGGGGACAGAGAGAAACTGTTTCTGCTGTGCCCTGTCCAAAGTAGTGGCCCACCAAACCCCTGAGTGTGAAAACTGGTTGTCTCCAGACACTAAGTTTTGGGCAATTTGTTACAAGGCAATTGTGTGTGGATCACCAAGGAACCTAAAATCCCATATAAGTCATCCATCCATGTAGGATAGAGGGGGTCCAAAAGCCAATGGGCCCACGGTCTTCAATATTCTTTGAGACAGATTTCTGACACCATTGCTGTCCTCTTGAATGTAGTAAAACTCGGATGCAATAATAGTATTGTTTGTACTCAAATTTAGGGAATTAGTTTTGTAAAATATGATTAGATTGTGGGCCCAGCTACTACACTTTCTCTGAAAGGGGATATGAAAAACATTTATGATTTAAAGACTGAAAACGGAGAAGTTAAACATTTCAGTCAGGAGTTCCCGTTGTGGCTCAGTGGTTAACGAATCCGACTAGGAGCCATGAGGTTGCGGGTTCGATCCCTGGCCTTGCTCAGTGGGTTAAGGATCTGGTGTTGCCGTGAGCTGTGGTGTAGGTCACAGACACGGCTCGGATCCCGCGTGGCTGTGGCTGTGGCTGTGGCATAGGGTGGCAGCTATGGCTCCGATTGGACCCTTAGCCTGGGAACCTCCATATGCTGCAGAAACGGCCCAAGAAACGGCAAAAAGACTTAAAAAATTTCAGTTAAAGATTTGAAGTAATTGCGAAAGGTAACTGTCTCCTGATTCTAACCACCCCACAGCCTACGTGTTTTAAGGAAAGGTCTACAGCCCCCCACTCAATTTGGGAAAAAGAACACTCAGGTGAAGAGATTGATTAATGCATTTTTAGAGGACTCCTGCAACATCCGCTTTTACCAGCAGCATCTTTCATTTGGGAATATATTTTGACCACCAAGGATCACTAGACATTTGAGAAAAGTAAGGAGCCAAGAGAAGGGATGGGAAGATCAAATAAACACTAACATTTGAGGAAGATGAGAATTAATAGAAGAGAAATATAAAAATTTCTAATGAGTATACCTAGAGAAATTTCAGAGAAGAATGAATCCATAAACTAGAAGGAAATGCATTGAGAAAAAGGAGTGGGAAAATAAGAGCACCTAAAATGTAAAAATGGGGAGTTTCCATTGTGGCCCAGTGGGTTAAGAATATAGTATCTGTGAGGATGTAGGTTTGATCCCTGGCTTCACTCAGTGGGTTAAGGATCTGGCATTGCTCCAAGCTGTGACGTAAGTCACAGATGTGGCTGGGATGCATTGTTGTCATAGCTATGGTGTAGGCTTGCAACGATAGCTCCAATTCAATCCCTAGCCTGTGAACTTCTGTATGCCACAGATGTGGCCATAAAAAGAAAAAGAAAAAAAAGAACATGTTAATAACCAACAAAAAAAGGCAAATAAAGGGAAAATACAAGAGAAAAAAAGGAGAGGTCCCATGTAATAGACATTTTAGAGAGACAATAGGAAAAATAGATGATAAAAATAATCAGAAAATACCAGAATAAAATTCTTCAGAGTAGAGTCTTAATTTTAAAGAGGTAGAAAAACATTAAAAGGTTTACTCTTAGAAATATTGTCAGAAAATTGTTATAGTCTGAAATAAAAATGAAGATTTCATGATTTCAAAGGGAGAGGATCAAGGCATAGGATACCAGGCAGAAGGAAAAAAACGCAATTAACAGCAAACTTCTTTGTAGTAGCATCAGGTGCTGGAAGACTATGTAGTTAGTAATGACCTTAATCCTAGAATGTGCTCCACAGTGAAACTACCAAATGTTAACAGGGGAAAGTTTTTAAAATACTGAAAAGAGCACCAGGAACATTCAGTATCACGTGCAAGATTCGTATCATCATGCTATACGGACAAAAACCTAAATGAGGAGAGAGCGAGAGTTTTCATTACTGGGAAGATGGGGTATCAATTCTTCCCAAATTGCTGTAGAGTAAACAGAATTCCAGCTACAACTCACACATGGTATATAGTTTTGGTATATTGAAACGGGAAATAAATCTTGGTAAAATGTCAAAAAGAAAGTGTCATTGCATATTGGAAAAATTTTATGACTATTTCAATTCATGGAAAAATAATTCTAAACAGTTTGGTTCTACGCTTAAATCATTAGCTATTGTTTATTTTTCCATGTTCATGAATTTCTCCTTAGACATGGGACAGTTTTCTCCTGGTTATGGCTGTGCCTCACATGGCAGGATGCTTACCCTTCTTCCTTTCATCAGCTAAACACAACAGCACCCTACCCAAATATGAAATCAAAAACAAAAACAAATCAAAGGGCAAAAATACCTCACTATTTCCTAAACTATGCCCTAGCGGATGGTACTGTCACAATTGAAAATCATTGGTGTTTGAGGCTGTAGGTTATAGTCATGTGATACATGGAATCTGTCATCGTCAATCTAATATCTACTGTTTGTAGAAATCACTTCCCTCATCAGAAAATGATAAATACAGTGCTCACTTTACAGCAACTTTATGGTATGGTTATTTATTCAAATAAAAGTAATAGTTTGCTCAATAACTAAAATATTGTAAGCATTCAATAAATGCTTGTTATAATTTTTACAGAGGGTGAGATTTTTGTTTTGTATAAGAGATTCTCCTATTATAATCATTGTTTGTTTTTGTTTTTGTGTTTTTTTGTTTTTTTTTTTTTGTCTTTTTAGAGTTTCACCCACAGCACATGGGTGTTCCCAGGCTAACATCACAGCCGCGGCAATTGGGATCTGAGCTGCGTCTGCGACCTACACCATAGCTCACGGCAACACTAGATCCTTCACCCACTGAGCGAGGCGAGAGCTGGAACCTGCGTCCTCATGGATACTAGTCACATTCGTTTCCCCTGAGCCATGACAGGAATTCCTGTAATCATTCTTGGTGTTCGTGTAAGCAATACAATTCCCATCATATTTCTGATTATTTTTGAGCACCAGGAGAAGGAGAAAACACACCTCTGCTCCTAAAGTATGTATCAGATCAGTTGAGTTTCTTCCTTTGGGGTAAAAAGTGATACAAAGGATCAGTATTTGGCTTGGAGTTCCTGTTGTGGCGCAGTGGTTAATGAATTCGACTAGGAACCATGAGGTTGCGGGTTCTGTCCCTGGCCTTGCTCAGTGGGTTAACGATCCGGCGTTGCCGTGAGCTGTGGTGTAGATTGCAGACACGGCTCAGATCCCATGTTGCTGTGGCTGTGGCGTAGGCCGGCGGCTACAGCTCCGATTAGACCCCTAGCCTGGGAACCTCCATATGCCGTGGGAGCTGCCCTAGAAAAGGCAAAAAAAAAAAAAGGGTCAGTATTTGGTTTGACAAATTGTTCCTAAAACAGGCATCCCTCCTCCAGCTTCCCCAAGCAGGATGGATATGACAGATGAGTAAACAAATACAGACTATAGAAACGTGAGCATGTTTTTTAGGAACACTGTCTCAGGAACGTATGAATGATCTAGGCTCTGATGTGGGTAACTTCTCATTTACATAAAGCCTATGCATAGTAACTATTTTGATGCTGTTCAAAGGAATTGTAAGAATGATTTATAACTGGCTTTATTTTCAAAATGCACAGAGTCTACGGCCATACCATCCTGAACACGCCCGATCTCATCAAAATGCACACAGAAAGAGCCTTTCATCAGAGCTCTTCAGGGCTTAATGATCCCTGTTCTTTCATTTTATCCTGGATGGCTGGGGTAAAGTGGTCCTTATTTTTCCTCAGTGTCAGGTATTGGGGAGTCCTGCAAGCTCTTGATCTTTGTTTCTGTCCCCCCGCGTGTTTGGGTCATGCACAAAATCTGAATGCAGTTGAGCCTCGTGAACTCTCTGAAAGCTTCTGTCCATGGTCATGTCTGTGAAAATGGGAACTTCGATATTTTCAGCTACTTTTTTATCTCTGACCTGGGAGAAACTTATTTCATCTTCACAGAAGCAAACTGTAGAACTGATGGAGCAAGGGAGGGGTGGAGAGCGAGAGGAAGGGAGGGAGGGAGCGATGGAGCAAGGGAGGGACAGAGATAGAGAGGAAGGGAGGGAGGAAGGGAAAAGGTAAAGGAGGGAGGGAAAAGAAAGAGGGAGGGAGGAAGGAAAGACACAAAAATTTGCTATCTGAAAAAAAAAAAAATTCCAGTTTCCTACTAACTTCCATTTGTAGCCTGGCGCGTTTATTCACTTTGGTTGTATTTAGAGACGCCTGGAAAGGAATCATGACTGCACAGAGATATAAATGCCCAAGACACACAGGCACTTCCAAACCTTATTTGCCCCACAGACAAAAATCTCACACACATGCTCTCATGTGGTGGAAATTTGAAAAAGGTGTGAATTTATAAAGTCTCTACCCATTATGTTTGGAGGAAGGGAAGTAGAAGGGAATTTCCCTGGATCCTCTAAGCCAGAAGGACCTACCCTTTCCCATTTGGAAAAATTAAAAGGATGAAGGTATCATGAACATTGTTGAGCACCTCGTAGATGCTCAGTGCTTTTCCAGGTAATCTCTTTGTCACCTCATTGACACACAGAAATCTTGGGTTTTCTGCTCTGGTTGAAATAATATCTCTCTAGGTTTCACCTATCTGTTATATAACCTTGTTGGCCTGAAAAACAAAACTTAGGTGTATGGAGAAAACAATAAAGGAATTCATAATTATTTGGAGGACCTGTGTAGGTTCCCCATGGAAATGTGAGGTTAGCATTGTCATACTAATGTCACGCTCACGTGGGAGATGGGAAAACCATGATTCCCAAGAAGACATAGAGTGAATATCCGTGGGTCCACGACGTGGGGAGAGGAAGCATGGGGATGGGGTTCTTCAGCCTCATCAGCATCAGCATCAACATGTCAGCATCATCTGAGTTGTGTGTGTTAGTGATGAGGAGAATGTTTTAATCATTTTTGCAATTTGTGTTAAATCCTTTATAATTTAGTATTACTGTCTTAGCACACTTTTTCATTAGTTTTGAAGTTCTTTTTATTTTTGCTTCCTTTTTCCAAAGCTACAGTAGACTGATTTTTTTTTAATTTCCCCAATACATTATTTTTTTTTCTACTGTAAAGCATGGTGACCCAGTTACACATACATGCTCCATCATAAGTGGCTAGACAAAGGTCCCAGTGCTACACAGCAGGATCTCATTGCTAATCCATTCCAAAGGCAATAGTCTGCATCAGTTAATCCCAAATTCCCAATCTGTCCCACTCCCTCCCCCTCCCCCTTGGCAACTACAAGTCTATTCTCCAAGTCCATGATTTTCGTTTCTGTGGAAAAGGTTCATTTGTGCCATATATTAGATTCCAGATATAAGTGATATCATATGGTATTTGTCTTTTTCTTTCTGACTTATGAGAGTCTCTAGTTCCATCCATGTTGCTGCAAATGGCATTGTTTTTTATGGCTGAGTAGTATTCCGCTGTGTATATATATCCCATCTTCCTAATCTGTCGATGGACAAAAAAAAAAAAAAAGAAAAGAAATAGACCAATTTTTAAAAATTACTTTACATAGGCAGATTTCTAAATTTTATTTTAACTGAGTATCTCTAGTTCCCCTGATTGTAAGTGGGGTGGTTAAGAAGTGAGGAAGAAGTGAAAATAGGAGAAGATTTAAATATTTGAAATTTGAGACACTTAATCAGATCAAATGAAGTGGTGTGCCCCTGCTCTTCAAAGTATTCTTGTAGAGGCAAGAAAACAGGAGATGCTTTCACTGACTGATTTGGAAATGATAATAAGCAAAACCCATACTTTTTTCTTTAGGTAACCTAAATTGTAAGTCCACTAGTACTCCAAGTACAATGAATCATTAAATACGTGGATATAAGTTATGTACGTAATTTTTACTTCCAGCCGACATGACTTATACATACTTGAATAAAACAACTTGCTGCAATATTCTTACACTTAAAGCAAAGCCCCTTTTCAAAAATGACATGCTTTGGCCAAATTTGCAACCTTTATAACTTGAAATAGTCCATAGAAGAAAGAGACATAACAGGATCTTTTATTTCATCAAGATTTGGGTATCTAAGAAGTTACAGATATTAATTTTCTTTGCTGAGAACAGATCACAAAGAAAGCACAAGTAACTTTAAAAACCCTATGGGTAATTTGAGACGGATTTTTAAACTTAAGGTTGGAAATTTGAGAACATGTTGATTATTCTTAAATCACATTTGCCAAAATGGCAAATGTTTACTAAGCATATATACCCATGATGAGTAATTATTACAACCTTAACCACCTTTTTTTTTTTTTATCTTTTTAGGGCCGCACCCATGGCATACGGCAATTCCCAGGCTAGGGGTCAAATCAGAGCTGTAGCCTCCAGCCTACACCACAGCCACAGCAATGGTTGTAGCCTAAGCCAGGTCTACAACCTATACCACAGCTCATGGCAACGCGGGATCCTTACCCAACTGAGCGAGGCCAGGGATCGAGCCCATATCCTCATGGTTTCTAATTGGATTCATTTCCGCTGCACCACGACAGGAACTCCTTAACACCATTCTTATGATGAATTATTAGTGTTATTTTAGACCTTTTTATGTTTCTTGTGTAAATAAAAGACATAAGCCTTGAAGGACAAGTGGCATGTTCCTTCACTCTCAAGAGCACATAGAAATAGATGTTCTGAACTGGCCCTGTTTCCTGAGAAGGACAAGCTTGGCCTTTATCAATCTGCTGTTTTTATGATCTTTTAGAATGTCTGTTACTATTGGTGATAATAGTTCCACTCATTCTAAATTAAGATAAGCTGATAGCCTCAGAGCAACAGCATCAAGAGTGACTATGTGACTTAGGGAGATAAATTTAAAAAATGTTGAAATGATAATCTCGAATCCTACATTACAGAATATAAAAGAACCGTAGCCTTATATTTTAAAAGTGACAACTCAGTCATAAGGGAAAGTAACCAGCAATTCACAGTCAAATGTCAGTGAACCTCAGAAGCTGACTATTTACAATTGATTTAAAGCAATCTGAGTCTACAATCAAAATTAAAAAAGATTCATTTTCTAGACTTGTTTTTTCACTAAGAAAAGTTTTGTGCGCCATAATAATGCATAAGTTATTGTATTAATTCTTTCTCTTTTCCTATTATTCATATCACAGTCTCTTAAATTCTTTCTTTTTTTCTCCTCTGGGTGAAAAATGATTGCCCATAAATATGAGTTGGTAAAACATTAGGAAATCTAGCAGTAATTCTGAAACTTAATTTCCAGTTTTGTACAGCTGTGGAGTAAGGTAAATGATTAATGCTCACTTAACCCTATAATCAGCTTAATTAAGACCCTGCTAGGGCCAATTGAGCAAATATCACTCATTTCTTCAAATTTCCCTCACTCAGGCCACTGTTAATTTCTTAGTAATTAAGGACATTAGAATCTGGAGTTGTATCTCAGACCAGCTGTGGCATTTGGAGAAGGATATTTCTTTTTTTCCCATTTTTTATTATAATTGATTTTCAGTGTTCCATCAACTTCTCGTACACAGCCAAGTGACCCAGACATATATGTATGTATGTGTGTGTGTGTGTGTGTGTGTATATGTATATATATATATATATATATCCTCCATCATCATGTTCCATCACAAGTGATTGGATATAGTTCCCTGTGCTATACAGCAGGATCTCATTGCTTATACACTCCAAATGCATCTACTAACCCCAAACTCTTGGTCCATTCCATTCTCTCCCTCTCCCTTTGGCAACCATATGTCTGTTTTCCATGTCCATGAGTTTGTTTCTTTTCTATAGATAGGTTCATTTGTGCCATGTATTAGATTCCAGATATAAGTGACATCATAAGGTATTTGTCTTTATCTTTCTGATTTACTTTACTTAGTATGAGAGTCTCTAGTTCCATCCATGTTGCCGCACATGACATTATTTGGTTCTTTTTATGGCTGAGTAGTATTCCATTATGTGTATATACCACATCATCCTAATCTAGTCATCTGTCAATGGACATTTAGGTTGTTTCCAGGAAAAGGATATTTATTCAGAATTTTTTTTTAAATCTTTAAAACTTATTCAGCATTTTAAAATCAGTGTTAAGACATTTAAGCACTAATTGTAAATGCACATACGTGTGTAGCTATTCTCATGTTTATGACTAGAGCCCAACTTTGATGGGGACCAGTAAGAGAAATTTCCCAATGTAAGGTTTTTTTTATTTTTTTTTTGGTCTTATTTTTGCAGTCACATTAGGAAAGTTTTCAGATTTATAAAGGACCTCTGGTTTATAAAGAGTAGGTGATAGTGGAAACTATCTCTTCTCTTCACACCATCAGGATTTTCTAGTGAGTTAAGGATTTTCTGCTAAATGCTGACCAAAAGCCTCTTGTCTTTCCTGCATTGTCCTCCCATATCCTTTGCTGTTGTCCATCCCTCCCACCACAGAGGTTTCCGAAGATAGAGGCCAGAGCACTGCAGTCAGCTGATCTGGGTCTCACTCACAAAGGTGCATGTCAGAGATGAATTTGTTTGAAAGGTCATTTGTTTCACAAAGTAAACATTTGGACCATCTCTGATTGGTTAAAAGTCTGATTTCTTCTGAGTATTTTCAAAATATACTTATGGCTCTGTTTTTGCTATATTTGGTTAGTGGTTTTTTTTTTTTTTTCTCCCCTAATTGATCTTTTTGTCTAGTAGACAGGAAAGAAGAATCAAGAAGCTAATCTGGTATGTCCTGAAATGATTTGTTGCTCAATTCTTACAAACATCTTGAAGTTTATGTTCCAATGTGTTAGGAATTCTGTCTCCTTGCCCTTCATGGACATGCTTAGGTTTGGCAAAATATGAAAAGTGGCAGATTTTTAAAGTCATTTATGCCACTAACATCACTCTTTTTTTGAATGTTGAAATATTACCCCGGGTGCTTCAGAAATATACAAATTCGTAACTACATGGTTGAAAATAGCCATGATACATCTGCAAAGTATTTCATTAACACAGGGCAAACACACACACACACACACACACACACACACACACACGGAATAACCATGTGACAATCCAGACAGTCTCAGGGAAGGAAACTTGTATACAGGAAAGACCTCTGGGTTTTTCATATGGACTTGAGTCAATTGTTGCTGCCTATCTTTAGGAAATAAAAGTGAGGAGGAGGATCGAGGACTTTTTATCCTTAAGAGCCTATTCCCAGCATTGTCCCTTGTATGGAATAGGTCTTTCGTTTGGATGAATATTCCTATGTATGGGTTTGTGATCCCCTCACTTTTCCCTTCTTCCTAAGGTGTTATGTCTCCTGCAGCTAAACTCACTCAGGATCTTTTCCAATCCACAGATATTTTTAGCCTTCTGTAAAGGACTGTTACACATTGTTAAATGTTTAAAGTTTAAAATATTCAAGTACATATTTTCAAATTACTTACTTAAAATGGAACATTCAAATTTAAATAGATACTTTCCTGCACTCTTAATTCAGGTTTTTTTTTTTTAATCATTTTACTTCTACCAACTCTCAGCTGTGCTCCTTATATTTTGTTCTCTTTATTTCTCTTCTCTCTGCTGCATACACACACACAGTCTCCTTATTTCCTGAGAAAAATGAGGGCTTAGGAATTTTCCTATGTATCTCCTGATTTGTTGTCACAATAACTGCAAATTGAAACTGTCATTAGCCAATAATTTCATTCACTGACATTACTTATGTTGTCTAAGTTATTGATTTTATATACTTAAACTGGACTACCCTCTTTTTCAGCATTTTCAATTTCTTATCTGCACATTGTGCCTAACACAGTGACTAAAATAAAATATAGCCCAGGAGTTCCCATCGTGGAGCAGCAGAAATGAATCCGACTAGGAACCATGAGGTTGCAGGTTCGGTGCCTGGCCTCGCTCAGTGGGCTAAGGATCCAGCATTGCCGTGAGCTGTGGTGTAGATTGTAGACCCGGCTTAGATCCCGTGTTGCTGTGGCTGTGGTTTAGGCTGGCAGCTACAGCTCCGATTAGACCCCTAGCCTGGGAACCTCCATATGCTGCAGGTGCAGCCCTAAAAAGACAAAAAAAAAAAAAAAGAAGGCAAATAAAATATAGCCCAGCTTCAATAAATTAGAGTTTATCTTTTTAGTCTTCTCTCTTCTTGCGTTTCATTCCCAGTTCCTCAGTTTCTGATAATTTCATCCCATGTCCTGCTCACTTCTTTTCTCTGTTCTTACTGAAGTCAACTCTCTGATATACGTTCCCACCCTGCACATGTGCACACATGCACGCGAACACACACACACACATCACACTGGTTGTCAGTGTAGCTCAGTAAATGAGACCATATTCAAACCTACATAAAACTGATTATGTGGCACTGCCAACCATAAAATCATCCAAAATGTTACAAACCTATAATATATAATTCATATATTGTTTTATACATAGATTTATAATATTGCAAAACCTACTTTAATACTGATTTTCTAACCCTTGTGTAAGTGACATTCTCTTGGCACCTGTGCCTCCCTCTGCCCACCTGTGTCCATCCGTCTTGGTTACTGGAATCTGTCAGTCTGCAGTGACGTGATGCGCTTCATTAGTCTTGCGTTGTAAATAATAATGTTATGTAGAATGCTTCTGTTCCTCAATGGAGGGATACGTACCTCGATAAAGGCAGTTTTCTTAGTACATTTGCTTTGTTGATAAACTGGTAATGTATCATTGCAGCTTCTTTCTACCTGATGATCAAATGTGACCACTCATTCTGATGAATTTTCACTCTTCTGAAACAGTAGCTCCTACTTCTTCTGTAACTAATTTTTTTCCTCTTAGTTCCTTCTGCCCATCATTGCTTGTTTACTTCTCTAGATAGAGAAAAGTGCACGTCTCTTGTGGCAGAAACCAAGAGGTTCACCAGTATCCACATCCTCTTCCTCTCCTGCCTTTCGCATCTCCCCTTGTGCTTAGATACAGGCACTGTGATCACTTCCATTCGATGGAAGTGAGTGTGGCGGTCACATGTGGCCATGTGACTTGAAGCAAATAGTTACGCAAGACAGAGGCATTGAGAAACTCTTAAACTTCTTCAAGAACTGCCCAGGAGAAGCCCACCATGCCAAGCTCTGCTTGAGTGGAATGTAAGCTTTGATTTTATTAAACCAATGGGTAATAGGGATTGTTATAGTGACTAGTGTTAATAACCTTGACGAGTATATACCTCTAAGATATTTAAAAACATCATTAATAGAAGAAATACTGTTTGTAAATACATCTTTTGCATGTTAAAACTGTAGTAAAATACGTTTCCTGTTTTATTTGTTTATCTTGTGTATTACAACTAATTTAATAGAACACTTTAAAGTATTTTTTCTGTCTTTTATTATTATGACTTACTGGACTTTCAAGACAATTTACTTTAAAAAAACTGTAATTATGATTCACTGGGATACTGAAGTTGATACAGTTTGATCCGTGGAAGTCCCTTTAAGTTTTTCCTTTGTACTGCATGGAGCAATGCCATCAAACATTTCCTCAAGCAATCTTATTATCTGCTAACAACAAGGAGGTACTGATCTGCTTGAATTTTCCTGGGCCCGGGATATGTAATCAGCCATTTACTAAGGAACGAATTTTGTTTAATGGAGAGGGGTCTGAGATGTCATATTCTGAGCTCTTAGGGTGTATATCAGATTGTTTCCAGTTTGTACTAGAGTTGGGCAGAGGGGCACCAGGTTTTAAAATTGTCGTTCCAGGAGTTCTAATCACGGCTCATTGGTTAACGAGTCCGACTAGGAGCCATGAGGTTTCGGGTTTGATTGCAGGCCTGGCTTAGTGGGTTAAGGATCCGGTGTTGCTGTGAGCTGTGGTGCAGGTTGCAGACACGGCTCGGGTCCCTCGTTGCTGTTGCTATGGTGTGGGCCAGCACCTACAGCTCGGATTGGACCCCTAGCCTGGGAACCTCCATATGCCATGGGTGCAGCCCTAGAAAAGACAAAAAGACAAAAATAAGATAAGATAAATAAAATAAAATAAAAAGTTGTTCTACTAGAATAGAAACAACTTTTTCTTTTCTTTCTCTTACTCTCTCTCTCTCTCTCTTTTTTTCTTTTTTTGCCTTTTAGGACCACATCTGAGACATCTGGAAGTTCCTAGGCTGGGGGTTGAATCCCAGCTGCAGCTGCCAGCCACAGCCATAGCAACGTGGGACCTGAGCCATGTCTGTGACTTACACCACAGCTCATGGCAACACTGAATCCTTAACCCACTGAGCAAGGCCAGGGATCGAACCCACATTCTCATGGATCCTAGTCGGGTTCATTAACTGCTGAGCTACGAAGGGAATTCCCCTTTCTGTCTTTTTTTTTTTTTTTTTAATGGCCACAGCTACAGATACAGCCCTAAAAAGACAAAAAAGACAAAAAAAAAAAGATCTTTCATCTATAAAAATCAACGAATAAACATGATCTAACAGGTCTGGAGCGGAACTAAACTTAATAAAGGAGGATCATATATTCATACAAAAATGCTATCATGTTTGAGTTCCCTGGTGGCTCAGTGGGTTAAGGGTCTGGTATTATCACTGCTACAGCTCAGGTCACTGCTGTGGCATGGGTTCAGTTCCAGGCCCTAGGACTTCCATATGCTCCAGGTGCTGCCAAAAAAAAAAAAAAGAAAAAAGAGAGAAAAGAAAAAAAATCATGTAGACAATTAACTCAAATATAGAAGAAATTGCTGTAAGTAAATCTTATTCCCATCATGATGGCAACATCTCACATATTGTTTTGCCCCTAGCATCACATAGAAGCTCTTTTAGAAATCATAATGCTAAAATAATTTGTAGTTTCATTACAATTTGAGACCAAAGCTCTCAAAATGATTTACAAATCAATAAAATAAACCCTGGCAACACTTAACAACATGAAGGTATCCATACCAGGCAATCTTACATAAACCAGTTTATTCTCTTCAATGAAATTATTTAAACCATGTTTAAAACTTGTGTGTGTCTTTCCAAAATGTAAATTATTTATCTTTGGAAAGTAAATCTAGGTCAGATCACAACCTACCATTCCACTACATCTGCTCTGCAACTTGGGATTCTGTCTTAAAGGGATTTTTTTTAACAACTGAGCTCTTCAAAATCATTTTCCATTAGTTTTACAGATATTATTACACATTAGTTTTAAAGATGATATTATCAGACAACATTGTAAAGCTAAAAAGAAAACTAACATGAAAATAAAGTGAGTTGATTTTCCACCACTGAATCAGGAACTCAAAATCCCTGTTAGAAAACTATTCCCCTTAAATTCTTAGGAGATACATTGTTCTTCCAAAATGTAATATGAGATAGTTGGATTCACCTTTAATGAGGACACAAATTTTGGTTGAACTTTTGGCAAAATTATTTTTAAGGTGCTACTTGTCTATTTTCTCTTTTCATTCTGCATGACTCACTCGTGAAAACTGCAGCATACGGAACTTCCCAGGCCAGGGACTGAAGCTGCACCCAAGCAATGACCCAAGCCACAGCAGTGATAACACCAGATCCTTAACCCTCTGAGCCACCAGGGAACTCCTCTGCATCTCCTTGTGACTGTTCAGTCTGGAACTCTGTGCCTCAGCTCAGTTCCTGATTTTACACACACCCCAAATGCCACTCTTTCCACTTATCCCTCTGCAGGCTGGTCTGAGTAGATGTTAAAAATGAATTTCCTTGTGCTTATATGGATATAAGTACTTTATGATTTTTAAATTGCTTTCTTCAAGCCTATTATTCTGCTTCATCTTCATGATAGTTCTCTGAGTTAAGAACCCAAGGAGTGGTATCTGTAGTTCATAGATTAGAAACTGAGTCTCTAAAAATTAAATACATGTTCAAGTTCACTTGGTTAGGTTAACAACGGGTGTGTAGCTAGAATTAAAATACAGTTATTCCTCCTTCCTCACTGAGAGAGCACTTCACATGCTGTATAACTGTGAATAGTTAATAGGCTCCACTCTACCAGTGCCTTAAGGATAACTTGTGAAAAAATGAATTTCCCTTTTTCTTGTGGAAACTCACTGATTGTCCTATTGAGTCAAATAAATAAACCTCCATTCATTGAAAATCTACTTTCTTATAGGCACTCTGCTTACTTGTTCAGAATCCAGGGAAGCACAAAAAAGTGTCTTCCTTTGAGGAGCCCACAGTTTGGAAGGGGAGGTACCTGTGTATAATACAGTGAGAGGGTTTTATGAGGAAGCGAGGTAAACAATGCATTAAGAACAGGAGACCAGCTATAAGAGGGAGGTACCATGAGATCAAGTTCCACCGAAGTTTGTATTATGTTCTAAAAAATAAGTCGGAGTTTGAATGGCAGAGAAAAACAAAACATTGCATATAGAGAAACAGAATTTTAAAGGCATGGGGAGTGGAAAGTGTTCGTTGTGCCCATATAAAAGCACGTTTGGCATCATCTCCTTGTAGGTGGAAAATGAAAGGGGGGGGGGAAATACCTGGCGACAGTTTTGAAACTGTGTTTGTCATATTAGAGAAGTCATGTAGAGCATCATTGAGGGCAAGTCTTTAAAGAAGGGGCGGCATTGGATGCAATTCGTATTAGGAAAGACGACTGTAGGGCAGAGTGGATGGATGGCTGGAACAGCACCTGATGAAGGTAAACCCAGTGATGGGGAAGGTCCAGGAGGATATTTTTACAGAAGACTGTTCTGGGTTGTTAACACCTAGTTTCCATCTCATAGCCTCCACTTGCAAAAGATTTTCATACATACGATTTTTTTTTTCAGTGTAATTATTTTCTGAGGGGCAGCAGAATATGCCATCCCAGAATATGCTACCCTGGCATGTGGATTATGTCGAGCTGAAGAAAATCAGGCCCCAGCAGACTCAGGAAGAACTTTTGCCTCCCCCTTAACTGCCTAAAAGAATCTTGTTGGGGAGTTCCCGTCATGGCTCAGGGGTAATGGACCCAACTAGTATCCTTGAGGTTAAGGGTACGATCTCTGGCCTCACTCAGTGGGTTAAGGATCCGGCGTTGCCATGAGCTGTGGTGTAGGTCACAGACAGGGCTTGGATTTGACGTTGCTGTGGCTGTGGTGTAGGCCAGCGGCTACAACTCTGATTCAACCCCTAGCCTGGGAACTTCCATATGCCACCGGTGTGGCCCTAGAAAAGCAAAAGAAAAAATAAAAAAGAATCTTGTTGAGGGGGCTGTCCCTGGAAGAGAGCTATTACCAAAAACAACTTCTTATACACAAAAGGCTAATCTTCATGGTATGGCAAGCATTTGTTTAACAACCATCTCTTCCCAGCATCCTGTGAGTTGACTTCCTCATTTCCAATATCTCCTTAGCTCGGAATGGTATATGAGCCTCAATCACCTGACCACCAGGGAGTTTCATAGTGTCCTGGGGCTCCCATTTGTACAGATTTTTTTTTTCCTGCTAACCTGTCTTACGTCAATTCAATTATTATATCCACCAAGAAGCTAGAAGGGAAGAAAAGTTTTTAGCTTTACAGTTTCTTCCCAATGTTTTCTATTATTTTTCTACTTCGAAATATTTTTACCTAGGCTCTCCTCTCAGCCTTGTGGAAGTAGTGCTCTAATACAATTTTACTGGCTTTGGTGATGATTTTAAGCAAGTAAATACTGTGAGTGAAGAAAGTTTCGATTTTACTATGAAACCCTTCTCCCATCGGGAACTGATTTTCTTGATTCGATGGGAGAGTCGGTTAGGAAGAGTGGTACAGAGTCAGCGTACTTGACGTCAGCCCACTTACTAGCTGTACACCTCAGAAGGTCACTGTGAGCTGGAGTCTGGCACTTGCCATCAGCCTCCACCTGGAGTAAAACCGTGAGCCACAGCACCTCCTGAGTGGAGCTCAGGGTGGAGACCAGGAGGGAGGCCCTCTGGGCTCTGGGAAAAGGGGAAGAACAGGTCTTCAGCTAGTTAGATATTTTTAGGAGAAGGTTTTCTGAGCCCAATTCTTGCATCGCCTCCTATCTAGACAAACACTAATATCCGTCAAGGATGACGGATGTCCGTGACCAGTCGTGACCTTCACAAGACCAGCAGCAAACGTCTGTACAGTGCGTGCATGGCTGCAGGGACCTCCCCTTCACCTTTATGATATATCGTTATGATATCTATTTCCCCTTTCCTCTTGGGAGGGGAAATACTGCTTCCTGGGCTGCAGTTAGTGGACAAAACCAAAGGTGTCTTTTGTGAGAACAGCCACTCCCAAGGGTGGGAAAAAGCGAGCTCTGAGGGAACTCAGGAAAGCATATCGAAGGAGTGATTCCTGTAAGCCCCGACCTTTATGTCTTCCTGTAGAAACTGGTTTTCTGTAAATATGGTTCTCTGTAACTCTTTTGTTCCTACTACCTCCCCTTTTTTGCAAAAACTCCTATATCCTAGCTTCCCCATCTTGCCTCCTCGGAGTGGTTTCTCAGGGCTACCTAAGATGCTATCTTCCGGGCTTAAATCCTAATTTCATCCCAAATAAAACGTAACTCTCAACTTCCAGGTTGTATTTTTTTTAGTGGACATCACTTACGTAACCTCTTCCCACCTCCACTTGCTCATCTTAAAAATGAAGTTCACAGTTTTGCCCAAGGGGGGAGTTGTGAGGATTAAATGAATAAAAGAAAAATGTGGTTTTTGTTTGTTTGTTTTTCATTCTGCTCACAACACTCCTGACCCCAAACACGTGGGTTTTTCCACACCAAGCAATTTTCCAGTTCTTTGTGGACACCAACGAGGTGTCCTACAGGGCATTTCAATTCGAACATGGTCCACCTGGACTTTACACAGACCCGACAGGTTAAGGGCTCAGTCCCATGAGGCTGCCTTTCCCTACTTCAGACTCCAATCTCAACCCCCAATTGCAATGGCTGTAAACTGGGGGTTCCCCAGACCTCTTCTATGGGTTTGATAATTTGCTGGAAGGGTTCACAGAATTCAGAGAGACAATTTGAGAATAAATCTAATGAGAATACTGGTTTATTACAAAAAGAATGCAACTAAGGGGAGTTCCCGTCGTGGCGCAGTGGTTAACAAATCCGACTAGGAACCATGAGGTTGCGGGCTTGATCCCTGGCCTTGCTCAGTGGGTTAAGGATCCAGCGTTGACTTGAGTTTTGGTGTGGGTCACAGATTCGGTTCGGATCCAGCGTTGCTGTGGCTCTGACTTAGGCCGGCAGCTACAGATTCGACCCCTAGCCTGGCAACCTCCATACGCCGCGGCAGAGGCTCAAGAAAAGGCAAAAAGACAAAAAAAAAAAAGAATGCAACTAAGGAACAGCTAAATGGAAGAGAGACCAGAGCAAGGTATGGCAAGGGGTAGAAGGCTTCTATGCTCTTTCTGGTGTACCCGCATCTCAGCACCACCTCTTTTGTTTCCCACTCCCAGAAACTCTCAGCACCCTTTCTGCCATGGCTTTTTATTAAGGACTCATTAATTAGGCATGATTGATTACGCACTCCATCTCCAGCTCCTTTCTCCCGCCTAAGGTTAGGGGAGGAGGCTGAGAATTTGAACTCTCTCAGGATGTGGTTGGTTCCCCTGGCAACCACCGCCCATCCTTAGGGTCTTTCCCAGAGGTCATCTAATTGAATATCTACGAAGGTGTGATGGAAAGGGCCTGTTATGAATAACAAAAGAGGCCCCTTTCAACCTTTATCCCTTTGGCGCTGGTTTAGGAACTTAGGACAACACTCAAGTATTGTAACAAAGGATATTCCTTTAGCTTTTATCACTTAGGACAAGTATTTTAGGAGCTCTGGCCAGGAACTGGGAAGAAGACCAAAATACATATTTCTTATCATGACTTTGAACATTATTACCTTAAAAAGAGTTAGAGCTCAGGCAGTTTATATATGTTTAATAAAGGTTACAACTACTGCCATCACCGCCACCACAGCCATCATCATATTGTGGGGGGGAAAGGCTTGCTTCAAAATAGAGCTCAGAAGATACATTTAAGACAGAGGGTCACTTGTGATGGATCAGAATGGAAGATAATGTGAGAAAAAGAATGTATGTGTATATGTAACTGGGTCACTTTGCTGTACAGCAGAAATTGGCAGAACATTGTAAATCAACTATAATAAAAAGAAAAAAAGACGGAGAAAACCACACATATTCCATCAAATTTCTTATTCATTTTGCATGATAACTTCCAAATGCCTGAACCTAATGAAATAGTCCTTCCTCCTGTCAGGTAATCCTTTTGTTACCAGAATCCAGGTTCTTGTTCACAGAAACGAAGAATGAACTTCGCAAACACACAGGCAGCAAGCAAGCAACGTCTTTATTACAGGAAAGCAAATATTTCCCAGGACAGCTGGGAGGGGAGAAGAGCCCCCTTCTCTATTGTCTTATAGGGGTTTTTATCCCTTAAAGATGGGGAGGGGTCAACGTGGGGTCCAGAAAGATGTGGTTTTCTCCTATTGGCCTTGCCCAGTTACCTATATCAGTCCTTGTCCAATAGGGGTCTTAGGGGTGGAAATGTCCTGTAAGTCTCATGGTTTCTTTGCCCTTTTCTTCCCATAAACTGAGTCACAGGGAGTTAGATTAATGTCCATCTGAGCCCAGTATGCTCCCTATAGTAAATAAGCCCTGTGGGGTAAATAAGGCCCCAGATGCATTCTTTGATATGGCTATTGATTAACATTTGTGCTTAAGGGCTCCAGTGACTACCTGAGTGATTATTCTGCCTCACTTTGGCCAGTATATTAGTTATAAAATATGTTTTACAATACATATCATTAGTTGTCTGTAACAACTCTGAGCGTGCTTTATTCTTCCTTGCCATGGCAAATGCTTATCATGTTTTTCCCCTCAGAAACATGTGTTTTAAAATATTTGATATTTTTATCATTTCTAAATTTTTCTTCTAAATATTTAAATATTAGTAGAGCCAGTGTTCTCTTTTCATGTTGGTGGGAAGAGTTCATTAATAGAATAAGTATGCCTTCCACAGTTGCCATTTTCCTGGACTTTTCAACAAGTTTCCTCTGTTTCTACCAGTCTTTTGCTTTCTTTACGCTACTCCAGTTTCCACTTCATCTTTTGACCTTCTGTCCTTTCTCTGTATCTTCTCTCCATTAGGGATTTCTGTCACTCTATGGCTTCAATTAAAATCTCTTATTCGTAAGATTCCTAAATATCCATCTGCAGCCATGACCTCTGTCTGTCCCTAACTCTCATTTTATCTCTAATTTGTCTCCTTGGTGACTTGCAGTCACCTCAGTAGCAGCATATCTAAATAGAAACTCATCATATTTCTCCACAAACCTCTAGATTCTTATATTGGTATCTTTTAAAACATATTTTTTAATTTAAAAAATATTTTTATGCAGTTCTTTTAAAGGTTGGTTTCCATTTACATGTATTGTGAAATACTGGCTCTCTTCCCTGTGTCTTACAATACCTCCTTGTAGCCTGTCTTACACCCAATTGTTTGTGCCTTCCCCCCGCCCCAGCCCTAAATAGCCCTCCCTCCTCCACTGGTAATCACTAGTTTGTTCTCTATCTCTGTGCATCTGCATCCTTTTTGTTATATTCACTACTTCGTTGTATTTTTTTAGATTCTACCCATATATTTATTGGTTATCTTAATACTCTGAATACTGTAGATCCAAAATATGGGAGGTAACATGGTATCTTGTCTATGAGAAGATCTTTGCAGTTAAACACACCGTGACTTTCTCTGGCTTCATATTTGGTAGCTTGGTAACCCAGCTTCTCTAAGTCTCAGTAAAAGTTAAATGAATTTTCTATGAGAATTAAGTTAAGGTGTTAAGATGAATTAAGTCAGTGTCTGGCAAAAGAAAGACCTCAGTAAATTTTAACTGCCATTTTTTTTTTTTCTTTTTAGGGCTGCACCTGTGATATATGGAAGTTCCCAGACTAGGGGTCACATTGAAGCTGCAGCTGCAGCCTATGCCACAGCCACAGCCACAACCACACCGGATCTGAGCCACATCTGTGATGTATGCCACAGCTTGCAGCAACACTGGATCCTTACCCACCGAGCGAGGCCAGGGATTGAACCTGCATCCTCATGGACGCTTTGTCAGGGTCTTAACCCACTGGTTAATTGTAACTCTTTAGCTACAATTTTCAATGCTACCTATGCAAGAAGCCTGTGATTATACACAAATACTTTACATCTAATTAATCTTCATTCATCTATGTAGTTTGCATCATGTTGACATTAATTCGTAATACATGTGTCAATCATGACCTCTTTTGGTCTGCTTCTGTCTTCTCTGGCCCCCTGCAGTTTCATCTCTAAGAGACCACACAGGTAGAACATACAGAATCAGGCCCACTTATATTCCTAAAGGTGATTGGACCAGAAGGTTCATTAGCAACCCCACTACATCCTGAGCTCGCAGGACCGTATAAGTGGCATCTCTTAAATCTCTGATGGCCTTTGGCTGTACTCTGAGCATGAACCTCAGTTTTCCCACTCTAACGTATCCAAACTGCTCTCCCTTCCTGCTACTCCCGTGGGCTAACCAGTTCCAGGATTTTTCGTGCCCAGAAAAGTTGCAAATATATCACTGTTGATATGCATAAGTCCCTTTTTATAGCCCAGAGTACCATAGTCCTATTTTCAGTGTCTCCTTTATCCTAAATCTTCATTTATCTTTCAAAAACTTTGGGTCACTCACCATATTCTTCATCTTTGAAATCAATTCCACGGTATTTGTCATGGCTTATATTTTTCATTGTTCTGTCTTCTGGTTTCTCTCCTTTAGCTGGATTGATGTTTTCTCATTATTTTCTAACGCTGTCTTATTTGTTCCTTTTCTATACCCTTGATCAAATTGTTACCATAGCCTGGAAGAGTTGCCTCTGTCTCTTTCCCTACTTATGTAGTTTTGTACTCCAGTGTCTAGCTTAGGGGCCCCTTGAGACGTCATTAATCATTGTAGCTCACATGGCTCTTTCTTGTCTCCAAATTTATGTACTAGTCTTTCACTTATTACCTTGTGTTTTCAGACACTTCATTATTTTTAGATAAAGCACATAGCTTATGTTGTATGATTCAACACTTGCTAAGTTTGTACGTGTATATGAATTTGATGGAACCGACAGGTGTATATAGAAATCAAAACAATTGCTGAGAGAAATAAATTCAAATATAAAAATCGACAGTAACTCAGAAGCTCTCTTTTGATTTGAAAGATCTGTGGTATAAAATCAATATTCTAGGAGTTCCCGTCATGGCACAGTGGTTAACGAATCCGACTAGGAACCATGAGGTTGCGGGTTCGGTCCCTGCCCTTGCTCAGTGGGTTAACGATCCGGCGTTGCCGTGAGCTGTGGTGTAGGTTGCAGACGCGGCTCGGATCTTGCGTTGCTGTGGCTCTGGCGTAGGCCAAAGGCTATAGCTCCGATTCGAACCCTAGCCTGGGAACCTCCATATGCCGCTGGAGCGGCCCAAGAAATGGCAAAAAGACAAAAAATATAAAATATAAAAAATAAAAAAATAAAATCAATATTCTAGTATATATGCATCTATAGAATTTCATATGTGTGTGTACCTATGTTTCATAATATAATAGACACCTAACTGGCTGCCATGGTGATAACAATAAAGATGATGATGATGATGATGATGATGATGGGACTGAAAAAAACTGTCAGTAGGGAATACGTCTCAATTTTTTTTTTTTTTTGTCTCTTTGCCATTTCTTGAGCCGCTCCGGCGGCATATGGAGGTTCCCAGGTTAGGGGTCTAATCAGAGCTGTAGCCGCCAACCTACACCAGAGCCACAGTAATGCGGGATCCGAGCCGCATCTGTAATCTACACCACAGCTCACAGCAATACCAGATCCTTAACCCACTGAGCAAGGCCAGGGATCGAACCCAAACCTCATGGTTCCTAGTCAGATTCGTTAACCACTGAGCCACGATAGGAACTCCATACATCTCAATTTTTTAATGGTACCTATGCTGTTGAAGCAGATGAAAGATTATAACTCCATATTAAATACTATGGCTATGATTTATAATATTTGCAAGTAAATTATCATGGTTTCTCATAACCTCACTAACCATGTAAGAATTTGCCCTCATTCAGACTTTGCTTAGATGTTATAATTTACAAAGGGACTAAACCAACATATTCTTCATCTTCTGGAAAGTGGTACTGTTCAAAGTCCATCTTCTGATTCTTCTAATTTTATTGAGACACAGCATTTATAGCAAGGAACATGCTTGCATTTTTGAGTGTTTAAAAATAAGATTTGGGGAGTTCCCGTCTTGGTGCAGTGGTTAACGAATCCGACTAGGAACCATGAGGTTGCGGGTTTGATCCCTGGCCTTGCTCAGTGGGTTGAGGATCTGGCATTGCCGTGAGCTGTCGTGTAGGTCACAGACGCGACTCGGATCCCGAGTTGCTGTGGCTCTGGCGTAGGCCGGTGGCTACAGCTCCAATTTGACCCCTAGCCTGGGAACCTCCATATGCCGCAGGAAGTGGCCCTAGGAAAGACGAAAATAAATACATAAATAAATAAAATAAGATTTGAGGGAGACTGTTGGGATCCCCTCTTGTGTAGGAGTCCTGTGCTTCTTGAGATTGAAGGCGTCCTTTCTGTATGCTGCTCGAGCAAACTGTCGAGGGATGTCTGGCACCTCCTAGACACCGCTGGTCCCCAACTGCAGGGTTTATTAGCATTTTATATGTTTAGAGCACACTGTTCCACAGTGAAAGCCCTGCCTTTGGTTTGAGACAGTGTGAGGATAATCAGCCTGTCAAGTTGTAGACAGTGTTATTTGTGCATTTCAAGAGGAAATACAGAGCTAGTTGGCTCTTCAACAGTTTAGCAGGGCTCCAAAAATGACCACCAGATAGGAATTTAGCATATTGCACTGGTGGTACTAATACTTTACACTAATGGTCTCATGTTTGTATTCCTCTGAAAGTAGTTTGTTATCTATCACTTTGGTTTGAGATAGATTGATTTTCTCAAATAATTCAAGACACTCCTTTTTATTCATTCTGTCACATGAAGTAGCTGCAATTACACTTTATATGAGATGAAGGGAATTAGGTCAGCACCATTACTAACAGATTTATTCACGCAAAATCTTCATTGCTCAGAATTGAGCACCATTTAGTGTCACGTACATGCACAAAAATATGTGTTTATCTATTTGTTTGTCTTACATTGAGCCAAAGGAAAACAACAGACCTAATTTAAATAAGTCAACCCTTTGGATTTGAGCTGGAAAGATAGGAATTGAAGCAGAAATGAGCAGGTAAGAAAGGAAGACTGAGGTGATGTGAACAAATAACTAAATTTTGTCACATGGACAGTTCCATATCCAATCATGTGGCTTTGAGGGTAGTTCTCCAGCTGCTAGATAGCTCTTCTTTATCCTTTCATGCCTCTTTGTATCCTTGGACTCATATCATCCTTAGTGATATATAGTCAATTTTTTTTTTTGCCTATTCTAATACATGTGGGAGCTTTAATACCTTTTAAAAGTCCAATTGAATGGACTTGTATCTAACTTTTAAGTTTCTTGCATTAGTTAGCTTGTACTAAAGTCTTATTAGCTTAAAAAATCAAAATGGGGGGGTTCCTGTCATGGCTCCGTGGTTAATGAATCTGACTAGGAACCATGAGGTTTCGGGTTCAATCCCTGGCCTCGCTCAGTGGGTTAGGGATCTGGCATTGCCTGGTGTAGGTCGCAGATGCGGCTCGGATCTGGTGTTGCTGTGGCTCTGGCGTAGGCTGGCAGCTAAGTTCTGATTGGACCCCTAGCCTGGGAACCTCCATCTGCCGTGGGTGCAGCCCTAGAAAAGACAGGGAAAAAAAAAGATTTATCATTAAACTGTATACAAGCTGTGTGCCTGCACCGGTTTGGCTGCAGGTTGGCCGTGGCTCTTCTGGGTTCCCCTGAAACCACTGCCACATGTCTTCTTATGTTGATCCCAAACTGAAGTGGAAGCCACTATTTAGGACGTGTTTCCCCATAGTGCAAAGTAGGAGCAGACAATTCCAAATCAGTCCACATCAGGTGACATGCATATGGTATCACCTCCATCAACTTACCTGTCCTATGGCCACAGCCACAGTCAATGATGTGGGAATGATGCTTCTCTGACCAGCTGCACAGGCAGGACCCAAGGCAACATATTGGGATGTGTATTCAGTTCTGTTACAGGGAGGAATGGACAGTTAGCAATGACTGTCCGCTTCCAGTTTACCTTCTCCTTCATCACCCTTCCCTCACATTAGGTGAGGAGTGGCTGTGGGCAGCTCTTGCCTCCAACTAAAGGGAATGAAACTTCGGGGTACATTTAGTTTGAGTTTAGTTGAATATACAATTTATCTTCACCTCTAAAACTAGTTAAGATATTTTCCTTGTGTAAGAGTAACTCCCATTCTTGTTGCCCACTGTAACACCTGACCTGGCATGCTGCCATGAAAGATAGAAACAGGGGTGCGGATAGCTAAATATGTATTTTAAAAAGTGTTATCATGGTGTGTCAGACTTACTTGAATTTTTATAGCATTTGTGCTATGTGCCAGCTTTTATAAATTTGTCACTGATGGATATCTGTGATCTCATTGTAAGTATAAATTCTGCATCTAATTTCATATTGTAGCTTCATCTTCTTTTACTTAATGAGTACCCACAAAATTGAATAAGCTTCAGCTCTATAACTTGCATCCACAGTAGAGACAGATAGTAGGCCACAAGCATATGTTAGTGCCTATTTTTTTTAGAGAAAACGATGACTGTGGAAATCTGCTGTTGGTACCTCAGTGATGAAGATCATAGTCTGCATTTCACTTGCAGTTGGCTTTTATCCTAAGGGTCGGTTTTCTAAAGTAAATTATTAAAGCCAATCTGGACATTAACATGGTGAGGTAAACCTTCAGTTGAAGCGGGGTGTTAGTTATGAATTTTTAACTCCATGGAAACTACTGAACCTTCTGAAGCTTCAGTTGCTTGATTTATAAAAACGTGCATAATGATATTCACTCCAAAGTATAATAGAAAACTGTTTTTAAAGTATTTTATTATAATTGATTTACAATGTTCTGTCAATTTCTGCTGTACAGCAAAGTGGCCCAGTTGTGTGTGTGTGTGTATGCATTCTCTTGCTCACATTATCTTCCATCATGTTCCATCACAAGTGGCTAGATCTAGTACCTTGTGCTGTACAGCAGGATCTCACTGCTTATCCACTCCAAATGCAGCAGTTTGCATGTACTCTTAACACAGTACTACCTCGAGGTGCTGTTCACTAGGTGGAAATAATAGTATCTGGAAAATATAAGGGACTTTCTCAGAGTGGTTTCCAGCAAAATGTTTAAATGGTGATGTTGACATCCATTTTTGCTGTCTTCAATGCTGGGAAAATGGACATTCTTGCTCTCTGCTTCCTATCTCTCTCTGGTTTCTCCCTTATTATGAAGATGGAAAGATCCTTTTGGCCGCAGTTCTCACACATGCTCAGGAAAGATACTGGGAGAATAAAGAACAAAAACAACCATTTTGCACCAGGAGGAACCAACAGTCAGGGGGTGCCGCGAGCCAGCCGGCCTCAGCTCCAAGATCCCGCTTCTTGCCCTGCCTCACTGGCTCCTTCTGCTCTCATGAGGTCATCACTGGGAAACAAACACTGGCAGCAGGTGAGGATATCCTGAGACCTGACCTGCAGTCTGACAGTGTCTTTTTGGCGCACTGTAGTGCAAAACATTCCTATTAGTACGCCGCATTCATCCTGGCTCCTGAACACAGCCAAGGGACGGAGCCAAGAGGAAACTCCCTGTTGAGGAAACACTGCAGGATACGAAGGAACAGCTGAGCAGAGCAAGAAATGAGGTCATTGGTTGACCCGTCCAAGAAGGATAGGTTGCAGAAAATTCTTTATCTACACTGGCCTCTCCTAAGCAAAAGTAAAATCTTTTAAATGAGAATTGCCATAAGAATAAGAGCCCCAAATGAGGAAAATTATAAGGAGGCACTTCACAGAAATTCTCCAGCTAGTAATCAGGAAGAAAATATAATTCCCCAAATTTTAGCATTTGGATAAACCTGAGAATTCTTGGTGAAAATTTACTCCCCGAGTTGATTTGAGTATGGAAACTAGTCTAGCATTCCCCAAGGTTATTCTTTAGGATGCTATTTTGTTTTATGGAGGGAAAAAGTCTTGGGAATGTGGAGCTAAATAAAGGCTAATGGGTTCTCTTTAGTAAATGTCAATGCCCTTTTAAAATATAAGAAGGTGGAATCAATAGAGTACACACTGTTTTATACTTATTTGACCATCTATTTCCTACAAAGTACTTTTTTAAAAGAAAATTTTACAACCCTCTAATAATACAGGCCACAATTAGGATCAAGCTGATCTATACCAATAATGGGTCCTGGGCAATTTGAAATGAAAAAGAAGAATTCTAAGTGTCTCTAAACTAGCCATACCATTTCTTCTTATAATATTCCAGAACTTCAATGAGTTATCTACCAATTAATATTATCATCGATATAACTTCTCTAAGTTTCTCAGAATAACGTCAACTAAATGATCCAAGTTTTCTGTTATTTCCCTCTTATTGTAGTTCCCATTTTTATGGAAATGTTCTTTAGATCTAGAAGCATTGACTGAACACTGCTTATGCCCTTGAGATATTTGTGTTGTGTGTTCCATTTGTAATCCGCATGAACTACACCTCCTGGTATTTGCGCCGTGTTCCCCCATCTGAATTTCTGCTGGTCTCCTGAGATGCTTTTACCAATAAAAGTACAAGAAATGATGACACTCAGTTCCGGCCACATACATTAAGAAGGCCCAACAGGTCTCACTTTTTTTTTTTTTTTTAATTAGAAACCCAGCTTGTACAACCAGGCAACATGCTCTATAAAAAACTATTGAAACTATCCTAATGGAGAAGGAGATGTGGACAGTCCTCGATAGATGAAAAAACAGTGGGAGAATAAGAGAATATGCATATTCTCAATTATGTATGTGCATATGCATATACACAGGAGAATATGCATGTACAGGAGAATATGCATATTCTCAATTATGTATGTGCGTATGCATATACACAGGAGAATATGCATATTCTCAATTATGTATGTGCGTATGCCTAATGTATCTATAACTGTATAGGATATGCATATAAATATGCACATAAAACCAAATATATGAAATATGCGTATAAATATATATACATATGCATATATATGCCAACTCTGTAGGATATGTATATAGATTTTATATACACATACATCTACATCTCTAAAATATATATAAATATTATATATACATATTTAAAATATAGTTGTAGATATTTGCATTAGAGATATATATGATATATTTCTACATATATATGATATATCTTTAATGCAAATATAGACACACACACACAGGAAACCCAAATATGTTTCTGCATACAATTTATCTAATTTAATCTTCACGTAAACTTACAAAGTAGGCATTATACTTCCAAAATTATCGAAGTAGAAGTTGAAATTCAAAGTGTTTTTATACCTTATTCAAGCCATAAAGTATTTAACTCAGAGCTGTCTAATTCAAGTGCCCATGTTGTCATTATTCCAATCTGCCTCTCTTTTCAGTCAGAATGATTGGAAAAATTGTCTAATTGATGTTAATCAGCACAAATTGCAAGTGGCAGCAAATCTGCAAATTCCTGTGTGTGCTGCTCATGGCACTGCTTATGAGCTGTGGCCAAACATCCCATCAAAATCATCCCACTATATTGGACTTTGCATACCATGAAAAGTCAAAACTCATTATTCAAATCCTGTACAGCAAGGTTAGTTCTAGACCAACATGTCATGTAGATCAGCATTTCTCAGACATTAATGTTCCTCTGAATTGGGGATTTTGATAAGTATAGGTGAGAATTCAGTAAATCTGGTATAAGGCCTGTGACTCTGCATTCCTAACAGGTTCCCTAGATGATACTAGCCATCAAGAATCCAAATAAGATGGTTCTCCCATGCTTCTCTCTAAATCTTCCATCCCACCACTGTCTGCCAATAGATTACCCTGACAGTCATGATGAATACCCCAGCTCAGTTGAAATTCAGATATTTTTCCTTGTTCTCCAATCTCTATTAAATTGTACCAGTCCTGTGCTTTAGTGACTCAAATTTTTCTAATGGAGAAATTACCGAGCAAAGCAATTCCAATCAACAAAAATAGTTTCGACCCCTCTAGAGAACAATAACCTGCTACAAAACAGGTTTTCTCTACCGTTATTCCAAAGATATAAATAATGATGAAATATTTGTATTTGAAATAGCCTATCAGACACAGAGTTTTTGTTGCTATGTCGTTGGTGGTGTTTGACAGGGAAATTTTGGTAAATATCCACTGACAGCTTTTAGGTATTAAAGGATTGACTTTGGTTAAATGTAGGATTAGCCCCAGATCCACTTATAAAATGAGAGGCAGAGGAGATAAGGCAAGCCATATTTATTTTATTTTTTCCTTCTCAATCTTTTCCTCATCTAATAGAGTCTTAAGCTTGAGCGGCATGATATCACAGGAAAAATATATACAGATCTTCCTCAATTTATGTTGGGTCACCTCCTAATAAACCCATCATAAGTTGATGGTATGAACATCATACATTAGCCTAGCCTGCCCTAAATGTGCTCAGAACACTTACATTGGCCTACAGTTGGCATAACTCTCTCACACAAAGCCTATTTTATAATAAAGTATGGAATATCTCATGTAATTTATTGAATACTGCACTGGACATGAAACATGGAATGGTTGCCTGAGTACAGAATGGTTATAAGTGTATCAGTTGTTTATTTTCATGATCCTGTGGCTGAGTGGGAGCGGACCCTGCCCAGCATCACAAGAGAGGATCATATTACACGTATCTCTAGCCTGGGACAAGATCAAAATTCAAAGTATGTGTATTGCTTTCCCACCATCATAAAGTTGAAAAGTCTTAAACCAACCATCGTAAGTCAGAGACCGTCTGTGTTAGTTTCTACCTCCAGACCATAGCACAGAGCTTCTAAAACCCTTGTAATTCCCTAAGCCATAAGAGCACCAGGAGCATCTTGTGATCAAATGAGGAGGTTCTGGGTGGGCTCCAGCATGGGCTGCTCTTCACAAAGACCAAATTATGATAGGAAGCTTGAAATTTTCAGCTGCAAACCTTACTTATTTAGAGAAGTGAGAGGAACTAGAAATGCAACCAATAATTGATCATGCCTACATGAAGAAGCCTCCAAAAATCCCAACAGCAGGAAGTTCAGAGAGCTTCCATGTTGTGAACACATCCACATACTGGGAGGGTGATGCATCCTAACTCCATGGGGACAGAAGTTCCTACAACCAGGACCCTCCCAGACCTTGACCTGTATATGTCTTCATCTGTATCCTTTCTCATATCCTTTAACGAACCAGTAGATAGGTAACTAAATATCTCCCTGAATTCTGCGAGTCTCTTTAGCAACTTAATGGAACCCCAGGAGGGAGTGGAGGGAGACCTCTGATTTGTAGCCAAATTGAACAGAAGTCATGGGCTGCCTAGGAAACTGTTTCTTGCAATTAGCTTTTTTTTTTTTTTTTTGTCTTTTTGCTGTTTCTTGGGCCGCTCCCACGGCATATGGAGGTTCCCAGGCTAGGGGTTGAATCGGAGCTGCAGCCACCAGCCTACGCCAGAGCCACAGCAACATGGGATCCGAGCCGTGTCTGCAACCTACACCACAGCTCACAGCAATGCCGGATCGTTAACCCACTGAGCAAGGGCAGGGACCGAACCTGCAACCTCATGGTTTCTATTCGGATTCGTTAACCACTGCGCCACGATAGGAACTCCGCAATTTGCATTTGAAGTAGGGTGAAAGCAATCTTGTGGGACTGTACCCTTAACCTGTGCGAGTTAAATTGCAGTACACCCTGCTGGTGTCACAGAGAATTCCTTGGTGTGGGGAAAAAGTCTACACATTTGCCAATCAGAATTGTCAAGAGTGAACTGTTCTGTGTGAGGAATAAAGGAGACACACAGGAAAGAAATGCACAGGAAAGACATCGTAGGAAAGAACTGGATTTTTTTCCTAGTGGGAAAAGAAAGAAACACACAGGAAAGGCAGACAGAGTAGGAAATAACTGTAAAGGATTGCCTACATATTATTAGATTTTTCAATGACTTGTGTACTAAGATTAGGAGATTTAAACTGTGATTAGAGTCTTCATGTACTGTAGGTTTTTGCTAAACTTGAGCTGGTCTCATTCTGTGGTAAAATAGTTAGAATTCAGTACAAAGAGAGGTTATACTGAACCCCGTTTCCAGAATAATTTTTACTTGGTAAACAGTGATGTAATAAATTGAATTTAGTATAATCTATTCAAAGAGTATGTACTGTCTTCATTAGATTGTTCAGTAACAAAAATCTCCTGCCCCTCATGAAAAATTAAATAGACTAAACTTTTCAAACAGGTTGATTAAGAGTGAAACCGTGAGTGAGTATGTAGGCTTTTATAGGTTTTGAGAAAGTGATCCACGTGTTCAATTTAGTCCTGTGAAGACCTTAGTATACAAAATAAGATCTGTCCTTTGATACAGTTTTGTGTGTCTTAATTGCTTACTAAGAACTTATTTCCAGCTGCATACTCTTTAGAAGTAACATCTGTTTCCGCTTGTGCCTTGACTAATTGCAAAATGATTATCAAATTCTAAGTCCAAATGTACACCCAACATGATTGATAAGACAAATATCTCTCCTAATCCCTGGCTCAGGGGAAAAAAAAATTAGATAGCTGGTTGTCTGAAATTGAAGAAAAAAACAAACAGGAAATAAGATATTGACCATATGCTTACATTTGGGGGGATTAGGGCAGTTGGTTATAAGGATAAGAAAGAATTAGATGAAGAGAATTATGTTGGCAAGTCTCAAAACACTTGTTTCCTTAAAAACCTAGTCTACTACATGTGGTTAAGGCTAAATAGAAATAAGATGCCAGCTGTTAATTCACTGTTTGTTTTCATGGGGACTTCTGGGCCCTTGCATATATTTTATGAACACTATTGGATTGTTGTTAAGAATTGTAGCACATCTCGTTTACAAACAGTAACCATATTATTCACACCAAAAATTGACACCGATGGTCATTGTTCTAAAAAGCCTGGAGTTAACCTCAGAGAAGAGATGAAATGGCATGTGGTGGGTATCAGTTCTATTCACAAACTATTTGCATCCCAAGCACAGGAGAAGAAAATATACATCTCATTGCATGAGCCTTCCTAGAACTTCTTTTGAGGGAAAGGAGGTAAAACCAAGGCAGGGATAAAGGTAAGGGTCCTGAGTGCTCAGGAATCCAGCTGAGTCAAAGGAAGCTTGAAACAAGGAATTTCAGGATTTTCATCTGTTTCTGTCCTGGAAAGATTATATCAGAAACAATTTAATGCCACATGTAATCCAATAATTCAATAATCCACATGTTCTTGAACTGGTCTCATTCTGTGGTATCAGAATTTTCAGCAGGATAAATTAACCCTATGTAACTCTGGGTTCTTTGTCACCAAACTGTTTCCATGCCCCAACTAGGCCAGCTCTGACTCTTGCACTTGAGGGACTAGATTTGGCTTCCTCCTGATCTGCTCTTGGAAATTTTTTCTTTTACGCTAAGGGGCTAATGTGGGCAGGCCTGACCATGTGTAACACAGGGTCATTGTGATGGTTAATTTTTTGTGTCATCTTGACTGGACCACAGTGCACACTTTGATCGGACATTATTCTGAATATTTCTGTGATGTTCTTGGATGAGATTAACACTGAAAGCAGTAGACTTTGAGTAAAGATTGCCCTCCAAAATGTGGGTGGGCCTCTTTCAATCAATTGAAGGCATTAATAGAACAAAAACCTGATCTCCCTTCAGCAAGAAGGAATTCTGCCAGCACTCTGCCTTTGGACTCAAACTATGGCTCATCCCTTGTTACCCAGCCTGCGCTCCTACCCTAAATATTGGATTTACCAAGCCTCTACAAGTGGGCCAAATTTTTAAGAATAAATCAATCTCAATCCCTCCTCTCCCCCCCACCACCCCCTTTCCTTCCCTCCCTCCACATCCAGTAGGCTTTGTTTCTCTGGAGAACCTTGACTAATATACTCACAATAAGTTTTTCTTTTTCAAATCCGTACTTATTAGGGAAAAAAAAGTTGCAAACACTAAAAAGAAAATACTATTTAGTCCTAAGTGGGATCATCCTGGAAAATTGGTGCAATTCTGAGCTGCTCCAGTATGCAAGAGCAAATGGGTTCTTGGTGTGGATAATTCTTTTATTCTTTGATCCTAATTCATAAAGATATGACATTCACCTTCACTGATCTCTGCTATGACCTCAGTCACTTGCTCTCATGTGGCAGGTATGCATGCATCAAGAGAACTTGGACAACCCTGTCTCTGTACATCTGCTTCCTCTCTTTTTTTTTCTTTTTGTCTTTTTAGGGCCACACCCACGACATATGGGGGTTCCCAGGCTAGGGGCTGAATTGGAGCTGTAGCTGCTGGCCTACACCACAGTCACAGCAATGCAGGATCCGAGTCGCATCTGCAACCCACACCACAGCTCATGGCAACGCCAGATCCCCAAACCACTGAGTGAGGCCAGGGATCGAACCTGCATTCTCATGGCTGCTAGTCAGTTTTGTTTTTGCTGAGCCACAACTGGAACTCCTTCTTCCTCTCTTGATTGGGATGCAAAAACTTCTGCATGGATATGGATGGATTGTTTTCCAGAATTTTCTGGTGTCTAGCTGAGAAACACAATTCCTTCTTTAGAGAAAGAAGAAATAATAATAAAGCCATAGAATATTTCATTAGAAATAAGCCTACCATCTCCCCACTCCCATCCTCTGATATGTGACTTTAGTGAGAAGACATGATCTAAATGGCAACCTCCTTTCTTTAAAATGATTGTACTTGCTGTAGAGGCATGGTTCAAGGCTTTTGCTATGCTGATTGAAACAGAACTGTCTCTACAATATAATGGACTGAATGACAAATGCTTATGTTAATTGTTTGACTTTAATTACCTATAATTAATTGCTTCTGTCTGTTTCTTTTTGACACCATGTTGAATGTTTTAATTTGGGCATGAAGTGCCTTTCAAGAAGTAAAAGGGATTCATATTCTTTTCATAATTAAAGTTCTAAGCACTTATTCATAAATTTTATTGTTTAAAGGATCCTTTATTACTTCTCCATTCCGCTATCCTAGCATTTAAAAATTAGACAGTAAACCATATTAGGTATAGCAAAAATATTGGAAATATATATTATATTTGTCTCTATTAAAATTATAATAATAGTCCTAAAACATTCTAATGGCTATTGCTACCCAACCAAGCACTTAGTTGTAATCAATTCCTAACTGCAGCACTATATCTAAACAAGAAGCTAATAATAACTAGAGACATTTATATAAAGACATTGTTCATCAGCAATTAAAATTATGTATAGTTGCCTTTTTTTTTTTTGTCTTTTGTCTTTTTTGTTGTTGTTGTTGTTGTTGTTGCTATTTCTTGGGCCGCTCCCGCGGCATATGGAGGTTCCCAGGCTAGGGGTTGAATCGGAGCTGCAGCCACCGGCCTATGCCAGAGCCACAGCAACGCGAGATCCGAGCCGCGCCTGCAACCTACACCACAGCTCACAGCAACGCCGGCGTTAACCCACTGAGCAAGGGCAGGGACGGAACCCGCAACCTCATGGTTCCTAGTCGGATTTGTCAACCACTGCGCCACGACGGGAACTCCCTATAGTTGCCTTTTATCATTCATTCTGAGTGCTGTGATTCCAGGTCAGAATTCAGGAGTCTTTTTTAGTTTTTATTATGTGCTCTGCTCTAGCTCAGTAATGCTATACTACAATTATGTGCTGTCCCCATGATCATATGATCTAGGAAGATTTCCTAAAATGGTGGAAAATTGGAGGTGATTTACCATAGTTTTGCATTCCTGTATTTGAAAATGCATAATAAATGTATTAAAACACAACCGTTGTTTACTATTATAGTTATTTTACATGGTGATATTAAAAGAAAGTTATAAAAGAAATAAAGTAACAAAACTACCTTTTTCCTCAATAATTTTTTAGTATCAATTCCTACTTATAGAACTTGTTTTCTCCAGGATCTGGTAGAAATTATTTTTGCCGCTAGTGCTGAAACTCTTGGTGGATGCAAGTCTTTTAGCATGACTATCAACATTTCTACAGCTGGTCTAATATCCCTGGGGGTAAAGACCCTGGTTGTAAATCCTTGTGCTTTCAAGCTTATAACCCCTACTCTCAAATTTCCTGTGTTCATCTTCATCCAGATAATCGAGATGACCCCTCCTCCCCAAACAGGAGAGTCTGAAGGCAGAAATTTAATTATCTCCCTTCACAACTGCCTTTCCTCTTATGTAGCTTCCTGCTTTCACTTCACTTTTGCCTGGTCCTTTCATTCTGACCTCACAGTCAGATACTTATCTTCTGATTCTGAATTTATTTCTGGGTTAATGATATCCTGTGTCTGTATCGGCTTAGAAGGAACCATCATTCAGCTTAGCCTCATCTTCTTGTGGAGTACGTAGGAGGTTTTCATAAGCCCCAAGGAGACACATAGACTGAGATCTTAAACCAGACCACGGTGTTGCCATCCTCCTCTTTCCATGAATTGTGCCTACTCTGCCACTCTTGCTAGAGGAGATCTGCTGGCCAGATAAGAACAGCAATCAAACAGAGCTTGGGATTCCCTCAGTCCTATGCATGTTAATTTGAGCTGCTGCAACGCTTTCTCCTTTACCATGGTCTGCTCTTCTTGTACACCAGAGGATACAGTTTCAGAAAGGAGAGTGCCCATTTGTGATTTCTCTCTCTCTCCCCTCATTAGAGCTCCCTAGACTCAATCATCCTTCTAGCCTCAGCCCACACTTGTGAGATCAGTTATTCGACATTTACTTAATTATGTGTAGTAATAAAGAATTCACTTCTTTAGGTTCAGTTATTAAATGGTCCAAAACCTCAGTAAGTTCCTTCATTATAAATTCCTGCCAACCTCCTTTAATAGGCAGGACCTTCTTCTTCTTCTTCTTCTTCTTTTTTTTTTTTGGCTGAGTAGTTTCCTGTGTGTATGTGTGTGTGTGTGTGTGTGTGTGTGTGTCTTCCTCAGAGAAGAGATCCATACCTTTGTGGTCATTCCCAATTGTGGATCCCCATGGCTGGGGCATGGGTTTTGCTTTGGCTAATGCTTATATCTGCCTCTCCTACCTTTCTTGGTGCTGTCCTTTTATCCTTTCTTGGGGAGTCTCTGTTCATCCAGTCTTCGGGTCGCTTTCCACAGGAATTGTTCCATCAGAAGTTGTAGATTTGTGTGTCCATGGGAGGAGGTCAGGTCAGGTTCTTGCTACACTGCCCTCTTGAACACTCCCCTATTTAGTCTCAACTCATTCTTATATTCTTTTTTTTTCTTTCTAATTCCTTTGTTTAACTACCTCTAGGACTATAATTTTATGCCTGTGAAAATGTATCTGGTAATCATCCAACGTAAAATTTAGCATATTTTTTCCTCCATATTTTTTATCCGCGATTTTACAACATATCTTCTATGTTATTGTACGCCATTATTGTTTTCATGTTTTAAAGTGTTATTAAAGTATATTGAGTTACATTGTTGTCATCATTTCTGCTGTACAGTGAAGTGACTCAGTTATATATGCCATTATTAAAATAGCTGAATAGTTCAAAATCAGAACCTTAAGACAAAAGCCATTCAGAGTGATGCTCGTTATTTGGCAAAATTTACTGTAAATCATAGTGATTCTTTTCACCATTCTAGCCTTACCTGTTTGTTTTGTCCTCAAGGATGTGTTAAGGAAATCCTTCCACCATCTGATCACTTTTCAACTTTATAGTTATATCTCTTTCACACCTCTCAACTTTGTCACTGCTGTGTCACTGCTGGTCTTGTTTACTGGTATCGCTCCTTCCACCTTTACCCCTGCAGTCTGTTCCTAATACAGAAAACTAAATGTTTAAAACCTAAGTCTGATCATGTCATTATACTGTCCATAACTATCCTATTTTCCTCCAAGAAAGAGTCAGGACACTAATTATAATCTGTAACGTCCTACCTGATCTGCCTCAGTGTTACTTTCTGATCTCATCTTCCATTCTTTCCTGTGCTGTTTACCCTGCAGCCTGTCAGCAAAACTTCCTGCCTCAACCTGTCACTCACTGTTCCTTACCTTGTACTTCCACTGTATCAGCATGCACTGCTTGCCTCTCTGCCTGAAACACTCCCCTCATATCTCCGGGTCTCTATCTCATTCTCCTTGGTTTTTTTTAGGTATTCCCTTTTTAGTAAAACTGACCATGACCAGTGAATACTATTCTATTTTTATTTTATTTTAGTTGAGAATTATATTCCTTTTTTGAGATTAAAGTACAGTTAATTCACAGTATTGTACCAATTTCTGCTGTACAGCAAAATGACCCAGATATATATACACATTTCTTTTCTTATAGCCTCTTCCATCATGGTCTATCCCAAGAGACTGGATATAGTTCCCTGTGCTATAGAGTAGGGCCTCATCATTGCTTATCCATTCTAAGTGTAATAGTTTGCGTCTACTAATCCCAAACTCCCCATCCATTACACTTCCTTCCCCATCTCTCTTGGCAACCACAGGTCTGTTGTATGTCTGTGAGTCTGTTTCTGTTTTGTAGAGAGGTTCATTTATGCCATATTTTAGATTCCACATATAAATAGATATCATATGGTATTTGTCTTTCTTTTTCTAACTTCACTTAGTGAGAATCTCTAGTTGCATCCCTGCTGCTGCAAATGGCATTATTTTCTTCTATTTTATGGCTGAGTGGTGTTTCATTATACATATGTGCCACATCTTAATCCATTCATCTGTAGATGGACATTTAGGTTGCTTCTTTGTCTTGGCTATTGTGAACAGTGCTACAATGAACATTGGGGTGCATATATCTTTTTAATTGAAGTTTTGTCCAGATAGATGCCCAAGAGTGGGATTCGTGGATCATATGATAGTTTTATATTTAGTTTTATTCTGCTGTTGTTTAAGTGAGGCTAGAAGATGGCAGAACAGAAGGACTGGAGCTCAACCTCTTTCCTAAAAACAACAAAATTTACAACCAAATACTGAGCAGTCTTTAACCAAATAGGCCAGAAACTTTCAAAAAGATATCCTACTCCAGAAGGTGAAGAAGAGGCCACATCAAGGGGTGGAAGAGGTGATTACATGATATAAAAAACCCCATATCTCCCAAGTGGGAAGCCCCACAGACTGGAAACTAACTAACTGGTTCACAGAGACTCACATACAGGGGTGAGAGTTCTGAGCTCCTCATGAAATTCCCATACGTGGGGATCTAGCATTGGGAGAAAGAGCCCCCGGAGCATCTGGCATTGAAGGCCAGTGGGGCTTGTGCTCAGGAGCTCCATGGGACTGGGGGAAATAGAGACCCCATTCTTAAAAGGCGCACACAGACTTTCATGTGCTCTGGGTCCCAGGGCAAAGCAAAGTCTCTGTAGGAATCTGGGTCAAACCTGACTGCAGTTCTTGGAGGACATCCTGGAAAAACAGGGGTGAATGTGGCTTGTTGTAGGGGAAGGACATTGGAAGGAAAGCTCTAGGGAATATTCAGCAGTGTGCCTTTCTCTAGAGGTGGCCACTTTGGAAAAATCTGGCCCCACCCGTCAGTCAGCTGCTGAGAAGCCCCAGGGCAGACAACAATCCAGGTGGGATCACAGCCACACCCCTCAGCAAACAGGCTGCCTAAAGACCCCCCCAGGCACACAGCTGCCTCTAATCTCACCCAGAGACAAAGCCCCACCCACTAGAGGGATAAGAATCAGCTGCACCTACCAGGGGGCAGGCATCAGTCCCTCCCATCAGGAAGCCTACAGCAAGCCCCCATACCAATTTCAGCCACAAGGGGGGCAGACACCAGAAGTAAGAGAGGCTACAACTCTATTATCTGTAAAAAGATCACCACACCAAAAACATATAAAAATGAAAAGACAGAGAACTATAACTCAGATGAGGGGGAAAGAAAAAAACCCAGAAAAACAGCTAAGTGATCAGGAGATTCTCAGCCTCCAGGAAAAAGACTTTAGATTGTTGATGCTGAAGATGATGCAATACATTGGAAATAAACTGGAGGCAAAGATGGATAACTTGCAGGAAACACTGAGCAAAGAGATACAAGATATAAAACTTAAACAAGAAGAGATGCAAAATACAATAACTGAAATAAAAAAATTCACTAGAAGCAGCTAACTGCAGAATACAGGAGGCAAAAGAACGAATAAGCAAGGTGGAGGACAGATTAGTGGGAATTACGGATGCAGAACAGAAAAGAGAAAAAAGATTGAAAACAAATGAAGAGAGTCTCAGAGAACTCTGGGACAACATTAAACGCACCAACATCCACATTATAGAGGTGCCAGAAGGAGAAGAGAGAGAGAAGGGGACAGAGAAAATATTCCAAGAGATAATAGCCAAAAAATTCCCTAACATGGGAAAGGAACCACTCACTCAAATCCAGAAAGTGCAACAAGTACCATATAAAATAAACCCAAGGAGGAATACACCAAGACACATATTAATCAAACTGACCAAAATGAAAGACAAAGAGAAAATCTTTAAAGCAGCTAGTGAAAAGAAACAAATAACATACAAGGGAATCCTGATAATGTTATTGGCAGATTTTTCAGCAGAAACTCTGCAGGCCTGAAGGGAGTGGCATGATATACTTAACGTGATGAAAGGAAAAAAATTCCTACCAAGAATTACTTACCCAGCAAGGCTCTCATTTAGATTTGAAGGAGAAATCAGGCTTCACAGATAAGCAAAAGTTGAGAGAATTCAGCAACACTAAACCAGCCTTACAACAAATGCTAAAGGAACTTCTCTAGGCAGAAAAGAAGACAGCAACAGGAAACAAAAATACCACAAATGACAAGGCTCACCAGTAAAGGTATATATACAGTAAAGATACGAAATCATCCATGCACAATTATGCCACCAAAATCAGAAATAATGAGAAGAGGTGGATACAAATGCAGGACACTGAAGATGAACTTATAATTAAGAGACCAACAGTTTAAAACAATCTCACATATATATAGACTCATATCAAAACTTCAGAGTAACTGCAAACCAAAAATCTATGATTGATACACAAACAAATAAGAAAAATCCACTCAAATACAACACTAAAGATAGTCATCAACCACAAGAGGAGAGAACAAGAGAAGAAGAGAAGAAGGGAAAAAAAAGAGCAACAAAAACAAATCTAAAGCAATTAATAAAATGGCAATAAAAACATACATATTAATAATTACCTTAAATGTTAATGGACTAAACGCCCCAACCAAAAGACATAGACTGGCCGAATGGATACAAAAACAAGATCCATATATATGCTTCTTCAAGAGACCCACTTCACTTCTAGGGACACATACAAATTGAAAGTGAGAGGATGGAAGAAAATATTCCATGCAAATGGGAATTAAAGCTGGAGTAGCAATACTCATATCAGACAAAGTAGACTTTAAAATGAAAAATATTTTAAGGGACAAGGAAGGTCACTACATAATGATCAAAGGATCAATCCAAGAAGAAGATATAACAATTTTAAATATCTACACACCCAACATAGGTTCTCCATATATATGAGGCAACTGCTAACAACCTTAAGAGGACAAATCAACAACAACACAGTAATAGTGGGGGAGTTTAACACCCCACTTACAGCAATGGACAGATCATCCAGATAGAAAATCAATAAGGAACACAGGCCCTGAATGAAGCATTAAACTAGATGGACTTAATAGATATTTATAGGACATTTCATCCAAAAGCAACAGAATGTACATTCTTCTCAAGTACACATGGAACATTCTCTAAGATTGATCACATCCTGGGCTACATCCTTTGGTGACTTTAAGAAAATTGAAATCATATCAAGCATCTTTTCCAACCACAATGCTAAATGACTAGAAATCAACAACAAGAAAAAAACTGCAAAAAACACAAACATGTGGAGACTAAACAACAGGCTAGTAAATGACCAATGGATCACTGAAGAACTCAAAGCAGAAATTAAATACCTAGAAGCAAATGACAACAAAGGTATGACACTCCTAACCCTACGGGATGCAGCAAAAGCTGTTCTAAGAGGAAAGTTTATAGCAATACAAACCCACCTCAGGAAACAAGAAAAAGCTCAAATGAGCAAGCTAACTTTACATGTAAAGCAGCTCAAGAGAGAAGAACAGACAAGACCTAAAGTTAGCAGAAGGAAAGAAATCATAAAGATCAGAGCAGAAATCAATGATATAGATGTGAAGAAAACCATAGAAAAGATCAATGAAACAAAAAGCTGGTTCTTTGAAAAGATCAACAAAATTGATAAACCCTTAGCCAGACTTATCAAGAAAAAGAGAGAGAGGACTCAATTCAATAAAATTAGAAATGAACAAGGAGAGGTAACAATGGACATCACAGAAATACAAAGGATCATAAGAGACTACTATATGCAACTATATGCCAGTAAAGTGGAAAACCTAGGAGAAATGGACGAATTCCTAGAAAAATACAATCTTCCATGACTAAACCAAGATGAAATAGAAGAGATGAATGGACCAATCACAAGAACTGAAATTGAAACTGTGACTAAAAAACTTCCAACAAAAAAAGTCCAGGACCAGATGGCTTCACAGGTGAATTCTGTCAAACATTTAGAGAAGAGCTAACACCTCTCCTTCTGAAACTATTCCAAAAATTGCAGAGGAGGGGATACCCCCAAACTCATTCTATGAGGCCACCATCACCCTGACACCAAAACCAGACAAAGATACCACAAAAAAAGAAAACTACAGGCCATATTTCACTGATGAACATCGATGCAAATATCCTCAACAAAATACTAGCAAACCGCATCCAACAATACATTAAAAGGATTGTACATCATGGTCAAGTGGGATTTATCCCAGGGATGCAAGCGTTCTTCAATATCCACAAATCCATCAGTGTGATACACCACATTAACAAACGGAAGAATAAAAACCATATGATCCTCTCAATAGACATGGAAAAAGCCTTTGACAAAATCCAACACCCATTTCTGATAAAAAACCCTTCAGAAAGTGGGCATAGAGGGAAACTATCTCAACATAATAAAGGCTGTATATGACAAACCCACAGCTAACATCATTCTCAATGGTGAAACCTGAAAGAATTCTGCTGAGATCAGGAACAAGACAAGGATGTCCACTCTCGCCACCAGTCTTCAACAGAATTTTGGAAGTCCTAGCCACAGCAATCAGAAAAGCAAAAGAGATAAAGGAATCCAAATTGGAAAGGAAGAAGTAAACTATCACTATTTGCAGATGACATGATACTATACCTAGAGAATCCTAAAGACACTACCAGAAAACTGTTAGAGCTCATCAATGAATTTGGCAAAGTCGCACAGAAATTGATGCCATTTCTATACACTAACAATGAAAGATCAGAAAGAGAAATTAGGGAAGCAATCCCATTTACTGTCGCATCCAAAAGAATAAAATACCTAGGAGTAAACCTACCTAAAGAGTCAAAAGACCTGTACTCTGAAAACTATAAGACACTGATGAAAGAAATCAAAGATGACACAAATAGATGGAAAGACATACCATGCTCTTGGATTGGGAGAGTTAATATTTCAAAATGACTATACTACCTAAGGCAATATACAGATTCAATGCAATCCCTATCAAATTACCAAGGACATTTTTCACAGAACTCGAACAAAATATTTTCAAGTTTGGAAGCACGAAAGACCCAGAATAGCCAAAGCCATCCTGAAAAAGAAAAATTGAACTGGAGGAATCAGGCTCCCGGACTTCAGACTATACTACAAAGCAACAGTCATCAAAACCACATGGTACTGGCACAAAGACAGAAATATAGATCAGTGGAACAGGATAGAAAACCCAGAATTAAACCCACACACCTACAGCCAACTAATCTATGACAAAGGAGGCAAGTATATACAATGGAGAAAGGACAGCTTGTTCAATAAGTGGTGCTGGGAAAACTGGACATCCACATGGAAAAGAATAAAATTAGAACACTCCCTAACACCATACACAAAAATAAACCCCAGATGGACTAAAGACCTAGATGTAAGACCAGGCACTATAAAACTCTTAGAGGAAAACACAGGCCAAACACTCTCCAACATAAATGACAGCAACATCATCTCAGATCCACCTCTTAGAGTAATGACAATAAAAAAATAAATAAGCAAATGGAACCTAATCAAACTTAAAAGTTTCTGCACAGCAAAGGAAACCCTAAACAAAACGAAAAGACGACCTACAGAATGGGAGAAAATCTTTGCAAGTGAATCAACTGACAAGGGATTCATCTCCAAAATTTATAAACACCTCCTACAGCTCAATACCAAAAAAACAAACAACCCCATCAAAAAATGGGCAGAAGATCTAAACAGACGGTTCTCCAAAGAAGACATACAGATGGCCAAAAAACACATGAAAAGATGTGCAACATCACTCATTATTAGAGAAATGCAAATCAAAACCTCTATGAGGTACCACCTTACACCAGCCAGAATGGCCATCATCAAAAAGTCTACAAACAATTAAGTGCTAGAGAGGGTGTGGAGAAAAAGAAACCCTAGTACACTGTTGATGGGATTATAAATTGGTGCAACCACTGTGGAAAACAGTATGGATATTCCCCAGAAAACTAAAAATAGAACTACCATTTGATCCAGCAATCCCACTCCTGGGCATCTATCCAGAGAAAACCATGACTCACAAAGACACATGTACTCTGATGTTCATTTCAGCACTATTTTCAATAGCCAAGACATGGAAACAACCTCAATGTCCATCGACAGCAGAGCGGATCAAGAAAATGTAGTACATATACACAATGGAATATTACTTAGCCATTAAAAGGAATGAAATACTGGCATTTTAAGCAACATGGATGGACCTAGAAATTATCATGCTAAGTGAAGTCAGTCAGACAATGAGATACCAACATCAAATGCTATCACTGACATGTGGAATCTGAAAAAAGGACAGAATGAACTTCTTTTCAGAACAGATACTGACTCACAGACTGAAAAACTTATGGTCTCCAAAGGAGACAGTTTTGTGGGGGATGGGGGGGATGCGCTGGGGTTGTGGGATGGAAATCCTATAAAATTGGATTGTGATGATCATTGTACAACTCTAAATGTAATAAATTCATTGAGTAATAAAAAAATAAAGTGAGAGGGAGTTCCCATCGTGGCACAGTGGTTAACGAATCCGACTAGGAACCATGAGGTTGCGGGTTCAGTCCCTGCCCTTGCTCTTTGGGTTAACAATCTGGCCATTGCCGTGAGCTGTGGTGTAGGTTGCAGACGCGGCTCGGATCCCGCGTTGCTATGGCTCTGGCGTAGGCCGGTGGCTACAGCTCCGATTCAACCCCTAGCCTGGGAACCTCTATATGCCGTGGGAGTGGCCCAAGAAATAGCAAAAAAAGACTAAATAAATAAATAATAAAAAATTAAAAAAAATAAAGTGAGGCTATATCTTCTTGACATGATTTTTTTCTCTGATGAGGAAAAAGTGTTAATGAGTGAATATATTATATTCAGAGTTCTTGTGTCTATTCACATCATAAACTTTCTATCTTGTTTCTATAAGTTGAAAAAATCTTCCCCTAATTCATGTCAAAGGCATTTTCCAAGTGGTAACGGCTTTTGCTCCTTCTCAGAAGGTAGGAACCAAAAGGCTTAAGTATAAAGTAAAATTATCCGATGAAATTTCTCAATAGAATTTATGGCCAAATCATTTCAGTTGGCTTGAGTAGGTACATTTCCATGCAGAATGAGAATTTACAGAATTGACTAAATATATCAGGCAGAGAAAGCATGCTCTCATGTTAGGTCTTTAGAAAAAAAATTTCATGAATGATAATGATGGTCATGTTGATCCAGAAACTAGAAGCAGAGATTTACTAGAAATTAATTTCAGCCCGCAAGGATGGAATTATAAATAATATGATTATATTAGTTTTGAGTAACAACGTTGTTTTGCTATTTAGGTTTAAATACGTCTATGCTATAAAAACCAATTGAAGGGTTTTACTTCTGTGGGCTGAAATATTAGGGCTTTCTGGGTATGCTTTTATGATTATCAGAATGAAATATGATAGTGCCATTTTTAGCTTGCTATTATCTCTGATGGATGTCATCCTAACACAATTGCTTGTACAGCATATGTCAGAAATAAGTCACACTTGTCTAAAACAGCTCTTTTACTAGGCAAATTTGCCTCTCTTGGCTACATTCTGAATGTGAGTCTCAAAATGCTTTAAAAATAGAAAGTGAAGAACTAAAGCAATATAGATCAAAAATCTTTGATTAGAAAAGGGGACAGGTAGACATGTCAATGGCACGAATAACTTTAGTGTCACTTAGCACTGACTAATGAAAGTCATCGCCCACACGTGATATCTGCATAATCAAAGGATCAGAGAAGATTTTTGTTTTAGTTTTTGGTTTTTCTTGTCATTTTGTTCCATTCTCCAAGGGTTTTGATGTACCTTTTAACAGATTTCTACACGGCTCGGATCCCATGTTGCTGTGGCTCTGGCGTAGGCTGGCGGCTGCAGCTCCAATTCGACCCCTAGCCTGAGAACTTCCATATGCAGCTCAAGAAAAGGCAAAAAGACAAAATAAACCACAGATTTTCTAAAATCCTCTATTTGTAATTCAGGAAACCCTTGCTATGCCTAGCTATAACTCTTTATTAAAGCACAAGTTACAGTAGAAATTGTCCAAAATCAAGTTTTGAACTTTTCAATAAAAATGCTTATTTAAGAACTTAAATAAACATTGACTTGAGTTTGAAAAACGATTTTTTTTCAGTGATGCTTCTGGTTTTCCCCTATTCTTTTCTTTCCTGTTCTACAATTTCTAGGAAGGAAAAGAAGCATATAAAGCTGTTGTATTTCCCCAGAACCTTAACCCAGAACTTAACTGCATCGCAGAGGCTAGCTATAGTGTAGTTGACAGATGAAATACGTAAATGCATTGTATTTTCCCAAGCATTTTATATGCAGCAGTTATGGTGATTGTAAATCCTGTAAAAAGGAAAACTGCATTTTCTTAAGATCTTTCCATAGCTTCTTATTGCATGTACACTGATACAAACTCATCCTTTTCAAAGACTTAGGAGATCTACCTGCTCTGACTCCGTCTCCTTCCTTCACTTCATCTGGGTCATTGCTAAGTTCGAAAACCAGGGGCAGTCTTCTAGTTTTCCACTCAGCCAAACTCTTTACCAGCACAGGGGTTTTATAAATGCCATTCTCTCTACCTAGACCCCTTCAGGTCTCAGCCTAAGGTCCTCTAAGAGTGTGGATCCCATGCCATCACGCCTGCCATGTTTCCTAGAGTCCTCCTCTGTATTCTCTACTTCAGCATCCTCTTCACTTTCTCTGTGGCACAGGTAACTCGACTGACTTGGTTTGGGTCTTTCTTGTAAAGTGAAAAAAGTAAGTTCCACGTCTGCATAAGCCGTGTCTGAGTGATCAGCATTGAATTCCCAGACCTGGCACAAAAAAGATGCCTAATTTGAAAAAGCTAACTGGAATTTGTCTTTACCTGTTTCATCATTTAAATTATGAAGTGTTCAAGCAGATGCAAAATAGGGACACTAGGGCAACACACAACCTCCAGATTTAAAACCTATCAGGGTTTTGCAAATTCGCTTATACCAATTGACACTTTTCTACATTTTCCTTTGATAAAATTTTGGACATTTATAAAACATACCTGTAATGATTCAAATTCTCAGGGTATGTTTTATCAATAGGATCTTTTATTTGTGGAATTAGATGTATAATTGAGTTATACATGGGTTGAGATTTGCTTGTATAGCTTAGGTATCAGCAATCGGATATCGGTTTGTATTGTTTAGGTATCTGTGAAAATGTGTGTAATCACAATGGCTTGATGACAACTAATACCATTAACGGTAATCTTTTGGTAGCATCTAATACCCAGTCCAAAGCAGATTTCCACTATCATCTCCTAAATATGTATTTTGCAGTTTATTTGTTCAAATATATAATAAAACGATGTCTAAAGTTTGCATTTCTATCTATCTATATGTGTATATATATATATATATATACAGTCTCTTTGAAGTTAAATATTTACCCACCCCGTTTTTTCCCTGCCACTGACTTATCATAGCAACAGTATCAATGGACCTACATAATGTCTCATATTCTGTAGCTGTTTTCTTGTAGCATCATTTAGCTTGCTTTCCTACCTCCCTACCTCTCATATATCACAAGAATGGGTATTATCTCTAGAAGTTGGCTAGATTCTGGTTCCAATTTTCACAAGATTGCTTCATGGAAGGTATCTTCCATGCAAAGAAGGAAGCATGTACTTCAAACTGCTTCATGTGACAAGGGCATAAAATGATGAGTTATTCTAACTCTGAGGCTTATATGAAAGTTGAACTCAGGTGTTCGGAGCCTGATGACTCTAATTAGATTTTCTTATCCAACTTTTTGCTGGTGAGTATTCCCATAGTCAGTTGCTTCTTAGGGTGTCAAAATGAAGGTTTTTCTAATTCCATCTTTACCTGGTGTTTGCTGGCTGAGATTACTCTGGCTTTGCTCTCTCTGGTCATTGGATCCTATTTGCCCACGTTTGGGAGTTGGTGCACCTTACTTTTCTTAGCTGTGCCAAGGAGGTTAGCCATGTGCTCTTGTTGTTTTTCTCTGTCTTGTTTTGTTTATCTTTCTTTTTCTAACCCTGTTTCAGTTTGGTTTTCAGGAGGAAATTTTGAGGCGATTAAATCAAAACAAAACAAAAACCTATGTTGCTGCAGGGATAGTCTCTATGTCACCTTCACGTTTTCAAGTCTTTTCATCAATCCTTTTGATGGACATCCCCAGCCTCCCAATTCTGTTCTCTTTTTCCCCTTCTAAACATTTCTGGTCTAATTAGCAATTTAGTTTTTTCAGTATTTAAAATGGAAGGGCAGAGTTGATTTTGCATATATAAACTGTAGTTAAGGACAGAGTTGTGTGCCAGAGTTATATAGGATCTTCTCTGTGAAAAATTAAAGCTTACATCCCCAGTTTAAAAGCTGTCCCTAATATCACTTTCATTTATCAAGGGACCCAGGATAATTCTGGTTTCAGACTGTCCCATGGTATTGCTTAAAACCAATTCTCTCTGTCTTTTATTTGTTTTTACTGGAAGTATCACCTTGCTCTTCCCGTGATAGTCCTTGGTCATGTTAGAATGTCCTCAAAAATCCCTTGGAAACTATTCAGATGCTCAGGAGATGTCTTTGCCAATAAGATTTTTAACTTGTGGGAGTTCCCATTATGGCACAGCGGAAACGAAGCTGATTAGGAACCGTGAGGTTGCAGGTTCGATCCCTGGCCTCGCTCCGTGGGTTAAGGATCTGGCATTGCCGTGATCTGTGGTGTAGGTCACAGATGCGGCTCAGATCTGGCATTGCTATGGCTGTGGTGTAGGCCGGCAGCAACAACTCCAATTAGACCCCTAGCCTGGGAACCTCCATATGCCACAGGTGTGGCCCTAAAAAGACAAAAGACAAAAAAAAAAAGAGTTTTAACTTGTTCTGGATGTGCCATTTAGCTTCACCTGGATTGTGACCATTTGCTTTGTTCATGTATCAGCCTTTTATCTTGTTGAAATACGTGTATATGTGTATCCCTTCCCCATCCCCCATCCTGTGCTCTTCACCTTGGCAGTGAAGTTACAGCTGAGATCATTGTCTCACTAATACTGCCTTCTCCTCCCAGGAACTGAGCACTGCCCTCTGAGCATTTGTCTCTAAACCAGCCTCAGGACCTCATGTGTTAGGCCTAAAGATGTGGTAAGAACAGCAGGCAGTATTTTATGTTTGTTTCTATAAGCTGCCTCATTTCTAAAGGGATAATTAAAGGTTATTAAATAAGACCTTTGAAATGAGAAGAAATTCAGCCATTTACTTTGGGTTTATCGTAATTTATCAGAACTACATCCATACCCTTCCTTCCTGTTATATAAATATAAGTTATCGGGCTGTGTATTTGGACCTGCAGGTGAGGTAAATTTTACCAAATTAAGCAAATTGGTTATACAAAGAAGCCAGTAAAGATTGTGACCATTTGACCTTCAAAGAATAAATTGGAATTAAAGGTCATAGTGCCTGTATTCATTGTAGAAAATATTGACATTGGAAGATAGCAGAGAGCCAAATAAGTGTCCACCAGCAAAGTGTGATGTGAAGTGTCCCCAAACCCAAAGCAAATTTACATCAAAATATTTCAACCTCAGCCAACCGTTCATCCTTTCCTAAATGGAAATTCTTATCATCAGGCTTATCAGCAACTGTCTTTCCCACACTGCTCATTTGTAAATACTGATAAGTTTCACCTCAAATTTGACCAAGCCATCCCTGTTTCCAAGTCATTTTGGGTCAAGATTCAAAAACTGTTATTAGGAGTGCTTGTCAATCAACTGACTGGTCAAGGTGCTGCTGTATTTAGGTGAGTCCATTAGTCACCATAGTATGTGTGTCTGTACATATGTGTGTTATGACTTTGCCTTTATATATGTGACCTTAACTATAACTATAACCATGTTTATCAGTATCTTAACGACACAAAGGAGAATTATTTTTAAAAAACTTCAAAACAAGTAATTTGACTGCACCTAATTGATTTATAACTTCAGGACAAAAAGAACTGCAATGAAATGTTAAACAGTATTCAGTGATGACAGTGATATTTTCAATAATAATAGTGGTATTATTATCATGAAACTGTTAACTATTCATTGTAAGATGAAGGCAGTAAGTAATTACGTTAATGATATGTAGAACTAAGATTTACGGTACAAGAAAAAATAGGTGCAGACGTGAAACAATTTTAAAAGGTAATCAAAATCCCTATATCCTTAAATTTATATTGACAGTATCAGTGTAAACTCTTTATCTGCAAAAAAAAAAAAAAAAAATCCTTATTGGTCTTGATCACTGAAAAAGGCCAGTATCCCAACCCAGTTGCAACAATTATCCCCACCCAGAAGTAGAATCAATTTCATTTTCCAGAGAAAGCAAGCAGAGCTTCTCAGAGAACTGGCTGCTTCTAGCTCTGGTTGGGAGAGAAAATATATTACATGTTGTTAACACAGAAAGCAAAATGTTTATCCAATATGAATGGTGCTGTGCTTAAAGGAAGTGAGTCCATTTGCAAGGGTGTCTCTGGTTAAAATGGGATAATCGGAGTATCGCAAAGAATAGCAACTGCAGTGGATTGAATCCCATCCAATATGTTTCAAACCCGTGATTTTGAACTGAAAATAAAACAATTAAGTTGGTAAACTTGAAATTTTTCTGGCATTCAATTTCTTATTATTCTGCAAATTGGTAAATAGGGGGAAAGTCTAGAATGTATCCTGCCTATGCTGTACTAGCCGCTCTTCAAGATAATCAAATAGTTGATTGAGAGTTGCTTTTAGGAAATGCTTCCAGCCAAAGAACTCCAGTTTCCCTTAGAACAACTCAACTGTAGCCATGAGGAAGTAGGAGGCAGTAAAAGTAAAACAAATGTGGCTGTCATTGACAGTTGGGTTGAATTTGAGAGATGCATGTACATAAGTCTTTACTGTATTACTCTTTTTTTTAAGTATGTTTGAGATGCATGTACATAAGTCTCTACTGTATTACTCTTTTTTTTAAGTATGTTTGAAGATTTATGTAATGAAATGTTTAAAAGTACCAAAACAGCTAATAAGAAAAACAAAATGTATGAAGGATTTTGGCAAGAGGTATTGGTTCTGCATGTGTGGGTAGGCAGAGAGAAGTCACCGCTGCATTTTCTAAGCAGCAAGGACCGTGTGAAAGCACTAGATCCCAGAGAGACAGTGAACAGGGACATTAAGAAAGTCACCAGGTGCCTGCCCCATGGGAGCAGCTCAAATGTATTTGTGAATTGAATGAATGAAAGGTAGAGTAAGGACAGGAATCTTTAGAGGTTTTGAGTTTATACACTCATTAGCCAGGGAGGGTTTTTGAGAACTGGATTAAAATACTTCAGTCAGTGTTTTGTTTTGTTTTGTTTTTTGTTTTTGTCTTTTTAGGGCTTCACCCATGGCATATGAAGTTTCCCAGGATGGGGGGTTGAATCTGAGCTGTAGCTGCTGGCCTACACCACAGCCACAGCAATGCGGGATCCAAGCCCCATCTTCAACCTACACCACAGCTCAAGGCAACGCCAGATCCTTAACCCCCTGAGCAAGGCCAGGAATGGAACTTGAATCCTTATGGATACAAGTCAGGTTTGTTACCGCTGAGCCACGACAGGAACTCCCCAGTCTGTGTTTTAAAAACTCTGTTTCCATTGGTAAAGTGAATGGTCTGGATTAAGAGGTCAAATCCTATTGACAAAGAAGTTAGTTGGTAGATGAGGATATGTTCCCAGATAATAGACTATGAGTGAATAAACTAGGAGAGTTAAAGTGGAAGTGCAGAGGAGACAGTGTTTGTGAAAGAGACTAGATATTAGAAGCATGAGAATGGCATGACCAATTGATATGGAAGGAGAATAAGGAGAATTAAATAAATCTGTTTATTGACACTCCTTAACAGAAAAGGGGTCATTACCAAATTACTAAGAGATTTTTCTTCTTGATAGATTTAACCAGGAGTGCCTGTGTATGAGTGTGTGTATTTAATAAATATTCTTGTTTTTTATTATCTACTCTTCTCATCCACTATTATGCTGAAAATAGCCAGACAATGAGGTCAACTCAACATTTGCTTTTGCTCAAGGCTACATCAGGCAAATTAATTCTTCCTCCAATTCAGAAGAGAAATAAATCAATTACCCTTGCTGAAGGGTGGCTATCTTGAGTGCTTTTAGGAAAAACTCAGGTCATTCTAAAAAAAATGTCTGAAATAGCTGCAAAAGTTAAGAGCAAGATAAGCACTAATTTATGATCTCCTTCATCCTGATAAAGATGTACTTAATGGAAGACAAATTGCATCTGTAGGTATTTTTAAGATAAAACTAATATTTCAGGAGTTCCCGTCGTGGCGCAGTGGTTAACGAATCCGACTAGGAACCATGAGGTTGCGGGTTCGGTCCCTGCCCTTGCTCAGTGGGTTAACGATCCGGCGTTGCCGTGAGCTGTGGTGTAGGTTGCAGACGCGGCTCGGATCCCGCGTTGCTGTGGCTCTGGCGTAGGCTGGTGGCTACAGCTCCGATTCAACCCCTAGCCTGGGAACCTCCATATGCCGCGAGAGCGGCCCAAGAAATAGCAACAACAACAACAACAACAATAACAACAACAACAACAAAAACTAATATTTCAGTATTTCTATGAATAAAAGTACTATGCTGCACTGTCTTGAGATGAAGAGTGTTTTTGGAGGACAGGACTAAAACCTGTAACAGTAGCACTGCAAGAACAGCAATGCCCATTTTTACTCCCCGGGAAAGCTCTTTATCCTCTAAACCTTCCTGACTCCCCCTTCTTCCCGAACTTCTTCATATATATTGTCTTTCATAAATGAGAACCTAGGAGTTGGAGGGACACTGAACTATGAGCTGACTGAGAACAGAAATATTTTTAATTTATTTGGCTAGCCCAAGCATCTACTAGCGATTAGCGGATATTCTAGAAAGACCAAAAAAAGCAAGCAGTCATGTTAGTTTATGCATAGGAAAATATCAATAGAGCACAAAATACAGAAGCGAGAGAAGAGACAAATTAAATATATATAGTATGCTTACATAGGAGAAAGAAGGGGTTTTAGACATGGACGAAGGATGTATTGGATAGAGTTGATTTACAGCTTGGTCAGGAACAAATCTAGCTTCAACTATGGGAAAGCCTGGATGCCTGTCTTCGTTGGCTAAGCTAAGAGCAGTGGGATTTGTGATGGGCCATTCTAAGTCTGACACTCCCCTGGTGACCAGCAGGGGCAGCTTGCTTACTGGTGTCATTTACATGACATAACTGGTACATAGTCTGGCTTGATGAAGTCACCACATGGGCTTAAAAACGCCCCTGGGAATTTCTGCCTTGAATTCTCCCAGGGTCACCATTCATCACACATCTCTCGGTGGTTCACCTGGGAGATGAAGCAGATCTGCATGAGAATCACGACCTCCCTTAGACCTCCAGGACTTGTCTGAACTCTCTCTCTTGCTGCATCTTATCTTTGCTTTTAAATAGAAGCTTTATGTGAGTATGTCTGTGAAGTCTCATGAGTGCTTTCAAATAACAGAATTTGTAAAACTCTTGGCAAAGTGCATTCCCGGGAAAAGAACATGAAACAGGGCGAGGAAAGGGCAATTGGAAGAAGAGGTAAATAAGTTGGGAATTGGAGAAAAGACTGCTTCAGGTTTCGTTATTGTAGCATCTGATTTGAATTGTCCATGGCTGCACATGTGTTAAGTGCAAACCTGCGTAAAACCTGTCACTAAAGTCTCTAGTCAGAGCCCATTAGCCTTTCCTATTTTAACGGGTTTCTTCTTGGCTTGTACTACAAAAAGATGGCAATCCAAGCCCTACGCGTTGCTGAAGTGTGTGGTGGACAGTTGCTACCAAAAAGGCAATATCAAGGACTTTTGAAAAAACGAGCCAAAACAAGGATGTTGTAGTCCAGTCAATGAAGAGATGTTAAAAGTTCTGCTTTCATGTCTCTCATTGTTTTTCTTTCCTCCAACTGAAGCATTAGTGGCAAAATTCTCTTTATGTCTCTAGAAGCCAGTAAGAATTTGACTTGCATCATTTGAACAAATGAGCAGATGGGATTCTGGTGCGTGAAACTCATATTTCTGTCACTTGAGTTTAGGTCTAAAATTGTGAATCTCTTAGCTATTCGTCTCCAGCAAAAAAGAATATGAATCTTTCCAAACCCCGCATGATTTACGCAGGCTGACTTGCCTTGAAAAGTTAGACTTAATGCCAGGCTATTAATGTCTGAAATCAGGTTAACAGATATTTCAATGTGGGCCCACACTTCAGCATTATATTCTATTTCATCATATCTCCGACGGTATACCATCAGGCAGTACTTATCACTGTTTATAGCTAAGCCATCACCTTTTTCACACGTTTAACTAAATAAAAAATAAATTCCATCATTTCCAAATGATCAACCAATAACTCACTAAAAATAATCAAAATTCTCATTTTGATTCTCTGAAGTTAATATTCAGATAATGAAGAGAGAAAAAAATGGTATTACCCCTAAGGTTAGACTATATAAAGCAGAGGGAAACATCATTAAAAACAAAACAAACAAAAAAACTGTTTCACTCATTCACAGTTCCATGATTGAAATATTAAAAAAAAAAAAATTTTTTTTAAATTTAGAGTAAGCAAGAAGCATGCATGGTTTGAGTCCTAGGCTGGAAACTAGCACCCCCCATCAGTTCCACTGCATTTTATTGAAAGTTGAGTTCTATAACTTAACTTCCCTTTCTTAGAATATCTGTGATAGAATTGAGGTTGTGTTTTGTTTTTTTAATGCTCATTTTAGGTTAGATTCATAAGCTATTTTGAGAAGCATTCTTCCTTTTTATCTTCTGGAAACTTTTGTAGATAATCAGCCTTATTTCTATTAAGTATTTAAAATAATTCATTGGGGGAAATATTTGGATCTTCATGCCAAGTTAAGTGTTTCAGTATTTATGCTCATTATGTAAAAAGTAATTCTGTAGTGTGTTATCTTTTCTTCTTGTGTGTTGCTTCTCTTTCTCTCCCTCCCCCTTCCCTTTATCTCTCTCTGTCTTTCACCACTTTTGTCAGACTTATTAATCTCTTCGAGTTCTAATATTTGATATTGTTGGTTCTAGTTATATTTGATTTCTGACTCATTTATTCCTATTTTGGGATTCATTATTTCTGTGCTTCTACTCACTATTTTTACTTTGCTGTTGGTCTTCTAATGCTTCAGATTCATTCTTAGAACATCAATTATCCCTTTTATTCTTTTATTTACATATACATTTATGGTTATATATTATTCTGTAAGTACCTCTTTGGTTACATCCCAAATGCATTGAAATACTGTATTTTTAATCGTATGTCGGTGCAAATAACTTCTTATTTCTATTGTGACATTTTCTTTGGCCCATGAGTATGAGTTACTTATAAGTAAATTATTTAATAGCTTCACATTTGAGGATTTTTTAAATATAAATAATTGTTCATTTATATTCTTCATTGCTTAATTAATGTGGTCAGAGACCATTGCCTAAATAATGAATATTTAGGGTTTGGAATTTGTCACTTGAAATCAAAACCAGAGACTCCCCAGTCATCTTTAAAAATAAGAGTTATTATTTCCGAACAAAAAGGTCACAGACAAAACTTTTACAAAATTAATGTATTTAGTCTTAAGGACAACAGTAACTCAGGCTTTGCTGCATCAAACTGAATTCAGTTCTTTTCCCACCACTTTTCCTCCACTGGCTGTCATCCTGATCTCAAGTAATAAATTCCTTGGGTAAGAATACACAAAAATCTTCCAAGAGCAAGCAAAAATTTTCAGGCAATGTGTAGTCAAAAATCCAGGTTTAGGCAATAAAATTTTCCCAGCTCCGTGGAAGGAAAATTCTGCCACCACTATCCTGGATTTACATTACTGAGCAGAAAGTAATCAATAATAACAGAATAATAAACAAATTTCTTAATGAATTTGCTTAACAAATTAACTCATTTCAGAACAAAAGGAAGGGCTGCCCTGAAGTCAACATATATTTTCCACCCCAAAAGACAGAAACTACTTGGAACTTCCAAATATCGCTTTTTTTCTAGCCTTAAAATCTTACCTTTCAATAATAGACACCTTATCTGCTTAGAGTATGATTTTTCCATGACCTTTTCTGTCATATTCCTTCAAATAATTGGATTTGAGGATTTCCTAAAGGAGCTGAGACTACATTTCATGAGTTACCCTCCATCTGGTAGGAGCATGCTAATAATTCTCATTAGTATTTTAAAGTAATCTTTTATAAGCTACAAGAAAAACAAAAATATCTAGAGATATGTTTTCTTTCTCTCGAATACAGAAATATGTACATTCTTTAAATGTGGGTAAGCATGCCTTCCTTCAGCTTTATTTTACTTTATGTACATTCCTTAAGAGTCTGTCAGCCCCCCGTATTTTTCCTTAATTTCAGAAGTGAGTTTTAGAAAATGGATATGAGAAAAGAAGCTGTATAGTTATAGCCTTTAAGGATGCAAGCAAAATTCTAAGACAGAGTTCTGTCTGTCATGGTAAACATAGAAAGAAAAACCATTGTAAAATACTAAATCCTGAGAAGACAAAATCAGATTCAATGAATAGGTATTGATTTCGATGACATGAAACAAATGGAACAGTTCACTTTCTTTTTTTTTCTTGTGATTAAAACTCTTTAAGAAACATTTACGAAAATACACGAGCTTATGTTTTTGCTTTAGAAAGTATGGTCATAACATACTACTGGGTTCTTGAGGATTTCAAACTTGAAATCTTATTTTTAGATCTGTATGTATAAGTGGTGAAGGTTTTTGAGATTTTTAAAAAATTTTTTATTACAGTTGATTTACAATATTTTGTCAATTTCTGCTATATAGCAAAGTGACCCTTTCATACACACACACACACACACACGCATTCTTTTTCTCACATTATCCTCCATGCTGTTGCATCACAAGTGACCAGATATAGTTCCCTGTGCTATACAGCAGGACCTCATTGCTTATCCACTCCAAATGCTGTAGTTCGTATCTACTAACCCTGAACTTCCAGTCCATCCCACTCCCTCCTCCTTCCCCTTGGCAACCACGTTTTGAAAATCTGTTTAAATAAGTCTAGAGTTGCTCACAATAATCCTCAAAGTAACACATACTTGACATGAGCTTTTAAAATAAATACTGTTGCAGGGGAGTTCCCATCGTGACTCAGAGGAAACAAATCTGACTAGCATCCACGAGGACGCAGGTTCAATCCCTGACCTCGCTCAGTAGGTTAAGGATCTGGCATTGCCATGAGTTGTGGTGTTGGTGGCAGACGCAGCTCAGGTCTGGCGTTGCTGTGGCTGTGGCGTAGGCCAGTGGCCACAGCTCCAATTCGACCCCTAGCCTGAGAACCTCTATATGCCACAGGTGCGGCCCTAAAAATAAATAAATAATAAAATAAATAAAATAAATGCCGTTGTAGATTTTATCTCCTCTTATTAGTGCCCATTTTTCCCTTCAGTCCTCTTAATATTTAGTTTATTCAGGTGCTCTGATGTTGGATGCTTACAGTTGCTATAACTTCCTGATGAATTGACCCTTTTCTTATTATATAATGTTCTCTTTTGTCCCTTGTGACAGTTTTTGACTTAAAGTCTGTTTTGTGTAAGTATAGGTACACCTACTCTCCATAATTTACCATTCATATGAAATGTCTTTTTCCATCCCTCTGCTTTCAGCTTATGTGTGATCTTAAATCCAACGTGAATCTCTTGTAAATAGCATATAGTTGGGTCTTGTTTTATGAACCACTCATATGAAAGTTCCCAAGCTAGGGGTCGAATCAGAGCTACAGCTCTTGGCCTACACCACAGCCACAGCAATGCAGGATCCAGGCCACATCTGCGACTTTTACCGCAGCTCACAGCAATACCGTGAGCAAGGCCAGGGATCGAACCCTCATCCTCACGGATACTAGTTGGATTCATTTCCCTATGCTACAATGGGAACTCCCCATGTATATTTTTGGTATGTGGTGAACATTGTCTTGTAAATTTTGAAAACTCCAGATTTCCCCTGATCACCATCTCCACAAACAGGCTGCCCAGGTGACCAGGTGTACCAGTGTGATAAGGCTGGTCCCTGTCACAAATTCCCCTTCTTAACCTCCCTGGACTGTGACCTTGTGATATTCAAAAGCACCAATTAAATCCACGCCCTCACCTCCAGTAAAGACGCTCAGCCACGGGTCCTCATTCAGCCTGAGTTGGATGAACTCTCTCCTTTGGCACTCCTCCCATATGGCCCCTGTGTGTCATGCGTGCTACCCTCTTCCAGGATTTCTTGTGCGTCTCCATGGTGTTATTCCATGTGTGCACCACTCTGATCATCATATATATATATAGTCTTTATTGGGCCCCATCCACGGCATATGGAGGTTCCAGGCTAGGGGGTTAAATCGGAGCTGTATTTGCTGGCCTACACCACAGGCCCAGCAAGAGGGGATCCAAGCCACATCTGCAACCTACACCACAGCTACAGCAATGCCAGATCCTTAACCCACTGAGTGAGTCCAGGGATCGAACCCGCGTCCTCATGGATGCTGGTCAGATTCATTAACCACTGAGGCACGACGGGAATTCCTAAATCAGTCTACTTTAAATCTTCAAAATGTGATGTCTTCCAAGATTTGTGTTAAGCAAGTAAAAGTGTTTTTTAAATATTAATTGAATCTGAAGTTCAAATGAGAGTGCTGTGTGAAAAGTGATATGGTATGTATTTCAGCAAACCAAGCCTATTGGAAACAAGTCTAATGGTCCAGCCACAATTGCCCATTAGTGAATTCTTTCCCTTTGCAAACTTTAAAACCTAGCAAGAAAGAATCTCAGGCCATTAGGGCTGAAATGTCAATAACTGCAAATGTCCAAGGTGGGCCAACTGAAACATTCAGAAGTTATTCATTTCACAAATTTTTGTTGTTAGTGGTCCCTAGAGAAAGAGCCATTTTTTTTCTCTTTTGATCTATATTAGTTTCCTTTCTTTTTTGAGCTTTCAGGAATCTGTAAACTTAAACCGTGGTTCTCAGAATTAAAAGGTGCACATTTTGGTAGAATAGTTTATTTTCTACACTCTCAAGCTTTACAACATAATACAAGTCACTCAAACTACTGCATCGAGTGTTTTCATTTACAAAATAAGAGTAATTAATATTGGCTTCACATAAATCACAGAGCTTATATGAAAAAAAAATTAGATGGGAAGGTTATTTTCAAATGGCAGTTCTCTTGTGGCTCAGCAGGTTAAAGCTCTGGTGTTGTCGCTTCTGTGGCTTGGAGCTCTGCTGTGGTGCAGTTTCAATCCCTGGCTGGGAACTTCTGTATGCCACTGGTACCACCAAAAAGAAAAAACAAACAAACAAAAAAACCCTTCAAATTTCAGTGTATTAAAGCAAATACACAGTTTTAAGAAAAATGTTTCTTAAATATAATGCTAGTACATTTTAAGATCAAAATATGTTTTCCTGAAAACAATGCTAGTACATTTTAAGATCAAAAAGAGATTTCAGATTTCAGCTGGTATATGTTTTATGCTCAGATAAGAGCAATTGTCCTTATATCAGAAGAAAATTTCCTTTAATAAAAGTAAATACGGAGTTCCTGTTGTGGCGCAGTGGTTAACGAATCCGACTAGGAACCATGAGGTTGCGGGTTCGGTCCCTGCCCTTGCTCAGTGGGTTAACGATCCGGCGTTGCCGTGAGCTGTGGTGTAGGTTGCAGACGCGGCTTGGATCCCCCGTAGCTGTGGCTCTGGCGTAGGCCGGTGGCTACAGCTCCGATTCGACCCCTAGCCTGGGAACCTCCATATGCCGCGGGAGCGGCCCAAGAAATAGCAACAACAACAACAACAACAAAAAAGACAAAAAAAAATAAATTAATTAATTTAAAAAAAAGTAAATACTTTACCCCACATGGTCTAATCATTCTCACAAATTTTCTCAATTTACATCATCTAGTTGTTTTTCAGCAGTAAGTCTGTTCCATAGTCTATATTTTAGGGCTAAAAAAAGTAAAGACAGAGGTTGCCAAGTGACATTAGTGATAAAAACTTAATTAGAATGAAAGATCAGGACTTGCAAAATTGCAGCTTCGAAATCCAGAGATTTGGATTTTTTGAAGCTTTAGAGGAAGAAAATACGCAAAAAAGTTGCTCAGAGCTGACCGAACCCCAATCTTCTATGTTCAAACAAAAGATGGTCTGTATATGAACATATTTTAAATCCTTTTTTGGGGGGGTTTCAATTCAATGCAAACTTTTTAAAAAAAATCTGATTTTATCAGTCAAGACTAAGTCAGGAAAGAAGACCTAGGAGTGCTGTAGGCTTAAGGGATTTAGCACAGTAAATAGATATTACAGGGTTCTAGGAAGAGAGGGTGATACATAAGTTCCCAGAATTCCAATGGAATTAGAAGATCAAAGGAAAAAAAAAAAAAAACCACATTAATCAGCCTTACTGAAACACTGGTTTGAGTGGACAGTTAGAGTGTGCAAGGAAATGCTGAGAAGCCAAAGATTTTCAGCTTCCATAGTGGGATCAGGAAACTCGTTGGAGAGGGCTATGGGACACTGTTACCTCCATGTAGCTGCTGTTTCTGTGGGTCTCTTGCCCAGTATCTGAGCATGGCCCTGGGGCCGCCTTTTTCCAAGTACACACAAGAAAAGGCAAAGCCAAGGCCATGGCCTGACTGATTTGGCCAGTAAAGATACCATGAATCATGTTTAGATTAAGACAGTTGTTTATTATTATTATTATTATTATTTTGGCCATACCCACAGCATGCAGAAGTTCCCAGGCCAAGGACTGAACCCGCGCCACAGCAGAGATCTGAGCCACTGCAGTGACAATGCTGGATCCTCAATCCACTGAGCCACGTGGGAACTCCAAGACAGTTTATTATTGACATACTGAAAGGAAGAATAGCCAAAAGCACCACCAGCTCCCTTGTCCCCAATACCCTCAAGGACGATGGACACAAAAGGAGCAGGGGACTGCAGTGTAGACTGTGGGATGTATCAGATGTATCCCTGCCGAGGAGCCAAGTTGAGACCGCAGCGGAGAGGTTTCGGTCTGCACTCTGTTTTGAGGCGTCCAGACAGCAAGCCTCATCCATCATCAGAACTTTCAAGGGGATGCGAATCTCTTATGACCCTTCCTGAGGGGATAGGGAGGTGACAGGGTGACGTCAAGATGGCTCCTTGCAGGCCCCCATCCTCTCATGTTCTGGAAGGATCACAAGATGTTCTGCCAAGACTCCAATAAGCTGCATTTCAAAGCCTTTCCCTGATTTTTTTTTTTTTTTTTTTAATAACCTCACAGAGTGTGTTACTCAAATTGCCTCCAAGTTCCAAGTCCTCTGGGATTCCTGCCTGGGTCCTGAGGAGAGGGGCCTGCGGTGAAAATTTTAAGAGCTTTTTCCTCTGAAATCTCTCTAAGAACTGAGAGTAAAAGGCAGACCTACTTTGTAAAGCTTTGATAAAAGAAAGGAGGACAGTAGTCCCTAAAGCCAGCATCCAGAGTGGGAGAGAGAAAACGGTGAAGGCCAGGGGCAGCAGGCAGGGGTGTATTCAACCTCAGGTTAGTTTCTGGAGGCTTTCTGAACTAATTTGGAGGTCTGTCAGCACTGCCCCCTCCCCTCCCCTTCCATTGTGACGACTGAGGTAAGGCAACTAATAGTGTTTTATTCCTGTTATTTTGTGGCTTTTATATCCTCACACTCCTGTAGTATAGGAATTATCCATGTTCTTCTTTTTCTAAAAGAATAAATTAGGACTTAGAAATGTTAAACCTTGGAGTTCCCGTGGTGGCTCAGCAAGCTAAGAACCTGACAGAGGAGTTCCCATTGTGGCTCAGCAGTAATGAACCTGACTGGTATCCATGAGGATGTGGGGTCAATCCCTGGCCTTGCTCCGTGGGTTAAGGATCTGGCATTGCCATGAGCTGTGGTGTAGGTCGCAGATGCAGCTCAGTGCCTGAATTGCTGTGGCTGTGGCATCTCCCTCAGCTGCACCTCCGATTCCACATACCCTGGCCTGGGAACTTCCATATGCCACAGGTGCGGCCCTAAAAAGAAAAAAAAAGAAAGAAGAAGAACCCAAGAGAGTGTCCTTGACGATGCAGGTTCAATCCCTCACCTCGCTGAGTGGGTTAAGGATCTAGTGTTGCCACAAGCTGTGACATAGGTCATAGATGCGGCTTGGATGCGGTGTTGCGGTGGCTGTGACATGGGCCTCAGCTGCAGCTCCAATTCGACACACCCTAGCCTGGGAACTTCCATATGCCACAGGTGTGGCCATAGAGATAAAAAAAGAAAGAAAGAAGTGTTAAACTTTGAAAGGAGCACTTGTAATCTTAAGTAGACATTATTATTCTACTTAGTAATATTCTATTGTATAATAACCTTGTTATTCAAGGTTTAAATTATCCATGTAAATTTATCATCATTAACGAGTGAATAAAAGTGAAAGGCATAGTTGGTAAGCAGGGGTACAGCATGTAAATGTCTGTTTGTAATGTAAGTAGGTGCCAACAGAGCCCTTTATTTTGAACAAAAAGCTGTGAAGACTAAATAAGCATAAAGTTTAAGGTTCAAAGCAAATAACTGTCTCAAAGTTAATTAGCTTGAATTTTAACACAGAGCTCAGCTTTAAAAGAATTTTAGGCATTCGCAAATGGATTTTGTAGTAACAGCTGTAGCACCTCCTAACCAGATATTCAACTACTTCTACTTAGGATTAGTCTTTCTTTACTATACCCATCCCCACTCCTTATGCTGAAAGACGAATATACAACCAGACAATGTCCAGACCATACACTAAAACAGAACTCTCACCTACAACCTGCAGCAACCAGCAGAGGAAGCCAACGTGTAAACTGCGGTGACCAGTTCAGGAAGCCAAACCACAACCTCTGTAGCAATTGATTCTAAATGGCCAGGGCTTGACTAATACCTGACAGCTTCTCCTACCTTTCCCCTACCTCCTACCAACAACCAACCAGAGAAAGGCAAACACACCATTAACGAATCACACAGGAAAACTTGCTTCTAGGCGGCCTGCCCCCAGCTTCTCCCTCTCACTAGCCAAGTCTTTTTTCTTTTGTCCCAGGCTGTTGTTCAGATAGTTACACACACATATTCATAGCTGCATCTTTTTTTTTTTTTTGTCTTTTTAGGGCCACACCTTCGGTGTTTGTAGGTTCCCAGTTTAGGGGTCGAATCAGAGCTGTAGCTGCCAGTGTACACCACAGTGACAGCAACACGGGATTGGAGCCGCATCTGCGACCTACACCACAGCTCATGGCAACACTGAATCCTTAACCCACTGAGCAAGGCCAGAGATCAAACCTGGGTCCTCATGGATACTAGTCGGGTTCGTTACCGCTGAGCCACAGTGGGAACTCCCTCATAGCAGCATCTTGATGGCAGCCTGCGGAAGACCCTGAAGTAGAGAGTCCTGTTAGCTGCACCCAGATTGCTGACCACCAGGAACTGTGAGATAATAATTTCAAACTATTTTAAGCCACTGAATTTTGGAGTAATTTGTTGTGTAGCAATAGACACAAATTACACTATTCCTACATGGGGTAAATCTCTACCTGCCATTGTGGGAGGGGAGTGAAGTCCATCTTTGTTTTAATGGGGATTGCTGAATGGGTCATCATTTTAGATATCTAAATAGTACTGTGATCTTCTAAATCAAATACTTAATATCAAAGGAAGAAGACACCTAATGTGTAGCAACAGATTAAATAAAAATTTTGGCCAGGGGAGTACCCGTTGTGTTGCAGCGGAAACAAATCTGGCCAGTATCCATGAGGATGCTGGTTTGATCCCTGGCCTCACTCTGTGGGTCAAGGATCCGGCATTGCGGTGAGCTGTGTTGTAGGTTGCAGACTTGGCTTGGATAACACATTGCTGTGGCTGTGGTGTAGGCCAGCAGCTGTAGCTCGGATTTGACCCCTAATCTGGGAACTTCCATATGCTGCGGGTGTGGCCCTAAAAAGCAAAAAAGAAAAAGGAAAAAATTACTTTGGCCAGGAACATTTTGATGTCTTTTCTCCCAACACAGAGAAAAAATAAATGACATTGCCATTTCTTCATATTGACATTTTATTTCCCTTTTCTTAGCTTGTATGACAGGTTAAGGAAGAATAAAAGAGTCAAATGTATAGAATTTCATAAATTCTAGGCATATACAATTCCTGTTTATAAGGTCTGGAGGGCTGTTTAATAAATTTTACTACAAAATCAAAGATGTGAAAATAGGGCTATTTTGTTCTCACTCTGTTTTACGCAAAGATGACTCAAGGCAGATAAACTTGGGCAATTTGGTAAATTACTGCTTGACCTTCAAAAAATTAGGCCCATCAGGTTAGTCCTAGGCCTGAATCCTAGCTATTTCATTCCTTTGATTGATAGGATCCTGTATCAGCAGGGTGAGAAAAAGAGAGAAAACAAACTCTCTCATCCACATGAAAGGAATGTGCAGCTGATGGGACCCATCCAGGTGGTCTGTTCTCAAAGTGACAGAACAAGTGACTTCCCATGTGGCATTGAGAAATCTCATTGAGGTGACTGGAGAAAGAGTCAGAAAAGTCCTTCTACGAGGCTAGCATCTGCTCTGCTCACCCTCTGCTATTTCAAGTGTTTAGTTTTGAATCCTGAAGCCCTTTTAAGCATCTCCTATTAAAATGTAAATGTGCTTGGGAGGAGGAGTCATTGTTATTTGTTATCAATAAAAAGTCGGAAGTAACTGGCATGAGTCATCAAAGAGTCTAGGACATATCTGAAGCAGCAGGTGCATAAACATCTCCCTCTAAGTCATGGCCACGGGCAAAGGACTGTCATCAACACTAACAGCACACAAAGCGTGATGAGATCCAATAACTTACAGTTCTGCCTATAGGGATTTTTGCAGCCTCATTAAAAGCCAAAGCCAACATTCACATTAAATTCACATTGGAATGCTCTTGAGCTATGCTTTTTGGTTGTCTCATTGCTGTGAACTCATCGATGGCACTATCACAAAGTTGCAGGGTTCCTTAAAGGAAGGTGGAAAATTGAAAATATGGCAGGATCATATCCTTGTATCCAGAATCAGTTTCTGCAGACTCAGCGAGGCATCTATGAGAAGAAAAGGCAAGTGGCCCCACTTCCAAGTTTTCCATTCTCAAAACTATGGTGAGCAAAAAAGCTTTTTTCATAATTATTCTTAAGGCTGAGAAGTCATCTGTAGCTGTAAAGTATAAAATACTAAGCTTGGAAGTGAATCAGGTGAGTGGAAAGCAAGTCCATACCACCGTTTTTCAACCTCTCAGAGTATTTGACAGCATTTGTTAGATGAGTCAGGATTTTTATAACCCAAATGTTTATCTGTAGATTGGTACTTTATTAAAAATTTCCACTGGGTAAGATAACATGTTACCAAAAAAAACACTCTCATAAATGGATTCCCTGGTTTTTTACCAAAATATAATTTTTTACCAAAATATAATTGACATACAATATTAGGTTAGTTTCAGGTGTATTACATGGTAAATTGACATTTGCATACATTATGAAATGATTATCACAATAAGCCTAGGAACCATCTGTCTGCATAAAAAGTAATTACAATATAATTGACCATATGCCTTATGCTGTATAGTCTATCCCCGTGACTTATTTACTATATAATTGAAGGATTGTACCTCTTACTCCCCTTCACCTATTTCACCCACCAAAACAAAAATCTTGTTTTGTTTTTTTGGATTTTTTTTAATTCCACATATGAGTGAGATCATACAGTATTCTTCTGACTTATTTCACTTAGCATAATACCGTCTAGACCCAGCCACATTGTCTCAAATGACAAGACAATTTCTTTATCCATTTATTTGTCAATGAATAGTTGCATTGCTTTCATATCTTGGCTACTATAAATAATGTGAGACTGAATATAAGAGTGCAAAAAGCTTTTCGATTTAGTGTTACTGTTCTTTTCAAGTTAGTACCCAGAAGTGAAGTTGCTGGATCATGTGACTGTTCTATTTTTCATATTTTGAGGAAGCTCCATACTTTTTTCCATAGTGATTATATCAATTTATAATCGCACCAACAATACATGAAAGTTCCTTTCCTCCATCCCTCCAGCACTTAATATGTATTGTCTTTTTGATCATAGCCATGCTGACAGATGTGAAGTGATATTTCATTGTGGTTATGATTTGCATTTTTAGTGATGATTAGTAATGTTGTACATCTATTCATGTGTCCATTGGTCATCTCTATGCCTCTTTGGAAAAATGTCTGTTCAGGGCCTATGCCCATTTTTTAATTTGATTGTTTGCTCTCTTTCTTTTCTTTTTCTTTTTTTCTTTTTTTTTTTTTTTTGAGTTGCATGAGTGCTTTCTATGTTTTGGATATTAACTCCCTATTATCCATAAGGTTTGCAGATATCATCTCTCATTCAGCAGGCTGCCTTTTTGTATTGTTGATAGTTTCCTTTACTGTGAAAAAGCTTTTTAGTTTCATGCAGTCCCAATTGTTTATTTTCACTTTTGTTTCCTTCTCTTGTGGAGACAGATCCAAAAAAAAAAAAAAAATTTTGCTAAGATGGATGTCAAAAAGCTTACTGCCTGTGTTTTCTTCTAACAGTTTTATGGATCAAGCCTTACATTAAAGTCTTTTATCCATATTGAGTTTATTTTTGTATACGGTGTGAGAAAGTAGTCACTCTCATTCTTTTGCATATATGTATCAGTTTTTTCAACACCATTTATTAAAGAGGCTCCCTTTTCCTCATTGTATATTCTTGCCTCCTTTGGTATAGATTAATTGAACATAAGTGTGTGAGTTTATTTGTGGGCTCTCTATTCTGTTCCATTGATCTGTGTATCCATTTTTCTGCCAGTATGATACTGTTTTGATTACCGTAGCTGTTATTTAGTTTGAAATGAGAAAGCATAATACTTCCAGCTTTATTCTTTCTCAATATTGCTTGGACTACTCAAGGTCTTTTGTATTTCCATGCAAATTTTAGAATTATTTTTTTGAGTTCTCTGAAAAATGCCCTTGGTATTTTGATAGGGATGCACCAACTCTGAGAAATATGGTCATTTTAACAATCTTAATCCTTCCAATCTGTGAGCACAAGATATTTTTCTATTTATTTGCATCAACTTCAGTTTCTTTCCTCAGTGTCTTATAGTTTTCAGAGTACAGATCTTTCATCTCTTTGGTTAGATTTATCCTTAGGTATTTTATTCTCTTTGATGCAATTGTAAGTGGCATTTTCTTCCTAATTTCTCTTTTTGAGAGTTTATTGTTAGTATATGGAAATGAAACAGATTTCTCTTAATTTCATATCCTGCATTTTTACTGAATTCATCCGTTAGTTCTCATTGTTTTTTGATGGAGACTTTTAAGATTTTCTATATATAGTATCCTGTGCAAATCATTCCAGTTTTACTCTCTCCTTTCTCGTTTGCATATCTTTTTTTCTTCTTCTCTGATTATTGTGGCTAGGACCTCTAATACTCTGTTAAATAAAAGGGGTGACAGTGGGCATCCTTGTCTTGTTCCTGATCTTGGAGGAAAAGCTTCTAGCTTTTCACCATTGAGTATGATGTTAATTGTGGGTTTGTCATATATGGCCTTTATTATGTTAAGGCAGGTTCTCTCTATACCCACTTTGTTGAGAGTTTTTATCTAAATGGGTGTTGAATTTTGTCAAAAGCTTTTTCTGCATCTATTGAAATGATCATACGATTTTCGTTCTTTAGTTTATTAGTGAGATGTATCACACTGATTGATTTGTGTCATAAATGGATACTTACGATCTCTTCTTTATTGGTTTGCTGAGTTAAATAGTGTGATATTTCCACTCTGCAGAATCAATTAGAAAGTTGTAGTTTTCTTTCCTACCCTGGGAAATGAGGTCTGGATTGGGATTCAGAAATACTGTCTTTTTAATTATTAACCTATACTAACCTTTTAAAATACAAGTTAATTAGGAAAACACTATACTGGGTAGTATAGGAGAGAAAATGTTAGATTTAAAATTGTATAAATTATCATTGCACTGCTAGCAATAAATCAGAAAGGCAAAGTGAAATAAAAGCTAAATCTTGGGAACTAAGATAATCTCAAATTTATCTTTTTCTCTGAGGCTTCTTAGTGAACTCCAGAATGCCTACTTTGATAACTGCTTGGGGTGCTGAGGACAGAAACGAAAACTATGACTCTCCTCAAATGGGCAAGTTATAAGACCTGTATAGTTCTGAGTTCTCAAGGGATATCTCACAACCCCGCCCCTCCCCAAAAAGTGTATCCCACACCCAAAGGTCAGGATAAATACCTAAAAAAAGAATTGGCATTATTTTTAATTTTAAACTTTATTTTTTAAAAAGGCTAAAAATGAATTTTGCTCCTCTATAAATCTCCCATGATAATCCGTAACTGTGAGCTGGCATGAAAGTTTCTGGTGTGAATTAATGTTATTCATGAGACCCCAAATAATCACTAATTGATAATTTAAACATGAATTCATCTCAGATTATTGGGGTTCCCTGTTACCTAGGATACACAACCTGAATCTTCCCCCAGAGGAACTCACTTTTAACGCAGGTCTAAGAGCAAACCCACAGACCAAATTCCAAGAAAAATTACCTGCTCAAATGAAAAACAATTTTTTAAAAAAGCAAGCCAAGAAGAAAAATATTCAAGGAAATAATGCAACATGAGTGAGAGCTAGCTGAAAAATCAGAACAATAGAATAAAATATTAAAAGTCCTAAGATACTGAAATTATCAACCAAGGAATATAAAATAACCATATATAAATTGTTTAAGTAGAGGAAAAAGAAACTTGAGAATATGACCAAGAACCAAAGAGTATAAAGAATCAATATTCTTGCCACGAGCTGTGGTATAGGTTGCAGATGAGGCTCAGCTATGATGTGGCTGTGGCTGTGGCTTCAGGTCCAATTTGACCCTAACCTGGGAACTTCCATATACCATGGATGTGGCCCTACAAAGCAGAACAATCTTAGAAAGCAAAATTATATATTATATTGTTGTTTTCATATTAGACTATCTGTGAATCCAAGAGATTTGATGAAATTTCTAAGGTAGACCATTGGTTTATTTCTTTAGTTGAAGTATAGTTGATTTACAATGTTGTGTTATTTTCAGCTGTAAAGCAAGGTGATACAGTTATACACACACACACACACACACACACACACACACACACATATTCTTTTTCAGATTCTTTTCCTTTATAGATTATTACAAAATACTGAGTATAGTTCCCCGTGCTATACGGTAGGTCCCTATTGGATATCCCTATTTGGATTATTACAAAATACTATACTCAGTATTTTGTAATAATCTATAAAGGAAAACAGTCTGAAAAAGAATACTCCCTAAGATTCTAATTCCACAGATCTGGGGTGGGGCCCAGGAATATGCATTTTGACAGGCAAATTTTGTTGATTCTGATGGAGAACCTCTCAGGCTGAGAAACTGCAGAATGGGAGAAGAGAAAGGTTGAAGAAATTACTTTGGGAACAATTTGGAAGTCTGGAGGAAGATGTGTACTCAGTGGAGGAGAGAGGAATAAATGGCTGCAATTTGGAAATGGCTTTGCTACTATTTCAGAAAACAGAAAACACTGGAATTGGAATTTACCAGTTACTTTATCTGTCTTCAAAATGACTTCTCCTGATTCGTGGTTTGAATTTGAACATGTCTTCACGTCATAGCCCTCACAAACAGCCTACTCTGAGGACTGAGAAGATATTGGAGAACCCACATCCTTTTTCAGCCTATGATGAGTTAGAATTCTACTGCTCTAAGTGTTGTGTGGTTTTTTCTTTCACTTACCAAATGCTATTGCCATAATAAAATCAGTTACATTTAACTGGGTCACCACGCTGTACAGTAGGAAAAAAATATGTAAATAAATGATTTAAAAAATCAGTTACATTTTCAAAAAAAATCAATATTTAAACAACAAAAATAAAAGAACTGCAATACCCACTATGGCACAGTAGGTTAAGGATACGGCATTGTTGCAGCTACGGCATAGGTCACAGCTGTGGCTTGAATTCAGTCCCTGGCCCAGGAACTTCCATATGCTGTGGAGTTGTCAAAAAATAAAATAATAATATGGTCAAAAATTAAATAATAATGATATTAATAATAATAATAAAACCTATAGAATTAAATAATACATTTCCTTATAAGTCACTGGATATGCAAACAAAAATTAGGCTGTAGTGCAATGGGAAAGGTTTTTTTTTTTCCACTAAATGGAACAATTGGTTATTCTTTTGGAAAAATATGTATATGGATTCCTTCCAGACATTATAACAAAACAATTTCAGATACTTAATACATCCAAGTATGAAAAGCAGAGCAATAAAACTTCCAGAAAATGACATAGAAAAATATATAAATTGTATCGGGATTGTGAAAGAATTTTTTAAAAAGACACAAAAGCTCATTGATAATATAAAAAGATCAATAAATGAGTGCATTAAAATTATAAACATCTATTAATAAAACCCACAAAAGTGAAGAAGTGAGGTAGAGCCCAGGAGAAGAAATTCACAACACTTATAGACAACAAACAACTTATATACAGAATAGATGAAAAATTTCTGCCTATCAATGAGGGAAATAAAATTAAACCAAATTAACAAGCTGACTAATAACCCAATTAGGCATTTCAAAGTACAGTATAGCCACATGGCTACTTAGTGTATGGAAAGGTGTTCAATGCTATTAGTCATAAAGAAAAATGAAGATTAAATCCATAGTGAGATTCAGCTGCAAATCCATCAGAATAGCCAAGATTATAAAGACTAACAATACCAGTGTGTAGGGGGGTGCAAGATAGCTTAAAATCTCACGCACTGTGAGTGAACATGTGAATTCACACAACTGCTAAAAAGTATTTGGCAAGACCTTCCAAAGCTGAATATACACACATACCATGACCCAGAAATGTATCCAAAATAATTATATGCCTGCGTGTACCAAAGTGTATGTAGAGGAATGGTTGTAGCAGCATAATAACAATAATTATTATTAATAATAATAAAACTGAAAGAACCCAATTGTTCACTTGTAGTAAAATGGATAAATAAATTATGGCATGTTTATCCAATAGACTGCTTTGAGCAATGAGCAATGTTTACTGCTATATGCAACAGGTAGATAAAACTTAAAAATATAGTGTCAAACATACAAAGCCAGGCCCATTGAATACATACAGTATGATTCCATTCATAATGTATAAAAATGGTAAAAAATTAGTTTAAAAAATATTAAGTGTAGTATAGCAGTTACCCTGTGGGGAAATTTTTCTAACTTGATTTTAGGAAAGTTTTTGATCTATTTCTTGGTCAGGGTGCTGGTTTTAAGAAAGTGTTCATTCTGGGGAAATTATTCTGTACACTTAGGATTAATGTGTTTTTGAACTGTTTGATCTTCTTGAATAAAAAGTTTGCTAAAAATTATAACACATTCATACAAATTTCCTCTAATTCCAACAGAGAACAAATTTGAAATATATATAGGATAGCTCCTTCTCAAGGCTCTGCCTTCCAGGCATGACCTTTAAAGGTGTAACACTTTACATTCATACAGAGAGGAAAAGTTGCAGACAGAGAATGTGCCTTGGAGGTTTCCAGGAACATTTTGACCTGATCTATGTGGACAGTTGCAAGAATAAAAGATTATCACATCCCCTCAGGGGCCTTGTAGGCACCTAGAAATTTGCAACAAGCCACAGCCATCCCCTTCTAATATAAAAGAAGACTGAAATCTCTCTCGGGTAAGATGGTTCTTTGGGACACTAGTCCACCATCTTCTTGGTCTTCCGGCTTTCCGAGTGGTCACTCTTTGTTGCACAAACACCTCATCTCTTGATTTATTGGCTTGTAGTGCACCTAGCTGCAAAAGCTTGGACTCAGTAACATAATCACCTCGTTCCTATCCATCTAATTCTTTCAATTTTCTGTTTTATTAATTTTATTCTACAGTTCAAATAACCAGATGATCCACAGCTCAATTCACAACTGCTTGGGCAGCCTGCTTTCCAGCAGGGCTCCAACTGTGTAATCTCTTATGTCCCAACCCTTGGTAATTCTAAGAATGGAAGGTTGCCTATCGTGATTAACACACTTATAATTTCCTCCACCTTATAACCCCTAAGTGTGGACCCTTGCACTTGATTCTGTATGTAAAATAACTTTTTGCAAAATTCTTCACAAACATGTTATCATCAATTTAAATTTCATTCTATAAACAAGAAAACTGATGTTCAGAGGGCTTCCTCAAGATAGTTCAGCTGATATGTAGTAGAGAATTTTCCACTTAGTCATGGAAATTTTGTAATAATTCTTTTTTTTTTGTCTTTTTGTCTTTTCTAGGGCCACTCCTGTGGCATATGGAGGTTCCCAGGCTAGGGGTCGAATCGGAGCTGTTGCCGCCGGCCTACGCTGAGCCACAGCAATGTGGGGTCTGAGCCACATCGGTGACCTACACCACAGCTTACGACAACGCTGGATCCTTAACCCACTGAGCGAGACCAGGGATCGAACCCGCAGCCTCACCGTTCCTAGTTGGATTTGTTAACCACTGAGCCACGATGGGAACTCCTGTAATAGTTCTTATGTCATATCTACACATCCCCAACATTATTTCCTTAGTTGGACAGGAAAATTTTTAAAAGCAGAGTTCCATATCTTTTTCTTTAGTGTCTGTCCACAGTGTGTCATAGAGCTGTCAGTGCACGATAGGTAATTAATAAGTGATGCTTGAGAGATGGAAATATTCTACACTCTTGTTAGTATTGGAGCACCTAAAAGCACATCATTCTGAGCAAAGACCTGAATGTCTAACATGTCATCTCAATTCCACAAGATGTCCCATGAGCATTCTGCTTTTTTTTGTAAAATAAGCTTATAGTTTATTAAAAAGTTAGTCTTATGAAGGAAGCATAGGAGACATGTAAGTAGGCACTAGGATAATTGGACTAATGTTTCTTTGTATTAATGTCACTACTTAAAATAATAGGAAAATTCCAACATTTGTTCTTTAGCGACTAGCAATGATTTGAAAACATCTGCACTATATAGCTTCAGTGGAATTAATACACAAACAGGCACAACAGAAAAGCAGATACAGCAATTCACCGAGAAGGTATGTTCTCCTTATCTGATCAGAGTCATTATTTTTCCATATGATGCTATAAAAGAAGGAGCTGAGCAAGGGCAAAACTGGTCAGCATTGAAAGAGGATTTTTCCAAAGGCAATTCCAGGACCCCCAAAATCTGAAAAGAAATGCCAGTATTTTCATTAGTGGATCTTTTTCCTCTTTAGCATAAAGAGATTTATAAGTGCCCTGAAAGTTACTGTCGTTGAGGCTTTTTCTAAGGTGAAATGTAAAGGGAATAATCCAGACCTTCTGGTCATTAAATTTCATATGACGTTTTTTCCGAAGGGCAAGAAATTAAAAGCTCACTCTCATTAACATAAATACAATTCATTTTACCCTAAGATCAAGCACTTAGAATTGTCATTTTGAAAATTTGTAATATCCCTTCACAATTCTGAGACAAGATCAAAGTAAATACCAGAAGAGACTATTCCATATTCTCATCTTCAAAGCATCACAATGCAAACACTCAGACTTCAGCCACCTTGGGGGTACATAATGTATACCAATCATGACCATTTAGGTGTTCTCTTTTTTTTGATGACAAAAACTCTAGAAAATATAAAAAGTTCCCCTAGTATAAAACTGATTATGGAAATACTATACCCTCTGCTTCCTTCCTCTAGCATCTCACCTCTTGGGAAAAATGGCTGCTCCCAGCTACAAAGCACTTACGAGTAACAGTGAAACTTAAGGGACTCTTCCAGGAAACACACACACATAGATGCACAAACACATACTAGCACTTTCTGGATAGCATCCTTTGAATTGGTGATTGTAAAATGAAAAACAAATGTCTTTACCCATAGAGTTCAATCCTAATTGTCCAGGTGTAATTTTTTGCATTTGTTTTTGAGAAGCCTGCTTTGTATAAAGTCTCAGGTCTCTTCTAAAATTTTATATCTGGAAATTTGTATATAGAAAATCAATCTATCGGTCTTCTTTATTTTTTCATTTCTTCCTCCCTGCCTCCCTTCTTCCCTCCCTCCCTTCTCCCTTCCTCTCTCCCTCCTTCCCTTCCCCCCTTCTTTCTTTCCCCTTCCTTCCTTCCATCTTTCACCTGAACTCTTTAAAAAGGCATTCATTACTTATGATCTAATAGACACATTAATATAGGACAAGGAGCAAGACACTTTTAGCTATTACCCTCGGATCAAGGCTGCTTAAGAGAAAATAAAAAATGTGATAAGAGCACATTTGGAAAGAACTGAAGAGAGTCCTCATAAAGTAGAGAGCCCTCAGCTAGTATTAAGTGCAGAATGTAACAGAATGGATCCCACATCTAAACTAAGTGACAGGGGCTCAATGAGCATCCTGAGTTTCTAAATTGGTGGAAACTTCTATCTCTCTTCCTATTGAAAGATTGATGAGCTATGGAAACTTAAACCCACTCTATGCTGACAATGGACTGTGGAGTCTACATAGGTAAAAGGAGATTCTAATTACAGCTCAGACAAGTCTGCTATCAAGAAGTTGTAAAGACAAACAAGAGAGGTGTTGAAGAGTTAGTCAACCTGAGATTTCTAATTGGCAAAAAATATGTGAGCTTCCTGTGGACCAATTTTATACAACGAAAGGTAACTGGACTTGTGTTACTTTGATGAGACACTTACTTAAGAAGGCATCCTGCTAGGACAATAAACCCGAAGAGTAAAAGGCTGTGTGGTAACTCCAGTTCCAAATGCTCAGAAAGGTCATAGATGGTTAACAAAAGAGGTGTCACAAGGTGACTGTATAGGGTGTGTGTTTATGATGAGTATGAAAACACCAAGGAATGGACCTCCCAAAAGATAACCAGCATGTGGAAGCCTACAAAAAGAACTTCAAAGAATAAAGACAAATTTCAGTGTGCCTTCTCTAATTCCCTCACCTTTTATCTGCCCCCATCACCTCTTCCTATGGAACTGGAATTTCTCAGCCCTTCTTCTTTTAAAGGGCCCATAGCAAAAGGGTTATGGAAATTTTAAAGAGTAAGGAAGAAAAGGAATTAAAATACTGCACAGTACCCTAACTATGTCCACTGCACATTTCCAGGCATAAGTTGGTGGGATTAAAAAGTGCTGAGTTGGATATGAAATTGAAGGGTTGTTCCCCCCCACCTTTTTTTTTTTTTTTTTTTTTAATGGAAGTTCCCAGGCTAGGGGTCAAATTGGAGCAGCAGCTGCTGGCCTGTGCCATAGCCATAGCAACACAGGATCTGAGTTGAGTCTGAGACATACACCACAGCTTACCACAACACTGGGTCCCTGACTCACTGTGAAAGGCCAGGGATGGAACCCACATCCTCATGAAAATTAACAAGTTGGGCTTGTTACTGTTGAGCCATGACAGGAACTCCATGAAATTGAAGTTTTGATGTAAATCTGAGATCATTATTATGACTGATAGCAATCTAACCAGAAAGCTAAGAAATCTGCTTAATATATTTTCCAGCGGAAAAGAAAAATTTATTTGAAGACTGTAAATGGAAAAAAATAAAGTGAGTTCTTATAGTAGTCCATGGGTTTTAATCCTTTCAGGAATCCAATTACACAAGTATAATCTACTGATTAGAGTATGAATTAAGCCAATTTCAAGAGACTTTTATAGAGATCCAAATTTAAGAACATGTTTGGAACATGTAGACCTTAACTGATTATGAAGTCAAAATTTAAATAGTCAAAGAATAAACAGATTAAATACCTCCAATTGTAGAATAGAAATATCTGTCTGACAACTGAACATCAAACTATGTGAGGCTAAAGCTATCGGAATTACAAAGAGAAATAGAGGCATTCCCGTCGTGGCTCAGTGGTTAACAAATCCGACTAAGAACCATGAGGTTGCAGGTTCGACCCCTGGCCTTGCTTAGTGGGTTAAGGATCCGGCGTTGTCGTGAGCTGTGGTGTAGGTCACAGACGCGGTTCAGATCCCACATTGCTGTGGCTCTGGCGTAGGCCAGCGTCTACAGCTCCAATTAGACCCCTAGCCTGGGAACCTCCATATTCCTCAGGAATGGCTCTAGAAAAGGCAAAAAGACCAAAAAAAAAAAAAAAACCCAAAAACAAACAAAAAACAACAAAAAACCAAAGAGAAATAGATAAAGCCACTATTATAGTTAGAAACTTCAACACCCTTCTATCAGAAAAGAACAAATCCAGCAAGCAGGTAATCAGTAAGGATACAGTTGAATTCAGTTAACGCTATCAGTCGACTCATTGTAATTAACATGTACAGATTATTTTATCAACTAGCAGCAGAATACATATTCTTCTCAGACTAGCATTCTAGGCCATGAAACACACTTTAACAAATTTAAAAGAGTGGACATCATACAAATTCTAGTCCTTAGGTGAAAATGTAAGTAGAAAACAGTAACGGAAAGATACCTGGACAATTACAAAATAAGTGAAGATTAAACAACATACATCTAAACAGCACATGAGTCAAAGACAAAATCTCAAATGTTAAAATATTTGGAACTAATGAAAAAGAAAACAATTTATCAAAATTTGTGGAATACAGAAAAGCAGTGCTTCAAGAGAAATTTGGGGAACAAAAATGAAAAGAAGATCTTAAATCAATAATACAAGCTTTCACCTAGGGAAACTAGAAAAAGAAGAACAAGTTTAATCCAAAGTAAACAGAAGAAAAGAAATCACAAGATTAAGGCATACATCAATGATATTGAACACAGGAAACAAATAGCAAAAATCAATAAAAACAAAAGCTTGTTCAATTAAATTTAGGAGCCCCTATCTAGGCAAACCAAGAAAAAGAGAAGACACAAATTACTAACACCAGAAATGAAAGAAGGAAGATCACTGCACATCTCGTAGATATGCAAAGGATAGTAAAGTAAATACTATGATTAACTCTATGCCCACAAATTTGATAGCCTGGAATAAATGGACCAGTTCCTTAAAATATACAATTTATCAAAACTCATGCAAGAAAAATGAATAATCTGAATAGGCCTGTATCTTTTGAAAGAATTGAATCAATAATAGTAATGTTTCAGAACAGAAAACACCAGGCCTAGATGGGTTCACTGGTGAATTCTACTAAACATTTAAGGGAAAAATTATACCGATTCACTACAATATTTTTCAGAGGTTTTGGGGTTCTTTCCAAGGATAGAAGCAGAAGGTTACTTCCTAACTCATTCTACAGTGCCAACATGATACTAATACCAAACCAGACAAAGACATTACAAGAAAAGAAAAATGCAGACCAATATCTCTCATGAACTTAGATGCATAAATCTCAACAAAACAGTAGCAAATAAAATCCAACAATGTACCAAAAAAAAAAAAAACACCTAAACCTTGTGACTTAGTGAGATTTATCCCAAGTATGTAAGCCCGGTTCAACTTTCAAAAATTAGTTAGTGTAACCCATTACATCAGCAGGCTAAAGAAGAAAAATCACATGCTTATAACAATAGATGCAGAAAAAGCATTTGACAAAGTCCCAACACCCATTAATGATAAAAAAAAAAAAAAAAGCTTTAGCAAACTAGAAAGAGGGAACTTCCTCAACTTGATAAGGTATATCTACTATAGCTCACATAATATTTACTGGTGAGAAACTTGAAGGTTTTTCACAAAGATCAAGTACAGGTGAAATGTTCTTTATAATATTATAATATGTCATTATACATTTGTCCAGACCCATTAATGTACACCACCATGACTGAAGCCTGATGTAAACTACTTGGTTGATTATTATGTACCAATGTAGGTTTACCAGTTTTAACAAATTTATCATTCTGGTGAGGAATGTTGATAATTGGGAAGGCAATGCATGTGCAGTGGCAGAGAGTGTGTGGAAAATCTCTGTACCTTCCCCTTAATTTTGCTTTGAATCTAAAACTTCATTAAAAATAAATTCCTAGTCAAAATAACATGCACGCACACACACATACATATATGCACACAGATATATATAAAATGGACATATGTTGGGGAGTTCCTGTCATAGCTCAGTGGTTAACAAACCTGACTAGCATCCATAAGGACACGGGTTCAATCCCTGGCCTCGTTCAGGGGGCTAATGATCCAGCATTGCCATGAGCTGTGGTGTAGGTCGCAGATGGAGCTTGGATCCTATGTTGTTGTGGCTGGTGTAGGCCAGTGGCTACAGTTCCAATTTGACCCCTAGCCTGGGAACCTCCGTATGCCCCGGGTGTAGCCCTAGAAAAACAAAAACAAACAAAAAAATGGACATATGTTGGGATATATATATATGTATATGTTATGTGATTACTAAATTGATCAAGGAAATTGAAGACTGCTTCTGCATTAGCTCTATAGTTTTACCGTGGGAAACCCAGCTACAAATTATGTTTATTTACATAAACATACAGGTACATAACAAAGAACAAAACTAGAGGAATTAAAAAATAGAATTTATATCATCCCTAGTGCTTATGGCAGAGCCTGGCACATAGTAGATGTTCAGTAAATATTTTTCAAATGAAGGAGTGAATAATTCTTTCAATTCAAGTGATCACCATACTAATAGGACACAGTAGACTTGAATTAAAAGTCATTATGGGGAGTTCCCATTGTAGCTCAGTGGTAATGAACCCAACCAGTATCCAAGAGGATGCGGGTTTGATCCCCGGCCTTGCTCAGTGGGTTAAGGATTCGGTGTTGCTGTGAGCTGTGGTGTAAGTCACAGACTTGGCTTGGATCCCCTGTTGTTGTGGCTGAAGTTCTGATTCTACCCCTAGCTGAAGTTCTGATTCTACCCCTAGCTTGGGAACTTCCATATGCTGCAGGCCCTGAAAATAAATAAATAAATAAGTCATTATGTATACAGTGTTATAAGTTAACATAAATATTTTTTATAGTATACTCCATTTATAGATCAAGTGTCCCAATCCACAGTGTCACTTGAAGTTGTGGCATTAAGTCCCTTAAGGAATATTCACTTTTTAATTTTTTTGTTTTAACTGCTTTGTCTGGGTGATTTCATTGCATTCTCTTCCAGCTCACTGAAGCTTTCTTCTCCTTCATCCAGTCTGCTGTTGAACCTTTCTAGTTTTGTGATTGTATTCTTCTACTCTGTAACTTCTGTTTGGAGATTTTTTATATTTTCTGTCTCTTTGTTTAAAGTCTCACCGTGTTCATTTTCCAGTTTGATGACCATTATCAGGTGGATTTTTTTTTTGTCTTTTTTGTTGTTGTTGTTGTTGCTATTTCTTGGGCCACTCCCACAGCATATGGAGGTTCCCAGGCTAGGGGTTGAATTGGAGCTGTAGCCACCGGCCTACGCCAGAGCCACAGCAACGCGGGATCCGAGCCGCGTCTGCAACCTACACCACAGCTCACGGCAACGCCGGATCGTTAACCCACTGAGCAAGGGCAGGGACCAAACCCGCAACCTCATGGTTCCTAGTCGGATTCGCTAACCACTGCGCCACGACGGGAACTCCTATCAGGTGGATTTTTTATCCACATTTCCTTAAGGTCTTTTTCTAAGATTTTTGTCTTGTTCTTTCAGTTGGAGTATATGTCTCTATCTCATCATTTTGCCTGATGCTCGGTGCTTGTTTCTATGTATTATGTGAAACAGCAGTCTTGAGTAAATGAAAGGCAGGGGGTGAGTCTTGGTCGTTGTTTGTGCAAGTGCCCTGGGGTTGGAAGCCTGCCTAATCCTGTCCCTCTGATTTTTTCTGTCCTGGGGGCTCAGAAATGCAAGCCCCTCTGGCCACCAGTACTTGGTGTTCAGAAGGTGCATGCAGCTTCTGGATTTGGTGATGCAAGAGACATGGTGGAAGAGTGCTGGGCTGGAGTGAATCTGTGTGCCAGGTCTGGTGGGTGGAGCCACAAGGGAACATTGGGTCAGGGAAGCAGATCGAGGGTATAAAAAAAAGGGCACCTGCTACCACTGGGTTAATGAGGCACAGGAGAGTAAGAAAAATGGTGCCCACCAGTACCACTGTCCCTGGAGAGATTCCCCCAATAAACCCTTGCCCCTTAGTATATGCCCGAACACTAGTCAACAGATCTCTCTCACACCAGGGCCTAGTGTTTCTCAAGCTACTGCTCTGCATGGGGACTCAGAGAAAATGAAGGTGAGCCCTTGCAAAGCACAGTCTTGGTCTCCTACAGCCCCCCAACTCTCCCAGATGGTCTTCAAAGCCAGTCATTTCAGGGGCTTGCCTTTCTAGCACCGTTTCCATAGGCCAGCGCATCCAGGGAGGAGTTCCTTTTTGTGATATTTTCCCACTTGTGGGTTTCTACATCAGGGGTAGGGGTGCTGGCAACGCTGTGTCTTTGCCTCTCCTATCCATCCTGATGAGTTGTTTTTTTCCTTTTATCTCCCTTGTTGTGAAAGAGCTGTTCTGCCAGTCTTCAGATTTTCTCAGAGAAAATTGTTCTATATGTAATTGTAGTTTTGATGTGTCTGTGGGAGGAGGTGAACTCAGGTTTTCCTATGCTATCTTCTTAAACTGTATCCCAATAAACTTTTTATTTTGCAGTGTATTTAGATTTCCAGAAAAGTGCCAAGACAGTACAGAGATTTTCATAGACTCCACATCCAGTTTCCCTACTAATATGATACTTTTGTCACTATTAATTAATCAATTCTGATGTATTATTATTAACTCAAGTCCATATTTTATTCACATTTACTTCATTTTATTAATGTCCCTTTTCTGTTGTAGGATTCCCAACCAGAATACCATATTACACTTGGTAGTCATGTCTCCTTAGGCTCTCTTGGTTTGTGACGTCTCTTAAAATTTCCTGTGATTTTGATGACTTGGACTTTTTGGAGGAGAACTGGGTACATATTTTGTAGAATCACACCCTCTGAAATTTGTCTATCTTCTAGTGATTACCCCGTGGTTATGAGTTTTGGGGGAAACACCCATGGAGGTAAAGTATTGTTTTCATCATAACCTACCAAGGGTACATGCCATCAACATGATGGATGACTGTGATGTTGACCTTGATCGTTCAGCTGAGATAGTGCTTGTCGACTGTCTCCACTGTAACATGACTCGGTGTCCTCCATTCTTTCAGGAGAAAGTCTCCGTGTGGGCCCACACTAAAGGAGCGGGAAGTTATGCTCCATTTCCTTGAGGGCAAGTGTCTACACAAATCATTTGGAATTCTTTTTCACCGGATTTATTACTATTTTATTTTTTTATTATTTTAGATTAAGCTCCAGTCATGACACTCAAGCATAATCTCTAAGACATTGTATCTACAGTATAGAGTGATTGTGATGCTTCAGTTTGGGCCATATTCTCTTCTGTAGCAGAGATGACATAGTTCAGTTTCTTCTGTTTCTCTTCTAGGAGCTCCAGTGCTGGTTTATATGGGGAAGTGGACAGATGTCTTCTGGATGTGACTACACACAAGGTAAGATGATTTATTCTATATGATCGATCTCTCCCCTAAACAGATTCACAAAGAATAGTAAACTTTGATTTGTTATTTTTTTTCAATTCTGAGATTATCTCAAAATCATCCGTCTTAATTCATCTAGAGACTACTAACCAGGTCAATTAAATTTTCACTTGTCTAATCTAAATCTCATGTGCTATAACACAAACTATTTTTCCTTTTTTTTTTCTTTACTGATCAGGTCAAGTTTTAATTACTGGGTATATTAGCCAAAATTCTCCAGAGAAAGAGAGCTAATACAAATACATGTCAAATATTTATGTATGTGTATGTGTGTATATATAAATAGAACTAGATCACACGATTATCGAGTCTGACAGCCCCCAGGATCTTCAGGGTGAATGGGCAAGCTGGAGACCCAGGAAGGCCAATAAAATAGCTCTAGTTCCAAGGCCAGCAAGCTAATTTCATCTAAAAAACACCCTCATAGAAATACCAGAATAATGTTTTGCCGCACAGCTGGACAATTTGACACGTAAAATTAACAATCACCTTAGAGTATTAAATTAGCAAGACACCCAGAGAGTCTATATAAATTCAACAAATATTCCACAGTCTTATAGATTTCAGATTTCAACTTCTAAGATATCTGGGTGATTTTTTTTTCATGTTAAATGGCTGCAGTAATAGGCAATAGAACACCTAAAAAAGAGAAAGTTGTACTATTATTTTTATCCCAAATTTAGAACCATGGATACCAACCCTCTAAAACAAAAGCAAAACCAACAAACTGAAGACAAGACGAAACAAAACAAACAACACAAAAGGAAAGGACAAAAGAGAAAAATGTTAGGAAATCAATGACAAGAAAACAAACTCAAAATGCCTTTTATAAATGAAAGAACTTCTCATGTTTTATTCATTAATCCATCCCATAAATTCACGCCAGTCACTCTTCCTGGAGCTTGGGAGACAGCAGTAAATTAAGCAGAGGAAAGATTCCTCACAGAGCATGCTTTCTCACAGGGAGAGATTGATAATAAATAATAAAAATGTACTTCCTACAGGTGACAAGTGTTATGGGGAGAAGGCAACTTAGAGCAGGAGAAAAAGGATCATGAACCTGGGTAGGTGAGGAGACGCTACTTTAAATAGAGAGTGAAGGTGAGCTTCATTGAGAAAGCAGTTTGAAGAGTCTCAGAGGCAGTGAATGAAGTAGCCACGTGCATAGTTTAGAAAGATTGTTCAGGCAGAGGACATACTCAGAGCAAAGAACAGGGCATAACTCATGTGTTTGGGGCAAGAGGTCAAAGTGACTGGAGTGGAATGGTTATGACAGACGTTGTGGTAGGAGACAAAGCCAGAGAGGAGGTGATGGTGGCAGATGTGTAGGAGAGATACCTCATAGGGCTTTGGAGGCCACTAAAAGGATGGTGCCTTTTTTCAGATGTCATTCACACTCAAATGTTTGTGTTTATTTAAGAGTCTGGAGCTTTGCTTCTCTGAGGTGGTATTTGAGTCCAACCAATACAGATGTTATCACTGTGTTTGATTTGAGGCTATACTTCATTTAATATATTCTATGGATTAATTTAGCTGCATAAACGTAGACATGAAAAAAGTTACCAACAATTGGAGTGGGAACTAAGAAAGAGGAACAACAGAATTCTAGAATGTATACTGAGGTCATACAAAGCCGTAAGCTGGCTAATTTCCCTCTACATATACAAAACTGTGTCCTGTGACGTGCATTTCTATAAAGTTAGATGCTGAGATTGAATTTTAATTTTAGGGATTCATTTCCACTGCTTTAAACAGCTAGTCTTTATGTCCGACATTTAGAGGTTAATCTTGTGTGTGTGAGGAATAAACTAGGTGCTGAGGAGAAAAAAAAAAAAAAACCTATCAGAATCTAATTTGAAAATCAAACTGTAAATCAAAAGTAACTACTATATAGCTATGTACTCTTCAGATAATAGTTACATTTTCCTAAGATATTTTTTCAATATATGAGGCATTTTATATTCTCAACTTCAGAACAACCCTGATTAGCAAATATTATTGCATGACTTTATGGTTGAGAAAATAGAGATTAAACAACATAAAGTAAAAAAACGCTGTCACTTATTGTGTCTCTATTTTAATTACAAATCTTGAGATTTTTCTATATCAACAATGAGTATTAATCTTTCTCACTAGTCAAGAGTGTTATAGTTTACCATGAAAGTATTAGAATATATTTCAAAGAAAAAATGGAAAAAAGAGTGTATATTGCCTATTATGTGTAAATTTTTCCATGTATTTTATTCTCATTTTTCCTTGAAATGATACTATGAAATAATTATGAGAGGGAGTGGCCGAGATGGCAGAGTAGGGAGACCCTCACCTCACCTCCTCCCATGGGCACACAAAAATTACATCTGTTTACAGAGCAACTATTGATGAGATAAACCCAAAGACTAGCAGAAAAGATATTCTAGAACTAAAAATATAAAGAAGAATAGCAATGAGATGAGTAGGAGGGGTAGAATGAGCCACAGTCAAGATCCATACTCTCAGATGGGCAGCCCTTAAATGGGAAGATAATTACCATTGCAGAGGTTCTCCCCAAGGAGCAATGGACTCAAGCACCACATCAAGCTCCCAGCTCATGGTCCTGAACTGGGAAGAAGAGCCCCCAGAACATTTAATTTTGAAGGCAAGTGTGGCTTACTTTTGGGAGAGCTAGAGAGCTGTGGAAGCAGAGATGCCACTCTTAAATGTCACATACAGAATCTTACATGCTCTGATACCCAAGACAGAAGCATTTGAAAGAAAGCTGAATCAGACTTCCCTGCTGATTTTGGAGAGCTTCCTGGAGAGGCAGGAAGCAACCGGAACTCACCTTGGTGAAATAGACCCTACTGGTGATAGCTCATTCTGTCATAAAGACAGTGGTGCTGGCAAGCATCAGTCTGGAATCCTCCCTCTAGTTTATTAGCACCAGGACCCCATCTCACTTAGTACAGGGATGTTTCAGGCTGAGCAGCTGACCAGGCAGGAATACAACCTACCTACAAGCCGGCTGGCTGCATTAAGATCCCCTGAGAATCCATCTGACCTGGGACTAGGCCCCAACCAACAGAGGATCCAGGAACTGGCCCTGCCCACCAGTGAAATGGAACTAGGTCCACACCACCAACTAGAGGGCCAACACCAGCCCAGTGATCTCAGGAAGTGACTCCACTCACCAGGCAGCCATTTCTCCAACATTAGGAAACATAACCTAACTACCAAATTTAGAAATTTAAACTGTGAATTATAGGCAAAATGAGACAATAGAGGGATGTATTCCAAATGAAGGAACAAGATAAAACCACAGAAGAAGAACTAAGTGAAGTAGAGATAAGTAATCTACCCAACAAAGAGTTTGAGGTCACCATCATAAATTTCCTGAAGAACTCAGTAGAAGATTGAGTGAGCAGAATGAAAGGTTATAATATAAAGAAGAGCCAAAGAGACATAATGAATACATTATCTGAAGTAAAAAAAAAATACACTACAAGGACTCAATAGCAGATTAGATGACACAGAGGAATGCATCAGCAAACTAGAAGACAAAACAGTGAAAATTACTGAAGTAGAACACAAAGAAAAAAATTGAAGACAATTTAAAAGACCTGTGGAGAGTTCCTGTCGTGGCACAGTGGTTAACGAATCTGACTAGGAACCATGAGGTCACAGGTTCGATCCCTGGTGTTGCTGAGGGGGTTAAGGATCCGGCGTTGCCGTGAGCTGTGGTGTAGGTTGCAGAGGCAGCTCAGATCCTGCATTGCTGTGGCTCTGGAGTAGGCCAGCAGCTACAGCTCCAATTAGACCCCTAGCCTGGGAACCTCCATATGCCACGGGAGCAGCCCTAGAATTGGCAAAAAGACAAAAAGACAAAAAAAAAAAAAGACCTATGGGATAACATCAAGCATACTAACTTTCACTTTATAAGGGTTATAGAAGGAAAAGAGAGAGAGAAAGGGACAGAACATATTCGAAGACATAATAACTAAAAATTTCCTTAATCTGGGAAAGAAACAGATAAGTAGGTCTGGGAAGCACAGAGAATCCCAAACAGAATCAACCAAAGGAAGACTCCATACCAAGAGAGTATAATTAAAATGGAAAAAATTAAAGATAAGGGAGATAGTAAAAGCAAGGAAAAGCAACAAGTTATGTACAAGGGAACTCTTATGAGGCTATCAGTTGACTTTACTTGGCTGGGATTACTATGAATATTTTAAACCAATAAAATGAACAACTTAGAGTCAATGGGCAAATTCCTAGGAAGAAACTGAAAATATTGATATATTGATAGACCAGTAATTATATTGAATTAGTAATTTAAAAATTCCTAAGAAACAGAAGTCCAGGACCAGATGGTTTCATGGGTGAATTCTACCAAACATTTGGAGAAGAGTTAACAACTATTCTTCTGAAACTGTTCCAAAATGTTGCAGAGGAAAAAAATGCTTCTGGACTTGTTGTGTGAGTCTAGCATCACCTTGGTACTAAAACAAGACAGAAAATTATAAAAAGGAAACCAAAGGCTGATATCAGTGGTGAACATAGATGCAAATATCCTTAACGAAATATTAGCAAACCAACTTCCACAGTAGAGTAAAAAGATCATACACCATGATAAAGTGGGATTTATCCCAGGGATGAAAGGATGGTTCCATATCTGTATATTAGTCAATATAATATGCCACATTAACAAATTGAAGAATAAAAATTATGTAATTATCTCAATAGATGCAGAAAAAACTTGACAAAATTTAACGTCCACTTATGATTAAAAAATTCTCAACAAAGTAGCTGAACACAATAATGGCCGTATATGACAGTCTCTCAGCTTACATCCTACTTAATTGTGAAGAGATGAAAGCATTTCCTCTACAATCAAGAATATGCACACTCTGTGACTTCCCTTCATGGTTCAGTAGTTAACGAACCTGACTAGGATCCTTGGGGATGCAGGTACAATCCCTAGCCTTGCTCAGTGGGTTAAGGATCTGGCATTGCTGTGAGCTATGGTATAGGTCACAGGTGTGGCTTGATCCTGCGTTGCTGTGGCTGTGACATAGGCTGGCAGCTGTAGCTCCGATTCAGCCTTAACTAAGGGCCTGGGAACGTCCATGTGCCGTGGGTGCGGCCCTAAAAAGAAAAAAAAAATGCACACTTTTACTACTTTTATTTAACATATTATTAGAAGTCCTAGCCACAGCAGTCAGACAAGCAAAGTAAGAGAAATCCAAGATGGAAAGCAAGATTTAAAATTGTTACTTTGGGAGTTCCCGTCGTGGCACAGCTGAAACGAATCCGACTAGGAACCATGAGGTTGCGGGTTTGATCCCTGGCCTTGCTCAGTGGATTAAGGATCTGGCATTGCCGTGAGCTGTTGTGTAGGTCACAGACGTGGCTCAGATCTGGCATTGCTGTGGCTCTGGTATAGGCTGGTAGCAACAGCTCTGATTGGACCCCTAGCCTGGGAATCTCCATATGCTGTGGGTGTGGCCCTAAAAAAGGACAAAATGACAAAAAAAAAAATTGTTACTTAGTGTGCAGATGACATGATACTGTACATAGAAAATCCTAAACATGTCTCAGAAAACGTTTAGAATACATAATTGAATTCAGTACAGTTTCAGGATAAAAAATTAATATGCATATATCTGTTGCATCTCTATACACCTAGCAATGAACTGTCAGAAAAAGAAATTAAAAAACAATCCCATTTACAATTGCATCAAAAAGAATAAGATACCTGGGAATAAATCTAACTAAGGAGGTAAATGACCTCTCTTGGAAATGTATAAGACGCTGATGAAAGATACTGAAGATGACACAAACAGGTGGTGATACAGAACATCCTGTTTTACTTTCTTAAATTTTTTTATTGGCTAAAAAATGTATCAATAAGAGCAAGTTAGAATATCATCTTTTATTTACATTGTTATTTAAAGACAGATGGCAAGTTTTGCTTCTGAATCAACTGGTTTCCTCACATTATTCGCCTTTGAGAATGGAGCAGTCCTGCAGTTTTATTTTAGGTAGCAGTTCTTCATGTTCAGCTATGGTATTTAATTAGAGACCTGATTCTGAAGAAAATGCGGGGAACTGCTACAAAGGATAAAATGTGAAGATTGGAATGAAAGCAAAGACCGGATGGTTTTCCCACTGTTTTACAGTAGCTAAGAGGCCTCTTTTCTTGTGGAGAAAGTAAAAATCATATTAGGATAGTCCAGTCATAGAGCTGTTTTCATGGCACAAAAAGCAACAGGAATTTGAACTACCCAAGCTCACATCAAGTCTGAGATTGCAAAAGAGGACTTTAAAAGACTAAAGGACTTTAAATCTGCCAGAAAGATTTTATGTGAACTGAGGCTAAAACCCTTTATCATTGTTAAGAATAATAACCTTCTACCCATATTGGATGGCAGGCCCTGGTGTACTGGAAATTACAGCATCCAGAGTAATCGATCTTGAGAACAAAGGGTGACCTCTGGTTGCTTGCTAAGCTGCTGGATGAAGTTAGATAATCTGTGTATAATTAAAAAGCATCTCTATATAACTGACTATATAATATATACAATGGGCAACAAAAAAGAAATTAAGGATACAGTCTCTGTCCTTACATAACTTTTTAATCTCGAAAACAAGACTGACAAACAAGAAATCCTCCTCCTCCTCCTCCTCCTCATTTTAAGGTAAGATAACAGCTGACAAAAGACGTGGAGTATTTTAAACTGGGTTAGTAGAGGCTGCTCCTCACTGTGAGAGGGGCTGGGATAGGACTTGGAGGTAGATATCTTGAACAGGCAGAAGGAAAATATTGGGGACCAGTATAAAAAAAGGCATCAAGATTAGAACAAGTTTGAAGACATGTTGGACGTGTAATAATAATTGTCATGTCAGGCTTGTATGAAGGCAGGGGAAGAAGTGAGGCTGAGCGGAAATGAGAAAGATGAAGCTAAAAGGATGTCTTTCATGGAGTCCAGACACATGGGCATGAGTTTGATGTTAGTCAGTGTAGACGCAGTGTGACCTCAGAGTTCATAGGAGACCGAAAACAGAATCCTGAGGGAGGAGAGGGCACTCAGGTAAATAGAACTGGAACTAGATATTTCAAGACAGTAGATTCATGCTAGGATATTAGGAACCTATTATTGTGGGGTAGGAGGGTGAAGGAGGACAAAGTGAATGCTGGGGTAGCCGAGAGAAATAACTTTGGGGTAGAAAGCTTTGAATACTCTGAAGCTAAGAAAACAGAATTTCCAGAAATTTGGAGACATCATGTAACATGATCTCAAACCTCAAAGGAGAGGCCATGTGCCCAGCAGCCACTGCAGCACCCTGTCTGATGGGACTGGCCCTGGGAGTGGTAAAAGAAGCTGGGGTCTGTGACCAACTGCTGGTGTTGGGACAAAGAGACACAGCTGGTGTGATAATGCTGAGAAGAGCAAGAAAACAGGAAGGTGGGCTTTTCTTTGCTCTTGCCATCCCCTCTCCCTTGAAAGCCCACTACTCCCGGAACTGAACAGAACTCTAGCTGACAAAAACCTCTGTGCACCGTAGCTCCAGCTTCAGAGAGCAGAGCGTGAAACGTGGACCTTAGCTGAAAGACTATGTCTGGCTAAATAGCAGGCATGCAGAACGTCTTTCTGTGTTTCCCTGGTGATTGGATGTTGAGTGATATACTATGGAAAGCCATCGAAGTGAAATGCATTCTGTTCAGTTGATATTCATTATACGCCTGAGAACTCAGAGGAAGTGGGCCATTGCTTCCTGGCCTGGCTAAAGTTTCTGATGTGTGTTCAAGCATAATTTGAGAACAGTACAATGACTGTAAGAGAGATCAATTTATTAAAAATCCCTAATTTATGGATTTTCACTTGGTTCTGCCATTGACTTTCTCTTCTTGCCTTCTTTGGTTGGGAATCTTTCTTTATCTCTCCAACCTCTTTCCGTGCTCAGTGACAGAAATGACTGCAGGCATTCTATTGATTCCCACTTAATAAGCAGCAGAGTGGAGGGATGGTCACATCGGGGCTATGTGCCTGAGAGGAAGGGAGAAGTGGTAGCACTGAGCAATGAGAACCAAGAAGAAATAGCGTAGTAAGCATATTACTTTATGTTAATTTGGTTTCTATAGTAGAAACACTTTTTTTTTGTCTTTTTGCCTTTTCTAGGGCCACTCCTGCGGCACGTGGAGGTTCCCAGGCTAGGGGTCTAATCAGAGCTGTAGCCGCCAGCCTACACCACAGCCACAGCAACGCCAGATCCGAGCCGTGTCTGCAGTCTACACCACAGCTCACAGCAATGCCCAATCCTTAACTCACTGAGCAAGACCAGGGATTGGACCCCAAACCTCATGGTTCCTGGTCGGATTCATTAACCCCTGAGCCGACATGGGAACTCCCCCATGTTTTCTTAATACCTGCTTTTCTAAATTCCTTTAGCAACTGTATCCAAGTTCTGTGCTAGGGAACATGGAAATATGAAAGAAAAAGAAATGGTCCCTGGTCAAAATGACTTTATAGTGTTATTGGGTTAAAAAGGATGGAGCCAGTAAATGGAGAAAAGAAGTTGCTCATGCTAGTTTCTGCCTAGACTTAGACTATGGGCAATAATGTTTGGAGGACAGGCGTGGAGTGTAGAGGCAAGCAGTGAGAATGAAGCCTGGATGATTACAGAATATTGGTTGTTTGAATTAGCTGCATCCTGAAAGCAACAGGTATCACTCATGTTAAGCCAAAGAGTGATGTGATGAGGTTTGAATTAGAGAAACAATGAACCAGAAGGAGTGAGACAAGAGGCAGAGATGTCAGCAAAAAGACTCCTGTAAAAATTCAGAAGTGAAGTTCCCGTCATCAAGTAGCAGAAACGAATCTGACTAGGGACCATGAGGTTTCGAGTTCGATCCCTGGCCTTGCTCAGTGGGTTAAGGATCCAGCATTGCCATGAGCTGTGGTGTAGGTCACAGACGTGGCTCTGGCATAGGCTGGCAGCTATAGCTCTGACTGGACACCTAGCCTGGGAATGTCCATATGCCGTGGGCATGGCCCTAAAAAAAAAAGAAAAGAAAAAAGAAATTCAGACAAGAATCTTGGTGCTGTGTTCACAATGGGCTTGAAACAAGACTGTATATAAGCAGCCAGTAACCAGTAGGACATGCATATGCTGCATGATTTGTATGAGGAAGAAGGAGGGATGAGAGGGTTGAGAGTCTTGCAAGAACATGGGTATTGAGTCCACAGGCTGGGGATTGATGGGTAACAGTGTATTCCCTGTCCCTGTACAGAGCATTGTAAGACCAGACTCCAGCCAGAGAGAACCACAGGAAAGGCAGGAGCATTTTAAAATCTCAGGGGTGTTGGTACCTAGGGTTTTCTTGGTCCTTGGGAAACAGCATTCTGGCAGAGCAGCATTTTCTGAGAGGAGAAGGAGCAGAGCAGAGGTATAGCCCATGATGCTCAGAGACAGAGCAGATGGATTGCCAGTGGACTCATCAGATGCCCTGCCGCCTCGACAGGAGGGTAACACAGCAGTCAGCAGGGGAGGCTTGCTCTGAGGGCACATATAAGATGTTCTCTAAAAACTTCCCCAAATATATAGAGATTAGGGTTCTGTGCTTCTAAAAACCCAGATGATCCTCATGTGCATTAAAATTTGAGAACCGTTAACCTAGACTTTTTCTTGCTGTTGAAATATTTACTCTTCTTTTCCTGGTGCCTGTCTTGCCTGTTTGTGTTAAAGTAGCAGCAACAGTATCCAGACTATTCTTGCTGCTTCATGTTTTGTTTTTGTTTTTGTTTTTTTGTTTTTAATTTTTTTTTTAAAGAATGGACATGGAATCTACAAACTTTATTTTATTTTGTCTTTTTTTTTGCTATTTCTTGGGCCGCTCCTGCGACATGTGGAGGTTCCCAGGCTAGGGGTCGAATCGGAGCTGTAGACACTGGCCTGCGCCAAAGCCACAGCAACGCGGGATCCGAGCCGCGTCTGCAACCTACACCACAGCTCACGGCAACGCTGGATTGTTAACCCACTGAGCAAGGGCAGGGACCGAACCCACAACCTCATGGTTCCTAGTCGGATTCGTTAACCACTGTGCCACGACGGGAACTCCTGCTTCATGTTTTAATAGCTTCTGTCTCTTAATCATTGATTTCTGATTGACCTGGCAATTATCCCTGATTTCCAATAAAAAAAAAAAAAAAAAGGCACCAGGGACCATATTAAACATCCCTACCTCACCAACAGATTCCCAGCCATGGTTCCTTTTTTGGCTTATTTCTTAAAGCCAAAGTCCATATCCAAAATATCTGGACCCCAGTGATCAGATGATAATGCACTAAGGGAACAAAGAAAAATCTATCAAACTACAACTAGGACCTACAATTGTATGCCTGTTGTTATAAGCATGGTTTTTATTCAAATAGTGTCTCGGTTTTGACAAATCGCATCTCATCTTAAGTTGCAAGTATATAAATTTGCTACCTTTACTTTGAAAAACTCACATTGGAAAAGTCAACCTGTATAGTCTGGAGAGAAAGACAAAAGTGTTAGTGGCATCTAGGGCACAGAGCATAAGGCACATACTTGAAACAACAGAGTTCTTTAGTAGCCAGGCAGGAAGTTGAGAGAGAAAGCCTACACTTTGAGATTCCTCTGTGTTCTTTAGTCAATTGAGAAGGCAAAATCGCAGTTTCAAGACAAAAGTAGTAGTGAACTGCCAGAAGCTTCAGTGAGGGGAGAATCAGGTCAAAAAAGGCCCAATTATTCAGCAATTGGGAAGTCATTAATGACCTGGAATAAAGCAGTTTTATGAAATGAAAAGAGCAGTGGGAAGAAAGCAGAGATTTGACATTGTATTAAGGAGTGTAAACGGCAATTATTTTATTTCATTATGAAAGTAAAGAGCTGAATTAATAACAATAACAGATAGTCATAGCTAATCCCTCTGTTGTGCCATATTTTCTTTACTCCTCACCACAACCAAACGACAAGTGTACTAGTATCATCTCTGTTTTAAAATGAGGAACAGGAAAACTATAGCTAACTATCTTGCTCATGATACAAAGCACTTACTTGGACTATTAGGAATTTAAGCCAGGTATATTTGGGATTTTTAACCACCATGCATCCACACCATAAAAATCTGGAATTGCTCTTGATTTTGACATGCATGTGGAAATTCATTTGCCACTCTCTTTTTGTGAAGGAAGTTGTTTGTAATTATTTCTTTCCCTGCAGAATAGCAAGTATACCTTATAGAAAGATTCCCTAAGTCTTATATGTAAAAGCCCTGGGGATAATGAAAGTACTGCATAAACTCTAAAGAGAAATACATTTTTCCCCTGCAAGTCCAATTTTTTCTGACAAGAACTTTAATTTGAATGGTGCATGTACATTTAGATTCCATCATCGTGTGCCATCTCCTTGTTAAAAGCTGCTCTCCACTCTCTGGAAAGCCTTATTTAAAGAGGCTACCCCAAGAGTCATGTTAACAATGGGCAGAAAAGTTTCTGCCAAGGCAAGCGCGTATAATTGTATGATGAAATATTAATTCCCCCATATCAGAAAGGCTCTGGGGGAAAAAAGTCTCTTACAGAGGGAAAAAAAAAAAAAAAACACTGAAATTTTCAGAAGCAGAGGTGAAGGGAGGCTTCAAGAGGAAAGACAAGTATTGAATTCCTCATTAATTGATATTAAGAAATGGGAAAATGCTTTGGTATTTCCCCTTCTGATGTGAAAGCATTTCAGTCTTTCTCGAAGTATTGATCTTCAGAAAAGAGAGTCTAGAGTTAAGTCTTTCTCTGAAAGAGAAAGGCATGTACTGTATGATATCACTTATATGTGGAATCTAAAAAGGTCAAGTTGACAGCAACAGGAAACAAAAATACCACAAATGACAAGGCTCACCAGTAAAGGTATATATACAGTAAAGATACGAAATCATCCATGCACGATTATACCACCAAAATCAGAAATCATGAGAAGAGGTGGGTACAAATGCAGGACACTGGAGATGAACTTGCAGTTAAGAGAACAACAACTTAAAACAATCTCGTATACATATAGACTCTTACATCAAAACTTCAGAATAACTGCAAACCAAAAATCTACAATTGATACACAAACAAGGAATCTCTGGAGAAGAAATATATCTCATAGTAAGTAAGTGCATAATCCACCATGAAGGGGGTCATTTGACATCATTCTTGGAATGCTGAAGTCTTCTTATATCTGATTCTGATTTCCTCTCCATCAAAGAATTGATGATAATTATAATTAAAAAATACAACTGTACAATTAAATAAAAAATAAAATAAAATAAAAAGGTCACGTTGGTTAAAAAAAAGAGAGAGAGAATGAAACAGTGGTCACCAGAGGATGGGGGTGGGGGGGGAACAAGACTGATGCTGAGGTACAAACTTGCAATGAGTAGTAACTAAGCCCTAGAGGTCTAATGCACAGTATCTCGAAATAGACAACAGTATTGTATTCTAATTATCAACCGGAACTTAATTATTCCAACTACCAAAAAAAAAAAAAAAAAGATAATCATGATGGAGGTGCTAACTATTGCACAAGGGCAATCATATCACAATACAAAAATGCATCAAATTAACATGTTGTATCCCTTAAATTTACAACGTGTTATATGTCAAATGTATTTTAATTAAAAAAAAAAAAGAATGAAAGCACAGTCTTTTTGGTCCTTTGCAAAACTGAAGTTTTTGGGAAAGTAAAACTAGCTTGGCATTAGGAAAGCCAAAGATCAGTAGCCCTGGCTTCTCAAAACTGCCTAGTCTCCGTGATAAAGTGTGGACTCCCAAATTGTTATAACCATTCTCCCTTAAAAGAATTCAGAAGCAAACTCTTCTAAACCAGATAGTAAACTAAAGATTACCTAAAATGACAGTAAACATGAGCAAAAGGGGAGGGGACCTTAAAAAGCAAACTAGATAAGCATAGTCAACAAACAAAACATTGTGATTTCATTCCAACTTGTGATATAAATTTGGATCTCGGCAACACTATAAATAGAAATAGGAGATCATCAGCTTATTTACTCAAACCATCAGATTATATCAAGATGCAAAGGAGAAAAATTAGATTTCAAAAATATCTCAAAACTATTATTTCATACTCAAGTTAGTTCTTAAGTTTAGTACATCAGTTCAGAACTAATAAACAAAAAAAATTCTCCAACAGTGCCTTAAGACCTGATTCTTTCCCACCATCTAAAAAAGAAAAAACTTGGATTTTTGCTGTGCTTTTAGTAAAATATCAAAGAAAGGCTTAAAAAATACTACTGACTTTCCCAAGAAAATCAGAGACAATAGGTCTGTTTTTTTCTGTCAACTATAAACTGAGAAGATTAAATCTCTAATAATTAGAGTATATTGTTTAAAAGTCATCAAACGTTTGGTTTTAATTTTAATTGTATTTAACACTGATGGCCTATTTTAAACACAAAAATCTAGGAGATAATTTATTATTTCAGAGCTTTTAAATATTACATGATATTCATTTTTAAAGATTATTTTCATCAGCAGATATTGAGTCACTTGCAGTTGAAAGTAGTTAACTCTTGGAAAACCTTAAAGGCTCCAATTTACTAAAGTGTTAAAAAAAAAAGGGCAAAGAAAAATAGCCTTTAAAAACATTTTGATGAATAAAGTCTACCTTTTATTGAATCTTAAGTGAAATTAAATTGCTAGCATTGCTGAGGGCTGGTAAAACACCTTTGGGTCAATGTGGATTTGTTTAACTATGGATTGTACCTCATAAATTCACCAGTGGTGAGGTGAATTGCATCTTGGCTTTCTTTGATCATATTCATAACTGTTATTGAAGAATTTTGAAATTACTTATCTTTTCCAATGCAGTCAAATGCCAATTTCAAAAGAAAGTTTAACCTGATAACATCACAATGGCTGGCAATCCCACATATCACAAAAACTAATGTACACATAATGTAAGTTGGAGATACATATGAGTTGTCTAATTATTTTTTATTTATTTTTTTTATTTTTTTGTCTTTTCTAGGGCCACACCTGTGGCATATGGAGGTTCCCAGGCTAGCGGTCTAATCAGAGCTACAGCTGCCGGCCTACATCACAGCCACAGCAATGCGGGATCTGAGCCGCATCTGTGACCTACACCACAGCTCACGGCAACGCCGGATCCTTAATCCACTGAGTGAGGCCAGGGATCAAACCTGCAACCTCATGGTTCCTAGTCGGATTCGTTTTTGCTGTGTCAGGATGGGAACTCCCCTAATTATTTTTTAATATATGGCTGAGCATAACGAAACAGTCTGAGTATGTAGGTTACCATAACAATCTATTTTTTTTAATATGACCTGATCTTATTTCCTTATTTTTGGAGTAGTAAAGGAGTAGGGAAATTTGACGTTTTTATCAATTTCACCTTGGTTTCCCATATAACACCTTTAAAAGGATCATTTAGGAGTTCCCGTCATGGCTCAGTGGAAACAAATCTGACTAGCATCCTTGAGGAGGCAGGTTCGATCCCTGGCTTCACTCAGTGGGTTAATGATCTGGAGTTGCCATGAGCTGTGGTGTAGGTCGCAGACACGGCTCAGATCCTGCATTGCTGTGGCTCTGGCTTCAGTTCCAATTTGACCCCTAGCCTGGAAACCTCTATAGGCCTCGAGTGCGACCCTAAAAAGACAAAAATAAGTAAATAAGTAAATAAACAAAAGGATCATTTAATGTACTATAATTGTTTAGTGGGAGTGGAGAAGGAGGATTGCAACCCACCAGAGCAAAAATAGAACCTTTTAGAAATCTCAAACAGAACCAATGTGCCAGTCTCTGCACTATTGTCACATTAACGATTGAAACCGTATGATACATGTGTGTTTCTTGTTCTTATTTTTATCTGTGATATATGAATAAAGCTGTACTCACATGCCCTTTATTTTCTTCCTACAATCTATCCATCCTGAACATCTCCATCATCATGTAGATCTAGACAAATAAAAATGTATAATTTTTTATACCCAAAGATGAGACTTTCCCCTCCAAATCAATCAACTTTTAACTACTCTTTACTGAATACTTCTAAATACTATAAATACAACTTTTAAATACTATATGTAATTTGCATGTAATCTCATTATCCTCTTCCTCAGTCACTAGGTAATGTTACAGATGACCATGCTTAGACATAGAGTACATATGTGACTTTTTTTTTTTTGTCTTTTTGCTATTTCTTTGGGCCGCTCCCACAGCATATGGAGGTTCCCAGGCTAGGGGTCTTATCGGAGCTGTAGCCACTGGCCTACGCCAAAGCCACAGCAACGCGGGATCCGAACCGCGTCTGCAACCTACACCGCAGCTCACGGCAACGCCGGATCGTTAACCCACTGAGCAAGGGCAGGGATCGAACCCGCAACCTCATGGTTCCTAGTCGGATTCGTTAACCACTGCGCCACGGCGGGAACTCCCCCATATGTGACTTTTTAAAAGACTCTCTAAAAGAACATGATACTCTGAAAATTTGAACACATGTACAACCTCCGTCTCCATTACGCCATCTGCCCCCAGCATGAAGTGTGCTCGGAGCTGTTCCTGTCATGGTGGGGATTGGTCATGCGTTCATTCATACTCGCTCTCTTCCCACCTTATAATCTCCCAGGTGAGCAATATTTCAAAGGACTAATGAGATAGGAGAATTTTGTGCAAATCAGGAAGCAAATGCAGTGCTGAAGGGGACAGTTCATTACTTCTTTTGACATGGATGCAATTAACTTAATGGCCGAATGACATTTTTCTCTTGTGTACACAGACTCAAACACATATACTACAAGCCCCCTGCAAGCATCTCTGTCTCAGAGAGCCTTTGGAAGCTGAGCTGCTCTCTAGTGCTAGTTACACATGAAGCCTATGTGGAATAAAGGCAACTTTTCCCGCCACAGGAAAGCAACAGTGGGGCTGGTGTTCTTTCAGGAAGTGGACTACACTTTGCGAGTAGCCTGCTAGAATCCTCATGTGCGTTGTCCTTTGTGTGATTTATTGGTGCAGTTGTCGCTCTACCTGTCTATATGCTACATTTCCACTCTAGTTAAGGGAGCACCGTTTCACACGAAATCATCCCTTTCCGGAATGGAGAACACGTTTTGAGTGTGTTTCAAGCTACTAAACCCCACTGCCAACATCGATGTGTCACAGAGCCTTTGGAAACTGAGCAGCTCTCTAGGTCTAGTTATGCATGAGGCCTCTATGGAATAAAGGCAAGGGTTGCTTTTCCAGGGAAAGCACCATCGAAGTGGTGTTCATTCACTGAGTGGCTTATACTTGACAAATAACTAGCTTGAAACCTCTTGTGACATAATGATCTTGCTGGTATCTCCCTTGCTTGCTATGTGCCCCATTAGCACAACATACCAAAGGAATGTGCTTACATCTCTCTCTTCAACAGTGTTTTCTTGACCTACACCTGTTAAACCTATCAAGATAATTCTTGGAAAAGAATTACAGAGAAATTCACTGTCTCTACATCTCCAACTTGAAAGACGTATTAAAAATGTCTTATAAAAAGAAAAGAAGTTTGGATGCACAGCAACTCTTGCTCAAATCCTAGCTCTGCCCTTAACTAGCTCCCTAACTATGTGCTTGGTAGATGATGGATGGGTAGATGGACAGATGGATGGATGAACATAACATATATATAGTTTCTCAGTACATTCCTTCTTGCGTCCTTCCCTCTTCTAATCAAGCAGGTCTACTAGATATTTACCACAAAGAGAGAATCATTGTGTACTGGTTTTTTTTGTTTGTTTGTTTTTTGGCTTTTGTCTTTTTAGGGCCACACCCGTGGCATATGGAGGTTCCCAGGATAGGGGTCTAATCAGAGCTATAGCTGCCAGCCTATACCATAGCCACAGCAACACAGGATCTGAGCCCCATCTGTGACCTACATCACAGCTCATGGCAACGTCAGATCCTTAACCCACTGAGTAAGGCCAGTGATCGAACTCGCAACCTCATGGTTCCTAGTTGGATTCGTTTCCGCTGTGCCACGATGGGAACTCCAATGTCAGACTTTCTTATTTGGATTCTCTGTACTGCTGCTCCCTTACCTTAGCCATAGTAATCTTCCAGGGCTGTGTTTAAACCCTGCCCCTGCCACAAAGCTTTGCTAGACCATTCTGGCCTACAGGACACTTTCTATTTTCTTCTAAATTTTTTACACTTATTTTGCCTCTTATTTGACATGAAGTACCTCCTGCTTTCTATATGAATTTTTGTTTTCAAATATATGTTTGTTCTCTCCCCCAAGTTATAATCTCTTTCATAGCAAAAATTGTGACTTCTATTTTATTTTATTTTATTTTTTTGCTATTGCCAGTGTCACTGGGTAGCACAGGCTCTGGTACGTGTTGAATTAAAAATAAATATTTCTTAATTATGATGGCCAATAACTTATTAGGATTCTAAAACACATCAAGCATAAATAGAATATAGACCTCGTTGAAAATGGTGAAGATACACAATCTGTAACCATACCTACATAAATGTGTATCTATTTGTCTACTCATAGTTATACTTAGTTTTATATATGTGTATATATATATATAATTTTTCTGAATATAAACCATGTATTCTCAGAGAAAAAAATTGGAAATACACAGAATAATACTTAATGATATGACTGTGTTTGAAAATGTAGATGAATTTATTTTCTAATATATATCTTTTTAATGTCTCGATTTTTTCAGTTTTTCAATTTTGCCTTTTTTTAATGGAAGCTAGTACTATTTCTAAAATTGTAATCATTATAAAATCAACCTTCTAAATTTGAAATATCTTCAGGGATTTCAATTCTCTACTAAAATACCAAAAAAAAAATATTAGGAGAGCAACATCAAAGGTAGGGATGAAGTCTTGTCATTAGTGAGTTATCTTTAATTGAACCAACAATTTGCCGTGAGCTAGATGCTGTGGGCACCCAGGATATGTTTAACTTTTACAGGCCTTTTTCTTACCACTAGCTTTCTCTCTTTCTCTCTCTCTCAGAAGGATATCTAACTCTGCCTCTTATTTTCTGTGTCAAGAGACCTTGACCAGTTCTGCCCCTGTTCGCTCACTTCCCTCTTTCTGCTGAATTCCGATGGTTTCTTTGGGAGTAGAAATTAGCACGTGCAGATCAGATCCCCTTTCTCTTTCCTTATTTTTGGAAGCCAACCCCAGACAGAGCAAACAGTTCTCATCTGACCAACTCTGTCCCCTCCTGCTCATTGTAAAGCCTGAGGTTCTCTATTGTAATCTGCATCTGGTTCATTATTCTGAAAAATTCTGGGGTTTAGAATCAAGAGAGGTACTGGGAGGCATCCTTAAGGTGCAACTAGCAATTAAGTATGAGCTTTATCATTAATACAGGCCATTGTTTCATCTCCATCGATTAAAATTCTCCTTTACATAATTCACAGTTGGGAAAAAGACGAGTTCTATACATGACACCCCCTAATGTAATACCCTTTAGTCACCTACAACTTTTACTTATCCTTTTTCATGTATTCATGCTCATTTCACATATTCATTTGTTCTCTTTCTTCCCCCTACCAAACACATGGGAAACAATTCCATGTCTTTTGTTCTGGTAGAAAAGAGTACTAGGAATGCATGTTCATATTATTTGGTGGGAGTGGAGGTGGAATTTCCTGAGTTATAGAGCAGAACAAATACCCTCTTGATCCAATTGCAGAGGATAAATGAGCTATTAAAATATATCACAGAACAGAATTATTAGCAGTGTTTTTACATCCTGATTTTGAGTTTGCTCTAATGGGTTCACATAGGAGCAATTATAAATTCACTTTACTACATGGAAACTGCAGCAAAGACACAGGCCAAAAATAAATCCACAAAGCAGTCCTTATGTCCTTGGAGAGATTATAGTTATAAGTGATTTTTTTAATAACAGTCTGAAAGAAAAGTAATTCAAATATTTTTTAAAATTAATATTTTACATGTATTTTTACCCAGACTACACTGAACCACATATTCACATCTTCCAAATAATTATCCTGATATTTTTAACCCAAAGGAAATAAAACTTTTTTTTCTATTAGCTGGAGGGTTTTTTTTTTTTTTTTAAGTGAAAGAGTAATGTACCTATAAAAAGAGCTAACAGGAGTTCCCCGTGGTAGCTTTGTGGGTTATGGACCTGACTAGTATCTGTGAGGATGAGGGTTTGATCCCTGGCCTCACTTAGTGGGTTAAGGATCCAGTGTTGCTGTGAGCTGTGGTGTAGGTCACAGATGCAGCTCTGATCCCACACTGCTGTGATGTAGGCCAGCAGCTGCAGGTCTGATTCCACCCCTCACCCAAGAACTTCCATATGCCACAGGCGCAGCCCTAAAAAGCAAAAAAAAGGAAGGAAAGAAGGAAGGGAGGGATGGAGGGAGGGAGGGAGGAAGGAAGCAGAGAAAAGAACTCATAATGTGCAGTTTCCTACCATAAAAATCTCAAAGTCACTTAATTGCGTAAGCCATCATCTCTCTAGACCTCAGTTTTCTCATCTATTAAATAGAATCTTTTCTAATAATAGCATTTTCTGATTGCAACTAGAGTTATAATTTTATATATAAAATCTAATTGGCCTTGGGATGTTACATTCTACTGAGCTGAACAGTATCTCCTTGAAATTTCCTTTTAACTAAATCTTCCCAATGCCTCTATTTCACAGTATTTCTTTTCTTCAAAGGATCAGGGTAATTGTATGATTTTAAGTTATAAGTAAAGAAAGCTTCTGAAGTGGGAAAGCCTGATGATGAAAAAAGGCTATAGGGTTAGCTTTTTAAAAAAGACAGATATTGGAGTTCCCGTCGTGGCACAGTGGAAACAAATCCGACTAGGAATCATGAGGTTGAGGATTCAATCACTGGCCTCACTCAGTGGGTTAAGGATCCAGTGGTGTCATGAGCTGTGGTGTAGGTTGCAGACATGGCTCGGATCCAGTGTTGCTGTGGCTGTGGTGTAGGCCAGTGGCTACAGCTCCAATTGGACCCCTAGCCTAGGAACCTCCATATGCCATGGGTGTGGCCCTAAAAAGACAAAAAAAAAAAAAAAGAAAGAAAGAAAGAAAAGGCCATTATTGCTTAGACCTTCAATTGTTATTTCATCTAAATAAAAGCACTCAAGGGTCAGAAATGAAAATAGTAATCACAAGAGCAGTCTTTCATCAGGGGTACTAATAGAAATGTAAATTAAAATTTAGAGCAAAAACGAAGCAGGGCAGCTCTATTTTCTAGGCACTCTATTTTCTGTGGTATTGAAAAATCAGGTGGAATAGGATAAATATGGCAGACCTATTCTGCCTTTAATGTATCAAGGAATAATAACTCAGAAAGGTAGGGAGTCCTGTATTTCAAAGAAGATCTTTGATATCAGCATTCCCTTTCAGAATTTTGAAATAAATCTGTTATATGGAATTGCTACTAATGGCATGCATGCTTTAAAACTTTAATTCCTGTAGACTTCCATATAGCTGATTTATGGTAATCAGGAATTTTTTGCCCTAATAATTACTAGCTCCTTTACTAAGTGTTTTTTTTTTTTTAAATAATTAAGTATTACACTACTGTTTAGGCACTCAAATCCCAAAAGAGAAAATTTAAACATACAGTTAAATATTTTTGGAGCTTCCCATCATTTATCTTCTTATTCATTTTCTTAGGTTTTCCTTGCTCTCTTTTCTATGAACTTACCGAGCAACTGCCCTTTTGAAATCAAGCAGCTGGGCAGCTGCTTTCATCTGAATTGAATATTCAGTGGAAAAGAACAAACCACATATTTATGTGACACTGGATTGATTTGATTTTACATCTGTGTCCACTTTGCTACCACCAAATCTCTTGGTGCAGTTATAAATTTAGCACCCAGCGTCTGGGCACTAGGATAGAATAATATATCCTATAGCCCTATGTGTTATTATTTAATGAATACAGAAGATACCCAAGGATTCCTAGAACTGCCTTGCAGAGCATTAAGCCCACTTGTTTTACCCCATGTCTAAGCCCAGAGCACTTAGGTTCAAAAGCTCCGAAGTTAACGTCAAAGAGACCAGCATTCCAATCACTTGAACTTATAACATCAAAGACCAGGCCCAAAGCAATGGAATTACTAGTGGTTTAATTCTAAATTCATTGAGAACACTAAATCCCTTGGGGTTTGCTATAGACTGAAGCCTCCCTCATTCATATATGAAGCCCCTACCCCGAGTACCTCAGAATGTGGCTGTATTTGGAGACAGTGCCTTAAAGAGGTAATTCAGGTAAAATGAAGTCTTTTCATGGGCACTAATTCCATATGTCTCCCATCCTTATAAGAAGAGATTAGGAAACAGACATACACATAGGGAAGCCCACGTGAAGGCAGAGAGAGAAGACAACCATCTACAAACCAAAGAGAAAAACGCTAAAAAGAATCCATCCTAGCTGACACCTTGATCTTGAACTTCTAGCCTTCAGAATCATAAGAAAATACATTTCTGTTGTTTAAGCCACCCAATCTGTGTTACTTTGTTATGGCAGCCTTAGAGAACTGATGCAGGCTTCTAAGTCAGCAAAGTACTACAGTTTATCTGCCCTCCTTAAGGGCCAGACCTTCGGGACCTTTTCTTGATGAAAACATACCCCTTATAACAATCCCTATGACCCTTTAAGTGCACTTTATTATAACCTCATTTGCCAAAGACTACGTTAAAATTTGGATTTAGTGGGAAATTTTCACTCATGCCCATGTCTCAAGGATCACTAAAATTTTGTGAATGCCTAGAATTTCTATCCGTCTTACACTTGGTGTAGGGACATATAGGAGATGTCAAGATGGGCTCATCCTTCTTCCTTCTTCCTTCAGAAGACAAAAACACATGGATCTCATGAGTATTTATCCCCCTTAGACAGGATATATCTCCCTACAGCTTTGTGAAAATAGTAGTCTGCATGAGGCATGTGTAAGTTGGTAATAGCTTTCCCCATCATTTACCATCAGATTATATCCTTGGGACCTGGAGTTGCATTAAAAATTGAGAGGACAGACATTTTTAGTGAAAAAAAAAAGAGAATATTGCACTTAATATTTTCTAATTGCTAAAGCAAAATGAATGAGTGTTTTTTTGGATTGCACCCGGAAGATCATCAAATGAGCTGCATCAAACATAAACAGAAAACAAGACGGTCTTTCATGTGTCCCCTGAAATATCCAAGTTCATATCCACAGCCCAATGACTTAGTAACTCATACAATATCTCACAACTCACATATTTCTGCATTTTATCGTCTCTGAAATCCAGAAGCGTTTTACGCTTATTTGTGTATTGCCGTTATAAATGGCAACATGTTTTTCTTAGAAATCTCTTAAAGTCAATAGCATCTAGATTCCGGGAGATATAAAAAATATTTTTGAATAGTTAAACTCTTAATTAAATTGGGTTAAAAGAAAACATGTCTGTCTTTCACTAGGAGAAATTACCATACACTTTTTACTTTTATTTGTAAATCCCTTAATCCTTCACTAAGAAAGCTTCCATTTCTTTTTTTTTTTTTTGTCTTTTGTCTTTTTTGTTGTTGTTGTTGTTGTTGTTGTTGCTATTTCTTGGGCCGCTCCTAAGGCATATGGAGGTTCCCAGGCTAGGGGTCGAATCGGAGCTGCAGCCACCAGCCTACGCCAGAGCCACAGCAACGCGGGATCCGAGCCGCGTCTGCAACCTACACCACAGCTCACAGCAACGCCGGATCGTTAACCCACTGAGCAAGGGCAGGGACCAAACCTGCAACCTCATGGTTCCTAGTCGGATTCGTTAACCACTGCGCCACGACGGGAACTTCAAGCTTCCATTTCTAATACCACAATCTTCAAATACTTCCTGGTATTTGTGGAAGGTGCTTTTCAATCACTGACCACTCTGGGTAGGAAAAGAAAAACTAGGGTTCAATGCAGCAGTGACTGTAGTTCTAGTCCTACTAATGAGGAAAATTTACTGTATTAAACTCATAGTATCTCCATAGTTCACATTACATCTAAATTCATTTAGAAAACTAAGCCCCTTGGGGTTTGGTATGGGCTGAATTGTGTACTCTATCTACAGCTGATCATCTGTTAACAATACTTCTCTCAGTTTCACTTCTCAGCTTCTGAGCACCTTTCAAACTAATTGGTGAGCAGTCAATGTATTCAAGGGCCTTATAGTTAGAAATGGCTCCATACCAAGAGCCATATGAATATGAAATGAATTCACAAATATGAAAGGAATTCTTGGTGACATAAGTGGCTGAAAGCTCTCACCAGCCAACCCAGTTCTCTGGACAATCATTTTTTTTTTTTCTGTTTTTTTCTATAACCCCTTGCTTGTTTTTCTGTAGGTATGTTCATCTGTATCTTACTAATTTTTTTTTTTTTTAGCTATTTCTTGGGCCGCTCCTGCGGCATATGGAGGTTCCCAGGCTAGGGGTCGAATCGGAGCTGTAGCCACCGGCCTACACCAGAGCCACAGCAACGTGGGATCCGAGCCGCATCTGCAACCTACACCACAGCTAACGGCAACGCCGGATCGTTAACCCACTGAGCAAGGGCAGGGACCAAACCCGCAACCTCATGGTTCCTAGTCGGATTCGTTAACCACTGCACCACAATGGGAACCCCCTGGACAATCATTTTATCAGTCCAATAATTATAGGAAATTTTTTTTTTTTTGGTCTTTTGTCTTTTGTCCTCTTAGGAGGCATATGGAGGTTCCCAGGCCAGGAGTCTAATTGGAGCTGTAGCCACCGGTCTGTGCCTGAGCTGCAGCAAAGCCCAATCTGAGCTGTGTCTGTGACCTACACCACAGCTCACAGCAACACCGGATCCTTAACCCACTGAGCGAGGCCAAGGATTGAACCCACAACCTCATGGTTCCTAGTTGGATTCGTTTCCGCTGCGCCACAATGGGAACTCCCAGGAATTTTGTTTTTGATGTAAAAGCTACATCTGATAATTTCCGGAGTACAGTTAACTCTCACAGAATGAAAAAAAAAAAAAAACAATTGTTTTAATTTTCTTTTAGAAACTTAAAACCCTATTAACATAATCTTAAATTGCGATTGAATAATTCTTTACATTGTCTATTTTTCCTAAAAATGTGCTCTAATATGTTCACTCACGTCAAACATATTTACTTCATATTGACCAGTATTGGACCTTAGGGACAATATATTCAGGATCTCTTAACTATAATCAAAGTGCTGTCCAGGGCTAGGGTCCCATCTGCAGTCTCAACTGGGGAGGATCCACTTCCAGGCTCATGTTGTTACTGGCAGAGTTCAGTTCCTCATGCACTGGACTGAGGATCTCGATTCTTTTTTTTTTTTTTAAGACAGCAGATGATTTATTGTACACGTGTTACTTTCAGCCAAACTGAGAACAGTAGTCCAGAATGTCACCGGTCCAGGGAAAAAGAACCCAAAGGGATTGTTTTGATGCAAGTAAAGTGGGTCTCAAAGAAGTGGAGGCAATCAGAATGGCAAAAGATGTTCTAGATGCATTGAGACAAGTTCTAGAAGAAGGTGTGCAGTCCAGCAAATTGTACCAGCATCCCTGGCCTCCGGGCTTTCCTTGTTTCTGTTCTTGTGGCTTTAATGGGTATACAAGTCCACTTGGACCTCTGCTGCATCTTTCTTTTTTTTGTGCTTCAGCCTGTGCATTCACTTTTTCCTTCACTTCTCTCTCAGAGCACAGAGGTTGCTCAGAAGATGATACTGAGGCCAAGAGCAAGGATCTTGACTCTTAGCTCACCTTTGGATGGAAGCTGCCCTAAATTTCTTGCCTCGTCAGCAAGGCAGCTCACTTTATCAAAACATAAAAGCTGAGAAAGCTGTATAGTCTCCCGAGAGGATGGAAGTTATAAACTTTTCTATCATAATCACAGGAACAACAGCCCTCATTGTTGCCATCTTATTTGTTAGAAGCCAATTATGCAAGAGTAGGGGTTACACCAGGCCATAAATACCAGAAGGCTGGAATCACTGGGAGTCATCTTAGAGGTCTACGAAATGGATTAAATAAATAAGTACTTATTCATAAGTATACTTAAATAAGTATACTATAAAAGTAAAACATATTTTTACATATAAAATACCTAAATCTTTATGTATTAAAATGTATTCTTAAAAAAAAAACTCATAAAATTAGGCTACCAGTTAAAATTCAGGACTAGAGAGTTTTTTACTTCTTGCCTATGATATCTGTTTATATACTTCCTTCTGCAAAGGTAATCCTGACTTTGAAGTGAAAGCATAGCCTGTCTATTTCATCACACATTAAACACACACAATAGCATGAGAATAATGATATCATCAATGCCAATATAGTTAGTAAAAAAACTTACACTTTCTTTTCACATGCTCTTCCCGTCTCTCCCTGTATTTTAATAGTTGTTCTTTATCTACATTGTGTGAACATGGGACCATTACAAACAATACTCTTTTTTTAACCCTCGTGTAGTTTCATTCTAGGTATCATTTTTACTGAATCTCCATGCCTAGAATTTTAAACTGATATTTCTCTAGTTACTTTAGTTGTGTGCAGCTTATTCTATTGTTGATTTCTCAGGAGGTATTTAAGGAAGTTATATTCCTTGAGTTCTTGGATGAGAATAGTAATTTGCTTGTTGGTGCTCTTAATACTGAGTATCTCTTTTTCTGATATAAAATTCTTGGCTCATGTTTTCTTTCATTTGTATTTTCATTTTATTTTGGCCTCAAGAATTAGTAGAAAAATATCTGATGACAATCCAGTTTTCTTCCCCTTAGAAGTTTTCTCTTTTTGCCTAGATTTTTTTTTAAAGTTCATTAATTTTATAAGAATATGTTCGGCTATTGATCTTTCTGTGTTTATAGTCCATTTATAGTATGAAGTGTATTCTTTCAATTTATAGTTTAATTTTTTTTTAATTTTCCCAATAGGTTCTTTTGTTTGGTTTTGGTTTTGGTTTGCTTCTGTTTTTGTTTTTGTTTTTTAGTTTTTTGTTTGTTTGTTTTGTTTGTTTTTTTCTTTATAGCTACACCCACAGTATACGGACGTTCCTAGGCCAAGGATTGAATCCAAGCCCCAGCTGCAATCTTCGCTGCAACTGCAGCTGCAGCAAGACCAGATCCTTTAACCCACTCTGCTGGGCCAAGGATGGACCTGACCAAAAAAAAAAAAAAAAAAAAAAAAAGACAAATCTCAGCTTTGTTTTCAAACAGATGAAAAATTCAAGCCTTTACTGGGAATAAATGGGACAACTTCCTCAAGATCAAAGGGTTGCGCTGTGGTTAGTGTCACATTTCCATGTCTCAGGGGTCCTCATTTTCTTAATCAGAGATTACCTTGGTCTGATAGAAGCTGAAGTTTAAGAATTTAAATACTTGGCGAGAGCTGCTGCTTTTATAGTTAACTATGAGGGTATATCCCAAGCATTTTCTATCTTCTGATGGCAGAAGTTTGTTTATATGCTGTGTAGGAGACCCTTAGTCTTTAATTTGTTGAGTATCCTGAGCCTTTTAGTTTAAGTCTCTAACATACCAACTGCTCCAGTTCCACATGCTTTATCATTGCGGTTTCTCTCATATTTCTCAAACATCTGATACATTTCATGTTCATTTTATTCTTTCCAGTGCATACATTGTCCCTGTGAGGACATAAAACTGCAGCGCTGCCAGCTGCTGTGGGTCACCAGTGGTGCGGTCCTCATTGCTCATGTGTTGGTGGTGGATCACCTTCAATAGCCTATCTTCAGGGCTGCATTCGTGGACTATTTCTGGTACCATTTGTCCCCTAGGAGGTGTCCTAATTTTCCTAGGAGGCAAACTCTTAGCTAAAGATTGGAAATAAGTTTATTAGGTAACACTCCTGAGATCCACACATTTGAGGGCATGAAGGAAACAGAAGCATGAAGAAGTGAAAATTGGATTGTGATAAAGTTGAAACAAAACACTCAGAGGATTACATGGGGATGACGGGGGCTGAGATAGCTCTTTGGAATTGTCCAAAATGGGAGAAATGGGACTGAGACTTTATTCCCCTGCAGCTACCAATTATAACCTTGAAGTGAAACAGCTCTGTTCAGCCAAGTTCAAGTACCAGAGAAAGACTCGGCTGACAGCTATCAGCTACCATCACTCTTGCAGCTGCGGCAATGAATATTTCAGTGTTGGGGAGGGCATACTGGAGGAGTGTTCACTCACTGCACCCATAGTTTACAGTCATAATCAGTCATTCAATTTTCCTTGTATTATTCTGTCTACCTCTCTCTCTCTCAAACACACACACTCACAGTATGCTTGCTCACTTGCTAGAATCTCTGCTGAATACAACCTGAAGTTTAGATCCACACATTACCTACTATCTAGGTGTGGTATTTTATCATCATTTAAAAATATATATGACAGTTTTAAGTCTATGATATCAGCGGTGTGGATGTAGAACCCAGATCATGAGACAAGAAAGGAAGGTTAACAGTAGGAGGAATACATGTCCCCACGGACCCAGCAACAAATGGCACAAATTCCATTCACAGGCTGAAGCCCCTCACTGCTTCACTGAATAGTTCAATTGGGTGACATCTCTGAAAAAAAAAAAATTAATCTTCTTTTATGTTTAAAATATCATCTCTGCCTGGGGAAGAGGAAGAAGTCTGCCTGATTTGTGTGAATTATCTTTGGAAGGCTAGCTGTCTGATCGGCCTATGACAATTATTTTCTGAAATAACTAGGAGAAATCACAGTCTTTTATTTCTCCCTTCTGGTGACATTACTTCTGAGTGTAGTTTATTTATTCTCCTCACATCATTACTCACATTGAAATGTCAGAGATCTCAATGTCAAACCAAACAAAAATATTTAAAAATAATTTGATTGCATTTATTACATGCATTTGTAACATGATTTATGCCTTTTCCAGGATACTTTTTTCAGTTCCTTTGGTAAAATTCTGAACTCTGTGTCTTTGATATTTATGCACCTGCCTTTATCCTTGACCTTGTTTTATCCTATAACTGGTTTGTGTTTTCAGCTTTCTCATTTTTTTCCCTTCCATGCTTCCTACTCATTAATTTTGCTTAAAAAAAAAAAAAAGTCTCCATACTGCTGTGGCTCATGTATTGATTTTAAGAAATGCTGATGATACAAACTCTATGATTGATAGAAAAATACATAATGTAAGAATACAAATTTGTGGGTAAACCTAAGTATTATTGATTTCTTGGACTGGATAATTTTTTCAGAGTCCTTTAGCCTTTAGTCCTTTAGTCCGCAAAGAGGGTAGATTGGATCATTTTCAGTCTTAGGTGTACCTGCTATAATTAAAACAACAACATTGAAAGTAACAAAATCCTTCCACTGCATTTCAGTTGAGTTCACATTTTTCCAAGAGTCCCACTGTGAAACAGATAATTTTTTCTTCTTTTCTCTGTTTTTTTAATTGTGAAATATTTCATAAATATTAATGAGCACATATAAATTCTCTATATGCATTTTATTTGTAGCTTCTCCTTTATCTAGGCAATTTTTTTCTTTTTTAGAGTCTTTTCAAAAAGCCACAATTTGTTATATATTCTCAAATGTAGTTTCATTCTTGAATAAATTAACATTCGCATTATTTCCTTTCTTATATTTGCTTCATTTGTGTATTTTTTCTAATTTCTTTATTTAGAAGCCTAGTTCATTTTCTTTCAGATTTTATTTCCTTTCTTTCTTCTTTTTATTTATTTCTTTTTTTGCATATGAGTATCCAAGTATCCCATCACCATTTGTTAAAAAGACAACCCTATGCATATTGAATTAATATGGTTCTATTGTTGAAAAATCATTTGACCCTAAATATGAGGGTTTATTTCTGGACTCTCATTTCTGTTCTATGGATCATGCCTTTTCTTACCACACTATCTTGATTATTTACTTTATAGTAAATATTTTAATCAGGGAATTTAAGACCTTTACCTTTGTTCTCCTTTTTCAAAAGTGAGCTTATTATTCTAGGTCTTTTTCACTCTCACGTTATTTATGTCAATTTAAAACAGGGGGCTTCCATGATATTGACAGAAATTACATTGACTCTCTAGGTATTTTTGGTGAAAATTGACATCTTAACAGGTCTGACTCATGAACGTATTTTATCTCACCATTTATTTTAATCTTCTTGATGCTTGTTTTATGAATTTCATATTATATTTGTAATTGGTTGTCATAAAAGTGTAGTTGATTTTTGTAGCTTGCTCCTTAATCTGAGACCTTGCTAAACAGACTTTTTAGTTCAAAGAGTTATTTGTATAAAAACATAGATTGCTTAGGATTGTCTTCATATAAGATTAGGTGATCTGTGAATAAAAATAGTTTTACATCTTCAGTTCTAATGCATGTGTCTTTCATTTCCTGAATCCCATATGGGACATTCCAAACTGGTTATCATGGAGATGATGTTTCTGCCAAGACATGGAACCTGACTATTCACTATTCAACCTGCTTCCTCAATAAGGAAGTAACTCTAGAGTTGTTGGCATCAAAACCTCACCCCACCTCTGTATACAAAATAAAGCCTCATGCTTTGCTTCTCTCCCTACATTACTTTTGATTCCTTTCATGTAAGTGCATTTAAAGGTGAAACAGGAGTTCCCATTGTGGCACAGCAGAAATGAATCTGACTAGGAACCATGAGGTTTCAGGTTTGATCCCTGGCCTCGTTCAGTGGGTTAAGGATCCGGCATTGCCATGAGCTGTGGTATAGTGTATAGGTCATAGACATGGCTTGGATCTGGCGTTGCTGTGGCTGTGGTGTAGGCTGGCAGCTGTACCTCCAATTACACCCCTAGCCTGGGAACCTCCATATGTTGTGGGTACAGCCCTAAAAAGCAAAAAAAAAAAAAAAAAAAAAAAAAAGTGAAACAAATTCTGGCCAGAACTGTAATTGCAAGGGAGTCTGGAAAATGTAAGTTTAACAGCACACTCAAAGGAAGTTGAAATAAATAGTATCTAAGCAAATCCTCAGATCCTTAGCACTTATGAGGTAGAACTTAAACCCAATTTCTTCTTTAAGATTATTTCTGGATCCACTTTTTCTTTCTCTTTCACTCTTGCTTTCTTTTGCTTTTCACTGAGTATGTGTGTGTAGGTGTGTGTGTCTATCTTGCTGCTCCTCTAGTTGGAAAACTTTATTCAACTCTTGTTTTTCTCAGATGTTCTATCATCATCATCCAATATCAGTATTGAGAGGAAAAAAAGATACTTACAGTAAGCGTCTCTTCCATGTAGAGTATTCAGAATCCTAGCCAGCTACTGAGAATCATAGAATCTTAATGGATAATGAACTTGAAGATTAGTTCAAAAAAGCAGAGGGAGTTCCCGTCGTGGCGCAGTGGTTAACGAATCTGACTAGGAACCATGAGGTTGCAGGTTCCATCCCTGGCCTTGCTCAGTGGGTTGGGAATCTGGCGTTGCCATGAGCTGTGGTGTAGGTCGCAGACGTGGCTCAGATCCCAAATTGCTGTGGCTCTGGCATAGGCCGGTGGCTACAGCTCCGATTAGACCCCTAGCCTGGGAACCTCCATACGCTGGGGGAGCAGCCCTAGAAAAGGCAAAAAAAAAGCAGAGATATCTCTGTTCCTGAGCTCCATGACAGCAGTAACCGAAAAAAATAGAAGCCAGGCTCCTCCATCTCCAAATGTCAAATCAAAGACATTTGGCAAAGTGTCAGAGTTTGAGAGAACTTCTGAGTTCAACTGGTTCAACTCTACAGATTTCAGATGAGAAGACTGAGGTACAAAGGGACACAATTTGAATCAAAGTTAGGAGAGTCAGAAGAAGTCAGATCTTTTGCCCCCAGACTGCCTTTCTTGCCTTTTCCCATTCCTGCTTCCTAAGCTCAAACACAGCTACGACTCTTCAGGGATGGAGATGGGTACTTTCATGCTAGTTCTGAGCAAGAAACAGAATAAGTTATTTCTGTATTAGTATCAATATTTAAGATTTTTTGTAAATAAGCCAGGTCACTGTGGTCATCTTAGATACTAAACTTGTCACATTTAGCAAAATTATTTTCTAATGTTTTGTAGAGAGGGCCGTGGCACTTTGTCTACAGCATTTCCAGTCAGAAGACAGTACCGTTAAAAAAAATTAAGTGTCCTTTCTAGTTTAATCTAGAGCAAATGATGCAGCTGTATGGCATGGTATAAGGTACCTGCTTAGCTCACATTGGACCTCCTATTTTCCCTCCCCTACAGCCTTTATTGCTATTTTAGTTCACTTCTCTCACCTTGCCACAATCCATTTTACATATTCTTATCCTTTCCTTTATAAAACTATATTTTTCTGGAATTTCCATTGTGGCTTGGTGGTAACGAACCCAGCTAGTATCCATGAGGATGAGGGTTTGATCCCTGGCCCCGCTCCGTGGGTTAAAGAATCCTGCGTTGCCTTGTGCTGTGGTGTAGGTTGCAGATGCGGCTCAGGTCTGGCATTGCTGTGGCTGTGGTGTAGGCTGCTAGCTGCAGCTCTGATTCGACCCCAACCTGGGAACTTCCATATGCCATGGGTTCAGCCCTAAAAAGGGAAAACAACAACAACAACAACAACAACAACAAAACCTATTTTTTTCTAAAAGGAGATCCTTCTCTGCCAATGGATGTAGAAACATTTTAGTAATGGATCTAGTGAATGAGCAACACATTCAGTGAGGTTTGTAGGAGAGCAAAACTTGACCTTCCAAAATGTCTCTGGCATGTGCATTATTTTAAGCTGAAAACAATCACAGCCTAAAAGACTCAAGAAGAAACTTTGACCTTCCCCCTAAGTTCTTAACAGAGTTTAGCTAGAGGACCTGTTCAAAAAGGGAGCTATCATCATAGATAACTATCATGTGAACTAGGTGTACAGATGGGGAGAAACACAGCTGAGTCTGTTTGTTAAAATTCTTCTCTGAGTCCCATTGTCTCTGCCTGTCTCAGTAAACATTTATTTACCAAACATTTGCTTTTCCATCTCCATGTCAACTGCCTACCTCTCCTTTGAAGTCCCAAACCACTACCCCCAGTATCCTCTTTGTCTTTAGCTGAAGATGATTTTTAAGGTAAAGTCTTTGTTCGTTTTGGTGAGTTGCATAGTTTTTTTCTGAGTCTCTCTTATGTGTACATATTATTAAACTTTTGTTTGATTTTCTCCTGTTAATCTGATCCATGTCAATTTAATTCTTAGACCAGCCATAAAAACCTGGAAAGTTAGAAGAAATTCTTCCTTCCCAAGAGGATGCATAATAAAACATCGAAAGCCTTGCCATGTTATTGCAGAAAAACTTCTTAGAAGAACCTCTATTTAAGAAGATGTATCCATTAAAATATTCTGATGGATACAGTAGTCACAAGTTACAAGGTAGCCTACAAACCCAATGTCTTGCAACTATATCAACAAAAAGATGTTTGTATTAAGATTTGCCTTTCACCTCTCTTATTTGCCAAATGGAATGTCTTGTTCCAAAACACCATTAGTAGCCCTAAACGAACATGATTTGAAAAAGTAGTTGGATTCATTTCTTGGAACTAATAACATGAGGATTTTCTTTGAAAGGAGAAATCATGCTTCTCAAGAAAGTTACTTTTCCTTCATACATAACACTTGGTAAAGAAATCACCATTAAGGCAAAGTTTTTCCATTGTAGAGAACAGATGAGGATAGTTCTCTTCGTAAAACTTAGCTAAGTTCCTACTGTGGCACAACAGAATAGGTGGTGTCTCTGCAAAGCCAGGACACAGGTTCGATCCCTGGCCCTGCACAGTGGGTTAAAGGATATGGCATTGCTGCAGCTGTGGTGTAGGTTGCAGCTGTGGCTCAGATCTGATCATTGGCCTAGGAGCTCCACATGCCGTGAACTGGCCTAAAAAGAAAAAAGAAAAAGAAAAAAACTTAGTCAAAGACATTAGATACTATATCCTTTTTCTGATTCTTTTGCTGTATAATGTTATAAACAAAAAGAACAAAGACTGGTCACTTACAACAAAGGATTTGGTCACAGCCCGCTGCAGTTATCCACAAACAGTGCACCCTGAGGAGAACTCAGGATGGGGAAAACAGGATGGAGAATTCTGTGCCTCAGATAGACGGGCCCCTAGACAGTTAAACCTCAGATTTTTGCATCTTCCCATACATAGAAAAGAACGAAAATCATTAACTTGAAATATCTGTTCTTTGTCACTGGCAATGATCCTTTGCCAATATGTATACTTAGTGACATGCATTTTTTCCAGAAAAAAAAAAATCCAAATATATTCTGGCTCCTCTCATGCTCTTTGGAGCAGCCCCCTCAGAGCTATTGAGAGGCTGTTTCCCAGGCTATCTATCGTCCTCAGTAAAGTCCCTGAATAAAACCACAAGTCTTAATGCAGTCAACAATGTTAAGTAGATCTCTTCAGTTTTCTCCACCACAACACTCTCTATTTATAAAATGCTAATGACTCTTTTAACATCTTTCTGAAAGATTTGAACACATGACCATAATTGACCCAATAGCAAAATAACTGGTTCAAAAGAAAGCAATAACAGCAAAGCAAGAAAAACAATAAGGACCACAAGGGGTAAAACTAGTTGCTTAATGTATGTGGTTCCAAATAACCTGTTTGATAGTTTGGGGTAATTTTTTTTTTTTCCAGCGAGCTTGTGGATTTGGCAGATTACAAACAAACAAAAATATGTTACAGTTTGCATGGAATCAAATCAGCTAACTAAATTCCGCCTCAAGCGTGAGGCACTACATTTTTTTCCGCAATTAATTAAGACTTCGAAATGAGTTGTTTGATTTTGTAGCAAAGATCCAGACACACGCAGAAGCTGTGTGATTAGAGAGGAAATGTGCTTTTACTTTTCAAGGTAGGATGTGAAAAGTGGATTCCATTTTAACAGCTATAGCAATTCAGGCAATCTTTTAATATCCCTGAGCTCCCTCTCCTTTCTGTAAGTGATGGGGCTTAGGAACAAAAAAATCAGATGTATGAAAAACACCTTAATGGCGTTTCTTACATAGTGCACATTTGCCATCCCTTATCATCGTTATTTCCAGATATCTAGAAAAGAAAAAAGAACTACAAAAAGGAGCTGTTGAATGATTTCAGAAGCAGAGGGTCAAACCTCCATATAACTGAAAAATAAGAAGATGATATGTTAAAAGTACATCAGCATACCAAAGGCACGTACCTAAAAAAAGTTATTTCAGGAGTTCCCGTCGTGGCGCAGTGGTTAACGAATCCGACTAGGAACCATGAGGTTGCGGGTTCGGTCCCTGCCCTTGCTCAGTGGGTTAACGATCTGGGGTTGCCGTGAGCGGTGGTGTAGGTTGCAGATGTGGCTCGGATCCCGCGTTGCTGTGGCTCTGGCATAGGCAGGTGGCTACAGCTCCGATTCGACCCCTAGCCTGGGAACCTCCATATGCCGCGGGAGCAGCCCAAGAAATAGCAAAAAGACCAAAAAAAAAAAAAAAAGGTATTTCAGTTAATGCCTTTCTTATAACCTTCACTAGAAAATCATAATATCTGACATTCAAGCATACATAAGCCTCTTCTTTCCTAGAATTGGCTTCGCCTTTCTGGATCTACTGCAAAGCACAATCTAATAACCAGGATGCCTTTCAAGGTTCTCAGGTAATTTCCTATTAAACATGAAAGAGAAAACATGGCTTATCTTAGGAGGGTTAGAAGGAGATAGCAAACTTGCTCTCTCTTGACATCGAACTCTGTGAGGAATCAACATCTTACTTGATGACACTAAAGAAATAACTTTTATTGTTCTTTAGGGGGAAATCATTCTAGATGCCTGTCGTTTCCTTGAACAAGTGTGCTGGAGATCTTCCAGAGGCATGTGACTGAAATTCTGCAAGGTCTTTTTAAAAAAGAAAACTAAACAAAATGGGGACAGCGTTCACAATGCTTTTGCTTCTTTGGCATATCTGAAAAAAAAAAAAAGTAAAATTTTTACCTTCCATTGCCTTTTCAGCAGGGGGTTTTATATATGCAGAAGACAGATTATTGCCAGAGTTGGTTATTTACCCTGACTTTGATCCTTAGTAGCCCAGGTTCAGTGAAGAACTGAAGATCTGTGCTGATGCCATTATGAAATAGGAACCATTTTAGTCTCACAAGCCTCCAAATTGTGTTTCACCTAACTCCTTGATGAATTTCGAAGTGCTATCTCATCTGCCTACATCAAGGGGAAGTCTTACAGTGTGGTCCACAGCTCAGTACACAGATTTCCAAGACTCTCCTGGAAAAAACCACTTCAGAAATTCTCAGTTCACATAGCATCACTAACCAACAAATCTCTCTTGAATGTGATTTATTTTTACTTTTTTTAGTAGTGGGAATACTACTTATCTTCATATTTGAGCAATCTTGACAGTCTTTTCAAATTAAAAAAAAAAAAAAAAAGGTAGTGGAGTTCCTGTTGTGGTTCGGTGGGTTAAGGACCTGGCATAGTATCTGTGAGGATTTGGATTCAATCCCTGACTCACTCACTGGGTTAAGGACCCAGCGTTGCCACAGGCTGTGCTTATATAGGTTGGGGGTTTGGCTTGGATCTCTCGTCACTGTGGCTGTGGCATAGGCTGGCAGCAGCAGCTCTGATTCAACCCCTACCCTGGGGACTTCCAGATGCTGCAAGTGTGACTGTAAAAAATAATAATAATAATAATAAAATTTAAAAATAAAAGGTTTAAAGAATTAAAAAGTTAAAAATTTAGAAAGGTAGGCAAAATGTAAAAGCTAGTATCATGGTGCTTTTTCTGAAACAAAACTTGAACTACATTTGAACAGAAATATCATCTTGGAAAGGCCCATAAATCCTAAAGTGTTTAAATAGAAGAGCTAACCGTGAAAGCTTGCAGAAAAGCAAAAGTTTATATCACTGCTTAGTACTTTTTTCCTACGTCCCTCCTACCAAATGTGTGGATTTCTGCACAAATGCCTCATGATGAAATTTCCTTAAATCTCCATTTGTCAAATCTTGCTAAAATTTTAGTTTTTTAAAGTGTCTTTTGAGTTAATTGAGATTGTAACAAGGGACTGTCTGGTGGAATCAGCTTGAGCCATGAGAAAATTTGTGATTAGCCCCGTGTGTTGTTCTTACATCCGTTAACCTGCACCTTTGAGCCTTCAAGGTGTGCCAAGTCCTTTGTCGAGCTGTGGAACCAATCTTTCGCTTTGAGAGTGAATCCAAGGAGCTTTCATCCTGCTGTCCAGTGACTCATTTATCATCAACTTTGCTATAGGTCACTCTTTGATCTTCAGCTTAGTTGCTGGACCTGGATCCTCGCCTTATTCCTCATTGCCAGAAACTCAGCCACTGGCTGATATCTGTGTTCCTATCTTGGTTGCAGGAGTCCTAGTTTAAGCCTCTGCCTCCAGTTCTTTTCACTAGTCCTTCCGGATATTGGCTGATGGCCTGAGTAGGTTTATTCCTTCTTCCTGTGAATAAGAGATTCCAAATTCAGGACTCCCCGGTGTCTTCTAATGTCTCCAGTGAGAGCTACCTTTAGCGACAGTCATCCCACAAAACAACTCACATGACTTTCATGAAAGAAGTATGGGATCTGGATTTAGAAGGACCTAGGATTAATTTTGAAATCAGTCTCTAATGCACCTTTAGCATATTACATGATATTTTTTAGTTATTTTTCTTACCTGTGAAGTAGAAACAAATATATCTGCCATGCGGGGATTTTGCAAAATCAAGAGACACAGAAGACACGTGTGTATTACATAGTATCTGGCATAGAGTAGGTGCTCAGCCAATTTTTATTTTTTCCCTTATTACATTTCCTCCTCCTTGATAAGTAGGTATGGTAATAAATCATAATATGCATACCTCATTTATTAAGACTAATCACTTGGCATTTATATTTTCTCATAGACCCAAATACACACATAGGGGAAAAAAATCCATTACTACATTAATTGTTAAGTACATTTTCTGATGGTGAGAGGGGCTATCATCAGCTTTCAGCCAATGAGAATGTGTAAAGCAGATGGTGTTCTCCACTCTCTACTGATGAGCATTACTCCCCACCATATGGTCAATGATTTTAGCCAAAATTGTGGATAGTCTACTCATCCAAGATAAGCATGGTCAGCAGTGTATGGTGTTCCTTCAATACAGGGTCCTCTCTTTCTTACATTTACTTGGTATTCTACTAGTCTTAATCCGTAATGGTTGATTAATAATAGATGAATAATAATGCTAAAGAAAAATGCCAAAAATTGAAACTAAGACTAATGCGTTGAATGGTTATGGATGTCATATATGTGTTTTATAAATACACAACAATATTTAGAGATTCTCAGGGTGCATTCAATAAACTGTCCTAGGAAATAAAGGACAAAAATCAGCAAGCAGATTGACGTTGCTGAAGTTCATTGATGCTATGAAGGTCAAGATGAACATCACTGAGATCTTTTAAGATAAATAAACTATTCAAGGAATGTTAGTTGGGAGAAACTACGCCCCAAGCATGTCACAAATCCATAGAATTAAAGATGAGGGACCTCTAATTTTCAGTAGCAGAAATATAGCTAAAAAATGGGACTTATACAATACCCCGATGTAGGTCTGATTCACTTAATTTTCTGCTTCCTGGAATGTATCCAATTTATATTCACAGTCTTAAAATTGGAAAGAAAATTGAAGGACATCCAGACCAACTTCCAACCCAACAGAGAGACTATTTCCCCTATATCATGGACAAATAATTCTTAATTTTCCATTTGAAAGATTTCAATTAAAAGAGCTTACTACCTCACAAATTAGCCTCTGAAATTTTATAGTTTAAGACAGCAGAAGGAAAGAGAATATTCAAAAAACAGGGTTTTTTTTGTTTGCTTTTTTTTTTCCACTTTTTATGCTGTACCTGCAGCATGTGGAAGTTCCCAGGCTAGGAGTCGAATCAGAGCTACAGCTGCCGGCCCACACCACGGCCACAGCAATGCAGGATCTGAGCCGCGTCTGCAACTTACACCATAGCTCGCAGCAATGCCAGATCCTTAACCCACTGCACAAGGCCAGGGATCAAACTTGCATCCTCATGGATACTAGTCAGACTCATTTCCGCTGTGCCACAATGGGAACTCCCTCAAAAAACTTAACAAATTTTACTGCAGAGGCATGAACAGGATTGATAGAGTTATTAGGAAATAGGGAGGTACCTAGCAACTAGAAACTGTGGGAAGCCTTTTCCACTTCTAAGCCTAAGGGTCAGATATTCTCATTCTTGGGCAATCTCCATCACACCCTCAGTTAATGCCTAAGTTTAAATATGATGCCATCTGCTGGTCTACAGGGTATTGCTTTTCAATTCTTGATAAGAGTCTTAACTTCAATATCATTGTTATTTTCTCCAAAACTCATCTTTATCTTAGCTTATAGATGAGCACTCTAACACTTGACCTCTCAATTCTTTGAAATCTTCTCCCCCCATGACTCTGTCCCTCACTGTCCTGCATCTACTTGCTCTCATAATCTTATATTAGACCTTGACACTACAGATAATTACAACCACTCCATAGCCTCATTTTTACTGGTCATCAATTCTTATTTTTCCAAGTCACTGTTCCAGTCAACTCTAATAATATTGCTCCAATCTGAGCTGGAAGATACCTGCACCTATTATGATGATGTGCTCTGGGTACCATCTGGCCTGGTTGGAGCCCAGAGTGGGAGGGACACGTCCCCAGAATCCTCAGGTTTCCATTACCATTATGGTGCCTGGCTTTAACCCCCACCCCTGCTTAGGATTCATCTCTGCAACGAGATGCAACTGGCCGTTCCTGCCAAACTAGTTTTCTCATGAAACAGGGGAACCTCCCCCAAACCTATTCTTGCTTCCCTCTCCTTGTCCCTCCCCCAGTGCATTCTGTGATCATTAAGTTCAAAACTGTGCACTTTTGGACAGTTCAATAAATATTCATCTGTGAAATCAATCAATTAAATCAATCCATTCACTTTCACACTAGATTCTACCCCTCTCCTACCTTAAAGGACATGACTTCAGCAATTCTCCTTTCTGTTATCTACATCAGTAACTTTTAATTGTTCAGTTATTCACATCACACCACTTATTTCTCCTATCTTAAAAATAAATCAAAACTGGGAGTTCCCGTTTGGCTCAGCAGAAACAAATCTAACCAGCATTCAAGAGGATGCAGGTTCAATCCCTGGTCTCGCTCAGGGAGTTAAGGATCTGGCATTGCTGTGAGATGTGGTGTAGGTTGCAGACTCTGCTTGGATCTGGCGTTGCTGTGGCTGTGGTGTAGGCTGGTGGCTATGGCTCCAATACGAACCCTAGCCTGGGAACCTCCATATGCCATGGGAGCGTCCCTAGAAAGACAATAAAAAAAAAAGACAAAATAATTTTAAAAAGATTAAACAAAACCGAAAAAGGTATTCTCTTATTTCCATGTTCCCTAACACCTATCTTTCATTACAGTAAAACTCCTCCAAAGATTGTCTGTATCCTCGCCTCAATTCCCTCTCCTTTATGTCTTTTTTGTTTTTTGGGTGTTTTTTTTTTTGCCTTTTCTAGGGCTGGTCCTACAGCATATGGAGGTTCTCAGGCCAGGGGTCCAATCAGAAATTCCCTCTCCTTTAAACACAACCCACTCATGCTTTTTCCCCCATCATTCCACCAAAACTGCTCTTGTCCAACTTTCCAGTACCACCTCATTCCTCAGTATGAGAACCAGGGGTCATTTTTCAGTCTTTGTTTTCTTTCAGTTATCAACCATGTCTTCCAAGATTTTTTTCACCTACTTGGTTTCTAAGATGTGGTTCTTTTTTGGTTTTACTCCTACCCCTCTGGCCACTCTTCCTCACTTTCTTTTGCTGGTATTTCCTCTTCCCCATTGTCTTAGTACCAGAGTACCTATTGGTTTGCAAAGAGATCCCCCATCCCATACTCACTGGTGCCAAGAAGAGACCAAAGAAAGAAGACCACTCACTCCGGATTTGTAAGTAGCAATTGAATAAGCAGGGAAAGTTACAGATGAGGTTTGTCTTGGGTGGTTGCAAGACGAGTGGCTCTCCACACCTGCTGGCCGGAATCTTAAAAGTTTATGAAAAACTTATGGTTTCCAAAGGAGAGAGGTTGGGGGGTGGGGGGATGAGGGGGTTTGGGATGGAAATATTACAAATTTGGGTTGTGATGATCTTTGTACAACTATAAATGTAATAAGTTCATTGAGTGATATTAAAAAAAAGTTTACGTAGAGGACTTAACTGAACTCAGTCTTGTGCACCATCCAGATGTCCTCAACGATGCCTTGCTCTCTCAAGGCTGCGTCCTTGAAAACAGCTCCCACTGCAGGAATGGAGGGCAGAAGGTCCATTCCAAGGACAGGGGAGCAGGTGAGGAGCCTGTGATTATCTGAGTCCAGTTCTCAGGTCAGCCACTGAGCATAGCCCCTTGATGATCTTATTCAGTAATGCCTCAGGATTCAGTCTTACTCCTTTCTTCTCTGTGTGAACTCCCCGTCTGTTGTGTTCACATCTACTTTTAGACCTCTAAGTGCTCTCTGAATAGTAAGCAATCCCATGTTTGTATTTTTAGTTGAGAACTCTCTTCCGAAATGTAGATAGTTATAGCCACTCTGTCCCTAAAACCACCACTTTGAAATTAACAGATATCTCAAACCTCAGGAACTCCAGGAGTGAATTCCTTATTTATCCCCATCAAACGTGTTTTATTTGCTGCTCAATCCTTCCAGTTTTGAACTACAAAAACATAATAGGGTTATATTTTTCTCTTTTCTTTCGCTCACATTCCACATTTATTTTTTAATGCATTATCGTGGGTTCTAGCTTCAAAATGCATAAAATGTAATCCAACAATCTTTCAGCATCTCCATTGCAATCACCCTGATTGAAGCCACCATCATCTCTTGCCTGAAAACAGCTGCGTAAATGATCTCTGCCTGCTTCCCCCTTTGCCCTTCTCACATTTCCTCTTGACACAGCAGCCAGAGTGATCTTTTCAAAAATTAAGACAGCGTCACTCCTCTGCCTAAAGCATTTTAATGGGCCTCAATATCATTGAGAGGAAATGTCAAGTTCTTACAATAGATCAAAAGACCTTACAGGATCTGCTTCCCGGTTCTTTGCTAAAGTCCTTACAGCTATTGCCCTCCTCACCTGGTCCACACCAGACGCACCAACCATCCTGGCATTCCTTTACTGCAGACACGTGCTACTTTAAGGTGTATGCACTTACTGCTCCTTCTTCCTGGAATGCTCTTTCCCACATATCCACATCCTCCCCTGCCTCTTACAAAGCTTTATTTTTTTTATTTTTTATTTTGTCTTTTCTGGGGCTGCACCCACGGCATATGGAGGTTCCCAGGTTAAGGGTCCAATCGGAGCTGTAGCTGCCAGCCTACGCCAGAGCCACAGCAACGCCAGATCTGAGCCGCATCTGCAACCTATACCACAGCTCACGGCAACACCAGATCCTTAACCCACTGATTGGGGGATGGAACCCGCAACCTCATGGTTCCTAATCAGATTGGTTAACCACTGAGCCGCCATGGGAACTCCTTACAAAGCTCTGTTTAAATGTCACTCTCTCAATGGGGCTTACTCTTACCATGCTGTTGACAATTTTGTCATATCCCACCATCCTCACATTCCTCAGCCTCCTTACTTCGCTCTCCTTTTCCTTTTTTCCATGGCACTTATATAACATAGTATAGAATTTACTTATTTAGTATGCTCTGTTTATTGGCTCTCCCTCCTTCCTGAAAGAAGTATCCATGGTGTTAAGAGTTGTGATGTTCAATTTACCGATGTAACCCAAATAACTAGAGTAGCTTGCACATAGCAGGGACTCACTATTACTGAATGAATGAGTGTTTCTTAGAATACATCAGAGTAGATAACTACAAAAGCATCTCCTAACATTTATGGCTCAATGAAGGAGGTCCTGAGAAGAGGGCTGGCTGGCCTTGGGAGGAAGCAGAGAGGCAGTGGCTTACAGTATTTGAAGAAGGAGACCTTAGACCATGTAACTGTCAGATCTTAAAGACTTGGTCTAAGGGATCCCCTGTATATGTGATTTTTCCAGAAATTACAGCTTGTTAAAACTGGAGGTTCCTAAAATAAGCAAAGTCTCCAATTTGGGACCCAGGAATCTGTACCTTAATAATGTTTATGTTTATCTTTTGGAAATACTGCCTTGATTCCTTATAAATAGTATCTCACTGACCAATATTATCATTTTTTGGGGGGGGGCCCACACCTACAGCATATGGAGGTTCCCAGGCTAGGCATTGAATCGGAGCTGCAGCTGCTGGCCTATGACATAGCCACAGCAATGCCAGATCCGAGCCAAGTCTGTGACCTACACCACAGCTCTTGTCAATGCAGGATCCTTAACCCACTGAGTAAGGCCAGGGATCCAACCCAAACCTCATGGATACTAGTGGGATTCATTACCGCTGCATCACAACGGGAACTCCTGACAAATATTATCTTAACATTTTGAGGACTGGTACAGAAGAGGCATCTGCTTGGGTATGGGAAAGTGAAAGAGAGGAAAATTATACCTGGTCATAAAGGACGATCAAACAGAGCCGCAAAAGCAAATTATGTTGCAGGTTTGTTCTTCCCCACTGGGGACAGTAGTGGGCATAGTGGAGAGAAGAATTTAGGGAGAATTGGTATCTTAATGAAACAATCATATATGTATACTAAATTGTATCCATTTGCACAGATAGCAACTAAATACACTAAGATTCCACATTTCACAGGTGCTGTAATGCATAATTTACAGGAGATTCTAAAACTTTTCCAAAAGTTTGAAGAAGAAGGAACCCTCCCAAAGACATTCTATGAAGCCACCATCACCCTAAGACCAAAATCAAAGATACTACCTAAAAAGAGAATCATAATTTATAGGAGATGATTGGGAAAGCAATTATTTCCAATGTTTCTATACCTATCAGAAATGTGGTTATAATAGAACTCACAGTGGAGAAATCAATAAACTATCAGATAATTATTTCTCTTAATCCTCTGTCTACATATCACACAGACATGCTTAAGCTCATAGCAGCATAGCCCTGGGGTTGCTACTAAAAATCAGCATTATGTCATGGCCTCAAGTCACTTTTTCAAACCACACAAATCCCAAATACCTTCCATGTTAAAGATCATTAAACTATCCTTTTCAACTGATTACCATTCAGCAGAGGGCTCTAAATAAGATTACTATCTGACAGTTTGGCAGGTTAGAGAGGAGATTTCTCCCTGAAGACAGAGAGCTCACATGGGGTTAATGAGGAAGTTTTTTTTAATTTTTGTTCTCTACCCTTTAGTCAAAACTCACAGTTTCACATCTGAAAAGAATCAAAAATTCACAGAACCTCTGAAAATATATCACCAATGATACTCTGAATAGTCTAATCTAAGACTATGAAAGTGCTTTGAGCTGCCATCCTGGGGAACTCAAGATGATACCGACATTCGGACATAATTTTTTAATTTTTTTTTTCCGAATCTAGTGGGAAAAATAGACAAAAGGTGAAAAAAGAAGTGGAAGATAAAAACTGTATCTATATCAAGGGCTCCCCCAAATGTTCAACTCAAAAGTGTTTAAATCACTACATCTTTTGCACCCAAGTTAAAAATAACATTCCATATTCTGTTGTATTATTTCTAAATATGTCTTAAAAGATATTCTTCTATGGCAGGAGGCCATGGCCAGTGCTAACTAATCAGCAAGTCAAGGTAGAAACTCTGAGGAGAAAGTGATGAGGTTAGGAATGTTTATCAGGGAGCCGCATCATGGCTCAGCAGAAATGAATCTGACTAATATCCACGAGGATGCAGTTTTGATCCCTGGCCTTGATCAGTGGGGAGGGGATCCAGTGTTGCCGTGAGCTGTGGTGTAGGTCTCAGATGCAGCTTGAATCTGGTGGATCTGGCATGGCTGTGGCATAGGCCAGAGGCTGCAGCTCCGATTCGACCTCTAGCCTGGGAACTTCCACATGCTGAGGATGCGGCCCTAAAAAGACCAAAAAAAAAAAAATGTTTATCAAAAAATTAAAACATCCTCTTTAAGTGTAAAAATAAGGATAGTGAACAAGGAGTGTTTAATCTCTGAGGTACAGATTAGGAGAGAAAATTTTAAATTTAGGGACCTTGGCATTCTCTGAGAGAATGACTCCAACATTTAATAGTTCTGGGTTTCAGTGTTCTTATTAGTAAAATGAAAGGATTTAACCCAATCCGTAGGTTGGCATCCTGTGTTGACAGAGCCATAGGAAGCCAAAGGAACACTTGAGGACCAGTGATGGAAGGATTGAGGGTAAAAGAGAAGCCAAGATTTTGTTTGGTTTTCTTCTTTCTCCTAAAATGTTCTATTTTTGTTTCACTTCAAACCATGTTTAAGTTTTCTTAAAATTTAATATTAAATACATATATATATATACAGTTATGGGTACAAAGTTTAAGCATCAGATTAGTAAATTTTTCACAAAACAAACATATCCAAATAATGTCTACCCAGACCCTCAAATCTCTCATGATGTTACCCTATCCTTAACTTCCACCTAAACAACATTGTTCTGACTTCTGTCATCATAGGTTTTTATTTTTTAATTTTGTAAAAATGGGAAAATATGGGAATAATTGCTTTGTTCAGTCAATGATATGACTAGGAGATCCATCCATGGTAATTCACGTAGTTATAATTGGATATTTTATTGCATAAGACTACTTATCACACCACATGAATATACCAATATCTATCACTCTCTTTTTTTTCTTTTTACCGCAGCACCTGTGGCATATGGACGTTCCCAGACTAGAGATTGAATCAGAGCTGCAGCGGAGGCCTACACCACCCCAGATCCGAGCTGCATCTTCGATCTATACCGCAGCTCATGGCAACGCTGGATCCTCATCCCACTGTGTGAGGCCAGGGATCAAACTTGCATCCTCACAGACGCTGTGCCAGGTTCTTAACTCACTGAACCACAATGGGAACTCCACTATCTCTTTTTGTACTGAAATGTTGAAGTGCACTTGGTTTGTTTTCAATTTTCAACTTTTATGAGAAATGTTGCTAGTAACCTTTACAAATCTAGTTGTGTCAAGGGGTACCTCACTATTGGGGTTGTGACTAGGAATGGAATTAGTGGTAAGTACTTAGCCATGGAGAGTGCTAAACAGTTCTGAAAATGTTTGCACAAATGCATACACCCTCCAGCACTGGATGAGTAGTCTCCTTATTCCACTTTCTTGCGAATATGTGGTATTGTCATTTTTTTTTTTTAATTTAGATGTTCTGACAAAAGTCTATTGGGATTTTATTGGGATTTTAAGGCTAATTTCCTTAATGAATAATGATAGTGACATTGAGCTTTTGGTTTGGTTTGGTTTTTTGTAAGTCTCATGGCAATTCAGTTTTATTCTTTTATGAGGTTATTGCTCAGGTCTTTTGACAATATAATCGGATGCCCTCATTAACAATTTGGAAGAATTCTTATATATTCTTTGTATGAGTTTTTAATCTGGTATATGTTTTGCAAATGTCTTCTTTATCTAATGGTCTTTCTTTGGCTCTGTTACGCCTTTTGAGAAACAAAAGATTTATTCTTAACGTAGTTCTGTTGTCAATCTTTCCCTATATGATTAAGGCTTTTGTGTCTCTCTTAAGAAATACTAACTCTCCCAGGGCTAGGAAGATCATCTTTTAATAGTCTTCTAAATTTTTAATTATTTTTTGTTTCATATTCAAGTATATTATTCACTTGACATTGACTTAGTTTGACATAGGGAGTCAAGTTGGGTTTTTTGTTTTTTGTTTTTTTGAAACATATAGATTGTATTAAGCACATTGTAAAAAGAATCACCTTTTCCCCACTGACTTGCAGCGGCACCTTTACCATAGACTAAATGACCATATATGTGTGCTTCTGTTTCTGGATCCTCTCTACGTCTCATTGATCTGCCTCTTTGTAGTAAGTCTTTATGTATCAAGTTGATACATTTTTCCTCAAGAGTGTCCTTTTATGTAAAATTTAAAAGTGGCTTTGGGAGTTCCCATCGTAACGCAGTGGTTAACGAATCCGACTAGGAACCATGAGGTTGCGGGTTCGGTCCCTGCCCTTGCTCAGTGGGTTAAGGATCCGGCATTGCCGTGAGCTGTGGTGTAGGTTGCAGACGCGGCTCGGATCCCGCGTTGCTGTGGCTCTGGCGTAGGCTGGTGGCTACAGCTCCGATTTGACCCCTAGCCTGGGAACCTCCATATGCCGTGGCAGCGGCCCAAGAAATAGCTAAAAAAAAAAGACAAAAAATAATAATAATAATAAAATAAAAGTGGCTTTATCAGCCAAAAAATGTTGGGATATAATTAGTTTTTCATTTACAATATTCATCAACTTGGGAAAATTTGACATCTTTTTAATACTGAGTCTTTCAATCCATGACCATGGCATATTGGAACCATTTGGTGAGATTTTACTTAACTACTTCAGGGCTATGTTTGTAATTTTTAGAGTCTTAAAGTCTTCAGGTTTATTCCTAGGCATGTGATGTTTACAAGACCACTTGCTCATAGAAATATTCATTTTATTTTCTATTTTTTTTTTACTAGATCTAAAAATAGTGTTTTGTGGGGATGTTTCTGAATTTGTTTTTGTTTTGCTATATTTACCTTGTATTTGAGATCTTTCAAAACCCATCTATCAATCCTAGTTTAGGTCGAACCACATGAAATTGTTGTTATGAAAGTTATCGCCAGTACCTGCAGGACCTCAGCTTGCTGTCTGGCACACCTGGCCCAGAGGACTCCCCTCTCTCCACACACCGGAGAACTTCCTAGGTGGGCCAAGCTTACAAGAGGCACAAGCAGAAAACTTTGGCAATATCCACACTGTCCATCTCTGCCAGCGTGCAGTGTGCACAAGCTATGGCGGTGGAGCTGCCTCCACCTTAATTTCTAAGGACACTTAAGGTCCTTCTCAAAGGACACTTAGAGACTCCCTGTGGTGCCGTCCAGCCAAGCTGTGGGACAGGACTATCTAGAGCCTTGGGGGCCCAACCCCTTCCTGGCAAAGCAGCAAGGGTAGGACCACCACCCTGGTGGGTCTGGTTTGCAAACTTCTGCCCCAGTGGCCTGGAGGACAGAGCATCAAGCCAAAGCAGATGATTCTTAAAGCTTAAGGTCTCATAGCATTTGCCCTGCTGGGTTTTAGATTTTCTCAGAACCTATTACTTCTTTCTTCCTTCCTGTTTTTCCCTCTTGGAAAGGAGATGTCTATCCTATGCCTATTCCACATGTTCGATTTCACAGGTTCACAGTTGGAGAGGATATTGTTTCAGGATTAATCACACCTTGAGTCTCACCCATATCTTACTCTGATGATATTTAAATGAGACTTTGGACTTCGACTTTAAAGTTGATGCTGGAATGTGTTAAGGCTTCTGGGGCTATTGGAGTAGAATGAATGTGTTTTGTATGTAAGGAGGACATGCATTTTCAAGGGCCAGGAGCAGAATACTATAGACTGGATGTTTGCATCCTTCCAAAATTCATATGTTGAAATCTATTTCCAATGTGATGGTACTTGGAGATGTGGCCTGTAAGAGATGATTAAGTCGTGAAGGCGACATCCTCATGTATGTGATTAGTGTCCCTATAAAAGAAGGCCCAGGGAGGAATTCCCAGGTGGCTTCGTGGGTTAGAGATCCAGCATTGCCACTGCTGTGGCTAATGGTTGCTGCTAGACCATGGGTTTGATCCCTGTCCTGAGAACTTCCACATGCTGCAGGCACAGCCAAAGAATTAAATAAGTAAAAAAACAATTTTTTTTTTTTTTGCTTTTTAGGGCTGCACTCTTGGCATATAAATAAGTAATGGTTTTTTTTTTTTTTTTTTTAATGTAAAAATAAAACAGAAGCCCCAGGGAGCTCCCTTACCCCTTCCATCCTGTGAGGACATAGGAAGAAGGTAGCCGTCTACACCACCTTCATCAAGTTTCAGTCACAGCCCCTCAAGCTGCTTCCCATTGAGATTCAGTGGTGTGTTTTGTAGTTTGAAACTGGTGATTTCAAGTGAATTTCCGATGAGGCTTCTAAATGTGCCTGAGGTGGATTCCCAGCTTTGTACTGCCTGCAATTCAAAAGCCTATTTCCTGTTTGTCAGTACCAGCCACAGTTTTCTTCGTTCGCATCCGGAGAGGGTTTTCCTGCTTTCTCAACAATTGTGGCCATCCTCTGATCTGGGTTACCCCATCACGTTCTCAGCCATCAAAGGTCTGCAGTCAGACCTTCTCCAGTGAGGTCCAAATCCAAGCTTTGGATTTATCTCTTCCTTGGGTTCTCTCCCTCAGCCCCAGGATAGGAATTCTTCGGATCACTCTTTACTCCTTTTGATAAATCTCTTGTTATCATTAACAATTCTTTGGGTGTGTGTGTGCCCTGTTAACAGCCTTTTATTAAAGGGCAAAATTGCTGGAATTAAGCCAAAAAGAAAAACATAGTAAATATTTACAAAAACATTGATAACACCACTCAAGTCACACACGTGTAACAAACCAGGAAAGTCATAAAACGCTTACAAATTGAAAATTATGGAGATTTCTCAAAATGGATATAACAGCTCACTGCTGAGTATGGCATCAATATAGTATATAGGATCTTTGAGGGAATGTTTAAACAATCCCTTTTCAAATTACTATGTGATTTCTGATTGGATCCTGACTGGTAGAGAAACTCTTTCCATGTCCTCTGTATTACTAAGTGGATTTTTTGTAAGTGGATTTTATCAACCTGAAAAGTGTGTCTCTTAATATATTCTTTTTCTGAAATAATATCCCAAAGGAATTCATCAAGCAATGAAAATTAAAGGCTGGACATGCAATTGTGTAGTTAATGTCTAGAGCAACTATATTTATAATTGAACTTGAGGGTGAAAATACAGCTGTTCTCTTTAGATATAGAATACAAGACCAAGTACACGCCATCTGAATTTTTAAACACTTATAAATGATTGAGATGATTTTTCAGCCAAGGAAAAAGAGCTTTCATCAAATCCCAAATTGTAAAGGCTGGTTCATGGTATTTAATATAATTTTTTTGGTAGTACAGTTTGGTCACATATGTTTGGCAATGCCATTAAGTACATTATCTAGCACTCTTTTCACGGAAAACAGTTCTTCTGGAAAGGGACCCCAATGAGACTTTATATGTGTTATGTTTTATTTATTAGATGAGAAATGTGTCTCTCCAACAAAGCATTGCTGACTTCTTACAAGAATATTTTAAGCCAACCAAGAGTATCAAAATGGTATGCATACTTTGGGGATGCAAGCTAACAATCGTACTGGTGTTCATAAAAATAGAAAAAGACGGTATATCCCAGAATTTCTCAGCTTCTTTCATGGCTGAAGTTCTGGACACAAAGTCATTTGGGAGTTTCTAGATTAAAAAAACCTTTTTATCATGCAACCTCTCCTACCTGATTGGTAATTCTTATTCTTTCCCAGAAAAACAGCAGAGGCTGGAAGAAAAACCCTGTCAGTTGTTTAAAAGAAAAAAATAAGTTAAAGGAACCTATGGCATTGATTAGCTTGGGCAGTGACTAATTTAGTCCTTGACCTTTGAAAATCATGTTAGCTGAGGATCTTTGCTTCATTTCTGTTACCTGCTACTTGGAGCAATTCCAAATCAATGCATTTATCAAATACCATACCAGAAATCATTGCAAACTCTAGTTCAATGGAAAATTACTAGCACTGAACAGTATACATTAGTGTTTTTCAAACTCCCTTGCACATTAAATCATCTGAGGAGCTTAAAAAACAGAAACAGCAGCAACTGCTAATGTGTGCCTCTAAACCACATTTTTTTTTTTAGAAATTGGTTTGTGGCAGAGTTCATTAATAGGTATTTTTTAAAAAGCTCTCCAGTGAGTCTAATATATGGCTCCATGCTGTTATATTCTGAATAAATCCTTGTGGATTTATTAATTATTATTGCTTCCGAATATTAGGTTGAGCTTCAGAGATTAAGGTACATCAATAAATTATTTTAGAAAAAGATCTTTTCCATATAACTTTAAAACTTTAGTAGTATATATGTGTTTAATCAGGCAATAAGTAAATATGTAAATATGTAAAGGGGAGAACAAATAATCTTATCTTTTATAATGATCTATCGTCTCAACTTTTTAATTTATCTGACATTCTTTTTTCTTAACAGTGTAGAGTTGGTTCACAAGTTGGTTTATTTTAGGTCCTAAATCCATGATCGATAGGAAAATCCTATCCCTGTAATGCCAGCCCAGCTCCTGAGTTGTTGCTTCCTTATGGTTTTTGGATTTGGAATCATATAATCGTGCAGAATCCAATACTGGATGATGACTGACACTGAGTTTTCTAAAAATGAGTAGATAACCTCCTGATGGATTTCTAAGCATACGTAAGTCAAAGAGTTAGAAAGGTGTTTTCTGTGGTTGTGGCTGACTTGCCTTACATACTTTTTGATGAATAGCAACTGTAGTTCAAGTTTTGCTCCATCTCGGTACACATCTACGCACATATGCAGATTTCAGCTGCTTTTCCTATCTGTCCTGTCGTTAGCAATGCAAATGCTTCTTGGAAATCCCAGGAGAGTTGATTGTACGTAGTGACAGCTAAAAAAAAAAGGTAGGGAGCCAGGTGGATGGATAGTCAGGTGGCCTTGACATGGCCTATTTCTCAGCCAGCTGGAGAGCAACAACGTTTAATTATAAAGGCAATGTCCCCTAGGGTATTAATCTTGTGCTTTTTACATAGTAAACTTTAAGAGTTCTGCACCCATTTCCACTGGGGATGGGGGACTGTTTCATGACACCACCAAGCAATTCTCCAGACACCAGCAGGAAGTCCTGTAATTGAACTCAATTCCGACACTACCTACCTAGAGAGAGCATCAAATCCCACAGGTTAAGACCTCAGTCCTACAGGAATGCTTCACACCTGCAGCCCTCTTCAGATGCCAATCGTAAGTCCAGGTTGTCACCTGTGCTTCTGATCAATTAACTATAGATCAGGGGTTCCAATGACCCCCCTCTTTAGGTTCAACATTTTACTTAGGAGATTACCAGTTTATTATAAAGTGGTATAATTCAGAAACAGCCAGATGGAAGAGACACATAGGATGAAGTATGTGGAAAGGGGCACAGAGCCTTTTCCATGTGTTCAATGCTCCTCAAATCTCCATGTGCTTACCCCTCTTCTTTTGGATTTTTATGGAGGCTTTATTATGTAGATATAATTGATTGAATCATTCATCATCGGTGACTGATTCAATCTCCAGCTTCCCCTTCTCCCCAGAAATCAGGGGTTGGGACTGAAAGTTCCAACTCTCTATTCCTACTTGTTTCCCCTGGCAACCAGCCCTCATCATTAGCAGCTTTGCAAAAGTCTCTTCATTAATACAGAACCCAGTAATGGTAGAAGGGGCTTGTTATAAATAATAAGACACCTACTTCACCTTTAAGACTCTAAATTGATTTCAAAAACTGAGGACAAGAGACTGAGTATTGTGACAAAAGATATTCCCATGGCTCTTATCCTTCGGGAAATTCCAAAGCTTTGGGGATATGTGAGCCAGGAACCATGGATAAAGACCAAAGCTAGAGGAGTCCCATCATGGCTCAGTGGGTTAAGAACCCTGCATAGTGTCCATGAGGTTTTGGGTTCCATCCCTAGCCTTGCTCAGTGAGTTAAAGATCCAGCGTTGCCGTGTAGGTCACAGATGTAGCTCAGATCTGGCGTCACTGTGGCCATGGCTGTGGCGTAGCCAGCAGCTGCAGCTTAGATTCGACCTCTGTCCCTGGGAACTTCCATATGGCCCTAAAAAGCAAAAAAAAAAATTATATGTATATAATTAGGTAGATAGATAGATAGATAGATAGTCAGACAGACCAAAGCTATATTTCTTATTGTAAGTCACAGTATCACAATTATGTACCGTACTAATGCTCAATGATAATGTTTTTTTAAAAATAACTAAACTTTTAGGGAAAGAGATACCTACCTTTGAATCATCACGAGAGGTATATAGAAATTTGGGGTTACATGTAGGGTTATCCAAAGCAAATTATCAGTACTTGCGGGGAGAAGGCAATCATTCATATAATACCAAATTATGCTGACATTGAAATGACAAGTTAATTAATAAAACAATGAGCCTCATATATTTGACAGATATTCAGTCTATAGGGATCCTGCTTAGAATACTATAGATGCAGACATACATTCTGTTTAAGCTGAAGCCTTAATATATCAAATGATCGTTATACTGCATGAAAGATTTTATAAGTACTGCTATATATTTGGTCAGCTCAGCAGAATTATTTTCAACTAATCTATTACAAAATCATTACTATAGCCTCCTGAAACATAGAATATTTATCAGAACTAGTGTTTCAAACTAAGTAATATAAAGGTTGGGTAAAAGTATTTCTCTCTTTCTCTTTGACACACACATGCACACAAGTGCATGTACACACATATGCAAACCAAAATCTGAACTAAAATGTACATTTTTAAAAAGATAGTCATGAAAAACATGGAAGACATTAGAAGGAAAAACGGATCTCTAGGTCCAGGTAGAGAATGAGAGGAATTAAAGTTTCCTGAGCAGAGGCGTAAACAAGCATTCATGGTTGGGTGGAAAGGAATGAAATAAACCAATTTAGAAGGTGCAGTTGGGAAGAGGGAGGAAAAAAGAGAGATGCAAGATTTTGAGATGAGTCAAAGGAGCAGATTGGAGATGATTTTTTGGACAATGAAAGATGCAGAATGACAAGAATTGAGCTCAGAGATGTGGTTTGAAGAAAAAGGCAGGAGCAAGGTTGGAAAATACTTTTGTAATTTATTGAATGTCATGAAGCAATAGGATGTAAAAGTCTAGCGCCCAAAGGTTGGAGGTGGAGGATGAGAGAGTATTTGGTGGATGAGGGTGTGAGGTAATGAACATCAGGAAGGAAGTGCTAAAGACACTTTCTTCCTAAGGAAAGCTGGGGCAGGGTGGGGGGTGGCAGCTTCTGCCCTTTAGATAAATATAGATTTTCTGTATTGGGACAGGTCATCCTTTTGAGCAGGACATCATGCAACATCAGAAGTCCAGGGAGAAAAGGAGCATCTGCCTAATGGGCCAGAACAACTGAACTAACTCTAGTTGTCCATGAGGAAGGTGGGATGCAGGAAATAATTAGCAGATGCCTCTTCTCAGTTGATGACATTCACTGAGAGACTAGAGCTGGCATAGTGTTCTGTGTTTTACAGACCTCACCTTGGCTAATACACACAGCCTAGGTGTTATTGGGACCACTTCACCTACATGAGACAATAGAAAAATATGTCTTGGTTTCTTCCCCAGTTCCTGGCACAGAACTCGTAAAACCCTTGTAACTTCCTAAGTGATAAGAGCATCTCTTAGTCTAATATTTAATCTTTGACCCCTCTTGCAACTCAGAGATCCTAAAGCCCTGGTAATTTTCTAAGTGGTAAGAGCACTAGGACCATCTTTTGTTCTATTGAGGTGACTCTGGGTGGGCTCCTGGTGGGCTCGTGGTTGGGGGCTGGTCAGCAGGAAGACCAAACCATGATTAGAAGCTTAGAATTTTCAGCCCTACCCTCAGAGAGGTAAGAGGGCTGTACATGGACTTAATAATTGATCATGCCTACATGAGAAAGCCTTCCTAAAATCCTACAGAAGGGATACAGAGAGCTTCTAGACTGTATGCATCCACATACAGGGAGGATGACATACCCCAAGTCTACGAGGACAGAGGCACCTGCACCAGGGACCCTCCCTGACCTCACCATGTCTGTCTCTTCCTCTGGCTGTTAACCTGTATCCTGTAATCAACTGATAAGCATCAGAGTTTTTCTGAGGTCTGTGAGCCACTCAAGCAAATAACCAAGTCTGAGAGGGAAGAGGTCATAGGAATCTCTGATTTGTAGGCAAGTCAGATGGAAGTTGTGGGTGACAGGAGATGGTGGGGGGGAAGTCAGATGGAAGTTATGGGTGACCGGGGGTGACCTCCGAAGTGGGGGCAGTCTCATGGGACTGAGCCCTTGACCCGTGGAGTCTGATGCCGTCTCCAGTAGATAGTGTCAGAACTGAGTTAAATGGCAGAACACCCAGCTGGCATCCAAGAACTGCCTGGTGCAGGGGGGGTGGGGGATGGGAAGTCCACATTTGGTGACAGGAGTGTCAGGAGCGAAGTGTTCTGTGTGCAAGTAAAAGAGAAAGACACGCAGGAGGAGGGCTGTCGCTTTTCACAGTCCAACTTCTTAGGAACAACAGGTTTTGCCCATGCTAGTAATTGTCCCATGAATTCACCCTAGAAAAGTTTCAAATTGGGGGCCCACATCAGCTATTTCTGATTCTGGCATTCATAGCGATTTTCTAGATAGCCGTCTTCATCTAAGTTGCCTTAGTTTACCCCTTGGCCAGGGCCTGCCTTCGTCTTGAAACTTAAAATCCATTCTGCAAGAATTTTTTCGCATTCACATGTCGGTAAGCCCGGGGAACGCTACGGTAGTGAGCAATCAAAGGAGTGCTTTTAAAACACGATGGGAGTTCCCACCGTGGCTCAGTGGTTAATGAAGCCGACTAGGAACCATGAGGTTGTGGGTTTGATCCCTGGCCTCGCTCTAGGGATCCAGTGTTGCCATGAGCTGTGGTGTAGGTCACAGACACGGCTTGGATCCCGTGTTGCTGTGGCTCTGGTGTAGGCCGGTGGTTGCAACTCGGATTAGACCCCTAGCCTGGGAACCTCCATATGACTTGGGTGTGGCCCTAGAAAAGACAAAAGAAATAAAATAAAATAAAACAGAGGTAAGCTAAATTTGGAAAAGCAACTTTGCTCACGAAAACTATGACAGTTTTCAAAGCCTCATGAACGCAGGACTTCATGAATATTAGAGTTGGCCTTTGGCTGTAAGATAGAAATACTTTAAAAAGAAAAAAGTAATAATCTTTAAGCCAGTGGCCGTAAGATATGTCACTACTTAGAGCCTTGCCGTATAAATGTTGTAAGAATAGAAGGGGAATTCTGCCACCTTAAAAATATTTATATATATATACATATACATATATATATATACATATATATATATATATACACACACAAACACACTTAGAGATTTTTTTTAGATAACAACAAAACCCTGCCTTTTCATTCCATTCCATGGCAATGCATTGAATATAGCAAAGCCTTGCCACTGAAAATATATAAAGTCAAATGTCTATCAAAAATTTTTTAAAGTTGTTTTTGGATATAACTTCACAGCTATACAAATCTTAGCAACATGTCCGATAAAATGAACAGACAGGCAGTAGGAGACAGAGCGAAAGCCTAGACTTTATGGTTTCACTGGAAAGGTAATTGGTGCTTTTTAAAAGTTAAGCTATTGCAGCAAATTACATATTTTGCATGCAAATAGCAAAAAAAAAAAAAAAGGTGTCTGTTACAAATGCTTTATCTTTTATCATTCTGACTCTGGCTGTGATAAATGACTTTACCACAGAGTATGAAATAACTCACCCCATGCTAAAGTAATAGAGTGATTCTCTCACATATGGATTTCTGAGTCTACATGTTGATAAGGGCCGACCTTGAGATGCATGGGAGGGGCAGACTCTGCTATGGGTGAATCGTGAACCTGCACCTGACTATCTTCTCCCCGGTGGTTTCTTCCTTTAGAGCTTGAGCCGATGGTCCTCAAGCCACAATTTTCTTTTTTTGGCGAACAGGGTATTTTCCCAAAAAAGTATAAATTTCAATATCTAATGCTGCAGGGCGCATCCTTTCCCATTTGCCAAGCTCTATACGACTCTTTATTTTTCAGTCAGTTTCAAAAATACATTTATTTGCTTGATTCAGAAAGGCTTTGAATTTGAGCCCTTTTATTTATCTAATGGAAGAAAATGTCTCAAAATCTATAGAATCATCTGTCAGCAATGTAGATGTTGGAAAATGCCTTGTGCCAGTAAGGATGCGAGAAAGGAGCCGGTGGCATAACTGCTGGGAGACAGACACATCTGTGAAACATGGGTTGGAGGGCAATTAGATGGACAGCAAGTAGATGTCAAAAAATAAGATGCGCCTCTGTTACAATGCTTTTAATTCCACCTTAATGAAATAGTCATATTAGAATGTAAAGGTTTATTTTTAAGGCTATTCATTGCAACTTTGGAATAGAAAAAGCTGAAATTGACATAAAAAAACCATTCTGAAAGAGTGATAATGTAAGAATAACAAAGCTATATTATGGGAAATTAGGCAGGTATTAAAAAGGCTTAGATGTGCTTTCTTGGAAAGTGCTCCAAAATACAGTTACATCAAAAAATTACCAACTAAGTGTGTAACATGAGCCCATTTATTTAAAATACGTATATGTGTGTATTTACAGGTACATGATAGGAAGGCAGAATGCCCAGTGACCAACTGCTGATAAACTCACACCAACTCTCTTTATTAAACATGACACAGTCTTCCAAGGACTGTATGTTTCCTACTGTCAAACCACCAGAAAACCTACAGCTTTTATGGTTACCACAACTTGTGGAAGGTACATTTTGGTTAACAAATACATGCTTTTTTTCTATTATTATATCAATAAGCCTTACCTATCATTGTTTTTTCCTGTGAGTTGGTGATGGTAATAACCCAGAACATGATGAGGTGGCCTTCAGCCATCTCTCAGATAACATCACTGTGTTTAGTAAAGTCACAAAATTAGGAACTGTATTTCCCATTGATACTATAATGTGAAAGTTCTTTGGGGATATTATAACGGTTTTTTCAAGTATGAATTACTAGTTGAATTCACACTTGCATTACTAATAGTATGAATTACTAATTTCACCTCATAAATAGTAAGACCATAAATTCTCTAATAGGGAAGACACAACACACTTGCCAGTGCTGTTAATACATCAAAAGGGAAATTAATTAATAGGCTATGAGATTCAGAAGTTGATAGTGTCCCTTGTTCTTTGAGAAATAAATTATACGCTTAACAATGCTGGAGAAGTGAAATACATTAGGGTGGTCTGTCGATGTTGATTTGAGTACTGGAACATTTAAAGAGTTTCTTTTGTGACTTTAAATAATGATAGACATTTGAATTTGAGGAAATCATCAAACTGAAGCTGAAAAATATTCTTTATTATCTCAAGGTCAGCGTTCAATACCCAGAGGGAATAGAGGGAAAATATCAAACTTGGTGAATTTACTGTCAGCCTTTTCTCTTCTGATATAATGTTTGGGGGTTTTTGAAAGTAAATGGAGATTTTTTTATGGACAAAGTTATGTTAAAGAGTATAACTTACAATCAAATACAATGGTGTGAAGTGTATTATTTTCTGCACAAACCCCCTGGTATAAAATAGAATCAAGTTGAGACAAAGAGAATAAAGTATTATGTGATATCAAGCCCATCTGCTACTCTTGGAAATGAGACCATAGTGCAGTCTAGAATGACCCTAGATTCACTAATCTTGTATTTCCAGAGTGTTTGTTTTTCTGTTTAAAAATATCCCTTGAGGAGTTCTCACTGTGGCACAGTGGTGTTGCTGCAGCTGTGACATAGGTCTCAGTGACAGCTCGGATTTGACCCCCAGCCTTGAAACTTACATATGCCGTGGGTGTGGCTGAAAAAGAAAAGAAAAAAGGTCCCTGGAATTAATTTTATGGCTAAAGATACGGGTCAAGAGCACATAAACACACTCTAAAACCTTTCATCAGAGAACATAGAGCCAAAGCTAAGAGGTACTGTTGGTACAATCAATCAAATGCATTATAGAAATTCTAGGATAATACAGATATTTTACATAGGTCAGCTGTGTAAACCCCCAAGAATTTCAGTACAAGTATTATCTAGGACACATTTTTACAAATATCATTCTGCAGGGTTTTTTTTAAAATAGTTTTTAAATATATTTTTAATATGTATTATTTTCAGAGAAAGGTTTTTGTTTTGTTTTGTTTTTGTCATTTCTTGGGCTGCTCCCACGGCATATGGAGGTTCCCAGGCTAGGGGTTGAATCGGAGCCCTGGCCTACGCCAGAGCCACAACAATGCAGGATCTGAACCGCATCTGCAACCCACACCACAGCTCCCGGGCCGGATTGTTAACCCACTGAGCAAGGCCAGGGATCGAATCCGCAACCTCATGGTTCTTAATCGGATTTGTTAACCACTACACCACAACGGGAACTCCCAGAGAAAGGTTTTTAAGGTCAAATACATTTGGAAAAAAACTGGGTTAAAGAAAGGTAAATGGAGAGTTTACTGCAGGACTTATCAGAACCCTCACAGTGATATTATCTCCTTCTTGGAGAAGAATAAGGTGAACAATGTTTCCCAAAAGTATTTAATAATAGAACTCTTTTTCCCAAGAATATTTGACAACACTGGTACTTAAGCCAGTGTATTTTGATGAACACTGATCCACACAAATTAAGAGAATCCTTTTATTCTCTTTCTGCATTATAGTAGCTTTTAAATTTGAGATCAATCTTTAAAGGCAGTTGATGATTTCACTAGGAGCTTGATACCATGTAGTAATTTGTGTCTGAGAAATGGACAATAGGAGCAATAAAGTGATTACTAAAGGCTAGGAGAATAAAATTTGTATTCCTGCATTCTAAAATGAGTAAACAGGGAGTTCCCATTGTGATGCAGCAGAAATGAATCCAACTAATATCCATGAGGATGTGGGTTCGATCCTTGGCCTCACTTAGTGGGTCAGGGATCTGGCATTGCCGTGAACTGTGGTGTAGGTCGCAGATGCAGCTTGGATCCCATGTTGCTGAAGCTGTGGTGTAAGCCAGCAACTGTAGCTCTGATTCGACCCCTAGCCTGGGAACTTCCATATGCCACAGATGTGGCCCTAAAAAGCAAAAAAACTACAAAAAATAAAATGAGTAAACATTCTTCCATATTTTCAGTATTTTTTTCTGAAAAGAGTCATACCAAGAGTAACTATGAAGAGTCAATAAATATTATGTTAGTTTTTGGAGCTCCCTTGTGGTTCAGTGGCTTAAGGATCCGGCATTCCTGCAAACTGTGGCATAGGTTGCAGATATGGCTCAGATTCATTGTTGCTGTGGCTGTGGTGCAGGCTTCAGTTGCAGTGCAATCAGACCCAGGAACTTTATATGCCTCTGGTGTGGCCATTTAAAAAAAAAAAAAGGAAAAAAGAACAATATATAATGCTACAGAATCTTTGGGTAAAAACAAAAATATTGTAGGAAAATGTTTTGTAGAAAAGTATTTTGAGGGAATAAAAATATGTAATCCCAATAGTAAGCTGTTAATATTGAATCTATACAAATGTAATAAACTATTTTCCATTAAAATGTGGTTTTATAATTTTTCACCACATTCTTGTTAAAAACTTATTTGACAGTTGGTACACAGAGAAAATTGGTATGTGAAGAGAAAAAAAAATATATCAGTGATAAGATCCAACAAGTGCAGAAATTTTCTAGTAACTCTGCACACATACCACCTGGGCCAGGGCGGCACTTAAATCAATAAATGGATCTACAGTGTAGGAGGTTGCTGCTCTAGAAAGCACCTGTCTTCTTGGAAAACTATTCATTTGTAGTCTAAAACTTAGTTGGAAAATTATTCATTTTTATTCTAAAAGAAGGAGTCGTCCATCAGAGTGGTAGGATTTCTGCAGGACCTGCTGATTAGGACTTATGCAAAAATATTACATCTTGCATGGTTGACTAGATGTATTTTCTCTCCTTTGCCAAATCAGCATCTCTAGCAATGATGCTGCTCAAGATTTGAATCAGTATGGAATATTACATCAGCTGCTGCCAAAGGTTATTTTTTTACTTATTATAACTGAGGAGGAAAAAAAAAAAACTTCATAAAATCAGGTGTCCAAGCTTCTCATTTTAAAAATTAATATATTGACACCAGAGAATCTAAAATTCAGATTCAGGCATACAATTTAGGTTACTTGACTGCCAAGTTGCTGCAGTTCCCCCTGCTGCAGTTGGCAATAACAAAATTCAAATTACTTAATCTATTTAATAATTGCATATTTCAGGGATCTTACAAGTGAAGGTATAGCGTCTTATCAACTAGAGACTGAAATCCCTGGACTCTGGTGAAGGGTAAGCAAGGAGTATGCCTGGAGACCCTTGCGTGATTCTATCCCAAACCCCTTCATCAGCTGTTGAATATGTGCCCTCCCCATTAGATTAATTATTAAACTTGCCATTTCTAGGGATTTTTCTTCTAAATCCCTTCAAGAACCCAGAGAGGCTTACGAATAATGTGAGCACAGAAATGTTTGTGTGCTTGGCCTCTGCCCTACGTGGAAGCATGTTTTCCTCTGTTACTATTGCAGAAACTCAAACTTTAAGCCCTAGTTGGAACATTTAGTACCAAGGGTAACAGAAAAAGAAAGAGAGAGAGAGAGAAAGAAAGAAAGGAAAGAAAATACATTGTTTCATTCAACTGCAGCCCACATACTCTGTTTCATTGTTACCATGATCATCTTTGAGGCGTATACACACACACACACACACACACACACACACACGGAGTGTGAACTGTAATCTCACTGACCTCTGTCCTACCTATTCATTTCAACACCCCAGCTCTGAAGCAAATCCTGCGTGACCCTAATGGAAATATTCTTCACTCATGGTGAGTTTTCTCTGAAGAGGGCTCTTTTCAATCCATATAATCTGGCTTTTTAATGAATCAGCGTTGGGCAAAGTTACTTTTCATGTCCAAATAGCAGATACATCAAACTCCCCTAAATAAAAGTGGAGTTGGTGTCTAAATAGAATAATGGTAGCAAAGGAGATGTAACATCTAAGCAGAACCAGATCTGGCAACTCTACCCATGTCTATTTCTTGGCTCGGTTCCGTCTGGGCTGGCTCCATTCTCACTCTCTGACTCTTCGTCCCCAGTACCTCTATTTCACTCCTCCTGGCTACACTGGTTCTAAATCTTAAATGTTTAGAGTAAAAGTTTGTTTTTGACTTCCAGTTATTTTGTTTGAAACAGTAGAATTTGCATAGCCATTCTTGAAATAGGGCATAGTTAGTCTGAACCAACTATAATTTACCCCAAAACTTCATAAAAAGATCATTCTGTTGATAAAGGTAGAAGAACAACTTCTCAAAGACAATATGGAGTGCATTACTAAGAAGGAAGAGGAGTAGTGTGATGAAAACAGCAAGCATCACTTGCAGGAAACTCCTGTCTATCCAAAAAAGCTGTACAGGTCGATTCCCACTTCTAACAGGGGACATTGCCATCTCTTCTCACCAACCCCTGACACCTCCGGTCTGGCTAAGCTGCCGTGCCTTGTTATAATCTCAGACCTAAACCAACTGCATCTCTGAGCCTTACTCCACCTTTTGTCTCTCCTTTCCCCCTCCCCCCCCCCCCCCACAGCTCAGCGTAATCCTTTTCTTAGGTCAGATTAACTCTCCTATCCCTGATGGCAACCTAGATTTAGGTTACCGCGTAAACCCTAGTGCCTAGGAGAAAAGGTGACCCTTTAGTCAACGCTTTCTAGAAATTTTAATGAGATTGCTAGATAGGAAGAATGCTCGGAAGATATTCAATTGAATACACAGATGTTCCCTGGCCATTGTCTTTTCTTTATCATCACACACATCTCTAGTGAGTTGGCACAACCAAATTTTAGTTTCTTTTTCCGTAGAAATTTCTAATGATTGCTTGCCATGGATCACACAGGAGAAATTTCCTCTGATTATGGGATTTGAATATGATGCTTGATCACAAGTGTTAGTCCCATTTCCTCTCTATGCCTCATCATCATTTCTTAAAAGTTTTTTTGGAAAAATATCACTAACGTATTTGAAATACACATATATATAATTAATGGAGTTATTAAAAGATAGATAAAAGTTTAAACATGAGAACAGTTTTCTCCCTTTGGATTATTTTAATTTTTTTCTTATTATGGGTCTGAATTATTATTAAGAATAATTAATGATGACTGGTACATTTATATAACCAACATCAAAATATAGGGGAAGATGTATTTGAAAAGTGAAGACCATGTGACGTCAAGGAAAAATTGCACCAGGCAGAGTTAAACAGGTTAGGGAGACTTCATGCAAGACTGTTGTAATAGAGGAGAGAATTTGACTCCAGTGAAACAAAGGGGGTTGTGTTTTTAAGCACAGGGATGAGCTAATGGAAAAGTACGGAGGGTGACAGGGAGGAGGAGGGCCAATGGATGAGGCTATCTGTATTGCTAATTGTTTCTTCTGAAGTTAGTCTCCTGCCCTCCCACAGAGCCCGAGGAAAAGGAGTGCTCTTTCTTGATGATTATATTTCAAAGGGATCATGACTAGGTCCCTGCAAAAGATATTCCTGGGCTGTGAAAGTGGGAAGAGTGTGGGCGAAGATTTACATCTCAAGGGGCAGAGAAAGAATGTACAATTGCAAGTTTTCTAAAGTAAATGTTCGGAGGGAAAAAAAGGGCTAAATGTCAGGAAGAAGCCTGTCTAAAGTGTAGTCAAGTTGAAGGGCACTTTGAGGCCATCTTGGTCATTGACATAATAGGAAGAGCACTGGCTTTGGTGACACTTAGGATTGAGCCCTTAGGAAGCATAAATACAGTAGCTGCATTGGCCCAGATTCTGTCTCAGAGACCAGAGTCTCAAATCCTCTAATACAAATCTGAATCTACGTTCATCAGAAAACTTCAAGCTACTGTACTGAAATGCTTTCCTTACCTAGGGTAGAAGACAAACAGATTTATTTCTTAGGAAATTCAATTGCATTACAATATTCAATTAAAAGGAATGCACAAATAAAACAATTCATTTTATCATTTATGTTTTTTAAACTACAGATTTTTGTAGAATTCACAAGACATAATTATGCCAGAAACTCAATATGGAGCTGTCATCTTTCTACCCAGAGTTACTGCAAAGAGCACTTGCTTTAAAAAAAAAAAAAAAAAAGGGAAGGAAATGCAGTTTTTGCTGTCAGACCATGTTATATCTATCCCTCTCTAAGAAAACTATACTTAGATAAATGGAGAGCCAGGGAGAGAGTCGCACCCCTGGTGTCTTTCTTGGAATGCATCAGAATTTTAGCGGTAGTTTGTCTTGGATCAGTTACTGTGCTGGAAATGACTAGAGGCTTATCCTTTCACCCAAAGCAACTGATAATTTGATCATTCAGTTTTCCTTCTGTACAATTCTGCCTAATTTCTTACTTTTCTTTATTAACAGAATTGTCACCTATATCTTGCTGATGTTATCTTTTTTAGAATGGTTAATAATAGTTCAAGAAGAAATACACAATTTTAAAGAGCAAATAGGAGTTCCCACTGTGGCACCATGCGTTAAGAATCTCACTGCAGCAATCTTGGGTCACTGCGGAGGCTTGGGTTCCATCCCTGGCCTGGTGGAGCAGGTTAAGGTTCCGTGTTGCTTCAGCTTAGGTGCAGCCATTGGAAAAAAAAAAAGTAGGAGTTCCCATCATGGCTCAGCAGAAACGAATCTGACTTGTATCCATGAAGACGCAGGTTCGATCCCTGGCCTTGCTCAGGGGGTTAAGGATCTGGCATTGCCTTGAGCTGTGGGTAGGTCGAAGCCATGGCTCAGATCCTGTGTTCCTGTGGCTGTGGCATAGGCTGGCAGCTACAGCTCCAATTCTACCCCTAGCCTGGGAACTTCCATATGCCTCAGATGGGGCCCTAAAAAGACAAAAGAAAAAAAGAAAGTAAACAGTATTTAATTAGTTCTTCTTGGAGAGCTGATAATCATATATACCTGAAGGAGGTCTGACTTAAGTTCTTTACTGGTCAGAAGTGACCAGACTTCTCTCCCTCTGCATTCACGCCTTCGCCTAGCCACTCCCTCTATGCTGTCCTGTCTTTCTTGGACTGAAAACCCATAGATAATCTTTTCATGCCAGACCCTGTGGCAATGGCAAAGGCTTTTCCTGGAGGCCTCCCTGCACCAGACTTGGAGCGCAACAGTCTCTGAAGGGCTCACAAGGAGAGATTCAGGCCCCTCTGGCCCTTCCCACTCTCCACAAACAGCCCTGCCCTCGAGCCTTTATTCCTGGGTCTCTGAGAACTCAGGGCCTAGGTTAAGCCTCCTCAGAGGCTGGGGTGGGAGTTGGGGGAACCTTGAAGATGTCTTTCTCCACTTGGACACCTACTTATTCAATTCTCTGAAGCGGAATCTTAGATCTCTGTGTGCCAAGGAATTTCTCAAATAACATTTATACGTAAGAGAGCCATTGCAATAATGAGAATCAGGAGAATCTGTAAAATCCAGAATGATCGCCAAATACAAATAGATAATTATAAGCCTCTGCCCTGAGTTATGAGACCTCTGAACAAGCTATGAAATAAGAAATAAACTCAATTTCCCACAGGCACAGTATCTGTTTCCCAACTGTCTTTTTTTTTTTTTTTCTTCTGCAGGTTTTACTAGCTTTTTGCATGCACTCTTTTTAATCTTGAGGTTTATTGAATATTTTTCTCCAGTTTTATGAGAAACAACTGCTATCCATCACTGTCTAATTTTAAGGCTTACAGTATGATGGTTTGCTTTACATGTGCTGTGAAATGATGACTACTACAGGTGCAGCTGGCATCCATCTTCTCAGAGATACAATAAAAAGAAAAGAAAGAAGAAAAGGATAAAGGAAAATAGTTGTCCCTTTGTGATGAGAATTCATGATTCCCTCTCTTTACAACTTTTCTGTGTAGCATGAGATCATACAGTGTTTGTGCTTCGCTCTCTGTTATCATTTTGACTGGAACTGTTCAAAATCTGGCAAGAGCTCTGTCATGACATCTGGAAGCTGCTTTCAAAGATTTCCAGCTGCGTTTGCAAATTGGGACTTCAGTTTGGTCTTATAATGCAGACAACTTCTATGCTCCTAAGCAGTTTTGTGGTTTTCAAAATTATTTTAGCCACAGAATCAGCTTTTCCACCAGCACCTTAGCCAAATTTAGTGCAATCCTATGAGAAGGTCTTTTATCAAATGGTCAAAAAGAAAAAAACAACAATTTCACACTTTGCTGAGCGCTAAAAAGCAGGCCTGTAAAATAGTGAAAAGCAATGCTTCAGAAACTATTTCTGACCTGGTGAAATATATTTGATGCTATTTTTACTAGGGTCATAGACTGTGAAACATTTTCATAGGATGACAGAGTAGTTTTCTTTTGATTACACGAGTTTATAATAACAGGTCCCACATTTTCTAAGGGCTGTTCTTTAGGATCATCATGGGTTATTCACTCGTGTGTTTCAGTATTTCTAAAGTATTCCAGACTATTGTTTCTAGATTTAATTTGTAATACAGTGACACTCCAGCAGAGGGAAAACAGGAAAAAAATCGAACAGTATTAATAATAAGGCAATGAGATATTAAGCATGAAGCTGTGGAATTTTACTTTGTTTTTGTGTCATATCACGGTTGGGAAACATGGTACTACATCATAATTTTAGATGTTACTGAAGTTCCTCGTTGCCTATAGCATTAGTGCTGTAATTTTGTCTTGTTTATTCAAGCCTTAGCCCTGTGGAGTTCTGCTAATGTGCATAGTTATGTCCATTTGTTAATGCTTTTTCACCTTATGTGACTCTTCTTTTTGGCCTGTTCAAGGAGAATGCTGGTTGTTCCATTATTTTACGAAGAAACATCTTAAAGAATAATATAATTACTACTCAAGCAACTATAATTTATTAAATGCATAAAACAGCGGTAGGCGCCATTAAGAATGCAGTAGAAATATGTTGCAGATAGGGAGTTTTCAATTGAATATTTAAGTAACAGAATATTTAAGTGTTAAAAACTGCGCAGACATATTTTTATATGAAAAAATGTCTCAATGCAGAGCAGTAGGAGGGATGATACTAGCTACTATATATCCTCCAAGACCCAGTTCCATTCTTTGTTCTTTTTCACCATCCTCACTCTCATTTGCAAGATGAGTACCAACCACCGTCTCAGGTACCCCATCTTCACACATCATCTGAAGACAGAAACCAAAGGGGGTCATATTAGCTTTGCACAGTTCTCCTTTGTTGAGAAAGAAAAGCTTTTCCGGCATCCCTTTCTTTTGCAGATTTTCTTACCAGTTTCATTTGGCCAAGACAGTATCATATGCACCTGAGCTGGCTGCATGGGAAGCTGGGAAAGAATGGACCAGGGATTTTCAGCCTTAGAGGGAGATAGGCTCTGACACCTGGGATGGATTGTGCAGTTAGCCAGGGAGGGGGGAAGAGTAGGTACCAAGATATGAAGCAATAATCTCTGTCTCAAAGGATTAGCCTTTTGAAAAGCCTCACTAATAACTGTGGGTTTTTTGCTGATTTATTATTAAGGAAGTATTTTCAAGCAAATTATCTTGATCCTTAAACATGTCTAACCGTAAACATTGAATCTACTGCCACTGCTATACATGAGAAATCTCATTATCACAATAGACAATGATGAACCATAGAGCAGAATGTATGCTTTCTCATATAGAGTAGTACTAGTAATATAGCAGTTCAGACATTTAGATGTTTGTGTTCAGTGGGCTGATGCAAATATATATCATACTAGAGCAACTGACCACTAAGAAGGATGATTCTGGCAAGAAGATCCAGGGTGAGCTTGGAAGGGGAGGAAAGAACAGAGGCAAATGGACTTACTACCATGAGGCTGAGTGAGAAGCCAGCTTTTCATGATCACTGCCTCAAGTGGTAAGGAAATACCTAAGTCTGTGCTAACTAAAACTGAAGGTGCATTTCAGAAGGAAAAAAAAAAAAAAGAAAGATTAAATAACAATTAGATAGAAGAGATTGAAGAAATGGTAAAAAAGAAAAAGTTATGTCCTATAATAGAACAATAATGACATCACAGACAGGGGGCTGTTGAAAGAACCTAAAAGGAAGATCAAATAATGTCAAGTTTGAGAGAAACTAATTGGAGGCGATGAGTGAACTTTCAATTTTCAACATTCAGTGAAAGTCGTGTAGAAGTGAAATCCAGAGGAAAGTTCCTTAGGACTTATCTATACAGACAGTATTTTTGGAGGGATGGAAGGTAAAACAGCATAAGTGTGTATTAACATGGAAAAGGATACACTCATGTTTGGAAAACCTTTGGGTTGTGGAGCTGTGCCTGATCAGTTCTTGTGTAAAGGCATTTAAATCCATTGCTGATTGGTCAGTTTCTTCAAAGCAAAAATAAGGAAATAAACTACATGGAGGTTTTTTGTATGTATAAAATTTTTTTTTTTTTGCCTTTTTGCTATTTCTTTGGGCTGCTCCCGCAGCATATGGAGGTTCCCGGGCTAGGGGTCGAATTGGAGCTGTAGCCACCAGCCTACGCCAGAGCCACGGCAACGCAGGATCCGAGCCACGTCTGCAACCTACACCACAGCTCAAGGCAACACTGGATCGTTAACCCACTAAACAAGGGCAGGGACCGAACCCGCAACCTCATGGTTCCTAGTCGGATTCGTTAACCACTGCGCCACGACAGGAACTCCCTAAATATTTTTATTTTTTTCCATTATAGCTGGTTTACAGTGTTCTGTCAATTTTCTACTGTACAGCACGGTGACCCAGTTACACATACATGTACACATTCTTTTTTCTCACATTATCATGTTCCATCGTAAGTGACTAGACATAGTTCCCAGTGCTACACAGCAGGATCTTATTACTAATCGATTCCAAAGGCAATAATCTGCATCTATTAACCCCAAGCACCCCATCCATCCCACTCCCTCCCCCTCCCCCTTGGCAACCACAAGTCTATTCTCCAAGTCCATTTAAAAGAACGAGCACCCATCTGGTCTCCTAGTGCTCCGCCTGCCTGAGTTCGGCTCCCACCACACTGACCATCCTTCCATTTCCTGAGACTGTATGCTTGTTACACTTGCTTTTACACTTGTCGTTCTCCTGCCTGAATCCTCTGCTTGAATTCTATCTCGATTGCTTTCTAGCTGTGTGAATTTCAGGATGTGATTTAACATTTCTGTGCCTCATTTTCCAAATTTGAAGTAAAAATAATATATATAAATGTGTATATATACACATATATATACTATAAGTTGTATATAATATTTATGTTATACGTATTATGTTTTTTAAAAAAGGAGTTCCCTGGTGGCTCAGTGGGTCAAGAATCTGGCATTCTCACTCTTGGGCACAAGTTCAGTCCCTGGCCTGGGAACTTCCATATGCCAAAGGGTGCAGCCAAAATAAATAAATAAATGAAATTAATAAGTAAACATGCAGACACACGACTGTATTCACTTTTCACCCACCTTTAAATGCACACACACACACAAAATCTATCTTAATGAGTTATTAGCATGACATGAACAAAAACTCAGAAATTCTCAGAGTTCCCTTGTGGTGCAGCAGGTTAAGGATCTGGCATTGTCACTGGTGTGGAACGGCTGCTGTGACACAGCTTCAATCCCTAGCCTGGGAGCTTCCACATGTTGCAGGCATGGTCAAAAAAGGATGTCTATTTTCAAGTTGTGCAGCTGTTCAGACCTGGATCAAGTAAGAAAAGTTTAGAAAAATTCAATTCTGCGAGAGCCACAAATTGGTCTTTTTGTCCATGTCGTATGATCTGTTTGATGTCAAACCCTGCCTGCTTCTACCCACACCACACAACCCCAAACAGTCCTTCCCAATCATCCTCTTGCCCAAGAGCCGCCAGGCTAGAATTGATTCCTCCTAGGACAGACACCAAAGTCCAGAAGCCAAGGCAACCCTCTGCCTCCGCTATCAGTGTGCTTCCTTCTTACCAGTGACTTATATCTATTTCTCTGCTTCATTTGTCCTGCTCATTTGCTTTCTGCACACTGCCTGGTTCCTATTTACCCAGGTCTTACCAAAAAATCATCCTGCATTTTGAGGTCTAGGACAGCCTGGTCACTAATTGGTTTGTGTAGCTGATGCTTAATTTTGAACATCATCCCTTTTGTTTGACCTGATTACCTGATTCTTTTTTTTTGCTTTTTAGGGCCACACCCGAAGCATGTGGAAGTTCCCAGGCTAGGGGTCAAATCAGACTTGTAGCTTTCGGCCTACACCACAGCCACAGCAATGCCAGATCTGAGCCACATCTGCAACCTATACTACAGCTCACAGCCACGCCAGATCCTTAACCCACTGAGCGAGGCCAGGAATCAAACCTGCGTCCTCATGGATACTAGTCAGATTCATTTCCGCTGTGCCACAACAGGAACTCCCTTGTTTGACCTGATTCTGACAACAGTACTTGGATGAACACCCTCCTTTGGATTCGATTCCTTCAGTGATTTCAGACATCGAGACCTCTGCTTGGATGGCAGGTTTCTAGTCTGATTTAGATCTAAATTACAACCATATTTATTTCTTATACGGTGTTTACTTCTTGGGAGTTGTGTTTTTTTATTCCTGTCCTCATTATGAAGCTGGGTATGTTTAACAACTGACTCCTTCCCCTTTTTTGAAGTCTATGGGAAACCTAGTATACAAAAGATAAATGTACTTAAATCTAGAGGCGAAGAAAGGGAGTTCTGGGCTCTCATATCCCTCGTCTCCGCAGCAAATTCTTCTGATATTCCTAAAATTAAGAGAAAAATATGGGCAAACCCTGACTATCTCATAAGTGTTTTATTATTTTTTTAATCTTTTTTTTTTAGGGCCACACCCATGGCAAATGGAGGTTCCCAGGCTAGGGGTCGAATCAGAGCTGTAACTGCCAGCTACACCACAGCCACAGCAATGCCAGATCCAAGCTGTGTCTGCAACCTACACCACAGTTCACAGCAATGCCAGATCCTTAACCCACTGAGCAAGGCCAGGGATCGAACCTGCGTCCTCATGGATGCTAATCAGATTCATTTCCACTGAGCCACAACAGGAACTCCTCATAAGTGTTTGAACTTTGGTAATTTGTTCCTGTAATGTTCATTTACAGCAAAGTCATTCATTTTTTTTCAGTGATTTCAAGTCCTGTGTCTCATTTAATTTCCACAAGTGCCCGCCTCCATTTATTCACTCATTCATTCAGCAGGTGTTTGCTGAGACTCTGCTACATGTTAGACATTGTTCTGAAGCAGGATGTATAGAATTAAGGCCTTTTTCTAATCCTTTCTTTCTTACATTAAAAATAGCACATCGAGGTAGTCTTCTGTACTTTGTATGGCCATATATTTTTTAAAAAAGACTAAAAACTAAGTGGTACACTCAATGGAGAAACTGTCATGAGAACATGAAGTTATCATTTTATGGACAAAACAGGTTCTACTGGAAAAAGACCTATGCATGCAGACAATTGGGAGCTTAGATAAAAACTCTGTGACAAGTAGACCAATGAAAAGATAAGCAAAAGATATGGACAGTTTGAGACAAAAAAAAAAGTTTTAAATATATATTGGAAGATTCTAAAATCACTCTCAGAAGTGCATTTAGAGACAACACTGAGTTGTATTTTTATCCTTTAATAATATTAGGAGTTCCTGTTGTGGCACAGCAGAAATGAATCCTACTAGGAACCATGAGGTTGTAGGTTTGATCCCTGGGTTAAGGATTCAGTGTTGTGGTGAGCTGTGGTACAGGCTGGCAGCTGTAGCTCGGATTTGACCCCTAGCCTGGGAACCTCCATATGCCACAGGTGCAGCCCTAAAACGCAAAAAATAATACTAATAATATTAAAAAGGTCAGTATTGGTCAATGATAGAAAGATATGTGGAAATTACTATTTACTATCAATGGAATTTCACCTTGGTACAATATTTTTGGTTTGCAACTTGATGTCTACTAAATTATAAAGAGCACAAATGCATTAATCTGGTAATTTCACTTTGGTGACTCAATTTAACAATATGTTATATATGTGAACAAAAGGGAGAATTTCACATCTTTATTTTTAATATAAAATATTTAAAATCTAATAAATGTTCATAAAATGATGTTCGATAGGGTTGGCCCTATAGTATATTATGAAACAGAAACAAATGAGGTAAATCTATACATACTGACTTGTAAAAATACCCCAGATATGCTTTTAATTTTAAAAATCACCTAAGGAGTTCCTATTATGGCTCAGTGGGTTAAAGACTCAGTGTTGCCTCTGTGAGGATGTGGGTTCAATCCCTGGCCTCACTCAGTGGGTTTAGGATCTGGCGTTGCCACAAGCTGTGGTATAAGTCACAGCTACAGCTCCTATCCGACTCCCGGCCTTGGAGCTTTCATATGCCATAGGTGAGGTCTTAAAAAGGAAAAAATAAAATCACCTGACTATACAATGATTTGATTTCTAAACAAGCAGTAATGTAATCTATATGCGTAATGTACATGTTTACCTTTTTTCCCCCACTTTTTAGGGCCACACCTGTGGCATATGGAAGTTACCAGGCTAGGGGTTGAATCGGAGCTGCAACTGCAGGCCTGTGCCATAGCCACAGCAATGTGAGATCCAAGCCACATCTGAGACCTACACCACAGCTTGCAGCAATGCCAGATCTTAACCCTCTGAGTGAGACCAGGGATCGAACCCACACCCTCATGGATACTAGCATACTAGTCAAATCTGTTTCTGCTGCGCCACAATGGGAACTCTCCATATTTACATTTCTAATGTCTAGAAATATACGCATTTTTTTATACAGTGGTTACCTTAGAGTGACAGCGAGATTGATCTGATATGCAAGATTATTATTTTTCTTTTACAACTGCGCCTAGCAGCTTTGTTTCTAATAGCAAAAGCCTGAAACAACCCAAATGTTCTTCAACAGGTGAATGGTTTAATAAATGCTGGTACACCCATACAATGAATTTCTAGTCAACAAAAAAGGAGAACAAAATAGGAAACATGCAGCAATCTAGATGACTCTCACGGGTATTACGCTTAGTGAAGTCAGTCTCTTAAGATTACGTACTATAAGATTGCGTTTATATATCATTTTCAAAATGACAAAAGTAGTATACAGATGGAGAACAAATTAGGGGTTACCAGGGGACAACGCCAGGAATAGGCTGGGGGAGGAAAGAAGATGTTTGCACAAACATAAATGGGGTAAGACAGGGTATTCCTTTGGGGTGAAGGAACAGCTCTGTATCCTGACTATGGTGGTAATGACACAAATCTATACATGGGATAAAACTGCATAGAACACTGTACACATGCATAAACACATAAAGGAATACATGTTAAAAATGGTAAAAAATGTAGGGGGTCTATGATCTAGTAAACATATTATACCAGTGTCAACTGGTACTTTCGTTTTTTATCTAGACACATCTGTGTTTTTCTTTTTTCTTTTTTCTTTTTGTCTTTTTGCTGTTTCTTTGGGCCACTCCCATGGCATATGGAGGTTCCCAGGTTAGAGGTCTAATCAGAGCTGTAGCTGCCAGCTTACGCCAGAGCCACAGCAACGCGGGATCTGAGCCGCGACTGCGACCTACACCACAGCTCACGGCAATGCCGGATCCTTAACCCACTGAGCAAGGGCAGGGACCGAAGCCTCAACCTCATAGTTCCTAGTCAGATTCGTTAACCACTGCGCCACGACGGGAACTCTCTGTGTTTTTCTTTAACAACTTGTATTAATGTATACCCTGTGTCATGTCATGCAAAGTAGTTGTTGTTGTATCAGCAGCATAGTTTTTTGGTTGTTTTTTTGTTTTGGCTTTTTTTTTTTGGTCTTTTTTTAGGGCTGTGTCTGTGGCATAAGGAAGTTCCCGGCCTATGGGTTGAATCGGAGCTGCAGCTGCCGGTCTACACCACAGCCACAGCAATGTGGGATCCTTTAACCCACTGAGCAAGGCCAGGGATTGAACCCACATCCTCATGGATATTAGTTGCTACCACTAAGCCATGATGGGAACTCCAGCAGCATAGTTTTGACCAAGAAAGTTTATGCCCAGAAGAAGTATGGATAGACTAGCAGAGATGCTATCAGACGGGTACTAAGTAATCTGAACGATCAGGGAGAGGGTAGCAAGAAGTGGAGTGTTGCCCCCAGATGATCAGGGGACACGGGAGGAATTCTACTTTGGGAGAAAAAATCTAACTTCCTGGTAGACTTGTCAGGGGTGTGGTGGTGCAGCTAAGACCGTTTCATATGAGCTCTATTTAAGGTTATTCAACTATCATGAAAAAGAAGCAAGGTAGTCGGTCACCAGGCACCAGACTCCCCAAGGCTTGGAAAATGCATAGACTGTGCTGGATTTGCTCTACTGAGTTATGGTCACATCCATGTACTTCATAGAGTGCTTTTGTTTCTTTTCATCCCAGAGTCTCCTGCCTCTTTTAACCTAATGTAAATGAACGCTTTAAGATGTTTTTTGGTTTTCTGAATTAAAAAATATGAAAAGAATTTCAGTTTGGTTTATAAGACAGAGGTAAGGCAGGAAGCAGGAGTGGGTCATTGACAATGAAGTTCATAAGGAAAGGCAGCAAGTGGGAAGCAAACTTTCACGTAACAGTAGCAGGGAGAGCTACAGACACAAATTGATCTATCCGCTGGGGCAGGACACTAGGAAAAAGAAACTGACCAAGACCTTGGAATGTTTTGTGGGGAAGAAGATGATACGGCATAAAGCAAGAAGAAATACGGCATTGCAAAAAAAAAAAAAAAAGACTTCAGTTCTACCAGTTTGAAGACAAATGGTGAACCCACAGCTCCTAAAGACTATTTTCATCTTCTGAAAATAAAATATAAGCTCAAGGTTGACCTACATCTTCCTCCACTTCTTCTCTTCTCTTTCTCCTCCTTTCTTTTTGACTGAAGGCTTTTGTCCTCACAAGCTATCGTGCTATGGTTAGCTCTCTCTTCCATGAGGGGTTTTCATAGTTAGTAGTCTCTCTTTGTTTTCTTACTAGGAGATCAGTGTGGTGGCCAGAAAGTCACCTCTGAGTGCTTTTGGCACTTAAGTGTCCTCACACATCATATGGTTTCCAGACAGGGTTGTGATAAGCTGGGCATAGAGATCACAGACTTCGTTTCTCAGGTAACTTGTTCTTATAATTGAATTTCCATCAGTCATATTTTAGGGTTGGAGTCTTGATTAAAGGGATACCCATGCAATTTAGCACATTGTCAGAGTCCAGGACATATTAAAAATAGACATAAATTATATGTATTACATAATTGTCACTCTATCACTTTTTTAGTACTTCTAAAAAATATACAGAGAAAGGAACTCTGATAAATATGCTGTAAAGTTCTTATGAAGTAACGCAAAATAGAAAGAGCTGCTGGCGAGTAGAATTAAGATGTGGACATTTTAAAGCTAGGTATCACTATTTATTAAATGATTAAGGATTTTTATTTAAGCTAACTAAAATTGGAGTTAAGAGTTTTCCTCTAGGAGTTCCCGTTGTGGCTCAGTGGTTAATGAATCCAACTAGGAACCATGAGGTTGCAGGTTCGATGCCTGGCCTTGCGCAGTGGGTTAAGGATCCAGTGTTGCTGTGAGCTCAGGTGTAGGTCGCAGACGCAGCTCAGATCCCGCGTTGCTGTGGCTGTGGTGTAGGCTGGCAGCTGTAGCTCTGATTAGACCCCTAGCCTGGGAACCTCCATATGCCATGGGAGTGGCCCTAGAAAAGGCAAAAAGAGAAAGAAAAAAAAAAAAGTTTTCCTCTTAAAACATAAAAAATGGGGAAGGGGTGGAGTGGGAGGTTGGTGTTAGCAGATGTAAACTATTATATATAGAATAGATAAATAACAAGGTCCTACTGTTTAGTACAGGGACTGATATTCAATACACTGTGATAAACCATCATGGAAAAGAATATTTTTAAAAGAATGTATATATGTATATGTTAACACAACATTGTAAATCAATTTAAAAAAAAAATAAATGAACTTACTCTGACTTACAAGCAACTTTCTCCAATGAACAGGACAAATATTATTCTTCAACCCGAAAAACACTTTAAAACGGATGACTTCTACTTTTTTACTCTAAACTCTTCTCAGAAAAGCACTCTAAAATGAGCTTTTCATAAGGACGAATCATAAATAGAAGCAGTGACAAGAGGTGTCTTTCTTTTAGTGTTCATTGCCATTGTCTGACCTTCAAGCATATGGAGAGAATCTGGATTTGTAGTCTGTACTTTTTGACATAAACTATGCTGAACACATGGCCTTTCCAAAAATACTTCAGGGAACAGTTCTCTGAGTATCATTCATCATCTCTTGCCACGATGACATCTCATTGCAAAGGAAAGTGAAAATTGTTGCTACGAGTTGGAGAGTTGATGGAGAATAGGAAAAAAGTTAACATGATGGCTAATAAAGGGCATTTGAAGATACTTTTCAATTATATTGATGCATTTCATTTATAATTCATGCACTGGACATGACATGAGCTAAAGTTTTGGGGCAGAGGGGCAAGCAGAGGGGCACATAAGCTTGTTTTCTTGGGACTTCATCATTTGCATGTGTGATAATGCTTCTGGTTCCAGAAGAAAAGTCTGATCAAACATATCCATGAAAATTAGATCTAAAGTCTTATTGAGGATTCCCATGTGTATAAAATACACATCTTGGAAACAGATTAAGTAAATATTATGGCTAATGTGCTAACATCCTTCAGGTCTTCAGTTGATAAGATAAAATAAAATGATATATTTTGCTGTTTAAATTGAATATATAACTTTACTTTGAATGTATTTGGATAAACTGGATTTATTTTTTTCCTGGAAAAAGTAAAAGCATTTTGAGTGATTACCATGTGATGCCTTCTTCAATATATTTCCTTTTCAAATAGATATTATATACCTTCAAGACAGGGATCATATATATTCCTGAATCACTTTGCTGTACAGCAGAAATGATCACAGCCTTGTAAATCAACTATTCTTCAATAAAACTTAAAGAAAAAGATATTGAACAGAATCCATGAGGTTTCCAGTGAGTCAACAGCTACCTAATAGTAGAAGTAGAACTTGAACTTGGGTCTATATGGTCCTAAATCTTTTATCCCGTCCACCATAAGACATCGTGGTCTGAGAGGCTGATATGTGAAACTCTCTTTGGGGTTTATAATAAAGGAGACTCAGAGAAATAAAGGATCAAACACAAGAGTGAGATGATATTCATTCTCAATTACAAAGAGCATCTCAAAATCAGAGAGACTTATAGCATCTAATATCTGAATTCAGAACATTTTTCCTGTGATGGGCTTGCAACAAAACCATGAAATCAGCAGAGATTACAACTGTTGCCTAAGCTCACTTACGTCTCTACTCTTTACTCTGTTTGATTATACCCACAGATGGCTTTTGTGGGTACATACTCAATTACATTTGCAAATCAAGTTAAAATACAAAAAAAAAAAAAAACAACTCTATCTCATAGACAGCAATTTGAACATTTCTTTCAAAGTTATCAACACCATATTAGATCCTAAAATGCAAATACATGTTGACAGAGTTGAATATAATGTTTATTTTCCCTGGTTCAAGAGGTTGCTAAAACAACTGAGTCAACAGTGAGATGTGCATTTTTTTTATTTTTACTTTTTATTTTTTTGCTTTTTAGGGCTGCCCTTGTAGCATATGGAAGTTCCCAGGCTAGGGATCAAATTGGAGCTACAGATACTGGCCTATGTCACAGCCACAGCAACACAGGATCTGAGCTGCATCTGCAACCTACACCACAGCTCACAGCAGCTCCAGATCCTTAACCCACTGAGCAAGGCCAGGGATTGAATCTGCATCCCCATGGATCCTAATTGGGTTTGTTAATTGCTGAGCCACGAAGGGAACTCCTTTTATTTTATTTTTTATCTTTTTTGAGATGCGCATTTAAACAAGAATGCTAATATCATACTAGTTGATTATTTCCATAAAAACTTATTCTCAAGCAGAAGAACATGCTATCTCTCAAGGTCAAGCTTTATAGTTGAATCATCAATATAAAGTATAGTCCGAGATGATCCAGGAAAATCACATGTTTGGAAGACTAGTTAGGGGAAAAAATGGTGTCTACTTTTATCTACTATGGGAAGGGTATATACAGAGGACCAGAAAATTCTATTTTTAAGTAACAGTGCAGAACCTACCTAAATTAATGAGAATGCCGATCATTGTCTCTAGTTTTTCCAAAATCCAAGTTTTGATATACTAGAGGTCAACCAGGCGTATTTCAAATCCTTTTGAAAATCGATTTATTCTTTTCTGTTTCTTTTCCATTGATATGTGTATATCATTTCCTATTTTATTTGATCACCTCTTCCTCTTGACCAATCAATTAATCGATCAAAAAAGAATGACTAAATCATAAACATCTCAGAAAATTTGAGAAACTATCACAGTCCAGGGGAAACTAAGGAGTCATGAACACCAAGTGTATTGTGGGGCCTTGGATGAAAACCTGAGACAAAGAGTGGACGTTAGGTAAAAGCTAAGAAAATACAAATACTGTACAGAACTTACTTAACATTAATGTATCAGTATTGTTCCTTTAGTTGTGACAAGTGAACCACAGTTACATTGTGTTGCTAACAACAGCATAAACAGTGCAGGGCATACAGAACTCTTTGTATTCTCTTTACAACTTTTCTGTAAATCTAAAACTAATTTAAAATGAAAACTGTGCTATAAAAAAGAAAGTATGACTAGTCCAAGTAGGGTTTGGGAGAAAGAACTGTCTATTTAGGTAAAGCAGAACTCAAATATATAGCACCTGAATTATCTCACCTGAGAAAACTAAAAAGGAGGTTGCAATAAATTGTTGCCCTCCTCATTAAGTTCCCTTCTCTGCACTCTTCCAAATTACCCTGCCCTTCAAAGGAAGCTGCTGACTCAGGACAAATATGGCACATGTTTAATTTTTTTTTTTTTTGTCCTAACCACAGAGGTGATTTGGTAGTGATCCAATCATTCTCTTACTCAAATTGCCTCATGAGGAATGGCTAGCACAGGCAGAGTTCTTCAGCTGGACATGGAACAAGTCAGGTGGGTAAAGACTGGAGATAAAGTAAGGGCCATATGGAAGTCATTTTCTTTTTCTTTTTTTATTTTAATTTTAATTTTTTATTGCTCGAATTTATTACATTTATAGTTGTACAATGATCATCACAATCCAGTTTTATAGGATTTCCATCCCACACCCCCAGCACGTCCCCCCACCCCCCAACCTTTCTCCTTTGGAAACCATAAGTTTTTCAAAGTCTGTGAGTCAGTATCTGTTCTGCAAAGAAGTTCATTCTGTCCTTTTTTCAGATTCCACATGTCAGTGATAGCATTTGATGTTGGTGTCTCATTGTCTGACTGACTTCACTTAGCATGATAATTTCTAGGTCCATCCATGTTGCTTAAAATGCCAGTATTTCATTCCTTTTAATGACTAATACTCCATCATGTATATGTACCACATCTTTTTTTTTTTTTTTTGTACCACATCTTTTTGCTCCACTCCTCTGTCAATGGACATTTAGGTTGTTTCCATGTCTTGGCTATTGCAAATAGTGCTGCAGTGAACATTGAGTACATGTGTCTTTGCAAGTCATGGTTTTCTCTGGATAGATGCCCAGGAGTGGGATTGCTGGATCAAATGGTAGTTCTATTTTTAGTTTTCTGGGGAATATCCATACTGTTTTCCACAGTGGTTGCACCAACTTACAATCCCAAAAATAGTGTCATAGGGTTCCTTTTTCTCCACACCCTCTCCAGCACTTATTGTTTGTAGACTTTTGGATGCTGGCCATTCTGGCTGGTGTAAGGTGGTACCTCATAGAGGTTTTGATTTGCATTTCTCTAATAATGAGTGATGTTGCACATCTTTTCATGTGTTTCTTGGCCATCTGTATGTCTTCTTTGGAGAACTGTCTGTTTAGATCTTCTGCCCACTTTTTGATGGAGTTGTTTGTTTGTTTTTTTGGTATTGAGATGCAGAAGGTGTTTATAAATTTTGGAGATGAATCCCTAGTCAGTCGATTCACTTGCAAAGATTTTCTCCCATTCTGTGGGTTGTCTTTTCATTTGTTTAGGGTTTCCTTTGCTGTGCAGAAACTTTTAAGTTTAATTAGGTCCCATTTGTTTATTTTGTGTTTACTGTCATTACTCTAAGAGGTGGATCTGAGAAGATGTTGCTGTCGTTTATGTTGGAGAGTGTTTGGCCTATGTTTTCCTCTAAGAGTTTTATAGTGTCTGGTCTTATATCTAGGTCTTTCATCCATTTGGAGTTTCTTTTTGTGTATGGTGTTAAGGAGTGTTCTAATTTCATTCTTTTACATGAGTGAAATTAGTTTTCCCAGCACCACTTATTGAACAGGCTATCTTTTCTCCATTGTGTATTCTTGCCTCCATTTTCAATTGCTCAGGATGATCAAGACAATGCCAGAAGGCTGAGTTGACAAACAAGCCAGTCTGTCTTTGGGTCCTCACAATAAACTAGTAGAAAACATCCAATTTCAACCCGAAAAGGTTAAAAGAAAAAGTGGGTAGCACCGTGGTTTCTTTTGATTCTTCAACTTTTCACCTCCAATGAACAATTTTACTCTGAAAAAAAAAAACATACTTTTATATAGAACCACCCCGGTTTTTTTTTGTTTTTTTTGTTTGTTTTTTTTTTTTTTTTTAATTTTAGGCCTATGGCATATGAAAGTTCCCAGGCTAGGGGCTGAATCAGAGCTACAATTGCAGGCCTATGCCAGAGCCACACAATACAGAATCCAAATCCTGTCTGGGACCTACACTATAGCTCACGGCAACGGCCAAATCCTTAACTCACTGAGTGAGGCCAGGGATCGAACCTGCGTCCTCATGCATACTATTCAAGTGTGTAACCCTCTGAGCCACAACAGGAACTCCTCCATTTAATTGTTTTTAATACAGAAAAGCAGAGTGTTTGGGTAAGCTTTATTTCAGGTGGCAGTCACCTGAAATGGTTCCCAAACGTAATGTGGGGTAAACCACTCTTCTGAATGAGGGAAGATGGGAGGGAGCAAAGCCAGGTTCTCCTCACCTTCTACTCAAGATTTTTTTTTTTTTTTTTACTGTTTTTCCTCTTAAGAGGAACGAATGAGTCGATATGCATCTATCTCATTTAATTTGGAATGACTTCACATGACCTGTGTTACTCAGAACACAATGCAGTCAGTGGAAGCAAGGTTATTTCTGATGCCTTCTGACCATCTCCCCTCAGACAGTTTGAGCATAATATCTGTCTTCCTTCCAGAGCCCCCTCATTCTGTTATTTCCTTTGCCTTTTGCTCAAGTGTTACCCGTCCTCATTACTCCATGTCCCCAAACTCACCTGTCAGCGACATCTAACATGCTTCTCTCGCTTTCTTGCTGTGGCATCTTCAGTTTCAGGATAACTCATATACACCACATCATGGCTCATGATGTGTTTTGCCCTCAGCATGCCTTTCCATTCTATGGGAGAAGGAGACATCACCTCAAGGCTCACACAACAGATTGAAAATTTTTTTCCTAGGATAACATTTCCAAAAGTAATATTTTACAGTAACCTAAACACTATAGTTAGCAATCTGGGCCAAAGGCTCTGGCATTTTGATTTATAACATCCCCAGTTAGGATGTTCCAAATCCAGGCTCATTAATTGAACTGATATTTTTATAAAACTATATACATCTTGGAATGGGCTTATGGAAATATTTCTCTCCTCTCTGATGTCTCAGTGAGACCTAAGGTAAAAGAAAATGCAAAATATTTTTTTTATTATGATTAACCACGTGAGGCATTAATAATTTTATTATAGTTGATTTACAATGTTCTGTCAATTTCTGTTATACAGCAAAGTGACCCAGTTATACGTATATATACATTCTTTTTCTCACATTATCCTCCATCCTGTTCCATCACAAGCGATTGGATATGGTTCCCTGTGCTATAGAGAAGGACCTCATTGCTTATCCATTCTAAATGTAATCATTTGCATCTACTAACTCCAGACTCCCAAGTCATCCCCCCTGGAAAACACAAGTCTATCCTCCATGTCTATGATCTGTTTCTCTTTTGTAAATAGGATCATTTGTGCCATATTTTAAATTACACATATAGGTGGTATCTATCTTTCTCTTTCTGACTTCACTCAGTGTGAGAGTCTCTAGTTCCATCCACATTGCTGCAAGTGGCATTATTTTGTCCTTTTTTATGGCTGAGTAGTATTCCACTGTATGGAAATACCTCAGAAAACTAAGTATAGAACTACCTTATGATCCAAAATATTTCTTGAAGAATTTCACTTTAGACCATAAAGCAGTCACAAAAAGCATAATTATCATCCCCTATGAACAACTATAAAAATGAAAAAAAATACTAAAAAATATACTTGTTCAGAGATTTAACAACAGGCAAAGTAGAGTGGTACACACTGATAATAGAAACAATGCCTATAATATCGTCACAGGTATCTCACTGAAAGCAATTTAGGGATGGCAGACCAAGGGAGTGGGACCCATCGAGACTCCTGAGTTTCCAGGATCTCAGGCTATGTAAACTAAAGTTTGGGGTGCTGGACATTGTGGGACAGAGTTCCCTTCTGGGGATCTATGCTGATCTATACTGATCTATCTGTACTGATTTGGGGATCTATAGTGATCCCCAGAAATCAGTATAGAGTCCCTTTTAGATGCTGCTGAGTAAAACTCTGTTTATCTGTAGCTCTGTTTACCTAGCTTTACTCTACAAAGCTAGGTAAAGAATGATAGGAGGGTAGAAGCCAAAGAGTTCCCAGAGCTCAAGAAGGAGGATGGTCTGCCCCTTCCAGCCAGAGCGGGACTGGTTAGTGATCACATGAGGCATCAGTGCAGATCCCAGAAGACTCACGCCCTGGCAGTGGGAGCGGGTTTTTCCAACAATGCAGTCTACTCTTGACCCATCCAAGCAAATTGTTTTGGCCACCTGACCTTCTAAAAGGGACTCAAAAGGATCAAATTCATCCACAAGCAACAGCTTTCAGTTTCTGTGCTGTTGGCTCTCTAGTCTGTAAACCTGATTCTCAGTCCTCCTGGAGATTATATTACACATCATTTTCTCTAATACAATTCCTCCTCATTTAAATAGCTGACATGTCTTGCATGTCTGACACTGAGCAATTGGTCATATGTACACACAGCTCGTCTCCCATCAACTTCATGCTGCCGCTGTGTCAGTCTCCTCTGGTACTTTGGATCTGCCGTGCTTCCTCATATGTGGTGGAATAGCGGTGTCACCTTCTTGCCAAAAAGACCTGGCGGTCATCCTTTAAGGCCCGGCTCAAATGATGTCTCCCCTCTTTGGAGCTCTTATTTCTCCTTCAGAACTCAGGCTGGCTTCCCTCACTGTCTTTTCACAGCAGTGTTTGTAGCTGCCTCTCACAGCACGTGTTAACTATTGATGAGACCTTACTTCCCCCCAGACAAAGAGCAAAGTGATGTCCTGTGCCTTTTACATCATCTCAGGGCCTGAAACCAAGTAGCAGTAATAGTATTAGTAGCTGAATGAATGGTCATAATCATAAATATAACTGCTTATAAATACAAATAGGATGTGGTCCATGTATTCTTCTAAACACCTGACATGTATTCTATCATCTAACCTTCAGAGCAGTTCACAGGTTGAATATTATTAATAATAGTATCCCTGTTTTTTCAGAAAAGAAATGAGAATCAAAGATTTTCAGAAATAATTTTAGAATAAATTGAAAAAATTTAACTTAGTACTTAGAATAAAACAAAAAATGACCCCTGGGGCAAATAGGCCACAAGTTACCCATATCCTTCCAGTGTCTCAAAAGCTGTTGTTGTTGTTTTTCTCTCTCCTAATTAATAATTGGCACTAATGGATCTTCACTCTTCTCTTGGCACCCTGAAAAGGATGACCGACCATGTCATGTTCTGTCAGACGCTAGTGAAATAGCACATGATATTTCCTGTTTCTCAAGGCCTTTCACTAAGGGCAGTTAAAATCTTTAATGTAGAAACTGACCCTGAGAACTGAAAACTAGTTATCACTCTCCTACCCTCAGGCAAGAACAAAGCTGAATTCCCTATTCATGAAAAGAATAGACTAACCAATGTCTCTTTGCTATATAGACTGGCAACGTTTGTCATTTCTTAAATAAAAAATTTACTAAAACATCAGTTTATGGCAAATGAAAAGTTCTGCCATATGACCATATCATGATTAGCATCCAAACTAACATCCACGTATGTGCTCAGAGACAAAAAGGAACACACATGAGTAAAACCTACCTCTTCCTTTTTGTTGTTGTTTTTTGTTTTTAAACATAGAAGAGAATTTGTATTATGTGTTTGGGGTGGAAAAAAAAAAAGATCATTTCTGATGTTTTATGTCCTGGTACTATAAATGAAGCTATAATCTAACTAAAAGTTTAGGGTGCAGAAGGAAAGAGCAGGCCATGGAGAACTGATAAAATTAGGTGTGTCATCATGGATTTGGTGTGGTTTCCTGAATTGGCCTCAAATTAACCTCACAGTTAAGGTCAGGAACAAATAATTGAATTTATCTCTTTAGCAGAACCTACAGTAGAGTTCTTAAACCATTTTCAGCTTTTAGTTTTGTTGTCAGTAGATGATACACACAAAAGTGACTTCAGGAACCTCAAAGCCTATTATTACCAGAATAGGGCTCCCTGAAAATGCATGCAATGCATATGGGTCTGTATTCTAAGAATCCTAACAAATATACTTTTGAGAAACCTGGACATCCCTTTTGGGAAATACCTGCAGCTCTAACAGAGAAAATAAAAGGTATAACTCAGAAAGTTATGGGTCAAAATGAAGTATGAAAAATTTTTGATTAGAAATATTAGGCTTGTCTTTCTTTGGCAATTTTTAGTTTCGAAAACCAAGATCATCTTTGACTATGATAGGAAATTATATAGAATAAGATGTTTTGGGGAAATAAACATACAAATTTATGAAAGTCAAAAATTAATTTATTGCAATGTGAGGATATACCCAGTGTATGTAGGCCTTTTTCTGAAGATTTAAAATATACTTTTTCAAAAGTAAGTCAAGGTTTACTCTTCCTTGACATATATATGTAAATCCCCCCATATATATATACATACACACACACATATGTATATAGTAATTATTCTTATCACTGCTTGTGAGAGCTAGAAATAAGAAATTTGGAAGTCTGAACTCTTGTTAAGAGTTCAGATATGGCACTGACTGCAAGTAATCCTTGGTATTCACTTTTCTTTTTTCTCCTCGTAATGTTAGAATATTTATCTGAACATGTCCGTATCTAGAAAGAAGACTTAATTTCCCAGATGTCCCTGCAGATGGATGTGACCATGTGTTTAAGCTCAGATTGTCAATGTGGAGGCAGAGCTAATCATGTCTAGCCAATGAAAAGCGATTTTAGAAGAGTCCACCCTTCTGCATCAATGCTGCTTTGGGAGATAGGATATAGACATAAAAAGTAGCCCTGGGAAAGCCATTTTGGCCCATGAAGAAGCAAATATATGTAAAGCAAGGCAGAGAAAGAAGAAAGAAAGGTTAGACCTCTCTGACCCCAAATAGCATCTTCCCAGCCCTGGACCACCTATCTTGTTTAAGCCATTGTAATTTTGGGTTTTCTGTTACAAGTATCTGAACACAGTATCAACTGATATGCCAGACATACTAGACATAATAACCAGAACAACAGAAATAAGTGGGTAGATCTTTGTAAATCCCCCCTATTTTTTTCATGCATACAACCAACCTCTACTATACAAACACAGCAATTATATAAAGCACCATAATTAGATTACCATAAAATTGAAAAACCATCCTAGTTGTATTTTATGTCCTTTTGAAGTACAACCTGATCAACTTGCTTAATATTAGAAGGATTAGCAATACCCTGGCCTTGATTTAGAGATTCAGAAAACACTCTACCACTTAAGAACTATTTTAAGGGTAAGTTACTTCATCACGGACTACTCTTGTCTTTATCATTGTTTTTTATTATTTTCTCAGTGAAAAGGCGACATTTGGGTTTTTTTAAATCTAAGATCTGGATATGCATCTAATTTTTATCCTTTTTTTCTTTTTTTTAATAGTTATTTTAATAGTTAATAGTTATTTCCCCAATACAATTTTCTTTTCTACTGTACAGCATGGTGACCTAGTTACACATACATGTACACATAGTATTTTTGCATATTATCATGCTCCATCATAAGTGACTAGATATAGTTCCTACACGGCAGGATCTCATTGCTAATCCATTCCAAAGGCAATAGTTTGTATCTATTAACCCCAAGCTCCCCAACCACCCACTCTCTCCTCCTCCCCCTTGGCAACCACAAGTCTATATCTCCCAACAAACCATCATGCATTTTAAGTAAACAATGCTATGAAACAGTGATACAGCTCTAATCTGGAGTTGTTGTTTGGAAACTTAACCACCTTCCCACCACATAGGCCCAATTTTATCTTCTCTGCTGAGCCGGGAGATGGCAGTGGTTGCCCAGGAATGTGTTTTGAGCATGTGTATCTGGGAGAAGATACATTTTAATTACATCTGAGTCATAGAAAGAGACACAGGAAATGTTAGGAGCCTAGAAGCTCAAGTCACCAAAAAAGACTTGACGTTAGAACAATTGAATGGAATATAAAGGTCTATGGGTGTATGACATTTAATGAAAAGAATGAGAACGGGAAGAGCAGAAACAAGAGCCCCCCTCCCCCCAATTAATAAGCATTTATAACAAAGTTAAGTGAGTTAGCAGATAAAGAGAACACACATTTTTGCAGGAGTCAAGAGAAACTTTTTATGAGTGGAGGGTGATGCATGATGTATAATGAGAAATGCTAAATTTCCCATTGATATACTGGTGTGAGAGAAGAATTCAACAGAGATGTGCTTCTTTACCTTTAGAGAATTGGAGGCACAGATAACCTGAGTGATTACCTAAATATCATATAGTTAACCAAAACCCATTAAGTGGAAAAGTATCTCTGGAAGATTCCAGTCTGGAACTCTTTCTAAAAAAAAAAAAAAAAAATCACTTTTCCCTTAAAGAGTTTTGGCAGAAGTTCAGATAATGATGGAGTTTAAGACTCTGTCAATGACCTATGACACCAGATTGCTGACCTCCTGGGATGAGGTTTTTGATTTTGATCAAAGCCTACAGAAAGCTGAATTTCATGGCCTATTTGTAACACTCCTGGAAATACCTGGGAGTTGCTCCAGTTCACTGCACCTGTAGTTTTGAGACCCCATCTATTATTGCCACAGCTTCTATTCAAGTCTACTGCTCTCTGATCTCATCTGCCGACAGTATAGTCCTGGATGGCAGTTTGATCAAAGCAGTATTTGACAAAAAAGCAGGTGATGTTTGACCTGAGTGACAATGACAGATGACAGGTTATCTCAGATATGCCTTTCAGATTCACTAATCCTAGGTGGCATAGGTTCCTATAAACTTTATGACAATTCTCAGAGCCATAATTATGTTTTAAAAGCTAGGATCTAAAAAAACTTGCATACAGACAATTGATTGGATACGTGGTGGTCTAACTTCAATGACGCTTAATGCCTTCAGATGACTCTCTGCTCATCTTTAAAGGTTTAGCTTCTTCTCTGAATGAAACCAGGATGTATAGAAGTGTGAATTGTGTGACTGTTATTCTAGATAAAAAAAAGATGAAGACATTTGGACAGGGAGGGAGGAACCCCTTGGTCCAGCCTCAGTTTGGTTGGCAGAATTGAAGATGAACCGTAAGATTGACTCCTGCTGTGCATACCTTGTGTATCTCTCTCGCCTTGAGGGTGAGCGGGTCTGACTTACTCAGCCAAGCCCTTTTAAAAGAGGGCGGAGAGGAACTGAAGCAGAAAAAAGACTGGGAAAGGCCAATAATTTGGAAGAAGAAGGCCTACAAAATGAGGTCATATCATTCAGTTACAGTCCTCTGAAAGCTATTAGAGTCCGGAGTAGAAGTGAAAGCGGGACACGAGTGGCTGACAGTGGCGTGGAAAAGACAGACCAGTTGTTTGCCTTCCCCTGTCAGATGTGGAAACTGTGAGAAAGTCTGACATTACAGAGACCAGAGTGAGGGCTTATGTATAATAGAGAAAAGACAGAGTAGGAACCATGATATTTTTTGTAAATGGTATAAAAATAGAATTTTTTTTTTTGTCTTTTTGCCTTTTCCAGGGCCACTCCTTCGGCATATGGAGATTCCCAGGCTAGGGGTCTAGTCAGAACTATAGCCACCGGCCCCTACACCAGAGCCACAGCAACGCGGGATCCAAGCCACATCTGCAACCTACACCACAGCTCACGGCAACACCGGATCCTTAACCCACTAAGCAAGGCCAGGGATCGAACCGGCAACCTCATGGTTCCCAGTCGGATTTGTTAACCACTGCACCACAACGGGAACTCTAAAATAGGATTTTTAAAATAAATTTTAATGGAGTATAGTTGACTTACAATGCTGTGTTAGTGTCAGGTGTACAGCAAAGAGAATCAGTTCTATGTGTATGTATTCAAAGAAAGAATAGGAACCATGATATTTTTTGTGAATGGTATAAAAACAGGATTTTTAAAATAAATTTTATTGGAGTAGAGTTGACTTACAATGTTGTGTTCGTGTCAGGTGTACAGCAAAGAGAATCAGTTTTAGTTACACACACACACACACACACACACACACATTCTTTTCCCACATAGTATAGGATTTTTGAATAGATCACCTTGGCCATTGGCAGAATTAAGCGAAACGAGGTAAAGAAAAAGTAGCACAGACAGAGAAGCCATTCAATAAGGATGAACAGAGGTTATGATTCTTAGTTTAGGTTCTTGTTCTGATCCTTCAATGTGTAAATTTTCATGTCTCACCTCATTTGTGACCACGCTTTCCCCATTCCGTGCGTGGTTACCAGACCTAACCAAAAATGTTCACTTAAGCACTCACACACACACACAGAGTAATCTTCCATCCCGAACACACATTGATGCATAGCCTTCGCTAAAATATTCTTAAACCTGAAGAAAATTGAAATGATCGCCTGCTGCAGGTTAAAGCAGGGCTCAGCGAGTGTGAACACATCAGCAGGGAACCCACAGCAGCGAGTCCACACAAAGCTGGCTTTTTACCAGACAATCCATTTCACCCCCACAATTCAATCCTCTTAATGTTTTCCAGAAATCCCAAGAATGCTGGCAAGAGATAAAGACATAAATAATCTGGATTACTAAAGCCTAAAAACTGGTGAACAAAATAAAATTTTTCTAAATCTCAGTTCAAAGAATGTTCAGAATTCATGGATCTTTGATTGATTTTTTTCAACCTTATGAAACCTGACGGCTTATCTGTGAGGATATTTCTCCCAACATTGCGCAGTATTCTGAAACTTCTACTTTTCTGTGTGTCATCTCATCTCCAAGCCATTAAAAAAAAAAAAAAAACTATGATTAACATTGTAGGCAGAACGAACCTATAATCAAAATCAGAACTAGTGATCATTTCAACACTAATATACATCCAGCTGATTATTTTGACATGGATTTCCTGATGAATGACTCCATGCCCAAAGCTGAAATCATTTCTCCTTTAAAAGCGCAAGCTTTTCTTCTTTATTTATAATCCTTTGAGTCAGCCAGTTCTAAATTGGGACCGTTTTGATTATTTCATGTTTGCTTCCTACATCCAACCAGTTGCCAAACCAGATTATGCCACATTCACAGTATCTGTTTCCTTTTTCTCATTTCTACTGACATGATGCTAGTTCCAGACACTGATGTCTTTTGCCAGTGTTGGTCAATGAACTCCTATACAGCATTGGAATTCCAACTATAAGTGAACTCTTCTCAAGTGTAGATGGTAGGGTAGAAATGCTCATTACCCTTTTATGAGGATTATTATGTGGGTGCTTATAATTGTCAAATTTTATGGAACTAAACTCTAAAAAATACTGATGCATTTTATATGTAAATTACATGTAAACTTTTTAAAGCTTCAACGCATCTGTTTGATATAGTTTTCTCTAGATTGTACTTTCCTGGGAATTCTCCTCGTGGTGCAGCAGAAACGAATCCGACTAGGAACCATGAGGTTGTGTGTTCTATCTCTGGCCTTGCTTGCTGGGTTAAGGATCCAGCGTTGCTGTGAGCTGTGGTGTAGGTTGCAGACGCGGCTCGGATCTGATGTTGCTGTGGCTATGGTGCAGGCTGGCAGCTACAGCTCGAATTAGACCCTTAGCCTGGGAACTTCCATATGCTGCGGGTACGGCCCAGAAAAGACGAAAATAAATACAAAAATAAAAAAATAGATTGTACTTTCCTACATGGGCATAAATGCAAACCAGAGCCTTCAGATAAAAATGATAAAAGTGTTGAAGTGGTGCATTACTTTACTCTAGGTTGCTTCAGCTGGAGTATGAAATAGTGAAAAAAGATTTAAAACCTAATTTCTATTTGCACAAACAATTTCCTTAAATCTGAGACACTCATTTCTTCTTCATCATAAATATATCATCAGATGCAAAAACTACAGTTTTTCATTCCTCTGTTTTTTTGTCTTGCAGAGATGGCAGTTTTTGTTGGCTGATCATGTTACCTCATAGAGGATGCAATAGAGTTGAGTAAACATTTATAGCTCTAAATTTTATCCTATCCAGCTTTTACTATATTAAAAACTACAAGCTCTGTTGCAATCAGCTATAGATAACTAAGATAACCCATTTATTACTACAGTAAATCTTCTTCTAGTGGAGCAGGAATTCTCCTGGTTTATTATTTAGTTATCTTGTGAATATGATATACACAGAATTTGATATTCAGATATTATTGTTGTTTCCTATATATATGCACTTATTGGGTCTCTCTAGGAATATTCTCTCTGTGTATTAAATATAAGTATCACTCTGGGGTGGAAATTGTCATTTTATATTTGTGCTTTGTGACATAATCATCTTTTTCTTCAAATTATTTATATTTCCAAGACAAGTGTGCTATTAATTTCACTTGATACATATCTCAAAGCTGGGACACACTGACACACGGGCCTAAGAGAGGCACTCAGAATCTAATCATCAGTTTTCAGTTATAAATTAGGTCTAGGAGATTGATATGCATTTTTTCTCATAGTCTTTTTAAAACTGTGGCACTGTAGTTATGGATTTACTGTAAAAAAACAACCTTATTCTCTTTCAAACTAGACTTCCTGGTTCTAAGCTAAAATAAATTGGAATAACTCCATATCCTTTTTTTTTTTTTTAGAGCCACACCCACAGCATATGGAAGTTCCCAGGCTAGGGGTCGAATCAGAGCTACAGCCGCTGGCCTACACCACAGCCACCGCAACACGGGATCAGAGCCACATCTAGGACCTACACCACAGCTTGTGGCAACGCCGGAGCCTTAATCCACTAAGCGATGCCAGGGATCGAACCCACATGCTCATGGATCCTAATTGGGTTTGTTAACTGCTGAGCCACAAAGGGAAGTCCTGACTCCATCTCCCTGAATAGACATGACCTCTAGGATTTCCCTGAAAGGGGAGCCATTTATGCTCAGACCCCAAGTTTTGATTTAAGGCAGGTGCCCTAATTTTTGAAAGTAGCAGTTGAATCTCTTCCTATGATGCTGACACTAAACAAGCATCTGAACAAATAACTCATGAGTAAGATTGTTTCTGTCAGCTCCAAAAAGGAAAACACGAAGTGGAATTTTAGATTTCTTGTCTTTTAAAAGAGTGTGTTGCCCTTGTGACAGTTTAATATAATCTGTTGAAAAATATATCTGAAGGGTTTTCTATCTATTTCATAGCAGAGGAGTAAAGTTAAGATAGATTTATCATAAATTCATTGATAGGTGTTAAAGATTTTTTTTTGTATACAATTTTAAAAGCTGCTATGAATAGGTTTCTTACTATAAGTCTTTTTAAGAGTAAAATATTGTCTTTTTATGTGTCTTTGAGAAGTATTGGGTTGCCTAATAGTATCAAAAACTGCTTTTATTTATAGTTTGAAAATAGATTCAAACCGGTAATTTAATTTTTCTCAACATTAATCCTGAAACTAATTAAAGCATTGTTCAGAAAAATGTGAATCTTAAAAGAAGACTTTTATTTTTGGAAACACCCTTTAGAAAAAAAGTATTTAAACCATAATTATCAATATGTTACCCAATATTTTATGTCTAAACTAAAATATTGTCTATTTTATCCCAAAAACTCTAGGGAAAAATGCAGATCCATAGGAATGGAGAGAGCATTCTCCATAGGAAATTTTCCAAATAGCACACCTGAATTCCAAGCACAGGCAGAAGGGAACCCAATAATATAAAATGTATGATTGGAAATGCTGGGTTTAAATCCCCATTAATTTAACTGGAAACAAGTGGTTCCATGATATAAGAAAAAATCACCATGTAGAGTATTGAAGAGGTCAAATGATTATAAAATAAAAATAAGCCATTTATTAGTATCATTGTTGTCTAACCAAAGGTCAGTAGTGATACTGGTGAAAATCTTTTCCAGTAAAAATAACTTTCAAGGAAAACCTCCACATAAACCATTTTCTTCCTTATAACACTGTGATGGGGTAAATAGGGCTGCTAGAATGATTCTTATAGGACAAGTTTTGGAAGGAGATGTTGATGCTTTGTTACCCAGAGCTGGTAGAAACAGGGAGGTCTAGGACCTGGATTTCATATTTTCTTGCTTAGAAACAGTTGGGCCTTGTCTCATTGTGTTGGTGGCTTTGCGAAGACAAAATCGGTAATCACAGAATTGAAAATCTATATGCAGGAGCATGGATTGCATGAAATTATGAAAGAAAAAAATAGTATGGTGATTGACAAAACGTGGTGGAGTTGCATGAATATTAGTCAACTCTCCATCTCATTGTTTTGCAACCAAAAAAGGTGATTTCTTGTTCATATAAGGTCCACTGGATGTAAGTCCTGAGGTGACTCATCTCCTTGTGATGGATCAGCGCTGCCCACCTTATGGTGCTTCCACATTGTGCTGGCAGGGGAGGAGAGCAGGAAAGGGCAGAGCCCTGGCAATTTACTGCTTCCACTCTGAAATAATTCGTGTTCCTTCCAGTCATATTTCATAGCTGGACCTAAATTTGAGGAATAGGGGAACGTTACCATGAACTCTTTTTTTTTTTTTTTTTTTAATTCAGGACCACACTTGCGGCATATGGAAGTTCTTGGGCTAGGGGTCTAATCAGTATACACCACAGCCACAGTAATGCGGGATCTGAGCCACATCTGTGACCTACACCACAGCTCACAGCAATGCCAGATCCTTTAACCCACTGAGCGAGGCCAAGGATTAAACCCGCATCCTTATGGATACTAGTCGGGCTCCTAACCCGCTGAGCCACAATGGGAACTCCCACCATGAAATCTTAAAGAAAGAAAAAACATACATCAGGGAATTGTACTGATGGCTTGGATAAAATTGGAGAAAACAGAGAAGGTCACAGCTGTGGTTCAAATTCAGTCTCCGTCCCTGGAACTTCCATATGCCATGGGTGCGGCCATAAAAAAGAAAAGAAAAACATTACCAGGTGTTACAATGATCTTTCTTCCTAGTTTGAGGAAATAATACACACCTAAAATTAACGTTTAGTTAGCCTTAGGTTAGTTCACTGTTATGTAAAGAAGTATTTGATTTAAGTGAGATGGGTGAAATGGTATCAGTAATTGAAAATAACCCAAAGTCGTAAACTAATAATTGTCAATAATAAAATATCAGGTATTCAATTTTAATTTACGACATTTTTTCTTTGAGATGCATTTTTTGCACAAAATTATAATCTATAACTCTTATATTTATTATAAATTGCAGTGCTTCTTGGGTTGAAGAATCAGATGTACATATACAGAAAGTTAATTACCTCCTAAGTATTGAAGTGTATTGAATCATATTAGAAGCAAGCTGTCCACACAGGGCAGCAGGACAGCTCCATATCTCAGTGTAACTTGCCTTTTTCCCCAGATTTGGTAATGGGACCCTCAACTACTCCAGACACTGAGTACTCGTAGGGTCTTGTTGAATCAGGAAAGCACAGACCTCGCCGTCTGTGTACATAGTCTGAATTTACATCATCGTTATGGAAGAGCCTACAGACAGTTCACTGGTGTCCATTTACTGGAATGTTTACAATCGGTTAAATTCCATCTAGATATTTTGTCTGTAGACAATAAATGACATTTTGAAGAGACTTCATTTCCAACTAAATTATAATTTCTCAGCTCCAATGTACTCATCTGCCAAAACAAACAGAACAAACATGGTGATTTAAAAATGGAATTCAGCTTAAATGCCTGGATTTACAGTGGAACCACATTTGCTTAATGTCTTTATCTCTTTACCCAGAAATTCAGGTCTGGAGCGGCATGAAACCTATAATCAAAGACTAAGCTTTTCTGTTTTTCTTCCCCATTCATTTTATTGTGGAAATACTGGATTATTTCCTCCCTTATGGGGATGTGGGAAATCTATGAAAATGGTTTCCTTCTTAACACTCGTCAAAGGGAAAGTATAATGTTACGATGACTGTCTTTTTTGTAAGCTAAAAGTATTGCTTGTAATTACACTGGCTCTTTCAATCACGAGAAAAACTTTTTTCTAGTTTAGATTGTTTAAACCCATATTCCATTTAAGTCCAGAGAGATTGGTTCCTCCATAGGATACAGTTTTTTAATTAAAGAGCCAATCTGCCCACATGATATTACTCGACAGATACACTTGAAGGATGGACGTCTCGGTCCCATAATATTGGACTAATTTTACAAAAATGCTGTGACAATAAAGGACATCTCACACAGAGGTAGGAAGTAATGTTAGAATCTCCTCTGCATTCCTCCTATGCTTTATGGCATAGTTCATGGTAATAGTAAAGGAATGTGAGCCTTGATCTTTAAATCCATAAATTTGACAGTAAAACACAAAAAACAACAGCGTAGTTTAGGTATGCAGCTGTGCTTTTCACGCTGCTTAGATGTGGCACCTCCGGGTGTTGCACTCTCTTCCTTGTTGTTTTTGATCACACGCGTGTTTCAGTTGCTCTCCGGCATCTTTCTAAGTTCCTACCGTTTCTTGAAATCAGCTTTATCCCAGAAGTTTCACACTCAACTTGATAGTCCACACAAAAACACTGTCTGTACTTCTCCCTTGTCAGAATAATGAGACAAACCAAAGTTTCTGGGAACTTCTGGACCAAGGTCTGCTTATTGTCTTAAATTCACTTAGAGATGTGAATATCTGATGACTTACAAAAAGCCTTTCACCAATAACTTTGTGAATTTAAAAGTTTAACTTCAGACTGCCTCCCAACACAAATTGGCTAATTCATCCATGCCAAGGGATTGCGGGATCCTACTCACAGTGTCAAATCATTTGTTTTTCCATTTATTTCCTCAATTTCTCACACCATGACCAGGAAATCGGCCACAGTCTGCCCAGATGTTCCGTATGGGAATCCCATGGTCAGGTGTTCAGGCAAGCTGAGTCTTGGAGAGCACAGTAAAAGGAGTTAGACAATGAACAGGTAACACATTTCTGCACTAAAGTCATGGAACAGTTAAAATGGAAAGATAAACACCTCTGATTATATACAAATTTCTAGTTCAGTGATTAGCAAACTATGGTCCAGGGTCCAAATCTGACTCCTAGGATGTTTTTCTTTGGCCTGTGAGCTAAGAAAAAAATAATTTTAAAGTATTATTTAAAATAATAAAGAGAAAAAATTTTTAAAAAAAGAATATGACAAAAATAGTGAGTGGTCTGCAAAGCCTGAACTATTTGCTTACGTTCATGTGCATATGGTCAAGTCTGCCTGCTCTTGCTGTAGTTCACCATTTATTGGCATGTGATTATTTCTATGTAGATTTCGGGAGCAGTTGTTTTTGCATGCAAACACAACAATGCATGAGTCCCAGGGATTCCTACTACATAAATTCATGGAATCCGGATTACAGCCACAGCTTATTTCTGACTGTCACACATGCATACATAGCTTCACACTCACTCTCAATAGCAAATTCCAAGCAGGCTGCTGGCAGTGATGTGGTTATTTTTCCTGACAATGGAAATGAAGTCCCTGGCAAAGCTAAAGGCTCACCTTCCACCTTCCAGTAACTAATCAACCCAGCAGTTGAAAGGCTGAGCTACTTTCCTGCTCTGAGCTGAAATCCAGTAGCTACATTCTGGTTACATACATTGAAACAGGAGGCAAAAAGGAAATGACCAAGAGGTTCATTATTGTGTTTAACTGATGGGGGAAACATCAGATACATTTATTTTGTGTGAAAGGAAAAATAGAACTTCTAGGGGTTCCATCAGAACTACCATTTACAAATTCAGAAAGATTTTTAACTGCTTGTGGTACATAAAGGTTCACTTTAATATTCTGTTTGTGTATTGGAAAATTTTACATGAAAGTTAAAAATAAGAAGTAATGTGACGGAGTTCCCGTCGTGGCGCAGTGGTTAACGAATCCAACTAGGAACCATGAGATTGTGGGTTCGATCCCTGGCCTTGCTCAGTGGGTTAAGGATCCGGTGTTGCCGTGAGCTGTGGTGTAGGTCGCAGATGCAGCTCGGATCCCACGTTGCTGTGGCTATGGTGTAGGCCGGTGGCTACAGCTCCAATTAGACCCCTAGCCTGGGAACCTCCATATGCTGCGGGAAGTGGCCCTAGAAAAGGCAAAAAGACAAAAAAATAAAAAAAAAATAAAAAAAGTAACGTATCTTTCTGCATATATAAAAGAAGGGGGTAGACAGCTTTAAAAATACATTGATATAAGCACATATATAACATATATATACACATATATATGTAGCATATACACATATAACCATATACACAGATAACCATAAGGATAACTATAAGGAATTAAGGTGAAGTCCTAGGAAACTCGCTAGTTTATGCTCTGATAAAATAAGACAATAAATTGAGAGCAAAGTCTAAGATTAGACGTGAACTGAACTCTTTAATTAGCTGGTTTTGGAATTTCATAGTAATAGCTTCACTTATTCACTGATCATCTGATAGCAGCATGTTATTCATTTTAACTATTATATCAGGTTCCTGGAAAGCATCATATATGAAATTTCTCAAACTCAGATATGGCTTTAGATTCTGTCTCACTAATTTACTTCAATTTGTACACCCAGAAATCTAAGCCAAAACTGTTGCTTTTTTTTTCTCTTTTTAGGGCCACACCCATGGCATATGGAGGTTCCTGGGCTAGGGGTCAAATCAGAGCTGCAGCTGCCAGCCTAAACCACAGCCACAGCAATGCAGGATCCAACCCACATCTGTGCCCTATGCTGCAGCTTGCCACAATGATGGATCCTTAACCCCACTGAGCGGGGCCAGGGATCAAACCTGCATCTTCACAGACACTACGTGTCAGGTTCTCAACCTGCTGTAGGAACTCACCCCAAACTGTTCTTATTCTTAAAGTTTTACAATGTCCACAATCAGAATTTTAAAGCATATAAATGTACAGTTACAGCTCATACTGAGTTCTTGATCTTTTTCAAGAAGAGAGAAAAAAATATCTGTTCACCTCCTCTTGCCTCAAGAAACAATGTTTTTTGTGTGTGTGTGTGTGTGAGCCACATATAAATATAGTACTATATTTATTATCTTTAAATTTACTTACTTTGATAAAAATCTGGATTTTCAAAGATTAATTTTTCAAACTTAGATGGTTCTCATTAGTTCTTACCATGGATATCTATTAGTTCGTCTCCCCTGAGCCCCCGATTGAACAGTATGCCCCTTCCTGACTCACTTCCTTGCCACACCCTGGACAAGCCTCATCCTCTAATACGGGCACTTGTTCATGTCACCTGGAGTGCTGGATTCCTCGGCACTGTCCATATTGTCTACGTTTATGTCATTGGCTCTTAGTACAAAACCTAGCAACACATCTGTGAAGCAAGATAAACTAAATTCTAGGCCAGATTTGTTCTAGAACAGGAGAACACATCTACTGAGGATCCCTCAGCCATTGGCTTAGATACTGAGGCTGTTCTGTGGGGCTGGTGCAATCTGTCTCTTTTGCTATTTGCCTTGTGTCCACTCTTCCTCAGATCCCAAATATCTCTGGGGGTCTGATGCTTGCCCAGCCCTCTTTGCCAAGACTCTCCTCCTTAGCTTTTCTGCCACTTGAGGGAGCCTGTCACCACCTCTCATACCATCCTGCACTCCTGTAACAGGCACCATTAATAGCCTTTTAAATTTTTTCCACTTCTTTATTCTTTTTAGGAATTGAGGTCTATGGATGGCCGGAGCCTGTGTGATAATAGATGGTTTTAAAATGAAGGCCCTTGGAGTTCCCATCATGGCTCCGTGGAAATGAATCTGACTAGTAGTATCCATGAGGATGCAGGTTCAATCCCTGGCCTTGCTCAGTGGGTTAAGTAAGGATCTGGCGTTGCCATGAGCTGTGGTGTAGGTCACAGACGTGGCTCAGATCCCAAGTTGCTGTGACTGTGGCGTAGGCTGGCAGCTACAGCTCTGAATGGACCCCTAGCCTGGGAATCTCCATATGCTGCAGGTGTGGCCCTAAAAGACAAAAAAAAAAAAAAAAGAAGAAGAAGAAGAAGAGGTATATAGGAGGCTTGTGTAGTTTGTATGGAAATACTGCATCATTTCATATAAGGGACTTGAGAATCTGTAGGGTTTGATGTCCACAGAGATTCTGGAACCAATTCTCCACAGATACGAAGAACAAAATGGATGGGACTTGGTGATGATTGAATGTGAGCGTGTGCTGTAAAAGTGAAGCGTGACAATTCTTGAGTGCTTCACTTGTACACGTGAGAATAAAAGCGGCATTAGTATGTAGCTCTGATTTCAGGCAGAGGCATAAAGGGAGATAAGAGCAGTGAACTCCACAGGCAGATACATCTAGATTAAAAATATTAACCCTGATGTTTATGAGTTGTGTAGCAGAGGCTAGATTATGCGCTTATTCTAGTTTTCAGTTTCCTTGTCCTTAAACGGGTATCAAAATAATATGTATTCTGAGGCATAAAACAAGATCATGTGTTTAAAGAATTTAGAAATACTAAATGGCAGATGATAGTCAAATATGTTAATTATTTTATTATTTTGTTATTACCTTCTAGGTACCTAATGGCTACAGTGGGGAAAATTGTATATGTGTGTGTGTGTGTGTGTGTGTGTGTATGTATACACATATGTATATATATGTGTGTGTGTGTATATATTAATATCAAATATTTCATATTTGGTAAATAATTTGAGCAAATATTTGATGAAAACACATGAACGATTAAGACAAAACTTGTCTATATATTTAATGGTTGCCATAAATGTATACAAACAGTTTAGTTAATTACATTTAAGAATTTTTATGGTTTGTTTGGAAACTTTTCCTCTGAGTCCTGAGGACATAAACTGGGGCCTGAAGCTCGCATTTGCTCGATGTTTAGCATTTACCAGACACTGTGCTCCTACTTCCTACACGTTACCTCATGGAACTTTACCAAATCTCTTATTTCATTGACATTATTATCCCAATTTTTTAGATTTTTTAAAAATTTGGTGGAAAGGTCCACTTATCGATGATGGCTCAGCCAGAGAAGATTCATAACCAACCTGTCTAGTGCCCAAACCATTGTTGTTTTCACTGTATCAGAATGTCAGTCAGAATAAAGTGATGGGTGTTTCTATGTGCTAGGATGTTATTTGCATAACTTTGTATAAAACTAATTTTTTAATGATTTTTAGTTTTTCCATTATAGTTGATTTACAGTGTTCTGTCAGTTTTCTACTGTACGACAAAGTGACCCAGTCACATATACATGTACACATTCTTTTTCTCACATTATCCTCCATCATGCACCATCCTAAGTGACTAGATATAGTTCCCAGTGCTATACAGCAGGATCTCATTGCTTATCCACTCCAAAGGCAATAGTTTGCATCTATTAACCCCAGATTCCCAGCCCATCCCACTCCTTCCCCCTCCCTCTTGGCAACCACAAGTTTCTCTCATGCATTCTTGCTGCTTATTAATCTTTCTAAGGAAAGTGTTCCCTTGACTCTGTCAGTTTAGCCCTTTGGCGCAATTATCATTACATTTATCAATTTGCAAAGAAGGCTTTCTTCCATCAGTGATACTCATAACTCAGCTCTTCAACAAGTAGGCACATCAATAGGACATTATAATGAAAAAAGACAAAAAGGGAGTACCCGTCGTGGCTCAGCGGTAACAAACCCAACTAGTATCCATGAGGATGTGGGTTTGATCCCTGGCCTCTCTCAGTGGGTTAAGGATCCGGCGTTGCTGTGAGCTGTGGTGTAGGTCACAGATACAACTCAGTTCTGGCGTTACTGTGGCTGAGGTGTAGGCTGGCAGCTGCTGCTCTGATTCGGCCCCTAGCCTGGGAACTTCCATATGCAGCGGGTGCAGCCCTGAAAAGACAGAAAAGGAGGGAAGGTAGGAAGGAAGGAAGGAGGAAAAACGTGGACAAAATAATGATGATAACTGATATATACCCTTGCAGTTGCCAATTTTATAAGAAGGACTTTACATTCACTACTGAATTACGTGAATTACTGAAGTCTTGTCAGATTCCATTCAATTTAAACCACATCAAAAAAAGAATAAAGAAAAAAAAAAGAAAAAAGAAAAATAACAAACCACATCGGGATATGTGTTTGCACAAAGAAACAACTCAATTAATTATCAATAAGCACTTTCAACTTTGTAGTTACAGGACTCAAGTGTAGAGCATGATGATGTTTCAGAAAATTAAGAATGTCCTCTAAATCCTTTCAAAAATTAGACTTGTTTTTGTTTTTTTTTTCAATTTCTATCAACATAAAATCAAATAAGTACCCAAGAGCTATAATGAAAAATAATTACCCTGGCCCACCACTTCCAACACCAGTTCGTGCTCTCAAGAGTAAGCATCCTGGAGTTCCGGTCGTGGCTCAGTGGTTAACAAATCCAACTAGGAACCATGAGGTTTAGGGTTGGATCCCTGCCCTTGCTCAGTGGGTCAAGGATCCCGCATTGCCATGAGCTGTGGTGTAGGTCACAGACGTGGCTCAGATCTGGTGTTGCCATGGCTGTGGCGTAGGCCAGCAGCAACAGCTCCAATTAGACACCTAACCTGGGAACCTCCATATGTGGCGGGTGCATCTCTAAAAAGCAAAAATAAATAAATAAATAAAATAAAAAGAGTAAGTATTCTAATGTTCGATGTTTCTTTGGTAAGTTATTACCACATTGCTAGGTAATATATTAGAGCTCTATAACTATACCCACTAATTTAGACTAATACTTTTTAATTATCTTTAAATAGCCCCATCTGTATCTATTTTTCCATACTCTTAAAAAACAGCTACACACTAATGCCTCTTCCTTGCTTAAAATTTTAGAAAAATGCAGATAAACACATGAAATCGAGATTATCATTTCTTGGCACTCTGTTATGTTCAAGGCTTGGAATGATCACTTCATAGACATTTTTCAGTTTAGTGCACCCATTAAACATGGGAAGCTTGAAACAAAAGGAATTCCAGGCTTTGGAATATTAAACTAGTTGCTAACTGCTAATAAGTGATACAATCAATATTGGAAAATATTTCTTCCTGACTCCAAGTTCTACATGAACTCTGCAGGCTCTAAATGACAGTAAAATGAGGAAATATAAATATGATTTATAATCCAACCAACAAGAGGAAATATTTTAATACTTTATTACATACCCTTCTGTGATAGTTTTTCTCTGTAGAAGAAGATAGTCATGGTACAGCCTGTTTTTTTCACACACAAAGATAGATAGATAGATAGATATATATATATATATTTTTTTTTTTTTTTTGCTTTTTTAGGGTCACACCTGTGGCACGTGGAAGTTCCCAGGCTCGGGATTAAAATCAGACCTGCAGTTGCCAGCCTACACCACAGCTCAGGGCAACACTGGATCCTTAACCCATTGAGCAAGGCCAGGGTTGGACCCAAATCCTCATGGATACTAGTTGAGTTTGTAATCCACTGAGCCACAACGGGAACTCCCTTCCACACAAAAAAATGTATGTTGAATTGTGGAAAATATGTTTTCACACAATTTTTTACCTTGACAAAAAGCTTTTAAAATCTTCATATGCAATTGCCACATATTACCTTTCATCATATGGGTGTGCCCTGATTTATCTATTATCTCATTCAAGAATACTTTATTTTCTATTTTCTATAGTCATAAGAAATGCTGAATGACTTTAATTCTGGTTAAATCCATTCATATCTATAAATAAACCTTTCAGGTAAATTACTGGACTTTGCATTTTTCCATCAACATGTAGGAAGTTTATATGTGGCTGAAGTGAAGTGGCACCACTGTATACTTTCACTAATAAGACATTAGTCTTTTTAAATGCAATCTTTTAATGTAATCTAGGACCTGTATTTGATCCACTAAGTGTTCTCATTACTTTTTTATTAAACACATTTCACTGAAAAAGTTATCTGGAGAAAAGTGTGGTTTGGCAGAGAGGGAGGGCAAAAGTCACAATGTGCCTTCTTGCTTGCTTGCTTGCTTTCCTCTTTTTTTTTTTTGTTTTGCTTTTTAGGGGCCACACCTGAGCATATGGAAGTTCCCAGGCTAAGTAGGGGTCTAATCCGAGCTACAGCTACCGGCCTACACCACAGCCATAGCAACGTGGGATCCAAGCCACGTCTGCAACCTACACCACAACTCAAGGCAATGTCAGATCCTTAACCCACTGAGCAAGGCCAGGGATCAAACCTGCATCCTCATGGACACTAGTCAGATTTGTTTCCACTGCACCACAACAAGAATTCCCACAATATGTCTACTTTCAATTTTGTGTAGTTGTCCTCAGTAGCAAAGGCCAAGAATATTGCTTCAAATTTCAACGTTGTGCAGTAGGATCAAGTGTATAAAAGGAGTGTTTGGAACTTGATTTTCTCTGTTAACTTTTATTCTTTTGGTGATAAGCTCTCTGTATTTATAGATAGAGCATGCTCTCTCTCTTCCTTACTCCCTCCCTCGATCTCTCTCTCTCTCATACACACACACACACACACACACACACACAAACACTTACATTTCTTCTCTTGACCCTCTCTTCCAGTCCTGGTGCATGCATATCCTTGAAAAGGCAGTTTTTTGGTTTTTCGTATTTGCTCATTCCCCTGATTTGTCCTTCTTTTGGCTTCTCTGATGCCATTAGAGGTTTTACCAATTTTGCTCCTCCTTTCCTCTTCCTGGCTTTATTCATCCCAGAAATTCTCCATGCTCCCCAAAGTATAACATAGCTAATTCAATCATGGGAATGGTGTTATAAAAATATTACTTTGAAAAGTGAGGGTAAAATATAGGGATGGCAGAAGCATACGCAAAGATGCTCAGCACAATTTTATCCAGGAAATTAAAGTTAAAACAACAATGATATACCACCACAGAACGACTAGAGTGGCTGAAACATCAAATACTGACAACTCCAAAGGCTGGTTCACAATGGGAAAGGGAAGCTACAAGGAGTCTCCTTCATTGCTGTCGAGACTGCAAAACAATGTGGCCACAATGGAAAACAATCAGCACTTTCTAACAAAGCTAAACGGAGTCTTACCATATCATCCATCAATCCTACCACCTTGTGGTCTTTACCCGGATGAGTTAAGAACTCATTTCTGCACAAAGCCTGACCATAAAGGTCTGTAACAACTTTATTCATTATTATCAAAATTCAGAAACAGCAACCGAGATGTCTTTCAGTAAGAGATGCGTAAACAAACTGGGATACATCCCTGCCTTGGAATATTTTTCAGCGATGAAAAGAAATACTCATCAAGCGATGAAAAGACATGGAGGATACTAGCATATTGCTAAGTGAAAGAAGTCCGAAAAGGCTTTGTACTTGTATGATTCCAACTATGACATTCTGGAAAATGGCAAAGCTATAGAGACAGTAAAGAGATCAGCGGTTGCCAGGGCTTTGGGGTAAGAGAAGGAAATAATGAATCGGTTGAGTCCAGGACTTTTTAGGACAGAGTAGTTAGTCTGTATGATACCATAATATTGACTGCATTGTATTCTGTGCTTGTCAAAGCTCACAGAACTGTACAACAACAAGAGTGAACTCTAATGGAAATTGTGGACTTGGCGTTAGTAATAATATAGTAATTGTTTATAACCAATGTACTACATCAATGCAAGAATTTAGTAAGGGGAGAGTAGGAGAGAGGAAATATATGGGAGTTCTCTCTACTTTCTGTTCAATTTTCCATAAACCTAAACTGCTCAAAGAAATTAAGACCATTAATTTTTTCAAGTATGATGAATTTGATGATGTGGGTAATAATGATTTTAGTTAATATGAAACAAGGTTCTATGTTTAGGAAAATTAAATGTATATCTTATTAGTTCTCCCGTTATCAATAGTGATACTGAAGCTCAAAGAGGATGCATGATTTCCTAAGGTCGTATAAACTTGTAGTTGGGAAAGCCTGGATTTAAGCCAAATCTGTCTCTCTCCAAACTCTGTATATGTTTACACCTAGAAAAGCCGGCCTCCCTCATTGATAGGATTTTTTTGTTCCTACCTTCAAAAATCAATGTCCCTTCCTCTTTTTCTTTTTTTCTTTCTAGGGCTGTATCCACGGCAAGTGAATGTTCCCAGGCTAGGGGTCAAATAGGAGCTGCTGCTGCCAGGCTACACCACAGCCACAGCAATGCGGGATCTGAGCCGTGTCTACAACCCACACCACAGCTCACAGTAATGCCGGATCCTTAACCCACTGAGCGAGGCCAGGGACAAAACCCATGTCCTCATGGATACTAGTCAGGTTCTTAACCCGCTGAGCCATGACAGAAACTCCCTGATGCCTTCCTCTTTAATAACTAGGAAGTACAAGAGAATATTAGATTTAAAATCACCTAAAGAGAAATCCAAATTTTGTCTCTTATACCCCACATCTGGGTACCAACCAAAATAAAACCCTCAAGCGAAAAGCTGGCTTTAATTCTAGCTTCTCCCCTGGAATTCTTGCTTCCTCTTTGCCTTTGTCCTTTGTAGACTTTTTATAACTGTGGCTGCTCAGATTTACATAGATCATTGATAGAGATACCTATTTATCTGTATGTCTATTGATAATGATATCTAAGCAGCTCTAATAGGGTCTTAGTCAGTAGAGGCTGCTATAACCAAAGGCTGGCTGGCTTCAACAGCATACATTTATTTCTACCACTTCTTAAGGCTGGGAAATCCAAGACCAAGGTGTAGATTCACTTCTTGGTGAGGGCTGCCTTCCTGGCTTGTAGGTGATCACTTCTTTCCTGCATCGTCACATGGCAGAGAGAGAGCTGGAGAGCGTGAGCCAGCTCTGGTTTCTCTGACTCTTCTTATAAGGACACTCTTCCTATCTTGGGGGCTCATGCTCATGACATCATCTAAGCTCAACGCTCTCCCAAAGTCCCTGCCTCCAAATGCTGTCACATTAGTGGTTAGGGCTTCAACATATGGATTTGGGTGGGGGTAGGGGGACACATTCCGTCCATAATAAAGAATATTTTTTAATTTTTTATGGCCGCACCTGCAACTTATGGAAGTTCCCATGCCAGGGATTAAATCTGAGCCACAGCTGCAACCTACACCACATGTGTGGCAACGCTAGATCCTTAACCCATTGTGCTGGGCTGGGGATGGAACCCACGTGCCTCCACAGTGACCTGACCCACTGCAGTTGGATCCTTAACCCGCTTCTCCACAGCAGGAACTCCCACAATAAAGAGTACTTTATATCAAGGATTTTCAGTAGAAGCATCTTTTATAGTATATAGCATCTTGCTAGAAACCAGAAAAAAATTTTAAGTGTTCCCACATACTTGTCACCAGTTTCTGGGTTTTAATACAAGAGGTAAATATACCTTTCACCCACGTTAATCTCCTCCATGGTCTGTGTGATACTTCTATCCTCCTTTTCTTCTCTCAGGTCAGTCCCGGGCATAAGTAATGCCCAACATCCTGCTGGGTGCAGCAGTCCCCAGGGAAACAGATGTTTCTAGCACATTTCATTGAATAGAAATAGTTTTTGAAACTAGCATAAAACCTTTTGTCCTTGAATCTTAGATTTGCTTACAAACAATTCTTTCAGAACTTACTTCTGCCAAGACACATACTATTGAATCACAGATTGATGGAGTGTTAGGGATGAGGGGACTTCAGGAGACAGCTAGCCCAACGTCTAGGTTTCAAAGGTAATGAAACTCAGGACAGGTGAGGTAAACTGACTGACCCAAATCAACCCTTACAATCTTGCCTTAAAGATGATAAAGTGAGGAGTTCCTGTCGTGGTTCAGGGGAAACGAATCCGACTAGTCACATGATGTTGCAGGTTTGAGCCCTGCCCTCACTCAGTGGGTTAAGGATCCGGTGTTGCTGTGAGCTGTGGTTTAGGTCGCAGACACAGCTCGGATCTGGTGTGGCTATGGCTGTGGCTATGTGGCTATGACTGTGGCCAGCGGCTACAGCCCCGATTAGACCCCTAGCCTGGGAACCTCCATATGCCACAGGTGTGGCCCTAAAAAGACAAAAAAAACAAACAAACAAACAAACAAAAAAAACCACAGTGATAAAGTAGGGGGATTCCCATTGCAGCTTAGCGGGTTAAGAACCCAACTAGCATCCATGAGGATGCGGGTTCAATCCCTGGCCTCGCTCGGTGGGCTAAGGATTCTGTGTTAAGGATCCGGTGTTGCTACAAGCTACAAATGCAGCATGGATCCCACGTTGCTGTGGCACTGGCATAGGCCAGGGAAATTCCATATGCCATGGGTACAGCCTTAGGAAAGAAAAAAAAGTTGATAAAACAAAAATACCAATCCATAAAAAACATATCTGATTTAACTATAAATTAAATTTGTATGCCACTTTCCAGTGCTGAGAGTAAAGGACCACCTTTTATTGTGAGGCAGGGTTAGAGAATTGGGGCCGGGGTATAGTAGGGTAGTTTGGTTTGCTCTATGATGGACCAGTGATAGGTGCCCCTTAGAGAGACTCAAACTCAAGAGTTGATATATCAAAAGAAACAAATACTTAAGTTTACCTTCTTCCTTATAACCCTCGATGATAGAATTTGCTCAGACATCTCTCTTTATTAAATCTGACTTCCTCTCCTCTCATGTTCAAAGTGATATTCAAATATTCCTCCTTTCTTTTTCTTACCCCTCCCCTCACTCGCACACACAAGCCATTCAACATTTAAAACAGCCATAAAAAGGAATAAAATAATGCCATTTGCAGCAACAAGGATGGAACCTAGAGATACTAAATGAAGGTGGACAGTGAAAAACAAACATATGATATCACTTATATGTGGAATCTAAAAAAAAAATACAAATGAACTTATTGCAGAACAGAAGCAGACTCATAGACTTTGTAAACAAACTTATGGTTACCAAAGGAGACAGGTGGGGGGAGGGGGGCGAACTGAGGATTTGAGATTGGCACATGCGCACTCTGGTATATTGAATGACTGGCCAATGGGGACCTGCTGCACAGCACAGGGAACTCTACGCAATCAATATTCTGTGATAATCTGTATGGAAAAAGAACCTGAAAAAGAATGGCCGTGTGTACGTGGGTAACGGCATCACTTTGTTGTATAGCAGAAATGATCACAACTTGTAAATCAACTATATTTCAATAAAAATTTTTATGGGAAAAAATATAAAAAATAAAAAAATAAAACATCTAGGAAAGAAGGCACATGGGAAGATGTGGAAGAATGTGAAATATAACAATTTTTTTTACGTTGTGACAAGCGATTAGACTATGATGGGGAAGATGTGTAACTCCTGAGAGTAAGAAAACATAAATATTCTTGAAAGGATGATCTTTATTGAGCTTTTATTTCATAGTTGAGTAATGCATGGGTACTGCCATCAAGACACTCGTGCTCCTCCAGGAAGAATGGTCCACGTAATAAGCAGAGTGTACTAAGTGCCAGAATGATGGCCGTAGTGAGTAGCAGTGGGACATTGATTAAGAATGAAGATATTTGGAAAAATATGCAAAGCAAAGGGTTATCTGAAGGCCACAGTGGAAGCCACTAAAATGAAAATCTATCAGACTGAATACAACATCACACGTGTCACTGTAAAAACTATTTAAATTGTACAGAATAATTAAAAATAGATTTTCTTCTCTAAGTTCCTGTGCAGGCTTTCTACACTGTCTTTGTGCATATTTTTCCCAAAAGACTTAAATAACTGGGGAAAGCTACAGAATGGAGGATAGTCATTGACAAGCTAGGAATATGAAGGGTTACAATAATAAAGAAAATTAGGAGTTCCCGGATTAGCAGAAACGAATCCGACTAGGAACCATGAGGTTGCAGGTTCGATCCCTGGCCTTGCTCAGTGGGTTAAGGATCCGGCGTTGCCGTGAGCTTTGGTGTAGGTTGCAGGCGCGGCTCAGATCTGGCGTTGCTGTGGCAGTGGTGTAGGCTGGTGGCTACAGCTCTGATTAGACCCCTAGTCTGGGAACCTCCATATGCCATGGGTGCAGCTCTAAAAAGACAAATATATATATACAATAAATTATATCTGTGAAGAACCAAAGATAAGTGTTTATGTAGGCGATAAATGGAATACCTTCCTCTGGATATCATGTCATGAAAGAGCTAAAATTGATTTAAAGTAAAAAAACCTAAGCGCTTGTGACATAGATGAGAAAATTGAGCCCCACAGAGACTGAGTGACTTGCTCAAGGTCACAAGATAAAACATTCCATCTCCAATCTCTCTCTTACACAAAACCCTGATGCACAACAGACCCTTACATCCAGCTACCCTAATGAGTATCTCTAGTGGAAGGGAAATAGTCTCCACAAACTTAGCATGCTCAAGCTTGTTCTCTTTCTAACCTCAACCTGCTCCTCTGTCACTTTTAAACTTGAAGAGGAATACTGTTCCCCCAAGCCTTGTAAGAGAGAGAGAATACTGTCCCTGGGCAGATATGCTGGACACTGACTTCTCATGTATACTATTAATTATGCTAGCCTGGCATTGGGAGGCCAGGAAAAAAAATGACAACTTAAGGTTCCTTTTTCTACAAAGGTAAGCATTAGACATGCATAGCTATTTTACTTTATTATTATTATTGTTATTATTATTTTGCTTTTTGGGGCATATGGAGGTTCACAGGCTAGGAGTCAAATCAGAACTATAGCTGCTGGCCTACGCCACAGCCACAGCAATGCCAGATCTGAGGCACGTCTGTGATCTACACCACAGCTCACAGCAATGCCGGATTCTTAACCCGCTGCGTAAGGCCAGGGATCGAACCCATAATCTCATGGATCCTGGTCAGATTCATTTCCGCTGTGTCATGATGGGAACTCCATAGCTATTTTAAATGCCATCTTAAGATGTGATGCTCAAATCAAGTGTTTATCCACAAAGCTATATTTTATGGATGCTACATATTTTTTCACTGATATTATTTCATACTTTGTTATTAGAGATAGTATGTAGGAAAGAAAATAGAATGGAGTTTGCTCATACATTTTAATAATTAATTGGCATCCAACTGGTAGAGTTTTGCCTAGAAAATTCCAAAAATATATTATAAATTCAATTTTGAAAAATATATAGAAACTATAGTAAGGCATTTTCTTAAATATAGTAAAAAGCAATGCATTCAATATTTTTAATAAAGTCAGACTAAAAATGTAAAAATTTCCTCTTTTGAATACAAATATACAAAGGATTGGATACCTATGCTTTTATCAGTTAGGATAGAACTCATATTTGAATGCTAGTCTGTGACTAATAAGTTGACATAAATAGGTAGATATTCACATTTAACCAATGAAGAAAATAAACACCCATAGAGTTCAAGATCTAATATTTGTAAATATTGAGGTTGCAAATTCAACTCAATCTGTATGACTAAGTCTTATGCTTTCTGCTATAGTTAATAATTCACCAATTAAAAAGCCATTAATAAGGTATAATTATAAACTGATGCACTTACAGATCATGTGGATCTTTGAATCATTCGATTTAACATGCATACGTTGGAGTTCCCGTCATGGCTCAGTGGTAATGAACCTGATAGGATCTATGAGGATGCAGGTTTGACCCCTGGCCTCGATCATTGGGTTAAGGATCTGGTATTTGACAAGAGCTATGGTACAGGTCACAGACACGGTTTGGATCCAGCACTGCTGTGGCTGTGGTGTAGGAGAGCAGCTGTAGCTCTGATTCAACCCCTAGCTTGGGAACTTCCATATGCTGTGGGTGTGGCCCAAAAAAACAAAAACAAAAAACAAAAGCTGATATTGAGTCCCATCAATGGACCAGGAGCTGTTCGGGATAGAAATATAACCAATTCCATTTATACCCTCAAGATACTAACACCCTAGTGGAAGTGGATATGAGGGTTAACAGAGGTGGAAAGTGACAACTAGAGGAGGAAAAATATGAACAGAAATTAATTGAGAATTCATTAAGAATTAGTTGACTAAAAATTTAGTAACCCAAATTTTAATAAGTCCTTTAACAGGACCAGTCATTCTCAACAAACCATGAGATAGGAAAGAGAAGGTAAGAAGCTCCCTTCATGTGTATTTCTGAACCCAGAGAGATGGAGAGCGGAAATCAGAAGACATTAAGGGCCAGGCTGGAAGCCGAGGTCCTAAACAGCCTGCATCACAAGAGAATGGCCAAGTACACAGGACTTCCCTGATAGGGATGGCCTAATTCCATTCGGTAAGGATAAAGGTGCATAGTTTTTCCTTCAGTCAATATTTACAAAATTATGGACAACGGCAGAAAGAAAATACAGAAATTCAGACATTAAAAATGATGTTTTAGCTCAAAGAAAGCACTAAAATAGGTACAAGCTAAATGGATAGAAAGAGGTAAATGGAAAGCTCTCAACTGTGAAATTGCCATCCTTTATCCAAAATATAGTCGCCTTTAAAACTAAATTTCCACCTAGTACCGGATGAAAGGTAAACCGTCCTAACAACAAAACAGTCAGTCTGTTCTTCACGAACCTGGGTTCTATCCAAATCATGCCTGAAGATCCAAGAAGCCAGAGGAGATTTTTTTTAATAGTGAAAACAAACATGCCATTGATATGAACTATGCCTGAACATTGGGAGTTAACCTAGAGACTGTGCAACAAAAATGGGCCAGTGAGGTTGCTTTAATACAGTGGAATATATTTTATCATCTAGTCATAGTTGGAGACAAATATTTTTCATAAAAAAGATAATTGAATGTAATTTTTTCCTTCCCCATTAAAGGCTCTTTTCAACTATTATTAGTCATTCATTAATTTGGGGGGATAAAAATCTCCTCTCTTTCATTTAAGAGGATGTTTCCTTGCTGGCAATAATGAGATAAACACAGCTAATGTATACAGAATTCTGACTCGTGATGCCCATTGAGAGGGCTCGCCAAGACATAAGTTCTTGGGCAGGGGAAGGTGTCAATCAGTAAAACCTCAGTCCTCAAAAAGGCCAGAGATTTTAGGTCAAAAGATAGGAGTTTGGTGGACACCCGGTCAAGGATATATTAACAAAGATGTGAAAAACTACTAATGTGGCTGAAATCCCTCCAGGCTTTGCTGTTCAACCATGGCTTTTCCCCAGAGTGTCCCCAAATCAGCCTTTTTTTTCTTCCTTTCCAAGTCATGGATAGAGGGCATCAATTTCTGTGCCTTTTACATATGCCAATGGAAACATGTCATTTAGGGAGTTCCCATTGTGGCTCAGTGGTTAACGGATCCGACTAGGAACCATGAGGTTGCGGGTTTGATCCCTGGCCTTGCTCAGTGGGTTAAGGATCTGGTGTTGCCATGAGCTGTGGTGCAGGTTGCAGATGCGGCTCAGATCCCGCGTTGCTATGGCTCTGGTGTAGGCCAGTGGCTACAGCTCTGATTCGACCCCTAGCCTGGGAACTTCTGTATGCCGAGGGATCGGCCCAAGAAACGGCAAAAAAAGACCAAAAAAAGAAAAAAAGAAAGAAAGAAACATGTCATTTATATGAGAGAGAAGTTAGAGGAGTAGGAAGAGACTAGGACTGGAGATGGGCAAATAAAACTCCAGCCCATCTCCACCATCCACACAGTCTTGGTGCAGAAAGCCCCCCTCATTGCAAAGGAGAATTGCACGGCTGGGATAGAGCTTAGAGAACTAAGTGAAATAGAAATGGCATCGATTTTCAGTCCCGTGTAAGGATTGGGAGTCACAGGACTGATGCAAAGTGTCATCACAAAAAGGATTTGCAACTGCACGCAAATCCCTTTGCCCCTGTAGAATTCATTCTCCGTAATGTAAAATGCAGATGAAAAACAGTTTCAAGGTCTTGTCCGCTTACAAAATGACAGTTATCTATTTTTTAGGTTCTTTAAGTCTTAGAGGGTTGGTGTATCTAAATTATATACATTTTGTCATGTAAAAATCCTTAGTGGATTGTGTACATTTGTTGTAATAGGAAAAAATACGATTAATTAGGGGTTTTTCTTAGTTAAAGTATTTAAAAGATCTATGATTGGAGGAAAGAAAAAGCTCAAAAAAAAAAAAAAAGACCTATGATTATGGTAATCTATGAGTTCCATAAATTCTGATAAGACATAAGTATATTTCCTATCTAGAGCTCTATGTTGGGGGAGATCATCAAGAAGACAAGACCACAGGTTTAACCTTGGAGCTGGACCCAGGCACCTGGAGGCTCCTCCCCTCTTCCCTTATCCTTGGAATGTGCATCCCTCTTGCCTTCCTGACTCCCAGAACCTGCCCCCAGGATACAACCCTGACTTAATCATGTCGTGATGAAACTTTCTAAACTGTATACATGACTGAACCCAATTAAAGCCCCTAAGCAAATTTTTAAGATTCCGGGCGGATGAATGCAGAGATCTACTTGTCTTATGGTGCCCAAGATAAGCCTCATAAATAAGTTCCCTTGCTTATTAAGCCTGCCACCTGCCAATTTAGAGTCATCTGCTTCTTTCTTTGGTCCCTCCCCCCACCTTCTTGTATAAAGAGGGGCTGGTTTCAGATTATACCCGGGAAGCTTCTGAGGAGGTTGGGAACCAACCCTGCAATCATGGGCTTCCCCAATGTTCAAGAGAAACCAAAATGGAGGCCACAGTTTGAATATTCCCCTAAACCAAACACTCATGGATAGTCCTGTAACCAAAACTTAAAACTGTCCTGATTTCCCTAAAATGCTAACTCTGGCCTTAAAACTTAACCTTTCTTCATCAGCAGGACCTTAAAGCTTCCCAGCCAACAAGTAAGCTCACACAATGCTATACTATCCTGCAAAGGAATGTAAGTGTCTAGAAACCAATCATAATAGAAAACACTGTTCAAATAGAGAGCACAGAAATAAATCTATACACTCATCAATTAATCTGAGATGAAGGAGGCAAGAATATATGATGGAGAAAAGACAGTCTCTTCAGTAAGTGGTGCTGGAAAACTAGACAGCTACATGTAGAAGAATGACATTAGAAAATTCTCTAATGAACTCAAGTGGATTAAAGACCTCAATGTAAGACTGGAAACCATCAAACTAGAGGAAAACATAGGCAGAAGAATCTTTGCTATAAATCATTGTAATATTTTTGGAATGTGTCTCCTAAAGCAAAACTAATAAAAGTAAAAAGTAACAAACGGGACCTATTAAACATAAAAGCTTTTGCACAACAAATAAAACCATTAAAAAAGTGAAAAGACAACCCACTGAATGGGGGAAAAAAAAGACATTTACAAATGATATGCCCACTAAGGGGTTAATTCCAAAATATATAAACAGTTCATACAACTCAACATCAAAAAAATAAACAACCCATTTATAAAATGGGAAGAAGACTGAATAGACGTTCTTCCAAAGAGGAAATGCAGGTAGCCAATAGGCACATGAAAAGATGCTCAACAGCACTACTCAGGGAAATGCAAATCAAAATCACAATGGGTATCACTTCAGACTGGTCAGAATGACTAGCATCAAAAAGAACACATGGAGTTCCTGTTGTGACTCAACAGAAAGAAACCTGACTAATATCCATGAGGATGCAGGTTCATCTCTGGCCTCCATCAGTGGGTTAAGGATCCAGCTTGTTGCCCTGAGCTGTGGTGTATGTCACAGGTGTGGCTCAGATCCCACGTTGCTGTGGCTGTGGCTGGCAGCTGCCGCTCTGATTTGACCCTTAGCCTGGGAACATCCATATGCCACACCTGCAGCCCTAAAAAGAAAAACAAAACAAAACCCACGAATAGCAAATGCAGGAAAAGGTGTGGAGAAAACAGAACCTCTTACATTGTTGATGGGAATGTAAATTGGTGCAGCCACTTTGGAAAACAATATGGAGTTTTCTCAAAAAACTGAAAATAAAACTATTCTATGACCCAGTAATTCCACTCTTTCCACCATGTGAGGATACAAGACATAAGCAAATTCTTAAGGTGCTGGCTTCCTGCCCACAACACAAAAGAAAGTTCTCACAAGAATTCAACCATGCTATCACCCTGACCTTGAACTTGCAGCCTCCAGAACTATGAAAAATAGATTTCTGTTGTTTGAAAGCCATCCAGTCTGTGGTACTTTGTTATGACAACCCAAGCTGACTAAGACAGTTGGGATCAGCTTCCAATATTTTATCCTTTGCACTTTTAATGTTGTGAAATATATCTCAGAGTTCCTTTAATTATGAAGATTTCTTGCCAATGTAACTTTCTCTAAGAAATCATTAGCCTTTCATAGCAACCATTTTCCTCATTTAGCTAAATAAATTCATCTTTACTAAATTTTTCTGACTGTATATCTTTCATTTTACTCTTAGGTATTATTTGTCCAAATAAATTATATCCACGCACAATACTCATTGCAACTATACTAATAATAACCCAAACTAGAAATTACTCAAATATCCATCAAAGGGGAAATAGATAGACAGTCAGAGGTGTGTCCCTACAATGGAGTGTTACTTATTAATACAAAGGAAATGAACTATTGTTACACACAACATAGCAAAATCTCAAAATAATTCTGCGAAGTAAATAAAGCCAGACAGAAAAAAGAATATACTTCATGATTCCATTTATATAAGATTCTAGAAAATCCAAACAAATTTTTATAGTGAAAGAAAGCAGCTCAACAGTTAACCTGGAGGAAGGGGAATAGTTAGAAAATAAGACAAGTTACTCAAGGGGCAGAAGAAAATTTTGTGTAGTGTGTCCATTACCGTGATTGCTTTGATTGTTTCAGGCATTGTGTGTGTGTGTGTGTGTGTGTGTGTGTGTGTTTCTGTCAAAACTTATCAAATTATAAAATTTAAATATGTGCAGTTTGTTATATGTCACTTATATTAATCCTATCAAAAAAAGGAAACATTTCCTGTTTGTATTTTTTTTGTTTCGTTGTAGCAAATGTACTGAAAGGGAAAAACATATATAGTAAAGGGGAGAAGTTAGGAAGCTTCTGAATTTTTCTAGGGAAAGTGGCAGAGGTTATTGATTGCAGAGGCATATAAAGAATTGAGAGGGAGTTCCCATTGTGGCTCAGCCATAACTAACCAGACTAGTATCCATGAGGATGCAGGTTTGATCCCTGGCCTCGCTCCAGTGGGTTAAGGATCCAGTGTTGCCATGATCTGTGGTATAGGTCACAGATGTGGCTTGGATCTGGTGTTGCTGAGGCTATGGCATAGGCTGACAGCTGTAACTCCTGTTCCACTACTAGCCTGGGAACTTCCATATGCTGCATGTGCAGCCCTAAAAAAAAAAAAAGAAGAAGAATTGAGAAATATTTGCAGGTAAAATGTGTAGCTATGAATGCTAGATTGGATGTGGGGGTGAGGGAGAGAGAGGATCGTAGCAGGACTCAGCTTTTGTCTTGTCTGACTGGAAATACTTTTCCTGCTACAGGGAAACCTGGAACTATACAAGTCTGTATGAGGGAACTGTTCAATTCATTTTGGAGTTTGGGGTTCATAGATGCAAACTGTTGTATTTGGAGTGGATAAGCAATGAGATGCTCCTGTATAGCACAGGAAACTGTATCTAGTCACTTGTGATGGAACATGATGGAGGATAATGTGAGAAAAAGAAAATGTATATTCTTTATATACATAGGGGAGTCCCCTTGTGGTGCAGCGGGTTAAGGATCAGGCATTGTCTTTATATATATAATGTGAGAAAAAGAATATATATATTCATATATATACACATGGGAGTCCCCTTGTGGTGCAGTGGGTTAAAGATCAGGCGTTGTCACTGCAGCAGCTTGGGTTGCTGCTGTAGCATGAATTCAGTCCCCTGCCCAGGAACTTCCACATGCCGTGGGTGTAGCCAAAAAAAGAATTTTTTTTAAAGAATATATGTATATGTGTGACTGGGTCACTTTGCTCTACAGTAGAAACTGACAGAATACTGTAAATCAACTATAATGGAAAAAATAAAAATTTTTTAAAAAGAAAAAATGCTAAAAAAATAAACAATTTGGGGAATGTTGAGTTTATTCATTTAAAGCTTTACAATTGGACACATGGAATAGAAGTTTGAACATATGAGTGTGGTTTAGAGATTTTAAAATGGGGATTTATTCAACATATGATGGTAAATGATCATAACATTTTTATGATATGATAAAATGATTCAGGTTTTAAAATATGAAGGAGAGAGGGACAAATGGAGAAAGTATTAGTTGGAAAGAAAAGAGGCCAATCAGAGATTTGGCAACTCCTTATCTCTGAAGATAAATCAACAAAAAGACTAAGAGGAAGTCCCTAGAATATTACACGGACTATATGTCACATTTGTGCTGAGTGAATGAGTGAATAATGACTTTTCCCAGATCCTTTTTTATCATTTATCACCCCTTCCTAATAGGTGTCACGACCCAATGGCATTATCTTTCTTCAAAAGTAGATGAAGTAGTGACTTTTGCTCAAAATCTCCCTTGCAGCCAAACAATTGCCATTAATAAAAATTTCAAATTAGATATTCAACCCTTTCAATAGAGACTCTGAGAGTGTTATATTAAAAATAACTGGAGTTCCTGTCATGGCGCAGCAGAAATGAATCCGACTAGGAACCATGAGGTTGAGGGTTCAATCCCTGGCCTTGTTCATTGGGTTAAGGATCCGGTGTTGCTGTGAGCTGTGGTGTAGGTCACGGATGTGGCTCGGATCCCACATTGCTGTGGCTGTGGTGTAGGCCGGCAACTACAGCTCCAATTAGACCCCTAGCCGCAGAAACTCCATGTGCCTCGGGTGCAGCCGTAGAAGAAAAAAGACAAAAATAACTAATTAAATAAATAAACAGCTGTAGGAGTTCCTGTCATGGCTCAGCAGAAATGAATCTCACTAGCATTTATGAGGTCGCAGGTTCAATCCCTGGCCTCACTCAGTGGGTTAAGGATCTGGCATTGCTGTGGCTGTGGTATAGGCCAGCCGCTACAGCTCCAATTTGTCCCCTAGCCTGGGAACCTCCATATGCTGTGGGTGTGGCCTTAAAAAAAAAAAAAACACCTATAAATACATCTCCTGGGGAAATTACTTTTTAAGGTAACAGTTATGTACATCTTATTTGAATGAATCAAACACTGTATTAACTTGAGAGAAGGGTTTTGAGAAGGACAGAAAAGAATCAACCCCCCAACAAACAATTGGGGAGTGAAATCACAGTGGTTCACATTGCCTGACACTTAATTGTGCACCTAAGAATCTCATTCTTCAAAGATTCTATAAAAAGTGTCACATAGGTGTGAACCTAATAATGAATGACTCACAATGAACGGAGATCTTATGTGTCACCAATACCAATGAGGAATGGGGACAAAGACTCTACAATTTGTTCACAGGAAACAAAAGCTTACCTACTTGAATTATCGGGGTAAGCATTTTTCACAGTCACTTTTATTGTTGGGGACATCTAAAAATCTAGAATAGAAGGTAATATATATTGACCCTTCTGATATTACAAATGTTCTGCGCTGCAAATGCTTTACTTGTGTTGATTTATTTAGTATTCACAAGAGCTCTTTACTTTGTTGTTGTTGTTATTAGGAAAACAGGATATGCAAAACAGTTGAAAAAACAAGCCCAATATTGCACATCTAAGTGGTGTAGGAGATTGGATTTAAATCTAGGGAGTCTGGCACCACTACCTAGCTGCTCTCCCATTCGGCTCCCTATTACACAAAACCCCCTTGCGACCCCCAAACCAGCTCTCTGGAGCAGAATAATGCAAGTGTGCTCTCTCTTAGAGCTCTTCAGATACCTGAATCCAGCCCTCAGTTATCCTCTTGATTTTCTTTTGTCCAGGTTGGATAGCACTGGCTCCTCAAACCTCATTCATACATCCTAGATTCCAGATCGTCATTCTGATTATGCATTTGAGGTGTGAATTGTTCTCCATTCAGACCATGTGCCTTGAATGCCTATCAGTGCTCCATCCTTGGCTACCCTCTGCCAAATCATGAAAAGCAATTAGTATTACCAATTAAATGACTCCACTTTTATTAATGAAGTCTAGAAGTCATGTGGGTTTTGATACTTTGGTCTCAAAGCCTGGCCTGATAGAATCTGTGGTCAGTGAAGTCTTGTGGTTACATTAATGTGGAGACTGATGACAGACCACCTCAATCATCTGGACAACAGCTTTTATTCAAGATTAACATATGCACACTGCTCTATATGAAACAGCTAACCGGAGTTCCCGTCGTGGTGCAGTGGTTGACGAATCTGACTGGGAACCATGAGGTTGCGGGTTCGGTCCCTGCCCTTGCTCAGTGGGTTAACGATCCAGATCCGGCGTTGCCATGAGCTGTGGTGTAGGTTGCAGACACGGCTGGGAACCAGCATTGCTATGGCTCTGGCGGAGGCCGAGGGCTACAGCTCCAATTTGACCCCTAGCCTGGGAACCTCCATATGCCTTGGAAGCGGCCCAAGAAATAGCAAAGAGACAAAAAAAAAAAAAAAAAAAAAAGAACAGCTAACCAACAAGGACCTCCTGTGTAGCGCAAGGAACTATACTCAATATTTTGTAATAACAGAAAAGGAATTTGAAAAAAATACAGGTATATATCTATGTATAACTGTGTCACTTTGCTGTACACCTGAAACTGACATAATATTGTAAATCAGCTATACTTCAATTTTTTAAAAAATTAAATAAATGCAAGGCATCATTTTGATACCTGCTGTTTATTAAAAGCATACTACTTTTCCTTCCCAGTTTATAGCAACTGTGTATTTGAATATTATTCTTTCTACATCTCCATTCGTGTAGCTAACAATATCATCACAGCAGACAGGTAAAGTCAAACAAATGACGTTGTAGTAGACCCATAACAATAGCCAATATTCTTTTCTGAATATCTTCATTGTTCTCTGCATTTAAAGATGAGGAATCTTCCATTGTGCATCAAAAGATAAAGCTTTAATATAAACTATGGTGGATAAAGGAGCATTGTGGCTTCCATTTGTGGGGAAAGCAGAGTCTATTTAAAATATCTGAAATCTCACAATAATCCTATGGATACACTAGTACCAAAACACTATCTCCTATGGAAACATTTGGAGACACATTTTGAAATACATTTTGAAATACATCAGTTTGTATTTTTGAAATACAAACATTTGGAGACACATTTTGAAATACATCAGTTTGTATTTTTCTTGCAATTGCATTAAAGCTTCCCTTATAAAGATTACAGCATTTTCTTTGTCTTGTTTTGTTTTTAGTTTTTTATTGTAGTTGATTTACAATGTTCTGTCCATTTCTGCTGTACAGGAAGGTGACCCAGATATATATATATATTCTTTTTTTCCATATGTTTTTGAATCAATCTAGAGAGTTAACGGAATACATGCTTCGAGTTTACTCTTGGATCTGGGTTTCCATCTCTAAATCTCACCTTGTTTCTTCTCTCTCTTCTTAAACTCCCTTCTTTATAACCAGCCAATTGGTTATATAATCGCCCTCTAAGACTTTTTTTTTTTTTTTTAATTTTCCCACTGTACAGCAAGGGGATCAGGTTATCCTTACATGTATACATTACAATTACATTTTTCCCCCAGTCCCTCTAAGACTTTTAACATCATCCTGATGTCTTCTCCAGTTTGAATAAATGTTCTTGTTCTGCACAGCCTTTTCTCATCAATATGCAACCTCACCGACCAACTATCACAGAGAAAAAATTGAAAGACATAAAAGGTGGAAAAAACTAAATGAGTGTGGTGGATGTTTCTGCAGAGGCAGGGGATGGGTCAAGTGACTGACTAGTATGTAAGGGTTTATTTTTATTTTTGTTTTATTTACTTATTTATTTTACTTTTCTTCCAGGAAATTATCTAGCAGTTAAGCGATTGATTTTTATCCAAAGACATATCTGAAATACACACACATTGAGGTCAGCTGACTATCTTTACAGTGTAAGGATTGAATTTATCCTTAGCTTATGAAAAATAAAATACATGAATTTGGGGGAAAGATACATGCTACAAATAATACTTAATACTCCAACATTGATCTGTGATCAATCTTGAGTTTTGTATATCAGTAGATACACAAGGAAATCCAAGAGGAGAAATGAAAAGTTTCATTAAATTCATAACTTAGGGGTCTTGAGATTTTCTTTTTCTTTTATATTCTATTGGGTGTTTGATTTTCTAGCACATAGATGAATTTAATATAGAGTCATGCTTTTTTTTTTTTTCTTTTTTCTGGGCCACAGGTGCAGCATATGGAAGTTGCCAGCCTAGGGGTCGAATTGGAGGTACAGCTGCTGTCCACAGCCACAGCAACACAGGATCTGAGCCATATCTGCAACCTACACCACAGCTCACAGCAATGCCAGATCCTTGACCCATTGAGCAAGGCCAGGGATTGAACCCATGTCCTCATGGATACCAATCAGATTCACTTCCCCTTTGCCACAAAAGGAACTCCCTAGAGTCATGACTTTTATTGTAACATACATGTCTTTTTGTTTGTCCGTGTATTTAAGGTTATTATTGATGAGGGTATTAGGTTTGATGTGGAGATAAAACTAGCATGTTTTGATGGGGTCAGTCTAATAAAAATGAGTAGAAAATAAGGTCAGAAATAAGTCTGTAAAGTTTTTAGAAATGGAGATTATTTTAGATAGGCATGAGTATTTCCCTTAAATAATATTCGGATGTCTAGAACACCAAATATAGATTCTCTCTTCATGCAATTTAAATATATATGTTAAATATATATATATATACACACATATACTTTTTATATTTTCTATGTATAAAATATGGGTGCACAGCATAGGATAATATTAGGTGTTTTCAATTCTGTCTATTCAATAAGTCATTTACATTCTAATAATTTCCAGACTAATAATTTTAAATGTCCCCTTTACTCTCTTGATATAAAATTCAATAAAATTAAAATTGAACATCTCACCTAACTACACACACTGAGTTTTAAAATCAATAAGGGTCTAATATTGTATAAAAGAGAAATGAAAAGCATCATGCTAAATGAAATAAGTGGAGAAAAACAATCTTATAAGTAAAAAGGGTCCACAAAATTAACATAATATTTTTAAGTCTGGGAATCCTTTGAGAACCACAGGCTTAAAGACTCAGTATGTGAGCCTCCATCTAGCACATGAAGGAGCTTTAATTTTTTTGTAAGCGGATGAAACATCCCAAGCAGAGTTCCTGCATGAGAGTTACAAAGCAGAGTCCCTGTCTTTTGGGTATAAAAGTCCAGAAGTCTACCTTTTGGCTTTTTCTTTGTGCACAAGTCTCTCTACCCTCTAAAGCAATGTCGCTGAACAGCGATAGGCCAGCTGGTGATGGTCTGCAAAATGTTTGTCACTGGTCTGAAATGATGTGCAGAGTTTGAGAGTAATCATTTAGAAACAGCACAGCAATTGTGCAGGGTAATGTTATGCCAGCTGAATCTATTGATAACAAAGTGGAAATTTAAAATTGTGTCATTTCATTTTTTTCCTCCTAGTTTATTTTTATTGTATTTCACAAAGGTATTGGTCCATGAAAGAGTGGAAATAATTAAAAACTTTATCCTTCAACCCACATAATTGAGAAGCATTTCCCCGGACAAAACATGTGTCTGTGTTTCAGAAAGAATTCCTAGATCCCCAGAATGACTGTCCTAGGGACTTAGGCAATTTAAAGTCTCCTTATGTTGATGGGGAAAAGGTATAGGTGCAATATGTCTCTATGGATGTAGCCTTATTATGGTTAAAAATAAGCCTTAGAAAAATGATGGCAGAAAAAGACACCCTCCCTTCTCTTCCTTCTTTTATTTTTCTCCAGGGCTGAGAATTCTCCTCTTTCTCACCGTGTGTCTAGAATTGTCCTCCCCCAACCTCATTTATGTCTTACTCAGATCTGTGCTAAGAAGTTGCCATACTCAACAATTAGTCTTCAATATTCACCATCTGTTTCATTGTTTGTACGTTCCAGGCTGGGATCCCCTTATAAATAGTTAATCAGGTAATTAAAGGAAATCACTACATGTAATGTTACCGATGACAACGTGGTTTACATTTTTATGGGTACTTGCCTTTTTAAAAAGAGATATCTCAACATTCTACAGCATAGTATTTTTATTAGGACAATTTAGTGGAGGCTATAGGCTATTAGGAACACTGTTCTGTGAAATACCCTAAATTGCCATATAGGTCTTCGTCCTCTTTCTCTCTACTATGTTGAAACCTGCTTCTGCCCTCTCTCTCTCCAAGAAGTGTAACATCAGCAGTATTAGCAGATGTATTGCAAGTGACATTCTCATTTGCTTTTCAAATGTGAGTGAGGTCCTTAGGAAAGATGTGCTATGGCACCTTACAAAGGGAAACTCAAAGATGGTGGTTACCGATGAATTGCTGTTGATAGACTTTGACACCAATTCCTGCATTACCCTGGAATTTCCTTAGGAGTCCAGGGACATTGTAGAGTTTATAGATGCCACAGAAACCTGTGAAAGAAAAAGACAGAGAGAAAAGAAAGCCAAATGCCAGTTCCTGACATTTTTGAATTTCTGAATCGATTTTTGAATCTTCAAGACTTACATACTACACAACATCGCAGGCTAGGAATCCAGGCAAAGAATTCTTTTTCTACCATAAGAGGAAAGGGGGAGTTGTCCTTAAGAGAATGCAATGGAAAAATAAACTGTCACCCATTCAGAATAGTTTTGAAATCAACAGAACATCGATGAGTTGTCATTAATAGCACACGCAAAAAGTCCCACAGCCACCCCCACCCGTCACTGAGTACTGCTGATGAAGAAATTGGCTATGATAAAAACAATTTTATAAATTGGTACCATTTAGTAGTGGCAATGGTGGGATGAATATAGGTCAGTCTGTGTAGGAAAAGATGTGGTTTAAGGAGCAAAGATTTTATGCTTTTAAATTATCTTGATGTTTTAAATAAAATACAGAAACACTCTGCAGAACATTATGCATTAGTTAGCATAACAATGAATCAGGATCTAACATGCCACCTCAATAATCTTTACTAAGAGTGACACAAATAGAGCTCTGGGGAAAATGACAAGATGCATCATGAAAGCTGGAGACTGAAAAGGAAGAACAAAGGATGCTGTAATATAGAATCCTCTCATCGTTACCTTTTTTTTTTTCTCTGTTTAAAAGGTGTATTGGAGTTCCCGTCGTGGCTAAGTGGTTAATGAATCCGACTAGGAACCATGAGGTTGCGGGTTCGATCCCTGGCCTTGCTCAGTGGGTTAAGGATCCAGCGTTACCGTGAGCTGTGGTGTAGTTCGCAGACACGGCTTGGATCTGGCATTGCTGTGGCTCTGGAGTAGGCTGGTGGCTATAGCTCCGATTAGACCCCTAGCCTGGAAACCTCCATATGCCGTGGGAGTGGCCCTAGAAAAGGCAAAAAGACACACACACACACACACAAAGATGTATTATGTTACGGTTCCTATGAGTCCAGTAATGCCTCTGTGACCTCATTCTATAAAATACCCCCATCAACAGTGTAGTAGTGTTCCCAGGATTGTAGTTTGGTGCAACCACTGTGGAAAACAGTATGGAGATTCCTCAGAAAACTAAAAATAGAACTACCATTTGATCCAGCAATCCCATTCCTGGGCATCTATCCAGAGAAAACCATGACTCAAAAAGACACATGTACTCCAATATTCATCACAGTACTATTTTCAATAGCCAAGACGTGGAAACAACCTAAATGTCCATCAACAGAGGAATGGATCAAGAAGATGTGGTACACATACACAATGGAATATTACTCAGCCATTAAAAGGAAGGAAATACTGGCATTTTAAGCAACATGGATGGACCTAGAAATTATCATGCTAAGTGAAGTCAGTCAGACAATGAGACACCAACATCAAATACTATCACTGACATGTGGAATCCGAAAAAAGGACACAATGAACTTCTTTGCAGAACAGATACTGAATCACCAACTTTGAAAAACTTATGGTTTCCAAAGGAGGCAGGTTGGGGGGTGGGGATAGAAATACTATAAAACTGGATTGTGAGGATCATTGTACAACTATAAATGTAATAAATTCATTGAGTAATAAAATAAAAATAAAGATATATCTAAAAGTTAAAATGTAATCAAACAACTAAAAAATTTTTGAAAAAAAAATAATATAAATCTTGTCCTACATAACATTTAGACAATCTTATAATCTAAGACAAAATAAAAATGGTGTAATTTGGGAGCAGAAATAGACATGCAGATGGACAGATATTGGAGAGAGTTTGGGCAAGTACGGGGTCCTGAAGCTTCAATTCTCTTAGCTTCACTATAAACCTACCTTTAACAATGTATGTAGAAGATATTATGTAAAGATCGAGTTAGGTTTACTACAAGAAAACAAATAGTGTAATGTTTGAGAATATAATTTTATTTAGCACATTAACAGATTAAAGGAGAAAATTCACCAAAATAAAAATAAAGCTCTGCTTATTTTAAACGTCAGGACAGTGGTTACTTCTGGGAGAGGCTGGGGGTTACAACTTGGAATATTTTCTGTGAGGCTGGAAAGATTCTATTGCTTGAACTAAATAGTGTTAACAGGGATATTTACCTTATGATTATCTGATAAATTGTACATATACATAAACTAGACGTTATGATTAAAAAAGTAAAGAATAGGAGTTCCCGTCATGACGCAGTGGTTAACGAATCCGACTAGGAACCATGAGGTTGCGGGTTCAGTCCCTGCCCTTGCTCAGTGGGTTAACGATCCGGCGTTGCCGTGAGCTGTGGTGTAGGTTGCAGATGCGGCTCGGATCCCGTGTTGCTGTGACTCTGGCGTAGGCCAAGGGCTCCAGCTCCGATTCGACCCCTAGCCTAGGAATCTCCATATGCCGCGGGAGTGGCCCAAAGAAATAGCAAAAAGACAAAAAATAAATAAATAACAAAAAAGTAAAGAATATATCATTTATAATAACAAAAATATTCGTTCTCTATGAGTAATACATCATAATACCCTCAGATAGGAAATTATAAAACTCTATTAAGAGACATTAAGAAAATTAAAAAAAAAGATCTGCAGAGATACACTACATACATCTATAGGAAAATCTAATATTATAAAAAAAAAAAAAAAGCCCCCATCCCTTCTGTAAGATCCACTAAATGATGGCAGAATTAAATCACCAAAGGTTCCATCATCCTAGGAGTCTTTTTTTTTTTTTTTTTTTAACAGCCACACCTGCAGTATGTGGAAGTTCCCCGACCAGGGAGTGAATCAGAACTGCAGCTGCCAGCCTATGTCACAGCCACAGCAACACCAGATCCGAGCTGCATCTGTGACCTACACTGCAGTGTGCAGCAACATGGGATCCTTAACCCACTGAGCGAGGCCAGATCCTAGGAGTTTTACATTGAAAAAATTGCAAACAGCTGCTGAAAAATTAAGTCCCACCTAAAGAATTACCTTTGTAGTGAAGTATTTCAGAAATAGATTTAAGGTCTCTGTAACACTGATTATCGTGTGTATGATACCGGATATTGATATACCAAGCCCTAACAGGCTTAGCAGTGGCCAAAGATGATTCTTAAAGTGAAGGGAACTTACTGAAGTTGCAGTCGCATGAGGTCACACACATCTCTTCTGTATACCCATTTCTACAGGAAATGCTACTTTATTATTTCCCACTATACATCGGCTTGATTGGGTTCATTCCCACCATGAAGTCTTGTCTTAACTATTGTGCCTGTCTGGGAAATTCTCCCCTAGAAATCCACATGGCTATTTCACCTCCTGCCTGTCTTTGCTCTAATGTCCTGTTTTTGTTGATACCTAACCTGACTACTCTGTTTAAAATTTGCGCCTCTGGATTCTTACCTTGCATGTCGTCAACTTTACCCTGTTCTTTTTCATTATTCTTTAGCACTTTCCAGTTTACTCTACAATACACTTATTATTATCTTTATGGCTTGTTGTCCCTCTATACACACAAACTGATAAGCAGTCTTTACAAAGGCAGAGATCTTCTGCTGTCTGCATCGTAAACATTTAAAATAGTTTTTGTACAAAAGAAACACGGAAGAAGCATTTTTACTGTAACTTCCAAATATAGCTCATCACTTTCTTTAGAAAAGAATTACTTCTTTCCCTTTAATTCCTTAGGAAGAAAATTAGGAGTTACAGGAAGAGTAGCAGCATAGTGTTAATGAGACCTAAACAGGAAAAAATGATGTCATGGTCAGGCTTTTTAATAGGCCGATTCAGTGGTTTTGTATTTTCCTAAGCCACTTGAGCAATATTTCATGAAACATTTAAGAGCAAACACTTTAATTCCATGTTCTTGGGTACTATAATCCCAAGGACTATACCACAATTTGCAAAAGATACTCAGGGAGTTCCTGCTACGATGAAGTAGGTTAAGCATCTGACTGCAGTAGGCTCAGGTTCCTGTGGAGGCACAGGTTCGATCCCCCAGCCTGGCACAGTTGGTTAAAGGATTAAGTAGGTTAAGTTGTGGCTTGTATTTCATCCCTAGCACAGGAAATTTCATATGTCGTGGGTATGGCCATGAAAAAAAAAAAAAAAGCCTACAAAATAAAGTTGGCTCATCTCCAGAATCAAATTCATGTGAAAACTTTGTATAAAAATATATTCTATATGAAAGCAAACATAAATTTGTTCAAAGTAGAATAGAAAAAAATTCCATTTCTGAAGTAAATCTGAAGAATTCAAAACACAAAGAAATTTTACTCTTCCACTTTGGTCTAAACAGCCGGCACCCTTGTGATGTGTCATTAAATCCTTTCTGCTATTAAAGGCATTAGCGATGAGAATAGCTCTTCGTGTAAGAAAATTCCTGGACTTTGATATTTTGACACCTGTTATAGTATAAGCATCTGACAGTTGGGGGTTTTGATTGTAACCTAAGTGCCAGACTTAAGTTTTTGATTCTGAGGCCTCCACTTGAGAGATACCCATCTGGAATAAACATATTGCGGGCTACACAGCTAGATAAACAGCCAGGTTGCCCTGTCCCTAAAGGTTCCTTTTTTTTGTTTTTGTTTTTTAAGAAAGCTCTGGCCGACCTACATAACTGACCAGATGACTCATTGCTAGCTTTTCACCTCCCATACTTTAGTTCCTGCTCTTATGTTTTAATTTCACCAATAAAGAATGAACTCACAGGGGAGTTCCCATTGTGGCTCAGCAGGTTAAGAATCTGACTAGTATCCATGAGGATGCAGGTTCCATCCCTGACCTCAATCAGTGGGTTAAGGATCCGGCATCGCCGAAAGCTGCGGCTGCGATGTAAGGTCACAAATACAGCTCAGATCTGGCATTGTGGTGGCTGTGGCAGAGGCCTCAGCTGCAGCTAGGCTTTGACCCTTAACCTGGGAACTTCCATATGCCACAGGTGCAGCCCTAAAAAGAAAAAAAAAGAATGAACCCACAAAACCCTAGGTACTTTGGACCCCCGTAAAGGCAGAACCCCAGGTCCACTTGCTCTCTCTCTGTCTACCTTGTTCCCTAATGTTGCTGAATTGCATCTTGAAATCATAAGACAAACCACAAGAACCAGGCCAGCCTCAACATTGGCTGAAAGGGGAAATGTCAGTGGGGGCTCCCACAAGTAGTATGGACCCAGGTGAGTGCCCTGGGCATTTTCAGCTGATGGCATCACTCTCTAAGCTGAAACTGACCCTAAATACCTATCTTATTTTTCCAAAAAATGAACTACATTTTATATTTATTTAATAATTTTTATCCATTTTTTATGGTGTCAGTGTTTGACATACAATATTGAAGGAAAGTATGCTGTTGTTACATACTCTTTTTTTTTTCAGAACAACAATAAAAGTTGGACAAAATAAACGAATCTTGATATTTTATAATTTATTGACCATAGAGAATGTTTTCCTGCTGAGGTGAAATGCCTCATATTGTCTTTAATTATAGGTAATGTGAATCAAATCAAAGTGTTATTTTTATTACATGCATTCTAATAACTGGGTATGTAAAAATTAACATAAGCGCACATCGTAAGAGCCATCGTTTTCACTAAATAAGCATCAGTATTTAATCTTAGACGAGTGAAAATAGCTCCCTGCTTAGGAGTAAGTTTAATTGTAAATATAATATTCAAGTCATGAAATTACCAAAAATGATTTAGTGAGTCACTGATATTGGATCCCAAGTCATTTTACCTTTAACTCACCCCAATCATATTGTTATGTATCCAATCCAGAAAATCACCTCTTGCGTCTTAGAAACAAGATCCTGTTTGACAGATTCCTAAGGATAAAGGTTTTAATTCTGTTGGTTTCACATGTGCCAAGAGAGTGTCATAATACATTTGCACCTTGTAGCTCGTTGAACCAAACTGTTCTGACAATCCTTTGCATCTTTAGTCACAGAGGGATTAGACACAGGCTGTTATCCAAATCTCATTTGGAAAATACATAGCTCTTCTAAAATTACTCATCCAAACTTGTTGCACACCTTTCTGCATCCTGATAAGTAAAACAGAATTAAAAATGGTCTCTGTTTGCCAATAACTTATTTTCCAAAATGGGAAAACACAGGCCGACTAAGCAATGGCATTTCAGGGGATTTGAAAAATCATTTTATATGGTTTCCTTATGGTATTTTGGTTCTTCTTTATGTTCTCTCAGGAAAAATAAATTTTAAAAGGCAGAGAGAAGGAATATTCACTCTGTATTTCTCTTAGTAAAGGAACATATCAGGGATACAACAGATTAGCATTGACAAGTCATTTCCAATTGGTAGGATATGGATCCTGAGAAATTGTTCTAAAGAGATCCCAGGACCTATATGCAGACCAAATGCATTTTATAACATCAAAAATATGGAGTTCCTGTTGTGGCTCAGCGGTAACAAACCTGGCTGGTATCCATCAGGACGCGGGTTCAATCCCTGGCCCCACTCAGTAGGTTAAGGATCCGGCGTTGCTGTGAGCTATAGTGTAGGTCACAGACATGGCTCAGATCCTGCATTGCTGTGGCTGTTGTGTAGAGCAGCAGCTGCAACTCTGATTTGATCCCTAGTCTTGGAACTTCCATATGCCGCAAGTACAGCCCTAAAAAGAAAAAAAAAATGCATTTTGACATACGATTTTTTTCATCATAATTTGGTTTCTAATCAGGGCAACATAGGAATACATCATGTTGTTTGCTGTGAATGTTTTGAGTGTCTAAGAGTAGACCATACACTCAAACACTAGAGAGGAAATTGCTATCCGTTCCTGAAAGAGTAGATATGGTCTCTTTGGCTCAATTTGAAAATGAAGACTGTTGACTTGCTTTTTTGCCTATGCAGTGTCCCTACATAATTCAGTTTAAGAGTGTTGAGAATTCCCTACTCATACCCTCAGAGATGCAATGTTTTCAATATTTTGCTCCGATTAGTACTGAGAAGGGGATTTTAAGCATGGATGGAAACAGATAAGAGCAAGTGGGATTAATAAAAATGGAGATAAAACTAATCATTTGACTCTTAATTTAGGAAAATAAAATAAGTGTTTTAAAATTTTTAAAAATTGGCAAAACCTGGAGTATGTTAAGAATATGTCCCATTGCCAGAGACCTTTATCTGAAGGTGAGGATATAGACGCAGACCTGAAATCCAAAAACCAGAGTTATTCTCATGCTGCCCCACCATTTAGAAAACTGTCAAATCAAAATAAGATAAAAAAACTACTGCTTGTGTCATTTGATCACTTGGAATCATAAGCTATTTAGGGAGTTCCCGTCGTGGCGCAGTGGTTAACGAATCCAACTAGGAACCATGAGGTTGCGGGTTCAGTCCCTGCCCTTGCTCAGTGGCTTAAGGATCCGGCGTTGCCGTGAGCTGTGGTGTAGGTTGCAGACGCAGCTCGGATCCCGAGTTGCTGTGGCTCTGGTGTAGGCCGGTGGCTACAGCTCCGATTCAACCCCTAGCCTAGGAACCTCCATATACCTTGGTTAGGCCCTAAAAAAAAAAACAACAAAAAAAAAAATATATATATATATAAATAAGCTATTTAGAATAGATAAATCAAAGAAAAAAGATGAAGGACTATTTATAGGACCTCAAATTGTATAGCTAACATTTCCTAAAAACTGAACTGCAGATGTTGTATCTTCATTCAAAATAACTTTCTTCCACTGTACACAAAAAAGGCAAAAAAAAAAAAAATTGGGGCTGTGCCCAAGTCATTCAGAAGTACCCAGGCCAGGGCTTGAACCCGCACCACAGCAGTGACAATGGCAAATCCTTAACCCAGCAGGCCACCAGCAATCTAACTCCCCAAAAGGCAAACATATTGTCTATTACAACTCTGAACATGGTGACCTGCCCCAGGCTGTTAAATTTTCTTGGGTGCCAATCAGAAGATTCTTGTGGCAGAGCCCACAGGACTCATCACACGTTCCATCTGCCACCCCACGTTGCTCAGCCTCCCTTTAGTTGGGGAAACAGAACTAGTTCTGTCTGACGAATGGGCTGTGGGTGGAAGTGTTGTGTGACACTTTCCATTCCAAAGCAGAGATGAACTGGAATATCACTATTTCCTCTCCTGCTATAGCAACCACCCCACTGACATCCCAGATGCTGGGATCTGCATCAGAGTGGGCTCCTTAGTGTCTATGTTACTGTGGAGTAGAACATCCATCCCTCATCTTTCTCTCTCTCTCTCTTTCTCACACACACACACACACACACGTATACATCAACCTTTAACTGATTTACAGCATGTCAGGAAACAAATGTTGTATTAAGCCACTGAGACAAGAGGTTCTTTGATACCAAATTATACTCTTGTTATTGTAATGGACTTTCCAATACCTTATCAGTGTTGGAATATAAACCACCATGTACTGATTGCTGGTTCAAAGCAAAAACTCAAGACCCAAGATATGTTTCCCAGGTACCTTTTACAACTGAACATGAACTAGGTTGTTCCACAATCTTAGGACTTACTGTTTGGGGATGATAGGATAAAGGGTCATATCAGTGAATGCTATGAAATTCTTGTTTATTTTACTCTCAAGCGAATGTCTGCAGAAGTAATGTTTGACCGATTGCCACAGAGAGATGTGTTATTCAGCTTTCTCATGGATGATGGTTTGTGAAAAAGCATCATGGGTAGAGAAGGCAGCTCAAATCCATATCAAGAACATAAAGCCAGAGTTCCCGTCCTGAGGCAGTGGAAACGAATCCGACTGGGAACCACGAGGTTGTGGGTTCGATCCTGGCCTTGCTCAGTGGGTTAAGGATCCGGTGTTGCCTTGAGCTGTGGTGTAGGTCACAGACACGGCTCAGATTTGGCATTGCTGTGGCTCTGGCATAGGCCGGCAGCAACAGCTCCGATTAGACCCCTAGAACATAAAGCATTTGCCATATTGATACTTCCATATCATATCTAGGTGTCATATTGAGTTGCTTTAATGTGGAAACCACATTTAAAACTATGACCTGAGGAGTTCCCTTTGTGCCACAGTGGAAACAAATCCAACTAGTATCCATGAGGGATTCGGGTTCAATCCTTGGCCTCGCTCAGTGGGTCAGGGAACTGGCATTGCCATGAGGTGTGGTGTAGGTAGCAGATGCGGCTCAGATCCCTCATTGCTATGGCTGTGGTGTAAGCTATAGCTCTGATTCGACCCCTAGACTAGGAACTTCCGTGTTCTGCAGGTGTGGACCTCAAAAGCAAAAAAACCCCTACAATTTCAAATGGAGTTACTTCCTAATTCAATTGATGACCACCTGCTGTCAATTCTAAGACACTTGTCCTCATTTACTGTTGACTTTGGCATTTAGTTTATAGTTTCTTCTTACGACAAGTGTTGTCATCAACCTGAGACATTTCTATAACCATCTCCTCTTTCAACATGTCTATATCCTCAGCTTCAACCACCAACACTTCCACTGTTTCAGCCACATGTAAATGGAAATGGACATTACCCAGAAAGGTTTCATTCAAACTTCAATCATTCTTGACACAATATCTTTTCTTTCTTGTTATTTCTGTAAATATACTTTACATTAGTGAATCTCCAGTCCCTAGACCATACCACCTACATTCTCATTACGTAAACCTCACTTTACCTGTCACCTTTCTTCTTATCTGGTTAGAGCTTCGAAAAAATGCAATGTCAACTCATTTCTTTCCAATATCTTCATCTCCCTTGCATCAGGAAATGAAATGAAACAAAACAAAGCAAGCTCATCTCTGGACTAGTTGAATCATCTGGTTTATCTCCTCCTACACTTGGGCAGTGAGGTATTATTGTTAAAGAGAATAACACAAACAAGTAGAGATGGTGCTACAAGATTCGTGGTCTGCAAAGGTGCCTGCAAGGTAGAAATTCTTCAAAGAGTTCCAAGCAATTTCTTTCTCTAGTTCTACTGGTGATTATTTCCAACTGTTTGGTTACCACCACTCTTCTCAGGAATTTCCTACTCTCCTTCATTTATATACACGATGATTTAAACACCTTCAAACTTTTGCCACAGAGATTTTTACCCACAGTAATAAATTGTTTCAAAAGGGCAAGGATAGCTAAACTCTTGATGAGAGAGACTGACAAGAACTAATACTAATTCTAATACCTTATTCGAGGCAGTTTCATGGACAATTTCCTCTTTGTCTTTCAGTAGCAACATAAAACAAGTTTAATATAATTTTGATGCAAAGTGAGTTTCTATATGAATTTTTTAAAGGTACATATATTCGTTGTTACAGTAGGTACAATATTTGGTGGTGGTGATATATTTCTCATTGTGTCCAACTAAATAAAAGTTTGGATTTTTTCCATAAGAGAGAAGACATTTTAGTTATTTTGATGAATGCAAGGCTTCAGAACATAAAGGAAATTCTTATTGTTTCCCTGAACTAGCTAATTAGAGTGAAGTGTTTGTGCTAGGAAGATAGCATGGTCCTTAGAGGTAGATAATTTGATTTGGACTCCTGGTTCCACTTTAGGAAATTTGGACTGGTTTATTTTTATTTATTTTTATTTTTGTTTATTTTTCTTTCTCTTTTTATTTTTATTTATTTTTCTTTCTCTTTATTTATTTATTTTTGCTTTCTAGGGCTACACCTGTGGCATGTGGAAGTTCCCAGGCCAAGGGTCGAATTGGAGCTACAGCCGCTGGCCTGTGCCACAGCCACAGCAACCCCATAACTGAGCCACGCCTGCAACCTATACCACAGCTCACAGAAACACTGGATTTTTAACCCACTGAGCAAGGCCAGGGATCGAACCCACATCCTCATGGATCCTAGTCAGATTTGTTAACCACTGCGCCGTGAAGGGAACTCCTAGCCAGTCTTTTTAAAAGGAACTGGTGAAACCTTTCTCATAAGATTGTCTTTTAGAATTAAACAAATTTACATGTGTGAAGCCCCTTGAACCCAGTCACTGCTTCTTCTATGAAGGCTTTTTTTTATTTTTAAGTGCCGGTGAAGGTTGAAGTAACAAAGTCAAATGATGAGAACGTGTTATCTTAGTCTAAGATTTTAATTGCAGATCTGACTACCTAAAAGATAAGCTCTCAGGAAAATTAAGGGAGATCAACAACATTCTCATTTTCTATCAGCTGGGAGGTAAGAACAATTCCATAGGTAAAGCGCCAGTCTTTCAACTCCAAGATCGTATTTGAACCCAGGTAGAATCAGATGGACAACAGTGTCAAGTCAGCATTTATTCTGTGCATTTTCAGATTGAAGTGAGAACATTCGTTATCGAGAATTTATGCATTGTGGCAAAGCATAAAAATGAAAATTTAAATTACTTGTGAATCCTCCATGCAGTAATAATCACAGCCAATATTTACTTTACATTTTAATGGAATTTTTAAAATATATGTATTGGGGATTCTTTTAAAGGCTGGTAACATCTGCATAATAGTCACCATTTCCACATACCACAGTGTATCAAAATACTCTGTGTTGGACAATCCTGGCTCTTTCATTGTTTATGAGACTAATAAATAATATAATAATGAAATAATTTTTGCATACGTCTTAGAGGCAGGATACTTGGTTTCAGAACTGAGCCCAGGCTAGTTCTCAATGTAAACAATGTTCCCTCCTTTGCCTCAAGCTGCAGTGCAGCCTGCAGATGTGGTTCAGATCCGGTGTTGCCCTGTCTGTGGCAGAGGCTGGAGCAGTAGTCCCGGTTCAGCCCCTGTCCCAGCAACTTTCATATGCTGCGGATGCTACCATTAAAAAAAATTTTTTTTAATACATTAAAAAAATTAAAAAAGAACTGAACCACAAACCAAGTCATGATAAAACAACTGTTACTGATAGCTTTTCTTTTGTTCATTTGTTGTTTTCTGTTGAAAATCTGTCCTTCTGTTTCTTCTATACACCAATATGTATCTTCCTCCTAATGTTCTTTTCTAGGTGTTAAAATGCTCATGCTTCTGCTATGGCGCAGAGGGTTAAGGACCCGGCACTGTCTCTGAGGCTGTGCAGGTTTGATCTCTGGCCCAGTGCAGTGGGTTAAAAGGATTTGGGTGTTGCTGCAGCTGTTGCATAGCTTGCAGCTATGGCTCAAGTTCCATCCCTGGCCCGGGAACTTCCACATGCTTCAGGTATGGCCAAAAACTAAAAACATAAAAATATAGTAGTTCCCGTTGTGGCTCAGCAGTTAGCGAACCTGACTAGCATCCATGAGGACGTGGGTTCGAACCCTGGCCTCAGTCAGTGGGTTAAGGATCTGGCATTGCCATGAGCTCTGGTATAGGCAGCAGACTCGGCTTGGATCCCGAGTTGCTGTGGCCCTGGCATAGGCTGGCAGCTACAGTTCCAACTGGACCCCTAGCCTGAGAACCTCCATATGCCGTGGCTGCAGCCCTAAAAGACAAGAAAAAAAAAACCAAATAAATAAAACATAAAAAAATAAATATGCTTAATACATGGTACTGATGATCTGTTTGATGAAAGCTCATCAAAAGAGCACACACAACATGAAACAAATTAACTAGTGCATTTCCTACTTTGTTCTCATTGATTAGGGAGTTTGTAGATTTTTGAATCTTTTGGGAAACATTTTCTTATTTTTTATAAAAGACTCCCTCCTTGACATGCTGAGAGCATGGTTTTATATTCTATGATTGCTACTTTTACCATGTATTCTGTTCCTTCCTGATTTGTTTCAACCTCAAATTCATTTTAACTCACAGAAAACAATTGCTGAGACCTTCCCATAGGTCAGAATTGACTATCCTTCCAAGCATAAATGTGGCTGTCATCTGAACATATCCATTAAAAAAAAAAAAAAAAAAAGCCCAAAATTAGGAGTTCCCAATGTGGCTCAGTGGGTTAAGTATCCGGCACTGTCTCTGTGGTGGCTTGGGTTGCTGCTGAGGTATGGGTTCAATCCCCAGCCCAGAGCAGTGGGTTAAGGATCTGGTGTTGCCACAGCTGTGGCATAGGTTGCACCTGTGACATGGATTCATCCTTGGCCTGGGAACTTTCATATGCCATGGGTATGATTAAAACAAAAAAAAAAATCCAAAAGACAAAATAACTTGCAAGAGTAGATAAAAGGATAATGCAACAATATAATGGTGGGACATCCAAGTGCAGAGAGTTATTTAAGTACATCGTGGCCATTGCAAAGTAGGCTCGTGGCATCAAGTGCTCTGAATTACAGCTCTCCTTTACCTTAGCGAGTTTCTGGTTCACAACGTGTCTGATCATGAGGCAGAATCCCTGTGTGCTCTGACTCTAGGCTCCTTGACCATACATGACTTCATGTGCATGAGACTGGGATGTATCATTGAGTTCGGAAAATCCCATGCACTTGATGACGTCATTGAACTTGAAGAATTCTATGTGTAAGTTTACTAAAGGTCTGAGTTTGAAGAGCTATTACCAAACATGGTCTGCCAGTAAGTGTTGATCGTGTGTTGGACCTCATACATGAACCTCAAAAGACAGGGTCTCTAATCTAATGTGTGTTTCTAGAGGAGGTCATGCACTCTGCCTTGATAGGAAGTCTCTCTGTTTGAAAGTACATGTCTGTAGACATCTGCTGCCACCCAGGGTGAAATTGTGTTTGTGCTACTAGAGGTAAGTGCTGCTTTGGTTGTATGCAAGTTACTCATTTGAATTCTATTTTGTGGAATATGATGGTTTTTCCAACTGTGTAAACCTATATAGTTATTACCGCATGGAGCTATTGGCTTATAAAAGGGCAAAGTAGGGAGAAATAGAGCAGATGCTTTATATTTTGACCACAGCTGGGAGGCTGGAGATAATATGGACATAGAGTTAGGACACAAGTGTTCTAGTCATTTTTTTTTTAATTGTACTTTGGGTTAGTTAACTAAAACTCAGACTCATCGCTAAGATGAAAGTTGGTCTGAATATTATTTCCTCTCATTTCAAAAATGCTCTTTTTATGTACAGAAAAAGCCGTATTTCTCCAGAACTCCCCTGCATGTCTATTATCTAAAAGAAAGCTGGAACTTACCGGAATACATATTGAAGCAGCCAATTCATATACATGATATCTGTTCTCTTAGGAAAAACGGAAGACTCCAGTTTGTTTCGAAGTGGCTTGAGAGGCACAACAAACCGTGCTGATTAAGATGTTATCTCTACTGCAGTGTGTCCCCTTTGGAAGGACTTTTTTTTAATCTGAATCTTTTTCATCCAGATTTTCTATAACTGGGAATAAGTATATGCCCACAGCTGACCATGGCTCTTTGTTCCCTTATCATCACTATAGATGGCAGAAAAAAAAAAAAAAAACTAAAACAAAACACAATAAAGGAGAGACCAGAGTCCAGATTCTTCAAACTTCACTGTATGAGCTTTAAACATTAGCTCAACATGAGCCTGCAGCTACATATATTTTGCTTAATTAGCATACTGATTTAAAATGTTTTACTATGAATGATGTCAGGCGGACAAGAAGTCTCCATTTCTCCATTTCGCTGCTGTTCCTTTCATGACACTAATGGGCTTCACTCATTTTTATTGTCTGTCTGGCTTCTGACAGATAATAAATGCATTAACCATTGGGACTCCCAACGTGGTGATTTTATATAGTTATTTATTTATTTGTTTGAATTAGCCTTGCTCTGTTTTGCTTTGGTTTTAATTATCTTGGCAGCAACGGTGTGCCACCTTATGGAGTAATAAAGCTTCTGACCTGAAACTTAGGCAGCTAAACACAGGGAACCCCAATACTCCCTGCTCACAGTGTCACCTTGGAAAAAAAGGGGTGGAGTGTGGCAAAGGCAGTTGAAGGATTCTATAATAACTAAAGAGTTTGAAAATCACCTGCAGGAGATCCCCAGGGGTGGCTTAGAGGAATAAGAAGCCGACGTTGCCACAAGCTGCAGTGTAGGTCATAGATGTGGCTTGCATCAGGTCTTGCTATGGCTGTAGTATAGGCGGGCAGCTGCAACTCTGCTTTGACCCCCGAGCCTGGGGATTCCATATGCTACTAGTTATAAAAAAATTAATTAAAAAAAATTCACCTGCAGAGTAGAGAAAAATGAAACCATTTTCTAACTTCCCAATATCAAACATTTTAAATATAAAACCTAAAATCATTTAACCTGGACATAGCCTGGCTGGGTTTTCCAGCTAGGCACAGGAATCATCATATCTAATAAAGGAAAAGGAGTTCCCGTCGTGGCGCAGTGGTTAACGAATCTGACTAGGAACCATGAGGTTGCGGGTTCGGTCCCTGCCCTTGCTCAGTGGGTTAACGATCTGGCGTTGCCGTGAGCTGTGGTGTAGGTTGCAGACGCGGCTCGGATCCCGCGTTGCTGTGGCTCTGGCATAGGCTGGGGGCTACAGCTCCGATTCGACCCCTAGCCTGGGAACCTCCATATGCCGTGGGAGCGGCCCAAGAAATAGCAACAACAACAACAACAACAACAAAAAGACAAAAATAAATAAATAAAGGAAAAAATATATGTCCACCTGATTAGGTAAAACTTCAAGTGTTAAACAGTGAGATGTGTAATTCATTCACTTCCATCTTTCTTATCACCATCAAACATACGAGAGCAGAGAAACTTACAATGGATAAGCATGTCAGTGAATTGCTTAATCTTTTCTAGCTATTCCTCCTTGCAAGAATTATAAATGCACCACATTGTAGATTCTGAATCTGTGGCACTGGAGAAAAATAACATGGGCAAATTGTTTTCCCTAATAGAGGAGAGACTGTATACTGCTGTGTTTCCAGCAGATACCAAGAAACACAACATGAGCATTTAGAGGACTTTGAAAGCAAAGTGATTTTCTGGATTCTCTTGAGTGGGTTGGCCTTTCCTCCCATGGCTTTTAGAGGGGATTGCCATCCACCAGGTGGTAGGTGAGGTCCAGGTCGTCAGACTTCTAAATCACAGAAAGGATGGCGCAAGGGAGCCACCTGCTGCTGGAGGGATGTTCAGGGCAGAGCAACCTGCGTGGTATGAAATCAGCCTCAATTTAGTATTTTTGTCAAGTCACACAGAAACACTGCCATGGACATAAGACACAATAGTTGATAGAACATGAATAATAAACGAGCTACTTTGAGCTACTCCAGCCTCTCAACGTTTTCTCAGGCATGTACCCAAAGCACCCATTACTGAGTAAGAAATGTGTGGGTGCCTCCTAAGATCTGTGCTTAGCTTCTAGACTCTATTTTCTTTTTACGCTATCATAGAGAGCTGCCTGTGGCTGTCATTCTGAAAGAAAATGGGGGGGGGGGAGGAGGAAAGGTAAACCCTAAAACAAAGGTTGTAAAAGTTTGGCGGGCGTAACGGCATTGGCAGGCTAGATTCAGAAGGAGGACCTGTCCTAAGATAATGGAAGATTTTATCTCTGCTGCTAAAGGCTCCTATTTGTAGAGTGCTTTAGGTCTCAAACCCGTGAGTACATGTAATTTTCACAAGCCATCCATTCCCTTTTCATATTTTAAGAATCTGAAGCACACAAAGGTGAACCACCTTACTTAACTTGGGGCCAGAACGTGACGTTTTCTGCAGCCATGTTTACGACATCACTAAGCCCAGCCACTTCTCCTCAATTAAATACGCATTGTCCTGTAGGACTGTGGATAAAGGGACATGAAGAATTCAGTTTAGAGAAATAACATGCAGCCTGGCCAACAGGGAGCTCCAAGCCCCAGGGGGTGAATAGATCCTAGACATGAGCTACACAGTAATGAAGTCAAATTCCAGATTTACTCTTCCACTTACTGATTTACTGCAAGACTTGCAACCAGGGAGTTATGCTTGGGGTCCTTGCATTTTCTAAAATGTAAACTAGAGGCAGTACTTATTCTACAGAACTATTTCAAGGATTATACTAATGCAAGTTCAAATGCCCTGCTCAAATGGCTGGCACATATTATTATTGGTAAATAAATAACTATCATGTCAGATAAAAAGAAATGAGAAGCAAAGAAATGCCGCCCATACTCTGGACATTTGACAAACAAATGTCAGCCTTATGGAAATAGTTTTATGATATGTTCCCCTGCTAAGAAAGAGAGGATCAGAAGGCAGATTCCAGGAGTTCCCATCATGGGTCATCCATAACAAAACCCAACTAGCATCCATGAGGACACGGGTTTGATCCCCAGATTCGCTCAGTGGGCTAAGGATCCAGCGTTGCCATGAGCTGCAGAGTAGGTCACAGATGTGGCTTGGCTCCCACGTGGATGTGGCTGTGGCTTAGGCCAGCAGCTACAGCTCAGATTCAAGCCCTGGGGGGCGGGGAAACTTCCATATGAAGTAGGTACAGCCCTAAAAAGACAAAAAAAAAAAGAAGAAGAAGAAGAAGAAGGCAGATCCCATTAACTGGCATCCCCCCAGTACCACTTTGAAGCTTAGGTTTTTCCCTTATGATTTAGCATTTTCTCCTATCATCCCTATATTACTTTTTGATAGTAAGTTTTCATTTATTTACTCTGCAGACAAAACAGTGAACAAGTCAGGAAAAAAAAATCAGTTACTCTGATAGTAACTACACAACTTTCACCCCATCAGTAACTACATATCAGCACAATTTCTTTGAACACCTTGAAGAAGAATTTACCACTAATGTTACCTGGAAATACTAACCACATCAATTCACATTTACTTTATTGAAAACATGAAAACAGTATCATGTTTTCAATATTATAGATACAAGTTCAAATTTTATACCATGGAGAATCATGCATGAGATTAAGATTTTCTCTGTCAATTTCTCTTCAGGAACAAAACTAATATATAGAAAAATATGTGATAAAATATAATAACTTACTGGGAAATAGTTACAATGTCTTTTAGGTTACATTTTATGTTATTTTTTATTTTTATTTTTTTTTTTGTCTTTTTGCTATTTCTTTGGGCAGCTCCCACGGCATATGGAGGTTCCCAGGCTAGGGGTCGAATCGGAGCTGTAGCCACCAGCCTACGCCAGAGCCACAGCAACACGGGATCCAAGCCGTGTCTGCAACCTACACCACAGCTCACGGCAACGCCGGATCGTTAACCCACTGAGCAAGGCCAGGGACGGAACCTGCAACCTCATGGTTCCTAGTCGGATTCGTTAACCACTGCGCCACGACGGGAACTCCTTATTTTTTAAATGATTTTTATTTTTTCCATTATAGTTGGTTTACAGTGTTCCGTCAATTTTCTACCGTACAGCAAAGTGACCCAGTCATACATACATATATACATTCCTTTTCTCACATTATCATGCTCCATCATAAATGACTAGATATAGTTCCCAGTGCTACACAGCAGGATCTCATTGCTTATCCATTCCAAATGCAATAGGTTGCATCTATTAACCCCAGATTCCCAGGCCATCCTATTCCCTCACCTTCCCCCTTGACAACGACAAGTCTGTTCTTCATGTCCATGAGTTTGTTTCTTTTCTGTAGGTAGGTTCATTTGTGCCATATATTATATTCCAGATATAAGTGATATTATATGGTATTTATATTTCTCTTCCTGATTTACTTCACTTATATGAGAGTCTCATTTCCATCCATTTTGCTACAAATGGTATTATTTTGTTCTTTTTTATGGCTGAGTAGTATTCCACTGTGCATATATACCACATCTTCTTAATCCATTCATCTGTAGATGGACATTTAGGTTGTTTCCATGTCTTGGCTACTGTGAATAGTGCTGCAATGAACATATGGGTGCAATGAATATACGGGAGAGTTTTGTCCGGATATATACCCAAGAGTGGGATTGCTAGGTCATATTGTAGTTCTATATTTAGTTTTCTGAGGTGCCTCCATACTATTTTCCACAGTGGTTGTACCAATTTACATTCCCACAAACAGTGTAGGAGGGTTCCCTTTTCTCCACACCCTCTCCAGCATTTGTTCTTTGTGTGCTTATTAAGGATGGCAGGGAGTTCCCGTCATGGCCCAGTTGTTAACGAATCTGACTAGGAACCATGAGGTTGTGGGTTCGATCCCTGCCCTTGCTCAGTGGGTTAATGATCTGGCATTGCCGTGAGCTGAGGTGTAGGTTGCAGACGCGGCTCGGATCCCACGTTGCTGTGGCTCTGGCGTAGGCTGGCAGCTACAGCTCCAATTAGACCCTTAGCCTGGGAACCTCCCATATGCCGCGGAAACAGCCCAAGAAGTGGCAAAAAAGACAAAAAAAAAAAATTTAATGATGGCCATTCTGACTGGTGTGAGGTGGTACCTCATAGTAGTTTTTGTAGGGAAAAATATAGGAAAATAGTTTAAGCATAGTGCTCCCTATAATTAATTACGTAAGCCTCAGGGGAATGCCACCTATAGTTAGAGTAGAATAAGAGGCTTGACGGAATGCTGTCAAGCCTCTTGCAGAAAATGCTCTGCTTGGTAGGAATCAGATCCCTCCCTGCTTATGATGATTGTCTCGGGCTATGTGGTTTATGAGCTGTTTGATTTTATCTGTTTAATCTTTTTAACCTCTATCTATTCCTGATTGATTGTATCTGTTTACCTTTAACTGGGAACGGGTTCATGGGCATGTGGACTTATGCTTCTCGTTCAATAAAAGGACAGCCTAAAGACCTATTTGGCACTTAGGCTTCTTACCATGCGACCCAAGTCTCCTCTCTTTTTTTAAGCTGCAACTGGACGTGGAGAACAGCATTGCCAGCATATCCCAACAGATTTGATTTGCATTTCCCTAACAATCAGTGATGTTGAGCATTTTTTCATGTGCTTGTTGGCCATCTGTATCTCTTCCTTGGAGAAATGTTGATTCAAGTCTTTTGCCCATGTTTCCATTGGGTTGTCTTTTTTGCTGTTGAGTTGTGTAAGTTGTTTGTATATTTTGGACATTAAGCCCTTGTCAGTTGCATCGTTTGAAACTATTTTCTCCCATTCTATAAGATGTCTTTTTGGTTTTTTTATGGTTTCCTTTGCTGTGTAAAACTTGTCAGTTTGACTGGTCCCATTGGTTTATTTTTTATTTTATTTCTTTTGTCTTGGAATATTGACCTGAGAAAACATTTGTAAGGATGTCAGAGAATGTTTTGCCTATGTTCTGTTCTAGGAGTTTGATGGTGTCTTGTCTTATGTTTAAGTCTTTAAGCCATTTTGAATTAATTTTTGTGCATGGTGTGAGGGTGTGTTCCAGTTTCATTAATTTACATGTAGCTGTCCAGTTTTCCCAGCACCGGTTCCTGAAAAGACTGTTTTTCCCATTTTATATTCTCGCCTCCTTTGTCGAAGATTAATTGACCATGGGTGTCTGGGTTTATTTCTGGGTTCTCTACTCTGTTCCATTGGTCTGTGTGTCTATTTTGGTACCAGTACCACACTGTCTTGATGACCGTGGCTTTGTAATATTGCCTGAAGTCTGGAAGAGTTATGCCTCCTCCTTGGTTTTTGTTCCTCAGGATTGCTTTGGCAATTCTGGGTCTTTTGTGGTTCCATATAGATTTTTGGATTATTTGTTCTAGTTCTGTGAAAAATGTCATGGGTAATTTGATAGGGATTGCATTGAATCTGTAGATTGCTTTGAGTAGTATGGCCATTTTGACAATATTAGTTTTTCCAACCCAGGAGCACGGAATATCTTTCCATTTCTTTGAATCCTCTTTAATTTCCTTGATTAGTGTTTTATAGTTCTCAGCATATAAGTCTTTAACCTCCTTGGTTAGGTTTATTCCCAGGTATTTAATTTTTTGGGGTGCAATTTTAAAAGGTATTGTATGTTTGTATTCCTTTTCTAATATTTCATTGTTAGTGTACAGAAATGTGACTGATTTCTGCATGTTAATCTTATATCCTGAATTTGTTGAATTTGTTGATCAGTTTGAGTAGTTTTTGTGTGGAGTCCTTAGGGTTTTCTATATAGACTATCGTGTCATCTGCATACAGTGACAATTTTACCTCTTCTCTTCCAATTTGGATACCTTTTATTTCTTTTGTTTGTCTGATTGCTGTGGCTAGGACTTCCATTACTATGTTGAATAGAAGTGGTGAGAGTAAGCATTTTTATCTTGTTCCAGATTTTAGTGGGAAGGCTTTCATCTTTCCTCCATCGAGTATTATATTTTCTCTGGGTTTGTCATAAATGGCTTTTATTATGTTATGTTCCCTCTATACCCACTTTGGTAAGAGTTTTTATCATGAACGGATGTTGAATTTTGTCAAATGCTTTTTCCGCATCTATTGAGATGATCATGTGGGTTTTTTTTACCTTTGTTAATGTGGTATATGACATTAATCAATGTTAATTGATTTGCATATGTTTAACCATCCTTGTGAACCTGGGATGAATCTCACTTGATCTTGGTGTATGATCTTTTTTATATGTTGTTGGATTTGGTTGGCTAAAATTTTGTTGAGAATTTTTGTTTCTATATTCATCAAAGATAGTAGCCTAGTAATTTTCTTTTTTGGTAGTATCTTTGTCTGGTTTTGGTATTAGGGTGATGGTAGCTTCATAGAATGTCTTTGAGAGTGTTCCTTCTTCTTAAAACTTTTGGAAAAGTTTAAGGAGGATGGGTATAAGTTCCTCTTTGTATGTTTGGTAGAATTCACCTGTGAGGCCATCTGGTCCTGGACTTTTGTTTGTAAGGAGTGTTTTTATTACCTATTCAGTTTCATGTCTCGTGATCAGTCTGTTCAGTTGATCTATTTCTTCTTGAGTCATTTTTGGCAGGCTGTCTCTAGAAAGTTGTCCATTTCTTCTGCATTGTCAAATTTGTTGGCATATAATTGTTCATAGTATTTGCTTATTTTTTTTGTATATCTGCAATATCTGTTGTGATTTCTCCTTTTTCATTTCTTATTTTGTTTGTTTGGGTTTATTCTCTCCTCTTTTTGGTGAGTCTGGCCAGGAGTTTGTCGATTTTGTTTACTTTTCAAAGAACCAGCTCTTGTTTTATTGATTTTTCTATTGTTTTTTGAATCTCTATTTTATTGATTTCTTCTCTGATCTTTATGATTTCCTTCCTTCTGCTGACTTTAGCTATTGTTTGTTCTTATTTTTCTAATTCATTTAGGTGTTGGGTTAAGTTGTTGATTTGAGATTTTTCCTCTTTTTTGAGGAAGGCCTGTATCACTATGAATTTCCCTCTAAGCACTGTTTTGCAGCATCCCATAGACTTTTTTTTTTTTTTTATGTTTTTGCAATTTCTTGAGCTGCTCCCGTGGCATATGGAAGTTCCCAGGCTAGGGGTCCAGTCGGAGCTGTAGCCGCCGGCCTATGCCAGGGCCACAGCAATGCGGGATCTGAGCCGCATCTGCTACCTACACCTCAGCTCACGGCAATGCCAGATCATTAACCCACTGAGCAAGGGCAGGGATCGAACCCACAACCTCATGGTTCCTAGTCAGATTCGTTAACCACTGCACCACGACGGGAACTCCCATCCCATAGATTTTGAATGGTTATATCTTCATTATCATTTGTCTTGAGGTATTTTTAAATTTACTTTTTGATTCTCCATTGGTCCATTGGTTTCTTAATAGCAAGTTGTTTAGTTTCCATATAGGTAGTTTCTTTCTCATTTCTTTTCCTGTGGTTGATTTGTAGTTTCATGCCATTAAGATCAGAGAAGATACTTGAAATAATTTCTATAGTCTTAAATTTGTTGAGGTTAGCTTTGTGCCCCATTATGTGGTCAATCCTTGAGAATATTCCATGTGCACTTGAGAAGAATGTATATCCTGATTTTTTTGGATGTTATGTCCTGAAAATGTCAATTAAGTCTAACTTTTCTATTGCATCATTTAGGATCTCTGTTGCCTTAATGATTTTCTGTCTAGAGGATCGTCCTTTGATGTGAGTGGGGTGTTAAAGTCTCCTATTATTGTATTACCATCAATTTCTCCCTTTATGTCTGTTAGTATTTCTTGTATATATCTGGGTGCTCATATATAAGGGTCATATATGTTGATGATTGTAATATCTTCTTGAATGGATCCTTTTACATTAAATAGTGTTCTTCTTTGTCCTCTTTATGGCCTTCATTGTAAAGTCTATTTTGTCTGATATGAGTATTGCAACTGCTGCTTTCCTGTCTTGTCCATTGGCATGAAATATCTTTTCCCATCCCCTCACTTTCAATCTATATTTGTCCTTTGCCCTGAGATTAGTCTCTTATAGACAGCATATTGTAGGCTCTTGCTTTTTTTACCCAACCTGACACTCTGTGTCTTTTGATTGAAGCATTTAGTCCATTGACATTTAAGGTAATTATTGATAATTTTTATCTTATCAAGGTAAATTACTTTAGTAATTTTAAGGTAATTATTGCCATTTTAAACTTTTTTCCAGTTGATTCTATGTTTCTCCTTTGTTCCTTTTTTTTTGTTTGTTTGGATGATTTCCATTTTTTTTTATGCATTCTTTTCTTTTTAGTTTTTGTGAATGTAATGTTTGGTTTTGACTTGTGCTTACCCTTTTTTTTAAAGTATGTTAATCCCTTCTTATATCTGCTTGCTTTAGCCTAATAGTCATATAGGCTCAAACACATTATTTAAAAAAAAAAAAAAAGAAGTCTATATTTACTTATTTTCCTTCCCCACATTCTGTGATATTGAAGTCCTTTTTTAACATCTTCATGTTTGTCCTTTTGCTGTTCCTTGTGTTTCTCGTCACTTTTACAATAGGTTTTTCTTTTTTTTTTTTTCCCCTCTTTCAGATCTGTGCACTGGCTTATTTAAGTGATTGCTTTCCTATTGTGATTTCCTCTATCCAATTTCTTCTTACTTCTTTTTTATTTAGAGAACACCTTTCAGTATTTCTTTTAGAATGGGTTTAGTATTGCTGTACTCTTTTAGCTTTTGTTTGTTGGAGAAATTCTTTATTTCCTTCTATTGTAAATGATATTCTTGCTGAGTAGAGTATTCTAGGCTGCAAATTTTTCCCTTTTAGAACTTTGAATATCTCTTCCCACTCTCATCTGGCCTGTAGTTTTTCTGTAGAGAAATCAACTGATAGCTTTATGGGGGTTCCCTTATAATTAACGCTTTGTGTTTCTCTTGCTGACTTTAGAATCCCCTCTTTAACTTTTGCCATTTTCATTATAATAGGTCTTGGTGTGGGCCTGTTTGGGATCAACATGTTTGGGGCCCTTTATGCTTCCTGTATCTTGATAAATGTTTTCTTTAGATTTGGGAAGTTTTCAGACATAATTTCTTCAAATATACTTTCAATCCCCTTTTCTTTTTCTTCTCCTGGAATTCCTGTGATGTGTAGATTGGCCCAGTTTATGTTATCCCATAGATATCTTTTATTGCTTTCATTTTTTTTATTTGGTTTTTCTGTTTGCTGTCCTAATTGGGTAATTTCTGTTATTCTATCTTCCAGGTCACTAATTCATTCCTCTGCATTATTCATTCTGCTCTTTATGCCTTTGGCTCAGTTTGCATCTCTGCAAATGAATTTTCTAATTTTTCTTGGTTCCTCCTTATATTTTCTAGTTCCTTTCTAAAGTAATCTGCATTACTGTTTATATCTGCTCTTAATTCCTTGATATTCAGCCTTATTTCCTTCAGTATTTTCACTGTCTCCCTTTTGAACTCAGTGTCTATCAGACTGAAGAGGTCTGTTTCATTATTTGCTGCTTCAGGCAAACTCTCCTGTTCTTTTATCTGGGAATGGTTCCTGAGCATCTTCATTTTGTTTATGTTGTTCTTTTTCTGTGAGTGTAGGGAAACTAAACTGTAGTCTCGGAGGGCTATTTCTATGCAAGAGCACCCCTTTGTATTTTGTGGAGGTTACCATTTATTTTTGGCATGGAAGTTTGGATATTTGCTGTCTCTTTCTTCAGTGTGAGCAGGCTGTTATCCCCAGGCTGCTAAGTGTGTTTCCAGAGAGAAGGAGGCAATGGGCAGGGCTAGTAGTCAGTGCCCAGTTGCTGGGCTCTTGACAGTAGCAAGGACCTGCAGCAAGGTGGTGCAGGATACTCCTAGTTGCAGGGCCCTGGGAGGTGGTAATGAGTGTTAGTCAGATTCAGGAAGTGCCCAGAGCATTTGGCAGTGGCAGTGGCAGGTGTGTGAGTTCTCAGGGGAGTGAGAGCAACAACAGGTGGTATTCAGTCATGATGCACTGTCCCCCTCTGTGGTGCCCTCAGAAGTGATTGGGGCCGCAAGTGGTGCCTGTTCATGAATGCTGAGTGGTGGCTAGCCATGCCCACCTCTGGTCAGAGATAACTGCTGTGGTTTGCCCCTGCCACCTGTAGACCTTGCAAGAAGCACCCCATCTCACTTAGCCCACACAGGAGGTGCTACACAAGCTGCTCCTAGTTGCAGGGTTCTGGGAATGGATACTGATCAAGTATGTGAGTGCTTCCGAGAGCATTTGGCAGTGGCAGCAGCAAGGAAGGTGAGTGCCACGTCTTACTCCTCCATCATCTTTTCTGTATTCACATTTTCTGTTATAAAACCATCAGCCAAAAGTTCATGAAAAATTTAAACACTTTATATAGCGATATCCTTCTTTATCTCTCTCTCTCCTTTTTTTTTTTTTCCTCTTTTTAGAGCTGCACCCATAGCATATGGAGGTTCCCAGGCTAGGGGTCAAATCAGAGCTGTAGCCACTGGCCTACGCCACAGTCACAGCAACATGGGATTTGAGCCACATCTGAGACCTACACCACAGCTCACAGCAATGCCAGATCCTTAACCCAATGAGTGAGGCCAGGGATGGAACCATGACCTCATGGTTATTAGTTGAGTTAACCACTGAGCCACGACGGAACTCCAGTGATATCCTTTACCTCGATTAATTTTTCTTGCTTTAATATACATTTCTAATGATATTTGGATAAAAGTAGATCACTTTTGTTTTAGCTTTTTTATCTTGTTAAAAAATTATTCCTTTATAAGTTTCCTGTAAAATAAATGCTAAATGTATTTTTGATTTTCACTTTTTTTCATTAAAGTGAAAACCCTCTTTATGTTCTTTTTGTCAGTGAAAACAGGTACTCATGTAGGTCTTTCATAAAAGCAAAATGGTGTAAAGCAAACTTTGCAAAAGCAGGAGACATCTATATATACAGTAGTCCCTTAGCACCAAGGAGGATTTGTTCCAGATACTTTGTGGATGGCAAAATCCAAGAATCCTCAAATTTCTTATATAAAATGGCATAATATTTGCATATAACCTATGCACCGCAAACTGTATACTTTAAATCATCTCTAAATTCCTTATAATACCTAATATAATGTAAATGCTATGTAAATAGTTGTAAATGCAATGCAAATGCTGTGTAAATAGCTGCCAGTGTGAAGTAAATTTAAGTTTTGTTTTTTGGAACCTTCTGGCAAAATTTTTTTCTGAATATTTTTGAACAGATGTTCATTGAATCCCCAGTGTGAAACCTGCTGGGAAGTGACAACATATAAATCTCATTTCATCTTGAAAGTGATGGTGGCGGTGGTGGTGGGGTGTGGCAGATGCAGTATCTGCTCAATTCTGCCTGCTCATGTCAGATGTAAAACACTTGAAAGTGTTTACAAAATAATTTTATAAAAGTGCAAGTCCATCCTAGGAAATAATCACCTCTTAAGAGTATAGACTGGAGTTCCTGTCGTGGCTCAGTGGTTAACGAATCTGACTAGAAACCATGAGGTTGCGGGTTTGATCCCTGGCCTTGCTCAGTGGGTTAAGGATCCGGCGTTGCCGTGAGCTGTGGTGTAGGTTGCAGATGCGGCTCAGATCCCGTGTTGCTGTGGCTCTGGTGTAGGCCGGTGGCTACAGCTCCAATTAGACCCCTAGCCTGGGAACTCCATATGCTGTGGGAAGGGCCCTAGAAAAGGCAAAAAGACAAGAAAAAGAAAAAAAGAGTATAGACTAACACTCATGATGTCACCATGTCAATGATCATTGCCAAAGGTGACCTTCTGTGGTGCAGATAATCACCTGGAAGAATATGGTCCTCAGGCCCTTCTTGACTTTAAATCACTGACAGGCTATTCAACACATCATGGTTATAAGCCATTAACCCAGCATTTCTCTCCTTCCAGAGATAATAATCACATTTTGCCTGGACCAGAAAACTCTTCCTGCTGATGTACTAAAACCATTCCCTTCATTATTAATCAGCTCTTAAACTCTGGAAAAATTCAGAATTAAATGCAGAAACTAAGGTATCAATCACAATTATTAGAGTAATACTTTTTTGAAAAGTATGTGGAAAAATACTAGTTCAATCTGGGCTTTATGTTTTGCACAAAATAAAATGTCCTGATTATAAAGCGAAGAACATGGTTGAACTAGTCCAGTTCCATGGTTGAAGTGTCTAATTCTGTAGCTTGAATGCTATGGCTCCTTTAACAAGATAGGGGAAGAGGAATTGCATAGAAAAGATAATAATACTGTCTTTCCAAAGTTACGGGTTTGTGAACTAATAACAAGGCATCAACTTTATATGAAGAGGTCATTATGATAGCATTTCCTTTCTCAAATATCTTCTAAGCATAATATTGTTAGGCTATTGCAACAAAGTAAATATTATCTACACAGCAGTTATAAAAAAGAAGTCCACAAATCCTCTGAAACTCCCTTTGAAGGTAAAGAAAAAAAAAAAGATAAAAAAGAAGACACTAGCAAATTGAGAGAAGACAATATGCAACAATGTTGCATAAAACAGTTATAAAATGTTGGAGGTCATAACAAACCTATTTTTTATTTTTTTAAGTTAATTTTAACTTGTTGAATAGATAAGGCAGTTTACATGACTCAAAAGTAAACACTATGGAATGGCATATGCAGAAACGTCTTGTCTTGAACACTACCTTGTACCCTGCTTCCACCCATCAACCACCTATATGTGATAATTTTTCAATAAACTTGAAACATTTTTTGCAAGTTTTGCATACCATATAACCTACTGTTTTCAAGTATCCCATTCAGTGATTTTTTAGTAAATATACCAAGAAGTGCAACCGTGACCATAATTGGTTTCAGAAAATTTCATCACCCCAATAAGACCCCTTATGCACCTTTCTGTTAATCACCATGCTCTTGATTTTTTGCCCCCTCAGGCTACCCCTCACCTTACGTTTTGTCTTTATATTGACATTTTATATTTATATTGACTTTATATTGGCTTTTCTAAATATTTCCTATAAATAGATTTACAGAAAATATAGTCTTTTATGCCTGGCTTCTTTCATTGACCACGTTTTAAAAGTTTATCCAGGTTACATTGTGCATCTGTAGTCCCTTCCTTTGGATTCACCTTCTGTCTATGCATTCACCTGTGGATGGACACTTAAACTGTGTCCTCCTGTTGGCCATCTTGAATAATAATGCTATGAACACCTATGCAAAGGTATTTTGTTTATTTGTTTGTTTTGCTTTAGGGCCATGCCCGTGGCATATGGAAGTTCCCAGGCTAGGGGTAATCGGAGCTACAGCTGCTGGCCTATGCTACAGCCACAGCAACGTGGCATCCGAGCCCCATCTGCGACCTACACCACAGCTCACAGCAATGCCAGATCCCCAATTCACTGAGCGAGGCCAGCAGTCGAACCTGCATCCTCATGGATACTAGGTGGATTCGTTTCCACCGTGCCACAAAGGGAATTCCATCCATGTAAAGTTTTTCTATGGATGTATGTTCTTATTTCTCTTGGGTAGATACTTAAGGGTGGAAGTGGTGTGTCAGAGGGTGAATTCATGTTTCACATTTTTTTTTGTCTTTTTGCCTTTTCTAGGGCTGCTCCCACGGCATATGGAGGTTCCCAGGCTAAGGGTCGAATCGGAGCTGTAGCCGCTGGCCTACGCCACAGCAACCGGGATCCGAGTCGCATCTGCAACCTACACCACAGCTCACGGCAACACCAGATCATCAACCACCGAGCAAGGCCAGGGACCGAACCCACAACCTCATGGTTCCTAGTCGGATTCGTTAACCACTGCGCCACAACAGGAACTCCCATGTTTCACATTTTGAGGGACTGCCAAACAGTCTGTAAAATGACTGCCTCATCTTACAGCCCCACGTACCAGGAATGAGGATTCTTATTTCTTCACCTCCATCCCAACGTTTGTTATTGCTTGTCTTTTTAAATTATTACATTCATTCTAGCGGGAATAGAATTGTATCTCATCATAGTTTTCATTTTCATTTCCCTAGTGATTAATGACACTGAAAAATCTTTTCACATGATTAATGTTCATTGTCATATCTCCTTTGGTGAAAGTTATTAGAATTTTTTGCACATTTGTTAATTGGGTTTCTTTTCTTGTTACTGAGATGTACGTGTTCTTTGTATACTTTGGATATAAGTTCCTCGTAGATACATTTTTGCAAATATTTTCTCCCAGTCCATTGCATGTCTTCATTTTCTTAGTGGTGTATTTTCATGCTCAATAGTTATACGTTTTGGTGAGCTCCAAATATCAATCTTTTTCTTTTATGAACTGTGTTCTTGGTATCATACATAGGAAGTATTTTGTAACCTATGTTCTCAAAGATTTTCCCCTCTATTGTCTTGAAAAGTTGTACTGTTTTAACTCTTAAAACTACACGAGCATTTTTATTACTTTCTTTTTCACCTCTTTTTCACCCTTCTAATGAGTATGTGTACATGTATACACAGAGAGAGAGAGAGTCTGCAAGCCCATAAATTTTTTTCTAATTTTCACTGAAATGTAGCATTAAGTTTTGCTACAATTGAAGATAACAAACTGCAGTAGTATTACCATTTCCTGTGAATTTGCCACCAGTAGATAATTTTATATTACATTATAGTTGTTGCCAGTATGTCATAACATTATTTATATACATTCATACTTAAAGTAGAATTACTTCAGAATCTTTCTTTCTTTTGTAATCTTAGGTATTTTACATTATGGATAAATTGAGATCATTTTGCTGAAATGGAGTCCATGGCTTCATCTGTTTGTGACCATGGCCTATGGCAAGCACAAAAGTTTAAGACCTTCTATTAAAATGCCTTTTAATGATATGTTCTGCCATTTTCTGTTGTTGAAATGTCTCATTTTCCTGGATGAGCAGAAACAGTTATATATAAAAACAGCGAAGGATTTTGGCAGAAAAACAGATATTTTGTTCAAGGATGCTAGCTTTTATTGAGGTAATAAATTCTAGTTTCTTTAATTCAAGTGCTCTTTTTGGAGATAGAAGGGCCTTGGTGTGTGTTCTGATTTTATGAGTTTCTTTTGGTTTTGTGGGATATTTAATGTGTCCTTCTTTCTTTCATTTGCTTATCTGAAAATTTCCAACAGTCACCTCCTCTTTTCTGGTTGGGTTGCTGCCCTTCTCTCCCTAAGGGGTGTCTTGCTGAGGTTGACTATCTTCAACAAACATAGATTTTTTTCAGGGATTACATGTTAATAAAAGTTGATATAATAAAACATTGAACTTGAACATAATCCACATCTCTTATCTAAAAGTACTCCATTTCTGTTTTTATTGTAAATGAGTCTTATTTTTGATCTTTATAAACAACCAAAAGAATTTTTAAAAATAGCTGGTTTTGTGAAGAAGCCAAGGAAAGTAAAAAAATTGTCACAGGTGAGGATGCCAGATGTGAAATGATGATTCCGGCACGATGGGACTCTTAATCGCTCTCTTAATGCACTTGGTTCAGCCTGTGTTTCAGGGGACATATGGTACATTTCCCTGGAAATGAGAACTGTTCTGTGATTTTTATTATTTTTCAGTGAAATTTAGAATTTTAATGTGAGCTTTCCTTAATTTAATCCATTGTACAATTGACTTTCTATCCCATTGTGACTTCTTAAACCAAAGGAATCACCATCTAAGATGCTGGCATTCCAAGTCATCAAAGGTTGATGTCATTTTGCAAAGTCACAAAACAAACATTTTGGAAATTTTATCCTTCCAGAGATTTCTGACTAAATCTGAAGATGCAAATGCCTTCCTCAATGTTATCGGCAGAGTATCTTGTCTTCCTGCCAATATTTGTCATTTAAAATATTATTTCATCAACCTTGAAAGTCATTTTTTTCTAGAGCCCTTAGACTAAGTAAAATTACCAAGGACTTTCACTCTACTTCTCTGAGGGAAGTTGAATAAATTCCAGACAGTCATTTTGAGTGCTTTAATTTCATGTTTTGTTTTGGAATTTGTGAATCCGTAGGCAATCAATTCATAGGAAACAAAATAATTTTCTTTTGAAAATGCAAATTTCTGTATGCTCGAAGGTGGCGAGAGGTTAATCCTATTAAAAATGCATGAAAAATTTTCAGCACATCATTATTATTTCTTACCAGACCTTCCTGGAATTTAATATTAGTTTGCTAATTCTGTGCACAGAGGAACGCCTATGGATTTGGAGTCAGGAGACATACTTTCAAATCACTGTTCATTACAATCTAATTTCCTTCTATTCAGCAAGATAATTAATCCACCTGAGCATCGAATCTTTTATCACAGAAGGAAGATAATAATATAATACTTACCTGACAGAGTAATATAGATTACATGGGATCATATATATGAAGATGTTTTTTGAATAGGGAAATAAATCTGTACAGGCGTTAACCACAAATACTCATTTCTCATATTTGATAGTGTTCAGTATCCTGTGAACCATGTGTCCTTGGACATCAATCCAAATAATTCAATAGTGAAAGCCATTTCCCCTAGTTTCATCTGTGGAGTCAAAGCAACCCCAATTAAAATCCCTATTTTTTTAATAGAACTTAATTAGCTGATTCTAAAATGTATGCAAAAATGCAAATGACATAGCATATCCAAAACAGTTTTGAAAAAAAATGAAATTTGGGGACTTAATCGGGTTTCAACACTTGCAGTAATTAAAACAGGGTAGTATTGGGGGAAGGATAAATTTATGGTCAGTGGAATAGAATATAATATCCTCAAACACAGCCACTCACATAGTCAACTGATCTTTGACAAAGATGCTAAATTAACAAAGAAAAGAAAGGCATTTTAATGAGTGGTGCTGGGTTAATTAGATATCTATGTGGAAGGAATTAACTCCATTCCTTACCTAGCACTATACACCAAATATTTTAAATGAACATAGTGCTAAGCATAAAAGCTAAAGCTACAAAATTTCCAAAAGGATGCACTGGGGAAAATAGTGAATGAGAAAACAAATAGACAAATTTACACATTCAGAAATATATTGAAGAATATATTTAATAAAAAAATTAATCGCACAGCATGAATAAACTAAAAAAATATTATACTGAAAAAAAGAAGTCAGACAAAAAAGGGTAGAAGAACCACATGAGCTCATTTGTGTGAAAGTTTAGGACAGACAAACCACAGTGGTGGAAAGCAGAGCAGTTGCTGCCTGGGGCCAGGAGTTAAGTGTGGAAGTTGATTCCAAATGGGCTTAAAAAAACTTCTGTTTTGGGAATTCCTCTTGTGGCTCAGAGGAAATGATGCTGACTAGCATCCACAAGGACATAGGTTTGATCCCTGGCATTGCTCAGTGGTGTAGTTTGCAGACACGTCTGGGATCCTGAGTTGCTGTGGCTGTGGCATAGGCCAGCAGTTACAGCTCTGATTCAACCCCTAGCCTGGGAACCTCAATATGCTGCAAGTGTGGCCCTAAAAAGACAAAAAAAAGAGAAAACTCCCATTTTGAAGAAAATAGCTTATCTTTTACCTGGGTGGCCAAAATTCTTGAAAGTATACATTTTAAATGGATGCATTTATTATATGTAAATTATATCCTAATAATGCTTATTTAATATAAAGAAGCAAATATATTAGGTAATATTGGAGGTGTTTTTTCATGGTCTATCTTGAAATAAAAGGAAGTGGAAAATAGTGAACTTAGGCATGCAGAACTAAGTAAATATCTCGGGCTGATTTATTGCCTGTCTTTGGAGCATTTGTAACATGCTTCGTTGAAATATATACTTTTTCAACTGCCTCTACTCATTCACACGATTCTCATTGTCGGATTATATCATTCTAATAATTTTTTTTACAAAGTCCTTTTGAGTCGGATGAAACTGTTTTTGTTTTTATGTCATCTTCTGTCAAATGTCCATCCATGTCAAATGGTTGTAATATTTCCAGTTTGCTCTGTCAACGTCAAAACCATATGCCTTTATAATCAATAATAATAACTCATGTATTAATATTATTTTATTAAATATTTTAGTTTATTCAAAAAACATCAAAGTTAATGAGTGTATATTCTACTAATATGAAAGAAAAATATATGGATACCTTATTTTTATGGGAAAAAATGTTTTTACAAACTTAAAATTTCAAGGAAAACAGTGTCTCTGACCCTAATTCTCTTTAGAGCTTGAAAAAAATTTAACGCAACCTGGTATCCCTTTAAATGTCTCAGGATCAGACAAATAGGATCAAATTCAAACTCAGTGTAATGAGTTTGATGATGGCTAAAGCAGTATTTATTTATATGTTTGTAGTCAATGGGCATTTCTGAATCCTGACTGATCTCTTGCTGCCCTCTGAAATCCTACTGTTTCATCCCATGATAAAATATGTAAAGAGATAGTGTGCAGTAATTAGTCGTTAATTCATAGTGGAAAAAAAAAATCCTGAGACTGACTTTTTTGGGGAGGTGGGGGGCATACCCACAGCATATGGAAGTTCCCATTCTAGGGATAGAATTGGAGCTGCTGCAGCTGCTGGCCTACACCACAGCCACAGCAATGCCAGATCCAAGCTGTATCTGCCATCTACGCCACCACAGATTGCGGCAACACTGGATCCTTAACCCACTGAGCGAGGCCAGGGATCGAACCCGCATCCTCACAGACGCTATGACAGGTTCTTCCCCCGCTGAGCTATAATGGAAACTCCCTGAGATTGACTTTTGATAGTTGCTTCTAAGAATGTACTATTTGGTTGAAAAAGGATCCAGCCTCTGGAATCGGTAGCAATATCCAGCCAGTTTTTCTTCAAATAATGTGTGTATCATTGTGAAAACAAACCATTTGGATGTTTTAGTGTCATGTAGAACATTTTAACTTCGATAGAATACCAAGATGTATACGGTGGATTCTGGAGGGATTCCCTGGGAAATTTTCTCAGCCTGTGTGACTGAGATGAGACCCATAAAATATTTATGAATCGTAAGTTTCTTTATGGAAGTGAGAACAATAACAACATTGCCATGAAGATAGAGGATGAAGATTCTTAAACATATAAAGCAAACATTACTGACTACGTCGCTGATATATTTGGTCCTGAGATGTGAAGAGACATTTGACAAATGAAAACATATTCTCAGAGGCTGGATATCACTCCATCCGGGTTATTAGAGCTCTCCACTTTGTGTTTATGTTTTTGTACCAATTTGTGGACATTATTGTCTTCCTGAATGAAATATTAATGATGCATATGGAGCCTGGCAAAATAAGTTTTTTTTTTTTTTTTTTGGTTATAGCTGAGGAGCTTTAAAAAGTTTATAGCGGCAAACTGTCTGGAATGTAAAATTAAATGAGATTTTTGGTGACATAAAATGTATTATGTAGCTGCAAACTCTGATTATGCTCCTGCCTGGAAATAATTCAGTGAGATATAACCAATAGCTTTTGTAGTTTGTTCTGTCTCCACACGAATATTAAAATGTGTTGTTTAGAGCCCAACGGTAGGACCAAGACACCTCAGGGCCAGAAAAGAAGTTGAATGGGTGGGATTTTTTTTAATTCTTTTTTCTTCCCTTTCCTAAACCAGTCAGACCAGATGTAGTCTAATATTCTTTTTACATAGGGGTGTCAAAAAAACATTTTTGTTTGATAAAGCTTTTCAACTTCTCATAAAAATATTTAAACCTTTAGCTTACCATGCTATCTGTGGAAACCTGCTCTAAATATTTTCAAATGGTTAGGTTTATTCAGGCATCATTATTTTAACAGATACTTTCATTTTCTTTTTTTTTGTTTGTTTATTTTTTGCTTTTTTTTAGGGCCTCACCCACGGCATATGGAGGTTCCCAGGCTAGGGGTTGAATCGGAGCTACAGCTGCTGGCCTATGCCACAGCCACAGCAACTCAGGATCCGAGCTACATCTGCAACCTACACCACAGCTCATAGCAATGCCAGATCCTTAACCCACTGAGCAAGGCCAGGGATCAAACCCGAAACCTCATGGTTCCTGGTTGGGTTTGTTAACTGCTGAGGCATGAAGGGAACTCTTATTTTCTAAAACTCTGAGATGTTTATTAAGATCGTTCACGGTGTTTGAAATCCATGCGATCTCCTAACTGTAGGAAAGCCCTGGCATTGCTTTATGTTCTCCTTAATCAACATTTAGTTGCCACCTAAAGTCCCGATCCATATCCTGCACGACTTTGACATTTCTCCTTTTTCTTTTGGTGACTGCGGAGTTTCCCATAGTATGGACAACACAGAAAGAAGACTCGAGGCCACACCCCTCCACAAGCCCTGATCTGCTCTGTCTCCAATTGCTTCTCCTGAAAGGAGGAGTCTTTGATTTCCCTTCCTATAAGCTCGTCACCCCTGAAGATGCTAAGACCAGATTATTCCCCATCAGAATTCTGTTTTCAGTTGTTGGCCTTTAAAAGAATACAGATAAATTCTGCTTGGGACCAGCATAACGTAGCAGGACCCTAAGGGGCCTTGCCAGCGTGGACCCCTCTCCCATATACCTCTGGGTTAGCTCCTCTCCTGAGCACCCAGATAATGCATCTGAGGCACATTTCCCGAGTGGTTTTACAGATGTGAACACCCCCACACACACACTAACTGGAAGAAGTGAACTCCCTGACAACCCTGAGCATGTAGCCCCCAGGCCTCCTGGAGCCTAAGGATGGATAATATAACCCCTGAGACAATACCCCGTTACCTCAGCATCAACCAGTTAGAGAATTGTGAACAAGCTGATCACAGACCCTGAAACCCCCCTCCCTCACCTGGCCTTTAAAATTTGCTTCCCTGAGGAGTTCCCGTTGTAGCACAGTGGAAATGAATCAACTAGTAACCTTGAGGTTGTGGGTTCGATCCCTGGCCTCGCTCAGTGGGTTTAGGATCTGGCGTTGCCATGAGCTGTGGTGTAGGTCGCAGACATGGCTCAGACCCTGCATTGCTGTGCTGTGGTGTAGGCCAGCCGCTGGAGCTCTGATTTGAACCCTTGCCTGGGAACCTCTATATGCTTCGAGTGCAGCCCTAAAAAGCAGGAAAAACAAAATCCTTCCCTGAAACCGTTCAAAGAGTTTGAAGGTTTTGGGAGGGCATGAATCCCCCCCCCCCCCATCCACTTCTCCTTGCATGGTCCTGCCATAAACCTTTGTCTGCTCCAAACTCCAAACTCTGATGTGTCAGTATTATTTGGCCTCACAGTGCATTGGACATTCAAACTTGGGTTCAGTAACACTAGTTCCATTCTGATGGTCTGACTCAGTTTTAATAACACAAACTTGGGCTCTGTTACCTGAACTCCTCATTCCACCCACTCTTCCCGCCCCTGTTCCTCTATTCTCAAACCTGTATCTTACATCTTCTCAGAATCTTTAGTTCTTCCAAAGCTGAAGTTCTTCCTTGCTCTACAATCCTCCCCATCCAGGGACCACAATTACCTGGTTGAGAGGTTTCCTTAATATTGATTGTGTCTTGCTCCTAAACTTCCAGGTCCTGTGCTACATGTTTACCTGGGAAGAGATGCCTGCTGACGTGATCTTTAGATTTCCTGTGCTTCTTCTCTCCTAAACCCAGGATACATGTTTTTGAAAAAAATCCATTTTCTAAAGAAGTCTAATATAGAAACCAAATATATTAAACAAGTAGCAGTAACATTCCCCTGTCAACTTGGCTCTCCTTTTTTTTTAATGGTCACACCCACAGCATATGGAAGTTCCTGGGCCAGGGATCGAATCCCAGCTCTGCAGCTGCAGCAACACTGGATCCTTTTTAACCCATTGCTCCAGGCTGGGAATTGAACCCACACCTCTGCAGAGATCTGAGCCACTGCAGTCTGATTCTTAACCCACCTCACCATAGTGGGAACTCTTCTCCCTGTCTTCACAAAGAATCTGAAACACAAATAAACCCACTGGTTTTTTTTTTTTTTTTTTTGTCTAATATTCTTGTGTTATAAATACGTTCATGGAACCCCAGACACATTAGAAATGACCTTTCCAGCATCATAGGGTGAGCCTACCTCCAATCCTTGGTCTCTCTCTCTCAAGGCTGAACATCTGTGGGCTAATTTTTGTTCAAAAAGAATGTAATTACTATTATTTTTACCCTTATGGCCAGTCCTATGAGGCTCTGTTTTGTCCTTTATAAGTTGCACTATGATTTGTGAATTAGTTAATATTTACTAATATCTCCCTCATTTTATAAGGCAAATAAACTGCTAATTTGCTTCTCACATTTTTGGATTAGCTCAGTGTGGATAGAGATAGCCCTATTTTAGAGAATCTGTGTTTCCTATAAAAGAAGACAATTTTGGGAACACAATTTAAGATACCACATCAAGATTAATAAATGGATATGAAAAGATTTTTTTCCACTTTGAATGAAGAAGTGCTGAACCAAATAGGTCAATTGAGGAAAGCTTGAAAAAGTTTCAGTAGTTGGAAAAAAAATATGCTTTTGTTTTACAACTGGTCTATTTTGTTCATTAGATTTCAAACTTTAAAAAAAAATTAATTTGGAAGCGGTAATGAGCCCAACAAGTATCCATGAGATTTCAGGTTTGACCCCTGGCCTCGATCAGTGGGTTATGGATCTGGTGTTGCCACGAGCTGTGGTGAAGTTCAAAGAAGAGAATCGGATTCTGATTTGCTGTGGCTGTGGCGTAAGCTGGTAGCTATAGTTCTGATTTGACCCCTAGCCTGGGAACTTCCATATGCCGCAAGTGCAACCCTAAAAAGCAAAAAAAAAAAAAAATAATAATTTGTGGATTCCTCTTGTATTTATCTGGATCGTGGATCAAACTACATTCGTGGTTTTGGGGTTTTGAACATCAGTATCTTATTTATATAATTTGTGTTATTTTTCTTCCTATAATTACATATGAGTTCCAATGCACCTGAACATTTAGAAATTTTAAGTAATTATTTATAAACCTCATGTGATCACCCTTTAAGGAAAGGCAGTAATCCCCACCCCTCACCCCTGCAGACTTGCTAAATAAGCAAACAGGAGGTGTTATATTGAGGCTTTCCTGAATTAGCAAAGGTGATGAGTTTTCCTGAATTAGCAAAGGTGATGAGTTAATGTAGAACTGACATTTGATGGTTACTATGGATTGTGGACAGGATTTGTGGGGAGTCCAGAACTAGAAAACCACAACTCTATGATGCCAGGGATGCTAGTGGTCACACACAAAATGCCATTTGAGTGAAATACGGAGCGAGTGATAGGGAAAGATCCTCTGAGTGCTTATTAGCTGTCAGTTATGCATTCAATTGTTGTCACCGACTTAGCAGGTGACACGCCCTTGGAAGATGATTGATTCTAGTATCCTGCTGCTTAATGGCCACTATGGGAATGTTCCTGTTTGAAAAAAATAAAAACAAAACTTACTATTGCTTTTTTGCTTTTTAGGGCTGCCCTCACAGCATATGGAGGTTTCTAGACCAGGGGTCCAATTGGAGCTACAGCTACCAGCCCACACCAGAGCCACAACAACGCAGAAGCCGAGCTGTATCTGCAACCTACACCACAGCTCACAGCAATGTCGGATCTCTAACGCACTGAGCGAGGCCAGGGATGGTTCCTAGATGGATTCATTTCTGTTATGTCACAATGGGAACTCCAAACTTTCTGTTTCTGAAGTACTGATTCTTTCCAAATTCTAAAAACTCCTCCACCCGCCTTCTTATAAGAAGGTACTAAGTATGAAAACTTTGAAATGATTGGAGTTCCTTGGTGACCTAGAGGTTAAGGATCTGGAGTTGTCACTTCTGTGGCTTGCATCACCAGGTTCGATCCCTGGCTGTGGAACTTCTGCATGCTGGGAGCATAGCCAAACAAACAAACAAAAACTTTAAAATGATAGCAACCTCCCTTCTTGCGTTTTAGCCCCATCTTTTCTCCTCTCTTATCCAAGAGCTTCTCCTCAACCTGCGGAACTCACACAAAGATACCAGTCTGGGTCATCCTTTAAATGTGATTGTGAGATTTAAATAAGTGATGCATTTGCTTTAAAATTGCAAGTGAATTGTTCATAAACTTCAGTGTTTCACTGGAAAGAATGATAAAAAGAAAAATTCCCAGGCTCCATCCCTTGAGATTTTTATTAATAGTTCTGGTTAGGGCTTAGGAATCTGCATTTTGAAAACCAAATACTGAAGCAGATTGATACCAGACTAGATTTTGAGAAACACCAACAGAAAACTCTGAAGCCCTCTGAAGTCAACCTGTTTTCAGTATCTTAAAGAAGTGGGATTTTCTTTTCCTTTTTTTTTTTTAAGATCTTTTTTTTTAAATTTTATTTATTTATTTTTGTCTTTTTCTAGGGCCACACCCACGACATATGGAGGTTCCCAGGCTAGGGGTCTAATCAGAGCTGTAGCCACCGGCCTACGCCAGAGCCACAACGATGCCAGATCGGAGCCACGTCTGCGATCTACACCACAGCTCATGGCAACACCAGATCCTTAACCCACTGAGTGAGGCCAGGAATCAAACTTCAACCTCATGGTTCCTGGTTGGATTCGTTAACCACTGAGCCATGGCGGGAACTCCCGAAGTGGGATTTTCTGAGTGTTCCTTTTATCTTACATCCTATGATGGGAGGGAAATTTCCTTGGCAACTAATCATTAACACGTTTTATTATTTTTAAATGGACTTTCTCATCCATTGACATGAGCACTTCAATTTGGAGCCATTTCAATCTGGAGACACACATTACTCCATTTTTGAAGTCTTAAAAAATATTATTTATATGAAAATTTCCTCTACAATGTTTTATCTATATCTATACTTTGTGATCTTTTCATTCCTGTTTTTCATCCCTTTATTTAATTTTATTTCTGGGGGTTTCAATCAGTTTCGTGTTACATTGTGTAAGTTCAAATATTGACGTTTTGCAATTTCAAGTATTTTTAATTTCTATTTTTCCTCCCTTGATTCCCTTTAAAGCATTTTTTCACGTTTTATGGAAGCAATGTCGTATTTTATTGAAATATCTTATTTTCCTCATTGTTTCTTCTTCTATTTTTTGTCTTTATTTTTTTCTCACTTTTATTTGTAGAGTTTCCTATGTCTGGTGACTCTTGGCTGGCATTTATTTTGTAGATGCATTCAAAGGGAATTAGAAGTTCTATTGGAATGTCCTAATGTGTAGGAACACACAGTAAGATGATAAGATGACCAGCTCACTTTTGTTTGTCCGGAAGAGTATCCCCTAGTATTGCTATTTATAAATGTTTGGAAATGTCTTCTCTAGACAGCTTTGTTTTTTCTGAAAAGATTCCTGACTGTGAAGTATATAAGCAAGCACTGCTCTGAAGTGGGGGGCTAGGGTGGGGAGGGAGTTTGACCCTCAAGACAGTATTCACACGTTCTTAAGTGTTTTGGTTTCATTCTTATGCTTTAGCCCTCTCTCCTCTATACCTGAGTTCCCACATGTAGAGCCTTCTATGTGTTTAAACTTCTGGGAGACTGTTTACAGGGAATGGAAAAGGGGGTATTGCCTTGTCTGTTCTGAAGAATGGGTGGGAATCTGGGACTCTCATAGTTGTTTTTGTTTTTTTTTTAACGTGGCATTTATGACTTTATTTCTTATTTTTTGGCTGCACCCGTGGTATGTGGATGTTTCCAGACGAGGTATCAAACCTATGTCACAGCAGCGACCTGAGCAGCTGCAGTGAACATGCCAGATCCTTAACCCACTGCATCACAAGGGAACTCCTCCCATAGCTTTTTAAATGCATGGTCAGACAAACCTGTTTATATCTCCATTCAGGATCTCTGGTGTTCCCACCTCCCCAGGTATCTCTGAGGTCCTGTGGGAAAGGAGGGTTACATTATCCTGGCTTCTTTTAATATATTCCCAACACATTCAGTGTTTTTGAAATCAACCAATATATGTTGTTCCTACCATGAGAAATCTGAAAATATTTCTAACACATTTCACATGCTAGTGCATCATTATAGATCTGGTAAATTTTGACAATGCCCAGCAATTTACTTAAGAATTGGGCTGTGGGGTCTGTCAATACATGTCAAGTATAGCCTGTATCAAGTATTAAAAACTGTGCCTCATAACATATCACCATCATAAAATTTCAGCTGGTTTCACAGCCATAACTGTGCCTCAGTCCACTTCCAACCAATGACCAAAATCTGAATTAATAATTTACTTGGAATATGACTTTCTAGAACAAGCCTAAATCTTCTATATATACTTATTAAGAAACTATCACCAAAGTATATTATTATTATTATGCATGTTTTAATTTTATTCTTTCAGTTAGACCTTGCAGAGTTTTAACCCACTGCCTCAATTAGCCCCAGAACTTGTCAAATGACTGAAATGTGTATGTAGGGCAACTTCTTTCCAAAGAACGGCACGTGCTATCAGATCAATACAATAAACTTGTTGGGTCCTCATAAATCTGGACAATATATCTATTGATGGGAATTCAGCATATCCATCCAACTTCCCTAAATTGCTGTCTAATCTGTTCTCTTTATATTCAATGACAAATCAAATAACAATGATAATAATAATAATAAGACCACAGTCATTCCTGTGATTTTCTTTGATCCTGAGTCTTGAAAAACAAAGAGAACTATTGGAAAGATGTGAATTTTTGGCATGTCCCTTTCAGTTCCTCTTATGTTATATCTGAATAGAGAGTCTGCATAAGAAACATGCCAACTGATCATTAGGAAATTGACATTTTACTAGCCTACATAACATTTATTTTTAACTATTTTATTGTTTTTAGATAAATATAGAATTGACCATTTTTTTCCCCATGAGCGTTATGTGAAAGGATCCCTATTCATTTCCCCCTATCTGCATAATAAAGAAAAATATTGTGCTATCAGCTTTGAGAAATTTTTCCAAATGTCTTTTATATTTTCTTTGTGGCTGGGTACAAATTGCAGCTGAGAACAAAGAAAACATTTACTTGGCATCCAGGAAAGACAAGGAATAATTCCAAACATAAGCAGCTTCTTGTCAGGATTCTGTCAGTGTACTTGGGCTCATTCATTACCAGTGACTGTTAGTCCCGTTTCCATCAGCATATATTGTATCAGAATGCACTCACCTTCCCCAATATAGTTCTTTTCTCTGCAATCACATGGTGACTTATTTAGTGTTTCAGTAAATTCATGGTGGACCAGGTATTAGACAATTTGATAAATGCCCTTTTATTTCTAAAGGAAATGGATTATAATTTAGAACTAAGACCTATTTTTATGTCTCATAGAAGATATGAAGGGGAAAAAGAAAAGCATGATAATTGAGCCTGCAGCTTGCAGGGCCATGAACTCCAACGACAGAAAACGAACGCAGTTGCCAGGAGGGCAAATATGTGTGCAGCTTGGCTTCTTTGAAGAGACATGTAGAGTCAAGAAATTCTAAAATAAACTAATAAATGATTTGGGGTAAAGAATATCATCTCCCTAGCTGAGCAGAAACACATTTTGTTTGGGTTATCCTAAGAGCACAGGCTTATCTGGCTAAGCTTTGAATATTACAGCTCTTTCAAGTTCTCATTGAGAAGAATCTGGGGAATTCTGTGATGGAAATGAATATGCAAATTACCTTGAATGTAGTAATATTATTTCACTATGTACATGTATATCAAAACATCATATTGCACACCTTAAATATATATACTTGTTATTACAAAATAAAATATAAGTAAGTGAGACTAATTATTTCATAGTTTACAAGGTGGGTTACCAGGCTGTCAGGGTTTAAAATAGTCTGCTCTTGAATAAAGTTTGTCTAGAAAGTAAACTCCTGCAGTGCTGAGAGCTTCCAGAGGTTTTAAACTTAGAGAGTAGAGTTGGAGTTCCCATCATGGCTTACTGGTTAATGAATCCGACTAGGAACCATGAGGTTGTGGGTTCGATCCCTGACCTCATTCAGTGGGTTAAGGATCTGGCGTTGCCGTGAGCTGTGGTGTAGGTCACAGACTTGGCTCGGACCCCATGTAGCTGTGGCTGTGGTGTAGGCCGGCGGCTACAGCTCCAATTAGACCCCTAGCCTGGGAACCTCCATATGCCACGGGTACAGCCCTAGAAAAGAGAGAAAGACCAAAAAAAAAAAAAAAAAAAAGAAAGAAAGAAAGAAAAGAAAAGAAAAGAAAGAAAGAATTGAGTGAAGTTGGAATAGGAAACAAAATCTGTGGTTTTTCTCCCTTCGTAGCTGTGTGACTTAGATTCAAAGCCTTCAGTATCTCTGTTATCTCATTTTTCTTTTTCTCAGAGAAGTGGTCTAGAGAGGTATTGTACAAAGAAACAAACATTCTGTGGTTCTTTGTCCTGTACACTTGATGGGCAGAAAAAACAAACAGTACTTTCCATAATCTTGCTAACTTTTCCAGACACTATGGCAGAGAACATACAAACTTTATTCTTTTTCTAACCTTTCAGCTATCCCTGAATTGGGTTGTCTGTGATGTATCCTTTCCTTATAAAAAACCTCAGGCTATTTCTAAGTAATTAATTATGAATTCGAACATTTTAATGTGAAGGTATGATTTCTGAAAATATCTCTTCTCAGGAGGTTGATACTTTAACTAAAAAATAAAAAAATCTTAAGTGGCTGAAATCGTAGCATCTATACAAGAAGAGATGAACACAGATAATTTATTGATAGGTCTTCTGCTACACTTGATTCTAATCTCAGCTTTGCTTCTTATTGACTTTGGAAAATTCTGAAAATGCTCCATGCAGCAATTTAGCTCTCTAAAAATGGGGTTAACCTGGAAGTTCCTGTCATGGCTCAGTGGTAATGAACCCGACTAGTATCCATGAGGATGCTGGTTTGATCCCTGGCCTTGCTCAGTGGGTTAAAGATCCGGTGTTGCCTTGAGCTGTGGGTAGGTCACAGACGCAGCTCGGATCTGGTGTTTCTGTGGCTGTGGTGTAGGCTGGCAGCTGCAGGTCTGATTTGACTCCTAACTCGGGAACCTCCATATGTCCTCGGTGCAGCCCTAAAAAAGACAAAAGACAAAAGCAAAAAAAAAAATCTTGGTTACAATACTCATTGGTTATTGACCCTGCAACAGGTTATTTAAACTCTGTGCATCAGCTAAGCCATGCAAAAACAGATATAATAATATCTCATCCATAAAATTGTTATTAGGTATATATGGATAATCACATGTAAATCACTTAAAGCTGTAAATATGATTGCTCCCTGTCTCCTCATTTCAGTATTTAGAGAAAGCACTGCTTTGATTTATTTTTAAAAAAAACAACTTGATAAGAATTAAAATTAAGCAGAGGAAGTTCCCCACGGGGCTTAGTGATAGTGAGCACAACTAGTAACCATGAGGATGTGGGTTCCATCCATCCCTGGCCTTGCTCAGTGGGTTAAGGATATGGCATTGCCAAAGAGCTGTGATGTAGGTCGCAGACGAGGCTCAGATCCTGAGTTGCTGTGGTTGTGGTGTAGGCCGGCAGCTATAGCTCTGGTTTGACCCCCTAGCCTGGGAACTTTCAAATGCCATACGTGTGACCCTAAAAAGCAATAATTAATTAATTAATTAATTAAAATAAAATCAAGCAGAAATTTCCCCCAGCCCCCGTTAACAAGGTCTGGGTGTTATTGGGGACATGGCTTCAGAAAAAGAGCAAGGGGTGGTGTCGAAACCATACAATAAAGGCAACAAAACTTCGAAGTGAGGCAACTGAGAGGCAGAATGGATAGTGATGGAGTGATGAGATAAGAACACAAAGTTCAGGAGACAGTTAAGAGTGTGGGTTCCCTGCAAACATTTTTAAAATAAAACTCAGAATATTGAGCAGCTTCCTCTAAACCAAGAAGTCCTTTTAACCAAACCGAAAAAGAATGCCACAGTATATAATACAGGCGAGTAGGTCCATCAGCTTACATGGAGGAATTTTATTTTATTTGTCTTTTTGCCTTTTCTAGGGCCACTCCCGCAGCATATGGAGGTTCCCAGGCTAGGGGTCCAATTGGAGCTGTAGCCACTGGCCTTACAGCAGAGCTCACGGCAACGCCAGATCCTTAACCCACTGAGCATGACCAGGGATCGAACCGAAACCTCATGGTTCCTAGTCGGATTCGTTAACCACTGTGCCACGACAGGAACTCCCACGTAGAGGAATTTTAATTGCAGGAATTCTCTGCTGATAACTGCAGATCAGAGATGTCATGCCGTTAACTGTTGTACCTTCTCTGCCAGATACGAGTTTATGGGAAAGGATCATTACAATGTTAAAGGGTCTTTAGGAGAAATCCACTTTGGGAATGAGATTTCCCCTGAAGCTGGTCTTTTCAAGGTCTTCTAAAACTACGGGCATTATTCTTTTGTGTAATAGGCCAACAGTCACAGGTTACTTCCTAGTCAGAAGGGTGCTTGGTTATGCAGGAGAAAATATAGGTAAATTTGACACTTGTTTTATTTATCCTGAACTTAGCCTTTTGCTATGTCTGTATTGATTCCCTATTTAGAGGCTGAAAAAACTATAAACTTTCTTATTTTATTCCATCCAAGTAAAAAATTATATAATTATCTAAATAAAAATATGAGCTTAATCAAGAGATTATTTCTAAGCTCAAGATATCGCCAAGTGAAATTAACAAATTATATTAATTATGTACATATCTAGCTCTCTCACCCTTACTATTTTTGTTTCTAACTTTCCTTTGGAATTCAAAATCTTCCTATTTTCAATTTTTGCTTTCTCCAAATTGTGGAAGAGCTCTCAAAGAAGTTTTGAATAATGATTTCCAAAATCTTTAAGTAAATGACAACAGAATTTAACAACTATTGATGAGAATGTGGAGAAAGGAGAAACCTCTACGCTGTTAGTAGGACTGTAAATTGATGTAGCCTCTATGGAAAACAATATGGAGGTTCCTCAATAAACTAAAAATAGGAGTTCCCGCCATGGCGCAGTGGTTAAGAATCCAACTGTAGCTCCTCAAGTAGCTATGAAGGTGCAGGTTCGATCCTCTGCCTGGTGCACTGGATTAAGGATCCAGCATTGCCACAGCTGCAGTGTAGGTCACAGCTGTAGCTTGGATTCAGTCCCTAGCCTGGGAACTTCCATATGTCATGGATGCAGCCATGAAATTATACAGACAAAACAAAACAAACTAAACATAGAGTTACCATATGATCTGGCAATTCCACTCTTGGGTATATATCAGAGGAAAATAAAAACACTAATTCAACAAAAAACATGCACTCCAGTGTTCATAGCAGCATTATTTGCAATACCCAATATGAAAGAGGAGTTTCTTTCGTGCTCAGCAGTTAAAGAATCCCACTAGGATCCATGAGGATTCGGGTTCGATCCCTGGCCTTGTTCAGTGGGTTGAGGATCCAGTGTTGCTGTGAGCTGTGGTGTAGGTCGCAGACATGGCTCAGATCCGGCATTGCTATGGCTGTGGCTGTGGCTGTGGCCGGCAGCTGTAGCTCCGATTCGACCCCAGCCTGGGACCCTCCATATTCCATGAGTGCAGTCCTAAAAAGCAAAAAGCAAAAAAAAAAAAAGGAAAAAAAGTGAATGGATAAAGAGGATGTGGTACATATATAATATATATTATAAATTTATAAATAAGTATAACATATAATATTACTCCTCCATAAAAAAGAATGAAATGCTGGCATTTGCAACAATGTGGATGTACTAGAGAGTATCGTGCTTAGTGAAATAAGACAGAAAGAGAAATACTCTATGTTGCCTCATATGTAGAATCTAAAAAATTAAATAGGGGGAGTTCCCGTTGTGGCACGGGGGAAACAAATCTGACTAGGAACCATAAGGTTGCGGGTTCGATCCCTGGCTCTGCTCAGTAGGTTAAGGACCTGGCATTGCCCTGAGCTGTGGTGTAGGTCACAGACTCTGCATATGCCTAGGGTGTGCCCTAAAAGGACAAAAGACAAAATAAATAAATAAATAAATAAATATTAAATAGGAGTTCCTATCATGGCTCAGTGGTTAACGAACCCAACTAGCATCCATGAGGACACGGGTTCGATCCCTGGTCTTATTCAGTGGGTTAAGGATCTGGCATTGCCGTTGCCGTGAGCTGTGGTGTAGGTCACAGACGTGGCTCGGATCCTGCGTTACTGTGGCTGTGGTGTAGGCCAGCAACCACAGCTCCGACTAGACCCCTAGCCTGGGAACCTCCATATGCCGAGGGTGGGGCCCTAGAAGAAAAAAAGACAAAAAATAAATAGACAAATAACTGTAGGTGTTCCTGTCATGGCTCAGCAGAAGTGAATCTCACTAGCATCGATGAGGTCACAGGCTCAATCCCTGGCCTCACTCAGTGGGTTAAGGATGTGGCATTGCTGTGGCTGTGGTATAGGCCAGCGGCTACAGCTTCTATTTGACACCTAGCCTAGTGTGGCCCAAAAAGACAAAAAACATAAAAATTAAAAATTAAACAAATTAATTAAATTAACAAAACAGAAACAGATTCACAGATACAGAACACAAACTCATGATAACCTGTGGGGAGAGTGCTGGGGTAGGGGCAGGTTAAGGGAAGGGAATTAAGAGACAAACTTCTAAATATAAAATAAATATGCAACAAAGGTATATCATACAACACAGAGGAATAAAGCCATTATTTTGTAGTATCTTTAAAAGGAGTATACTATATAAAAATATTGAATCACTACATTGCACACCTGAAACAAATAATAACATTATCAATAAACTGTACTTCAATAAAAAATTAAGGTAACACCTTTACAATAGTTTCAAAGCAATGGCATAATGCTTATGTTGATTTACCAAGTAATTATTCAAAGCCTCAAACATTTCTAAAATCTGATTAAAAATGGGCAGCAGAGAAGGTTCACACTACTTTGCTTAGTATATTTTTCACATTCAATATCAGTTCCATCATAGAATGTTGTACTTTATCAATGTGTGTATAATATTTGCTAACTACTTCATCAAATTAAAGATTTAATTTTGAAAAAGTGCAGCTTATTTGGATATGTTATTTATTTATATGTGGGAATACCACCATTTCTAAGTACATTTTAATTCCATACTTTCTTAATTTAGTGAAAATATTATTACTTTTTTTTTTCTTTTTGGCCTGCACCCACAGCATATAGAAGTTCCCAGACTAGGGGTCGACTTGGAGCTGTAGCCGCCAGCCGATACCACAGCCACAGCAACGAAGGATCCGAGCTGAGTCTTCGACCTACACCACAGCTCACCACAACGCCAAATCTTTAACCCGCTGAGCAAGGCCAGGGATCAAACCCGCATCCTCATGGACATTAGTCGGGTTCATTACTGCTGAGCCACAATGAGAACTCTAAAATATTATTTTTACCATGACTATGTTTTTCCAAAATTTAGGGTGTTTTTTATTATTTTTATTTTTTCCATTACAGTTGATTTACAGTGATCTGTCAATTTCTACTGTACAGCAAAGTGACCCAGTCATACATACATACACACACACACACACACACACACACACACGTTCTTTTTCTCACATTATCCTCCATCATGTTCCATCACAAGTGACCAGATATAGTTCCCTGTGCTATTCAGCAGGATCTCATTGCTTATCCCTCCAAATGCAATAGTTTGCATCTATTAATCCCAGACTCCCAGTCCATCCCACTCCCTCCCTCTCCCACTTGGCAACTGCAAGTCTGTTTTTACCAAAGTTTATATTCCTATGATCACTGCAAAAAAAAAAAATTCTTTATTCCAATGGTGAATTTCTAAACTTAATTTGCATTACTATCCACAGTAGCATAAGATCTTTCACCTTCAATGAAATAAGCTTCCAAGATACTTCTTTTGATTTCAAAAACTGATGGCAAAAAAATGTACTCTTCTTAGAATCAGTTCTTCTTAGAACTGAACTCATTTTCAAAATAAGAGGGTGATGGCACCATCATGATATTTGAATTGTTTAACTCTGCAAAATTCAACTACCGCTAATGGAATTAACAGAGTTATAATTTCATGATTCATATTTGGACAAAAAAATTTGGAGTAAAAATTGTGTAACATTAAATTAGAAAACAATCACTTGATACAAATAAAAAGTCAAGCTTCAAAAAATGATGTATAAGTATACTTTCTGAAACTGCAAGAAGTAAATTGCCATTTTGGGGCAAAGTCTTTTCAAATAACCACTATTTGAAGTCTGTTATGTTACACAATCCTTTCTTCTAGGGCTTATACGATTTGTGATACCCGGTGGCCTCTTTGGTAAAGTGGTATTTGTCAGCAGTCTCCATAAGTTACATGTCTATTAATACTCTCGATGAGCATAAATTCAGTATTTTTCCATTAACGTGAGGTTTTCATATTTTTTAGTTTGATGATGCAAAACTGGTTTTTTATAGAATAAAAAGCATTATCAGACAATAAACTGAATGAATTATTTTAGTTTTACATGTCGTGATAAATTGCTAAACCCTATCATTCAACCTATCCTACCTGGGTTTCTGAGACAGGGCTGCTCATCCTGCTCCTTGCATGCATTTTGCATAGAGCTAACCTATAATTTCCTACCACATTATACTGTTCCAGAAGAACCACAGCCTGCAGCCTGGGTATCTTGCATATTTCTGCCATAGGCATGGCACCACTGCCAGGTACATTAGCGGCCACCCTGGCACAGGCTAGCTTACTTCGCTCACCCTTAAAGGAAACTGGAAAGAGCAAGTTATCCCACCCCAACCCTGTCAATGAAATTTTTTTTTTTTTTTGTCTGCGCATCCCCTGATGATGTCCTTTTAAAGTAAGATGCTAATTTAGATTTGTCTAGATGGGCCAAAAATTAAAAAAAGAGATAGGATAGCCCTTGATTCATTTCAGTTTCTTCCATATGTTAAAGTATGAAAGTCGTTCGTTACCCACACACCCCACACCTTACAAGAACCTTGCACAAGCTGAGAAAAAATTAAGGAGCTATACCAACTTATCTATGCTTATTTTAATGCAACAATTCACAATAGAATATTAAAATTAAAAATTCCAGGACAAGTACAAAATTGGATGCAGTGCTGGAACAACAGGTAAAAATTAGGACTGTCTCTGTCAAACCCAGATATGTGCCGCCTTAGCCGGAAGACAAGAGACTGGACATTTTAGTTTTAAAAGGAAATAAAATGTTTACATGCTGTCTTTCAGTTGTGGATTCATGTGAATGGAAGTATGTAAATGACCATCTTGAAAAAAGTAATCATTTTATTTCAAACAAAACTATTTCTGTTCCTCTTAAAGAGCCTCTAGAGAGAGGCATTGTCTCAGCAGAAGCTCTTGGTATCCCAGTGACTGTTCAAGCCACAGACATTTATCCAGAATTCAGGGAGGCAGGACTCTTTGACGGAGACGTTTCCTGAGTTTGCAAAGCTCTGTGCACAAATTCAGATTCAGACTCATGCATCGATGGCTTTTGTTTTTTTTCAGCCACGAAGTCTGATTTTTTTTCTTTTTCTTTCTTTCTTTTTTTTTTTTTCTTTTTTACAGCAGTATGAGAATATAATCACAGGCAGATATAGATTTTGGCTCCAAGTCTTGGTCTGAAAATATAGAAAGAAGTTAATGACTTAGCATGAAGCATAAACAAGTTATAGGATGAAATAAAGTCAGGACTGTGGGCCGCTGTAGAAATGTGAAGTGGTTAGAAGTTAGAAATTCTGAAAAGAGGCTGAGTGAAAAAGTCTGAGAAAAGAGCATCTGGCATGAGAAAGTAAATCACTATTCTGTGTCATGCAGTAAATGCAATCAAATAAGAAATTTTATTTTTATTTGACTTGACAAGTATATCTCTGCTGCACTCGATGGGTACAATGATGTGAGGGGAATACAGAATATTCACCCAGCAGTAACAATTTCAGCTCTGCGGAGACAGATGTGGCCCGGTCTGTTTATCACCATGACTTTCTGCAGCTATTTTAGAGCATAATTTACACTGGTCTGGGGAATGACTAGCTTGCTGAAGATACCCTATATAAAAGGAACTTTTCCCCCTGATATAACACGGACAGCGTGTAAGCATTTTATAATACCAATACAGTGTTGGGAGGGGCAGCCAGCTCTGTTACCTAAAAGGGACTTGAATCAGGGCAGGATGTCAAGCCTGGGGGTGGAGCTTTCACATCCATCGGTGGGTTCCTGCGGAAGTGAGCGTCCATGTGCTCCTCTGCTGGATGACAGTCTTGCTCGCACGCTGTGACCACTCCATCGTCCAATCACAGTGCTAATTACTGGGATGTCAACAGCAACTTTAAGGACGGATGATGCAACGGCTGTGAACGCCCTGAAGCTTTCCAGGAGAGCCAGTGCTCCAGCAGCTCCCTGCCTACCTCCAATTACGGTTGTGTGCCGAAGAGAGCGACAAGGGCAGAGACAAAGACAAAGAAGACAGAGGCACACACACAGAGAGAGGCAGAGAGACACAGAGAGAGGAGATAGAGACAGAAGAGTATTTGCTGCTTCTAGTAAACACCCTTCCTTGCAAATTTCCTATTACTCCAGTCTTATTATCTCTGAAGATATAAATGGATGATTATTCTTGAACTGACAGTTATGGCTCAGATCTTTCCCCCCCAGAAAGAAAATAATTGGCTGCAGATAAGCAGAGTTTCATCAGCATTGGAAGCAAGAAGTCCAAATAGATCTATGCATAGATAGATGATAGATGATAGATAGATAGACAGATAAATGACATGTACGTGCATATGTAAGTGTGGTAGTCATATTTTTGGATGCACCATGACAGCTCCAATGTATGTTCTTGTGTACTAGATAAGCAAAGATCTTAGAAAATATTTTAGACCAAAATGACTCAGCTGGCTCTATACAGTGCAGAAAACTGTGAGGTAGGGTGAGTTTTCTGTATTCATGAAGGTGGTATGGTGGCCATTTCCTGAGTTTAGCTCTCTGAGCTTAGAGCCAGCCTAGAAGCAGAGGTTGCCAAGGGGGCACTTTGCCACTCTATGCAGGCAGTGCCATTTTCTGTGAGTGGTGAGGGGAAGGGGTGGTAAATAGGAGAGCGAAGAGAAAGGAGATGACTTTTGGACTAGGATCCTCTGGGAAGCCCTCTTGCTCCCACCATGGAAATGCTTTAATGAACTGCAGTCTACCACTGCAAGCTTTCAGTCGTCTTCTGGAGAACCAAGCATCTTCTCCTTCCCGGAGTCTAGTTACTATGAACTGAAGTTTAGCACTTGCCATCAGCCTCTACATGGATTAAATCATGAGCCACTGCAGCTGCCAACCGGGCAGGAGTGAAGCACTCTGTGCTCTGGGAAAACTGGAAGAACAGGTCTTCAGAGAGATACTTTTAGGAGATTTTATGTCCCCAATTCTTTTGCATTGCCTCATATCTAGAAAAACACGAAAATCCTTCACAGTTGCTCCTTGTGATGAGTAGTAACCTTCAGGAGACCAGCAACAAACTTTTGTAAAATGCGTGCATGGTTGCAGGCACCACCCCCTCACCTTTATCATATCCTCCTATCACCCCCCCTTTCCTCTTTGGGCGGTATTTCAGACAGAGCTATCTGAAGCTGTATCTGTACCGCCCAGTCTATAATTAAAGATGAAACGAAGAATGTCCTGGTCATCTGTGAAGGCAATGACCTCCAAGGGTGAGAGCCAGGGAGTCCAGCCAGCTGTGGAAGCTCAGGACGTGACCCTGAAAGCAAAGGTGCATATCAAAGAAATGATTTCAGCCAAGCCCAGGCCTCTTTTGTTCCTGCTCCCTGCCCTTTGTGGCAAAAACTCCTATACATCCTAGCACCTCCCTCACCTCCTTGGAGCGATTTCCCAGGGCCACCTGAGATGCTGTCTCCCAGGCTTAAGTCCTAATTTTGCCCCAAATAAAACTCAACTCTCAACTTTCAGGTTGTGCATTTTTAAGTCGACATTGCAGCCAATTTAATCCATGCTTTAAGGATTCATAAATTTTATTCTTATTAGTGAGTTAAGGATTTACCCCATCTCTCCTTAGGTATTCACCCTTTGCCAAGTTATTAAAGATGGGATTCCTCAAGGATTAGTCCTAGACGCTCTTCTATTTCTTCCAATCTCTAATTCCCACTGAGCATGCAGTGAGGCGTTCCATATGCAAACCTACGCAGCCCCTGCAAACCTATGCAGCCCAGACGTCTCTTACTCAGCTCCAGGATTTAACATTGGATTTTTATCCTAAAAGTGAATTCTTTTTTTTATATTTCTATTTTTGTTAACAGTATCACTTTTCTGTCACCATGACCTGTTTGATTTTAAGTGGATTTTTTTCTTTATATACGTTCTTGTAAAATTGCATACATATATATGTTTTTTGTACATATACATGTTTTTTCCAACCGAACAAGATCTTATTTTTCTTGGTCAGCATCATTAATGAATGCTTCCTTTTCTCTGTTTATACCTAAATTATACACACACACACACACATATAAATATCTAACATGACATGAGGTGATGGACTTAACATTTATAATTTATGATTTCTGTCGTTTCGAATGTGATTTGGTAACCTTATGGAAAATGGAATGGGATTATTTTTCATGGTATAGGTTGAGATTCTATAGATGTTGCACAAACTATATGAAGTACAAGTGATGCTAATATCATAGTGAACCTTGACAACATTAGGGTAGCTGAAAGAAACTAGTCGAAAAAGATCACAATTTATGGCTCCATTTATATGTTCAGAATAGGCAAATCTACAGAGGCAGAAAGTACACTAATGGGCATCCAAGCCTGGAAGGGTTGGTGAGAAATGGGGAGTGACTGCTTGTGGGTGCTTCTTTATGGGATAATGGAGATGTCCTAAAATTGATTGTCACAGTGTTTGCATAATTGTATGAATAAACTAAAAAAGAGTAAATTGTACAATTAAAGTGGTTGAATTGTATGGTTTGTGAATTCTATTTTCATAAAGCTGTTTTTAAAGAAAAGAGTAGACAGTTTGGTTAAACACAAATGTATACCAAAACTTTAACCAATGCTGTATTTAAATTCAGAGAAAATAAAGGAACAAGATGAATCTAAGTAAATGGGCACTTAAATAAATGATAGTAGCATGGAAAATGCTTGCTCTACTGGATATTTAAATTTTTTCTTTTTCAGTTTAAATGTAGAACCAGTGGTCCAGTACTCACTGAATCTGTTAAAATAAAGCACACAAGGGAAAGGCCATATGATACTTGGCAAACATCAGATTCTTGATTATAGTTAATTTGCCTTAGGACAGTAGAAATTAAATGTTGCTAAGCTGGAATACATTAGCAGCAACCACTCAGAGACCAGTCTTATTAAACACCTCAATTTCTCTTCTCTGAAAGGCACTTGTTACTATCAACACAATTCCTTTCTGGCAATGTAAGATTTTTTTTTTTCTAATTATCTTGAAAAACTTTACAAGATTGCTGGTTTTCCTCTAACTTTGGGGTTCCCATGAAAAATAAATCTCACTTATTCTGGTTCTGAATCTTAAGAATCACTGAAGTCCAGCTTCTAGTCTAAGAGACTATGCCCAAGCATTGTTTTTTTTTTTTTTTTGTCTTTTTGCCATTTCTTGGGCCACTCCCGGGGCATATGGAGATTCCCAGGCTAGGGGTTGAATTGGAGCTGCAGCCACTGGCCTACACCAGAGCCACAGCAACTCGGGATCCGAGCCGCATCCGTGACCTACACCACAGCTCATGGCAACGCCGGATCCCTAACCTGAGCAAGGCCAGGGATTGAACCCGCAACCTCATGGTTCTTGGATTCATTAACCACTGTGCCATGATGGGAACTCCTGTATTTTAGATTCTGGTAACAATTCATGCTGTACACAGAATATTCAGCTAAATTAAAGGTAAAGAATGAAGAATAAATGGGCCATCAATGAATGGGCCTGCATTTTCCATCAGCGGGCTTTTCCCCCAGGAATGGCTGCCACGTCAGATAAAAATTCCAAAATGACTCTGTGACTCTCTGGGGAAGAGTCTTGGAGGGAGACACACCAAGGTTGATGGTTAAACTATGGAGCTCCCATTGTGGCTCAGCAGGTTAAGAACCTCATAGTGTCCATGAAGATGTGAGTTTGATCCTTGGCCTTGCGCTATGGGTTAAGGATCCAGCATTGCCACAAGCTGCATGGTGGATCACAGATTCGGGTTGGGTGCTGTGCTGCTGTGGCTGTGGCGTAGACCAGCAGCTGCAGCTCCAATTTGACCCCTAGTCTGGAAACCTCCATATGCCACAGATGAGGAATGAATGAATGAATAAATAAGTAAATACATAAATAAATACTAAAATAAAAGAACCCCAGTGTCATGGAATGGATTATGCTTAGGGCTGTTTGATTATAAGTTTCAAAATCCTAGCTCCCCTAGAATTGGAGAGTGTCATGACTGAAATGAATTGCTAAGTGCAAGCCCTTATTTCAGAGATGACAGGCAAAGGGTCCTCATTCTGCCCTCTTCCCCAGAGCCTGCCAATAGCTAGGACCCAGGACTTCTGCCTCAGAGGTCACTAGCCATTCCTTCACACAGCACCAAATACAGCGATGCTCTACCTTGGAGTGTATAAACTACATTTCAAGTTCCATATATTCCTTCATCCCAATAGGAACTTTCTCAGCAAATTGGGAACCTAAGAGATGAGAAAACGGAATCTCAGGGATGTTGACCGTGTTCTCAGATATTAGTCCTTGGACCCATGGTGTCTTCATCTTTCATTGGGGCCGTTTCCTAAAACACAGGCTCAGGAATATCAGAGGTACGGTGACAGACTTAAAGTACACCCATTCCAAAGCACTGGGTTCTGGTTTAAAGTGAATTTCACCTATTTTTTTTTTCTTTGAGTGTTTTTTGTTTAATTACTGTTGTGGTTGGGTTTCTTTGGCACCTGAGATAATTAGAGAAATAGCAATGACTTCTCTTTTCAGATAGGATAGAACGAGGATGCATTTAAGAACAACACAAGGAGGAGTTCCCGTCATGGCGCAGTAGTTAACAAATCTGACTAGGAACCATGAAGTTGCGGGTTCGATCCCTGGCCTTGCTCAGTGGGTTAACGATCCGGCATTGCCGTGAGCTGTGGTGTAGGTCACAGACACGGCTCGGATCCCGCGTTGCTGTGGCTCTGGCGTAGGCTGGTGGCTACAGCTCCGATTCAACCCCTAGCCTGGGAACCTCCATATGCCACGGGAGAGGCTCAAGAAAAGGCAAAAAGACAAAAAAAAAAAAAAAAAGAACAACACAAGGAGACCCCAACTTCTCCATGAAAACTGAACTCACATTGGACTTGCATCATGTTTTGGATTTTGGTACTATTGTTTCCCTCAGGAAAGGTTGCAAGACAATACCTACTCATAAATATTTATTTGCTCTGCTCAGTCCTGGATATATAATAGGGTGACTGAGTTATGGTCCTTGCCAGGAGAATTTTTATTGTGCTTGCAGAAACAGGAAAACTGTGTACAACAGAATATACACAACACATTATTTTCTTGCGGGTCTTGATGCTTAATGGTGCTCAAACATGAATCTGTAATGAGTTCAGTAACCCACTGCTCCTGGCAAGAATAAAGATGCAAATGTCCACAAACCACATTTTGTTTGGTTTCTGCTAGCTATAGGTTAAAGACTAGTTTTGGAGTCCTGTGCCAAGGAAGGAGGAATGGAAACTGATTTAACTGAGGTAATGGCTAATTTCCTCCCAGCTGGAGAAGACTCTGATTAACAATTGACTTGTAATTGTTTTCTTTATTTACAAATCAAAGGGTAAGTATTAAGACAACTCCTTGGGATTAATAAGTAAAGACAGTGACTTGTATTGCTCAGTGCCTGATGGAAAGTCCAGTCTGGCCTCAATGCCAAGGCTAGAGAAGCTACCCTCTGGTCACGGACACTGCCTCCTGCAGGCCTTGTGGTGGAGTGAGCACTGCCGTGTGTGTTACACAATAAAAAATAAATTAAAAACAATGTTGTCATCTAAAAAAAGGGCCTGAGTCCTCAACTTGAAAGAGCAACTTTTGCTTTCCAGCGGTGAGGACGTCCTTACAAGAACATGCCTCTTGCAAAGGACCTCCTTCATCCCTCTCCAGAAGAGGAGAAGAAACACAAGAAGAAGCATCTGGTGCAGAGCCCCCATTCCTATTTCATGGATGTGAAATGCCCAGGATGCTATAAAACCACCATCGTCTTTAGCCATACAGGTGTAGTTTTGTGTGTTGGCTGCTCTACTGTCTCTTCTGGCAGCCTACAGGAGGAAAGACAAGGCTTACAGAAGGATGCTCCTTCAGACGGAAGCAGCACTAAAGCACCCTAAATCAAGAAGAATGAGAAACAATCCCAATAAACATATTTTGGATACCAAAAAAAAAAAGAACAACTTTTTACTTTTAGAAAGTTTTCTTCTTCATTTACTAGATGTTTACTGTGGCCCTACTATGTGGCAGACATGATCCAGATGCCAGGAATATAACACAGCCATAACCTCCAGGAATAATGGGAAAAGCACAAGGGCCAGAGTGCATGTCAATTGGGGGTTGTGTGATAGCTTAAGGTCACTTTTCTCTGATTCTAAATGCCTCACTCTTAAAATTGTGGATAGGAAAATGTAATTTCAGCTCTGGAGGATTGTTTTATTAAGTCCACATGCATTAGTGATGCTAAATGCAAAACTGACCACAGACTTCACATACACACACACATATATATCAAGAATAAGATGCCTGGACTATATATAAAATAGATAAATAACAAGGACCCATGTATAGTACAGGGTAATATACTCAATACTGTGTACTAACTGATATGGGAAAAAAATCTGAAAAAAAAAAAAGATCTATGTATACCTGATTTACTTGGCTGTACATGTGAAACTAACAGAACTTTCTAAGTTGACCATATTCCGATAAAATTTATTTTTAAAAATAAATTAAATTTAAACATCTTAAAAAAAATTTTTTTTAATTTTTTCCTAAAGAAAAACAAAATAAAGAATGAAAACTCCTCTTGGTTTCAGATATATTAAAGTTACAAAAAAACAAATTAAAAAAAAAAAAAGAATAATGGCGTTCTCATTGATGCTCAGTGGGTTAAGACTCCTACTAGTATCATGATGATGCAGGTTTGATCCCTAGCCTCACTGAGTGGATTAAAGGATCCAGCATTGCCACGTAGGTCACAGCCATGGCTCCGATCTGCCATGTCTGTAGCTGTGGTGTAGGCCGGCAGCTGCAGCTCTGATTCAACCCCTAGCCTAGGAACTTCCACATGCCGTGGGTGTGGCCCTAAAAAGACCAAAAAAAAAAAAAAACAACGATGCTTAGTCTTACTCTTTCCTGTTCTGGTCTATAAAGAGCATAAATATTTTATATATCACAATATTACTTAAACATAAATTTGGTAAAATTAAAAGATATGTAGTGCTTATCTCATGTCACTCTGTGATCTATCTCTGTAAAACTATAGGACCAAAAAAAAAAAAGGATCCTGGGGCTTTGAGAGTTTGAGTGAAATACATTATGGCAAGTGAGCCCAACCCATCTCTTATTAGTCGTGTAACCATGGACAGATCATTAAATCCTAGCTCTAAAATTAGATGAATATTTATTTTAGAGGAGAGAGTAGTAATATACATTAAATGATATTATGGCAATAAATTCCCCGTATAATTCTGTTTGATGGTGTATATTTTTGGGCATACATTAAATGACATTAAAATATATAAAGACAATAAAAGAGAATCACTAATGACAAAAAATCAAAGTCAATGTATGCAGGTATCTTATTTCGGCAATGTGCTTGAAATGCCCAAAAAGAAGTAACGCATTTCTGAGCTAATCTTGTCTTCTAAGAGAGGGTTAAGCTTCAATTTCTCCTAAGCTGGGTCTGACGACTTTGTGGGCTTTGGCATTTTTTTCCTTCTTGAAAGGAAACATGTCACGGGACACTGAAAAGTTATCTACATCAATAGTTCTTTCCTTAATATATAGAAAAAGAATAAAAGAAAGCAAATGAAAATAGCCAGCATAAAAAGAGTCTATAAACTATGTCTTACCTGGAGAGGTATTTATCATATGTGAGTGATTGGCCATGATGGTTTCCAGTTATATAATCTTGTGACTTTGGAATCTGCCTGTTATTTGAACAGTAACTGATTTAAAACATTTTCCAATGATATAGGCGAAATAAATGAGTTCAGAAAAAGTAGGAGGTATCATTCATCTAACTACAAGTTACTCTATGATGGGCTTTACATCGTTAAACATGTTAACATTGATCCGAATGCATTTAATCAGAGTTCAGCAATGCCAGCAATCCCATTAAGCTCAAGAGTCTATAGAAGCTAAATTTTATTAATCAAATGACATTTAAAGTTGCTTTATTTTGTTCTTTATTTCCTTTTTAAGGAAGAACAGATTGCAAACTTGGAGGTTTTCCAGTAATTCAAAATATTCAAGGTCAAATGAGTTGCTACCCACTGATCTGATAAAAAAAGATTTTTAAATTGAGTACAGTGTTTTAGGACATACTTTGAAATAATTAAATACCACATATATTTTGTTCTAAAGGATCAATTAAAATTAGGTGCATTATTAAATTATTATACTATAAGCTCAGTTAATATAAAATTATATTCTAAGATTTAGAAATTCTATTTAATCTTTTACCTTATATTTTAAACAAGAGTTATGGATTATAATAAAACAATGTAATATAGCTTGTATTTTAAACAAGTAATACATGTATATATTTTTTCATAGTCTACTTTATAGTTTAAGATACGCATAACAAAATAAAATACCTTGCCTTTGTAAGTAGTTTCAAAACTTAAAAAAACTATTTATTGGACACAATAGACTCGTATTGTGAAAAGTTTTCTAATGAGTTACTTTTATCCTTTGGGAATTTTAGAAATAAATGAATAGTCCCAAAAAGATGGATATCTAAAATTATTTATGTTGTTAAAGTCATCTAAACAAATAGTGATACTAAACTCAGAAATGTCTTAACTACAATGTAATCTTTGGGGAGATTTTTGACAACCTGGTTCCCAACCCCAGGGCTACTTCAATATTTTCAGGACCAGGACCATAATGCCCAGAGGAAGTATCAGCCCAGCCTTCATGGGGATGGCAGATTTGCTGATTTGCAAGTGATGGGCATGAGCATAAATTTATTCCCCATCTCTTTCCACAAGGTACCATTCAAAATAATGCCATCAGGAGTTCCCATCAAGGTGCAGTGGAAACGAATCTGACTAGGAACCATGAGGTTTGGGGTTCGATCCCTGGCCTTGCTCAGTGGGTTAAGGATCTGGCATTGCCGTGAGCTATGGTGTAGGTTGCAGACACGGCTCAGATCCTGCGTTGCTGTGGCTGTGGTGTAGGCTGGCAGCAACAGGTCTGATTCGACCCCTAGCCTGGGAACTTATATGCCACAGGTGCAGCCCTAAAAAGCAATAAAAACTAAAAAATGAAAAAAAAAAGCCATCTTCTGTCCTAGAATACCAGTTCATTTCTGTAAATTTACACCTTGTATTATTAAATAAGTGGTACTCTATGTAGAGTATGATTTACAAAATTATTAAACATTCAAAAGTCTTTAAAAGTTTTTTTTTGTTTGTTTGTTTGTTTTTTTTGGAAGACACAGCTTTTTAATAGCAGTGAATCAGCACACATATTCCTAGGGGCCACCAAGCACTGATTCCATTGTCTAAAGGGGCAGTTTCCATTGACCTAGGTTATTTTATTTTCAATTTTTTTTTTTTTTTTTGCCATGCCCATGGCATGTGGAAGTTCTCCAGCCAGGGATCTAACCCACAGCACAGAAGTAACCAGAGCCATAGCAGTAACAATGCCAGATCCTTAACTGCTAGGCCACCAGGGAACTCCCGCCTTAGGTAATTTTAGGAATGATATTCAGTTATTGTTCATATTTATTTTTTCTCCTATTATTTCTGGTAGAAAAACAAATATAATCAACTAACTTTACATAGAATGTTAAAAACTTAGCCTCCATAAGTGTTTATTATTCATATTTTATTATTGTTATTGTTGTTGTTAGCTGGTATCCATGTTTTAGTCATGGTATAATACATTTACTCTATTTTCTCACTGCATTCCCTTGCCAGAGAAATGCAGGAGAGAGAAGGGAAATACTATGTATGCAGAATACTATTAAAAGTCTACTGAAGTATAGCCCCCCTGTGTTTATTCTTGCTATTATTATTGTATTGTAGTTAGACATTTATAAGCATTTTTCTCTCTACTGTAATACTAAGTCCATTTGAGCAGAGACCATGTATGTTCATCTGTCTTTTTATGGCCCCTAGGACAGAGCTTCTAGCCCTGAAGTTCAGGAAGAAGATAAAGGGGTGGGAGAGGGGGGAGCATTGAAGGAAACAAAAGGAAAGAAATGGCAGGAAAAATAATAGTCTTCAGATGATAGTCTGGAAAGAATTTTGATTACTTATTTCTGTGTAACAAGCTTCCTTAATATGTAGTTATTAAAAAAAACTTGTTATTTATTTGCTTATGACTTTCAGTTTGCACAGAACTTAGCAGGACAGCTCATCTGTGCTCATTTGTGTTGGCTGAGGAATCCAGGACGGCTTCCCTCATTTCTGGCACCTCAGCTTGATGGCTGGAAAGGCTAGGGGCTGGCTGGGTTACTCCATCTCTCTTTGTATGCTTTCGCCCCCCAAGGCTGCTTTCTCTTCATGGGAACTCTCTCTAGCAAGTTAGTTGTTCTTCTTGGTGGAGCAACATTTTTCCAAAAAACAAAACAAAACAAACCAACAACAACAACAAAAACCCCAGAAATCATAAGACCTCTAAAGACTCAGAACTGAAAATCTCCCAATGTCATTTTTACCATAGTCTATGAGTCAAAGAAAATCATAGGACCAGCGTATGTTTAAAAGGAAGAGTGAAAAACGAATTCTTTGGATGGATAGAGCAGCATATGCATGCAGGTAATGGAGCGGTGGTGAGCAGCCATTTTTGCAGACAATCTACCACAAGAGGTAAAAGCTTATCATTTGAATATGATAGAAAACTATTTCTCAGATTTAACTCAGAAAGTATATTTCTGTGGAAAATCAAACTGCAAGAAATATATTTCCTATGTCATTACTTTTAAAAGAGCACATTAAAATATCTCCTTCAGGAGTCCCTATCATGTCTCAGTGGAAACAAATCTGACTAGAATCCATGAGGACGCAGGTTCGACCTCTGGCCTCACTCAGAGGGTTAAAGATCTGGCATTGCAGATCTGGTAGGTCATAGATGCAGCTAGGATCTGGCTTTGCTGTGTTCTGTGGCAGCTGTAGCTCCAATTCGACCCCTGGCCTGGGAACTTCCATATTCCATGGGTGCAGCCTTAAAAAGAAAAAAAGGGGGGGGGGGCAAAAAAAATATTTCCTTCAATACTTCAGTCTGACCAAAAATCAAATATGGTCAAAAGTTAATCAAATATGTCCTGAAAGTATTTAGGATCATTTTAATAATGTCCAAAGTCACCTATAAACATCTATAAAGTTAACTATAAAGTGTTTTGGATAAACTATGAGTTGCAATTTCCATATCAAGCTAGTCACAAAACTAAGTGGCTAATGATTGTGACTGTGAGCTAATTTATAGACGGTTCATGCATAGTCCTTCTACCTTCAGAACCTTAGCCTATTTTGCTGGAACAGAGAGCTAACTAAAGAGTGTGTTAAAAGGCCATTTTAAATATAATGTCATTTCTTCTCGTTTGACAGATACATTTTAATTAGATTCATTAAAATGAATTTGTGCGTGTATTTACATGATGAAATTTGTAGGAAACCTAAGACACGATAGGAGCTTTCTTTTATTTCTTTCCTCCTTTCTTTTTTAGAGTTCATTGTAACTGAATGAAATTTGGTATATCATTGAAAGGAACTATATACCTCTCGGCTTCATAAAGATTTGAAAATAAATATCATGATAATGCATTTTCTATCATCAAATCAGGATTTCAGTTAGACTGCAACTTCATGATTTTCTTTCATGAGCGCCACTCCAGAGGGTTGAGGAAACATAGCCCCAATAGTACAGGAGATTATTGCCAAAACTTGGCCTCTGTCTACTGGTGGCCAATAGAAACATGAAGATAGTTCTGGGTGAAGGAGAAAAAAATAGCTTTTGTTGCTTTACCAGGCAAAAGGAGGCCACTGCAGGCAAATGCCTTAAAGGCTGTGCCCTCCGTTGGGAAGAATTGCAAGGAGTTTTATGGTAAAAAGGAGAAAGGCATTCGGATAGGAATCAGGATTGGGGCAAACATGCGTTCTTCTTTCTTTGGGGGAATCTCAGTATCAAAGCTGGAGTCAGGAGAGCTCAGTATGATTATGACGGTGGTCTTCCAGGTTATTGCCTAGAATAACAGTATTTGCAAGAAGGGCATATTGATCAGAGATTAGAACAAACTAGGAAAGTTCCTGAAAAACCTCATGTGCTAATAATCCTTAGCCCACAGGCAATCGTTCTTGGGGTGCCTGATCTTTAGCTTATGGGTGATTGTGTTTAGGGTGCATTTAAAGCCAGGGAGAAGGACAAGGAAGGACTCTAAGCTGTTCTATTTTAAAGGTGTCACTTCTGGAGTTCCTGTTGTGGCTAGTATAATGAACCCAACTAGTATCCACGAGGACACAGGTTCAATCCCTGGCCTTCCTCAGTGGGTTAAGGATTCGGGGTTTCCGTGAACTGTGGTATAGGTCGAAGAAGCAGCTTGGATCTGGTGTTCCTGTGGATGTGATGTAGGTCACAGACATAGCTTGGATCTGGCATTGCTATGGCTGTGATGCATACTAGCTTGCAGCTACAGCTCTGATTAGACCCCTAGCTTGGGAACTTCCATATGCCACAGGTACGACCCGAAAAAGACAGAAATAATAATAATAATAATAATCATAATAATAATAATAATAATAATAATAATAATGTAGTCATTTCTAAAAGAAGCATAAGGAATATAACTTCTCTCTTAGGTGTCCTAAGATGCCTACATCATTTTGTGTATCCCTTGAGAGGGAACCAGGATCCTGCCCCAAGGCTGTGCTATGGTTTCTTGTCTGCTCCTCCCTGGTCTCTGCATCCTCTCCCTTCCCTGATCAGAAACTGTCTGACCTTGCCCCTTGGAGCACAGAGAAGGCCATGGACACTGAATGAGGCCCATTTCCTAAAAACAAGAAATGGGGGACCCAGAAAGGCTTATGTTGCCCAGGAGCCCCACAGGGCTCCCTGCTCGGTTACATTGTGAGCAGGGAGATAGATTCATTTCTGGGCATCTGTGTGGGGATAATGAATATTCATTGTGATTTTATTTTAATATTTTTGAGACTATTTAAAAAATAACAAGTAAACTACTTAGATTATTTTAGTTTCTCATTGTATCAAGTGTCTGGTGTTTATTTTGAAAACACGGAAACTGTGCTCACCCAGAGCCTGTTTTTAATGATGTTAAAACGAAAGTAATTAGAAAAGCCTGACCATGCAGTGTGGTCTCTGGTGATATAAATGATTGTTAATGTTTATTCCTGATACAAAAGGATTCTGCAGCTAATCTTGTCCTCTTCACTATTTTTAGAATCCTGGTGCCATACCGTTTATCAGGAAGCTAAGCCTTCATGGTAAAACTTTGTGTAATAACCTCAGATAATTATCTCCCACTTTTGGTAACTAAGCTACTGAACAAATAAAAAAAAAAAAAAATACCATGCTGACAATATAAAGTATTTCTGCTTGGCTGCAGTTGCCCAGAGTATCTGTCACAACGTCTTTCCTCTCAGAGAATTGCCACTAATGTGGCAATCAATCCATCTGTGCTTCTGGTTATTAAAGGAGAACCTGCCAGCTCCTTAATCAATCACCTCGCTGTCCAAGGAAGTGGTGGAGGTGTTGAGGGGAGAGGTGGAGAATTACCTCAGACCTGAGGTTGCTAATCCTCTCTGCAGAGGCGACGCTCCCTAAGAATCCACAGCCTAGGGTGAGTTTCGACTGGTCTCCTTCAATTTTTCCTGTCTTCGGACATGACCTTGAAAACATACCAGATAATTCAGGCAGACCAGGAAGCACCAGCCCACTTCCTCTGAGCTCTTTAAGGTCAGAGGCACTTTCCTTCAAGGTCATGCATTTGATGTGCACGGCTTTCCACAGTTTAAACCTTACACACCTTCTAGATGACTTCTTAACCTGTAAGTTTTCTAAGAATTGAGGAGAGAGAGAGAGAGAGAGAGAGAGAGAGAGAGAGAGTGTGTGTGTGTGTGTGTGTGTGTGATTTAAAGCAACTTCTTTTTATTCAGGAAAGAAGGAAACAACTGTTTTCTTTTTTTTTTCTTTTTTTTTGTCTTTTTTGCTATTTCTTGGGCCGCTGCCGCGGGCATATGGAGGTTCCCAGGCTAGGGGTCTATCGGAGCTGTAGCCACCAGCCTACGCCAGAGCCACAGCAACACGGGATCCGAGCCGCGTCTGCAACCTACACCACAGCTCACGGCAACGCCGGATCATTAACCCACTGAGCAAGGGCAGGGATCAAACCCGCAACCTCATGGTTACTAGTCGGATTCATTAACCACTGCGCCATGATGGGAACTCCAGAAACAACTGTTTTCAAATCTTATTGACTCCTCCATCTGCTTATGATCCCAATCAAGAACTTTGGAAACCTAACTGCTCTTGTCTGGCTCTCACTGTCACTACCCTTCATCATTCATAGAGGGTTTGATCCACTCCAGACGTCAGCACATAATTCTCCCCGTAGGCATCCTCGTTCTCTTCACGCCACACAAACAACCCATTTCTAGTCCTTACTCCTGTGCTCTTGTTTTGTGCCATTCCCCCAACTTTACCCTGTCTTGGAATTGCTTAATCCATTACCTACATAGAATGTATCCTTTCTTCAAAGTTCACCTTGTAACCGAGCAGGGCCCTGTGGGGCTCCTGGGCAACACAAGCCTTTCTGGGTCCCCCATTTCTTGTTTTTAGGAAATGGGCCTCATTCAGTGTCCATGGCCTTCCCTGCGCTCCAAGGGGCAGAGTCAGACAGTTTCTGATCAGGGAAGGGAGCAGAGGCCAGGGAGGAGCAGACAAGAAACCATAGCACAGCCTTGGGGCAGGATCCTGGTTCCCTCTCAAGGGATATGTATAAAGACATAGGCATCTTAGACACCTAAGAGAAAATTATATTCCTTGTGCTTCTTTTAATTTTTTTTTTTTTGTCTTTTCTAGGGCCGTACCCGCGGCATATGGAGGTTCCCAGGCTAGGGGTCTAATCCTAGCTGTAGTTGCCGGCATACACCAGGGCCATAGCAATGCTGGATCCAAGCTGCATCTGCAACCTACACCACAGCTCACGGCAACACTGGATCCCCAACCCACTGAGCGAGGCCAGGAATCGAACCACGACCTCATGGTTCCTAGTCAGATGCGTTAACCACTGAGCCACAACAGGAACACCCATTGTGCTTCTTTTAGAAATAACTACTTTAAGACTGAACAGCTTAGAGTCCTTCTTTGTCCTTCTCTCTGGCTTAATTGCACCCTAAACACAATCACCCATAAGCTAAAGATCAGGCACCCTGAGCACGAGTGACGGTGGGTTAAAGATTATTAGCAGATGAGGTTTTTCAGGAATTTTCCTAGTTTGTTCAAATCACTGATCGATATTCCCTTTTCACAAGTACTGTTATTCTAGGCAATAACCAGGAAGACCACCATCCATGATCATGCTGAGACCCCCTGACACCAGCTTCAATGACGAAGACTCCCCCAAAGAAAGAAGAATGCATGTTTGCCCCAATCCTGATTCCTATCTGAAAACCTGTTTTTCTCCTTTTTACCATAAAACTCCTTGCAATTCTTCCCAATGGAGGGCACAGTCTTTAAGGCAATCGCCCGCGGTGGCCTCCTTTTGCCTGGAAAAGCAACAAAAGCTATCTTTTTCTCCTTCACCCAAAACTGTCTCCATGTTTCTATTCAGCACCCGTGGACAGAGGCCCAGTTTTAGCAACAACCTCAGTCTCTCTGACATCACCGTTTCCTGGAGCATCACAGCCCCCTCTCCCATAACAATATATTTTTTTCCTGAGCTAAAGCGACTGAAGTCAGTTTAATAAATGACTATATAATGGCTTATCTAAGATTTTTATGACGTTGGGTCTGTCAGTTTGTTTTGAATAGTTACAGAATTTTGAAAAGTGAAATTGAAAACCTCATCCTTGTGACATATATCAGAAAGGTAAGGGCCCCGGTGAGCTCTAACTCTTCCTGATTGACTGATTTTGTTAGAGCAGGCAGGTAGCTAGGAATGTGCAGAGAAGGGGGTGTGCACAGGCCAGGTGGCAGGAAACCAGGCATCTTGTAAACAGCGGGGGTCCTTGGGCAAAGAAAAGCAGGAACCCCTGGACTGACAGGAAACCACACATTTGGAGATGATAAGTGTCCTGAAGACCAAGATAGGTGGGAAAAGGCAGGCATCTCTGGTGTCCAAATGTAACCTTTTGCTCATTATGCCCTCATTACAATAAAATTAGCCTTGCAGATAAGAAGTTCCCATCATGCCCTGAGACCAGGCCATTTCCAATCAAGGCTGAATAAGGACAAACATCCCACCTCCCCTCAGGAAGGTGGAACCAGGGTGAAGATCAGGGCATATGACCCCTAGACTCCTCCTTCCTGATGAATATTCCACCCCTTCATTTCTACACCCCACATAACAGGCTTGCCAAAGAAACTCAGGGCAGCTACTCACCTATCTGCCTGCTCTCCTTTTGAGAGCATATTATCACTTAAGTAAATCCTCACTTTACTTTCTTGACCTCCCTGTCTCATTGCTGAATCATTTATGGGATGAGACAATACATTTTCTTTCACCAGGAACAATTTCTGCCAGTCACAGAGCAGTTAACATGGGTTCAATCTCTTCTTCTCACTATATGAGATTCCACAATTTATGCTGAAGTGAAAAATGTTTTTCTCCTATAAGGCAGATGAGATGAGGGTTTTTAAATGTCTATTAGACAGAGCTCCTATAAGATCATTTGGGCATGTTTGTTTATGTTATTTTGTTTGCTACTGCTGTGCTTCTCTAATATTTCCTAGACAGACTTGTTTTGGTTAATTGAAATTCCTATCCCATTATTGGTATGAAAGCATTTCAGTGATTGGAACATCATAACTCTATCTTCTACTCAAAAACAAAAAAAACCCAAAATTTTTTTCTGGAGTCCCTGTGGTGGCTCAGCGGTAACAAACCTGACTAAGTATCCATGAGGATGTGGGTTTGACCCTTGGCCCTCCTCAGGGGGTTAAGGATCTGGCATTGCTGTGGCAGTGGCATAGGCCAGACCCTCACCTTGGAACTTCCATAGGCTGCAGGCATGGCCCTATTAAAAAGGAAAAATATATATATGTATTAGATTTTTTTTCTGTTGCTTATGGATAACAAGTTGGGATAAGGATTGCTTCTTTGCAATATCCATGATTTATGATTCCCTAGTTCTTATTCATTTTTTCTGTTCTGATCAGTTCTCTAATTATACGAAGTACCATAGAAAATGAGCAAAAATCATCCTTTAATATAATACTGTCTCTAGCAGGAACACTTCATTCCAGGACATTATAATATGGGAAGGAAGAAGTTTATGAAAAATGCAGTTGTTATTCCTCCCTAAATAACACTCTTTGATATAAGAACCCAATTTGAATTGCTTTTTAAAAAATTAGAATATTTCTAATAGCAATAGACAAATTATACCACCAAACTTAAAGCTGCCCCAAAGGCTGTCATTTTTATGCCGGACTTAAAAATATTTCATATTGCTTACTTTTAGGAAATTAATAGCTGTTAAAAGTAATTGTTTCAGGAATTCCTATTGTGTCTCAGCAGTAGCTAACCCCACTAGTATCCATGAGGATGCAGTTTCGATCCCTGACCTCGATCAGTGGGTTAAGGATCCGGCGTTGCCATGAGCTTGGTGTAGGTCACAGACACAGCTCAGATCCCAAATTGCTGTGGCTGTGGTGTAGGCTGGCAGCTGCAGCTCTGATTCAACCCCTAGCCTGAGAATTTCCATATGCCACAGGTGCAGCCCTAAAAAGACAAAAAAAAAAAAAGCAATTGTTTTATAAGTGTAACTGACAGCCTTACTGAGAATGGATAATAAAATAGGTAGTGGATCACTAGCCTTGTTTTTTGGGGTATGAGACCCAGTTAACCACATGCCAAGATGTCTACAAATTGAAATTGATTGGCAGCAAATTGGTATATGAAGGGACAAAGAAAGCTCATTTGATCAGAAAATAATGTTACTTATGTGAGAATTAACATGTCTTTTCTATCAAAGGAAATCTTGGTTACTCCCTCTTGCTCTGGTTTCGACTGAGATGCTCTCCTGCGACCCCTTCCTCTCTCCCTCTTCTCCCAGCAACAGTTTGTTTGGATTAGCCAACCAAGAAGAATGTGCACCCTGACCTGACCAATGGGAAGGTGACAGGTACATTACCTGTGTTAGGGATAAATAGGGAGGGTCTTTTCTTCTTTGAGCATGTTTTTTGAGTTTCCACTTCTGCAGAAGTAAAGAGGCTTGTCAAGACCTCCCCGTGTTCATGTATCTCACTTTCCGACACTGATGATCCGAGCCATTCTCCACCATTTCCACATTCAAGTGGGCCAGCATTTGAGCAGAAGGAGTTCTTGGTATTGACTAGGAATTACTGCAAAATAAATACAAATGTTGCATGAAGGGTGACCCCTTCCAGAGCCCAAGAATGGGCTCTTGTCTAACACTTGGAAATGAATTGTCCAAGATGACACACATGCTGACAAAGCAAGAGACTTTATTGGAAGGGGTGCCCAGGCGCAGCAGGGTAGGGGAGCCCAGGAGAACTGCTCTGCCACATGGTTGCAGTCTCTGGTTTTATGGGAATGGGGTTGGTTTCTAGGTTGTCTCTGGCCAAGTCACCTCAGCCCATATTTTATCCAGTTCAGGGTCCTTCTCATTGGCATGAGCACCTCTCAGCCAAGAGGGATTCCAGCTCCAAGGATCCTGGGAGGTTGCTTGTCTCCTTCCTCCTACTGGCCCCTCCCAAACCCTCCTGGTTAGTCTTCAGGGCAGCACAAAGTTCCTTATCAGGACCTCCTGTAGTGAGACAACTCTTGCAAGGGGCTATTGTTGTGCTTGGCCAAGGTGGGACATTTTCGCCAATGGTCCCCTAAAAGGAATGTTATTGAAAGTGGCATCTGGCTGCACTGCTTGCTGCTCTAAAGCCAATATAGAGGCAAGGTTGGTGGAAAGGAAAGTTTGCTTTGTTTCAGAGGGGGGCAAGGGGTGGGGCAGTGTGGAGGGGGGGTAGGCGAACTCATGTCCCCCTGACAAGCAGTGGGAAAGAGTTTTTATACATGAAAGGAGGGCGCTACAGGCCGAAACAGTACCATCAGCTCTGACAGTCATCTTGAAATTGGTCCTGCAGTGGTCTGACCAACATCATCTTGATTGTTTTAAGTACAGTTTCCAGTTTCAGGGTCCATTTGTTCCCATGTCCTTGAACCTCATTCGTAGAAGTGTGGCAGCTTATGTCAAGGCTACAGTCTGGTCATCTGGTAGTTAATTTCTGCCACCTGGTGGGGTTGTCAGTAGCTACAGGACAGACAGCTCACAGGATATGGCTCAGAACATTATCTATGGCCCTTGAGAAAGAACTAAAAGTCTCTGACTTTATTTAATATCTAAACTATTATTAGTTGGTCTAATTTGACTGTTTTCCTTTGCTTCTGTATTTTCTCACTTCTTTGATTAAACTTATTTGTTGGCTAAAGGTTTTCTACAGACAAAAGGCAGGAGGAGGACATGGTGGGGGTCGGTGGGGAGAAGGTCCTGCTCTGTTTCAGAAAAACTTTGGACAATGGAGATTTAACTAGGCTTTTCATCCCCCCACCACAGCAATGTGCTTATTCTGAACTCTGTCCCCTTCTGACTCCTCGCCATCCATGACATCAAAGTATGCTCTTCCCCAGCTTCAGACTCAGTACCACTATGGCTCTTGAAAGCCCGACGACTGGTTGTGTCAATAGCCTCAGTTTAAAATTAACCTTAGAGGAGTTTCCGTTGTGGACTCAGTGGTTAACGAACCTGACTAGCATCCATGAGGATGCAGGTTTGATCCCTGGTCTCGCTCAGTGGGTTAAGGATCCAGCGTTGCCATAAGATGTGGTGTAGGTTGCAAACACAACTTGGATCCCGTGTTGCTCTGGCTGTGGTGTAGGCTGGCGGCTACAGCTCTGAGTCAACCCCTAGCCTGGGAATCTCCATGTGCCTCAAGTGCAGCCCTAGAAAAACAAAAAGACAAAAAAAAAATTTTTAATTAAAAAAAAATAAAATTAACCTAAGACTCCATGACTGAGCCCATCACTCAGTCCGAGTAGCAGTGTTCCCTGCAGTTCTCCTTAACCATTTTAAACAGTTAAAATCTGTGTTAAGACAAGCTCTGCTTCTTCCTGCGATGGCTTTGGGGCACCTGCCTTCCTTTTTTTCTCAGACATCTTACTTCCTTGTCTATTAGATATTGTTCTGCCTGTTTCCCCCATCTTGTGCCATAATTTCAACAGATAGATAAGTTTATCTCTAACGCAGAAGCGTGCCTCTGAAGCCATTTTTAAAAAATCTTACTCCCCGAAGCGGGGATTTTATTAGTTGGTGCAGATACTCACTATAGTTTTAGGCACAGGTGGGTACCTGGGTGGCTGGTTTCCACTCCTACATTCTGCCTTCCTGATTAAGGCCCCATTTCTGGAATGATGGCAGAGAACTTCCAGCGATGATGCTGCTCCCTGTGAATGATAAAATGATCTCACTTTATGGTATTTCCTACTAGTCAGTGGAAAAATGCCAAAACAATTCTTTTCTTTTTCTTTTCTTTTACACAGAGGAACAAATACACATGAGGATGGAGGAAGTGGGAACTTTAGAGAAGACCGCCTTTGATCTATCAGACATCTTCCTATGTGAAGTGAATATAAAACAATTCGTTTGTTAAGGACTGAGGCAACGGCCTCTCCATCCTATTCGGAATGTCTCTGAAAATTTAATACTCTCAATAAGAGACCCAAACTGTTCACTTAACAGGGCAAACACATACCTCTGAAATGAATTTTCTCACAAGATGTCCAGGGGACGATCATAAGATACTTTTTTGTCTATTTGTTGCTCATGGGAGGAGGAGAAATTGAATTGTTCTTTCTTCTACTTTGCTTGCTGAAGTTTGTGTGAACATCTGTCAGATTCTGTAGTCATTTTCATGCTGTTTCACGGGCGTGTAGATCTAATAATGCCTATTCAATATTAACTCATTCTCTCTTTTATATTGGTACAGAGGGATCTTCTGCAGACAAAATTGCTATTTTTCACCAACACTTATATCTTAGAAAAAAATTGTAAAGGTTTTCTAATTTAAGAAACATAAAAAATTATATGAATTTTTGTTGACTTGTATTTAAATGCATACTGAGTGCTTTAGAAATATTATCTCTTCCTTTCTTCCTTTTTTTTTTTTTTTTGGCTGTACCCATGGCATGTGGAACTTACTGGACCAGGGATTGAACCCAAGCCACGGCAGTGATAATGCCTGATCCTTAACCACTGGGCCACCAGAGAACTCCTGTATTTACTTATACTTATAAGAAATGTTGTCTATCTAAATAGATTAGCAGACTTTCTAGAGAAAAACTGAATATATTTGGTCAAAAATAAAATTACTTTAGGTTCAGGACATCAAGCTTTAATAACACTGACAAACTAAGGATTTTTTTTTTCCTAATTGGTATTAAAAGCCTAGAAAGCCCTGCCTTCCAGTCCTTAATATTTGATCACTTTGATCCTTATTACATATTCAATTCAAGCTCTATCTCTTCTGAGAAGACTTTCCAGTCCACCCTAAGCTGCTTGATTACTTCTCTTCCGTAACTTTTAAAACACATGTTCCCTCAATCTCCAATTTGACATTAATTATATTAAGACCTTGCATTAATTTTCAAGTCTTTATCATATCCCAAGTAACAACAGAACTGGCTTAAAGCAGGGCTGTTCGGGGAGTTCCTGTCATGGTGCAGTGGTTAACAAATCCGACTAGGAACCATGAGGTTGCGGGTTCGATCCCTGGACTTGCTCAGTGGGTTAACGATCCACAGTTCCTGTGAGCTGTGGTGTAGGTTGCAGACGTGGCTCGGATCCCGAGTTGCTGTGGCTCTGGCGTAGGCCGGTGGTCACAGCTCTGATTCGACCCCTAGCCTGGGAACATCCATATGCTGCAGGAGCGGCCCTAGAAAAGGCAAAAAAAAAAAAAAAAAAAGGCAGGGCTGTTCTCTACCGTGTCTCTATCCCACGAGGCCTTGCACAGAGCAGGTGATTGTAACAGAGGAGAAAACATCTGAAAACTCGACTTTTCAGCCCATTTACTTCCATAATATTTCTCCCTTGTCCTACATTCTACCTCTGGATTTAAATATGTTCAGAGAAATCTTTTCAGAGAGGCAATCACTAATTTTCACTGACTAGTCTCCTTACTGGCCCAGCCTTTAAGAGAAGATTAACATCCAAAGATATGAATGAAATTATTTCTAACTGTAGCCTCTCCTCTGTAATGAGAAATTTAAGACTTTGAAATAAGCAGAGAGGATTCCTGGGTATTCTTTCAGTGGAATGTTAGAGCCTCCAAAGATGATCTGAGGGAGTTCCCATCGTGGTTCAGTGGGTTAAGAACCTGACTAGTGTCCATGATGATGCGGGTTCGATCCCTGGCCTTGCTCAGTGGGTTAAGGATCAGGCGTAGATGAGCTGTGGTGTAGGTCGCAGACGCAGCTTGGGTCTGGCGTGTCTTAGACCCCTAGCCTGGGAACCTCCATATGCCGCAGGAGCGGCCCTCAAAAAGGCAAAAAAAAAAAAGACAATAAATTAAATAAATAAATAAATAAAAAGTAAAACTAAACAGGTGAAATTACTTATATTTTAATCTTTTATTAAAATGTAGTTGATTTATGATATTGTCAATTTCCGCTGTACAGCAAAGTGACCTAGTCATATATATATATATATATATATATATATATATATATATACACACACGCACACATTCTTTTCCTCATATTATGTTCCATCATGCTCTATCACAATAGATTAAATATAGTTCCCTGTATTTTACAGTAGGACCTCATTGCTCTTCGATTCTAAATGGAGTAATTTGCATCTGTTAACCTCCAAATCCTAGACTATCCCACACCCTCCCTGCCCCTTGGCAAACCACACATCTGTTCTCCCTATCTGTGAGTCTGTTTCTGTTTTGTAAATAGTTCATTTGTGCCACATTTTAGCCTCCACATATAAATTACTTAGGAGATAACTATTGAATCACCACTGCAACATATAAAATTTTTGATATATTTTTACCTTCTATACTTCATGCTCTGTCTTTGAAATTTGGCATCTCTTTTATCCTTAAAGCACAAATCAGTTTGATCAGCCACATTTCAAGTGCTCAAGAAGGACAGGTGGCCTGTGGTCACTGTATTGGGCAGTGCAGCTCTGGTTGTGCAGACAGCACACAAGAGTGTAAAGATATATGTACAATATTTAATTAGTTTCAACTATTTGTTCCACTGAATGTGAGACCTTCTCACCCAACGTGAGAGTGCCTGCCCTGTGTTTTAAAATATCCCAGGGTTGAAAAATTAGTTTCGTGTACTTCAGATTAGTTTCTCAGATCCACTGAATTCATTTCTTTGTCGTCTAACTACATTAACTCATCCACACAAGCGGAGAATCTGTTGTCTTGCAAAGATCAAACATTGGAAATACAAAATTTAAGCTTCAGAGGTATCTAGCACTGCAGCCCCTAGTCACATAGGACTATTTAAATGTAAATTAATTCAAATTAAATAAAATTAGAAGTCCAGTTTGTCAACCACACTAACCATATTTCAACATTCAATAGCTAGTGGCACATAATCAGGCAATGCAGTAAAGAACATTTTTGTCTTCTCAGAAAGTGCTATGGGACAAAACTGCTTTAGACAGTCATAGCATAAATTAGCTCAGTAAATTTAGAGAGTAGTAAGGGTTTTTTTTTTTAACCTTAATTTGCTATTTTTCTTAATGTTGGAAAGGAAAACATGCATTTTAAATGCCTTGTCAATAGCCTCTCTAAAAGAAATGTTGGCTTATATAACATGGACTTTTCTGACTTCCCCTGTAATATTCTGTTAGTGTTGCCAAGGGTTTATTTAATTAATTTGTAAATCACATTGAGAGCTCCGTTCCCAAACTGCAATGAATCTGCCAATTCTTTTAGTGTTACAATTCAAAAAATCATTTTTTTAAAGAATCTAGAACAAAGCAAGAGGTGAGAAGTTGCAGCCGGTCATCATCTTGAAATCAATTTGATTTACTTCTTGCTTTTGTTGCTCCTGCAGGTAGTTTGATTTTAATTGTCCTGAAACCTGCTTTCATTACCTTTTTAATGATTCTGTAACACCATTAATGAGACTCTACCCAAAGTTCTCTAAAAGGCTTTCGCTGCTTTTATTACCTTATCTTCTCATGATAGAGCCTCTGTACAGTCTAAGTGTTAGACTTTATTGTTTTCCATCAAGTTTTAATGTTTCAAGGTCACTGTGAGAAGTGAAACCATTTCTAGTTGACGCTGGACCATTTTTGAATGAGGAATGCATCATACCTATAAAGTATCCTGCCAGGTGCATAAGGATTGCTTTTTCCATACATGAAAATATTGTTACAGGAGCTATTTGTTTCTTTTTCAACTGTGTTTTGTGGCCTGTTCACTTAATTATTTTGCTCCTGCTCAGAGATTCTTTCCAAAATGCCTCCTATTAATTTTCCATATTAAATTATGTCCCTTTCCTTCTGACCAGTTTTTAGCTCGGATCCAAATAGCTCCACTGCCAGTAAAGTCTTTGAATAACCTAAAACATAATGACAGACCAACAAAAATCCAGTTATTATAAACTGTTTCAAGTGGTTATGACAGAAAAGGAAGAATGAAATAGTAGTCTGTGATTAATTTCTACCAATTTAATAAGAAGTGGAATATTGGACTTCCCGTCGTGGCGCAGTGGTTAACGAATCTGACTAGGAACCATGACGTTGAGGGTTCGATCCCTGCCCTTGCTGAGTGAGTTAAGGATCCGACGTTGCTGTGAGCTGTGGTGTGGGTTGGCAGCTACAGCGCCGATTCGATCCCTAGCCTGGGAACCTCCATAGGTTGCGGGAGCAGCCCTAGAAAAGACAAAAAAAAAAAAAAGTGGAATGTTGACATGTACAGATGTTTCTAGTTTAGTTGTCTTATCACAGATGAACACAGGTTTTCCTCTCTCTGTGATTGTATATATACAGATAATTATGAATACATTTCCAAAAAAAGCAAATATTTTTAATAAAGGAGAAAAATGGAAATCAGTGAAGCTGTGACCAAAATAGTGGTGCTGATCAGAACCAGGGGCAGGCAACATATCCAGACAGAAAACGGGCCCAAAAGCGTGTCATGAAATGATGGCTTCACAAATGTCCTGTGAAAACCGCTAAAAGGTGTGTAGATGCAAACTATTTGACTCTTGGGATATAACACCAGGGTACTGCTACCAATCATGAGGAGGTGCAATTAAAGCATAACCAAATTAATGTCCTTCATGGAAAACACAGAAAACACGCAGGACAGAGACAAAAATCGATACAGAAGCAGAGAAGTGGGGACTCAGGTTAGAACATGATACATTTTCATGTTGAGAAAGGGGCCCTGCACGATAAAGGTCTCCATGGATATAAATCATCTTGAGTTGCTAATCTGCCTTGTGTCTTAAATCCAGAATCATTTGATCCTCAATCCAGAAGGTATATGGCTTGAGACATCTTCCTGTAGAACGATAAATATTACTCTAACTCAGTAGTAGTATAAATATTTATATAACCCTAAGAATATGGGGAATGAATAGTAATGAAATTAATAAAATGTACCAATAATTAATAAAATAATAATTTCATACTAGGTTAAACATAAGGATAATAGTGAGTTTTGTAATCACTAAAATGATGGGCATGTTTTCTCTGTATGCTTTTTTAAAGTTGTTTTTTCCAATTTTATTTTACATTTTTTATTTATATTTATTTATTTATCTTTTTAGGGCCCCCCCTCGGAACATGAATGTTCCCAGGTTAGGGAGCAATCCGAGCTGTAGCTGCCAGTCTACACCACAGCCACAGCAACGGCGAGATCCGAGTGGTGTCTGCGACCTACACCACAGCTCACGGCAACCCCGGATCCTTAACCCACAAAGCAAGGCCAGGGATAGAACCTGTGTCCTCACGGATACTAGTCAGACTTGTTTCTGCTGAGCCGCAACGGGAACTCCTTTATTAATTTTTTAAACTTTTTTTTTTTTTGGCAGCACCTGTGGCACGTGTAACTTCCCCAGGGACAGGGACCGAAACTGCACCACAGCTGTGGCAACACTGGATCCTTAACCCACTGCACCACAAGGGTACTCCCTGTTTTCTGTGTGTTTTATAGGTGTTTAACAACTTTTTTAAAAAGCCATGCAAAAACCTTAAATTTATTAACATGATCTGGGAAGTCATTCTCAGTTTTAACTCCATATTACAATCATTTGGGAAAATTGTAAAAACTATCATATGAGCCAATTAAATCAAAATCTCTGGAGTTGGGGCAGAGCTTTGTTTTTTCTTTAAAGCTGCTCACATAATTTTACTGTGCAATTGGGTATGATAGGCCCTTATTTAGAGGGATCTGACTGTTTATGCTTGCAGCAAATTTTTATCTGTTAAATAGTATTTGATTTATGAGATGGACACTATACTGAATTTGTTTATGAGTGGTAATGTTAAATACTGAAAAACATTCATAGTTGGAGCATTACACAAACTATAAAATAGTAGGGAGTGTTCCCCATACTCAAAAGTCCCTTTAGATTAAAAACTCTAGTCACATATCCAGGATGTAACTGGAAATCTATCCGTCTTATTTTGAGGGGCCTTCCATCATGATTTCAAGCCTTTAAACCAAAATTATGAGATTGAATTTCACAAGTAGAAAAAAAAAATCACGTATATTATATGGTAAGACAGATAGAAGATGATAAATGATCGATAAATAGATGGGCAGATACATATAAGGTATAAATTCTTTTATATTAGGTAGTAACTAAAAGTGGCTAATATGGGGTGATGGATGAAGAGTGGTAGCTGGATGGAAAGAGCTCTCAATGATGAGATAAAAATTTTACAACATTCACTTTGATACCGTTGCTGTATATGGAACTGTTATCATGTAATTGATTAAATTAAGGTGCTAATATATTTTGGACAGGAAACTGTCAATCTGACTTAAACATATTAGGAGGGTAGAATATTATGGACCAGATGGATGGATATACATGTGTGTTTACAGTGATGTGTGTGAATGTGTGTGAGTTGGGAAGATGGGAGATTTTAGATTTCCTTTGAAATATCTGAACAGAATCCACAAGATGAGGAGCTAGAGATAGACAGAAGATGAAATTAAAGGAAGGGAGTACCTCCTGTGGCTCAGCAGGTTACAAACCCGACTAGTATCCATGAGGATGTGGGTTCAATCCCTGGCCTAGCTCAGTGGGTTAACATCCAGCGTTGCTGTGAGCTGTGGTGTAGGTTTCAGATGAAGCTTGGATCCTGCATTTCTGTGGCTATGGCGTAGGCCAGGAGCTATAGCTCCAATTTGACCCTTAATCTGGGAACTTCCATATGTTGCAGGTTTGGCCTGAAAGAAAGAAAGAAGGAAGGAAGGAAGGAAAAGAAAGAAAGAAAGAGAGAGAGAGAGAAAGAAGGAAAAGAAAGGAAGAAGGAAAAAGAGAAAGAAAGAAAAGAAAGGGAAGGAAGGAAGGAAGGAAGGAATTGTTGTCTTTTAAACCTACACCAAGTGAATGAAGTAGGTAAGACTGCATGATGTACACAATGTGCAGCTGAAAAATAAACACTTTGAACCTGAACATAGTCTTATTCCGGAATAAAAAATAACTGTGTGCTGGACAAGATTCCAACTATTTTGTGCTGATATTTTACTTTATATAAGTCTGCTGGAGGAATTGAAAGGTAAGAATATTTAAAACGTCTGCAGTGAGTTGTTAAACCCAAACTAAGTAATGACCAATAAATCTCTTTGATTTCTTTTTTTTTTTTTTTGCTCTGCTTTTATTAAGGGTAAAATTTTTTGGAGACTTTAAGTATATTTCATATTCTGGATGATGGCAGGAAAATAAATTATTCAAAGCGGTTATTGGGGAGAACCTCTGGCTGCTTGAGGATATCCTGTTTTTCCACAAGGTAATTTCTACTTTATTTGCCATATCTTTATGAAATATTTAACAGATGCTTTAGAGCTATTCTCAGGTGCTTGGTAATGAGTTTCGTACATTTCCGAGCCGCTGGAGTAACATCTCACTATTTGAAAAGAGAGGGGTTGTGACAATGGCATGAATGCCATAATAACAAATCCGTCACTTGTCATATTTCACCAAACCTGAGAACATTTAGGAAAGATAGGAATCTTAATTCCTTAGCTTTTTTTGACATGAAGCTTAAGATATTTAGAAGTGTTGAAGAAAAAGAATTTCAGAGTTCATCAGATTACTGTCCTATCTCCCAAACCAGAGAGAGATTGATGCTATTTGGATTATTTGGAAAGGTAAGTGATTATAGAAAACTCAAAGTTGTTCACACACACACACACAATGAACTATTACTAAAAGTATTTTTTAACTAATCAAAATTAACTTCTTAAAGTATTTACTTTTTAAGCAAATAAGCCTTCAAATAATTTTACTATTTACATGGTCCTGTGATAATGTGACAAGGGTTCATTTATTACAACATCTTGGGAGGCTTTTTTTTTCTTTTTATGGCCCCACGTGCTGCAGCTTATGGAAGTTCCCAGGCTAGGGGTCCAATCGGAGCTGCAGCTGTGGCCTACACCACAGCCAGGGCAACACCAGATCCAAGCCACATCTGCAACCTACCTTGCAGCTTGCAGCAATGCCAGATCCTAAACCCACTGAACAAGGCCAGTGATCAAACTTGAATCCTCAGAGAAACAGTGTTGGGTTCTTAACCCACTGAGCCACAATGGGAATTCCTTGGGAGATGGTTTTTTGTTTGTTTGTTGTCTTTTTAGGGCCGCGCCCACGGCATATGGAGGTTCCCAGGCTAGGGGTCCAATCGGAGCTGTAACTGCTGGCCTACAGCACAGCCACAGCAATGCCAGATCTGAGCTGCGTCTGCAACCTACACCACAGCTCACATCAATGCCTGATCCTTAATCCACTGAGCGAGGCCAGGGATAGAACCTGCAACCTCATGGTTCCTAGTGGGATTCATTAATGACTGAGCCACAACGGGAATTCCCCTTGGGAGATATTTTGTAATGTTATTTTGCATGGGGATTCATGAGTGGCAGAGAAAGTGTTTACATATGTTTTGGTGAGAGTGTAGCAGAGACTTCTTTCCCCGTGGCTGACCAAGTGCTCCATAACCCGAGGATCCTGGCTCTATGAAGCTGCAGGAAGGTGCAATTCCTTCTTGCAATTCACAACCCCCACCTCTCCCTCCAAATCTGTCCACTTAGCTCTCAATGCTTTAAAATGAGACTCGGAAAAATTCCCCATTTTGTTCCTTCCGTTCTCCCCATCCCCCATCACATCACGAGACATTGGTGATTCTTGTCAAGATACCTAAAAAGAATGAGTTCTTCAACATCTGTTCTTCAAATATGACAGAGTATTCCTAAGAAATTTACCCTCCAAGTATGTCATCTCTAGTTGAGTAATTATCTGTGATGCATAAAGCAGGAGAAACGTAAGCTGGGCAAAGTTGGAAAAGCATATTTTAGGATATTGATTAACACTAGCAGTATCTTAATTAAGCTGAGTGGAGATCTGAACGAGGATAACAACAAGCGCCTTAATCCTAGACCTTTTGTTCTACAGCTCAGCAAAACTTGAAAGCAAGAGAATCACTGCTGAAAGTCCAAACGGTATAGCAAGGGATGATTATATCCAGTCATTTTCTTTTCCCCCTCAGTGTTGATAAAGTCAGTGAAACTTTAAGAGTAATAAACTTATTAATAACAGAGTCCATGATATGAATGTTAATAACAGAAAAAAAGTGTAACTCGGAGTTCCTGTCATGGCTCAGTGGTGAACGAATCCGACTAGGAACCATGAGGCTGTGGGTTCGATCCCTGGCCTTGCTCAGTGGGTTAAGGATCCGGTGTTGCCATGAACTGTGGTGTAGGTTGCAGATGCGGCTCGAATCCCGAGTTGCTGGTTGCTGTGGCTCGAGTAGTCCGGTGGCTACAGCTCCGATTCAACCCCTAGCCTGGTAACCTCCATATGCAACGAGAGTGGCCCTAGAAAAGGCAAGAAGACAAAAAAAAAAAAAGTGTAACTCAATATTTCCTTATATTCTATGAAATGCTAATTGATGTAAAACTAAAGCTTAGAAATAACAGCTCCTCATTTTGATTATAGTGTAAGATAAACTCTTTATACTGATTCTATGTAATTGATTCTTATACACACTTACATTGGGTACTGCAATTGTTTCTTTACTCCAATTTAAAAATCATACTCTTTTTTTTTTGGTCTTTTCTAGAGCCACATCTGTGGCATATGGAGGTTCCCAGGCTAGGGGTCTCATTGGAGATGTAGCCGCCGGTCTACACCACAGCTCACAGCTCACAGCAACACCGGATCCTTAAGTGCTGAGCGAGGCCAGAGATCAAACCTGCAACCTCCTGGTTCCTAGTTGGACTCGTTAACCACTGAGCCAAGACGGGAACTCCTAAAAATCACACCCTTTAGTCCGAGGCTGGCATTCAAAACAAAACAAAACCCTCCAAGATGTATTTGATTTTTATCTTAATTTTTCATTTGTTTTTCTCTTTCAAATTGAGAGATTACCTATGGTTGCCTGGATTACATTTCTCTTAACTTGAAATGAACTGAAGTATCTGACCAGTTAATAACAGAGGCCCTGATGAAGCCTAAAAACAACAGCTGAATAAGGGTCTACTTTAGCCTTAATATGAATCAAGGTCAATGCAGAACATTCAGGGGCTCTGTACACAAGTGCTTTGAGGAGGAAAGAAACGTGAAATTTGACCTTCAAGCTTTATCCTTTTCCTCTGTCTTGAGAGTGGAGAAGAGTTCATCAGATTATTGTCCCATCTCCCAAACCAGAGAGAGAGACTGACACTATTTGGATTGCTTGGAAAGATAAGTGGTTATAGAAAACTCAAAGTTGTATACACACACACACACTGAATTAGTACAAAAAATATTTCTTTAACGCATCAAAATTAACTATATCTCCAAAAGGGAATAAAAAATCACAAAGACTATTGAGGTATTGATGGTTATTCCCAGTGCACAGGTAAATTCAAAAAAGGCAGATTGAAAAAAACCAAAGATATGGATTCTTTAAAATGGTAAATATTCTACCAAAAAAATATGGACAGTTCTCTGACCTAAATACACACACACACATGCAGGGGCTGTGGTGTGCTGAAAGTAGCTTGTATGGCTCACTAGACCTTTTTTTTTTTTTTTTTTGGTCTTTTTTTTCTTTTTAGGGCCGCACCTGTGGCATATGCTAGGAGTCTAATCAGAGCTGTTGCTGCCGGCCCACTCCAGAGCCACAGCAACGCCAGATATGAGCCGAGTCCTTAACCCACTGAGCAAGGCCAGGGATAGAACCTGAAACCTCATGGTTCCTAGTCAGATTCGTTTCCACTGCACCACAATAGGAACTCCCTAGGCCTGATTATTAATTACTCAGACATTTTCAAACTAGTGGTTAAACTTTTGATTGAAATTGGCCACAGTTTGAAAGCCTGACTCAGAAATTGTCAAATGATACACACAGGATTTTCTTTTTTTCTGGTGAGCCAATTCAACAATACACCCCTGCCAGGAGTTCCCACTGTGGTGCAGTGGAAACGAATCCGACTAGAAACCATGAGGTTGTGGGTTCAATCCCTGGCCTCTCTCAGTGGGCTGAAGGTCCAGCATTGCCATGAGCCGTGGTGTAGGTTGAAGACTCTGCTCGGATCCCACGTTGCTGTGGCTGTAGTGTAGGCTGGCAGCTGCAGGGAGCTGGGAGCCTGGGAGCTTTCATGTGCTATGGGTGCGGCCCTTAAAAAACAAACAAACAAACAAAAACAAACAAAAAAAAATCCACCACCGCCTGTAGGGCCTTTATTTGCTTCCTTTTTTTTTTTTTTTGTCCTTTGCTTTCAGTTCTTTAATCTTCTGGTTCTTGGGGAAGCAAAGGAAATAACTTTCTTATTTGCTCCTATTACACCTTCACTTCTTGACGGAGACAAAGAGACTCTGTATATATTCATTCAACCTCTCCACATCCCACCCCATCAGAGAAGACCCTTCCAGCAGCTCCGGAATCAAGGACACTTTAACATTTGCCCAATATACAGACAAAACAGAGTAACAGGCAGCCATGCACAGAACCAGGCTGCCAGGGATCTTTTCCAACTTGGCATAGGCTATATGAAGTGGGAAATCTTAGAAAGGAAAAGAGAAAAGTCCTTTTTGATTGAACAATCCCATTAATTTTTCCTGTAGATGCAAATGGAAAAAAAAATATGTGATGAAACCCAACCTCATCTTCCTATGTCCCCTAGCTTTCTCAGCTGCTGACTGCAACAGCCTCTGCAGGAACAGTTGATAATTATAAGCATTACAAGAATCCAACTCTGGGATAAGATAATCAGGATGCAGACATTAGTTAAACGATACCTTTCCAAAGCCCCCTGGGCTCTTTAGTTCTTGCAGCTATTTCCCAGATGATACTGACTAGAGGAACAAGAATGATGTAAAATTAAATCATCCATTGATGTTTTACAGCTATGAACAATGTTCCCAGAAATTGCAATCAACCCAAAAATAAATCAGAATAATTGCCCTGTCAATACAACGTGCCAGATCTTCATGCTACTCAGTATCTGTGCTGCGTGTGACATTGCTAACCATCACCTCCCTTGAAAAAAAAAAGCTCTCCCTGCTTTGTCCTCAGAAGAACTCATTTTGGGCTTCTCCATACCAGTGTGGATTGTTCCTGTTTTCCTGTGTTAACACTTACACATCCACTCATCCTGTAAATGCTGCTTTGTCCTGTTTCTCTCTGTGACCTTGACTTTAATGAAACGGTATAGTTAGAGAGCTCCCGCAGTGGCACAGTGAGTTAAGAATATGATCACTGCGGAGGTGCAGGTTCAATCCCCAGCCTGGTGCAGTGGGTCAGAGGATCCTGCGTTACCCCAGCTGTGGTGTAGTTCAAAGCTGCAGCTCAGATTCAGTCCCTGGCCTGGGAACATGCCAAGGGTGAAGCCATTTAAAAAAAAAAAAAAGTTAGCTAAACAGTCTACTATAGGAGTTCCCCTCATGGCCCAGTGGTCAACGAATCCGACTAGGAACCATGAGGTTTCAGGTATGATCCCTGACCTTGCTCAGTGGGTTAAGGATCTGGCATTGACGTGAGCTGTGGTGTAGGTTGCAGACGCAGCTCGGGTCTGGCGTTGCTGTGGCTCTGGTGTAGGCCAGTGGCTATAGCTCCGATTGGACCCCTAGCCTGGGAATCTCCATGTGCAGCAGAAGCAGCCCTAGATAAGGCAAAAAGACAAATTAATTAATTAATTAATTAATTAATAATAAAAATAAAAAACAGTCTACCATAGCGTCTTTAACAGTGCAAAACAGAGAAATGTCTTCTTTCCTTTGCTCCTCCAACTCTTGGGAGGGCCGCTTTCTTCCATGGTTTCAGGCAATGCCCTGGTAGACACTCCAAGATCCCTTTCTACTACCCTGCCCTCTTTACTGCGCCCCAGACTCACAAAGCCAACTGTCTCCTGGTTCGTGTCTCATCTCCCTGCCCTGGAAAATCAAAATCCACCTTTTCCAAACTGAAATCCTTATATCCAACCCCTGGAAAGTTTCCTCCATCCACCATCCCCTATCTCAGTGAATGGAATCATTGTCTTACTGGTGATGAAACAGGAAGATCAGAGCCATCCTTGACTGTCCCACTTCTATGTGCAACACTTCCAATTTATATTTGTTATGACAACTTTATAATCAATGTACCTTTTTTGGGTCATGCCTGTGGCATGTAGAAATTCTCAGGCCAGGGATCCATCCACACCACAGCAGGGACCTGAGCCACTGCAATAATAACACTGGATCTTTAACCTGCAGTGCCACAGTGGGAACTTCTCAGTGTACCTCTTAAATTCATCCTTTGATCTTTCCCCACCACTGCCATCTCCGTAGGCTCTTCTACTTCTCCTGGACAATGTGTGGCCTCCTAATTGCATTTTCTCCATCCATCATGTACGTTTTTCCACTCCAGGCCTCATCTTGCCATCAGAATTATGTTTCCAGGAGTTCCCGTCGTGGCTCAGTAGTTAACAAATCCGACGAGGAACCATGAGGTTGCGGATTTGATCCCTGGCCTCGCTCAGTGGGTTAAGGATCCCATGGTGTAGGTTGTAGATGTGGCTCGGATCCCATGTTGCTGTGGCTATGGAGAAGGCGGGTGGCTACAGCTCCGATTCAACCCCTAGCCTGGGAACCTCCGTATGCCACAGGAAGTGGCCCTAGAAAAGGCAAAAAGACAAAAAAAAAAAAAAGAATTATGTTTCCAGAATTCTCTCTAGTTCCTTCAACTCATTCCATCTAATGTTTTCTACATGAAGTTCCCACTGTGGCACAGTGGAAATGAATCTGACTAGTATCCGTGAAGATGCAGGTTTGATCCCTGGCCTTGTTCAGTGGGTTAGGGATTGGGAGTTGCCATGATCTGTGGTGTAGGTTGCAGATGCCGCATGGTTTCCAGGTTGCTGTGTCTTTGGTGTAGGCTGGCAGCTGCAGCTCTGATTCAACCCCTAGCCTGGGAATTTCCATATGCCACGGGTGCGGCTGTGAAAAAAAAAAAAAAAATTCGAGTTCCCATCACGGCTCAGTGGTTAACGAATCTGACTAGGAACCATGAGGTTGCGGGTTCAATCCCTGGCCTTGCTCAGTGGGTTAAGGATCCGGCATTGACGTGAGCTGTGGTGTAGGTTGCAGATGCGGCTCAGATCCCGAGTTGCTGTGGCTCTGGCGTAGGCCAATGGCTACAGCTCTGATTAGACCCTAGCCTGGGAACCTCCATATGCTGCGGGAGTGGCCCAAGAAATGGCAAAAAGACAAAAAAAAAAAAAATTTCTACAGCCCTACTGCCAGCAGGATAAAGTCTTGCCAGGGCTTTCAAAGCACATTGCATTGATCTTTTCAGCATCATTTCCCCAAATTCCTCAATCTCTCCAGTGACACCTGGATCGTTATTAGCTCCTTTCAGAGCACTTCCGTTTCCTTGAATCTTTGTTGTTACCGTCTCTCTGTATCCTGAACTACCATCCTCGGGATCACCTGATGAAATCCCTGCACAGTATACGAAACCCAATCCCTATCCCTAAACTTAAACCAGTTAGATCTCTTTTCTGAGGAATTATCCAGCATCCCTTCTTCTAAATTCTTCCAGCCTGGTATTTAGTATTTTAGAATCTCTGTCATTCTCATCTTCTTTTGTTGTTGTTCTTTTGTTTCTGTGATATGTCAACTCCCCATGTTTTCTTTTCTATCAAATTTGAAAGACAAAATTAAAATTCATTTCTGTATATATAACACATGTCAAATATCTGACACATATAAGACACTAAATAAATGATAGTTGAATAAATATATTGCATATGTCTTGAAAGTAAGTAATTTGTCCAGTTTGTGGGCTCTATCGCTGACTTTTGGGGGTGAAGAATTATCTTTCTTTCTTTTCTTTTTTCTTTCTTTCTTTCTTCTTCTTTTTTTGGCTGCTCTCAGGTATTTGAAAGTTCCTGGGCTGGGGAGCAAACCTGTGCCACAGCTGTAACCAGAGCTATAACATGAAAACACTGAACCCTTACCTTCTGAGCTTTGAGGGAACTCCTGGAAGAATTCTGTTGTTTCATGTTTTACAAGAGTATTTGAAGATATACTCTAGCTTCTATAACTCCTGGTGAGAAACTATTTGAATATGGAAGAAGTTTGATTTAATTAGTCCTACTGTTCTGTATCTCTTATTTAGAAGATGAGCTAACAATATCCCCTCTTGAAGTAATTTTCATATTTTTCTGGGAGCTACTCTATCAGGAATAGGCTGGAATTCAAATCTTATAAATAGAATATATGGTTAATCATTGCCTCCATGTATTTCACAAGGTTTTCCTGGTATTCTTGGAATGGCCAAATAGCATACGCAGTGTATCTGTTTGGGAGGAACAGAAAAATTTTAAAACTCAATCTATTTAGTATAACAATAACAAGCACATACTATATGTCAGGCTCTATTCTGTTTACTTTATAAAAATTAACATGTTTAATTTTTCAAACCACCCCATGGGTTAGAGGTTGATTAACGCACCCATTTTAGGAGGAGTTCCCATCATGGCTCAGCGGAAATGAATCTGATTAGTATCCACAAGGACACAGATTGCACCCTGGCCTTGCTCAGTGGGTTAAGGATCCGGCATTGCCATGAGCTATGGTGTAGGTTGCAGATGCAGCTCGGATCCTGCATTGCTGTGGCTGTGGCATAGGCTAGCAGCTATAGCTCTGATTGGATCCCTAGCCTGGGAACCTCCATATGCTGCTGATGTGTCCCTAAAAAGACCAAACACACACACACACACACACACACACACACACACGCACGCACACGCATTTTTACAAAGAAACTGAGGTACAGGATGGTTGACTTGCTCAAAACACAGAACTCGTCAGCTTTTAAGCCCGAATATGAACCTTGGCACATGGATTCTACATTCCATGATCTTTCTGGCTGCACTATGTTGCCTTTCATTAACAGCTAAGGGTCATATGCAAAAGCACCTGAACACAGAGCCAAATAAAGCAGGAGATAAATTGAGGTTTAAGAAGTTCAGCAGACAGGCAATTTAAGAAGCATTTGATTTTGACTGAGACCTCAAAAATTGATTTCGAGAGGAGAGGGCCTCTTAGAACATGCTCATTTGCAAGCTGGGCTCTGACACCCCATTCCACCACTTTAAAGGCAGGTCAGGGCTCTGTGGATCACCTTGCTTCTCACTGTATGCTTCTCCCCACACCGACCCCCCCTCCAAATCTGCAAGGTCTATTTACTTCAAATTTTGTCATCATCTCATAGTACCATAGACCATCCTAGACTCTTCCCCGCTACTACCCAGTAAAATGATATCAGTTAGTATTAAGCACTGTTTGACAGTTTATGCCAGAATGTGTATTCCTTTAGCTTTATAATAAACTGCTATTTACATAGCATTTCTGAACTCAGTGCATGGGCAACATATAGTTGAAGGGCAAGCCTAATATGCAGACCCTTTCCTAGAGACACATAGCAATGCTGACTTCTCTCCCAAAGGCACATTTCAAGCCTGACTATTCAAGGTTTTGGGAACAAATGTCAGCTTTGACTGAACATTGCTTAAACCCTAAAAATTCAGAGATGAGATCTTTTATTGTAGCTTTTTAAGTAATAAGTAACAATATTTGACACACATACACGTGTGTGTGTGTGAATTTGTTAATTCATTTATTTTAGCTACAATCTAAGTAGATTTACTTTTCTTTTAATAAACCTTCCAAAGATTACTAACCCTTTGTCCTTCTCTTCCTGCAATTACATGAAAAAGAAAAAGCACAAAATCCTCTAAAGCTGATCTTTTAAGCAGTATAAACAGTAAATTTGATTCATATTTTATTTAATCAGTACAAATCAGGAGACTATTTTTAGAGGAGGGTTAAAGAGACTGTTTTGAGCTGATTAAATCTCTTCCTCCTCCCTCCCCATCCTGTTCACAAACCTCTCACCTGCAATCAGTGCACAGGTGGAATCTCAGGCCCAGCATTAAGAAATTCATTAAATTAAAAAAAAAAATCTGATCTGCAAAACTCCTGAGTCATTAAAAGAAAAGAAAACAGGGGAAATATATTGGGCTTTCTGGTTAACTCTTCATCAATGATATAACTGATCTGCAGTATCTTTTGAAATGTTGAAGACAGATGGCCAACAAGCAAAAAAATGCTCAACATCACTGATTATTAGAGAAATGCAAATCCAAACTATGAGATTCCACCTCACACCAGTCAGAATGGCCATCATTAATAAATCCACTAATAACAAATGCTAAAGAAGGTGTGGAGAAAAGGGAACCCACCTACACTGTTGGTGGGAATGCAAAATGGTACAACCACCATAGAAAACAGTATGGAGGTACCTCAGAAAACTAAATATAGAACTACCATATGACCCAGCAATCCCACTCTTGGGCATATATCTGGACAAAACTTTCCTTAAAAGACACATGCACCCACATGTTCATTGCAACACTATTCACAGCAACCAAGACATGGAAACAACCCAAATGTCCATCAATAGATAAATGGATTAAGAAGCTGTAGTATATATACACAATGGAATACTACTCAGCCATAAAAAGAACAAAATAATGCCATCTGCAGCAACATGGATGGAACTAGAGACTCTTGTACTGAGTGAAGTAAGTCAGAAAGAGAAAGACAAATACCTTATGATATCACTTATATCTAATATATTGCTAATATATTGCACAAATGAAACTTTCCACAGAAAAGAAACTCATGGACTTGGAGAACAGACTTGTCGTTACCAAGCGGGAGAGGGAGGGAGACGGATGGAATGGGAATTTGGGGTTAATAGATGCAAACTATAGCATTTGGAATGGATAAACAATGAGATCCTGCTGTATAGCACTGGGAACTCTGTCTAGTCACATGTGATGGAGTGTGATGGAGGATAATGTGAGAAAAAGAATGTATGGGTATTGTGTGTGTGTGTGTGTGTGTGTGTGTGTGTGTGTGTGACTGGGTCACTTTGCTGTACCGAAAATTGACAGAACACAGTAAACCAACTATAATGGAAAAAATAAAAAAAATCATTAAAAAAGAAATGTCGAAGACATTTTCAAATCCTAATGATGAAAATTGACACAAACTGTAAATCAACAATAAAAATAAAATCTTAGAAAATCCTAAAGGATCAAATACCAATGTGGTTGAAACTCTCCTAAGAGGAGTTTTCTGAGGGCCCTAGTTTTCTCCCTCCAATGACTCTCACAAAAGAAAAATTTCCTTAAAAATTAAAAATGTAATCATCTCTCTTATTTAATAAAATAAGAGGCGATGAAATATTTAATAAAAGTGCTCACAGGATTTCCACCAAACAAGCGCCTTGACTCCCACTTGCCCGTGCATGGTTTGTGGTTAAGCAAATGAGCTCTAGGGCCTCAGTTTTTCTCATCTGTCACATGGAGTGATGATTGATATATTACGGAAAGCACTTAGCATCCCAGTGGCTGCCTGCTGTGTTCCTAGTATTTTGACTAGCAATAGGGGTAGAAAGGGGTAAATGAAAATAATCACCAGATGAGTTTGTTGTGAGAATTACATGAGTTGACATATACGATTAATTGAATACTGCCTTGCAACTAGTAATTGCTCAACATAAATGATTTGCTTACTATCCTGTCATTATTCCCCAACTAGGAAAATAAAGCTCAAGACAAACAAGTGGCGTTTTCTTTCTAATTCCCCTCCTAGCCCACAACTGACTTCCCTTCCTGTGGGAAGTTACGGCCAAGGTCTTTTTAGGCTGTGAGTTTCCTACAGAAAAGGCTATTTTCTAGTCACCTTTGAATTCCTTTTGCTTGCAGGAGCATCTGAGAGAACTTTAACCTTTGTTGTTGTTGTTATACGTGGCAACTGTTTATTGGAGATGAGGGCTGGGTTTCTGGAGGTGGGAAAGCTAGGAGGAAAGAAGAGCTGTCAAGATTAGCCTAGCTTTGAGGGATCGGCATTCAAAGATCAAATTTCTCTATTTTGCATTTTTCCAACATACAGGTGACTGAGGGGAGAGTGGTTGTGTGTGCGTGTGGATAGAGGTGGGTGCCTGGCATCTAAGAATATTTTGAGCCCAATGCAGATATGCAGAACACTAGCCATTGTTTGCTTTCTCTGTATCTGGGGATACAAATAGTCTCTGGACTGCAAGCTAAGCTACCAGTCCTCCTTACAATTTCTTCTGTCTTTTTTCTTTTTTGGCTTTTTGTATTTTTAGGGCCACACCACAGCATATGGAGGTTCCCAGGCTAGGGGCCGAATCAGAGCTGCAGATGCCAGCCTAGGCCACAGCCACAGCAACGCCAGATCCAAGCCATGTCTGCGAGCTGCACCACAGCTCACAGCAACGCTGGATCCTCAACCCACTGAGCAAGGCCAGGGACCGAACCTACAACCTCATGGTTCCTAGTTGGATTCGTTTCTGCCACGCCACAACCAGATCTCCTCTTCTGTCTTTTTTTATGTGTTTATTTATTTATTTTTGGGAGATGTATTATGTTCAGACTCCCTCTGGGCGCAGTAACAAGAGCAGCCAATATGGGCCCTGCTCCTTGGAGGTTTCCAGAGAGCAAATAAGACCCAGGACTAATGGAATCAATTTTTTTGTTTTGTTTTGTTTTGCTTTTTAGGGCTGCACCCATGGCATGTGGAAGTTCCCAGCCTAGGGATCAAATTGGAACTGCAGCTGCCAGCCTATGGTATAGGTCGCAGCCACAACTGTGGGATCTGAGCCGTGTCTGTGACCTATACCACAGCTCACAGCAACACCGGATCCTTAACCCACTGAGCGAGACCAGGGATCGAACCTGCAACCTCATGGTTCCTAGTCGATTCATTTCCGCTGCGCCATGAAGGGAACTCTGAAATCAATTTTAATAATATGACCAAATCAAGAAAAGAAAAGAATTCAAGCTCCCCCAGCCTGCTTTGCTGAGCCACAGGCCAAGACCATCTTGTCTTGGCCAATCAGAGATGACTTGAACCCTGAAATGGGAGGAAGAATGGAAGTAAATAACCAATATAATCAAGGCATTTAGTGCAGTAATAAGTGGTTCTAGTCCAGTGCATTGATCTACCCCGTGGTACCTTTTTTCAAAAGGGAGTCAGTTATGAATCTTTCTGATCCTTGTCAACTTCAACTTTTAATTGCAACTGAGCAGGGTCCCGGCAGGGCTCCAGGGCCTAAAAGCCTTTTTGTGTGCCCCATTTCTTGTTTTTAGGAAATAGGCCTCATTCACTCTATGGCCTTCCCTGAGTTCCTAGGGGTGGGTTCAGACCGTTGCTGATCAGGGAACAAAGGGGATGCTAAGACAAGGGAGGAACAGTCAAGAAACAATAGTACAGGGAGTTCCTATCATGGCTCAGCAGTGACAAACCCAACTAGGATCCATGAGGATGCAGGTTTTAATCCCTGACCTTGCTCAGTTGGGTTAAGGATCTGGCGTTGCTGTGAGCTGTGGTGTAGGTCACAGATGAGACTTGGATCCTGGGTTGCTGGGGCTGTGGTGTAGGCTGGCAGCTGTGGCTCCAATTTGACCTCTAGCTTGGAAACTTCCATATGCCATGGGTGTGGCCCTAAAAGACAAAATAAATAAATAAATATTTTTTAAAAACGAAACATTAGTACGGCCTTGGGGCAGGATCCCAGTTCCCTCTCAAGGGATACACATGATGACGTAGGTGTCTTATACACCTAAGAGAAATGTTATATTCCTTATGCTTCTTTTAGAAAGGAATACTTTAAAACTGAACAGTTTGGAGCCCTTTCTTGTGCTTCTCCCTCGTTGAATCACACCCTAAACACCATCACCTATAAGCTAATGATTAGGTATCCGGAGCACATCTGCCTGTAGGTTAAGGATTTATTAGTACATGATGTTTTTCAGGAACTTTCCTAGTTTGGTCAAATCTCTGATCAATATTCCCTTTTCCCAAGTACTGTTATTCTAGGCAATAACCCAGAAGACCACCACCAGGATCATGCCAAGACCTCTTAACGCCAGCCTCAATGACTAAGATTTCCCCAAAGAGAAAAGAACGTACGTTTGCCCCAATCCGGATTCTTACTGAAATCCTGTTTTTCTCCTTTTAGACTATAAAATGCCCTGCAATTCTTCCCCAAGGGAAGGCACAGTCTTTAAGGCATTTGCCTGTGGTGGCCTCCTTTGTCTGGCAAAGCAATGAAAGCTATCTTTTTGTCCTTCACCAAAAACCCTGTCTTAGAGCTTCTGTTAGGCACTGGTGCACAGAAGCCGAGAGTCTCTCGGCAACACAATCACTGGGTGGAGGCTTTATGCAAACCGGGTGGGAACACTTTAGAGCAGAGCTGTTACATTAATAGCCTTAAAATTTTTCACATTGTAGTCTCTGCACACTGTTCAATTTTCTTTACCAACTGCAGTCTGTTTGTCTTCGCATTAACTGTTGATTTGCATTTGGTTGTTTGTTTTTTTTGTTGTTGTTTTGTCTTTTTTTTTTTTAAGGCTGCACCTGAGGCATAGTTCCCAGGCTAGGGGTTGAATCGGAGCTACAGCTGCTGGCTTACACCACAGCCACAGCAACGCAGGATCCGAGCCATGTCTGCAACCTACACCACAGCTCACTGCAATGCTGGATCCTAACCACTGAGAGAGGCCAGGGATCGAAGCTGCATCCTCATGGATACCAGTTCGGTTTGTTACTGCTGAGCCACTATAGGAACTCCTGCATTTGTCTTTTATAATGTGTTGAAATTCACTTTAACACATATTGTGTCTCAGTCATCACACACAATGCTATGAAGAAACAAGGGCTGGTATTACTACCCCAAGTATTCAGATGAATAACTGAAACTCAGCTTATCAACTGAAATAAACCTGCCACAACTTGACATCTTTGCTTCTTCCAGTCCTGTGTTCTTTCCCACTTCAGTTTAGTCCTAAGCCTTGCTCTCAGCAATCATTCTACCTGTCCTGGCTGCCTTCCTTCTCCATTCTCCATACCCACCATTTAAAAAATATTTTTCTCAAACCTCAAAAATCATCTTCTTCTCAACAGAACAGGCTGTCACCTGTATTTAAAAAATAAGGTGCTTGGGCATAAACAACCTCAATTTTCCAGTTTCATCATTTACCTACAACCACACGCTCATGCCTTTTTATTTTCATTGCAAGAAAACCATACATTCTTCAGATTAACCAAGTCTTCTGTCCATGCCTCTAATTTGGTTCCCTTGTGCCAATTTTTTTGGCCAAACCCACAGCATGCCAAAGTCCCTAGGCCAGGGGTTGAATCTGAGCCACAGCAGCGACTTGAGCCACAGTAGTGACACCACCAGATCCTTAACCTAAGGAGTGAGAAAAGAACTCCCCCTTGTGCCAATTTTGTTCCCTTGTGCCAACTGTCATTCTCTTCCTTGTCCCTGTCACAGTTTGAACTTCCCTGGCAAGAGACTTTGAGACTCGGACATCTGTATTTAGGAGGCTTATGAAAGGTACTCTAAGCATCAATATCTATGAGGCGGAGAAGCAATCGGGATCCAGCAGAGTGAGACATTCCAACTGTAATGTGGTGGCAACAAACCTCGGTATATCCTCCAAGACCTCTGGGGCTGATGGTCCCTCAAGTTGTCTCAAGGGAGGCAAAGGGCTGAGTTTTGTACCCCTTCATCAGCTGCTCATGGAAAGTAGGCTGCCCCAGGGGAATGGAGATAATCTTGGCAAGAAAGCTTCCTTTGGGCAACAACAAATCTTATTTGTCAGTTTTTTGCTTTTTAGGTCAGCACCTGTGGCATATGGAAGTTCCCAGGCTAGGGAGAAAATCAGGGCTGCAGCTGCCAGCCTACACCACAGCCACAGCAACTCCAGATCTGAGTCTTGTCTTTGACCTACACCATGGCTCAGGGATACTTAACCCACTGAGGGAGGCCAGGGATCGAACACACTTCCTAATGGATACTAGTCAGATTTGTTACTGCTGAGCCACGATGGGAACGCTCCAAACACAAATCTTGGAGGGAGATTTTGTTCTGCACAGCAGCAAAAGCTCCTGGCTCATGAAGACACTCCAGAATGTTCGCTATACTCTGTCCACTGCTAGATCCTTATTTCTTTTTTTTTCTTTTTTTCTTTTTTGTCTTTTTAGGGCCACACCCATGGCATATGAAGGTTCCCAGGCTAGGGACCTAATCAGAGCTGCAGCTGCCAGCATACACCACAGCCATAGCACCTTGGGATCCGAGTCGCATCTGTGACCTACACCACAGCTCACAGCAATGCCAGATCCTTAACCCACTGAAGGAGGCCAGGGATCGAACCCACAAACTCATGGTTCTTAGTCGGATTTGTTTCCACTGCATGATGGGAACTCCTAGATCCTTATTTCAAGCCGCTAACACATCTCAAAGAAAAAGAAAGGAAGGAACCTACATTTTTTCTAAGCGTTATTCTAGTCGCAATGCCATCTCTCATTTCTCAAATAGCGTATTTTATCTTATTTTACTTTTTTATTTTTAATGCTTTTTAGGGCTGTATCCGTGGCATATGGAGGTTCCCAGGCTAGGGATCTAATAGGAGCTATAGCTGCTGGCTTATGCCACAGCCACAGCCACGCCAGATCTGAGCCAAGTCTGTGGCCTACACCACAGCTCATGGCAATGCTGGGTCCTTAACCCACTGAGCAAGCCCAGGGATCAAACTTGCAACCTCATGGTTCCTAGTTGGATTCATTTCTGCTGAGCCGCGACAAGAACCCCATCAAATAGCGTATTTTAAATCACTCTTCTTTCTGTTCCATTTTTTAACTCATCACCTCTGTAAGAAACTTTCTTGCTATAAACTCAACAAATAAAAAAATCTATTTTTCTATCTCTCGGTAACAAGTTAGAAAATGAAATGTAAAAGGAAACAGAAATTTAAATATTCTATCATTTTCCAAAAACAACAAAAATATGAAGTACTGAGGTATAAATGTAGCAAAAAATATGTCTTTATAAAGAAATTGAAAAAATTTATGGAACCATATTATAAAAAGCTTAAATTAAATGGAAATATTTATTATTTTCATTATTGAAATTTTTTTAAAATTTTAAGGTAACGACCCCCCAAATTCAGTATAATCAAACAAAATATTAATATTTTTGTGTTATTTCTTAACAAGATGATTATGAAATGTTTGTGAAAATTCAAAGAATTAAGAGCAGCAAAGATGCTTTTTGAAAAGACCAATGCAGGGAGATCATGCTATTTAACATCAGGACAAATTACAAATCTAGAGTAAATGGTGCAGTATTATCATAAATAGTAGAGAAATGTAGTAGGGAGCCTAGAAATGTAGTTATGAATATATGAATTTTTGATAAATGATAGAGGCAGTGTCGGGGAAAGGGAAAAGAGATGGGCTTTTCATTAAGTGGTACCAGATAACTGATTAGCCTTACAAAGAAAAAAAATGCATTCTTAAGTGGATTGAATTAAAGCTGAAAAGAAAATCTGTAACAAAGTTAGAAATTTATGTAAGGGAATATCTTCATTATTGTGGTAAAAGAAAAGATTTCTTAAACTATACACTAAGGTAAAAACAGATCACATTAAAAATAAAAACTTCTTTCAAAAGACGTCATAAAGAGAATGGGAAAAACAAGCCACCATCTAGGAAAAGTTTTTGGTTTTTGTTTTTGCCACAGATACAATTGACAAAAGAGAAGTATTCAGAATATGCAAAAGGAAGTCCTACAAATCAATAATAAAGAAATAACTAATAATAAAAATTGAGTTTTTAATGAAAATTTCACAAAGGAGGAAATTTCAACAGCTATGAAACATACAAAAAGATTCCACCTCATTAGTAATGTGGAAAGTGTGAATTAAAATCTTTTTTTTTTTTCTGTCTTCTTGTTTTTTAGGGCCATACCTGTGGCATATGGAGGTTCCCAGGCCAGGAGTCTAATCCGTAGCTGTAGTGAGATCCAAGCTATATCTGCGTCCTACACCACAGCTCACGGCAACGCTGGATCCTTAACCCACTGATCGAGGCCAGGGATCGAACCCGCAACCTCATGGTTCCTAATCAGATTTGTTTCCGCTGCGTCACGACAGGAACTCTGTGAATTAAAATCTTATTAGAAAATAATTACAAATCCGCTGGTTTGGAAAAGGTTAAAATGCCTGAAAACTCCAAGCGTTGTTGAAAATATGGGGAAAGGGAGCGCTCAAATATTGTAGGTGTCAAGGAAAAGTATCTAATTCCATCTCAGAGCTGAGCAGCACCACATGATAATGTTGAGCAAGGACAAGTAATTTCTTCCATTTGTGAATATACCCTCGAAGACTTCATCACATCCATATCAGCAGACACTAGAATGTTCACAAGGGCAATTTTTTATTTTTTATTTATTATTATTATTTTTAGGGCTGCACCTTGGCATATGGAAGTTCCCAGGCAAGGGATCGAATCAGAGCTGCAGCTGCCAGCCTACACCACAGCCACAGCAACGCAGGATCCAAGCCACATCTTCAACCTATACCACAGCTCACAGCATCACCGGATCCTCAACCCACTGAGCAAGGCCAGGGATGGAACCTGCATCCTCATGGATACTAGTTGGATTCATTTTTGCTGCACCACAACAGGAACTCCCACAAGAGCAATGTTAAAACAGATTTAAAAAAACTAGAGCCAACTCCCACAAGAGCAATGTTAAAACAGATTTAAAAAAACTAGAGCAATGTTAAAACAGATTAAAAAAAACTAGAGCCAACCCCAGTCCAATAAGACAAGTACAGTCAAATACATTGTGGTATACTCATATATTAGAATATCATACAGTGATAAAACAACATGAATGGAAAGCACTAAAAAAAACACATAAAGTGAAAGAATCAAGTCACAGAAGAATGCCCAGAGTAGTCTATGTGTATAAAGCACATGGAAATAGGAAGACTCATTAACATATAGCTACTGACATTTGCGGAGATTGCAAATGCTGATGAAATACCGAGGAATGGTTTTTCCAGGGTCAGGCAGGTCCCAGCTCTGGGAGGCGGAGGATGCAGCTATGGAGAGAGACAGACCATTTCTATAGTGCAGGCAAGGTTTTAGTTCCTTCTTTGGATGGGATAACTGAGGTGGTTTTTAAAGTATGCATTTATGTGCTATACATACTTCACGCACAACAAAAATGTTTTTTAGCTCTCAAAGGAGACTAGCCAGATATGCTGCTTCTTTTGACATTCACCTAAAGAGAGAATGCCCAAACAGGGGTCCAAACTCTCTTTAAGGAGGACTAGGGTTGTGAGAAGCCCACAGACATTAAAGACCACGAGGTACACGTGACTTTGAGTTCTTTTCACGTTTCTGGGACGCATCAGTCCCTGGGGCTCCCAAGGGCATTAATTGGACCCTGCTTCTCACAACAAAGAAGGGCTGAACTAACGCAGACAGGAGAAAGCGTCATCAGCAGCAGAGGATCTTAAGATCATCTCACCATCTCGCCTAATAAGCACCCTGCCTCTCCATTTTGCCATCCAATGTAGTCTGTGCTTAGGTGTTCCCTGAGCTTTAGAAAACCTTTCTTCTTTATAACGTCATGGCATCCAAGGCATCTTAAGAACCACCCTGGTTTGAATGATGTTTTCTTAGATGGCAGGAAGGAGAGAGGCAGGCATTTTTGCAACTATTCTGAATTTTCCTTTACACATCACATGTGCCTTTTTTCCTCCTCGACAGGGAGCAGTCTTTCTGAGATGCTAAAAATCATTCTTAAAGGGATGGCTAAGTTATCACCTTTTACTCAGTGTAATTCAAAAAGAAGCTGATGATAAATACACAAGAAAAAGCAGATCTGCAGCATTTCCCAGATTTGCAAGAACACTGACTGTTTCCTAACCACATCAGAAAATGTGTTACTGTGAAGGATCTTGCAATGATGATGGGCTAAGACTAGGTGCTAAGGGACCTTTTGGACTCATTTTCTCCGAATCATCACAGGACCACAGCTAAAGCAGAAGCCAGAAGGGTTTGTTTTCTTGTTTGTTTTAAATTATGAAATTAATGAGCAAAGGCTGTATCCTTACTTGCAAATATACTCTGTTTAATTATTGAACTATAATAAGATGAACATAACAGCATTTGACATAGTTGGAGCCAAAAGAGGGTATAAAAATGAAAAAGAATATAATGGTTTAAATGAACAAATTGAGTTTAAGTGCCTTTGGGGAAAAAAAAGGAATTAAATATAAACTAATGCCATCTAATGACTCATATACTTTTATTTCATCAACATTCCATAAAAATGACTTTGTATACAAGATTTCTTATAAAAATATGCATAAACTAAAGTCAGTAGATCTGTGTGGAAGCTCAGAGGAGCTTCTTTAATAAACTAATACGTTGTGATTGGACACATTCAATTTAATTCAAAAAGCATCTAATAAAGAATATCTGTTTTTCACACTGCTTATGCAAATGCTGCAACAAGGAAGGCAACCATGAGTAAATATACTGTCAAGGAGATGGAACATAAATTAGCCAATAAAAAATAGTCCTTTGGTGCCTTTGTTAGACCAAGCACTGAGCCAGACAAATTGGTACTAAAAAATAAAATGTGTGTGTGTGCTATATGTACATAGTTGTATCTATCTCTCTATCTATCTATATATACACACACATATATATGTATGTATATATATAATGACCTTGAGATAAAATTAATATCTAGTATGGAAAAAAGAAAACAGAAAAACTGACTTATGCAACTAACAACATTCTCTTAGTAAAGAACTTTAGTGAGTAATCCAGCACTAAATCTTATAGAATATATATATCTTTGGTTTTTAGGAAGAAAATATGGGTGTGGGCCAAGGTCGTCGGGAAAGGCAGAAATTGTAATGTGAGTATTGAAGAATGTATAGAATTTATACAGGGGAAGGAAAGATGACAGAAACATCCAGGCAACTTTAGAAACAGGATCAATGATACAGAATAAGAAGCATGGCGTTGGGAGGAAAAAGTAAGGAGAAACCTGGGATTTGAAAGAAATCAGTTCTGAAGTGAAGCCACAGCAGGTTGTGAAAAGCGTCAAAGACCTGACAACAGACCGAAGGGGCAGCCCCCTTCCTGGCTCTGCCCCCCGCTGGTTTGCCGGTTTGGGTGAAGGCATTTCATTTAATTGAGCTTGAGTTCACCCACCATCCACTGAGGACAATATAAACCCCGCCTCTGCCCCGTGTCTAGGAATTAAATGAGACAACCTGTATGGAAGTGTGTTTTCACCTGTAAAGATCTAAATAAAGGGGATATTATTAAGGGTAAAAATCAATATCCCTTCTTCCATTGGATAGGTACCACGACTTGTGGAACATGTCACTACAGACACAGTCAGGTTTACTGTTTACATCAGCTACTGCGCAGCTCAGTCGTTGCAAAGGTGGGGCTGATTACATGAGCGGAAGAGTTTTTCTTCTTCTGCTGAGGAATATCCTCAGATGCCTTCGCACAGAGCAGACAAGTTAGTCCCGCTGGAGGAGTAACCCAACCCGCTGGATGGGTTTGTTGTTTGTTTGCCTGTTTCTTATTTTATTTATATTTCTTTCTAATTTTTTTGGTCTTATTCATTTTTCTGGACACAAAGGAGATGTCCAAGAAAGCGTGTGATGATTGAGTGGAAAGAATCACGCATTCCTGCCTGAATGGATGAAACTGTGCACTTCCCTCACCTCATTCACATGTTGAGGTCCTAATCCCCAGGACCTCAGAATGTGACTTTATTTGGAAATAGGGTCTTGCAGATGTCTTTAGTAAAGATGAGGTCATACCGGAACAGGGTGGAGCCAAATCCAGTATGACAGGGAGAATGCCCTTGACCACAAAGGCAGACGGCCAAGGGAGGCTGGCAAACTGCCAGAAGCTGGGAGCGAGGCAGGAACAGTTTCACCCTCAAAGTCTTCAAACAAAGCAGATCCTACTGACGCCGTGACCTTGTTTGTACTTCAAGCCTGAGGACTCTAAGTCAATAAAGTTCTATTGTTTAAATCACCCAGTTTATTAATCACCCACATGACTTTATCATGTCAGCCTTAGGAAACAAATACAATGTATCAAATCCAGATTTAAATAATGGCTTTATTCTATGCCTACTGTTACTTGAACCAAGACACACAATATCTTTGAATCTATTTCCTTAAACCAAAGTTCATCCTTCCTACCTCACTGCTTTGCATGGACTAATTATATAACATGCATATAGAGTCTGTAAATGATCAAGTGTTATTCAAACATGTATATGGGTACTGATATGAATAAATGAGAACTGAAACTGCTTATCCATTCATTTCAATTCAATTATAATGCTCCATCACAACTACACAAGGTGTATATTATCCATAAATGTGGCTTAGCCCAATTCATCTTTTAACTGCGTCAGTCATATTTAGGCACAAATTCATAGGGATTCTGTCAATAGGGATTCTTATGATATAGCCATGGATAATTTAACCCTATTTGAATCCTTTTTTCCAGGTGATGTTGAACACATTACTACAGCTACTGCAATTCATTGCTGGAATCAAAGACATTCTTACAGCTCTATTATATACTAGACAGTTTTTTATATATTTAGAATATACACAGGTGAAGGAGAAAGGACAGAAATATCCAGGAAACTGAAAAAAAAAAAAAGATCAAAAGCATTTAGAGGGGAATGTACACATATGTGTGTGTGTGTGTGTGTATTACCATAGTCAATGAGGTTTTTTTTCATTTTTTAATTTTATTAAAGTATAGTTGATTTACAAGGTTGTGCTAATTTCTGCTGTATGAGAAAGTGATTCAGTTCTACATATACACATATCCATTATTTTTCAGATCCTTTTCCCATATAGATTATCACAGAATATTGGGTAGAGTTCCCTGTGCTATACAGCAGGTCCCCACTGGCCAGTCATTCCGTAGACTACAGTGTGCATATGCCAATCTCCAACAATATATACAGTTTCATCACAGTATTTACCCAATCAGAGAAATCTTAGGTCCTTCCTAGAATCTACAGATTGCAGACCTTTAATGTGTCTCTCCCCCTCCCCCCTCCCTGCTTTTTGTCTTTTTTGTTGTTGTTTCTAGGGCCACACCTGAGGTAGATGGAGGTTCCCAGGCTAGGGGTCTCATTGGAGCTATAGCTTCCGGCCTACACCACAGCTCACAGCAAAGCTGGATCCTTAACCCACTGAGCGAGGCCGGGGATCGAACCCGAAACCGTTAACCACTGGGCCACGAAGGGAATTCCTCTTCCCCCTTTTAATGTTCCTACTGCGGCAAGATTCTTCCTTTGTTTTCACATAATCAAAGTGAGGTTGTTCTTCTTGTCATTAAATCCATCCTGTAGCTGTTCTGATTCCAACTCCAATTACACAAAATATCTCATTCAGAATGTCTAAAGCTCTCATTATACCGATAACAAACATTCTCCCAAACAACCTGGACCAGCACCACTCATCAGTTTCCGGGCTTCCTAGCCGATCATCAGCCACAGCGGCTCCAGAAGGCTGTTGGGCAACCTCATTAGCTTGCATATCAGGTGAAGGAAGTCATCACCCCGTGATTCTTCCTTTTATTCCTGACATTTTTTTCTTTTTATGTCAGCACAAGGATCATACTATATCACTACACTTTTTTTCCGTAGCATACCACGGTGTTCTGACACTATTTCTTTTCACGTGGGTCAGGACAAGAGGTAACAAAAATGTCTTTTGAAGTCAGGGTTTTCTACTTCTTAGGATCAAGGAAAGCTTGTCACATGTAAAGGTCCAGCAGAGACATGGCACCACGGGGCACACATCACATACTACTAGATAAAGAGTTACATAGTAACTAAAAGCTAAATAATCAAGCATTAAAGGAAAGTATCAAAATTACAGCAAAGAAACCAATAATTAGACCCTCATGAGTTCATTCGTTGGCCTCTAGAGGTCCAAACACGTTTAGTGTGTGTACATTTGTATAACAAAGCTGGGAGCTGGGAATTGCTGCAACTTTTTTAGACGGATACACATTCTGGAAATACTGGTTAGCTGATGATGCCCTTAATAAATATGAGCCCCTCTAGCATCTGCTTCAGATTTGCTAACTCATTGCCATTTTTATGGTGTGTTCATCTAGATAATCTCCATCCACCACCACCCGTTTAAATAATCATAGTGTAAGGATTCTTAACATGTGGTCTGGAGTTCCTGACCACAGAAGACCCAGAAAGGCAAAAGTATCCTCAAATAATATTAAAATGTGACTCACCCTTTTCTTCCTTCCTTCCTCCCTCCTTTCTCCCTCTCCTTTTTTTTTTTTGTCTTTTTGCCGCCACAGCCACAGCAACTCGGGGTCCAAGCATCGTCTGCAACCTACACCACAGCTCAGGGCAACGCCAGATCCTTAACCCACTGAGTGAGGCCAGGGATCAAACCTGCAACCTCATGGTTCCTAGTCAGATTCGTTAACCACTGAGCCACGACAGGAACCCCTCTTTCTTTCTTTCCTTCTTTCCTTTCTTTCTTCCTTTCTTCCTTTCTTTCTTTCTCTTCCTTTCCTTCCTTCCTTCCTTTCCTTCCTTCCTTTCTTTCTCTTTCTTTCTTTTTCTTTCTTTTTTCTTTTTATGACGGTGACTGCCACAGCTGGAACCTTTAAAACCCACTGCACCAAACTTCTGGAGCGACCCAAGCCACTGCATTCGGATTCTTAATCCACAGTGCCACAGGAGGAACTGCCCATGATTTACACTTTTTGATCTCATTTCCCCATAAAAATCCCTCTAGCAGATTTTCTAGAGGCAACTTAAAAGTAAATATGTAACAATACAGAAGCAGATAGGAGAATCTAGCTGTCTTCTGTTAGTCCACACACAAATAAGACTTACAAAAATAGCAGTTCCTTGGCGGCCAAGACATTAAAGGTTCTGACATTGTCACTGCTGTGGCTGCAATCAGATGCTGCAGTGGCTCAGGTTTGATCCCTGGCCCAGGAAATTCTGCGTGCTGTGGGTGTGGCAAAAAAAAAAGAGAGAAAGAAAGATTTGCAAAAATATAAAATAATGACGTTCCTCTCACTACCTGTTTATTTGCTTTGCAAAATAAAGTCTTTTAAATTGAAGCATAGATGAATTATATTAAGCAATGGATTTCAAGTTAAATAAATGTTTTTTAGAAATTCTCCTTCGTAATTTCTAACATAGTAAATATCAGTAAACATAACTCAGATAAACTAACAGTCTTTGGGTTTCTTAGGTTCAAATGTTTGAGAGCAGCTATCAGAGAATATACCAGAAGTGTTTTATTGATTTTTCTTGCTGTGTTCTGTTACCCTAGAAGAAAAAAATCCGCTCCCCATGATCCCCATCCTAGCATTAGGAGAAGACAGTTGTCACAGAATATATCTCTGAAAGGGTCTCAAGAGACCTCTATCTTCACACTAGTTTCCTCCAAAGGGAAGGAATGTTAGGTAATATTATTACCTAACAGTGAGCTGTTAGATAAGAATCTTAATTCCTCTGCCTGCTGGGTCCCATCTTTCCATTTGCATACTCCACAGCTGATGGCAATGGTTCACACTAGTGCTACAAGGACCCTGACTGGCCCCAGTACCATTTTTACAATTCTGTACAAAGATGCAAAACAAGCTTTGGAAGGAAAGGACAAGATAGGGGCCATTCATAATCCCTGTCTTATTCTTACCAGCTTTCTCATTAATTTCTTTTTTTTTTCTTTTTCTTTTTTTTGTCTTTCTAGGGCCGCACCTGGGGCAGATGGAGGGTCCCAGGCTAGGGGTCCGATCGGAGCTACAGCTACTGGCCTATACCACAGCCACAGCAACACAGGATCTGAGCCGTGTCTGTGACCTACACCACAGTTCATGGCAATGGCAGTTCCCCAACCCACTGAGCAAGGCCAGAGACTGAACGCAAATCCTCATGGATACCAATCGGGTTCATTAACCACCGAGCCATGACGGGAACTCCCTCACATTAATTTCGTGCTTTTTCAACAGGTATGCAATTCTTCCTGATGACAAAAATAAGAAAATCATGCCTCATTGAGAATACAAAAAAAGAAGTACACTTTTTCACTCTTCTCAAAAGTTAATTTTCTAAACATTTTATTGCAATAAATAATGATGTTTGCCTCAGAGAGGAAAAGTTTACAATGAAAGTACAATTGTCTTTGTAGCAGAACTGATGTGTTGTCAAAGAAAGATTATTGGCTTATAAAGAAAATTCTAAGTTTGTTTGTTTATTTATTTATTTATTTATTTATTTATTTATTCTTTTTTTTGCTTTTTAGGGCTGCACCTGAAGCATATGAAGGATACCTGGCTAGGGGTCAAATCGGAACCACAGATGATCCAACACCAGATTTTTAACCCATTGAGCAAGGCCACGATAGAACCCGCATCCTCATGGATACTAGTTGGGTTTATTACCTCTGAGCCAAGACAGGAACTCCAGAAAATTCTAAATTTAAATCCTTTCTCCCAAGCTTGCAAGATGCATTACCTATGACATTTTATCTTTTTATTCCCACCAAGTTACCCACCTTTTTATCTGAAAGAATGCTGATTTCATGAAAGCTTGTTCGAGAAAATACCTTAGGTAATAAAGCAGGTGGCCCAAATAAATATTTTTATAAGGTTAATTTCCATCCCTTATTCTCACCACTGCCCATTACCCAGATCCCAGATAACCTTTCTTAACATTCTTCTATCAAATATCATGTCTGAAACCATCATCAGACATTACTTTTGACGCCTCTGCAGGGAACTGATATTGTGCAGGGAAATTTTCAATCACAATTCATTAAAACAGTCCAACCTGTATCTGTCAACTATGAGGGATGCGCTCTTGGCTGCTCCTTTGCTTATAAAAGATCAATGGAATCTTTAATGTGTGCTTAATATCTTCAGGCTCCTCTAAAAGTTACCTCAGAGAAAACCAGTAGAAACCATTCATCAAGGCACAGAGATGTGTGCTTCCAGAAGGACAAGAAACCAGAGGGCTGATTCTGACACTAATTCATAATCAATTCTTTCCCCAGATAATGTGGAAACTTCTGACACATTTTTAATATTGACATTGACCACTGCCGCCCTCTATGGTTTCAATTACCCGACTAAAAATGAGGATCCCCGTAATTTTCAGGAACGACTGGCACATCTTGGTGTTTACACACAGCTCATTTTCTGTTATCGTCATCTTTAATTAAGGTACTTCCTAACTGTTGGAACAAAAATATCGGTCATTTCTCTCCCTGACCAGCTGAAATTTAATTGATGGGTGCTATAAAATTTAACACGTGTGTGTTCATTATTGTGCGGGTTTAGAGTATGTCACTATACCCTCCTCGGCCATTCGCTGAATAAAATAACTTTATACAGGGACTTGGCTTAAGTTTAGGGATGGTCTGATGATGCAGTCTGATTTCATGCCATTTTGTTTAAAGGAGGCTCCAGAATGCTGTGATGTGGAGCCTAATGGGGTAGTTATCTGGTATGCTCCCCCATGCTCCAATTTTGTTTATTTTCTTTGATTCATTTTAAAATATCACATTTCATTAACATTTACCTAACACTGAACTTGGCATTTTCCATTTCACACTTCTTATCTATGTGCCCTCAGGCTGGTGTACCAGACCGTTTAAAGTAGTTATTTGCAGTGGGGTGTTTCATTTCCTACGCAGAACCTAGAAAACAAAATATCTGTGATCTAAAGACACAGATGCAAGCACAGCCATACACTGGATATGACAGGGGGTGACACAATGAAAACTTAATTTTTACCTGAAACATACACCCTACAGAGGCTGGACACGTGATCAGGCTTTGCACAGCAGACTTCACCGAGGTGGAACAGTGTCAAAGCTTTGGGGGGAAGTGTTTCCTCATGATAATACCCCCAAATTCCTTTTAAAGGATCCTGAGGCATTCATCCCAAATTTAAGGACAAAATTAAATGGGAGATTTCTCTTGGGGGAACTAGCACAGTGATCAAGTCATCTCCCACATTCACTGATTTAAAACATCTGGTAAAACAGAGCGACAGAGTCACCGAGCCAAGCCAATAGATGGACATGGTCCAAACTGGATGTAGGAGATTTAACATCCATGATGCTCAGTGTTTGGAATACTCATGAAAGGACATTCAATAATGCAAAACAGGAGTTCCTGTCGTGGTGCAGTGGTTAACAAATCTGACTAGGAACCATGAGGTTGTGGGTTCGATCCCTGGCCTTGCTCAGTGGGTTAAGGATCCGGCGTTGCCGTGAGCTTTGGTGTAGGTTGCAGATGCAGCTCAGATCCCGCATTGCTGTGGCTCTGGTGTAGGCCGGTGGCTACAGCTCGGATTTGACTCCTAGCCTAGGAACTTCCAAATGCCGAGGGTGTGGCCCTTTTAAGACACAAGAAAAAATAAATAAATAAATAAAATTTGTTCATCCATGCATCACAGGGTCTATATGAAGAATTCTTAGTGACCTTTTAATATTTCAATAGGAGTATCAAATAGCAGCTATTTGTTATTTGAATTTTAGCTACCACTTACCGAACACCCTGTATATTTTCCCTCCCTCTAATTCTCCTGACATTTGACACGCAAAGGACAAAGGGTCAGAGAGAGTGAGGAATCTGGTAAGGCTAGACAGTTCCCAAGTGGCAGAGCTGGATTTTTAAGTCTGCCCTCAAAGCCTGTGCCATTAATTACCCACTGGATCTGCCCTCTTCCATTTGTGTAAGGGTCAAATTCAGTTTTCAAAAGATCAGAGGGAATTCCCATCAAGGCGCAGCAGAAATGAATCGACTAGGAACCATGAGGTTGCAGGTTCGATCCCTGGCCTTGCTCAGTGGGTTAAGCATCCGGCGTTGTTGTGAGCTGTGGATCCTGCGTTGCTGTGGCTCTGGTGTAGGCCAGCGCCTGCAGCTCCGATTCGACCCCTAGCCTGGGAACCTCCATATGCTGCGGGAGCGGCCCTAGAAAAAGGCCAAAAAAAAAAGACCAAAAAAAAATGCAAAACAAAACTGTCTGCCAGGACAAACTACATTTTAAGATATACGTACTTCTAACCTATCAATTGTACTCTTGGGCAGGTATCCATTGAAAATGTCTCTGCATGTTCACTAAAAGACATGTACAAGAACGTACCATAGCAACATCATCGCATTGTAATAACAAAAAACTCAAAACACCTAAAATGCCCATCAAACTTAGAATGGTGTCTTCGTAAGATGCAACATCCAAGAACAATGAAAATGGTTTACAGATACACCTAAGAATTTAGAAAAAAAGGAGTTCCCGTCGTGGCGCAGTGGTTAACGAATCTGACTAGGAACCATGAGGTTGCAGGTTCGGTCCCTGCCCTTGCTCAGTGGGTTAAGGATCTGGCGTTGCTGTGAGCTGTGGTGTAGGTTGCAGACGCGGCTCGGATCCTACGTTGCTGTGGCTCTGGCGTAGGCAGGTTACTACAGCTCCAATTCGACCCCTAGCCTTGGAACCTCCATATGCCGTGGGAGCGGCTCAAAGAAATAGCAAAAAAAAAAAGACAGGAAAAAAAAAAGGAATTTAGAAAAAATATATATATCATACACATCATGTGGACCAAAGCAAAAACCACACACACTTTAATACATTTGCACACAATTCAAAATTATACCACATTATTTAGGGTTGAAAACTTAGGAGATAAAATAGTGAAGAAATGCTGGTGAGTATTTTCTGGAATTTAGTTATGTAAAAATACGCGAGTCAGATTTGCAGTAATCTTTGTGGAGGGGAGGGATGGTGACTGAAGTGATTATAATGTAAGATTCCAAGATTCTGCAATGTAAGTTTTTGTTGTTGTTGTTAGACTTTAATTCTGTCCATGTGTTATTCACTTTGTGATTAATCATTGAGTTGCATTTCTTTTTCAGAGCTGGACTTTTTAATGTGCAATGGATTTCACATATCTAAAGCTTAAAACATTTTCATATAATTGTTTTCCAAAATTCCTTCAGAGTTGAGGGCTGGTCTATGAATAATTTTCATTTGTAGAAAAATATGAAAATTAATAAGCCTACTGTATAGAATAAAAGAACAGTCAAATAAAATCTTTCCTTTTCTGTTATTTAATTTCTATCCAAAATTTCAAATAAGCCTGTGTGTGCACGCCCATGTATGCGTGTACAGGAGTGGCACAAATCGGTGTCCCAATATCTGAAGAATTTGTAGAGCATCACAAAACCTGACATTTAGAACTACATACCATGGAGTTTCCATCATGGCACAGCAGCAACGAATCCAACTAGGAACCATGAGGTGGTGGGTTCAATCCCTGGCCTCACTCAGTGGGTTAAGGATCTGGCATTGCCATGAGCTGTGATTTAGACGTGGCTCAGATCTGGCATTGCTGTGGCTGTGGTCAGATCTGGCATTGCTGTGGCTGTGGTCAGATCTGGCATTGTTGTGGCTGTGATGTAGGCCAGCAGCTGTAGCTCCGATTGGACCCCTAGCCTGGGAACCTTCACATGCCTTGGGTGTGGCTCTAAAAAGAAAAAAAAAAAAAAAAAAGAGCTACATACTATGACTCCACCATTTAACAGGGGCCTCATTTGAGGTGATCAGAAAACAATCTTGCAAAATTTTCCCATGAAGTACTTTTCATATATAAAGAAAGCTTACCACCATGATCCCACATTTTACTTAAACTGAGATGGAGCTTGATATGATCTCATTTGTATCACTGATACACACTACACCTTGTCAGTGTTCCTTGCGACAGGACAGCTAACTTTTTTTTTTTTTTTGTCTTTTTAGGGCCGCACCTGCAGCTTATGAAAGTTCCCAGGCTAGGGGCCCAATCAGAGCTGTAGCTGCTGGCCTACACCACAGCCACAGCAATGCGGGATCTGAGCCGTGTCTGTGACCTACACCACAGCTCACCACAATGCCGATCCTTTGAACCCACTGAGCGAGGCCGGGGATCAGACCCACATCCTCATGGATACTAGTCAGGTTCGTTACCGCAGAGCCATGATGGGAACACAAAGGACAGCTGACTTTTTATAAACTTTTATTATGTGCTCCATTTTATCCTTAGAAGAATGAATTTTTTAAGGCTCAGAATTAAACATTAAAAAAAAAAAAAAAAAAAAAGCTTACTTTGTGTCATGTGTCCCAGGGTAGGAGGTAGAAGAGCAGTATCACATTGATCTTTTATCCACGCCGACCTTCCTTGCTTATCAGTCACATCCATATTTATGTCCCCGTGCATTGCTTCTTCAGGGGTGTCTCACTGCTAAATACAACCTCCCTATCTCAGCATCTCTTATTGACTTTTCCTAATCTTATTATTTCTGCTGATATTTACTCTGCATGGCATTTTTGCTTTCTCGGCTCTATACGTTGATGTGATTCACCCCAAAGGAATCTTTACATTACCAGCCTAACAATACAATTAGCAAAGCAAGGTGGTGTCAGCCCTGGATCCTGGTTGAACAAGACGACCAGCATCTATGTGGGGGGCACCATGAGAATTTAAACTGAGGTTGGCATCTAAAGACAGTATATTTTTTATTCATTTTTTAAAGTTTTATGGAAGTGTGATGCATTTACAAGGTTGTAATCACTTCTGCTGTACAACAAAGTGACTCACTTATACGTGTACCCACATCCATTCTTTTTCGGATTCTTTTCCCATGTAGATTATCAGAGTATTGGGTAGAGTTCCCTATTCTATTAAGCAGGTCCCCGCTGGCCAGTCATTCCATATACCACGGGGTGCAGGTGCCAAGACAGTATCGATCACAGTGACTCAAGGCCCATTTTTTTTCCTTTTCAGGGCTGCACCAGCAGCATATGGACGTTCCCAGACTAGGGGTTGAATCGGAGATGCAGCTGCTGGCCTACACCGCAGCTTACGGCGATGCTGAAACTCTCAACACTTAAGACTTGAACCTAGCCAGAACCCAGATTGGGACTCGAACCCAGCCAGAAGCCAGATGGGGACTTGAACCCACAGTTTTTTAAATCAGGACCACTCACCTGGTGCCTGAACTTACTGAATGAAGTTCAGGTTCTTTGTGTCTCAGTGCATGAGGAATTCAGCGGGAGACAAAGCGATAGGCAAGAAATAGATTTATTAAGATAGGACGCTTGTGAGAGATGCAAGCTGGCAGGCAAAGAAGCTCTGCCCCAAGGATTAGGTGGGCTCCGTTTTTATAATCCAAGGAAAGTGGCAGGGGGAAAAGAACGCCTCTTCCTCTTTCTTCAAGGAGATGTCAGGCTTACTTCATTAGTTCCTTCTTCGTGTCCAGTAAGAGAGAATCGGACCTTACGAGGTCAAACTAGGACATCATGGAGCTTATTCAAATCAGCAGAAGGGCGGTAACAGATGCTGAAATATGTTGAATCATCTCAGGTTTCTGTACAATGAGGGTCTCCTATTTTGGAACGTCCTCTTGCCTTAAATTCCAGTCCTTGGTCCTAACGGTCATTATCTTGCTGCACTTGAGTTCAAGCTCATTTATCTTTCACTTAATGACCTGAGGCATGTCTCATGCTTTTATTAACGGTTTCGTAGTTAAGCAAGTCTGCTTCATTCTGATGACTTTCTTGAGTTGTTACTAACTTACAGAGATCTCCCAAAGGTCCCAAAGGTTTCCCTCTCTATCTATGGTCCCCTACTGGGCTTTCTACAACTACCTGTGTAACTGTCCTACTCCATTCCTATCTATGCCAGATCCGTAACCACCAAACAAGGCCAGGAATCGAACTCGCGTCCTCGTGGCCATTATGTCAGGTTCTTAATTTGCTCAGCCACAATGAGAACTCCCTATATTTTGTTTTTAATAAAGAGTGTGCTTAAACCTTAAAGGGAATAAAATTATCAGATAAAACCAGAAATCTAATGTCTTTTTTTTAACAATTGGGTAGAGAGGAAAGGCTAGGATCTCTGGTTTCACACAGGACTGGGGTCACATCCAAGTTCTGCCGCCTGACAAGACTATTATCTTAACATCCACAGCCTTGGAGTATTTATCTATAAAACAGAGCTGGTAATCCTTCAGAGCTTATCTTTAGTGTCAAATAAGATTTTGGATGGAAAGTGCCCTGTATTTATTGGACATTAATGAATGCTAACTATTATTATTGCCACCTCAGCCTAATGCCTTTGACACCCTCTGTCTCTGATCTGGAATTAATCCTTTCCCCACAACAAGAGAAGTCACAGGAGCTTCCTTCCTTCCTTCCTCCCTCCCTCCTTCTCGCCCTCTCTCTCCCACTTTCTTTCTTTTTCTTTCTGTCTGTTTGTCTGTCTTTTAGGGCTGCACCAGTGGCATATGGACGTTCCCAACGAGGGGTCGAATTGGAGCTGCAGCTGCCGGCCACAGCCATGGCCACAGCCACAGCAATGCCAGATCCCAGCTGTGTCTGCATCCTACACCACGGCTCACGGCAATGCCAGATCCTTAACCCTCTGAGCGAGGCCAGGGATGGAACCTGCATCCTCATGGACACTAGTTGGGTTTGTTACCACTGTGTCATCCTGGGAACTCCAGGAGTTTTCATTTTCTTTGCAGTGGGAATAGAAGAGACATTAGCCTCCTAAGGTTTTCCTATTACGGCATAAGTTAAGGAAGTGGAGGGAGTCAGAGAGAGCAGGTAAAGAAGGTTAGGTGAGGTTGGAAGAATAAAAAATGGTAAACCAATATAGAGACCGACAGATAAAAATAAATAGATGTTATGTGCATGCTCCTGCTAAGGTTGGCTTGTGTTGAAGGGTGGTTTTTCTTCTGTTATTTGAGGGGCTATAAATCCCCTGATCCACATTTACATTTGAATTCAGAAAACGATTACAAGTAAACTCTATTTTATAGGATCATTTACTCTATGTCTTTATAGGCGAGTGAGGATTTGGAGAACATGACATCATAATGACTTTTTTTATTGTTGTTTTTTTTGTCTTTTTGCCTTTTCTAGGCATATGGATAGTCCAGGCTAGGAGTCTAATTGGAGCTGTAGCTGCCGACCTACACCACAGCCACAGCAACTTGGGATCTGAGCCTCGTCTGCGACCTGCACCATAGCTCACGGCAACGCCAGATCCCCAACCCACTGAGCGAGGCCAGGGATCGAACCCACAACCTCATGATTCCTGGTTGGATTGAGCCACTATGGGAACTCCATATAATGACATTTTTTAAAATGGGAAATTCATACATAAAATTATTAAGGTGATACAAAATGACTTGTAATGAAAAACAATATTTCCTCATCCAATCTCCAGTTTTATTCCACTAAACTAAATACTTTTTAAAAAAAATCTCTTCTGATGTCAACTTCAGCATTTCATATGCAAATATGAATATGAAACAAGTATGTAAATAGTATTTACATGACCTTTTCTAGATTTTTCACTGTAGTCATGTACTGCCTTCTTCCCATGGTTATTTAGAGTTTAAGTCATGTGTAATATCATCACCTCCTTCCCTTCGCTTTTTTTGCAAATGGTCACATTACTACTTTTAGGTTCATCACTGGTTACCTGTGCTATATTTATATTTTTATTTCTTATTTTGAAGCTCCCAACCTCTTAGGTTTCTAAATTTTCTCTCAACGCTCCTCTCAAATGCACCTTCCAGACAACTTCTTGAAGAAAAGTCTTGTGTGTCAACCAACTACATTTTAATAAAAAAGTTTTAAAAAATTTTTTTAAAAAAGAAAAATCTCGTGGAGAAACCATTATATATGTAAAATACCTGTAGTCAGCCCGCATTCGCGGATGAATGCATGACTGATGTAGAATCACAGACCAGGATCCTTCCCCCCTGGAAATCCAAAATACTCATTTCATTGTCTCTTAGTTTTGATTCATTGCCATTGAGTCTTATGACAATGTGTTTATTGTTCCTTCCTGTCTCTTTGTTTTTTCTTTCCTCTTTGGAGCCTTATATAACGTTCTCATTTTCCTCAGTTTTTCAGAGTTGTATCTATCTAGGTAAGTACTGGCCCCCATCCCACTTGCTAAACAATTGCTGGGTCTTTGCAATTGGAACTCTCAGTATGCTAGTTACAAGTAATTCGTTCATTGCTAAGCAATGGCATACTCACCTCTGCTTTTCTCTTTCATCTGTTGTCTCTAATCATATGATGGAAATTTGCATTATTCCTCAATATCTATTCTTCTTTCCCCTATGGCCAATCTCTGCCTTTTTGTTTTTCTTTCTTGGAGACTTACACCACTTTGTCTTCTTACCCTTATACAATTTTTTTTTTTTAAATTTCAGAAATAAATTTTTAATTTTGAAGTTTTTTATTGTTAGCTAGTTATTCCTCCTGATTATATTATTTTCTTGTTTTATGTATGAGGTAGACTCTCTATATACCAATTTTTAAAAATTATTTAATGTACCTGCATTTACTTTATGGTCATTTAAAAATGTGTTTTAGGGAGTTCCCTTTGTGGTTCAGTAGTTAGCAAACTGGACTAGGATCCATGAGGATGCGGGTTCGATCCCTGGCCTTGTTCAGTGGGTTTAGGATCCAGCATTGCCATGAGCTGTGGCATACGTCACAGATGCAGCTTGGATCCCAAGTGGCTGTGGCTGTGGCATAGGCCAGCAACTGTAGCTCTCCTTCAACCCCTAGCCTTCCATATGCCATGGGTATGGCCCTAAAAAAGCAAAAAAAAAAAAAAGTTTTATTCCCTTTTTCTCCCCTTTTCAGACATTTCTAAATATAAATAAACTCGTTTCATGTTCAAAGACAAAGGAACAACAATAAAGAATTTGAGAAATTAGTGCATGGATAAGACAGTTTGATAACCTCCTTTCATGAAGAACATTGAGTTTTAAGCAGTTTTCACTCCCCCATTCATTTAGAGCCCCTCAGATATTAGCAGAAATTTTGTCTGCTACTTATCTCTTCCAATTCCCTTTTTGCTGTAGAATATCCCTTTTCTATTTCTTTATCATTTTAATTGGGTAACTGATGGGAGTAGAGATTAATGTATATGATAAAGCTTATTATCTGAAAATCAACTGAAGTATTTTCAGATCAACATGCACACTAATTAAGATAAATACTGCTAACTGTAAAACCAATGGAGCCTTTAAGTTATTGCTTATTTACTGTGCATTTTACATGCAATATATTTTAGTGTTTATTATTCATAAATTTCAGGAAAGAAAATTAGGCTCTTACAGATTACATAAATTCATCAAATTCACAGAGGTATGAAATAATAAACCTGGGATTCAAGCTCGGTTTTGTTTTAGGAAAAAGCCCAAGCTTTTTTCACCATCTCAAAGAGCTTTGTAAATTTCCACTCTTAGGAAACATTTTAATTTTAAAATGGAAGTGATTTTACCTTCATGAAACATTTAGTGATTTCTGGAATATTTTTTGTCGTCACAACTGTGCAATGCTTCTAGCACATGGTGTGTGGAGGCTGGAGATACTGTTAAAGATCCTAGAACGAACTTCACAGAACAAAGAATAGTCCAGACTGAAATGTCAATAGTCATTTTGGCCAAGAAACCTTGGTCTAAATTAGAATGCAGAATTTTAATAAAAATAAGCAATTGATTACAGTATATGAATTTCCAACAAGTTTATTGCAGCTTTTCTTTAGAATTGTAACACAATACCATACAAAGTTTTATAAAGAACTGTGTTAGGAATAAGTCACTCTTTAAAATTGTAGTGGAGATCCAGATTGAGAATGGGAGAGAATACATAAAATTCTGGAAATATTGCTGACTTTAAATTATGTGGATAAATTCTCTACTCTTTCTCCTTTTAAATATGGTCCTTTTTATTTGATGGTGCTTAACATTACAGAAGCCATGAAAGTAAAGATCCGAGGAATTGCTGGGCTATTCTACTGACGTTACCTCTGACAAAAGCCAATGAAGAGTAGCCATACTTTTGTTGGGTTCAAGAAGTCAGAAGAGGAGTTCCCGTTTTGTTGCTCAGAAGGTTAAGAATCCGACACAGTGTCTGTGAAGATGTGGGTTGGATCCCTGGCCTCACTCAGGGGGTTAAGTGTTGCTGCAAGCTGCAGCATAGGATACAGAGGCAGCCTGGATCCAGCATGGTGGTGGCTAAGGTGTGGGCTGGCAGCTGCAGCTCAAATTTGACCTCTAGCCTGGAAATGTCCATATGCTGCAAGTGCTGTAAAATGAAAAATAAACAAATAAATAAGTAGGGGGTTGAGGTTAGTGGAAGCATTTGAAGTAGATAAGCAATGAGATCCTGCTCTATAGCGCAGGGAGCCATATCTAGTCACTTATGATGGAACATGATGGAGGATAATGTGAGAAAAAAAAATGTATATAAATGTATGACTCGGCCACTTTCCTGTACAGCAGAAACTGACAGAACATTGTAAATCAACTATATTAAAATTTTTAAATAAATAAAGATGCCAAAAGAATGACAAGATATATGCTCCACTTCGCTCTTTCACCCCCGATGCCATAGGACAGTCTAAATCGCTCCAAAATGGTCAGCTCAACCCTGGTTCTTTCCATTCATTCTATGGCACTTCCCTGAACTGGCTGTGCAGGTCACCACTTAATGCCCAGCTAGTATCTGCCTGCCTGGTGTTTTCTCACCGTGGCTGGGAGGCCAGCTTCCCAAAACCCAAGTCCCGCCTTGATGAGGGGTGGAGGCATCTACCATGCTGCTCATTGGCAGAACTGCTCCACCAATCTCATCCTGTCTGCAGCGGTGAATTCCACACAGATCCAGTTATAAGAGGAAAAAAAAAATACCAATGTTTAGCAGAGGTGTTTGTTTGTTTAGAATAGCATACTTTTAAGCAGGTCAAAAATGAATTTCCATTACATTCTACAAATAGGCCGTTTCAGTTTTCCTGGGATTCAGACACCTGGAATTGTTTGTGCCGTGAGACAGATGTCTGCCTTACACAATTTTGAGGAATCTATATGTTCAAAAACATTAAAGTTTTAATGTTTTGTTGTGATTCGTATTAAAGATTTAGTTAAATTTATCTGTTCAGTTAATGCCTTTTTATGTATGTTGCTTAAAATAAGCCTTGGAAAATGGAAAATGGAGTTCTGGTTGTGGCTCAGTGGGTTAAAGACACACCTGTGGTCTCTGTGATGATCTGGGTTCAACCTCTGGCCTCACTCAGTGGGTTAAGGATCCAGTGTGGCTGTGGCTATAGCATTAAGCCTCAGCTGCAGCTCAGATTCGACCCCAAGTTGGGGAACTTCCACAAAGCAGGTGCAGCCATAAAAAGAACAAAGTACAATAAAATATTTTTAAAAAAGGAAATGTAAAATCATGACATTATTTCTTTATGTTGTGGTTCTTTACTTTGACGCTACAATAATGCAGTTAACATCTACAGTGTTTTCTTCAGATGGTACTTCAGTGATTTGAGCAGGCATATTGGGAAAAAAACAAATCTTAAAATATGGTGTATTGAGGCCACAAAAAAAAAACTGCTGGGAAGTGGGAAAGATATGGGGCAGAGGTTTTCATCTAACCCTAGAGAATAAGTGAAATCTTCCAAAATGAGACAATCTTTGAACTGAATCATAAATAATATTTGGAAGCTGGATGGTCAGAAAAAAGGAAGAGGAATTTTAGGCCATAAAAACAAAAGGCACAGAGGCACAAAACAATACAGCAGTTATTTTAACTCTAAGAGTGAGAATGGGCTGATTTCTTAAGAATAATTATTAACCGGCAAAATCGGTGTAAAATTTTTACTACTCAATTGACTTACAGTAATTACATAGAAAAATGTTAAAGAAATTTTTATCCAAATATTAACAGTAATAAAAATGACAATGTATGCACTTATTTTTCAAAGATACAACTAGTATGGGGATAAACAGCCACTGTTTTAAATCCTGTGATCTAGAAACTAGTTATCATGTTAGCAGTATTACAAAGCAAACACTGCCAAAATACAGATTATTTTTTTATGTGAACAAGATTAAAAACATGGTGATAGATCTTTCTAGTCACAAGCCTCAGACTTCATAACATAAACGCAAACCTAGAAGGGAAAATAAAAACTGAAACAAGAGAAACATAAACTTGGTGAAAAGAATATTATCCTGTTAGAAGAAAGGAGTCCCTCTGCTTCCTATAATGTTTCTAAGCAGTTTGTTTTTTCCTTCATGGGTAAACACATCATATATATGAAAAGCTCTTGTCTTTCAAAATGCCTCAGTAGGAGTTTCCATTGTGGCTCAGCAGTAAGGAACCTAACTTGTATCCATGACGACACGGGTTTGATCCCTGGCCTCGCTCAGTGGGTTAAGGATCTGATGTTGCCCTGAGCTCTGGAGTAGGTCACAGTTGTGGCTCAGCCCCCAATTTTTGTGGCTGTGGTGTAGGCTGGCAGCTGAAGCTCTGATTCCACCCCTACCCTGGGAACCTCCATATGCCGCAGGTGCGGCCCTAAAAAAAAAAACCAACAAAAAAAGCCTCAGTAATTTTCTGCGGTAGCTAGCTATCATAGAAAGATAGGGATTTTTTTGGGTTTTTTTTTTGGTTTTTGGTTTGTTTTTGTTTGTTTGTCTTTTTAGGGCCACACTCATGGCATATGGAGGTTCCCAGGCTAGGGGTCAAATTGGAGCTGCAGCTGCTGGCCTACCACAGCCACAGCAATGGGGGATCCAAGCCACGTGTGCGACCTACACCACAGCTCACTGCCACGCCAGATTCTTAACCCACTGAGTGAGACCAGGGATCAAAACTGCATCCTCATGGGTACTAGTAGGGTTCTTAACTTTCTGACCCACAACAGGAACTCCAGAAAGATTTTATTATTAAAAGAAAGTCACCAATTGGTTTTACAGCTGGAGCACATTTATATTAGAGTTAGCTTTCCTGCTCTAGTCCCTGAGAGTCAAGTGTTCAATTTATTTTAAACTTTATAAAAATTCCTCTCACACTGCATTTCTAAGGCCTATCCAAAGGGACCACAGGGGGTCACATAAAACCGTAAGAACTTGGGTGGACAAAACTGCCATTTCCAATGCAGAGAACAAAGCATTTATATATTGAACATTTAAGTGTGTGTACCTCTTAAGCTTCCTCACCTATTTTTTTCATTGCCATCCCCCCAACTACCCTCCACAATTTTATCATTGCAGCAAAGGTATTGGTAAGGAGTTAGGTAAGAAAAGAGTGTTCCTGGGGTGGGGTGGGGGGGCACACCTGTGGCATATGGAGGTTTCCAGGCTAGGGGTCACATCAGAGCTGCAGCTGCTGGCCTATGCCTCAGCTACAGCAACACCAGACCTGAGCCATGTCTGCGACCTACACCACAACTCACGGCAATGACGGATCTTTAACCCACTGAGCAAGGCCAGGGATCGAACCTGCATCCTCATGGATGCTAGTCAGATTCATTTCTGCTGAGCCATGATGGGAACTCTGCTTCCTATCATTTTGATTTGCAACCAAACTTTTATAAACACACAATATGCTATGTTTTTGCTATTCTTTTTCCTACTTTTCCCCATTTTTGGGGATACTGTACTTCTATGTCAGTTCTTCTGCTTCTTTCTGAAAAAATTTTATGCTCAGCCTGGGGTAAGCCAACCTCAACCTTTATTCCCTGGACCCTAACTGTGCCCCTTTTCAGCTTCAGAGGTTTTCTAACAGTGGATAGCAGTGGAAACTTATGGTAAGAATAAGGGTATAAAAATAAGAATGTGGTAAGGGAAACAAAAACAGAGACATAGGTAAAGAAGTTGTTCAGTAAATTCATATGATGTGATAAATTAGAGGTTTATTCCATAGTAGGCTATGATTAGAGATAGAATAAAAGTTAGTATGATATTATAACATGCATTTTATAAGAAGAACCCTAGAGGACTCAAATGAGGTAATGCATGGAGAAAAACTGGGAACTCTTTAATTTATCATAAAAATTATTCTGAATTATTATTAAATATGTGGTTTCTATACTAAAACTATCTGTAATAATCTATACAAGAAAATTCAAGGTAAATACTATAAGTGACACATATGTTTATCAGGTCATAAGGTGTAGCTACAAAATCATGAGACGTTACAAGCACATCGCAACTTACATGTTTGATCAAATATTGTATTACATGGTAGTGTCATTATTAGCAGGCACTTTATGCTATTTTGATCAAGTTTGCCCTGGAACCATTCCATTTGGATTCAAGTTAAGGTGTCAAATAAAATCTTTAATCAGAGTTCCCCTTCGTGGCTCAGCGGTTAAAGAAACCAACTAGTATCCATGAGGATGCAGGATCCGGCATCGCCGTGAGCTGCAGGATAGGTCACAGAGGAGGCGTGGATCCCGAGTTGCTATGGCTGCTGCAGCTCTGATTCGACCCCTAGCCTGAGAACTTCCATATGCCACCGGTATGGTCCTAAAAAGCCAAAAAGAAGAAAAAAAAATAAAAGGAAAAACTTTAATCTCATATAGATTTGTTTTGTTGTTTATTTTGTGATTTTTCAGCATACATACATAATTAATTCACCAGTCTTGGGTCCAATCAATTTCATCTACTCCTAAACATACATCCAACCCCCCCAATCTTCCATGACTATAAATATTTACATTTATGCTGACACTTCTGAAGTTTTCCAAAATGACATTAAAATATCGGTGGGGCATTGTTGTAATAAGTGTATAGACCTATACAGTGAACATGAAAAATTAAGTATTATCCATATTCCCATTCCATTCATAAGTTAGTGGGGAAAAGACTTCATATACTGCACTAAGCACTGACAAGATTCCTGGATTCCTAAAAGCCATATTTCTTTCTTCTTTTTCTTTTTTTTTGGCGGGGGTCTGTGCCTACTGCACATGGAACTTCCTGGGCCAGGGACTGAAGCTGTGCCACAGCAGTGACCTGAGCCGCTTCACTGACGATGCCGGATCCTTACCCCGCTGTGCCACCAGGGAACTCCTAAAAGCCATATTTCAACAATGCCAGCCTAGAAGTTGCTACAGTGATTTGGCAAGCAGGATGCTCTCAACTCTGGTCTATGTAAGACAAAATTTATTATAATTAATAATAATTTATACGAGCTTGTTACATTTGAAAATAACAGACACACCGGTAGTAGCAGTCAATCAAAATGTGCCCCAAACACGCCACCCAAGAAAATGAAAATGGTCAGCTTTCGCACTTCAAATATTGTACAAAATATTTTTAGGTATCTAATATCAGTCTGTTATGATCTTTCTTTTCTTTCCAGTTTTATTGGGGTATAAGCAACCCACAGCACTGCATAAGGTCTAAGCGTTTGGTATAACGATTTGATTTACATCTATCATGAAATGATTACCACAAGTTAAGTGAACACCCTTCATCTCATATAAGTAAAAAAATAAAAGAGAAATTTTTTTCCTTGTGATGAGATCTCTTAGGAGTCACTCTATTAACTCTCTTAATAACCTTCATATATAACATACAGCTGGTGTTAATTATATTAATGATATCATATAAATTATATTAATCATGTCATATATTACATCCCTAGTCCTTATTTTATTTTATAACTGGAAGTGTGTACCATTTGACTACCTTCCTCCAATTCCGCCTCCCACCACCCAGTACCTCCAGTAATTGTGTATCTGTTCTCTTTTTCTACACGTTTGTTCATTTGTTTTTGAAGAATAATTGACCTGCAACAACACTATGTTAGTTCCTGGTACACACATAGTGATTCCTTCTTTCTATACATTACAAAAGGATCACCACAATAAGTCTAGTTACCATCTGTCACCATAGAAAGATATTACATTGTCACTGACCATGTTCCCATGCTGACTCATTTATTTTGTAAGTAGAAGTGTGCACCTCTTAAGCTCCCTCGCCTATTTCTTTCATCCCTCCCACCACCCTCCTCTCTGGCAAGCACCCACATAGTCCCTCATTTTCCCCATAGCCAGAAGTAACTCTCTGTATTTATTTATTTTTCTTTTTAGAGCTGCACCTCTGGCATATGGAAGTTCCCAGGCTAGGGGTCCAGTTGGAGCTGTAGCAGCTGGCCTACACCACAGCCACAGCAACGCCAGATCCGAGCCAAAGCTGCGACCTACACCACAGCCCATGGCAACACTGGATCCTTAACCCACTGAGCGAGGCCAGGGACCGAACCTGTGTCCTCATGGATGCTAGTCAGATTCATTTCCGCTGAGCCATGACAGGAACCCCAGAAGTAATGCTCTTTAAAAGAGGAAATTTGAAGCATAAGGATCTTGATCTTTTCCATGGAGTATATAAAAAAGGGGATGCTGGATTTACGGTAGTTCTAGTTTAACCTTTTGAGAAACCTCCATACTGTTTTCTACAGTAAGTGCACTAAATTAAATTCCCACAAACAGCACACACGTATTTCCTTTTCTCCATATCCACGTGAGTATTTACTTTTTCCATTTTGAAGACTGCCATCCTAATAGGCAGTAGGTGTGATAGCGCATTGTTATTCTGATTTGCATGTCCCTGACAATTAGTGATGTTAAGCACCTTCTCGTTTACCTGGAGGGCATTTGCATAAATACGGGTCAAGGATTCAGTAAGAGGTGTTTGACAGAGCACTGGCGATCAACAAGGGACTTTTCAGTATGTGCTGTCATAGGCAGAATACTTGAATAGACAGTTCAAGAAAAAGATATATCATTGGTCAATAAGCACATAAAAAAAGATGCTCAACATTCGTAGTTCTCAAGAGAAGGTAACTAAAAACCATAATGAGATCCCACTAGGTACATATTGTTATGACTAGAAAAAGAAAAGCAACTATCGGCAAAATACAGAGCAACTGAACACAGCATAGATTGGTGGTAGGAGCATACAATGGTGCAACCACTGTAAAATTGTTCGACTGTCACTTATGAGATTTCACACACACTACCATCTGATCCACGAATTTTACTCCTGGCTTTTAGCCAAGGGAAATAACACTCCGTCTACACAAGAATGTGTACCTGAATATTCACTGAAGATGTATTCAGCATTACCAAAAACTAGAAATTGTGGTATATCCATAAAGTCAAGACTACTTAGATATAAAGGGAGCAAATTATGGGCACATTCAGCAAGATGGGTGAATCCGAAAAGCTTGTTGAACAAATGAAGCCAAGCACACACAAAAATATTTAGTGTACGATTCCACTTATAAGAAATTCTAGGACAGGACAAATCAATCTATAATTTCAGAGAGATGAGATGTTACCTGGGGTAGGTATTGCATTGGATTGACTGCAAACAAGCAGGGGAGATCTTTTGGGAGAGATAAAAATATGTAATTTAGGAGTTCCCATTGTGGCTCAGTGGAAACAAATCTGACTAGTATCCATGAGGACGCAGGTTGGATTACTGGCCTCACTCAGGGGGTTAAGGATCGGGCCAGATCAATCGAGGCCAGGGATCGAACCTGTGTCCTCGTGGATGCTAGTCGGGCTTGTTAACTGCTGAGCCACAGTGGGAGCTCCCAACAGCAGACATTATACCTCAGAATGTAAGAGTAGCCCATCCATGCCAATTGTCTTTCTGTTAATGTGCTTTGTCAGAAATAGTCTTGGGTGTGGGGTTTTCCAGGGACCATAAAAAAGAAACCTAAAATACAAGAAAACCCATGAGAGCATCCAGTCCACAAATGAGAAAATATGCTCCAAATACAAGTATCCCACCTTGTCACCCTGTTGCTTTGGACAACCCTGATTCCAGCTAAGGAAGCCGAAGGCCAGCAGCCAATAAGCATGTCCTCATGGTAAACCCACAATGACTGTATATTTGTACCACACACTATTTTGTCAAACCTCATGCAAAACAGAAAGAAGACCGTGTTTTTATCCCAAATGGAAACTCACCAAGGTCTCCAAAGAAAGGACTATATTTGCAACCACCTCATCAGAGCCTCCCAGGCTGCACAAATTTATTAAAGAAAAGAATATTCATATGTGATACAATAAAAAATAAAATTCACTGGGTTTTTTAAAACATATTTTAACCACTTCAGAAAAAAGAAATTGTCGATATTGAGAGATTGGCTACTTTTCAAAACCCATTTTTGGGGAGTACTTTATTTATTTGTTTGTTTGTTTTTTATATTTTGCTTTTTAGGGCCTCAGCAGAGGCATATGGAAGTTCCCAGGCTAGGGGTCAAATTGGAGCCACAGCCACAGACAGAGACACAGGATCCGAGCCACATCTGCAACACACAGTTCACAGCAATGCCAGATGGCTGACCCACTGAAGGTCAGGGATAGAACCTGCATCCTTGGATACTATTCAGATTTGTTTCTGCTGTGCCGCAAGGGGAGCTCTGGGAGTACTTTTATATTTCAGAGACTTCTCAGCAAAATAAGATGAATGAAAAATTAAAGTTGATGGAATTTGCCTTTGTCATCCTTTTCCTTTTAGCATTCTTCTCCAGTTTCTCTAAGTCCAACTCTAGTTTCTTTATGCTCTCTTGCAATTACCTGTAAACACTTAGTATAATGTCCTACCTGATTCCCTGCCTTTGAGAGTTCAACTGGGATAAGAAACTATCATTCTTTTTCTTCCAATTAGAATAAAACTCAAAAAAAAAAAAAAAGAAAGAAAAAGAAGAAAGGAGTTCCCGTCGTGGTGCAGTGGTTAACGAACCTGACTAGGAACCATGAGGTTGCAGGTTCGATCCCTGGCCTTGCTCAGTGGGTTAAGGATCCAGCGTTGCTGCGAGCTGTGGTGTAGGTTGCACACGCGGCTCGGATCCCACATTGCTGTGGCTCTGGCATAGGCCGGGGGCTACAGCTCCGATTCGACCCCTAGCCTGGGAACCTCCATATGCCGAGGGAGTGGACCTAGAAAAGGCAAAAAAAAAAGAATAAAACTCAGCAAATCCAGCCTGGGTTTAATCTTCTCTTAAATATAGACTTTCTTTTATAAACTAGGGGAGAACACTTTCTAGTAGGCATTAATATCTGATAATAGGACCATAATTTGCTTTCATATCATTTCTTTTGGAAACAAAAATATAGTGGGAAGGCTATGGTGAGGCAGGATGCAGATATTAACTACAACTGAGGGAAGATGGGGATGGGGTTTAGAGAGATAAAGGGTTCAGTTTCTAGAGATTCAAGTACCCTGTTTATTTTCTTTTAGCCTTTGGAATTTGTGAGTGGGGTAAATTTTGGATGATACATCCTGCAGCTTGGCTTTGACTTCCTCACCATCAAATAAATGTCTTTTCTTCCTTTTCTATTGGTCACCCAGTCGTTGTCACTGTTTTGGCCTTGTCATGTCCTGGAATTGTACCACTACTGAAATTTCAGTTCTAAGCATTCTATTTCCTGACCATGACCCCTCTCTTTTCAACGATGTTTCTGCCCTATTTTCCACCCCCAACCTCCATGACTAAAGATTCCCCCCAAGACAGAAGAATGAGTATTTGCCCTTAACCCTGATTCTTACCCAGAATCTTGTTTTGCTCCTTTTTACTATACAACTCCCCACACTTCTTTCCCAAGGAGGGCACAGTCTTTAAGGCACTAGCCTGCTGTGGCCTCCTTTGCCTGGCAAAGCAATAAAAGCTGTCTTTTTCTCCTTCACCCAAAACTCTGTCTCCATGTTTCTGTTCGGCACTGGTGGACAGAGGCCAAGTTTCAGCAACACTCACCACAAACTTGTAAGGTAAATACTCTTATTATTTCATTGTGTGTGCGAGCACATGCGCAACACACATGCCCAACCATCCGCACAAGCTGAGCGATGCAGGAGGCATGGGTCCCCCAGCCTCAACATCCAGAAGACCCACACCACTTTCAAATGGCCTGCTCCTCCTGCTCATCCCAATCCCTGCCTGAAGCTGGCACTTGGAGCTTTTGTTTCTTTCCCCTGTAATTGATACCCTTTCATTCCCCTTGGTCAAGAGATCAGTCTCTTTGGGGTTTCCCTTGATCCAACAGTCGCTTCGTGGCAGTTTGAGTCTTAGAGAATGTGTAGGGCTGATTAAACACTACTTTTGTTTACTTATTAATTTTTTATTTTTTTGCTTTTTAGAGCCACACCTGTGGCATATGGAAGTTTCCAGGCTAGGGGTCCAATCAGAGCCACAGCTGCCGGCTTACGCCACAGTCACAGCAAGGTGGGATCCGAGCCGCGTCTGCCACCTACACCACAGCTCACCGCAACGCCAGATCCACAACCCAATGGGAGAGGCCAGGGATCGAACCTGAGTCCTCATGGATGCCAGCTGGGTTTGTTATTGCTGAGCCATGATGGGAACTCCAAACACTACTTTTGCTACACAGAAGCAGATATCAAAGAAATAATGTGCAATGTGTAATGTGAAATAATGTGAAATGGTCACACAAGGCCATTTCATGGAGGAGGAAATGGAAGTTCAAAGAAGGAAAACAATTTTAAGGCAAACAAAATCACCATCTGACCACCAAAAACAAAACCAAACCAAACCAAAATAAGTTCTTTTTGAGATAATGACCTATATTCCCTGTATTTTCTTTATAACACCTTACTTTCATAATAGCCTCTTACAAAATCAGTTAAAGTGCATCCTATTTTTGAAAGATTTTAACTTTAAGGTTTTTGGGGGTTTTTTGTTTTTGTTTTTTTGGTCTTTTTAGGGCCACACCCACAAGCATATGGAGGTTCCCAGGCTAGGGGTCAAATCAGAGCTACAGCTGCCAGCCTACACCACAGCCACAGCAACTCGGGATCTGAGCTGTGTCTGAGACCTACACCGCACCTCACAACGCTGGATCATTAACCCACTGAGCAAGGCCGGGGATGGAACCTGCCTCCTCATGGATACTAGTCAGATTCCTTTCCACTGAGGCATGACGGGAATTCCCAACTTGCAGTTTTAAAATGGAAAGTTTCCATTTTAAGGAAAATTCATTTCTGTTCAATGCTTTTATTCCCATCTGGGCTGGCTTATGGTAGAAAAGGAAATGCTTACACAAAAACCACACTTTTGTGAAATTAAATTTCCACTTATGTCAAAAAGGAGAAATCATCCAAAAGAACTCAATCTTTCCATTTTCATAATAGTTCAGATGATAATGAAATTGAGTATTAACCCTTGTTTATGTAACTTGACTCCTATAGGGAGGGAAGATTTTGACTGTGGGGCAAATCACATTTGCCCAGAAGCTGTTTGAGAAAATATTTCTCTAACCAACTGATGATATAATTCTCCAAGTTCACACACATCAGTGTTTCATCCAGTGATTCTCCCTTCTTTCCCTTCTTAGGGAGACACTGGTTGCTTATTAAATTAGTTTTCACTCCACAAAATTATCATCATTATTTAGGAAACACTGATTCTTGTTTAGAGGTCAGATCACCATCACAAAAATTGGCTTCTGTGCTTGTGCCCAAAATGATTAGTTATAAATAGATTTCACCTTCTCTTTGATGAAGGGGAAACATAGCGGGGTTCTCAAAAGCCTATGGCAGCCAAGGAAAGTTGAGCAGTGTTCGTTGTGGGCAAAGATGCCAGGTCTGGAAGGAGGGTGGGAGCTGAAATTCAGCCAACACTCAGCTGGCAGATATCATGAAAGAGTAACTTCTTCCAATTTGTCCAGAGTCCTATAAAGTTTGGCAGAGGCTGATGAGCTGTGTGACCTTGGGCAAATATACTCACGCTCTTTGAACCTCAATCTCTTCAACTATAAAATAATAGGAGTTCCCATCTTGGCACAGCAGAAACGAATCCGACCAGAAACCATGAGGTTTCGGGTTCGATCCCTGGCCTTGCTCAGTGGGTTAAGGATCCAACGTTGCCATGAGCTGTGGTGTAGGTCACAGACATGGCTCGGATCCCACGTTGCTGAGGTTGTGGTGTAGACCAGAAGCTATAGCTCTGATTTTACCCCTAGCCTGGGAACCTCCCTATGTCCTGGGTGCAGCCCTAGTAAGAGAAAAGACAAAAGACAAAAAAAAAAAAAAACCCCTATAAAATAATAATGACAATATTTAGACCATAAAATGCATATTACACAATTACACTGTAAATTCTATACTCAGGCACACATGTCTTCATTCATAATTTTAATTTAATTGGCCCTTTTCCTAGATATATCCTGTCTCTCTTCCCTGGAGGAAATATTACTTCCTGATAGTTATTTTTGGTAAAATAGCATTACCTGATAATTATTCCTTAGTGTAACAAGTTCTGCTCCCAATTTGTTAAAATTGGTTCCATCTTAAATAATTTATTTTGGCAAATGCTGGTGTTTTATGAATAATGCATGGACAAGTTAGCACAAGAACCAGAGTACTTAGAAGTGAATGTTAAGTGGTTTTCTAGCATATATATTTGACTTAGTTAGAAGCAAAAGATGTGGTCAAAAAAATCTGTTCAAATGTGTATTGCAACAAAAATAAAAGATGCAATGTAAATGTCTATCAATTCATTTCCTACATAAAAATATCTGTAAGAGGGCACTCCTTTTCTCACTTTGAGCTATTTTAGCAGAGAACTCAGAGTAGATTCATGCTACCCAGAAATAATCCACTCAAATGAAAATCTCAGGGAGCTATGCATATTTCATTGAAAACATTACAGTAACTTTGTAAGATGATTACATTACCCACCCTGCAGCAAACTTCTCAAACCAGGCATGTCTAGCTCCAAAATCCTCTGGTCCCCAGATGATGGTCAATACCATTAGTCTTTTTCACTCTCACCCCAGGCAGCCTCCTCCCGCTGCACCATATTTCAGGCTGCTGCTTCATTCTCTTGCTTCCCCAAACTGCACTTGTCTCCTACCTTTATTATGCAGAATAATTCAGCAAACTTGCAGACTCACACCTATTCAGTAGCCACCCAAACAAGGACACTCCATTCATCAGGACCCACTTTTCCTTAAAAACGCACAGGGGATGAGGGGGAGGAGAGGAAGGGGAGGGGTGGGAGGAGGAGGAAAAGCGGAGGGAGGGGAGGAGGAGGGAAAGGAGCAGAGGAGGGGGGAAGAGAAGGAGAAGGAAGGAGTGGAGGAGAGGGGAGGGGGAGGAGGGAGGAGGAGGATAAAACTTTGACACTTAGATATATATGCATTTTCTCATTTTATTTGTTGGACAAAATTACATTGAATGTTTCCTTTTATTTTGCCTAAGTCCACCAGGCAACCCATCTACTGCATTTTAAATTTTTTTTTTTTTTTTTAAGAGGACACAATGAACTTTGCAGAAGAGATACTGACTTTAAAAAACTTACGGTTTCCCAACGAGACAGGTTGGGGGTGGGGGGATGCACTGGGGGTTTGGGTTGGAAATGCTATAATATTTGGTTGTGATGATCATTGTACAACTATAAATGTATTTGAGTAATAAAAAATGCTATATAAAAAAATAAAGATTTTGACCTTGAAAAAAAAATAAATGTATTTCTGCTGCTAAGACTCAGTTCATTCTTTTGCCATACAGCAGATTTCTTCCAATACTTCAGAGTCAGCCACTGTGAATTCTTTAGTTTGCTTGCAGTGACCTACAACTATAGAAGGTGGGATTTGGGGAGATTGTTCCCAAAGGCTCTTTAAACACTTTGGAATCTTCCAGAAGACTCTTTGGAGCTCATGGTTCCTAGCTGCCTGTCCCAAGAATTCTCCCTTACCTGGAGGTCAGGAAATGTGTATGGGTATAGAGATGCCATAGGGCATAAAAGACCTTGGAATTTTTATACTATTCATTCACTACATGCTCTTTCCCAAAACATAAAATAAAAATAAAAATAAAAAAGATTATTTGTGACATTTTGCAGACATAAATGTTGAACAGTAAATTTTAAGTCTGGTTGAACTAGAGCACAGATGGTGCTGGTGTAACAAAGCTTTCTCCATGTTATATGTACGCAAAAGATCTGTTTGTATCCATATCTGTGCACAGATATATCTGTTTTACGAAAGGGAGAGAAAAGAAGTGTTTTCTTATTCCAGGGATTCAGGGGAAAATTAAGAGATGGGATATGTATGTGTATGTGGTTGGGTAGGGGCAGGTTGTGCAAACTTAAGAGACTTTGGATACAAACAGAAGGGCTCTCTGGCCTGGAAAGAATGTGGCAAAGATCTGGGGTGGAGGCAGCTTTCACCTCTAGCATGCAACCCAGAACCCCCTTGCTGTGTCTAAGGCATGAGAGTTGAGAATAACAAAAGAAAGCACAGGTGACCCAAAGAGAAGTGGCTGTGATGTGGATCGGTCAAGGAACTTTTAATTTAATGAAAAAAGACAGGAGTTCCTGTCGTGGTGCAGGGGAAGTGAATCTGACTAGGAATCATGAGGTTTCAGGTTCGATCCCCGGCCTCGCTCAGTGGGTTAAGGATCCAGCATTGCTGTGAGCTGTGGTGTAGGTCGCAGACGTGGCTCGGATCCCACCTTGCTGTGGCTCTGGTGTAGGCCCGAAGCTGCAGCTCTGATTCAATGCCTAGCCTGGGAACCTCCCAATGCCGAGGGTGCGGCCCTGAAAGGACAAAAAAAAAAAAAGGACAGTAACAGTTATGATAACATTTCTTGAGTAAAGCCACAATGGGGCAGTAAAGCTATCAGCAGCAGGGGCCTATATTCAATGTCCTGTGATAAACAATGATGGAAAAGAATTTGAAAAAGAATGCCTCTTAGGGACCCATTGACTGAAACTGCCCACTCTGGCAGGCAGGATAACAGCTTGCTTGAGTCATCTCACAGCAGGAGGCCCTGATGAGAACCGGTGCTGCCCTGAAGACTAACCAGGAGGATCTGGGAGGGGCCAATAGGAGGGAAGAGATGACCAAGCTCCCAGGATCCTTGGCGCTGGAATCCAACTAGACTAAGAAATGCACGTGCCACCAAAAAGGACTCTGAGCCAGACCAAGTACAAGTACAAGTACTGAGCAAGACAATTGACCAAAGACAACCCCGAAAGGAACCCCATTCCCATAAAATCGGAGACTGCGAGCCACGTGGCAGAGCAGTTCTCCTGGGTCCCTTTACCCTACTGCTCTCTGCCCGGGTGCCTCTTCCCAATAAAGTCTCTTGCTTTGTCAGCACCTATGTCCCATCAAACAGTTCATTTCTGAGAGTTAGACATGAGCCTATTCTCGGGCCTTGGAAGGGGTCCCCCTTCCTGCAAGATATCTACATATACCTGAATCATTTTGCGGTACAGCAGAAATTTACACAACATTGTCAATCAACTGTACTTCGAGAAAATATAATTTTTAAAAGAGATAAACTGCACCCAGAACCCTTGTGCAGAATGCTGATGTCCGCTCAGGATGGAAGTCAGGGACACGGGCAGGGCAGGAGGAGGGGACCTAGGTCTTGTCAATTTCCCTGGCGAGGACTGAGCGTCCCAACCTGCCCTCATTTGCACCTAAAAATTATATTTTGCTAGGATGCAGTGTCATGGGAAAATGTGTGCAGCTTGGGTTTTAGCTAAGAAAGGAAACTAGATTTATGAACCAAAAAACTGCAAAACAACAAGAGCCCATTAGGTGAATGTGACAAATAGGCCTCCTTTTCCTTGGGGCCTCGGTTTCACCTACTGTTGACAATACAATGCATGATTTCTAAATGAGAAATCATTTGAGAGCACAAATAAATTTGACTGAAATTATTTAGTCAAATTAACAAACATTGAATTTGTACGAAAAGCCATGGAGGCAAGAAAGGAGATCCGGTGAGGATGTTTTCTTTGCTCCTTGCTTCTTAAATGTATTTTAACCATTTTTTTCCTTCTGGTTTTATTGAGCTACAATTAATAAATAGCACTATATGACTTTTAGGTGTACAGCATAAGGATTTTTTTTTTTTTTTTTTTTTTTTTTTGCTTTTCAGGACCGCACCTGCGGGATATGGAAGTTCCTAGGCTAGGGGTGGAATTGGAGCTGTAGCCACTAGCCTATACCACAGCCAGAGCAACCCGGGATCTGAGCCTCATCTGTGACCTACACCATAGCTCACGGCAGTGCTGAGTGAGGCCAGAGATTGAACCCCAGGCCTGATGGATATCAGTCGGGTTCATTACTACTGAGCCACAGTGGGAATTCCCAGGATTTGACTTACATACATAATGGAATGATTATCACAGTATGTTTAGTGGATATCCAACATCTCATATAGGTACAAAATTAAGGAACTAGAAAAAAAAATTTTTTCCTTGTGATGATAACTCTTAGGATTTACTCTCATAACAACTTTCATATAGAGCATGCAGCAGTGTTAATTATATGATCATTTTAAAGTTAAAATATTACTGTTCCCCTTTGCCTTATACTTTGTCTACTCTGAAATCCAAGGCAATAAAAGTAACTCTCTGCTTCCAAAATATTTATGTGACAGAAAATCTGTAAAGAATAGTTCTAAGAAAAATAAAAATATCTTAAACTCAATCTGGGACAGAAACTTTTTGCTTCATGTAACTAAAAATCTATTTTTGGCACACAGGATTCTTAAGAAGTTATCTGACATATTTTGCTAAGATTGAAATGTGTTCAAGGAAGCTAATTATCCCATGCCTCCTTTGGGCTGTCAGTCAAGAGTCCAGAAACCTTTAATCGACCTCCTTTCTTTCAGTAAATACTCTGACCGTGTTCCTCTTGCCAACCTTTTGTCCCAGAAAATGTCCCCAACGAGAAGGAAATTGTTGGGTTAGTTTATTACATAGTAAGTTTGTAATCAAGCTTTGATACTCATCAAACTCAACTATCTGAAATTATTATTATTATTATTATTGCTTTTTAGGGCCACACCCACAGCATATGGGGGTCCCAGGCTAGGGGCCCAATGGAAGCTACAGCTGCCGGCCTACACCACAGCCACAGCAACGCCAGATCCAAGCCGCATATGCGACCTACACCACAGCTCATGGCAATGCCGGATCCTTAACCCACTGAGCAAGGCCAGGGAGCGAACCCGCAACCTCATGGTTCCTATAGGTTCGTTAACCACTGAACCACAACAGGAACTCCTGAAATTACTCTCTAACAGTAGAGCATTCAGGTATCTGACATGACTCATGCACATATGAACAGGTAGCCCTCACATGAGGGATGTAGGTTAATGGAGAGAATAAAAGGAACCTTAAGTGGAGGTTACTTCTTAGAACCCCAGGATTTCTCCAGGTTTCTCTTTTTTTTTTTTTTGTAGAAGTTACCTTTCTTTGACACTTTTAGTTTCATAGGAACATATTTATAATTTGAGTTTCTGTCTCAAAAAAGAAATAAAAGCACAGGTGTCTTAGTACACTCTAGTGAATACAGGCTAAAAGAGGAAGCTTTAAATTTAAATTTGTCAATGCACTAAACTGCATTCTTCCATCTGCCATTTTAATGTGTTTATCTAGTCATTTCTAAACAGAAAATAATTTTCTCTATGAGATACGAGACATTTTGTAGATACAGGCACACACCCACGGACACACATAGCTAAATTTCCCCCAACTTTCCAAGCTTTAAAAAAAAAAAAAAACCCTAAAGAATTCATTTTAAAGTGTTCAGAGTGCTCTCATCTGGGAAACCTCATAGACATGGTTAAACTTAAATTATAACCTGAAAATTGCATCTTATACAAGAATGTCCCTTCAGGCCATCTTAGAGTCCCTAATATTCTGTCCAACGGAAATGGTTCAAATTAGCCTTATCAAGTTCAAAAGCCTCCAAATTATTGCCCCATGGGAATCACACAACTGAAACTAGTTATTTTGAAAAAAACACTAGCTTTACTTACTTTTCTATTTTTAAGGTACATTTCTTGCACATCTTCCAAATCATTGCTGGCATTTTGTAGGGAGCTGAATCATTCCTACGGGCTAGTACAGTATAATGAAAGCAATGGGCCATTTCTGTTAAAAAAAAAAAATCATTAAATAACTCCAAAATGTTTATAACTTGGAATCATATCCTCCATGGTATAGGATGACTGCCAGGCATTGAAAAGTTTTCTTTTTTTCTTCCTATTTTAATTTTGCTGATGCTTCAATTTTCACAATCAAAAATTGATATGTTTAGCTAGATGCTTTGATCTTTATTCAAATGCAAATTCTCTGGGGTAGGTTTTAATTCTTGGGGTTCTTTTACCCTTATTTCAAATGGCAGAAAGAAGACTTCGACAAGAGGCAGGGAAAGAAGTTGAGGCTACCAGCTCTGGAGCTGTCGCTTTGTGGTTAAACGGCCCCCAGAGTCACAGAGGGTTCACTCAAGTTCAGCCTTAACAACCGTATATGGGGCATCTTCTCTTTGAATGACATTATCTAAGCGCTGGCAAGACATTTTATTACACAAGCCCTCAAGGAGAGCATATTCTGGTCAGGGAGAACCCAGTTTAAAACATGAGAATAAATTCATGTACCAAAGGAGTTTTCATTTTTTATTCACTTCCCTTTCACTTAAATGTTTAAAAATAGTCTGAACCAAAGCATAATTTTAGAATTGTTTGGTGAAATCTCTAAAAGTCTCTAGAATTTATATATATATATATATACACATATATGTATATATATAGTATTGCAACAAATTATTAATGTTAGAAACTATACTCTGAATGCTTCGATGTCCACATTATGTCAAAAATAATCAGCCCATCGCATTTTTCTAACTATCCCTCTTCTTTTCAAAATATCCACGGGGGAGCCTGGTGGCTCAATGTCAAATTATTTTCTAGGAGTTCCCATCATGGCACAGCAGAAATGAACACAACTAGAAACCATGAGGTTGCAGGTTCGAGCCCTGATCTCACTCAGTGGGTTAAGGATCCAGCATTGCCATGAGCTGTGGTGCAGGTCACAGATGCAGCTCAGATCTGGCGTGGCTGTGGCTGTGGCTCTGATTAGACCCTTAGCCTGGGAACCTCCATGTGCCATGAGTGTGGCTCTCAAAAGACAAAAAGACAAAACAAGCAAAACCCCAATTATTTTCTATATGAAAATAGCCATAATTTCAATAGCCACCTGATGGTCATCCTGTGCAGAGCAAAAGAACAAAAAAACAAAAAACAAAACCAACATGTTTAAAAAGCAAAAAGCAGCAATAAAAGCATCATCATCACCATCATCATCACCATCACTATGATAACAAAAGAACAGTGATCACCGCATCCTCTCAGGGCTCTCAGACAGGCACCTGCCCTGTCTGAAGGAAGCCTTTCTTCTCATTCTTTTTCATTGTATTTGTCAATGTACCATCTCAACTTTCAAAGACAAACCTCATAGATGAGCTAAGTTGGCCCTCCCTGTCTCAATGCTTACTTTTATCCTAAGAGAGAAGCTGTTTTTGGTTATTCTTTGGCTACAACAGAATAATTTCTATAGGATGTCTACACTTTTGAAGATGTGGTATTTATATATATATGTGTGTGTGTATGTATGTGTGCGTATATATATATATATTATACATAATATATATGTATATTATACATAATATATATTACATAATATATATGTATATTATACATAATTATTATACATATTATACATAATATATATATATTATACACACATACATACGCACACACAACTGGATATAGCAAAGCCACTAGGATGAAATAATGCCACTTGCACTAACATGAATGGTACTAGAGATTACCATACTAAGTGAAATAAGCCTGTCAGGGAAAGACAAACATTATATGGGATCACTTTCTTTTTTTTTGTCTTTTTGTCTCTTCTAGGGCCGAACCCGAAGCTTATGGAGGTTCCCAGGCTATGGGTCCATTCAGAGCCTACGCCAGAGCCACAGCAACGTGGGATCTGAGCCACATCTATGACCTACACCACAGCTCACGGCAATGACAGGTCCTTAACCTACTGAGCAAGGCCAGGGATCGAACCTTCAACCTCATGGTTCCTAGTCAGATTCGTTAACCACTGAGCTACAATGGGAACTCCTGATATCACTTATGTATTAAATCTAAAAAATAGTACAAGCCAACTTATTTATAAAATAGAAAGAGACTCAGAGACCTAGAAAACAAACTATGTTTACCAAAGGGAAGGGCAGTAGGGATAACTGGAAGTTTGTGATGTACACTATAATACATATAAATAAACAACAAGGATTTGCTGTACAGCACAGGGAACTATATTTAATACCTTGTAATAAACCACAACAGAAAAGAACCGAAAAAGAAAGAATATATATGCTACGTATATATGTATATCTGAAACAGTTTGCTGTACACCTAAAACTAACACAATATTGTAAATAAACTATGCTTCAATCATAAATAGAAAAATAATGTAGACACAGACCTTACATCTTTCAGAAAAGCTCAATGTAGACACAGACCTTACATCTTTCAGAAAAACTAACTCAGAATGTATTACAAGCCTAAGCTTAGATGTAAAACACAGAAGACAATATCATGGGAATAAGAAGCCAAACCACAGACTGGGAAAAAAATATTTGCAAAAGATTCATGTGATTTAAATAAATAAATTAAATATATATATATATATATAAAAGATTCATGTGATAAGGGTATGTTATCTAAAATATACTTTAAAAAATCTTAGAAGTCAACAATAAGAAAACAACCCAGTTGGCTCAGTGGGTTAAGGATCCAGCATTGTGCCTGCTGTAGCTCTGGTTACTTCTGCGGCGTAGGTCCAGTCTCCAGCCTGGGAACTCCTGCATGCCATGGGTGAGGTAAAAAAAAAAAAAAAAAAACCAAAAAAACCGAAAAAAAAGAGAAAACAACTCAAATAAAAAACGGGCCAAAGACCTGAACATACATCTTCCCAAAGAAGATATACAAAAGGCAAAAAGCACATGAAAAAAAGTTCCACATCGTATGCCATCAGGGAGGTGCAAATTAAAACAGCAATGATGTTCCGCAATACACCTGTTAGAGCTGCCAAAACCTAGAACACTGACACCCCCCAGTGCTGTGAAGATGTGGAGTATCAGAAACTCTCATTCATTGCTGGTGGGAGTGTAAAATCGTATGCACTTGGGAAGACCCTTTGGAAGTTTCTTATAAAACTAGATATACTCTCGACATTTGATCCAGCAATCATGATCTTTGGTATTTACCCACAGGAGCTGAACACTTCTGTCAGCACATGGATGGTTATTGCAATTTTATGCACAGTTGCCAAAACTTGGAAGTAACCATGATGTCCTTTGGTAGGTGAATGAAGAGAACTATGGGATATCTAGAGAAGATACTGTTAATTCACTCTAAAAAGAAATGAGCTATCAAGCCAGAAAAAGACATGAAAATAATCTTAAATGCATTACAACTAAGTGAAAGAGGCCAATCTGAAAGGGCTGTATACAGGCTAATATATGACATTCTGGAAAAGGCAACTTTATGGAGACAATGGAAAATGTACCATTCTGGTGGGGAGATGGCAAGAGTGGAAACTAAGCACACATGGGGGCAAAGGGTCTATATCTGTATTTTGTCCTTGATTTTGCTGTGAACTACAGCTGTTCAAAACAAAATAAAGTCAATTAATAAGAAAAAGTACATATGGTTGCAAAGAAAAAGTACGTAAGGACATCAGTGCTATAACATTCTACAAATTCCACTTTCTCCGGAGGATCTAGCCTGTAAAAAAAAAAAAAAAGACTCCAAAGAGGCTATCTATTTAGGTGTGTTAAGAATAGCCAGAAAGCTGGGTTTATTTATTAAATGTACTATTGTGCAATGTGCCTTACCTTGGGTACCTCAGGTCATTGTCAGATGGACTTGTGACTTCAGTGATTCATTGGCCTACTGTCCAGGTGAGAGAAATGTCACTTAGATAAATGAAGTCACTAGCCTACAACCTTTAAACTGGCAAGGGCGTTCCCATTGTGGCTCAGTGGAAACGAATCTGACTAGCATCCATGAGAAGGCAGGTTCGATCCCTGGCATCGCTCAATGGGTTAAGGATCCGGTGTTGCTGTGAGCTGTGGTGTAGGTCACAGACGAGGCTCGGATCCTGCGTTGCTGTGGTTGTGGCGTAGGCTGGCAGCTGTAGCTCTGATTCAACCCCTAGCCTGCGAACCTCCACATGCTATGGGTACGGCCCTAAAAAGACAAAAAAATAATAAACTGGCAGTTGATGAAGACAGGATGTAAGCCCACAATTCATGACCTCAAAGGCTTTTTCTTTTTTGACGGTACTTTGAATTTCTTGGGATAAGGAGTAGAGATGAAAGGTTGGAAAAATAATAATATTCTCATAATAACAATACAATTATTATAGCAAAAAATTTTTTTCAATTTGTTTTTCACTGTTCTATACCAGATATATATATGTATGTGAGATAGGTAATATAAGCATCCCATCTTATGGAAGAAAATGAGGACCAGAGGAATTCATGACTTGTTCAAAATCGAACATCTAACAGGTGGTGGAACCCGGTTCAAACTGGCATAGCTTAACTCTAACAGTTGTGGTATCAAGCTTCATTCATTAAAACTACTAACCTGTGTCTGAAACGATGGCTCAGAATTTAAGACACATCTGAAAAAACCATAGATGAAACTGTTGAATATCCCATTTCATGACTTCTTGTGTGTGTGTGTGTGTGTGTGTGTGTACCTGTAATGTACTCAAAATTATAACCATTTTCTCCACAAATCATTTCAGAAAGAATAAGGCAATATCAAGTGACACCAAGAGAGATCCTGACAGCTTTGACATGTCCATTAATACGTCTTCTTCCTCTTCCTCTTTATTCATTAAGGCTGTTAGTTCTCTATCCTCAGAAATAGACTCTTAGGGTTGTGATTTTGCAGATAGAAATTGTTTTAGACCTTTTTAAAAAATGCCACTTAGCACTCAGTCTGGAGCTGAAACCCTTGGGAGCACGCTGCAATGCTCTTTGGCAGCATTTTTCCTAAAATAGGATTTTTTTCGTGTCCTGCCAGCCTGCTCTTTTATCTTTGTGCCTGGTCTCTTCCTCTCCCTGATACATATTCAGATGACAAGAAATTTTATACTATGCCAGGCTTTGCCAGGCTAGCCTTCCCGTGGATCACCCTGACATTAGAGCTTTCCCCATCCTCACTCTTCTTCACTGTTTTGTTCAGGGTGGCTGCAATTTTTCAAGAGGAACGGCATTCTCGTAACGTTGCCATTCAATGAGCAATCTGTGTATGTGTCCTGAATAAAAAGACTCTATTTGCTAGAAAACTTCAGTCCGAGTTTAAGGCAAAACGTCCTCTTCAAACTGGAGCTTGCATACTTAGACACAAAAGAAAAAGATTTACCCTGATCAGGGCTGGTCCTGGGGATTCGCCAGGGGTTCATCAAGCCTGCGTTAATATGCAATGGCTTGAAACCATACTCAAATGCTTTGAAGTGAGAGCATTTTATTTGAGCGCAGATTATTTCCCCACCTTTAATCACTGTGAAATGTAACATTTTCAATTACTTTTTTTCTTGTTTTGCAGAAAAGAAGTACATTTTAATTATGCTTTGCCAAATACAACAGCATAAAATATTTCAATGCTGCTGAATGAGCACTGAACTTTTATTCTGTAAAATATGGTCTCCATATTAGACGCACAAGAATTCGGAGACAGGATTCTGGCAAAGCTATTCCTCTATGTCAATAGAGTCATCTACAGCTCCTTCACATGCCAGAGATGTAATTGCTTCATAATGAACCCAGAAGAGAAACAATAATTCCAAGTGAACTGCTGACAAGTTAAATGGATCTAGTTAACTGGCATTTGGGAAGACATCTTCTGCCTGTTCACGAAAGGGTATGCTCAAATATGGAATGAAAACTTCCTCACATTGGAGTCAGTGGAAAAGGCACAGACTTTGGAGTAAGAAAGCAAGTTATTTAATCAGCCAAACTGGAGTTCTGTCATTTATAAAACAGGAAGCATTACATTTGTCTTGAAGGATGGCTGTTAGTAAAAGATAGATACATGTTCCCTTACACTGGTTGACACATAGCAGATGGTCAATAAATAGTAATACGAAAATGAGAACTTCTGGAGTTCCCATTGTGGCTCAGTGGTAACGAACCCAACTAGTATTCCTGACGATGCAGGTCAATCCCTGGCCTTGCTCAGTGGGTTAGGATCCAGTGTTGCTGTGAGCTGGGGTGTAGGCTGCAGAGATGACTTGGATCTAGTATTGCTGAGGCTGTGGTGTAGGCCAGCAGCTGCAGTTCTGATTCGACCCCTAGCCTGGGAACTTCTATTTGCTGCAGGTGCAGCCCTAAAAAAATATATGAATAAATAAATAAATACATATACATAAATAAAGTGAATATGTCTTTGAAAAATGAGGCCTAAGTAATACCTTCTCCTCCAAACCTACTTTTGACCTTTAAACATCCATATAAATTAAAAGGATTAAATTTAAAGAAATTAAAGGGGTACGGGAGAGATTTTGTTCCCTTAATTCTTGTTGTGTCTCTATTGTTGGACAAAGGTATGCTGCAAAAGTTTCAAAGTTAAATTATTAAGTTGAACTCAATAAAATCATTAGTATTAGAGATAAAACTCTAATTATCTCCAATTAGTATTAGAGATAAAATTCTTTTTTTTTTTTTTTTGGTCTTTTTGCCATTTCTTGGGCCGCTCCCATGGCATATGGAGATTCCCAGGCTAGGGGTCCAATCGGAGCTATAGCTGCAGGCCTACACCAGAGCCACAGCAACGCGGGATCCAAGCTGCATCTGCAACCTACACCACAGCTCACGGCAACGCCGGATCGTCAACCCACTGAGCAAGGCCAGGGATCAAACCCGCAACCTCATGGTTCCTAGTCAGATTCGTTAACCACTGCGCCATGATGGGAACTCCTAGAGATAAAATTCTAATCAATTTTAAATGTTTCCATTAATGTTTATATAGTAAATATTAAAATTATTTAATGTAAATATAATTATTTAATGTAAATATATCAAATATTAAATAATAATTATATTAATATACAAATATTTAATATTTATATATTAAATGCTACCAATACTTACAAAATTATTTGAATTATGTCTTTTAACTCTCAGTCCCTAATTGCATTTACTTTGGAAAATCGGATCACCTCGTGGAAACTGAGTCACCATTCTGCTCGTACCTTAGACAAAAAGTTTCTGGATCTCTCAGGTTAGTGTGTGAGTCAGGGACCTATTCCAAAGGGTCCCTGGAATTTTACGCAAATTCAGCCATTGCTTTTTCACACACACGCCATTAGGGGAAAATGACATTTAATGTAAAAGCATTAAATAAGAATATCAGTGACCTCTAAGAAACCACCATCACTAAGCTCAACAAATGGGAAATTGAAAGGAAGGCCAGCACATTTGGTGGGTTGTCATTTTCAGTTCTCATGAGTGAGCCGGGAAGCTTAAATTAATTTGAAACAACAAAATGAAGGATTTAGATAATCAACTAAGACTGAACTTTTAAAAAAACTGCATGCAGACCTCATGTTTTATCCTTTAGCTTCATTTAAATTCAGTTCTAAAAGCCTTCTTAAAGGTCATTTCTGGAGATAGGAAGACCATCTTGATTTAAACTAATTTATACAAAGAGGCCATAGGCAAACACCTAGTAAAGCAAAGTAACATGTGTGGATTTTGAACTGTAAAATTCATTCTAGCCACAGATTCCTAGTTCTACATGTCAGATCCATTTCCAAATATCAAGGGCTACCTGTTCTTTCTCACACTGAATACAACTTAGATATAGAAAGTAATCTGTCATAGAGATTACTTAATTACAAGTAATGTTTTATATACATATAATTACGGTTGTGATTATATATATATAAACACCCACATAAATAAATATAAATTTCCTGTATATAAATTGAAAGCTTTGAAAATTAAGTCCTAAAGCAAATGAAAAATAATAGAAATCTAATTTTAAACCACTTTAAGTGTTGTTTGAAATTGTCATTTCATTTTCCTCTGCATATTGCTCAATTAATTTTTAAGATAAGTACTACGGCTTTATATTATAGAATTTTATTATTGGCTGCTGCTTTTTTTCTTTCCAGAAGTCTAGACTTTCTTGTCTTCTAGTCCTGATTTTATTATTGACAAATTCACTTCTAGTTTCTTCAACAACTCATTCATTTGCTAGTATAGTTTCTTCTTTATCAAGAAAAGTTATTATTTCCTACTGATTTTCTCTCTGCATCCAGGGGCATTTCTTTGGCCAAAGTATCATTATCCAGGTGACATATTTATAGAATATTTTTTATTTTACAGCTGCTGTTTTAGCCCTTTAAGGTTGAATCCATTCATACAAATCTGGCTTTTATAAAGATTTTCTGATAAGGTTTCTATTTTTATTTTTTAAATTGACTTATAGTTGATTTACAATGTTGTATTAATTTCTGTTGAAGAGCAAAGTGATTCAGTTTTATATATGTTATATATATTCTTTTTAAATATTCTTTCCCATTATAGTTCATCATTGGACATGGAATATATTTCTCTGTGCTATATGATAGGACGGACCTTTGTTGTTTATCGGCTACATGGCTTCTAGGTACACAATATTTGCAGAAAGAAATACTGAGTAGCATGGGAAATTGGTAACTTACCCATGTCATCAGGAATGACTCAGAAGATGGCATGATCAGGCCTGAGAAGTTGCAGTCATAACCCTCTCCCAGAGGAAGCCAGATCTTATAGGATGTTGGGAGTTCCACAGAGGCTCAGAGGAGAGTCCTAGGATGAAGACACCTGGGTGCCCTGGTGCCAGAGGCCCTGGCCCCAGACTCATCATTAAGGAGTCTGGCTCATGTGTCTGTTTGTAAATAAGTGCATCTGTTCTGTCAATTTTCAAATGTACAGCATGGTGACCCAGTTATACATACATGTAAACATTCTTTTTTCTCACATTATCATGGTTCGTCATAAGTAACTAGGCATAGTTCCCAGTGCTACACAGCAGGATCTCATTGCTAATCCATTCCAAAGGCAATAGTCTGCACCTACTAACCCCTAGTTCCCAATCCATCTGACTCCCTCTCCCTCCCGCTCCCCCTTGGCAACCACAGGTCTATTCTCCAAGTCCATGATTTTCTTTTCTGTGGAAAGGTTCATTTGTGACGTATATCAGATTCCAGATAAAAGTGATATTATACGGTATTTGTCTTTCTCTTTCTGACTTACCTCACTCAGGATGAGAGTCTCTAGTTTCATCCATGTTGCTGCAAATGGCATTATTTTGTTCTTTTTTAGGCTGAGTTGTATTCCATTGCGTATATATATCACACCTTCCTAATCCAATCATTCGTCAATGGACATTTGGGTTGTTTCCATGTCTTGGCTATTGTGAATAGTGCTGTAAAGAATAGGCGGGTGCATGTGTCTTTTTTAAGGAAAGTTTTGTCCAGATATATGCCCAAGAGTGGGATTGCTGAGTTATATGGTAGTTCTATGTATAGTTTTCTAAGGTACCTCCATACTGTTCTCCACAGTGGTTGGACCAGCTTACATTCCCACCAACAGTGCAGGAAGCTTCCCTCTCGCCACACCCCCTCCAGCACTCGTTATTTTTGGACTTATTAATGATGGCCATTCTGACTGGTGTGAGGTGGTATCTTGTGGTAGTTTTGACTTGCATTTCTCTAATAATCAGTGATGTTGAGCATTTTTTCATGTGCTTGAATTAAGGAAAGAAGATTATCTCACTGCATCATTTTTTTGTTTTTTCATTTACAAGCTGAAGCTTTCAAGTTGCCTTTTGTCAGTTCCCAGAGCTTATTTGAGTCGTGAATACTCATTAATTAAATGCAAAATCTTAAGTCATCATTCTGCAAAATAGCTGTCCTGTGAGTTTCTATCAGTCTGCTTTGTCCATGAATCAAATAGAACTAATTTAGTAGCATTATCTATCAACATACCCAACCACACAGACCAACACATATACAAATTATCCCCATCAATTATAATTGATCCTAAGTTACAGAGGTCTCAATTCATTTATCAGAGCCTGCTTCCCAAAGGGGCACTGCAGTCTCCTTTATAGTAGAACTCCGTGCCTTAATCTGAAAAATAATCTTAGAGAATTGCATTTTCCACAATGACCACATCTCTAAGCCTTATTTTAGACTGTAATAGAACAGGGATCCTTAACATAGAGTTTATAGACCCACTGGGTTGGATCCCAAAGCATTATGAAACCTCTAAAATGCCCGTACATGCTTGCATATTTTATATAAAGATGATCTGTAACTTCCACGAGGTTTTCAGAGGATGCCATGATTCTGTAAGATTCGCAAATATAGACCCACTTCTAGGCTGCTGTTATCATACCATGCAAGTGAAGTGCAGTGCTTTAAATAAGATCCAGGGAATTCCCGCTGTGGCTCAGTGGAAACAAATCTGACTAGGAACCATGAGGTTGAGGGTTTGATCCCTGACCTGGCTAAGTGGATTAAGGATCTGGTGTTGCCATGAGCTGTGGTGTAGGTTGCAGATGCAGCTCGCATCTGGTGTTGCTGTGCCTGGCATAGGCCAGTAGGTGTAGCTCCGATTAGACCCCTAGCCTAGGAACCTCCATATGCCACAGGTGCGGCCCTAAAAAAATATATATATATATTTAAAAATAAAGAAATAAAATCCAGACCTCAACACCCTTTCCTTCTATTTTACCTATTCCCACTGAAACTCTCACCTTCAAATGCTAAAATAATCTTTTTTTTTTTTAACAAAGGAAGTCCTGATTCTCATGGCTCTGTCATTAGATATAAATAAGTTTACACATAAAATCTAATAAGTATATGTAAAATACATGAAGTGAACAAACACTATACAACACTATCCCTACAAGCACACATGGCAAAGCAGAAACAGAGCTGCATATATTAGTAAGGTGAATTGGCAAACACCTATGTAGTAGGATTTTCAGTACGTCTAAAACACTGTTGTGCCTTAATATACAACATATGATCTCATCTATATTTTACAAGGCAAAATTCAGGACTTGTATATTTTTTAAGTAGAAAGGAATTAAGCCAGTAATCAATTTGTTTTCATTCATTTCATACAATAAAATTTTTTTCTCTATACGGCATAATGAGATCAGTTAACTCTGGGTAAATTAAGACACTAGTTATTCATGGGTAGTCTGTGGCATGAATAAGAATGGGGAAATTTGAGCAGGATATAAATTGAGAGGAAGAAGGTAAATCTCATCAACTACAAGCATAGGGAATTTCTAGGCATCCAAAAAAGAAAGAAAGCGCACAGCAAAGGAAACCTTAAAAAAGTGAAAAGGCCACCTATGGAATGGGAGAAAAAGGTTGCAAATGATGCAACAACAAGGGCTTAATCTCCAAACTCTACAAACAACTCATACAACTTAATAATAACAACAACAACAACAACAAAACAACCCAGTTGAAAGATGGGCAGAAGACCTAAACAGACATTTCTCCAGAGAAGACATATGATGGCCAGTAGGCAGTGAAGATGCTCAACTTCACTAATTATTAGAGAAATGGAAATCAAAACTCCACCGAGGCACCACCTCACACTGGTCAGAATTCTCAAATAAGCCATCATTAATACGTTTACAAACAGCAAATGCTGGAGAGGGTGTGGAGAAAAGGTAACACTCCTACACTGTTGGTGGGAATATAAATGGGTACAACCACTGTGGAGAACAGTATGGAGGTTCCTCAGAAAACTGAATATAGAACTCCTATCATATGATCCAGCAATCCCACTCCTGGGCATATATACTATCCAGACAAAAGTACAATTCTAAAAGATATATGCACCCCTATGTTCACAGCAGTACTAATCACAATAGCCAAGACATGGAAACAACCTAAATGTCCATCAACAGATGAATGGATTAAGCAGATGTGATACATATATACAACAGAATACTACTCAGCCATAGAAAAGAAAGAAAGAATGCCATATGCAGCAACTAGATGCAATTAAAGAGTCTCATAATAAGTGAAGAAAATTGTAAAGAGAAAGACATACACCATATGCTATTACTTATATGTGGAATCTAAAATATAGCACAGATGAACCCATCTACGAAATAGAAACAGATTCACAGACTTGTCACTTGGGGTTAGTAACTGCAAACTATTCCATTTAGAATGGATAAGCAACAAGGTCCTACTGTACAGCGCAGGAAACTATATCCAGTCTCTTGGGATAGACCATGATGGAAGATAACATAAGAAAAAGAATGCAGGTATATATATGACCAGGTCCCATTGCTGTACAGCAGAAATGGGCACAACATGGTATACAACCATATTTTAATTTAAAGAAATTTACAAAAAGAAAAAGAAGTCATAGGAAAGGAAGAGATGTAGAAAGAAAGTGAAGAAAGTGAAGTATCTTATTCTGCTTATCAAGAACTAACTCGGAATACATAGGAAGTAGGTCAATAATGGATTTGCCTATTACACAATGACCCTGGGCAGTAGTCGTCAAGCTGAGCACTATGTACTTCACAATCTTTCTGGAAAGCTAGGATGCCAGAGAAGCAAGCTATAAAGGTGAAGTTGTAACACAGAGATCTTGAAGCACTATCTTTTTTTTTTTTTTTTTTTTGCTTTTTAGGGCTGTACCTGCAGCATATGGAGGTTCCCAGGCTAGGGGTCCAATCAGAAGCTACAGCTGCCGGCCTACACCACAGCCACAGCAGCACAGGATCTGAGCCACGTCTGTGACCTACACCACAGCTCATGGCAACACTGGATCCCTGACCGGCTGAGTGAGACCACGGATTGAACCCAAAACCTCCTGATTCCTAGTTGGATTCGTTAACCACTGTGCCACAACAGGAACTCCTTGAAGAACTATCTTAACAAAAGAGCAGTTCTGCTTTACATTTTCCTTACCTTCTTTTGAATAACAGATCCCACTATAGAGATGATAAATTATTGACAGATAGACATGAATGGCTGGATGGATGATGTATAGGTACAATGAATATGCCTGGTTCCTGTGGGTGAAGAAGATACACAGTGACCTTATAATTATTGTGCTTTGAATCAGTGTTGTCTTGTTTCTTTCTTTACTCAGATATGGATCTATAGTCACTTTTTTGAACAACAAAGTATTATTGGGTATTGTTGGGTATGTTCTGTATAATAACAATTAATGTAGTCTCTATTTCCAGCACTTACATCTTGTTTCTCATACCCTTTTCCTCTTTATTTACCCTGGAAAATCCAGTTATATAACTCTTCTAATTTTCTTTTCAAATTTAACAACCCTGTTAATAAGAACCACAACTCTTTAAAATGTGTAAGAGTTATAGTAAAAGACAATGGTTTTACATTATATTCATTCACGGAAAGAATTAATGGTAAAAATCAAGAATGAGAGCAAATACACAGGACAAAAGCCAAAGTGTCCAATCAATAAAACTTTTCACCTCTCTTCTGAGGTCACCTAGATATCCACTTAGATACAGACTTCAATGTTAAACAAAACTCAATGGGTAATTACTTAAGCTCCTGAGCTTTTCTTCTCAAAAATGTACCCTTAGTCAGAAGTCAAGGGTAAATTTCATACCCACTCTGTGAAAGACTGTCAACTGACCTCAATATGAATGAATTTTCTAGATTTTCTGGTTGTTTGCCTTAACTGCTATGGAAGTCCCTGGAATGAGGAATAAAAATAGATCTTCTTAGACCCGTATGGTTACTTGATTCATCACCTTGTCACCATAGGAAAATTCACATAATTTAATTCCCCACCCTCCTGTCTCTGTATTTTCTCTGCTGTCTGTCACAGGAGAGCAATGCGGATGCATAATAATGAGACCAGGCTAGGCAGCTACCCAAGGCATTTTCTCAGTCTGGAAAAAGTCTTAATGATATTTACAGAAGTCTCTGAGAGGACAGTTGCATAAGCAGTTATCAACCTTAAGACAGTTAGGAGACAAAATATAGAGGCAAGGTGAGATCAAGAAAGAAGGCGGTACTAAAAACCACACCACGGCACAAAGTATTTATAATTTTTCTTAATCTAAAGTCACATGACGTAAACTTTGCAATATTGACATATTTGTAAGGAAATGTTCTTGATCCAGACAGAATTTTATTCTAATGAAATCTGCATATCAATAACAGAGAAAAATTAAAGATATTGAATGACAATTGAAGGAAGAGTCTATCTTTTTAAATTATTTAATGAATTTTATTACATTTATAGGTGTACAACAATCATCACAACCAAATTTTATAGCATTCCATCCCAAACCCTCAATGCACCGCCCCCCCCACCCTGTCTCATTTGGAAACCATATGTTTTTCAAAGTCTGTGAGTCAGTATCCGTTCTGCAAAGAAGTTCGTTGTGTCCTTTTTTTTAGATTCCACATATTGGTGTCTCATTGTCTGACTGACTTCACTTAGCATGATAATTTCTAAGTCCATCCGTGTTGCTGCAAATGCCATTATTTCTTTCCTTTTAATGGCTGAGTAATATTCCATTGTGTATATATACCACACAAAAGAGTCTATTTGTAAACCACTTTCCATCAAAGACTTTATGTTGATAAGTCAGACATGCTTAGAGACATGACCACTTTCACCACTCTTATTCCACAAAATATTGGATATCATCACGAAAGCAATTAGGCAAGAAAAAGAAATAAAAGGCATTGAAATTGGAAAGGAAGGAGTAAAACTGTCGCTATTTGCAAATAACATAATTTCATATATAGAAAAACCTAGACTTGACAAAAAAACTATTTGAAATAATAAATAGAGCAAGATGGTAGGGAACAAAACCAGCATACAAAAATATGTTGCCTTTCTATATGCTAATAATGAGCTGGCAGCAAGAGAAATTAAGAAAGCAACCTCTGGAGTTTCCTCATTACTCAGCAAGTTAAGGATCTACTGCTGTTGGAGTTCCCACAGTGGTACATTGGGTTAAAGATCTGACTGCAGCAGATCCAGTCACTGCTGAGGTGTGGGTTCCATCCCCGGCTTGGCTCAGCAGGTTAACAATCTGGTGTTGCCACAGTTATGGTGCAGGTCATGGCTGCAGATCAGTTTCAGTCCCTGGCCCAGGAACTTCCATATGCTGTGGGTGCAGCCATTACAAAAAAAAAAAAAAGGATCCAGCATTGTTTCTTAACAATTTCAATAAAAAGCAAAATTTATTCAAGGATGCAAAAGACCTATAAAATAAAAATGGTAAGATAGCATTGAAAAAAACCAAAGACACAAAGAAATGTAAATATATTCCATACTCATGAATTGGAAGAATTAACACTGTGGAAAGGTCTACAGATTCAGTGCAATTCCTTACAAAATTCCAAGGACATTTTTCACAAAATTAAAATTAATATAAATGTATATATATATGTGTATATATATATATATATGATAAATTCAGCTAGTTAAAGCTACTGGGGGTAGAAGGATAATTAGGAGGATGGAATTAAAACAAATACACTACTATATATAAAACAGATAACTAACAAGGGCCAACTGTATAGCACAGGGAGGTCTACTCAATGTTTTATAATAACCTATATGGGAAAAAAGAATGGATATATGTGTATATATGTGTGTATACATATATATCTATATAGATTTATGATTTAATTTGCTGTAAACTTAAAGCTACTATAGCATTGTAAATCAACTATACCCCAAAAAAATCTATTGGAAAAATAAAGCTACCAGGAAAAAAATAATCAGAGTAATGTGATAATGATAGGAGGCTGGGGATATTGAAGCATCCCACTTTCATCACTGAACAGGAGACACATCTTAACACCTGAATACAAAGGATGCACCAGGTCTAAGAAATTCAGAGGAACAGCCTTCCAGACAAAGGGAAAAGCAAGTGGGCAAAATCCTTAAGGCAGGACTGAACCAGTGTGTCTAAATATGAATATGCATTCATAATACTGAATGTGCATTCAATGTATATGAAACCAGATTCCTTTTTTTTTCTTCTTTTAAAGTTGCTACCTATTAAGATATTAATCCATTCTTGCCTTATGATTCCCAAATTTGAAGAAAGTAAATAATTCTGCATTCTCTGGTGGGCACCATGTGAGCTTCCTTCTGACAGAAAACAGAAATAAACAGTAATAATAATAACCCAAAGTTGGGTATACCCTTCCTAAATTGGGTATATCCTCTGCATGATTTGTGTCTCGTTACTAAACCTCAGCACACAGAGCCTCATCTATCTTTGCCTCTAAGTGGCTCCCAAAGGGGGGTCTCTGATTTCACTTCTCAACATCAATTACAGGCTTTTCTACTTGGCACATAAATCAGGACCTCCATAACCCTACATCCCAAACACTGATATTACACCCTCAAATAGACTTTTGGTCTTGACATCTTAGTTTCTATCAGTGATATTGTCATTTTTTTCCATGTCCCAGGATAGTCTCTAGAATTACCTTTCATTTTTCCTATCCTGCATCCCTGTATTTTTGTTGGTCATTCATTTCTTTCGAAATCTCTCGGATGCATCTCTTCCTATAACTTCAGTCACAATCACTCACTCTCACACCCTCCTTACTTTTTTTTTTTTTTTTTTTTGGCCAAACCTTATCATGTGGAAGTTCCCGGGTCGGGGATCTAACAGCAGCAACCCAAGTCACTACAGTGAAAACATCAGGTCCTTAACCCGCTGAGCCACAAGAGAACTCCCTCACTTCTTCTTCTTCTTCTTTTAATTTTATTGGAGTATAGGTGACTTACAAAGTTGTATTAGTTTCAGGTGTACAGCAAAGTGAATCCGTCATACCTATACATATATCCATTCTTTTTTTCCATATAGGTTATTTCAAACTATTGAGTAGATTTTCTTGTGCTATACAGCAGGTTCTCCTTAATTATCTGTTTTATACAGTAGAACTCTTTTCCTTCTTGAAGTATGAAGTGACTTGATACCTCAATCTATTCTTTCTCTAATGGGCTCTGCACTCCCCTGCCAGCCTGATGTTCCTTAATTAACTTTTGAACCCGTATTGGTTTCCTAGGGCTTCTGCAACAAATTTGCCATATTCAGGCTGGTAAAATTTATTTGGTGTAATTTATATCATGATAACAGCCTAAAAAACAATTTTCGAAACCCTCACAATCAAGTGATTTAAGCAACTTAGATTCTAATAATAAAATTGAGATTGTCTAAGCCTGTATCTCCAAAAAAACGTTACCTATAAATCTGCATCTTCCTGAACTGATATTAGGTCAGTGATTCTGAATTTAAACTCACTATGGGCCAGAATTTCCTTACATTTGGTAGTGTTGACCTTACAAGTAAAAGATGAAAAATATAGATTAGAGAAAATCTGAGTAGTAACCACAGATAGGGAACAGCGAACTTTTAGGAATGAAGCTGTGAAACTTTGATTTTCAGTCTGCAAGGCATGGATTATAAACTCTGCTCTAGAGCATAGTTTCAATTTTTATATCAGCTTTTATTTTTTCCTTACTTAATGCATGCCTTATTTTTATTTTAATCTTGTTTACTTACAGTCTTGGACCTGTGAAATTCAGTTAAGCATTTTGTCATCTAACCTGGATGACATTCTTTTAGTGTAGTGTCCTAAGATTTTATTTCTTTGTCTCGCAAAGTGAATCAGAATATGGAGTGCTCTACCAGCTAACACAAATATAACATAAAGAGTAATATAATCATAATCCATCTGTATAAATGCTGAGCATCTAATCTGTGCCTGGAGAAGAAAGTAGTTGGGGGAACATTAGGTAGGATGCTTTTGTCAGCAAATAGCAAAATCCTGGCTTGAAAAATAAGAGGATGTATTTTCCTACTTGAGATTTGAAAGCATGCAGCTTTAGAATTAATATATTGATTTAAATCCTCAAGGATCCAGAGTCTCTTCTTTCCACTGGGGCAAGCTCAGCCTGACCTTTCTTAGAAACACTTTGTATTTACAAATGGCCAATACAACTCAAGATGTCTTGTATTCACATAATCATGTCTACACACACACACACACACACACACACACACACACACACACACACACACACAGAGGAGGCTGTTTTTCCTTGCTCATCTCCCTCTTGAGGCTGAAAATCATTCCCTCAAATACCCCAAGGGTCTTTCTCTTGGGTTCCATTTTCCAGAACTCTGGATGGGGATAGGTCTCACTGATCAGAAATAATTGTGGCACTGGGGGTGGGATTCAGATAACTGTTGATTGGGCAACCATTATATAACTGCCACAAAGCAGAAGACTTTTTTTAACATCAAAGGCTCACAAGTTGATTATGGTTACTGGACTTTATTTATATCTTTTGTCCTCTGATTTCGATTTGCAAGTTACCTCCAGCATATTATTTCACTCAGCAGTGACAGTAACCATTGCAAAGAAGAAAATTATATCATAGAAGGAAAAAAATATTAAATATTACAATTTAAGCTTTCTCATATACTGTAGTTTCAGTACTCAATGACAAAGGATAATAGTATAGGAATCCTTAGAGATATTTTGAGTTTGGTTCCAGATCATTTTAATAATGTTCATATTTAAATAAAATGAATGAAAGGAATTTTTTGGTTTCCCAGTGCATATCAGGGAATAGGGAGGCCCAAGGACGGGGAGAAGGATGAAGGAAAGCCAGTCAGTGGAGAAGTCAAAACATACACATCATTTATGAACTAAGTTCACCATCTTAAAGGGCCATGGTGCATGATACCCCAAAACAAAATTACAATGTCAACATCAAAGACCAATGATCACAGATCATCACAATATATATTATAATAATGAAAAATTTTGAAATATTGTGAAAATTACCAAAATGTGACACAGAGATAAAGTGAGCAAATAGTACTAATAGACTTGCTTAGAAAAAGGTTGCCACAAATCTTCAATCTTAAAAACTACATCTGCATAGTGCAAACAGGAGTATGCCTGTAATGAGTTGAAAGACAAAATCATAATGAGAGAAATCTCTATTAGATCAACCCTACTGTAAAAACAGCTGTCGGTGTTCCCGCCGTGGCTTAGTGGTTAGCGAACCCAACTAGCATCCATGAGGATGCAGGTTCAATCCCTGTCCTTACTCAGTGGGTTAAGGATCTGGCATTGCCATGAGCTGTGGTGTAGGTCACAGATGCATCTCGGACCCTGGGTTGCTGTGGGTGTGGCATAGGCCAGCAGCTGTAGTTCTGATTTGACTCCTAGCCTGGGAACTTCCATATGCCACAGGGGCAGCCCTAAAAAGACAAAAGACAAAAATAAATAAATAAATAAATAACCAGCTGCTAGTGTAGATAAACAAAGCAGCAGACAAGAACCACCAGGAAATCCATGAAATGCTAAACTCTGTGGTATTTGCTGTCAGTGTATATAGTGGGTTGAATTATGGCTCCCAGAAGCCTATGTCAATATCCTAATCGCTTAGAACCTGTGAACGTTTAGCAAAAAAAGTCTTTGCAGATATTAGATGGAACCCTAAGTCCAGTGACAGCATTCCTTAGAAAAGAGAGGCAGAGGGAGAATTGACACAGAGAGACACAGGGGTAAAGGCCATATGAAGATGAAGGCAGAGATGGGAGTTACTTGGCTAACAAGTCAAGGAGCTCATGGAGCCACCAGAGCTGTTAGAGGCATGGAAGAGCAGGTGACCCCTCCAAGAGCTTTCAGAGGGAGCCTGGCCCTGCCAACACCTTGATTTTGAATGTCTGGCCTCCAGAACTGTGAGACAATAAACTTCTGTAATTTTCACAATATTTCAAAATTTTTCATTATTATAATATATATTGTGATGATCTGTGATCAGTGGTCTTTGATGTTGACATTGTAATTTTGTTTTGGGGTATCATGCACCATGGCCCTTTAAGATGGTGAACTTAGTTCATAAATGATGTGTATGTTTTGACTTCTCCACTGACTGGCTTTCCTTCATCCTTCTCCCCGTCCTTGGGCCTCCCTATTCCCTGATATGCACTGGGAAACCAAAAAATTCCTTTCATTCATTTTATTTAAATATGAACATTATTAAAATGATCTGGAACCAAACTCAAAATATCTCTAAGGATTCCTATACTATTATCCTTTGTCATTGAGTACTGAAACTACAGTATATGAGAAAGCTTAAATTGTAATATTTAATATTTTTTTCCTTCTATGATATAATTTTCTTCTTTGCAATGGTTACTGTCACTGCTGAGTGAAATAATATGCTGGAGGTAACTTGCAAATCGAAATCAGAGGACAAAAGATATAAATAAAGTCCAGTAACCATAATCAACTTGTGAGCCTTTGATGTTAAAAAAAGTCTTCTGCTTTGTGGCAGTTATATAATGGTTGCCCAATCAACAGTTATCTGAATCCCACCCCCAGTGCCACAATTATTTCTGATCAGTGAGACCTATCCCCATCCAGAGTTCTGGAAAATGGAACCCAAGAGAAAGACCCTTGGGGTATTTGAGGGAATGATTTTCAGCCTCAAGAGGGAGATGAGCAAGGAAAAACAGCCTCCTCTGTGTGTGTGTGTGTGTGTGTGTGTGTGTGTGTGTGTGTGTAGACATGATTATGTGAATACAAGACATCTTGAGTTGTATTGGCCATTTGTAAATACAAAGTGTTTCTAAGAAAGGTCAGGCTGAGCTTGCCCCAGTGGAAAGAAGAGACTCTGGATCCTTGAGGATTTAAATCAATATATTAATTCTAAAGCTGCATGCTTTCAAATCTCAAGTAGGAAAATACATCCTCTTATTTTTCAAGCCAGGATTTTGCTATTTGCTGACAAAAGCATCCTACCTAATGTTCCCCCAACTACTTTCTTCTCCAGGCACAGATTAGATGCTCAGCATTTATACAGATGGATTATGATTATATTACTCTTTATGTTATATTTGTGTTAGCTGGTAGAGCACTCCATATTCTGATTCACTTTGCGAGACAAAGAAATAAAATCTTAGGACACTACACTAAAAGAATGTCATCCAGGTTAGATGACAAAATGCTTAACTGAATTTCACAGGTCCAAGACTGTAAGTAAACAAGATTAAAATAAAAATAAGGCATGCATTAAGTAAGGAAAAAATAAAAGCTGATATAAAAATTGAAACTATGCTCTAGAGCAGAGTTTATAATCCATGCCTTGCAGACTGAAAATCAAAGTTTCACAGCTTCATTCCTAAAAGTTCGCTGTTCCCTATCTGTGGTTACTACTCAGATTTTCTCTAATCTATATTTTTCATCTTTTACTTGTAAGGTCAACACTACCAAATGTAAGGAAATTCTGGCCCATAGTGAGTTTAAATTCAGAATCACTGACCTAATATCAGTTCAGGAAGATGCAGATTTATAGGTAACGTTTTTTTGGAGATACAGGCTTAGACAATCTCAATTTTATTATTAGAATCTAAGTTGCTTAAATCACTTGATTGTGAGGGTTTCGAAAATTGTTTTTTAGGCTGTTATCATGATATAAATTACACCAAATAAATTTTACCAGGTGAGCAATCAAAAGTGCTGCACTATTGCTTTCCAATTCTCTCCTAGCCAGCAATTTAGCTCTCAGCAAGGAGACACAATGTTTCTTGAATGACTGATGAATTCTCTTCTCAGATGATTGCAGGATGTTGGATGTGTTGCTGGCAGGAACGCTGTTGATGCTTTAGTGGCTCAATTGGTTTTATGACTCATGGAATTGATTAGGGGCCTAGTGGTTGTCCACAGCAGCTGGCCAAGCTGAAGTCAGCCCATTTGCAGTCACAGCTGGAGATGCTGGAAGCCATCTTCCAGATGTCAAGGCAAAGAAACCTGCTTCAAGAGCTCTAGTGCCGAGTGGAACTGCTGATAGCCTGAGCACTGGCTGCACTGGCTTTGTCCTCCCTCCTCTTTCCACTGCCAGGTTCCGAGGGACCATCACTGAGCTTGGGAGCTCATAATTATCCACATTCTCCTTAAAATTTTACTGTATTTCAGAGGCTCTGTTGCATCTCTTTAATAGAATCGTCCTCAATTTCATTTGTGCATAAAAATCATCCTCGGTGCTTTTTGAAAATGCAAATTGCTGGAACTGATTCAATCTCAGAAGGCAAACAGTATGAGGTACAATTTTAACAATCCCTTCTTCTCCAGATGATTCTTTATAGGTGGTCTAGACTTCTCTTTGAATGACATACTTGAGTAAAGATGAAGTAGAATGAACAGAAAAATCAGCATAAGTGGAAAAGGGCTGTGGTTAACAACCTAGGGATATAATGTATTTTTATACCTACATGTTAAACATGTAACATAAATTATACGAAAAGCCCTAGGTATAAGATTATAAGATTTAGGAAATAAAATCACAGGACACCCAGTTAAATCTGAATTTCAAAAAACGATGTTTTTAAAAGTATAGTTATGTTCTATTTAATAGTTGGGACATATTTATATTAAAAACATTATTCCTTGTATATCTAAAGTTCAGATTTAACCCTCCAGTCACAGGTTAGAATTAACCTGGAGCATCACTTGGCCTCTAAGAATAAAGTTACACAAGGCTATTGCCAAGATTCCTTAACAATAAAGAAATCTATATGTATGATGATGTGGTTTGGTATGGAGTTCTTTGAATTTATTCTATCTGGGCTCACTCAGCTTCCTGAATCTCTTGGTTTATACGTTTTGCCAAATTTGGGGAGTTTTTAGGTATTATTTTTTTTAGTTATAATTAACATACAACATTATATTAGTTTCAGATGTACAACATAGTGATTCAATATTTTTATACTGAAATAAGGCAAATTACCATCTATCACCATTCAAAGTCACAGGATTATTATACAAATACATGTGTATACTGTATTTTGATGACATTGATCTTACAGCTAGCAATCTCTTAACATCTTTCACCTATTTCATTCATACCCTCTCTTCCCCTCTGGCAACCACCTGTTTGATCTTTGTCTCCACGAGTCTGTTTTTGTTTTGTTTTGTTTGTTCACTTGTTTTGTTTCTTATATATCCCATATAAGTGAAATCATAGGGTATTTTTCTTTCTCTGTATAACTTATCTCACTTTGTGTAATACCCTCCAGGTCCATCCATGTAACCACAAGTAACAAGGTCCACAGTGGAATATTACTCAGCCATAGCTCTTATTTCTTTAAGTACATTTTCAGTCCTACTCTCTTTCTCTTCTCTGTGACTCTGATTATACAATTGTCAGATCAGGGTGCATGTCCTATTCTACACAATACAACTCATCAGTAACTTAATAATGTAAAATGTCTCATGTGTATTAAATTTTGATTGCAAAGAAATTTAGAAGCAACTGATAAGCAAAAAGAAGGGATTAGCAATCATTTGGACCATATTTCCACTCCACTCCAGACACAATGAGGAACTTTTTCTTCTTTCTGTTTCTCTCTAGAAATACATTGCTTTCCCTCTGGAAATATATATGCCCAGGAGTATACATATAAATTAAATAAAATGAGTTTATAGAATGAACATCATGCTTTGAGATCTGCTTTTCCAAATGAACAACAGACCTTAAACTACTTTCATGGTAAATGTTACAGTTACGTTAAACACTTCATAAGTCCCAAGACAGCATCTGGATGGACTTTTTAGCCCTGCAACAAACAGGCCTCACCTCGCCTGATTCAAATCTGTCTGGGAAAATTCGCTGTGGAATGCTAAGCCCTGCTCTTGCCAAATTTCAAGCTCTGCCATTCCTCCCCACAGTTAACAGCTGACTAACAAATTTTCTTCCTAAAATGCTGAATATGACTCTTGACATCTGCTCTGCTGCTCTGTCCCTGCCAGAAGAGTAAAATGAAGGGCAAAATTTTCTTTTCATTTCTATTTTCTCTGCAGCACTTAAAGGTAGTGAAAAAAGAAGTATGTTCTCTCTCTGAGGAGAAAAAAATTGCATTAGATTTTTGCCACTCATTCAAAAATAATACAGATAGTGTTCTGATTTTTTTTCAGCTTTTGAATTCAATGAACAAAAAGAGGGTTTATGGAGCAAGTTATTAGGGCAAACATGATTTTAAAATAGTTTAATTCCCTTATAAAGAAAATAGTTTCAGGTTCTTTACATATGTCATTTATACAAAATTAATATTCTAATTAAGGTTACACATGTATTTTTATGAAATCAGGTTCCTCAATACTTTCTACTGGATACCACTTCTTCTGCTTTTTTAACGGCAACACCCACAGCATATGGAAGTTCCTAGGCCAGGGATTGAATCTGAGATGCAGCTGTGACCCATGCCACAGCTGGAGCAACCCAGATCTTTTAACCCACTGCGCCAGGCCAGAGATTGAACCCATGCCCCTGCAGAGATGCCTGCCACTGCAATTGGGTTCTTAACCCACTACACCATAGCGGAAACTCTTGAATGTTACTTCTTAACATGGACCCAATGGTCTAAACATATGAGTTCAAATCCCAGCTCTTTCATCACTTCCATGCATACACACAGAAACACACACACATCCTGAAATAAGTCAGTTAATTTCTTTTAGCCTTAACTTCTTTTTTAAAATTGAAATATAGTTGATGTGCAATATTGTATTAGTTTCAGGTGTACAGCATAGTGATTCAGTATTTTATAGATTATACTCCATTTAAAGTTATTACAAAATAATGGCTATAATTCCCTGTGCTGTAAAATATATCCTCATTGCTTATCTATTTTATGTGTAGTAGTGTGTATCTCTTAATTGCATACCCCTGTCTTGCCCCTCCCTCTATCTTTCTCCCCATTGGCATCCACTGTTTATTTTCTGTACCTGTGAGTCTATTTCTGTTTTGCTATGTACATTTGTTTGTGTTTGTGTGTGTGTGTGTGTGTGTGTGTGTGTGTGTTTAGGATTCAGATATAAATGATAATACACAGTATTTGTCTTTCTCTGACTTTCAGTTCACTAAAACCTAACCCTCTCTAGGTCCATCCATGTGTTGAAAATGGTAGAATTTCATTATTTTATATCAGAATAATATTCCTTTGTATAAATATACCACATTGTTTTTATCCATTTGTCTATACTACAAAGCTACAGTAGTCAAAACAGCAAGGGACTGCACAAAAACACACAGATTAAGAAAATAGAATAGAGAGCCCAGAAATAAACCCACACACTTATGGTCAATTAATCTATGGCAAAGGAGACAATAATATACAATGGAGAAAAGACTGTCTACTTAATAAGTAGTGCTGGAAAAACTGGACAGCTACATGTAAAAGAATGGGGATTTTCCTCACACCATATACAGAAATAATATCTTCTCATACCGTGTACAAAAATAAACTTGAAATAGACCTGAAACCATAAAAATTCTAGAAGAGAACATAGATATATACTCTTCAATATAAATTGTAGCAATATTACTTTTGGTCTATCCCCCAAGGCAAAATAAATAAAAGCAAAAAATAAACAAATAGGACCTAATTAAACTTAAAAACTTCTGCACAACAAAGGAAATCAGTGAAAAAAACAAGAAGACAACCTATAAAATGGGAGAAAATATTTGCAAATTATATGACTGACAAGGGTTAATATCCAAAGCATGTAAATAGCTTGTAAAACCCAATATAAAAAGACAACCTGAGTAAAAAATGGGCAGAAGACCTGATAGACATTTTTCCAAAGAAAGCAGATAGCTAACTAAATACGAAAAAAATGTTCAACATCGCTAATTATTAGAGAAATACAAATCAAAACAACAATGAAATATCACCTCACTCCTGTCTGAATAGCTATCATCAAAAAGTCTACAAATAAAAAAAATGTTGGAGAGGACACGGATAAAAGGGAGCCCTCATACACTGTTGCTGGGAATGTAAGTTGGCACATCCACATGGAAAAAGTATAGGGATTCTTTAAGAAACTAAAAATAGAACTAACATATATGATCCAGCAATCCTACTCCTGGGTCTATATCAGAAAACAAAACAAAACGAAACAAAGCAACAAACCTGAAAGCACTAATTCAAAAAGATGCATATAACCCAATGTTCATAGCAGTACTATATACAATAGCCAAGATATGGAAGCTGCCTAAATGTCTTATCAACAGAGCCTTAATTTCTTTATCCAGAAATAAAAGAACAAAAATAATTTCAACTTACTAAGATTTGAAAATCACAAATTATAAGGTTTTTTTTTAATGTGTGAAGCTTTATACAAGTATAAGTTTTCCTAGAGTTTTAAACTAGTTCCAGTTGCTCTACATACAAATGAAATAAATGGTAGCTGACAGCTTTATACAGTAATGATATCAGTCTTTGACCTCTAGGCAACTCAGTGTGAGGGTTAAAGTAGAGATGACCAGGGGACAATAAAGTACAACCCTCTCAGCGTCCCTGGAGAGAAAGCTGTTCCGTGGAGCACAGCGACCCTGAATTCACTCACCATGAATTTCCAGTCTGTTAATTTGCCGTGAGGAAAATGCTTCTGAGTTAGATTAATGGAAAGTTTTCTATCAAGAATTTGAAACAGATGGCCATGCTGTGAAACTGTTTATACTCGGCCCCACAGACACAAGTTAGACTTGTTGAAGCAACCAGGCTTATGAAGGTGTGAGCAAAGTTAGACATAATTTAAGCGCTTAAAGACCAAAGAGCTTCAGTGCCAAAACAAAGCTGTCATTTCTCTACTAGTGATGAATGTTATATAAAATGTGTTACGTTAAATAGTGTGTCAGGTTATATAATACATGTTATGGCACATGAAACAGGGTTAGAAGAACAAGATTTATGCAAAACACTGGTTTAAACAAAGTTAGATGGTGTACTTGCAGGACTTCTGGGAATGCGAGCCATCATAGTTGGCTCTGTGCCTCATACAAAGAAATGTGGCGACCGTCTTTCTCAACAAGTAGTAAGTTCAGGACCTTTTGGATCCTTTAACCAATCTTCCATCAATAATTACTTGACTCATTCCCAGCTCCAAGCAAGAAGATGGAACAAGTGACATCTAGGGTTAATGGAGTTAGATTCTCTGTAAAAATTCTTTGTTTAAACTACACTTTGCTTAAAACCTGGCTCCCCCCCCCTTTATTTGTTATGATTTTTGACCTGCATTTGATCAGAATTCTTTAAGGTTTCCCTATTTTGAACGCTAAGACTCATTGAATTTTGAAGCTGGAAGGAACTTTGAGAGCATGTGCTAGGCAAAGCCATGCCTTTGTGCTTTCATTCATCACTAGAAGTGGGGAGAGGCATATCAAAAAATTTAAGATTACACAGTATATTTAAAGGAAAATAAATAAATAAACAATAAACTGATTCAGACTGATCAAGAAAACTATTTTTTTCCTTCTATATCAGATCAATCCTAAATTGCAATTCATTGTGAAATTAAGTGCGAGATCTAGACTGATCTCATAAATCACATTTCTTCTTTGGAAGATAAACATGGGGAGGAAAGGAGGGTAAGTCGACTTAACAAATGTCATAACTGACAAAGTTTGTATACATGTCTTCACAGAATAGATCTTAGCAAACAGAAACTTGAAAAAAGTTGCAGCAGTATTAATGTGAAAAGTAATGTTTTGCTTTTTGGAATTAATCATGAATATTGAAATAAGTTATTACCAGATATTAAGTGGATACTGTATGTGGATAGCTTTATTCTTGTATGTTGACTAAGTTATATTACTTAATTTTATCAAAGTGCCTATTTTAAGAGCTAAGTTATGAAGAAAGAGAGGAAAAAAATATTTATCATATCTAAGAGTGGTTTCCAGAAAGGATGGTGAGATTATTCCATTTTTAAATAATTAGGGAAGGCAGAATCTAAAAAGTTGAGTGCATTAGATTATAAATTTTTCTAATAGACTAGGAGCTACTCAAAAGTCTCATTATATTTCCATTTTCTATCACAATGTCGAACAGTCACTAAGTGTTCAATAAATGTATACTGAATGAATGAATGAGTGAAGGATGAATAAATGAATAGCTGTATAGATATAGGAGGACCCATCACCCTTTAGAATCTTATGAAATACCTTCAAGGTAATTAAGCACTTTAATAATAATAAATACACACCTGAAACTCAGGAAGGGACAGCATGGTCCAAGACTAAAATTGAAAAACTAAAGTTCAAGTCTTACATCAGGGAGTTCCCCATTGTGGTGCAGCGGAAGGGAACCCAACTAGTATCCACGAGGATCCAGGTTCAATCCTTAGCCTCGCTCGGTGGGTCAGGGATCCAGCGTTGCCGTGAGCTGTGGTATAGGTCGCAGACATGGCTTAGATCCCAAGTTGTTGTGACTGTGGTGTAGGCTGGCAGCTGTAGTTCTGATTCGACCCTCTAGCCTGGGAACTTCCATATGCCACGGGTGTGGCCCTAAAACACACACACACACACACACACACACACACACACACACACACACACATAGTACATCAGGGGGAGTTCCTGCTTTGATGTAGTAAATTAAGAATCCGACTGCAGCAGGTCTGGTCGCTGCAGAGGTACAGGTTCAATCCCAGCCCAGTGCTGCGGATTAAACGATTTGATGTTGCCACAGCTGCAGTGGAGGTCACAGCTGCAGCTTGGATTCAATCTCTGGCCCAAGAACTTCCATATGCTGCAGGTACGGCCATTTAATTTTTTTTTTTTTTTTTTTTGCCTTTTAGGGTTGCTTCTCCGGTGCATAGAGGTTCCCAGGCTCAGGGTCTAATCAGAGCTGTAGCTGTTGACCTATACCACAGCCACAGCAATGCCAGATTGGAGCCACATCTGCAACCTACACCACAGCTCATGGCAATGCCAGATCCCCAACCCACCGAGTAAGGCCAGGGATCGAACTCGCATCCTCATGGATACTAGTTGGATTCGTTTCCCCTGCAACACGACTGGAACTCCCCAGCCATTTAATAGAAAGGAAGGAAGGAGGGAAGGAAGAAAGGAAGGGAGGGAGGGAAAAGAAATTTCAGCTAGGGTCAGAATCAGTACATACATAGATGCCAGCATTCACTGTTTCCATCATGCCTTTTCCGTTAATGCCAGCCAAAAAAGAAAATTAAACTCATTCTTACTGACCAATGCAATTTAATATCAGCATCATTCATATTATTTCTTAAACATATTAATTTTACAGTCTTAATATCTAGAATCACGTGTTATTGTCCCATATAAATTATAGCATTAATTTATATGTGCTAACCTCATCAAGTACACCCAGAAACCACAGATCATGATTTTAGGTTCCCCATTCCATAAAAACTGCAAACAATTCTTGGAACAAATATTCTCTTAATACATGGTTTTTGCATTTAATTGAATTATCAATACAGAATCAGACTATAAGCCGAGAAGAGTCAGATGTGAAAATTTTTACAGAACCTAAAGAAATCCTCAAGTGAATGATACTATCAAGAACTGGCAGCCATTTTCCAAGAAAATATTTTTAGTAGGTAATCATTTTTCCCATAAAATATGAAACAAGAAAGAAAAGAGGATTCCAAATGGACATCATACAAACCAAAAGGAGCAGTGCAAGGCAAAACAGAGACACTGACCTTGAGCAGTGTCCTTGAGCAGCCTCTCCTCTGGTCAGAGTTATCTTATAAGAATTGGCCACGTTCCCTTGGGAGCAGTGGAAGGTTAGCAGGCCACTCTAGTCTCAGAGACTCAAGTGTCCACATGTAATCAGGTTTCTATTGATGCACCCTGATTGGTTTGCACTATGCAATTCTAACAAGTTATTTTCCTGAAGTGGTAAATTACACAATAAAGAATAAGAGTTGAGCAATACCTTAAGAGCTAAATCTCATAAAACAGGCACAAAACTGTACCCAAATCAAGAAAAACATAATTCAAAATAAGGCTTAAAAATAAAGGAAGTAGGAGTTCCCTGGTGGCCCAGTGGGTTAAGGATCCAGGGTTTTCACTGCTGTGGATCAGGCCACTGTTATGGACACAAGTTCGATCCCTTGCCTGGGAATTTTCACATGCCAAAGGGCAGAACCAAATAAATAAAAAATAAAGGGGATAAAGGATAAGAAAATCTTGAAATAAATAGTAGTTACAGAGATGAGATCAAAAGATCAAGTCAGAAAAATTTGTGCTAAGCCAAACAAAAACATTTTTTTGGAACTGAATTGAACTAGAGTTAAATAAATAAGCTGTTAGGCTAGAATGAGAATGAGACATGTAACTACAGTGCAAAGTGGTCAAAGTGGCTATTTACTGTTCTTTCCACCCAGGAGACTGATCTATGGAGTTAAAAAAAAATTTCATGAAATCCAAGTTTGCCTAAATTTTTTTTTTTCTGTTTAGGGCCTGGACGTTCCCAGGCTAGGGGTTGAACCTGAGCTGCAGCTACTGGCCTACACCACAGCCATAGCAATGCCACATCATAGCCAAATTTGCAACTTACAACACAGCTCACAGCAATACCAGATCTTTAACCCACTAGGTGAGGCCAGGGATAGAACCCACATCCTCATGGATACTAGTCGGATTCCTTACCACTGGGCCACAACAGGAACCCCGCCTAAATAATTTTTTATTCAAATTTTAAAAAATTATTATAGTTGATGTACAATGCTCTGTTAATTTCTGCTGTACAGCAAAGTGACCCAATTATACATATACATACATTATTTTTTCTCACATTATCTTCCATCATATTCCATCACAAGGGATTGGATATAGTTCCCTGTGCTATACAGCAGGATCTCATTACTTATCCAGTCCAATCCACTTCCTGCCTTGGCAACCACAAGTCTGTTTTCCATGTCTATGAATTTGTTTCTTTTCTGCAGATAGGTCCATTTTTGCCCTATACTAGATTCCAGAAAAAAAAAAGTGTTTTTTCCAAAATTTTCTTTTTTTTTTGTCTTTTTTGTTGTTGTTGTTGTTGCTATTTCTTGGGCCGCTCCCGCGGCATATGGAAGTTCCCAGGCTAGGGGTTGAATCGGAGCTGTAGCCACCGGCCTACACCAGAGCCACAGCAACGTGGGATCCGAGCCGCGTCTGCAACCTACACCACAGCTCACGGCCACGCCGGATCGTTAACCCACTGAGCAAGGGCAGGGACCGAACCCGCAACCTCATGGTTCCTAGTCGGATTCGTTAACCACTGCGGCACGACGGGAACTCCATTTTCCAAAATTTTCTTAGCCAAAATTCTTAGTGAAAGAAGACAAATGAATAAGATAATTTGTAAAAGAGATGTATGTTTCTGCATATGGATAATAAAGATCCTACTCAGTGGTGGCTGAAACAAGAGGGGGTGGAATGCAAATTTTTCAGTGGTGTTTGACGTGGTATAGGGTAGGTAAGTGCCAAAAAGGTTTTCTGTTTATAGGCTACTTTTTTCCCTGATTCTTTGACTAAAGGGACAACCTTTTCTTAAAGCCTCTTTCTGGGTTTTTTTTGTTTGTTTGGTTGGTTGGTTTTTTTGGGGTTTTTTTTTTGGTGTCCGTTGGCAGTTCCAGGCTGGAGACTTCTACAGTGCCCAGTCCAGGTTAAATCAGAACAATAAGGAAAGCAGAGAACTCACTGCCAATCTCAATCTTCAAGTCTCAAGATCCCTAGGCTGTCTGGCTTTCCTCCTTTCCAGGTCTCCTGATGCTTGTTGCTGTGCCATGTCCAAGGTTATTAAGTTGTAAGTGGAAGGACCCAAAAGGAATAGGGCTCTTCCTTCTTGGTGGAATTAAACACTATTATCAAGCTCTTAAAATTTTATCAGAGAATTTAAGAAGCAGGTTTGTGATACAAAATATAGAATCAAAACTTGTAGGGTGAATTTAGAATATGATAGAACCATATAAAAAATAACGAGTGGTAAGGACTGTGACCAACTGAAGAATGTGTAGCATGGTTCAGGGCATTTAGATTTAAACTTTGTTAAGATCGCCAGGCTGCTCAAATAAAATGCAATCTGGCCTGAGAATCTTAAAGTTGAATTCTGAAGGATATAAAGTTCTTGGGCTCAGTTTCTGTTTTCGTTTCCCTTCCTCAAGTATGTCTCAATTCTATCATCAAAAATGAACTTCCTTGTTAAAAAATAAGGTATAGGAATTAAAGTCACTCTCTAAAAAAGGATAATAGAAAAAAAAAATGGACACACCATATAACATGGCTTCCGTTTCCATACAAAATACATAGTTTGTTTCAGTGTCTTAGATAGGAAAAGACCTTGTGTTTTTTTTTGTTTTCTTTTTTGCTGTTTTTTAGGGCCCTACCCGCAGCATATGTGAAGTACTAGGCTAGGGGTCGAATCAGAGCTACAGCTGGTGGCCGACACCACAGCCACAGCAACGCGGGATCGCAGCCATGTCTGTGACCTACACCAGAGCTCATGGCAAAGGGATCGAACCTGCTTCCTCATGGATACTAGTTCAGTTCATTACCACTGAGCGATGACGGGAACCCACCAGGAAAAGACATTTTTATTCTTCAAATAAACTTGAGGAGTTCCCGTTGTGGCTCAGTGGTTAACGAATCCGACTAGGAACCATGAGGTTGCGGGTTCGACCCCTGGCCTTGCTCAGTGGGTTAAGGATCCGGCGTTGCCCTGAGCTGTGGTGTAGGTCACAGACGCCGTTCGGATCCCGCGTTGCTGTGGCGCTGGCATAGACCGGTTACTACAGCTCCGATTCGACCCCCTAGCCTGGGAACCTCCATGTACCACGGGAGCGGCCCTAGAAAAGACAAAAAAAAAAAAAGGACAAAAACAAACAAAACTTGATTCCTAGCCTCTTCTCAATGTTTCCACCTTGATCTAGACCCAGGAAGTGGACAAGTATGAACGGCCTCGACAGTCTTCATCTTTGCCTTCTGATTCCTTTTACGAGTCTCCTTTTTGTGGTTCACCTACCACGGGAGAGATGTAGGTCTTACCTCTTTCCTGTCTCTGCCCCTCCTATCTCATTGTGCTTAAGTTGTGGAACACCTTTTCTGCTCGTCTACAGGTCATTCTCATTGATCACTTCTCTGAAAATGGTTGTCATTTTGGCGGGCGCGTGGGAGGAGGTGAGCTCAGGATCTTTCCATGCCCCCATCTCAGGCTCACATCCTTACTCTGCCTTCCTATAAATGTTTAGCTCTGAGCGCATTCACTGGAACCCATACGTTGATGGGCAAACTTTCCACCCTTTACCAAAGGTCGTTATTTAGTGTTAGTGCTTACATAATGCGAACGAGAATTTTTACACATCCAAGTAGAACCTGTTCATATCTACCTAATATATGGAAACCACAAAAAAATGATCTGTCTGGCTTCCTGCCCCTAGCTGCCATAGCCTCCAGCCAACCTTCCCTGAACACGACTACTCAAGCATTTACATCATTAATGACCGAACAGAGTCCCAGAGCAGTTGAGATCCAGATGGTTGGCTAGGTGTACATTTAGGTAGACCAAAGAATTAGCTGAAGATGGGGTTTTGAGAAAAAGGATGGAAAGGAAGTCAGCCATAAATCATTTAAAAGTCTCATCAAAATGCTCCTTCATTTTTTTGATTCTGTTGTAAATATGCCTCAGGCATCTACCAGGAGGCATTGACATTTTATGTAACATTATACAAGAATTTATTCACCAGAAAATTTATGCTATTCCACTGGCTGCCTCCAAACATGAAAAGCACTAAGAAACTCCATTTTGGAGTCTGGGGTTTTGTAGATAGGAAGGGTTTTGCTATGTTCTAACAAATCTGACTTCCCAAAACAATGGGTGGATTTATGCCATCTGTAAAACAAAGACACTCAGTATATATGGTTATATCTGAGACAGATCTTTTCAAAGGCTAATACTTATAGTTAATTCAAATATATGTTTTCTCATTAATTTGAATACACACATACACATAACCTTTCTAGAACTTTCAGCATTCAGTCGTAGGAAGTATTCCGTAAAATAATGCATAGACAACCTTTCTGTTTCTGTAAAAATAAAATATTCACAGATCTTTACAACTAATCACTCTGTAAGAATATTCAAGGCCAATACTATATAAGAAATGAGTCATTGTCTACAATTTTAAAATCCGTTATAACATAAAATTTTTGTATTTGACAGTTTTATCAGATTGGACTAGTGATCTAGTATATAAATTAAAATCTATTTCTTTATTATTATTATTTTTTGGCCACAACCTCAACATGCAGAAGTTCCTTCCTGGGCCATGGATTGAATTTGTGTCACAGCTATACCTAGAGCCACAGCAATGACAACGCCAGATCCTTAACCTGCTGAGCCATTAGGGAACTTCTAAAACCTATTAAGAATATCTTGGCCACATATGAGTTTCCTTTGCGTGATAACTTAAGATTCAAATATAGGCAGACCAGAACAGGATCGGCAGCTCCACAAACTCCTCAATGTCGGACACTGCTTTTTGTCTCTCTGCCCCACTATCCTTAACATAGAAATCTCATCCCCATGACAATCTAAAAGCCACAAGATGACTGCGCCTCCTCCGGCTCCTGTCTGTACTGCTGGAGGAAGCAGGACACATCAGAAAGTCTCAATGGCCTTGTTGTCAGAACAGGAATAACAGCACTTGAATCTTCAACCTGTTTGTACAGTTTAACTTGGAAATATAGTTTGGTTTGACTTTAACCTATTTTGTCACAAACCTTGAATAAATTTGGTTCTTCTCAAAAGCAAGATAAAAAGAATGAATATATTTTGAAGTCTACTAGTGGACTCAGACACAACAATTTTCTATTACATCAGTGTTTTTCTACATTCCTTTCCCCAAATAAAGGCACCATTTTTTAATCTTTTTTTGGGGGTGGGGGGTGCACCCGTGGCACATGGAGGTTCCCAGACTAGGGATCGAATCGGAGCTGTAGCTGCTGGCCTACACCACCGCCACATCAATGAGGGATCTGAGCTGCATCTGCAACCTACACCATAGCTCATGGCAATGCCGGATTCTTAACCCGATGAGCAAGGCCAGGGATTGAACCTCCTTCCTCATGGGCACTAGTCAGATTCGTTTATGATGAGCCACGACAGGGACTCCCAAAGACACCATTATGACTGATTTTGTTGACTTCCAAAACTCTCCTGCTGAAGACACAAAAATTAGTAATAACATTTCTAAGGAGGAAATGGTTTTGCATCTAAAAATGAGATTACTAAACAAATACATTTTCTTTAGAAACCCATTTTCAGGACAGTACTAATTTTTCAGTGAACATTTTGCCAAGTAATTTGCTTAATAATTACTCCAATAAAGTAAAATGTAATCACATAACCAACACAATAATAAGTATGGTATAGCAGTAAACGCCTTCATATACTTATTTTTGCTCATTGCCATATTGAACAGAGAGAAATCTTATTTCTTGGACTAGAGAAATTATCTTCTTCATGAGTAGGGTATTCTAAAAATTAGATGAAACATATTTCACTTTGAGTTCCACAAAACTGTAGTGGGGGAAAAAAAATCCCAATTTTATTTTTTTATTTTTTGTCTTTTTAGAGCCACACCTGTGGCATACAGAAATTCCCAGGCTAGGGGTCAGATTGAAGCTGCAGCTGCCAGCCTACATCACAGATAGGGGTTGAATTGGAGCTGCAGCTTCCAGCATATATCACAGCTCACAGCAACACCGGAGCCTTAACCCAGAGTATGGCCAGGGATCAAAACAGCATCCTCACAGATACTAACGGAGTCATTTCCCCTGAGCCACAATGGGAACTCCAGAAAAATCTCAATTTTAACCCTCCCAGAAGTTTAATTATACAAGTGATATCTGCGGCTACATTAACAATAAGATTACTTTTTCTGACTTAATTACTTTCTGGATTATGCTAGAAAGTTCTCCCAAAAGCAGAGAGCTAAAGAGGAAAACTTCCCAGCTTGATAAAGTTTACTTAACTACTTTTTGTGTCAAATTCACTAATTTCTGCATTACTTTATCCCTATCTCTAATCTCTCTCTCTCTCTCTCTCTTTTTTCTTTCTGTCTTTTCTAGGGCTGCACCGAGGCATGGAGGTTCCCAGGCTAGGGGTCTAATCGGAGCTGTAGCCACTGGCCTACACCACAGCCACAGCAACGCCAGAGCTAAGCCACATCTGCGACCTGCACACCACAGCTCACAGCAACGCCAGATCCTTAACCCACTGAGCGAGGCCAGGGATTGAACCTGCAAGCTAATGGTTCCTAGTTGGATTCATTAACCACTGCACCACGACAGGAACTCCAATATCTCCCTTAATAGAAGATATATGAGAAAGTTGATTTTTAAAAAGACGGAAATATATAGCCATCTCATTCTCAAAGATCAATTATTGACTTTTCTCCCATAAAAAGAAAGTGGGAGTTTATTAGACTTAACAGAAAAATTATGACATGTAATCAAAACAATATTTTTCTGGTTGTCATGATATTATGGCAAATGTTTTTTTGACACCTCATCTTACATTATACTAAATATATTAAAATGGATCTGTATACCACATTTAATGTAATTTACCTACATATTCGCATATGTATAATATACACACTTTTCCAGCTTTATGAGGTATAATCAACAAATAAGAGTTTTATATATATATTTAAGGTATATATTTTAAGATTTGGTAATCTTAGGAGTTCCTGTCATGGCGCAGTGGAAATGAATCTGACTAGAAACGATGAGGTTGCGGGTTTGATCCATGGTCTTGCTCAGTGGGTTGAGAATCCAGTGTTGCCGTGAGCTGTGGTGTGGGTTGCAGACATGGCTCGGATCCTGTGTTGCTGTGGCTCTGGCGTAGGCCGGCAGCTGTAGCTTGGATTAGACCCCTAGCCTGGGAACCTCCATACTCCACAGGTGCAACCCTAAAAAAAGAAAAGGACAAAAGACAAAAAATAAAATAAAATAAAACAGCTCTGAGAGTTTACAGAACAAAAGTTAGGATGCCATTAAAAAAAAGATTTGGTCATCTTAAATGTCTGTCAATAGATGAATGGCTAAAGAAAATATGGCAAAAAACATATAAAATATAAATACATAATGTTTCACTCTTAAAAAGAAAATCCTGCCATTTGCCAAAATGTGGATGAATCCAAAGGACTAAATGAAACAAGCAAGACACAGAAAGACACATACTGCGTGATCTCACTTAAAATATGGAGTCTAGGAGTTCGCTGGTGCCCTGGTGTTTAAGGATCCAGCATTCTCACTGCTGTCGTTCGGATTTGATTCCTGGCCTGGGAACCTCCGCATGCCATGGGCACAACCACAAAACCCCCAAAAGATATGGTCTCTAAAATTGTCAACGTCATCGAAGTAGAGAGTCAAACGGTCATTGTCAGGAGCTGGGATGAAGGGGAAAGGGGATGTGTGAGCCAAGGGTACAAAGACTCAGTTATTTTCCTCTGGACCTCAGAGAAGACCACTATCTCCATATGGATCCCATCATCCTTTCCTTCACAGAAAGGGATGTACAAGTACAAGGAATCCAAATTGGTGTGGACAAAAGAGAAGAGAAAAACTGAGTACAATTTATCTAATTTTAAAAAGGGGAAAAGCGGAGTTCATGTCGTGGCTCAGTGGTTAACGAATCCGACCAGGAACCATGAGGTTGCGGGTTCGATCCCTGGCCTTGCTCAGTGGGTTAAGGATCCGGCATTGCCATGAGCTGTGGTGTAGGTCGCAGACGTGCCTCGGATCCCACGTTGCTGTGGCTCTGGCGTAGGCCGGCGGCTACAGCTCTGATTCGACCCCTACCCTGGGAACCTCCATATGCCGCAGGGGCAGCCCAAGAAATGACAAAATGACCAAAAATAATAATAATAAATAAAAAGGAGAAGAGCCCTTCCAAATAAGTATGAGATAAGGCCCTAAAGAATGAAAATTCTTGGTGTTCCAAGGAATTAAAAGAAAATGAGTTCAGAAGGATAAGCAGGGAGAAAATTAGGTTCAGATACCAAAGGACCATGTTAAAAATCAAGAACGTTATCTTACACGAATCGGAAAGCTGTGGATGCATTGAAACAATATAGTCATATTTATTCATTTACATATTGTCTTTGGCTGCTTCTATGCTACAACAGCAGAGCAGAGACTATATAGCCTGTAACCCTAAGTTACTGACTACCTGACCCTTTAGAGCAAAAAGTTTGCTGACACCAATATTCACATAGGTCAATTTTGAAAAGACCACTCTGGTTGAAATATGAAGAGTCAAATTCTGGATGGGAAGAAAGAGGCTAGACACAGAGACTGGTTAGAAGATTGTAGTAAGGACGGAAAGGAACTGGATTGAGGTGGTGGCAATAAATATGGACCTATGGGAAAAATAAGATGAAATCAGCTTAAACTGGTGAAGTGCAAATGGAGAATACAGAAGAAGGAGGAATCAGGGAAAATTCTGAGATTTCCTTTTGAAAAACCTATTAAATGACAGTGATGTTTGACAATATCAAGTTTGAAGAGCCTGTAAAACATGCAAATTGATCCTGAGACAGCAGTGGAACATGGGCCTGTGGGGACAAATGTGGGCTTAGAGTCAAGAACCTATGAGAATTGGAATTCCTGCTTTGGCACAGTGGAAAGAATCTGACCGGGAACCATGAGGTTGCGGGTTTGATCCCTGGCCTCACTCAGGGGGTTAAGGATCTGGCGTTGCCATGAGCTGCGGTGTAGGTCTCAGTCGTGGCTTAGATCTGATGTTGCTGTGGCTGTGGCATAGGCTGGCAGCTGTAGCTCCAATTTGATCCCTAGCCTGGGCACCTCCATATGCCACAGGTGCAGCCCTAAAAAAAAAAAAAAAACGAACCTATGAGAATTAAAGATATGAGAAAAACTGAAATAGCTAAAGAAAGTGTGTAGTGTGAGCAACAGGCTAGAAACCAGAATAAGTCGATTCCTTCTCCCCAAGATAATTATGTTTATTAATCTCCATATATTTGAATGAAACTTACATCTATTTTTCGTGGTTCAAGCTCTTGAGGAGATGTTACTATTAGACTTTGAAAGGCCAAATTTACAAATTTTTTATACTCCACCTTTCCTTTCCTATCTCATTACATTATGGCACAGCTATTCCCTGAAATAAACTCGAATTGTATTAAAAAGTTTATAATTAAGCTGATCTTCCTTTCAGTTACTCTGAACTAGTGAGTGTCAATGTTCTAAAACATATTATCACTAATTTTGAAATTTTTACCCTGCCGTTATGATCACTAGTGTTTATTTAGTGCTTGCGATCTACTTAGGCCCCTTTGTAAAATGGTATACGTACAGATCTCATTTGATCCTAAATGATAGTCACATGGGGAAACTGAGGCATAGAGAAATTGTCAAGGTAAAACATTCCATAAGGGTAGCGGAGGTATGCTAGTTCCAGGTAACAAACTTTATTCACTTCTACCAAGTTCTCTGCCTTCTACTGAATTATACTTTTAAGTTGGTCCTACAGAGCTATTATAACAATATGTATTTGGTGTTCAGTGATAAAAATCATATTGGACAAAGCATTAAAAAATTCTGAATTCCAGGACAGTTTTTGACACATGCTTTTGAGCAATGATTTAATTGTCCTAAACTTGGCTCCTAGTATAGTAAAAAACATTTAAAAATCATATTAATCTATTTAAATTAAAAGTGCTTGTGGAGTTCCCTGGTGACTCAGCATGTTAAGGATCCCGTGTTGTCACTGCCTGTGGCTCAGGATGCTGCTATGGCACAGGTTTGATCCCCGGCCCCAGAACTTCCGCATAATGCAGGCATGGACAAAAAAAAGAAAAAGAAAGAAAAAGAAAAAAAGAAAAGGTGCTTGTAAAGAGCAAATAAGAATTTATGTGTGAATTTATGAGGAGCACTGAAAATAGGCATTATTGTTAAAATATTTATGCAAAATCAATTTTGGAAAAATGAATGTGTCTTCGAGCCAGGAGAACTAAGTAGCTGGGAAGGAAGGGTTAAACATCTGGGCTACAGTCCATGTTCTCCTGTTTCGAGAGGGAAACTCACTGGAAATTTTCAAGAGCTAAATCACCTCTAATCTTGGTAAAGTTCAAGGTCTGGCCCCAAATCAGAGGGCACTTCAATGCCATATAATAAGTCTAAATGGATGAGTTTATATGCAAGGCACTTCTAATTGAACCAGATTGGATGACAGTACATTGGCCCTATAAATGCACTCAAGAGTAAGAAATAGTAATAAGTCCATAGATAATTTCTATACCATGAGACAAAATAGTACCTTCATGCATCTGAAATGGGTTCTCATTAAGACCATTCATCTATTACGTTGAATTTATGTAAGAAATTATTTTCTTCTTTCAGTCTTCATCAAAAGAGAGATGAGACAATGAATCTTGAGCTCTATGGTCTGGACATCCAGCTTGACTATATAACTCTATTTATATAGTCACAAAACTTATTTACACAGTAATCGTGGATTTCTTTTCAATAACTCCTGGGAAAAGAAAAAAAAATAAAGGGAGATAGATGTGTCTAACCTAAAGATAAGGTAATTATCTGCTGTAATTTTTGTAATGAAGAAAGACAGGAAAACATCTGCAATGCACACAACAGTCACACTCAAGGAAATATCCTAGCATCACATTTTAAAGCAGTATGATACATATTATACAATGGAATATTACTCAGCCATAAAAAAATGAAATAATGTTATTTGCAACAACATGGTTGGATCTAAAGATTATCACACTAAATGAAGTAAGTCAAAGACAAATATGTTATCACTTATATGTGGGATCTAAAAAAGTGATACAAATGAAGTTATTTACAAAACAGAAACAGACTCACAGACTTTGAAAACAAACTTGATTTCCAAAGGGCAAAGGTGGGAGAGAGATAAATTAGGAGTTTGGGATTAACAGATATACACTAATATATACAAACTAGATAGTCAACAAAGACCTACTCTATTGCATAAGGAACTCTACCAAATGTTCTGTAATAACCTATATGGAAAAAAGATCTGGAAAAGAATGAATATATGTATAACTTAATCATTATCTGTGCACTTGAAACCTAACACAACATTGTAAATCAACTATACATCAATAAAAAATAAATGATATTTTTAAAAATAGCAGTATGAACTAAGTGCACTATTAAGACCCCTTATGGATCAACCATATATTTTATGCTGACTCTAGAATTAATATGGAAAGTAAATTCCTGCTAAAATGCAATACAACTCTAATAAAGCTCCTATTTCTAACCATTATAAAAAGAGCACTTTACACTGAATTAAAAATTATATTTACAAGTTTAATGTCACAACTCTGTAAAATATCCTCATTTCTCAAATGCAAATATACACACGTAAAATTGTGCATTGTGTTAGAGCTTATCATTTAGATTCATCTATCTTGGAATTTCTGGTAAAATCAACATGGGCTGGATAGACAACTGATGTAGTAATTACCATCCATTATGAATTTTTAAAATGTAGGAACAGGAACTATGAAATGTCCTACCTGAGAAAAAAATTTACTAGGAGAATTAAGCCCCCAAAATATTCCTTGTAAGGGAGAAAATTCCATCATTTACACTCTTGTTCAATTATAAGTGTTCCAGTTCCATAACAGGAATGCATATCTATTCCAATTACTATAGAATAGATTGACTGGACTATTTTTATAAGATGTTGGCATTTTTATCTTTTCAAAAATAATCATCCCCCACTGGCTTGTAAGAAAAATTCTTGTCAGAGTAGTTCTCCCATTTCTCAAAAGTAACGCTTTAAGGGAAACTGGCAGGTATTTAAATTATTAGGAGATTAGGGTTAAATTATGGTTAGGATGGGCTGGGGTAGGCAAGGAGGAATAGAAGAGCAGCTATGAGTCACCATTTCACTCCTGATAAACTACACAATTTTTTGAGGAAAGTAACAGCCATGGTAACTTTGCAATGAGGGTAGAATATTTTTCTTGATGATTTTACATGCCTAGGCTGAACTGAAAGTTATTCTTTCTTAAGTATCTGGCACAGATACAGAGGCAGCAAAGAATTTTGAAGGGATTTTGCGAAATCTCTCTTTCTTGGAAAATAAGCATCCCTTCTTATCCTAGAAAATTTTAACTTTATGCCCCTTTAGGCAGAAAACTCTTTTGGATGTCCACTCTCTTTCAGGTACCCAGAATTTTTACTCTTTAGTTTCAGCCTGAGCTTGTTGTACCTTCATGTTTAAGATGGAAACGTTCAAATAGGTGAAGACACCAAGCAGAGGATCCATGACAGTACTTAACTAATCTCATGAGTTTAAAAAATAGTGGCTTTCTTTTACTTTTAGTGTAGTATTTTATGCTAAACCATATGTGCTTTATACCACTTATGGATGTGCATTCTCCATATTTCAAGATAGGGCCTCTTGGGTTGCACATTTACAAAATTCAACTTGTTCATTTATATTAAGTTCCTTTCAGTCTATGTCTAGCTTCCAGTAATAAGAAGTGTGTAGATGATCCAATAGAACATTTGCTATAACAATGAAATCAAGTTACAAATTCAGGTGCGTATACAGAGTTTTTATGTACAAAAACAGCTTCACAGCCGGTTCTGCAAACGCAGTGCAAATTCAATCACCTATTCTTCTAGGTGCTAGGACAATCATCTTGCATGAATGATGTAGTAAAGGCAATGCAGGATGCTTTAGTGTCAGGATCCGGTCAGGGAACAGAATCCTCTGTGGACTGCTGAATAGACCGGTCAGGGTCCTGAGCCATGTACATGGGCTACTACGTAGGCTACTAAGACTTCCAACACTGACACTTTACTTATGCAAGATCGAGAATATGTGTATTATCTTTTTAGCCAACAAAATCATTTCTCCACCCAATATGTTAATTAACAAACCCACTGGCATTGATTGAAGATAAAATTGAAAATTTTGATTGAAAGCCCCTTCTGAATTGTTGGACTTTGAATAGCCTCTAACACTCTACTCCAGATTATATATTCTAAATTAGAGAATCTCAAGGGTTAACTAACCATTCCCGGAGTATAAATTAAAATGAACACATTGAAATATTTAAAATAATTATAAGCAAGTACTTAGAATGCAAATATATTCACATTATTATGAAAATTAATGTTTTGAGACAAGAATACTGATTCAAACTCGATAATTTTGGATAAATGGTTTTATTAAATAAATGCCTAGGGCACATTCATCAATAGTTTCAGTTTATGTTCTATATATGTGTGTGTATATATTATATATATATATATATATATATGCATAATGATTTGTTTCCTTCTATTCCCAGAATTCCTGTAATCTTAGTTCATAAAAAAAAGAAAGAAAAACCCTAAACATGATACTACATGGTTGCTATGAACAAGACAAGAAGAAAAGATAAGAGATTGCTTTAAAAGACAACTTGAAGAGACTATACTATCTGGCTGAAAAAAGAAGCTTCACTTGAAACACACAGACCATTGCTCAGCAATCAAGCTATTTCAGTCTGAGTCACTATCTTCGTGGAGTTGACATTATGAAAATTAAGCCTAAACGTTTCAGAGTCCTGAAGACAGTGTGACTGCATTGCAGTGTGTGGACAGAGCCAGTAGAATACAGGTGGTATAAAGAAAATAGTTCCTCAGCCTCTGTCACTGAATTTAAATTCTTAAAATATTTATGATTTTCAAGGTTTTGGTTTATTTTGTCTTTTTAGGGCCACACCCACAGCACATGGAGTTCCCAAGCTAGGGGTCAAATTGGAGCTGCAGCTGTCTGCCTACACCACAGCCAGGGCAACACCAGATCCGAGCCACATCTGCAACCTACACTGCAGCTCCCCGCAATGCTGGATCCTTTAACCCACTGAGCAGGCCCAGAGATCAACTTGAATCCTCATGGATATCAGTCAGAACCCCAACCTGCTGAGCCACAATGGAACTCCTTTATTTTATTTTTAATGGAAGCCATAAACATAACAACATTGATGAGACCCAAGAAGGAAAAACATTTCCAATTGATATATCATTATTTAATACCATTTAGTTGTGGTAAGTCATGTATGACAAGGGAAATTTGACAAGTTAAATTATGTACCCCAATGCCTGATTTGACCAGATCCATATTTTATTAATGGCTTGTTATCCTATGGTTATATATTATTGTCAGATCTAGGCAGATGAAATATTAATGTATTAATTTAGACTGTTCATTCAGTCAACATTCAATTAACACCTAAAAATGCAAACCATTTCTCTAAAACAGCTTATTGATTTTTGGCCATTGCCTAATGACTCCAGATAGCAATTGATCAGTTTCTCTTTGATCCTAAATATTAAATAAAGGTGCTACAGGCTAAAAGGAAGGCAAGGGAGGTGATACTCCTGTCTCTCATTCCGTGCTTCTATTTAATGCCTACATTTAAGCATAAACCTTTCTACCTATCTATTTTATATAATAAAGGAATTTCCCATAAAGCTCACTCATTTATCAAAAATTTTTTGAGTCAGTACTATGGTGCTAGATTCTGTTTTGCCCCTTGATTTTGTTTAAAAACCACTGACTATTCCAAGGCATTCCCAGATGTCATCTTAAAAGTTCTCTCACCATTAATTAATTCATTCATCCATTTATTCATTTGCTTAACATTTATTGAGCTCCTATTATAACAAAAGTGTTCAATGGAGCCTAATGTCTCTATTTCATGATAAAGTCTAAAAGTTTTTTCCTGTTCTACATCAGCATGCTGAATGCTCAGGATTAGTATCTTTCACCACCTTCTCTATGCATATGCACTCTTTCAAATTTTGCTTCTTATTTTTAGATAGTTTTAGATGTTGAAACAATGTTGCAAAAATATTAGAGACTTCCCACATACCCTTAGCCCAACCTAATGTTAGGGGTCTTAAAAAACCATATTGCAATTATCAGAGGCAGGAAATTAACATGAACACAATGCTATTACCAGAACTATCTTGGCATCAAATAATTCTGTCCCTAAAGGCTTAGTCTCAGGAGTTCCCATTGTGGAACAGCAGAAATGAATTGAACTAGTATCCATGAGGATGTAGGTTCAATCCGTGTCCTCGCTCAGTGGGTTGGGGATCTGGCATTGCCGTGAACTGTGGTGTAGGTTGCAGACGAGCCTCAGATCCCATGTTGCTGTGCCTGAGGCATAGGCTGGCAGCTGTAGCTCTGAATCAACCCCTAGACTGGGAACTTCCAAGTGCTGTGGTTGCTGCCCTAAAAAAAAAAAAAAAAAAGTATTAATTTCATCCCATCCTCAAGCAAGTAGGATAAAAAAAATTCTAGGTGACTATTCAGATGATTTACCAAAATTAAAGTAATGCTACTCTACTCTTCTCCTATGATTTTATTTTTTAAAATATGAAACCACAGTTTCATGGAATAGAAATTTTTCCAATAGATATTATTATTTGTTGCAAAATTAAGTGTGTGGCATTAGCACAATGATAGATTAACATGCCATTGGAAATCTCTAGAGTGTCTAGATATAAAAACTTGATAAACGACAAATGATACTGCAGGTACATGAGGAAACAAAGATGTGGTAGTCAGAATTCCAAGACGGACTTCAAGATTCCTAGCTCCTGGTGTACACACGGCTTCTTCCAGTTATTCAATCAAACACTAATTAAGATACTGCTGTCAAGGGATTTTTTAGATGATATTAAGGTCCCAAATCAGTTGACTTTAAGGTATGAGTTGGCCTGACATAATCACATGAGCTTCTAGCAAAAGAGCATTATTTCCAGCTGGTCAAACTTGAAGATGCCTGAGAGATGTGCCTTGCCTTACCTGGAAGAAAGCAAACATCCACCTTATCAACTGCTCAGTGGCACCACATGCTAAGGGACAGTGGGCAAGCTCTAGGAACTGAGATCAGTCCCTGAAAACCACCGGCAAGGAGACAGGGACATCAGTCCTACAACCACAGGAACTTAAATTCTGCCAACAATTGGAATGGACCCTCTCTCCTTGCTACAAAACTATAATCCAATAAATGTGTATTGTTTTAAGCCACTGAACTTGGGGTAAGTTGTCACACAAAAATATAAATCTAACACAGAAGAGCTATTCAGCCAATAGCCAATACATGCCAGAATTCACCGTTTTAAAAGAGTCAGCAAAAAAATAACACAGCACCAGATTCACAAACAGTGGCAGGTTTTTTTGGCTTTTGCTTTTGTTTGCCTTTTAGGGCCACATGCGAAGCATATGGAAGTTCCCAGGCTAGGGGTAGAATCAGAGCTACAGCTGACGACCTGGCTCACAGCTACACCAATCCCCAGCCCACTGATCAAGGCCAGATATCAAAACATATCCTTAATGGATACTAGTCAGATTTGTTTCCACTGCTCCACAGCGAGAACTCCCAAACATGGCAGATATTTATTCTTTATGGTGGGGTTTATTAAAGATTATTAACTGTATGCTATATTTAAAGGGGATACAGAAATTATGGTAAAGGAGCAAAGGGCTGTGATAACAGAACAGATTTATAAACTAAACAAAGAGAACTTCTAGAAATGAGAAAAGAATAATTTCATTAAAAATAATGGGTGATACTATATTAAGGCCCTTAAATGGATTATTTCATTTAATCTTCCAAATACAGACACTATTATAATCTCCATCTTTGGTGGGTTTTTTTTGTTTTGTTTTTTTGTTTTTGTTTATTTTTTAGGGACACACCTGTGGCATATAGAAGTTACCAGGGGACAAATCAGAGCTGCAGCTGCCAACCTACACCAGAGCCACAGCAATGCAGGATCTGAGCCACATCTGTGACCTACACCATAGTTCACGGCAATGTTGGATCCTTAACCCATTGAGCAGGGCCAGGGATTGAACCCACAGCCTCATGGATCCTAGTCAGCTCATTACTGCTGACCCATAACAGGAACTTCTTGTAATCTCATCTTCAAGAGATGTAAGTAAGGCTCAAATTTATTTATTTATTTATTTTAAATAAAGCTTGTAAGAGAAAAGGTGGGAATAAGATAATGGAAATGCACACCAGGTAAATATGACTCTCTTTTCCTTTCAAGTTGCTAAATATTACACAGAGTGGTATATATAACACAAATAAAATAGACATCAATTTATTTATAAGAAGTTATATATAGAAGTTTCCAGCTTTTATTCAAAAAATAATATATTTTCTGAGTTCCCGTCGTGGCGCAGTGGTTAACAAATCTGACTAGGAACCATGAGGTTGCAGGTTCGATCCCTGGCCTTGCTCAGTGGGTTAAGGATCTGGCGTTGCCATGAGCTGGGGTGTAGGTCACAGAGGCGGCTCGGATCCCGCGTTGCTGTGGTTCTGGCGTAGGCCAGTGGCCATAGCTCCAATTAGACCCCTAGCCTGGGAACCGCCATATGCCTTGGAAGCGGCCCTAGGAAAGGCAAAAAGACAAAAAACAAAAATAAATAAATAAAATAAAAAATAATATATTTTATATTTAAGGGGAACTACATGAGCTAGATGTTTTAATGTCTTTGTCCAATTCTCTTCCTACAAGTTCCGCAGACCCTGGACCTGAGACTTAGGCCAAACTAGCTAGTTGAAGATCCAGTCTTATTTCCTATTACTCAAAATTTCAAATGTCTGAAATCAGAGTCTTCAGCAACATGAAAGATGTGCATGATGGTTGATGGCTGGGATGTTTCATTTGCCTTGGAGCAACATTCTCACCTTGGTTTTTTGGGGGGTTGGGGTTTTTTTGTCTTTTCTAGGGCCGCAAACGCTGCATATGGGGGTTCTAGGCTAGGGGTCTAATCGGAGCTGTAGCCGCCAGCCTACGCCACAGCCACAGCAATTCGGGATCCGAGCTTCATCTGTGACCTACACCACAGCTCACAGCAATGCTGGATCCTTAACCCACTGAGCAAGGCCGGGGATTGAACCCACGTCCTCATGGATGCTAGTCGGGTTTGCTAACCGCTGAGCCACGACAGGAACTCCCCTCACCTTGTTTTGTTTTTTTTTAATCACAGAAGCTGAGAACAGAAACAGAAGCCTGGAAGGCATTCTTATGTTTTCCTGTGCTCTTTGACTTCAGTTTAATTCAGGTATCTATGCTGCTCTCCAGCAAAGACAGGCTCAAATAAAAAGATGGAGAAGCTGGGAAGATTTTGTCAGAGGCCCTTGGTGCTGCTCTGATACCAAGGACAGTGGCAGCTGGCCTTCAGCACCTTGGCAGAAACATTTCCGACAGGTGGTGAGTTGCAGAAAGCCTTGATAAGAAAGGTCCAAATTTGTTTTTAGGGATACATATTTTTTTTTAACCTAGAAAGTATTTTTTCTCTGCAATTGTTATTAAATCCTGGGTCAGGCTCTCAAAGGCAGTGCCCTTTCTGTACTGATTTATGTGAACCTGTCACCTCGATTTAGATGTCAGATTTTCCCTGAAAAAGAGCTGTGCCCTGAAATCTATCCTCAGTGTAAAGAGGTTCAGTGACACCTGTGAGTAACTGAGCAGGCCTGGCCTCTTAACTGAATCTCCCCTCTGCAATCCTCCTGCAGGCTGAGCTCAGCTTTATCTGTTTCTAAGTATCTGAATATATTTTCCATTCACCAGGCCTGATTTCAGCTCCCATTTGCTTTCTGTTCTGCTGGCACAGGCTTTCCACCCATGTGAGTTGCCAAACTAGTTCTAGCTACAATGAAATGAGAAAATCACCCTCCTGCTCACTGGCACCAGTCATTTAAAATGACTGGGAATTAATGGCTATTATAAAAAAGGCCACAGATAACAGATGTTGGTGAGGATGTGGAGAAAAGAGAATCCTTGTACACCATGGGTAGGAAGATAAATTGGTGCAGCCACTGTGGAAAACAGTAAGGAGCTTCCCTTAAAAACTAAAAATAGAGAGTTCCCATCGTGGCTCAGTGGTTAACGAATCTTGACTAGGAACCATGAGGTTGAGGGTTCGATCCCTGGCCTTGCTCAGTGGGTTAACGATCCAGCGGTGAGCTGTGGTGTAGGTCGCAGACGTGGCTCGGATCCTGCATTGCCGTGGCTCTGGCGTAGGCCGGTGGCTACAGCTCCGATTAGACCCCTAGCTTGGGAACCTCCATATGCCGTGGAAGCGGCCCAAGAAATGGCAAAAAAAAAGACCAAAAAAAAAAAAAGAAAAAAGAAAAGAAAGAAAGAAAAGAAATTAAAAAAAAAACTAAAAATAGGGAATTCCCATTGTGGCTTAATGGGTTAAGAACCCAACTGGTATTCATGAGGATGCAGGTTTGATCCCTGGCCTTGGTCAATGGGTTTAGCTGCAGGGTACGTTGCAGATGCAACTTGGATCCAGTGTTGCTGTGGCTGTGGCACAGGCCAGCAGCTGAAGCTCTGATTCAACCCCTAGTCTGGGAACTTCTATATGCTGCAGGTGTGGCCCTAAAAAGACAAAAGGAAAAAGGGGAAAAAAGAAAGAAAAAAAAAATTAACCTACAAATAGTTACTATATGATCCAGCAATTCCACTCCTGAGCATACAGCTGAAGAAAATGAAAACACAAATTCAAAAGATACATGCACCCTGATATTCACAGCAGCATTATTTAAACTAGCCAAGATAAGGAAGCATCCTAAGTGTCATCAACAGAACATGGATACACACATACGGTGGAAATGAAAATGAAAATGAAATTTTGCCATTTGCGACAACATGGATAGCCTTGGAGGGTACAGTGTTTAGTGAAATAAGTCAGACGGAGAAAGACAATTACTGTGTGTTATCATTTATATGTGGAATCAAAAAATTAAACTAGTGAATATAAGAAAAAGGAAACAGACTCACAGACATGGAAAACAAATTAGTGGTTATGAGTGGGGAGAGGGAAGGGGGAAGGGGCAAATTAGGGGTAGGGGATTAAGAGATCCAAACTACTATTTATAAAATAAATAAGCTACTACAAGGATATATTGTATAGCATAGAGAACATAGCCAATATTTTATAATCATTTTAAATGGAGTATAATCTTTAAAAATTGTGAATCGCTAAGCTGATTTCCTGAAACTTACATAATATTGTACATCAACTGTATCTCAATAAAAATAATACAATAAAAAACAAATTAAATGACTGGGAATCAAACTTAGTATCTTACCTTTCTTCCTCCCTCAACCAAAATGACACAAGAAAGTGACCTTAATGCTGAATTAGTTGCAACCATGAGCAAAAGGAGCACTGAAAGAAAATCTTCAGTAACCACAGGGAGTCAGTGGAGGCTGAGCATTCCTAGTAGGGAGAGTTGTAAGGGCTCTTTAGGCACAGATTTTTCTGTTAACAGGGACATCAAGGGCAGTTATGAAAGAAATCACAATAGTGAGACAGGTGATGATCTGGTTGAATAAATTAGAGGGCTTGATCCCACCTTCTCATTGACGAAGTTCCAGTCTTACAGAATGTGATAGCGCATGCTATCACCTCCTCTCCCAACATATCAACTATATTAAAAACCTACTTATTTTTAAGTCTTTAAATTTTTTTTCTTTTTACCAAGTTCCTAGGCTAAGGGTTGATTCAGAGCTGCAGCTGCTGGCCTTCGTGTCACCTACACCACATCTTGTGGCCACGCCAGATCCTTAACCCACTGAGTGAGGCCAGGGATCGAACCCACATCCCCACGGAGACTATGTCGGGTTCTTAACCCACTGAGCCAAAATGGCAACTCCTATTTTTAAGTCTTAATCTCCTAGGCTTACCTACACTCAAATTGTTGTAGCTCATTTAACAGAAAAAAAAAAAATTGAGTAGAAAATTTAGTCAGTTGTAAAAGCACAAATTAGCTACTTATAAAACTTAAGTTTCCTGATACCAGGAATGCTAATGACTCCATGTATCAGTGTTACAGCAGGTAGAGGGACATGAGCAGAGAAAGGGGGGCAGTGTGTGGAGGCCAGGTGGCAGAAAACCAGGCACCTTGTAAACAGCGGGGGGTCCTTGAGCAGACCAAGAAAAGTAGGAACCTCCAGACTGAGAGCAAACCACACATTTAGGGGTGATGAGAGTTCTGAAGGCAGACAAAGGTGGGAAAAGGCAGGAACCTCCAGGGTCCAAATGTAACCTTTTGCTCATTATGCCCCCATTACAATAAAATTAGCCTTGCAGATTAGAAGTTCCCATCATGCACTGAGACCAGGCCACTTCCAATCAAGCCTAAATAAGGACCGAAAACCCCTCCTCCCCTCTGGAAGGTGAAGGTGGATGAAAATCAGGGAATATTGACCCCCAAACCCCTCCTTCTCCAATGAATTCTACACACTTTCATTTCTACACCCCACACAACCTGCCTGCCAAAGGAAATCAGGGTAGCTACTCACCTCTCTGCCTCCTCTCCCCTCAAGAGTGTATTATCACATACAAATCCCCTTATATAAATCCACTTATATAAATCCCTTGCTTTCTTGACCTTCCTGTCTCTGAGTTCTTTCTGCGATGAGACAAGAACCTATCCTCTGGTATCATAAGTACAATATTATGTATAAGTATTAGGCAATATTAAGTAATGCCTGATATCTTTATAGTGCTTTATAATTTCTAAAGGTAAATTAACATATTTGGCCTTTTTAAAAATTTGCATAAAAACTGCAGAAGACAGTTCAAATATATAAATCTTCAAGTCTAATTTTATAAGTGAGGGGGCAAAAAAGGGCCCAAGCCATGTAATCAGAACACAAGCCAAAATTACTTCTTCCTATTTCACTTCAGTGCGGTCAGTTCAATGTCTAAAATATCCATTGGATATGCACTAGTAGGCACCTACCATATTCGAAGTGTGTTCTCCTTGTCCTAAAATTATGCAAGAATCCTACTATAGGTGCTTTTTTGCTTTTTTTTTTTTAAATATGTGAAGCTGGGTTACAAACAAAAGGCCCCACAGAGTCAAAGAAAAAAAGAACTCACCTGTTTGTTAAGTCCAGCACTTTCCCCCTGACTAATTTTTTTATTTATCTTTGCCACACCAACGCCATGCTGAAATTCCCAGACCAGGGATCTAACCTGTGCCACAGCAGTAACCAGAGCCACAGCAGTGACAACGCCAGATCCTTAACCAAATGAGCGACGAGGGAACTCTGCCCCTGACTGAATTTTGATTAAAGATTGAAATTGATATTTTTCTTTTTCAATGTTTTAATTATTCTTTTTGTTTGTTTGTTTTTTAGTTGTTCCATAGAACTGCAACCGAGCAGGGCCTTGTGGGGAATCCGGGCACAAAAGCCTTTCCGTTTTCTTTTTCTTTTTCTTTTTTTTAGGGCCACACCTGCAGCATATGAAAGTTCCCAGGCTAGGAGGTGAATCAGAGCAGCGGCTGTCAGCCTGCGCCACAGCCACACCAGATCCTTAACCCACTGAGCAAGGCTCGGGATTGATCCTGCTTCCTCACAAGCAGGTTCTTAACCCGCTGAGCCACAACGGGAACTCCCATAAAAGCCTTTCTGTGTCCCCCATTTCCTCTTTTTAGGAAATGAGCCTTCTTCAACCTTCATAGCCTTCCCTGAGTTTCTAGGGGCAAGTTCAGACAGTTGCTGATCAGGGAATGAAGCAGAGGCAAAGACAAGGGAGAAACAGTCAACAATGGTACAGCCTTGGGGCAAGATGCTGGTTCCCTCTCAAGGGATACACATAATAATACAGGCATCCTATACACCTAAGAGAAAAGTTCTACTCCTTTTGCTTCTTTTAGGAATGACTACTTTAAAACTGAACAGGTTTGAGTCCTTCCTTGTGCTTGTCCCTGGCTCAATGCAACCTAAACAATCACCTGTAAGCAAAAGATTAGGCACCCTGAGCACAATTGCCTGTGGGTCAAAGATTATAATAAGCACATGATGTTTTTTTGAGGACTTCTTAGATTTCCCTAATTTCTGATCAATATGCCCTATTCACACGTATTCTTATTTTAGGAAAAATTTAGATATGATAACCCAAAGATCAACAGGATCATGCCAAGATCTCATAACACCCACCTCAATGAAAAGATTCCCCCAAAGAAAGAAGGATGCATTTTTTCCGTCAACACTGATTCTTATCCAGAATCCTGTTTTTCTCATTTTTACAATAAAACTCCACACCACTCTTCCCAATGGAGGATACAGTCTTTAAGGCTTTAGCCTTCTGTGGCCTCCTTTGTCTGGAAAGGCAATAAAAGTTATCTTTTTCTCCTTCACCCAAAACTCTGTCTCTGCATTTCTATTCAGCATCAGTGGATAGAGGCTGAGATTCAGCAACAGAACCATCTCTTTATTTTCCCAAAATCATCTAGGAAACAGAGAATTATCATTGGATAGCAAGCCTGCTTCTGTCTCTTGCTAAATTTAGGAACTTGGAATCTTCCTTCTTTAAGCTCATTCGCTTCAGATACCAAGTGAGTTATCTCCAAGATTTTAAATGAGAAGAAATATGGGAAGATCAATAGAACATAGAGGTGATGAAAATGAGGAGGCAAAGAAGAAGAATGCATACAAAGAGATACTGAGAACGTATAAGATGACTTCTATTCTTTTTTTTCCATGATGTCTCTAGAGTTGCCTGTTTCATAATGACCTCAAGCTAAAACTGAATGCTTACTTCTCTCATTTAGACTGGGAAGTCAGGACCTAATTTGGAAATCAATAAAAGTTACTGTGGCATAAAAATTATAGAAAAAGGGATGCAAATACAAATACATCAGCTAGAAAACATATTAACTCTTTTATAAACAATTCACAATATGGCCTCTGTCAAAGCAAATTTACTTATGAGTGACTACGATTTCTCAAAAGTTAACAGGATTGCTATTCTCCATTAATTTTGGCCAATGGTTTTTAAATATCCTTGCATAAAATAAAATGAACTTAAATAGCAGTGAAATTGCTCAAGAAATCTGTTAACTGGGAATTTTTAAAAAGTTAATTACAGCCAATGGAGTACTTTAAAAACTCATTTGTTACCCTCTGTTGGAGTGAGAGGATTTTGCTCCACTCCATAATTTAAATATCCCACAAATATGTTTCTAAATGTTCAGAACAATAAAAAGGTACAATATATTACAAATTATTATAAAAGCTCCAAAGTTGGGGATAAATAAGTGAATAAAAAAAGAATAAATGACTACATGTGGTAAATAGACATCTACAATGGCTTTTAATGATACCACCTTCTCCACAGCAATCTTTATTTATTAAATAGTGACTGGGACTTCAAGGCCTCTCCAAGGAGCTAGAACTCAAAGCCTCTGGCCAAGACAAGAATTACCAGACCCTTATAATCACCCCACCTGTCTCACTGTAAAGCCCCCTCTCAAACTTGCGCAACCTGGCCTACTTCTTTCTACTCTCTACTAAGAAAGGTATGTGGCCCATCCTCACCCTGCCCCACAGGGGCCCTATACACCTGCAGCCAACCAGCAAGTGTATCTTAAGACCCCTCTTTCAGCAACCACACGCCACGGTCGGCTCTCACTGATTATCGGGAAGTTTTGCCACTGCGATAGCAGCAACTCCTATCTCAATGAACTCCTCTTTCTCTTCACCTCACTATGCTTGTAAATTCTTTTCCCAACCTGCACACACAGACCATGACAGTAGCAAGTTACCTCTTTCACAATGTTTTCATTGGAGTAAATCAAAATGTTTCTCGCTGTTTTTTTCCTTTTTTTGTCTTTTTAGGGCCGCACCCTCTGCATATGGAAGTTCCCGGGCTAGGATTTGAATCAGAGCTATAGGTGATGGCCTACACCACAGCCACAGCAATGTGGGACCCAAGCCACATCTGCAACCTACACCACAGCTCACAGCAACGCCAGATCCTTAACTCACTAAGCGAGGCCAGGGATCGAACTTGTGTCCTCTTGGATGCTAGTAAGATTCATTTCTGCTGAGCCATGATGGGAACTCCCAAAATGTTTCTTAAAGTTGGAGTTCCCATTGTGGCTCAGCAGGTTATGCACCCAACTAGTATCCATGAGGATGGGGGTTCAATCCCTGGCTCACTAAGTGGGTTAAGGATTTGCTGCATCTCTGGTTTGACCCCTAGCCTGGGAACTTCCATATGCTGCAAGTATGGCCCTAAAAAACAAAAAAAGAAGAAAAGTTTCTTAAAACATTTGTTACATATACAGTAAGTGAAGCTAATTTTGAAATGTTTTGGAGAACATGTTATATTCCATTATGAAAAGAAAGGAAGGGTCAAGTTGAAGGATATATCCCATTTGGAATGTTAATATGTAATAGACTGGGATTAAGGAAAATGTAGGTTTATTTCAACTGAATGAAAATCAAACAATGAGATCTCAATTCTAGTTTGGTAAATCCCATTATGTTTTTCCTCAAGGGCTATTTAAATTTTCCTGAGATTTTTCCAGAGCAAGTGAATTGTAATTCATTTTCAATTAGCACCTGTTTATAAACCAAAAAATATATCTAGTGGAAGACCATGGTCACAAAATCAAAATAACAGAAATAGGAATTGCTCTTGTAAATGAATTTATAGAATTCATGCCTGTGATAGCTAACACACCTGCACTCTTCTCATGAATATGCCATATTTTTAAAACCATTCAGAATTCCAACTACAAAAAACTCTTTTGTTATACTCTTCCTGGGTTGTCATTAATAAATGAATGGGTTGTCTGAATGACAAGATGCTTTCTAGTTATGTTCTCAAGGGAGAATATGATAGGACTGTCATCTAAAAAAGATATGGTTTCAACATCGCTGCACAACAGAGGAAGAAAAACCCGGTCCAGGAAAGCACATGATGCCATCAATCTTGGCTCTTGGTGACTTTATGATGTGCACTTCAGACTGAAGCTGGTGCAGACTCATCTAAGAGCCCTTCATTTATTCTTAGCCATGCCAGGGGATCAATTAAGCCTGAGTCCACAAAAGAGAAAAGGCTTTATAAATCAAGTGTATTTAAGGCTGTTCTATTTCATTCTCTGTGTTTTTAAAGATGTGACAGATTGCAATTGTGAAGGTTTTCCAATAATGAAAAGTATTCATCTACAAACGAGTCAGTCCCCATTGATAAAAGGCAAGGTCTTGAAAGTTAGAAAAGCTGATTTCTTTTAGACTCCAGACCATGATCAATAAGACTGAGCAATGCTCTGAGTGATAAAAATCCATTAAGACTCTGTTCTGTGGTAAAACTCAAATTGAGGATATGGCCCTTCCATCTATTAGTTAGCATGGCTTATAGTATCCCATGGGAAAGACACGCATGACAGAGAAAAAATAAAGAAAATAAATGAGATGTGAGGAATCTCAAGGATGAAATTTGATACACATTCGCTCATGGAGCTATGTAGAAAGAAACAGATCAAAGGCCAAATAAGTATTTGAGGCAATTTCATCGATAGTGAAACCACACACATGAACTAAAAAACCTTATGATTGTTGGAACCTCAAAAAATCTTAATGCCCAGTACCAAATTCCAAATTAGCATGAGCATAACATGTGTTGTGAAAGCTGTGTAGCTTGCAAGAAAGGCTTCTTCCTGTTCAGATATTAACAACTCTAAGATATTGATCAATTTCAAATATTAACATGAGGGTTAGACAGGCATTTTCCTTATCATATACAGGACCACAAAGAAGCACCTCCAGGTCTGAGAGAGAGAACCTCACATTTATTGCAGATGTTGGACCTCAACTGAGATGAATTAACTGCATGGGAATTTGGACGATAATCCTTCAAGATAAGATGAGTGTGTTTTATGCTTATCTTCCGAGGAAAAGATAAATTAGGTACCACAAAGTGGGCCGAGGAAGAGACTGGCCATTTGATCACAAAATCATTTCCATTTTCTCCTGGGCACAGTATTAGACCACATTTCTCAGTGTGCCTTCAGGTAGGATGTACCTGGAATGAGTTCTGTCCATCAGAATGCGGGCTGAAGTGATGTCTTTTTTCACATGTGGCCTCCAGGCTCTCTCCATTCCCTACCTACTGGTAGATGCTGATGAACAGGGTGACCTCAAAAGCCAAGTGTGGGAGATGCCAGAGACTCTGCTTCAGTTTATGTCCCTAAATGTTTCTACAGAACAGAGCTTTCTCTGTTCCTAACTTGACCATTAATTGGAGTTTGTGTAAATAAGAAATTTTATACCATCAAGAGGTTGTGGGTATTTTTTTTTTTAGTAGCCAGCATCTTCACCAGAATTAATATAAACACAAGTCGTTTGGGAGTTCTTATTGTGGCTCATTGGTAGCAAACCCAACTAGTATCCATGAAGATGCAGGTTTGACCCCTGGCCTCACTCAGGGGATTAAGGATTCAGTGTTCCCGTGAGCTGCAGTGTAGGTCACAGACATGGCCCAGATCTGGCACTGCTGTGGCTGTGGTGCAGGCCAGAAGTTGCAGCTCTGAGTCCACCCATAGCCTGGGAACCTCTATATGCTGCAAGTGTGGCCCTAAAAACGCCCCCCCCCAAAAAAAAATCATTTGTGGTTATGTATGTCCCAAATATTTTATCTCTATGACTTTTATTTTCCTGTACCTATATGATGTCTTTTTTGATTAGCAACAGTTCTTAATTTTGACAGAAATGAATTTGTAAACTTTTCCCTGTAGATTTAATTCTGACTGGTCTGCAGAGAAGAAACATCACTGAGTACTTTGGAGTTGCTGGTACCTTCCTGTGGAACATAATCTTCTGATGGATCTCACATTACATATCCACTTCAGAAGGCCCACTTCCCGGACCTCTTTAATCCTTCCCCACTATCAATAATATTTTCACTTACCATGGATTATCATTTTCTCCAGGCTCCCAAAGGTCACCCTAGGAATAACCAAATCCTAACATATATATTTAAAACTAAACATCACATCATAATTTATAGTTAGTTTAAAGACTCGGATAGCTTTTTTTTTTTTTTTTTTTTTTTTTAGGGCCGTGCCCACAGCATATGGAAGTTCCCAGGGTAGGGGTCAAATGGGAGCTGTAGCCTGTCCGCCTATACCACAGCCACAGCAACATGGTATCTAAGCTGCATCTGCAACCCACACCACAGCTCTTGGCAACACCGGATCCTTTAACCTACTGAGCGAGGCCAGGGATCAAACCCGAGTCCTCATGGATATTAAACAGATTTGTTGCCACTGAGCCATGATGGGAACTTCAGGACTTGGATCGGTTAGAGCACTGGAATCATTTCTGGATTACATATTTGGTTGGATTACATATTTGGTTGACGTGAGGGGGTGAGGGTGGAGGCTAGAGATTAGCTTCATAGTACTAGTGAATCGTATATACTTAACTTGGATAAAGTTGAGTTCATAAGGAATTGGTAAGGTTATAATAGAAAATCTTCCCTATGATACAGTGGAGGTTTATGTGCTTGCTGTTTTTTTGAACTGAGTGAACATGGGTGGGTTCACTGAAATTAGCTGTATTCACTTGGACCTCACTAAAATTTTAAATTTGGGGAGAGGTATGACTTCTTGATTAAATCCGTTAAGTCCAATTACTTTTCTCATTCCATATAAATACCCTTTTACTTTGATGACATTATTTTTATTCTAAGAGTTGGTCTCACTAAAGAAGTTATCTTAGAAGATGAGAATTAGAAAGGAGGTACCAGCCCATGCCTCAACATCTACTCCTGGTAATTCATATGACGTTAATAGTCTTTCTACTTTTAAAAATCTCACACTGCCAATTAAATTGCCCCATCCCTGCAGATGATGTTTTTAATTTATGAGTCATCTAAGAGTTGTTTAAAATATATTAACCATATGCTTCATCAGAATCTGTGACCTATGAAAGTATGGATATGTAGCTAATTTTTGTCAACCTCACTGTTTTCACTTCTTTGAGAGCATAAACTTACCCAAATACTAATCTCCAAGATAAAGTTTGGTCCACCATCCTCGTCTATTTATCTCACTCCAGGTACTCTTTTTTTTTAAGCCACTAAGGAAACAATACAGGAACAGAAACAAGATGTTGATGTGAATGCTCAGTGACAGTATTTCGACTAATTTCTTCTCAGCTTATTCCTGCCAATGCAATCATCAATTCATCATTCTGATTGTTAAAAATAAAGACATCCAGCTTTTAACCATTTGCCTGTGGTAAGGGGAAAGGGTAGAGAATCATCACCAAATTGGTTACAGGAATATTGTTTATGAAGAGAAGGATGGCGAGAATCGACAAAGTACACAAGTCATAGGTTATTCGCTTTTGCCCTTTCTGATATCCTGAAATAGCCCTTGAACCCGTATCAGAAACTACCAAATCCTAGCAACAATCGTCCAGTTCTTTCATGTTCTCACCTCAACCCATTCAAGGGTATGAAACTTTTATTTTAATGACTCATGTTTAAAACATTAATTTTCTATTTCCAGGAATGACTACGGGCCCTACTGAGAAGGGATATATTATGGTAATGAAATGTGAGGTAAGAGTATTTTAATGTAAGCATCTTCATGTAAGACACCCAATAAACACAATTTTCTGGGAATTCCTGCAAATAGAAACATGGGTAGTTCATTTTTATAGATCATGGAAATTCTCAATAAATCCTCATGAAGAAATATCTGGAGTTCTCTTGTGGACCAGCAGGTTAAGGATCTGGTGTTGCCACTGCAGTGGCTTAGGTTGCCGCTGTGGTGTGGGTTTGATCCCTGACTGGGGAACTTCCACATGCCATGGGCATGGCCAAAAAAAGAAAAAAAAAAAGGAATGTCTAAGCTGGTTAAGCTCTAGGGAGTGATTATGTGCCCTTGAAGAATAACGTGAACACAGTTTCTTCAGCCTCTGGTAGTTGTCAATCTGATACCCATTCACCATTGGTCCTGGGCCAATCTTGACAATGGTAAGAAACATCCATGAGTTAGTCCTAGTAACTAATGGGGCTTCATAGTAACTTATCTCCTTGTGTCTGGTGCCTCCTGACTGATACATTTTTTCTCTAGGTTTTTTCTTATTTGCTTCATAAAGGGAGTATTACTTTAGAAAATATGAAGACATTCCCGAAGGAAAAACCGTGACCACAATGCAATCTGAATAGTATTGCTTTTACTATATTCTATCCTGGTCATACCCCATCCCAAACATTGTATTAAGGGTATTATGAATTGAGGAATATTCTGAAATTGAATGTTGTCTCCTCTTAAATGAGACAGGCTTCCTAAGTCTGGAATGTTGTGAGCATTTTTAACTGCTATTTGAATTTCTCCCATTTTACTAGACATCCAGATCCAACGGCATCTTCTGCAAAGCCTTCTCTTTATATCTCGCCTGCAGTTAGTGTTCCTATTTCTCAACTGCTGAAGCACATTCCATTTCAAGTTTTAATTGGATAATTTTTAAAGGATGGTTATTAAATTTTTATATGAGTAAGTCATCTCACATGTGAGACTTCCATGCTAGTCTCCATTATTTCTTTTATAATATCTTTTCTTTGCTTTTGTAAATAAGCAAAGCCTAAGAGAATAAATAATGTATTAATTAGCAGGGACCAGATCCAAGTGAATAAGTTAAAGTTCATCACAACTAGGGTGATTCATGGAACTTAGTCACCTGTACTGGAATTGGCTCAGGACTCACGGTACAGGTTGTAGGTTGTGAATGGGCATAAGATGGTACAACTTATAAATAAGTACCAGAGTTGGAAGACACTGATCCATCTTTACCTTCTATGATTTGCAATCACTCCTCAGAATTTAACCAGCTTAGGTATTTCTTCATGAGAATTTGTAAAGAACAGTGATCTTTAAAGAAAGCTACCCAAGATCTTTAAAGAAAAAGATCTTTAAAGAAAGCTACCCATGTTTCTATTTGCAGAAGGTCCAAGAAAATTTTGTTGACTGGGGGGGAGGGGTCTTACATAAAACAGCTCTTACTTTGCATTTCATTCCCATGGTAAAGCTCTTCTTAGCATGGCTTGATAGACTTTCACTCAACCTGCATTTAATACAGATCTCAAAAATGAGTAAACATTTTCCCATCATGCATTTAAATCCATCATATTTCATTCCCAGTTCCACTTACTACTCCTATAATTAATAATGCATATAGAAATTGCCTAAGAAAAGCCTATTCAAATTTCTGGATTTCTTATTATTTTCTTATTATTGGTACCAAGATGGGGGGGAAGGCGGAGAAGACTGGCCATCAAAGTGGGAATTATATCATTTGAAAATGTTGAAAACATAGCTCATAGAGGCAGATGGGGAAAAAAGAACCATGAATCCAGGATGAAAATCAACTTTACAGCAAGAGACAATCACTTTTCAGTTTGCAGACCTTGCTTCTTGTGCTTCTAGATTTCTGGCTATTTCACTAGTTACCAGCTGGAAGAAAATGAAAGGTAAAGGATATTGATAATTTCACCGTGACTCTCAGAAAATCATTCTCTTTTACCATGAATAGTAGTGGTTCTCAAACTTTAAAATACATAAAAAGTCCTCTTTTTTTTTTTTTTGGCTTTTTAGGGCCATACCTGTGGTATATGGAAGTTCCCAGGCTACAGGTCGAATCAGAGCTACAGCAGCCAGCCTACACCACAGCAATCAGAGATCGGCGCCGTATATCCAACCTACACACCACAGCTCACGGCAACACTGGACCCCAGACCCACTGAGCGAGGCCAGGAATCAAAACCACATCCTCATGGATACTAGTCGGATTCGTTTCCCCTGCGCCACAATGGGAACTCCAAGTTTTGTTAAGAATCAAACTCTAAGGTCCTCAGAGGTCTGGGGGTCTGCCTTTTTATAAGAACCTGAGAATAAGGATGCAGGTGGTTGCCATTAACTCAAAGTTTTTGTTCCTAAAATACTTCCCTAAATAATAGTATCTCAGGGATGATTGAACTGGCTGCACCACTACCTCGGTATGTCAGAATATATATGTGTGTGTATGTGTGTGTGTGTATTAATTAAACATTAATTAATTTTTAATTATCTTTAAAATAAGGATTTTATCAATCCTTAATTAATAAAAGGATTAATTTGTCCTTAGTCCCGCGTAATTCCCAGTGTACTCATGTGCTCCAATTTCAACAGACCTGTAATGCTGTGTTTGTTCCTTTGTTAAATTTACCTGCCAGGTAGCTTCCTATCAAGACTTGAGACTGAGGCATGGGTTTTGAAGAAGTCTGAGGAACATGAGTCGGTGTACTGGAGCCACAGAGAGCTGCAGTTCTTTCTGAGGCTTGGATGGCGACCATGATGTCAGTATGGAAAAAAGCAGTGAACATAGAGGGAAAAGTATGGTGGGTCATCATTGCGGTGTCATGGTGTACAAGCCACTGATACTGCCTTTCCTTATGTAAAACAGTTAATAGCGTCTTTGGGTGGTTGAGGGTAAAATGTGTGTGAAACATTTTAGTAAACTGAGTACATCAGCTAGTAAATTTACAAAAGATTATAAAAGGAAAAAATATTTTTAGATTGTATCCTTTTGAAAGAAAATACTTCCTCTGAGGAACAAGTGCAAGTTTAAAGACTACAACTTATTTAAAAATTGAACCAAGTAGCAGGTACTGAAAACATTCCAGCCTGTGTTGCCTGATCCTTTCCCCTTTATCTGCTGGAACACTTATCTTGGAACCTTGGCCCCATGGCCCATCCTGAGGCCACCACACTATGGGAGAGTCACAGGGGGAGATCTTGGGTAGGTGTGCATTACTAGACTTTGAGCCCTCCTACCCAGACATGAGGATGAATGAGCCTTCAGATGACTTCATCCTCCAGCTGTCAATCAACCCCCACCTTCAAGTCTTGGCAATGGAGTTCCTCATCAGTGGAACAGAAACAAGCAAGCTTTGGTCTGCCCTGTTTGATTTCTGTTGCCTCAGAATCTTGCAAGCCTGATCGAAATGGATGTCTTAAATTGCTAATTTCCGGTTACGTTGTTGTGCAGCCAGAGTAGCTGGAACAGGATATTTAAGCATCCTAATGTCCTTCTAATGACTGTAATACAAATGTAATACTGAAGTCATGAATGAACAAGAATGTCTTTCACATCCGCAAGCGGGTGGTCAGAAATAAGTGATAAAGTGACTGGGTTATGAGTTGTTAAAACAAATTAGGAAAAAATGATTCTGAAATAATCAAACAAGACCCATTTGAAGAACCAGATTTAAGTGGTCTCTCTGGATGGATCCAAGGACTATCTTATTGGTTAGAGAATAAGTTAGGTTAACTCTGAAAATTCCTCCCAAGCCTGTGCTCCCCTGACTGTGATAAGGACTGTGTCAAGGATGCACGGTCTTCACCCTTAATGGGGTGTAACATCAAACATCTTTTGGCAGATTAAGAAGTATAAGGACATGTCCAAAAGTACCATGTATGCTGTGTCTGCAGGTGTCCCAGCACTGGGCTTGCTGGATAATATATAGAGGGGATTTCCTTAGGTAAATATTTTCTCCTCTAGGAAGAAACTGAGCTACAATTCAGACATTGCAATAAATCAAGACCATATATAAACATCTCACAAAGCTCACATGGGAGCTGCTAGCTCAATTTGATTTTGAAAACTAATAAAACTGCTACATCTTATCCACACATAGAAGAAAATTGCTTTAGGTGATGTGTATTTATTCTTTTATTCAACATGTATCCTTATTGCTGCTTTCTTCTGCTAAGTCATATTCCTAAAATTGTTTTTTAATTAAGCCTTCACATTATTTCTATTTTGTATTATCAAGCATGTTGTGAGGTATAATATTACCTGTATTATTTACTCAGGATAATCTTTGGGAAGGGAATATAGGATCAAAGCTTAAAGCCTATTTTTTTAGTTTAGCCTATCAATTTAAATATTGGTCTATGATGCCTGCAAATGAATTCTGATTTCTTTTTAAGGTCCAAAAGCTAAATGCAAAATGGAAATAGATTTCCCTCCACTCTGTAGAAGTTAATCACTATTTCCTATGCTAGGTCCTAGAGGATTTGGGGTTCATGAATATTCTGTGAAGTAAAAACCCAAAGTTCCTGCAGTCCAGCCCAAAACACTGTAATTCTTCTCCCTATGCTCTGATGAATGATTTTATAGTCCAGACAAAGCTGGAATACTCATTTCTGTGGCGTATTCCATTTGGAGAATCTTATGGAGTATGTCTACTGAAATCACAGGCGACAGCAAAAATCTGCATGACTCTTCAATTCTATTTAAATGGCTGCCTGAAATTTTAACTGAGACTTTATTCCTTTTTTTAAAAGTACATGATAGTGAAGAATGTGTACACATTAGGTATTAGTGAGCACTAAACATAAAAGATTGTGTTTGTTTCTTTATGAAATGCAGGGGTTTTTTGGGTTTTTTTTGTTTGTTTGTATGCTTTTCAGGGCCACACTTGTGGCATATGGAAGTTCCCAGGCAAGCAGTCGAATTCAGCCTGCAGCTGCTGGTCTACGCCGCAGCCACAACAACATGGGATCCGAGCCGCATCTGCAACCTATACCACAGCTCACAGCAACACCGGATCCTTAACCCCTGAGTGGGGCCAGGAATCAAATCCTCGTCCTCATGGGTACTAGTCAGGTTCGTTACTGCCACAGACAGGTACTCTTAAAATGCAGTATTTAATATAAGGATAAATGGCTCTCATTAACCAAAATTATCTAAGAAATAAAATAGGATATATTTAGTAAGTGTGTTATCATCAATAGCAGCAACTTCTTTCCTTACCACGTGCCAAGAACTCTTTTTTTTTTTTTCTTTTTAGGGCTGCACCTGAGACACATGGAAGTTCCCTGACAAGGGGTCAGATTGGAGCTGCAGCTGCCAGCCTACACCACAGCCACAGCAAAGCCAGATCTGAGCTGCATCTGTGACCTACATTGCAGCCTCCAGCAACACCTGGATCCTTAACCCACTGAGTAAGACCAGGGATTGAACACACATCCTCATGGATACTACCTGGGTTCTTAACCCACTGAGCCACAGTGGGAACTCCCAAGAACTCTTCTAATCACATATTCATTTCATCTTCACAACAGCCCTAAGGGATCAGTTACTCCACATTTCACATCTTGAAGAAACTGAGGCACAGGGAAGTTCATTTGCACAGTCATCCCATTAGTTGTGTGCCCTGGCTTGAGATTGAGGAGTCGTGTTTCTGAGATCACACTCCTTGTGACTCTGACTCATGTTGAAAAATGTACACTTTGACAGATTTGGACAGTTTACAAAATCCATTCCTAAGGGACCATACAGCATTTCTCATTTGAAACTGATAATATCAAGAGAATTAAACCTTAAAGCCCTAAGGCGTGCACAGGTGCACTGAATTCACTCTCTCCTAGTCATTGAGAATGACACTAATTAGGTATCACCTTTGGAATAAACTGAGTGTACAGTCACTACCTTCGCTTTCTGTGTTCTGTGACTCAGACAAAGAATCCTTATTGAGGAAGGTGGTATTGCGGCTCAGTGGGTTAAGGACCCAACTAGTATCCATGAGGATGCAGATTCGATCCCTGGCCTGGATCAGGCGATTAAGGATCTGGCGTTGCCACAAGCTGCAGCCTAGGTCACAGGTGTGGCTCAGATCTGGCATTGCTGTGGCTGTGGTGTAGGCCTGCAGCTGCAGCTCTGACTTGACCCCTAGCCTGGGAATTTCCATATGCTGCAGGTGCAGCCCCAAACAGAACAAATTAAAAGAAAAAAAGGAAGGAAAGAAAGGAAGGAAAGAAAGGAAGGAAGGAAGGAGGGAGGAAGGAAGGAATGAAGGAAGGAAGGAAGAAGAAGAAAGAAAGAAACAAGAAAGAAAGAAAGAAAGAAAGAAAGAAAGAAAGAAAGAAAGAAAGAAAAAAGAAAGAAAGAAATTTATTTAGTTGTTTGGGTACATCTTATTTGCCATGAAATCAAGAAAGAAAAAGAAAGAAAGAAAGAAGAGAGAAAGAAAGAAAGTTAGTTAGTTGTTTGGGTACATCTTATTTGCCATGAAATCAAGAAAGAAAGAAAAAGAAAGAAAGAAAGAAAGAAAGAAAGAAAGAAAGAAAGAAAGAAAGAAGAAAGAAAGAAAGAAAGAAAAGAAAGAAAGAAAAGAAAGAAGAAAGAAAGTTAGTTGTTTGGGTACATCTTATTTGCCATGAAATCAGGTCACCTTCATGAGAACTGCTTTATTCGAAGTAATGATAATGTTTCAGTATAACTTCAATACGTCCTTGCTAGAAAGTTGGTAAGAATATTACCCCCACTGATAACTGCTGGCTAGAATTCACTGTAAAAGTATACATTTTCCTATAGACCTATAAAAAGTCCTTCACTTTACCAGGTTTAATATGCCAAAGTTTATGTTTGGGACTCTGGGAAACAGTAATTGGCTTAATGTTTTAGAAGCTGAGACTCATTTTACACTAAATGATTCCAAAAGGCCTAATTTGATTAGGACCTAAATGCATGTCACTGAATGGATTTAAAGTTGAATAGAAAGAAGAAAACCAATGTTTGTCAAACCATCTATTTATAACTCTAGGGAGGGCATGAGTAAACAACAATAATAAAAAACCAACAAACAAACAAAACCAAATCAGAGTAAAGCAGGACAGAAAGAAGAGGAGGAGCATTGTGCCAGGAATGAGAATAGAATCCTGGTCAGGAAGAAACAGAATCCTGGACCTGAAAAATAAGTTATTGTGTCTCATGCAGACCACAGCTTGATATTTACACACAGCTCCAAAAATTGCCTATAATGAGCTTGGCATTAGACCTCTGTGTCTGTTCACTTTAATTCATATTAATGGAATCTAAGGAAAACAACTTAGCATCTTAATTTTTGTAAATACAAAAGTAGTGAACAGAACATAAAATAGAACCTACCAGGAGAGAAAGCAGAGTTCTTCTAAAAATGCCCTAATATAACTAATACAGAGAAATACAAATGAAACTAATGAGAAAGAAACTTTTGCTACAAATTTCTTTTCATAGTGGTAGAATGGCACCACCTATCTAGAACAATGTAATTTTTAGAGCACCTGAACCAGTTTGTTTGGGAGGGTACTACAACTCTGTCACACAAAATTATCTGTTTGCTATTGGAGCAGCTTTTAAAAGGGAGCTATTCTTTAGAAACAGGCATTAGCTATTCTTCAGAAATAGGCATTAGCCATAAGATAAGCACAATATTCATGTTAGGGTACAAAGATCTGAAGACAACCCACTTTAGTATGTACTCCTTCCCCCTATTTATTCTCATTAGATACTGCATTTATAGTTTTCTAAAATTCTACCAACCCCTATTTCAAATCTATGGCAGATGATGCTCATCAGTCATGGTATTTGGTCCAGAGAGAGCCTACAAATAATTTGCACCAAAATTACTAGCAATGACCCAGCAAGTTGGCTATGGAAGCATCAAAATAGAAAAGGCAACTAGAGTAACAAAAGGAACAACACACAGCATGTTCAACAGACTTAATGACCAAGTGTCTACATAAAGCCCACAATAGGAACAGAAGAGTCCAGCCACTTCTACGTGGAACAGATTTTGTGCAGAAGCAGGCAAAATTAAGACAATGGAACTTATGATGGTCCTTCCAGCTGGGATAAACAGGCATTTTTCCAAATTCTCATGCCCCAAATGAAGGTTCTCCCCTCACAGAGAGCAAAGAACTTAGCAGAACAATCTGAGGACAATAGTTAAAACTGGGAGTAAACTTTGCAAATAAGAATATCTGGGGTGACAGGGTAATCTAGGCATTGGGAGTCTCTAAAACAGTCAGAAAAAAAAAAAAAAAGTTTCAGATGGAGGAGGACTTCCTGGACTAAAACTCAAGTTCTTCAAGGTAGTAACTATGGGGAACAAGAAGGGAAACCCTGCAGATAGAAGTGGGGATGTGGAAGATCCAGAAGAAGTTGATCTCAGAAAACACAAGAAAGGCAGAAGTGATGAGACACACACTAGAAACTTTTTTTTTGTCTTTTTTTTTGCCATTTCTTGGGCCGCTCCCACAGTGTAGGGAGGTTCCCAGGATAGGGGTCGAATCGGAGCTGTAGCCACCAGCCTACACCACAGCCACAGCAACTCGGGATCTGAGCTCCATCTGCAACTTACACCACAGCTCACGGCAATGCCAGATCCTTAACCCACTGAGCAAGGCCAGGGATCAAACCCACATCCTCATCATTCCTAGTTGGATTTGTTAACCACTGAGCCATGACAGGAACTCCTAGAAACTTTTTTAATGTGTAAACAGAAGAGGGGCCATGAGAGCTGTAAGCCTCGTGTTATGGGCTAAGTGACTGTCTCCCCCAAATAAATATGCAAGTTAAACCCCTAACTTCTATAGTGATGGCCTTTGGGAAATAATTAGGTTTAGGTGAGGTAAGGAGGGTGGAGCCCTCATGATGGAATTAGTGCCTTTCTAAGAAGAGGAAGAGACACCAAACTTCCTCTCCCCAACCTTTGAAGATAAAGTGAGAAGGCAGCCCTCCACAAGGCAGGAAGAGGCCCTTACCAAGAACCTGACAATGCTGACTCCTGACCTTGGCTTTCCAGGCTCCAGAACTGTGAGGGACAAATTTTTATTGTCTAAGCCACCTAGTTTGTGGTACTTTGTTATGGCTGCCCAAGCTGATGAAGACATCTGATGTATCCCTTATCCTCTTAAAAGTAAAAGAAAGTTCATTTATAGAGTTCCTGTTGTGGCTCAGCAGGTTAAGAACCTGACATAATGTCTGTGAGAATGCAGGTTCCATCCCTGGCCTCATTCTGTGGGATCTGGCGTTGCTGCAAGCTGCATGGTAGGCCACAGATGCAGCTGGGATCAGTGTTGCAGTGGCTATGGCATAGGACTCAGCTGCCACTCCAGTTCCACCTCTAGCCTGGGGAACTTCCATATGCCACAGGTGCCGCCATAAAAAGAAAAAATATTCATTTAAATAATACTATTTTTTTAAAAATCCCTTAAATGTATTGTAAGAAAAACAAAAAGAGAACAATCTAAATAACACATCCACAAAGAGTACAAAGAGTAAAATGAGAGAAAGACGGAGAGAAATTAGAGGAAAAAACTGTTACTTAATAGCATGTAATAAGGAAATTAAGAAAACAATAGAAATAAGAGCATAAAGCTGAAACTACTAAGATCAGAAATAGCATATTTAGACAAGAGGACATGAAAATGAGCTCGTAGAGCTACGGAAAAAATTAGAAGTATAAAAAAAAATCCTTCAAAATGTAGATTAAAATAGAATTAACACAAATATAAAGGGACAAAAGTACCCTCACAAAAAGAGTGTGAAAATAAGAAAAAAAATTAAAAGTTAAACAGAAATTAAAGAAAACACATAAAGGACTCAGAAAGTGATAGTTGAAAAATATCATACATTTGCATAATAAGAATTCCTGGGAGTTCCTGTCGTGGCACAGTGGTTAACGAATCCGACTAGGAACCATGAGGTTGCGGTTCGATCCCTGGCCTTGCTCAGTGGGTTAGGGATCCTGCGTTGCTGTGAGCTGGGGTGTAGGTCACAGACGTGGCTCAGATCTGGCATTGCTGTGACTCTGGCACAAGCCAGCAGCTACATCTCTGATTAGTCCCCCAGCCTGGGAATCTTCATGTGCCACAGGCGTGGCCCTAAAATGACAAAAAGACAAAAAAAAAAATTATAATATAAACCTAATGAATAAAATACCACTCTTAAAGACATTAGAGGATGCTTTTTAAAAATCTCATTACAAGGTCGTTTATACAGATGTCTTAGGTCTCACCTAAGTGATCAATAAATGCTGATTTCACTACAGCAGGACTGGATTATACTGATAGGAAATATATCCCTTAGTAACTTGAGTTCCAATACTGTACTTTTCCTGAAGTTCCTAAGAACTTTATTCGAATATAGATCCAATAAAAATGAGCTTGCAGCTTTTGTACTTTCACTCCTCATGAAAAACACGGGGCTGAGGAGAGGTCACATATCATGGTTTAATGTATGGATATGAGTTAGATTTTGGCTGTGAAATGAGAGAACTTTTCCAGTTGGAGCAGACAAACTGTTACAGGTATCTTTTGTGCAAGTTCCTGTTTGGGTACTACTCTAAATATTGAGGTGTTTTTTTGAAAAGGGGACAGAAATGTTTGCATGAAAACCAAAGTTGTCTAGAAGTCATAAGCCAATTTTCCATGAGTGTTATTTTCATTTCAACATCTTTGCACAATGGAAAGATTACTTTTTTTGTGGTTAAATCAGGAAAAGAGAAAATTTTACTAGGCATACATTCATAAGGAAACAGTTTAGGAAAAGAATTAGGAATTCCTTGCTCATAAAAATAAAACACAATGGATTTTCCCAGATAACTAAGATTAAGAACCTGAAAAGAACTGAAGCATTCTTTCAGATTTTGTGATATTTAAGATAATGAAGACTATTTAAAAACAATTGTTTCTGTTCTGTCTGCATTCTAATATTATCTGTTCAGATCTGTGTATAAACAAGAGCAATCTTTTTTAAAAAGTGTGAGCTAATTATTAACATACAGATTGAAAGAATTTTTTTAGATATCTATATTCGCCTAGCAATACTTACAGAGAGGTTTAAGAATTTCTTCAATAGAGGAATGGCGCATGGCTTTTCTATAATAATCCCCGAAATGGGAGAACTTTGGGATTTATTACAGCGCTGAACCTTAAAAAAATATAGACAAGGTAATTCATAAGAAAATCCTAGAATGACTGAAGAGTGAGCTTTTCATGGACATTTGACCTTTTTTCTATTCTGATTTAGAGTGGTAGGAAGATTACAAGTTTTTCTTACAGTGGAAATAAACCTGCTTAGAATGAGAATAAGAGTATAACCTGCAGGACCCTGTGGGGCTTCCCGTGGCAGGCCATTCCCTCATATCCACTACTTTAGCTCCTCTCTGAAGTATAGCGTGTATCTTGTTGGAGGTTTACAGAAACATTGTGACCTGACCTCTGTGGACAGCTCCAAGAACTAAGGATCTCTGCACCAGGAAGTTTGCAAAAACAACCACGCCCTTCCCTCACCTTGCCTTTAAAAATACTTTGCAATTTTGGTACAGGGAGTTTGGGATATTTTGGGAGCATGAGCCACCTGTCTCCTTGCATGGCCCTGCAATAAACCTTTCTCTGCTCCAAACTGACATTTGGGTTTGTTTGGCCTCACCGTGCAGCAGGCATGTGGACCTGCACTAACAAGATGACTTCTGGTTGAAGCAAATGTCCACATGGATTATAATCCCCCAAATTCTGAGGTCATTCACTTTTCAAATAATTTAAGAGTAATCATATTCAACTACAATTAATTCTAGGGTGCTCATGTGTCCATTTGATACTTAAGGGTAAAAACATAGACTCACGGAAATGATGGCAATGCTGCTATCATTGCCTGAAGATTTTCGCATACTTGAGTTTAACCTAGAGAAATCTCATTAAAATTCTGACCTGCCTTGATCTTGATTAGTTTAAAATATTTTTAAAGATCATGACATATGATGAGGTATCTGATTAGAAAATCAAGAAGATAGGTGCTTGTCAAATTGTCACAAAGTGATTTTCTCTCTAGGATTTTGAGTGTCTTTACTGCTATGAAAGCCTGCTGCAAGCAGAGCAGCTATAAAATGCAGTGTGTCTCACTCTCCTAAATCTTGGCTAATGTCTGAATGATAACTTTAAACTATCCTAATAAGTTTTGAGATTCACATGGTCAAGTATTTACTCTATTGTTAAGGGTCGAACTGTGTCCTGCCAAAATATGTTGAAATTCTAACTCCTAGTACCTGTGAAGGTGAAGTTATTTGGAAACAGAATAGCAGATGACTGAGTTAATATGAGTTCCTCATGTTGGGCCTCATCCAACACAACTGTGTCCTTATAAAAAGAGGAATGTGGACACAGGGAGAACACCAGGTGAAGAAGGAAGCAGAATTCAGGGTGATACATCTACAAGCCAATGCCAAAGACTGCCATCAAACCACCAGTGCTGATTTGTAAACTATACAGTAAATGGAGGGACGTGGCAAAGTGCACAAGCGTGTGATCGAAAATATCTACATTATGGGACACGCCAAAGGCCCAGTTTTTCAACAAATAAATAACAAGAAAAAGAAAAGGGATGGGGAGGGGAAACCTGAACATTGACTTAAATGTCATATCAAATCCCAAAATGGGCAAAGCTAAACTACAGCATCCAGGCATAGACATGGGTGTGATCAAACTTGAAAGAAACAAATAGAAGTAATTAGTCTAGAGATTAGCATAGTAATTACTACTTTGGGAGAATGAAAGGAATGATGAAATTAACATGGGGCATGAATGCCCATTGAGGTGGCTGAAAGAAGTATATTTCTTGACCTGGGTGGTGGTAAAAAGAGTTTGTTTTAAAATAGGCAAGAAATGTGTTGTGCAGCATTTTCTTCATCAGTTTTATTTTTCAATAGCAAATTTTAAAGTAAAATTTAACTCATAGGACTCTCTAGCATTTTAATGAAGAACATAAGATTTATAGAAATGATAGGTTATCTCACAGCCCCATTCAACTCCAAATTTTAGAAGAGTGAGTTAACAAGTGAGACCCAGGTGTTACAAGGTATGTGTCGGGGTCACATAGATGGGTAAGAGCAGATACAGGGTTCGTTTTTGTAATAGGGAAGAACAGATCTGGTTCCATATTAGATCTGTTCTGCTGCCTATGCTGACAACATTTCAGAATGTTGCCTATGCTCTGAAATATACAGGATAGCCTGCCTTATTCTCAGGGCTCTGACCTTTAAAAGTCCATTCCTCTAGAGATTAAAAAGTTGCAGAACAGAGAAAAACATTTGTTTTATTGGAGGTTTACAGGAACTTATTTGACATCTTGACCTTGTGGATAGCTACAAGAACAAAGGATTCTGACACCAAGAACTTTGCAACAGCTAACCACGCCCCTACTTCACTTTGCCTTTAAAAGGACTTTGCTGGAACCCTCCTGCACTGTTGGTGGGAATGTAAACTGGTACAGCCACTATGGAGAACGGTTTGGAGATACCTTAGAAACCTATACATAGAACTTCCATATGACCCCGCAATCCCACTCTTGGGCATCTATCCAGACAAAACTCTACCTGAAAGAGACACATGCACCCGCATCTTCATTGCAGCCCTATTCACAATAGCCAGGACATGGAAACAACCCAAATGTCCATCGACAGATGATTGGATTCGGAAGATGTGGTATATATACCCAATGGAATACTACTCAGCCATCAAAAAGAATGACATAATGCCATTTGCAGCAACATGGATGGAACTAGAGAATCTCCTACTGAGTGAAATGAGCCAGAAAGACAAAGACAAATACCATATGATATCTCTTATAACTGGAATCTAATATCCAGCACAAATGAACATCTCCTCAGAAAAGAAACTCATGGACTTGGAGAAAAGACTTGTGGCTGCCTGATGGGAGGGGGAGGGAGTGGGAGGGATCAGGAGTTTGGGCTTATCAGACACAACTTAGAATAGATTTACAAGGAGATCCTGCTGTATAGCATTGAGAACTTTGTCTAGATACCCATGTTGCAACAGAACAAAGGGTGGGGGAAAAAATGTAATTGTAATGTATACATGTAAGGATAACTTGATCCCCTTGCTGTACAGTGGAAAAAAAAAAAGTGACAAAGCAGGGGGCATGCTGAAAAAGAAAAAAAAAAAAAGGACTTTGCTGAACCCTTTGAGGATTTGGGGGTCTAGGGCATGAGCCATCCACCTCCTTGGTTGGCCCTGCAATAAACTCTTACCTGCTCCAAATTCCAGCGTTTAGGTTTGTGTGGCCTCCCTGTGCATAGGACACACAAATTTGCCCTTGGTAATGTTTTCCTGTCTCATTTCAGTGCTTCTCCTCCTACCCTATACTCTTTCCATTACTGCTGTCCCTGGATGAGCAGGGAAGTCTTTTCTGCTGGCTAACATGTGAAAATAGCCCAAATTCAGGAAGTGAGGCAGCCAAGTGCTAAGACTGTCACCCACCGCTGATCACACTGGTGTTCTGGGAAATCGGAGGGGCTTTCTAACACTTCAGACTAGTAGGAAATGAGCAGCTGTTTTAATCTATGTACTCTCCGAAGCAGGACCATGCTGTTTGTGGAAAATGGCAACTCTGCCGAGAAAGCTATTTCCACAGATCAGAAGAGGAAAGAAAGTATTTAAAGTCGTTATCAGAGAAAACAGGCGAATGAGATAGAAGAATGTTAACAAACGGTAATTTCAGTTTAGCAGCTATAAAACTTTAATTTTTATTCATTGCCAAAGGTTTTGGTAAAAGAATAATACCAATACTCTCAGGTAATTATTTGAATTAGTACTTAGGGTTTCCAATGTAATAGGCAGATGCTCAGTTTGCATCCACTTTTTTCTGAACAACTGCCCTGTAGATTGTCATCAACCATCCTACCCAGTTGATGTCAAGGACAGAACATGAGATGAGACCTTCACTGCTGATCCCAGAGAGTCCATTCTGACCCAGAGGACAATGAAACTTCTCCTCACTGATGCATCAACACTTAGGGTGGCTGAACTTTGTGTCCTATTTCTTCTATTGCCCATGACAATTTACAGGATTCTTAGAGAAATTTAAAGGTGCCCCATAAATTTGTACTTGTTTGACTTCAGTAAATAGGACAAAGCAGAAGAAAACTTGGGGAAAACTACAATTGGAACAATTCCCCTTCCTTCTCGAGCCAGTTCTTGGGGTTCTGGCAAGTTTCTAAGGATACATTCAAGATAAGGATTAAAAGTCATTATGGGAATTCCCTTGTGGTGCAGTGGGTTAAGGATCTGGCATTGTCACTGCAGTGGCTAGGGTAGCTGCTGTGGCACAGGTTCAGTCCCTGGCCCAAAAACTTCCATACACTGCAGGGTGCAGCCAGGTAAACAAATTGATTTTTTTTTAAAGTCATATGGATGCCACCAGTGCCACTAGGGGGTGCAGAAGTGTCCTGCTCTTAGCTGTCATCAATCATTCTCTTTATTTAAAATGACGGTTAAGGTCCTTTCCACAGAAAAGAAACACAGGGACTTGGAGAACAGACTGGTGGTTGCCAAGGGGGACAGTAGGATGGATCGGGGGTTTGGAGTTAATAGATGCAAAGTATTGCATTTGGAATGGATAAGCAATGAGATCCTGCTGTATAGCACAGGGAACTGTATCTGGTCACTTGTGATGGAACATGATGGAGGATAATGTGAGAAAAAGAATATGTGTATGTGTGTGTGTGTGAGAGAGAGAGAGAGAGACTGGATAACTTTGCCGTACAGTAGAAAAGTGACAGAACACTGTAAACCAACTATAACGGAGAAAATAAAAATCATTTTAAAAAATTTTTTAAATTTTTAAATAACTTAAGGTAGACATCGATAACTTTGGCCTGGATCCTGAGTCTCTCTACCACCACAGTGCCTTTATTTCTGAATAAAACCTGTCTGTCCCACTCCAAAAGGCATCATTTCTGTCCAATGAATATGCATTTTCCTTGTATTTCTTTAGTGGGATCTGATTGTCCTCCTTCCTTCCAAACTCTGCCTCATTAAATATGTTTTATATGGTCAGTTTAAGAACTTTCATGTTCTTTTAACACACCCCTCTTCACTGTCCAAGTCCAAACTTGTAATATTTCACACTTAGACTTTCTAAGGGTCTTCTGATGAAGCCTTGCTCCATCAACACCCCAGGTGTTTCCAAACCATTCTTTACAGAGCTACCAGATGCATTCTCTTAAAATGTTACTATGGTGAAATTCATAGCAGGCAGCAGAGTAGGAAACACCAGGAATCAGCCTCCCCATGTAAACAATTGCACCGCAAGAATCTATCTGATAAATCCAGTTTGCAGCTTCTAGGGGAAAGCTTGGACAGCAAATTGCTAGCTAATTTTTGGTCAAGTTCAGCCCTTAGCACAGTAGCAGGTACCTATTCCCAACCTGCCTGTAGTGTGTAAGAGCCAGGGTGGGCAGAGAGCACCCAGCCCTCCAAATATAGATCTGTACTCTGATAGGTGATGCCTATATCTGATCAAAGAGGTGCAGACAAAGGGGTAGACTGCCATTGTTGCTGCACCTCCCCCGTCCATTGGTGCAAACCCCTCTCCCTCTGGCTGAAGGGTTTCCAGGGAACTTAAAGGGTTGGCACCCTCTTTTTCCTCCCTTTATTCTTTTTTTCTCATTTTGAGAACCAGACATTAAAGACTAGGAGATTCAAAACAACGGCATGTGCAGGGGAAATTAGTCAGTGATCACACATATCCAGGAAAAGGTTCAAAAAAGAACTGAGAAGACCGTAAGTTTATACCTTAGGCTGATGATAGGCAAAGAGATAGCCTACAACAATAAAAAAAATAGGAGTTCCCTTCATGGCTCAGTGGTTAAGGGAAACTGACTAGGATCCAGAAGGATGCAGGTTCAATCCCTGGCCTTGCTCAGTGGGTTAAGGATCCAGTGTTGCCGTGAACTATGGTGTAGGTCACAGATGATGCGGCTCGGATCCTGCATTGCTGTGGCTATAGTGTAGGCCAGCAGCTGTAGCTCCAATTCTACCCCTAGCCTGGGAACTTCCATATGCCACAGGTGTGGCCCTCAAAAGCAAAAAAGTAAATAAAATAAAATAAAATACAACAAACACAGACAATAGCCAAAACAGCACACCTTGGGAGAGGAGGAGAGTCTGATTTCTATTCCTCCCTAGGAATGGACACCAATGAAATGTCTGTGTGGGATGCAGGAGTCTTTTCCTATTGGGGTCATCATCCTGGGGAGCCAATAAATGCTGTACAGCAGACACAGACACACACACACACACACACACACACACACATACACACATCATTCACCGTCTGAAGGCTCCTCTGGCTGCAGAAGTTAGAGTCTCTAAAGACAAGTGGTCACAATTATAGACCATATATAGTCATCCTTTGGTATCGTAAGTGGGTTGGTTCTAGAATCTCCTGCACATAGCAAACCAAGAATGCTCAATTTTCTTTTATATAAAATGATGCTGTATTTGCATATAACCTGCCCACATCCTCCCATATACTTGAAGGCATCTCTAGATTACTTTTAATAACTAATAAAATGTAAATACTATGTAAATAGTTGTCTATAGCAGCAAATTTAAGTTTTACTCTTTGGAACTCTCTAGAATCTTTTTTGAATATTTTCAATCCATACTTAGTTGAATCTGCAGATTTGGAGCCCCTGGATACAGAGGGATGACTGAATTTAAGAGAATCACAGGAACTCTAAACAGGAGTTCCTATTGTGGCTTAGAGGGTTGAGAGCTTGACATAGTGTCCATGAAGGTGCAGGTTCCATCCCTGGCCTCGCTCCATGGGTTAAGGATCCAGCACCGCAAGTTTCAGGGTAGGTGGCAGATGAGGCTGGGATCCAGTGCCACTGCTGTGGGGTAGGTCCCAGCTGCAGCTCTTGATTCCACCCCTGGCCAGGAATTTCCATATGCCGCAGGTAAGACCGTTTAAAAAAAAAAACAAAAAAAGAAAAAAAGCCCTCAACAGTGACTTTCTCCTCCTTAGAGTAAATATTTTGAAGAAACTAGAACATGAAACAGACCCAGAAGGAGCACCTAATTCAATAACTACATTTAACAGGATGTTTTCTTAGTTTTTAAAAAAAAATAGTAGGTTGAACTTGAATAGTTCTTTATTTTGAGGGGATCAAGAATAACTTTAAGAATCTACTGGAAACTAGGGGTCCTCCTGCCAAGGAAATGGTATGTCTTCACATATGCACCATTTACACATAATTTACATGTAGTTTCAGCAGATTACTGGAATTAGCTTAAAGTTATCTTTCTTCTCTGACAAATTTTTTATTCTGTCATTCCATAATCAGTGGATGATATTTCCAGGTAATTCATAATGGCAGGAGTTATATTCCCTAACACGATAAATTAAATAGGCTTGAGAGAGCCACTTAAATTGTAATATTTAGCTAGAAAAAGCCATTAGGCCCTAGAAAATTGACCTGTACAAAGTACTCCTCTCTTCCACTGTATTCAGTGATTCGCCACTTTTTTTTTTTTTTTGTCTTTTTGCCTTTTCTAGGGCTGCACCTGCAGCATACGGAAGTTCCCAGGATGGGGGTCTAATCAGAGCTGTAGCCGCTGGCCTAGCCACAGCCACAGCAACACGGGATCCAAGCCACCTCTGCGACCTACACCACAGCTCATGGCAACGCCGAATCCTTAACCCACTGAACAAAGCCAGGGATCGAACCCACAACCTCATGGTTCCTAGTCAGATTCGTTAGCCACTGAGCCACGACAGGAACTCGTGATTCGCCATTTCAATGGTAACCTAAAATAGCAGTACAGAATATGTGAGAAACTTTGAAGACAATGCCAAATGAAAAGAAAAACAAAATCAGAATGTAATCTGAATACAATTATTAAGTATATTAAGGCCATGCTTTTCTTGCAAAATAATGACATTTGATGTATACTCATTCATATATTCCAATGCTGCACAAACACAAACCTTCCCTATTAGGGAGGAACAAATCTGACTCCATATTAGCTTCGCTCTGTTGCCTGGGCTTAGTCATGCTGGCTCCATACCTTTTGTAAAAGATTGTTGCCCATAGCCTGAAATATACAGGATAGAATAAAAAGCTGCAGAACAGAGAATAGTATTTGTTTTATTGGAGGTTCACAGGAACATGGTGACCTGACCTACCTAGACAGCTACAAGAACAAAGGATTCCTACACCAAGAAATTTGCACCAAGCAACCACACCCCTCCCTCACCTTGCCTTTAAAAGTGTTTTGCTGAAATCCTTCAAGAAGTTAGGAGTTTGGGGGACATGAGCCACCCAGGTCAGGCACATGAACTTGAGTTTGGTAATAAAACCACTAGGCAGTATGAAAGCAAATGTCACTGTTGAAGGTTGTGGGAAAAGACAGATTATATTACCCAGAGTTAAGCATCTATTTTTTTAAAATAAATACCAGCTGTTCTTGATGTTTTGGAAGATAAAATAAATATATAGCAAGATAGATCCCTCACTAACCCTGACAATAAAAGAATGTAAAAAGACATTAAAATGCAAATGCAAACCATCTATCCAATGGAAGATAGCTTATTATACAGACAAAATCCTAGTGTCAGTGGGTCATATTTTATAGAAGACATATAATAAAATAGCCACAGACTAAATTAATGATTGTAACAAAAATAGCTTTAAAAGAGAATTGAGAAAGAAGACATGCTAGTGATTAAAACAAAAACAATTAAAATGGTGAATGAGTCAGGATGTAATACAAGAAGCTCTGAAGAAAGGCAATGATTGAAAATGATGTTAAGCCCTTCACCACTCATTATAAAAATTTTATTGGTAATGAGTAAATATCAGGAAACCTATTTATAGAGAGCCCTAATTCTGCAACTCAGATAGAACTACCTCTAAAAATGTCTTTAAAATATACAGATTAGATTTGCAATTACTGATAATTTATCATCATCAACGAATAAATGAATGTTTGCAGAACAAAGGGAGGGAAAATGAAGCAATAATTCAGTTTAGTGAAAAAGTATTAAAATCTTTGTTTTCAATACTTCACTAACCAAGGGTATCAGGTTAACCTATGCACCATGATTTCTGTGGTTAGCCTAGTATTGGCCTTCAGTGTGTCCTCAGTAATTCACCGTTGTCCCCTGTCCAGAAACAGGATTATCTATGTTATTCTGATACCCACTTTCCCACACTAAAAATCACTGGCTTAAATAAAGTCTAAATTCCTCATCCATGTCATCTAGGTTAAGAAGGCAGATATCCTAAAATTCAGTTCAACCTGCTTTCCCTAATACCAAAGCTGTAAAGGCACCCAATGTGTTGAACTTCCTAGATTAGTAAAAGTTCAAAAAGAGACGGGGAAAAAAGTAATCTTCACATTCTATCCAAAACACCTGCAAGAACATTGAGAAAATATTCTTTTCGAGGAAAAAAAAAAAAAAAACCAACCCAGTCTTATGTCTGCCTAGTCATGAATAGCTTTAGAGCCCACAGGATGATGGGCACATTTCCAAAGGAATTGCTCGCCCTGCAGTTTCCATTGAACGCAGCTATATAAAATCTGTAGAGAATGTTTGGAGCAGTAATGGTTCCAAGAGTGAAAACAAGCAGGGCCCTGTGGGGCTCTAGGAACCCCTAGGAAGAAAGCTTTTCTGTGTCACCCATTTCTTTTTCAGGAAATAGGCTCATTCAGCCTCCCTAACCTTCCCTGAATTCTAAAGGGCAGGTGGCTAATCAGGGAAGGAAGGAGATGAAGAGACCAGGAAGGGGCCGTCAAGAAACAAGAGCGCAGCTTTGGGGCAGGGTCCTGGTTCCTCCTCAAGGAATATACATAATACTATCTTTGAGTTCTTCCACAGAACTGAAACACCTAACAAATGGAAGATGTTAATGAAGCATTCTTCATTGCACAAGAAGGATCATCAGAACCAATCCTGGGACCTCCTAAACACCAGCTTTGAAAAACAATGCAAGAAGGTGGATCTGAGAAGGTATTGCTGTGGTTTATGTCTGAGAGTGTAATGATGATAAAAATAAAATAAACAAATGGGACTTAATTAAACTTAAAAGTTTCTGCACAGCAAAGGAAACCCTAAACAAAACAAAGAGACAACCCACAGAATGGGAGAAAATATTTGCAAGTGAAGCAACTGACAAGGGATTAATCTCCAAAATTTATAAACACCTTTTGCACCTCAATACCAAAAAAACAAACAAGCCCATCGAAAAATGGGCAGAGGATCTAAACAGACAGTTCTCTAGAGAAGACACACAGATGGCCAAAAAACACATGAAAACATCACTAATTATTAGAGAAATGCAAATCAAAACCATTATGAGGTACCACCTTACACCAGCCAGAATGGCCATCGTCAAAAAGTCTACAAACAATAAAGCTGGAGAGGGTGTGGAGAAAAGGGAACCTCTTATGGTGCAACCACTGTGGAAAACAGTATGGAGATTCCTCAGGAAACTAAAAATAGAATTACCAGAGTTCCCCTCGTGGCACAGTGGTTAACGAATCTGACTAGGAACCATGAGGTTGCGAGTTCGATCCCTGCCCCTGCTCAGTGGGTTAAGGGTCCGGCGTTGCCGTGAGCTGTGGTGTAGGTTGCAGACGCGGCTCGGATCCTGCGTTGCAGTGGCTCTGGCATAGGCTGGTGGCTACAGCTCCGATGAGACCCCTAGCCTGGGAACCTCCATATGCCGCGGGAGCGGCCCAAGAAATAGCAAAAAGACAAAAAAAAAAAAAAAAAGGAATTACCATTGGATCCAGCAATCCCACTCCTGGCCATCTATCCAGAGAAAACCATGACTTGAAAAGATACATATACTCCAGTGTTCATTGCAGCACTATAAACAATAGCCAAGACATAGAAACAACCTAAATGTCCATCAACAGAGGAGTGAATAAAGAAAAAGTGGTACATATACACAATGGAATATTACTCAGTCATTAAAAGGAGAGAAATAACAGCATTTTTAGCAACATGGATGGACCTAGAAATTATCATGCTAAGTGAAGTCAGTCACACAATAAGACACCAACATCAAATGCTATCACTGACATGCGGAATCTAAAAAAAGGATGCAATGAACTTCTTTGCTGAAGAGACACTGACTCACAGACTTTGAAAAACCTATGGTTTCCAAATGAGACAGGTTGGGGGTTGGGGTAATGTGCTGGGGGTTTGGGATGGAAATGCTATGAAATTGGGTTGTGATGATCATTGTACAACTATAAATGTAATAAAATTCATCGACTAATTAAAAAAAAAAAAGGAAATGTGAGCTTGAATCTACCCTGATCCTTATCAATGACCACATTTCCTACTCCCAAACTATAAACCACCTCCTATTCACTTCCAAAGTGGAGGGGAGGGGGTGGGGAAGGAAGCACACAGTCTTTAGGGCATTAGCCTGCTGTGACTCTTCTTTGCCTGGCAAAGCAAAAAAGCTGGTTTTCTTCTCCTTCATCCAAAACTCTGTCTCTGCATTTCTATTGAGTACCAGCGGAGAGAGGCCAAGTTTCAGCAACAAGAGGATGGGGTGAAACCACACTGCTTTTTTTCTCTCCTTTTCTGATAAATGGGTACCCCCTATCACCACCCTCCTTTCCCCAAGGAAAAGGCATTTGCATGGGCGAGTTCTGAGCTGGTCAAACACAACATTGCAAATGGTCTTCCAAGGAACTGAAACTGACAGCATTAATGGCCTGAACCTAGCCAGAACACAGACTGGGACTCTAATCCAGCCTAAACCCAGGCTGGGACTTGAACCCAAGGTTTTAAATTAGAATCACTCACCCTGTGTCTGGACTTACTGAGGTTCAGGTTCTTCATGTCTCCGTGCAGACGGAATTCAGTGAGGGACAAAGTGATAGGTAAGAAATAGATTTATTAGGATTGGAGGCTTATGAGCGATGCAAGCAGGCAGGCACAGAAGCTCTGCCCCAAGGATCCGGTGGGCCACAGTTTTATCATCCAAGGGGAGTGGGGGTTGGAAAAGCCCCCCTCTTCCTTTCTGGGAGTATTAGCTCCTCCTCTGTATCCAGTAAGGTGTGTATTCAAATCCGCAGAAGGGTGGTCCTCAACCTCTTGCCCATGGTCTGAATATGAATGAGGGCCTCATCTCATCCCCCACCCAGTGACCTGAGACAATTCTCAAGGCTCCACTAAAGAAGCAAACCTGCCTTGTTCTGATGGCTTTTTTGAGTAGTTTATTTACTTACAGTGATCGCCCAGTGTCCCCTAAGTTTCCCTCCTTATCTGTGGTCCTTTATTGGGACTTCTAAAAACACCTGTGTCTACTCCATCCCTATCAGAACCAGGAGAGATGCCAAACAATAACTCTCTGGAAAGGAGGCTTTGAACAAGCAGGAGTTGGGTTCTGCTCGCTCCAGTACATCCAGGTGGCTAGTTTTCACCATAATTGTTGGCTTTTAGTTTTTGAGGCTACTGATAAAACTGGAAGCAACATATGGAACTAAGGCTATGGAAAACTCCACAATGCTCACTGGTTTTATCCTGAATTAACCTTGACGAAATGCTCCCTAAATTGCCACAAGCCTTTAGAAGTTGACTTCTGAAAGTTCTGAGAAAGTCTACTCTGATCATTCTTGCAAGATTTGTTTTTTGCTGCTTTTATGGAGGAGAGAATTTTTAGATGACTTTACCCTTCCATTTTCACTAAGGAAAGCAGCTCTTTTGCACCTTTCCTGTTTGCCCATTTCTGTTCCCCTCTTGTTGCAGAAACTTCGGCAGTGGAGTCAAGTGGTACTCGCAGAAGCGGAATTGCCAGGTTTATTCAGCACTGGTGCGGGCTCAGAGGAGTCGCCTCCAGAGTCTGAGCACCAGGTCTTTGTTCTGGGCAGCTTTTATACAACACAGATGTCCAGGTCTTGTTTTTCCTGCACGAGCAGCTCACACAGCCCCACTCCAGCAGACAGTGTTCCCCCCTAAGAAGCTGAGTAAACAAGATTACAAAAACAAAACTGATAAGCAATGCTTGGAGCACCCCTAGCAGAGCTGCTAGCAAGGACATAAGGCACATAGTTGCTACAAGATTACAAGTGGTATGGGGCAAGCAAAGCTGCTGTCAGGCACCCTAGCTACATGCTAGTCAAAACTTACTCCACTCCAACCCTCAAAGAACCTAAATATAGGAATGAGATCATTAAGCAATTGAAACTAACTCCTGATTTATGCTCTCCTGAATGCACACCTTGCTTTGTCAAACCTATTGATTCCTTTCCTAAATAAAAAGAAGTAAGAATGAAGAAGGAAGCAGTTAAAAAAGGATTAGCTCTCTACCCTCAACCTCCCCACTAAGCAATCTGGCCAGCAGATCACAAAGGCAAGATAATATCTGAAGGGTCGTCAGCCAGTCTGCAGTCAATGGAGAAGGATGCAGAACCCAACCCCCTGCCTTAATGATTCAGAGGTTTTTCCTCCTGCTCATTTTTTCCCTTAAAAAAAAAAAAAAAAAAAAGTTGTCACAGCTGAGTAGAATCTTTGGAATTGGCCTCTGGACACAAGTCCACCTTCTTCCCAGATTAAAATACCTTTCCTTTCTACTGACACTTGCGTCTTGAATTACTGCCTTAACCAGTGGCTAGCAGCTGAACCTGGGTTCAGTAAACTAATATTACATATACAAAGATTTATATCTGCTATATAATGTAATATTTTTACTATAATTTAGATCTTCCTCCTGCTCCTACTCCTCCTTCTCCTCCCTAACTTCCATTGCTTAGATTGAAATCACTTATACTAGCTTACAAATACATATGATTTTGGTTTTCTTCCACGGGTTATCTCTAACTTACCAAAAATCCACAATAGGACTTTTTTTGCCCTTATCTGAAAGTTTAAAATAGTCATTTCTTAGAGTTCCCACTGTGGCTTAGCAGGTGAAGAACCCGACATAGTCACTCTAAGGATGCAGGTTTGATCCCTGGCCTCGCTCAGTGGCTTAGGGATCCAGTGTTGCAGAAAGCTGCAGCACAGGTCACAGATGTGGCTCAGATCTGGTGTTCCTGTAGCTGTGGGGTAGGCCTGCAGCTACAGCTCTAATGTGACCCCTTGCCTGGGAACTTCCATATGCCTCAGGTGCTACCATGAAATAATAAAAAAATTTATTTTTTTTTTACTATTAGTATAGTAAAATGTTTTTTACTTTTTTTTTACATATTAATGATAGAACTAGAGACTCTCAAACTTTTTTTTTTGCTAATACTAGACTAAAAACATTAATTTCTTCCTCAAAAAAATAACAAAACTGTATTAAACTATTCTTGCCAGCTGACTCTAGAACACAACCTGCCTGAACTGATCCTGTGTTCTGCTTCTCATCTGGGGTGGCCCCATCCCTGACACTGACTCAGGACTATGCCTGTGTCTCACATGTATCTTCACAAGCGCTAGCCTCTGCCAATCGCTTTGATGTTATTTCCCACTGTTCTCTCTTTTTTTGCTCGTAGCACTGGATCACATCTGCTTTCCAATTTGATGGCCCAGTACATCTAGCTCCTCACTCCCCCACAGCCTTTGCACTTCTGTTCCGTCTGCTTGAATACTTTCTTCCTTCCCACTGCTACCTTATTAAATGACTCTGCCACCTCTTTCAACACTGAGATCTGACAGTAGTCTTCGGAGGGAAGAAATTTCCCTACTCATTACACTTAGAAAATAGGACTATTGAAACTGTATGGTGTTCCTGCAGATGAGACCCAGCAATCTGGTTTGTTCAGTTATATCTGGTATGAAACAGCCTATTTCATGGTTACTTGACTTTGGGGATTATTGTCATTAACTTCTGAATTTCAATAAACTTTTGCTTAGAATTAAAATAATCTCTTTCATTTGTTCTGGGTTACCAAGATCAATGTCCAGGCATAGACTACAAATGAGATTAGCCTCTTGCAATTGTACTAAGCATTTTAGGACTTTTCTCTTTAGACCCCTGTGAGACATTGAGGTATATATCCCATTAGGATACCATTTGGTTTTGAACCCCATAGCTTCTTTTCCTCTATTTCTTTCCTAAAACGTAGTTCTGGATCTAGAAAAATAAAATGCAGCTACCTGATAAATTTTTTTTTTCTCTTGGTGAAAGCACACAAACAATAATTAACCTGGACAGAAGATATACAGCCACATCCAGAGAATATAACTCCATCTACCAGGGGAAATGTAAATCTTTCATTATTTAAAGTTGTCTTTCTATTTTCTTAGCAGCTTGAAAACATTAATTTTAAATGCTAATGGGAATTACTAGAATGCCTGGAGATGCAGAATAGATTCCAAATGTAGTCTTAGCAGCTGTAGGCAATCATCAAATTGAATTACCTGGGGGATGTGGGAAGAGGGCAGATGCTGGTCAATTACCATAACTTAATTGCAGCAGGACACCTGGTATAGATAAGATAGTAAAGTTTTTATTAGACTGAAAAAGACTATCCTTTAGGGGATTTCAAACAGTTTCTGCTTACCAGGAAGGAAACCAAACTTTGCATCTGGGGAAGACTCTTCTGTTCTGAGAGCCCGTTTAGTAATGCAAGTAAGTACCTGTTTTTATTGGGGGGACCCTTCATATTCAGTGGAGAAATCCAAATATAGTTGCTTCAGATGAGCTTAATATAAATTGAAGAGCACTGATAGAACTGTAAGGCATAAAAAGTTGCAGATTTGTTTTTTCCAAATCTCAGTTGCAGCTTCCAATTGTCTTAACATTTGTTCTTGTTCTTGGTAAATTCTGTTATTCTTATCCAATGGAGATCAGAAACATGGATACTGGATATGGATGCTTTTATCCCTGGAGATTAGAAATGTGGATACTGGAAAGAGAATGTAAAAAAGAACATACTTGGTTTGACGCTGAAGGCTCTAATTGCAGTGTTGTCACTGGAGGCTGCATAACTTAGATTTGCGAAATGTACCTCAGTGATTTTTCTGTCTGAGTCACTGAGAACTATCTCACCGGAATGGATACGGTTTGGGTTTTGTGAGAAAGGATAGACATTTTTTGCTGTCAATCATGCTCAGGTAAGTTTAATTATGAGACAGAAAATAAAGTGAATATTGGAGGAAGGAAGAGAATAATTTCCTTTTTCCATTGCTGGTTGGGAATGGTTGAGAAAGTACTCTCAGATGTAGAGATGTTAAAAGCAGTCTTGATTTTGTGATGTGTGTTGACCTCTGGCTGACAGCAAATCAAGAGCAAGAAAACAGGCAAATTCTTTTTTTTTTTTTTTTTTCTTGTTAGGGCCTTACCCTTAGCATATGGAGGATCCAGGCTAGGGGTCAAATCGAAGCTGTAACTGCTGGTCTACACCATAGCCACAGCAATGCGGGTTCCAAGCTGCATCTATGACCTACACTACCGCTCACATCAACACCACTGAGTGAGGCCAGGGATCGAACCTGCAACCTCATGGTTCCTAGTGGGATTCGTTTCCACTGTGCCATGACGGGAACCCCATGAAGTGAATTCTTAGAGGACTCCAGGGTCAGGGTGCCTCTTAGCTTAACTAAATTTCAGAGAGGCTTCTCTCAGATTCTAGGTCTCTCCTCTCCATTTTTTAGAGCAAGTACTTTAGAAAACAAGTAATTGTTTATTCTTTCTCTGTCACTTTGAAGTATAAATATTTTAAAATCCTCTTGTTTTGCATCCTAGTCCTGTCTTTCTCAACAACCTGGGAGCCATCCCTTTGAAATGTAATCATCAAGGAAAATATCACCTCTTTCTCTCAGTGTGTGGAAGAGTAAGAGCCTTCTTCTATGCCTGCCTCCTTCCACGTCTTAAAACTACCTTCTGTCAAAAAGACAGGAAAAAGTTTACCTTTGCTTTGAATGTGGCCACTTAGCAAATACAGATGGACTGTGATACTCCCACCCAGCTCTAAAAACCTCTTTGCTCCACCCTTTGTTTCTGTGAACTTGAGCTCAGATTGACTTCTTGTTAACAAATGCCTGCAGTACAGTGAGGCTGAACAAAACAGAACTGGAGCAGCAAAAAAGAGACTGGAGCAGAGAAAGGTTCATTGCAGGGCCATGCAAGGAGAATGGGGAGCTCACACTAAAACAAACAAACAAACAAAACCCAAAAAACCTCCCTGAAGAGTTTCAGCAAAGCACTTTTAAAGGCAAGGTGAGAGTCTCCTCCAGTTCCATCTATATTGCTGCAAATGGCATTATTTTGTTCTTTTTTATGGCTGAGTACTATTCCATTATATATATATACACACCACATTTTCTTAATCCATTCATCTGTCGATGGACATTTAAGTTGTTTCCAGGTCTTGGCTATTGTGAATAGTGCTGCAGTGAACATACAGGTGCATGTGTCTTTTTCAAGGAAAGTTTTTCCCAGATATATGCCCACGACTGGGACTGCTGGGTCATATGGTAGTTCTCTATTTAGTTTTCTGAGGTACCTCCATACTGTTTTCCATCGTGGTTGTACCAATTTACATTCCCATCAACAGTGCAGGAGGGTTTCCTTTTCTCTACATACACCCTCTCCAGCATGTTATTTGTTGACTTATTAATGATGGAACTAGAGACTCTCATACTAATTAAGTCAGAAAGAGAAATATAAATACCATATGATATCACTTATATCTGGAATCTAAAATAGGGCACAAATGAAACTTTCCACAGTAAAGAAACGCATAGATTTGGAGAACAGACTTCTGGTTGCCAAGGGGGAGGGGGAGTGGAATGGACCAGGAGTTTGGGGTTAATAGATGCAAACTATTAACATAATGGATAAGCAATGAGATCCTGCTGTATAGCACAGGGAACTATATCTAGTCACTTGTGATGGAACATGATGGAGGATAATGCAAGAAAAAGAATATATATATATATATGTATGACTGGGTCACTTTGCTGTACAGTAGAAATTGACAGAACACTGTAAATCGACTATAATGGAAAAAATAAAAATCTTAGAAAAAAAAGGCAAGGTGAGGGAAGGTCTTCTTGTACACTATTCTCTGGTTGATGGTGATCCATCCTTAAGTGCCAGAAGGTCTGGAAGCTACATGCTCATGATTATCAAGTAGTTAATTTCTTCCATTTGATGGTGGTTTTAGTGAAGCAAGACTTTTAACTAAATAAACAACCCCCCTCCCACCTCCACCTCCCCCACTCCACCCCCCCACCCCCGTCCTGGCTGAGGAGGCAGCTACAGGCTTGATAGCAGCTCTGCTCACCCCATACCACATTTCTTGTGATCTTGTAGCAACTATGTGCCTTATGTCTTTGCTAGCAGCCCTGCAAAAACCATGCTCAGAGCATTGCTTCTTTTGCTTTTGTAATCTTGCTTGCTCAGCTTCTTAGGCAGGAACTGTTTGCTTGGTGCAGGGGGGGGGGGGGGCATGGGGCCCTGCTTGCACAGGAAAAACAAGACCAGGAAGTCTGTGTTGTATAAGAGGTACCCAGAACAAAGACCTGGTACTCAGACTCTGGAGGTGACTCTTCTGAGCCTGCATTTACTTTATTTATTTATTCATTAATTCATTCTTTCTTTCAGGTGCTGAATAAACCTAGCTATTCCACTTCTTTCCCCTGCCATGGTTTCTGTAACATTAGCATCTAAAAAACTCAGGAAATACACATCAAATACTATTAAGTAAGTAGTTCAAAGAGGAGCTACAGCAGAGGATATGGGGGAGCAGTCTGTCCCAGGAAGGCCCCCCAGGGTCCTGTTCCTCTACATTCTCATCTTTCTCCCCTACAACAATTGCTTTGATAAAGCCTCCTTACCCTTTGAACTTTGTCCAGTGCAACTTTGCTTCCACCAGATTGGCCCTTTTTTAAGTTAGAATGATACTATCTAGCGGAATTTGCAATTCACTAGTAATGTTTAGTATTTGCTTTGATAGGGTCTGGTATTTTACAGCAACAGAATGGTGATGTTGGACCCCTGCATTTAATCTATGTTTGTCAGGGTACTGCTGACATCAACAGACTCAGAGCCGCCAAGTACTCGGTTTTATTAAAATATTTAGGAATTTGTATAAAAGGAACTTTGGCCCTGACAAGCACATTCGTTAAACTTCATACTTTCAAATAATTTCTTACTTAGCAAAGATGAAATCATCCTACTCTCTCAAAATTTGTGGCCCCTGCATGAAAATTTTTAGATTGATGGTGTTGACTAACAATATATGTATAACCAAAAAGTTGAGAGTTATGTTTTATTCAGTGGACAAAACTGAGCACTTAAGTGTGGGAGGCAGCATCTCACGTAACCCTGAGAAAACTGCTCTGAGGAGGCAAAGGGGGAGCTAAGGATATATAGGAGTTTTGCAATAAAGGGCAGCAGCAGGAACAAAAGATCATTGTTAAGAAAAGAAAAACTGCTATCTCACGTTAAGGAATTTAGCGCTTTTCTATATATGGAAAAATGCAAGTCAGGGCTCACTGACATCATTGATTTGATATGCATCTCAGCTACCTGGGGCAAGTACCCTGTGCTTTCACATTCTGAGGGCTCAGTATCGGGATTGACTGCAGTCTGATGGCTGTTCAGTGGCAGGTATTCTTTGCTTCCTTCCAGGGCTCACCAGCTCATCAGATGTGGCTGTGGTCAGTGATGACTGTGATATTCTTTGTTTACTGATATGGCAGGAAATATTTTATTTCTCCATGAAAATGTTGGGTATCTCCATGGTATCCTTACAAAGATGTTTACATTTCTCAATCTCACTGAATTATATAATTAAAATAGGTGAATTTTAGTGTACATAAATTATACTTTTTTACTAAAGCATACAAATTTTAATAAAATAGAAAATATATTTTTTTAAGCTAGCAAAAAGCTGTAACATGACAGCAGAACAAAAGGTTCTGGAGTTCTCTTGTGGCATAGCAGGTTAAGGATCCAGCATTGTCACTTCAACAGCTTGGGTCACTGCTGCAGCATGGGTTCGAAAAGTTTTGGCCTCTGTTGCATTTCTTCAGCTTCTCTTTCCTCTGCTATTTTATAGGAGCAATCAGAATTAAACCAGTTGTCACTTCTCTCCAAAACTACTTTAGCAGGTTAAGAAATTTGTAAGAACTTATTTCCAAATGTTTATTTATTGCAGTTCTCTCTGTGAAATATCAAATAAATAGCCAAGAAGATCATTTTTAATTAACTTGGAAATATGTATTTTTCATTTTTTTCTATGATAAGGAACCATAATGATATGATTATGCTGTTTCTAATATTCAGCAGCTTTTCTAGAAAAACACTGGTAAGTCTGCATCAATTTTTCAGTGTCTTCTGATTTCATATGTAGTAAATAACACAAATATTGGAAAAAGCAGGGATTTTTTTTTTAAAGTGCTTACCCATGCCCAAAGCAACTTGCACTCTAAATTAACAGATATTATTCCCATTCCTCAGCATTGTTCTTCCTGTATCCCAGCTCTAGCAAACAATTTTGTCTGTCATTATTTTTCACTTTCTTTCTTTATAACCTTTCATTTGTAACTGAAGGAAGTATCTTTAAAAGAAGTCCCTGTTTAAGAGCCTCAGTGGGATTTATGCATTTTGCTTATTTATATGACATATGTCTAGTTGAATCATACCTAAATTTTTCTTAGTTATGACCTTTACTTTTGTATTATATAAGTAGTTAAAAGCATGACATACTGAATTTTTAATTTTATAGACTACTCTTTCATTAAAGTAGAGACATGGTGTTCCTTACATTTTTAAAAACTAACTAAAAATAGAAAGATTTTAACTATGTGGAGGTTGAATTAAATTGCATCATTAAAAATATTTGTTTTTTAATAAGAGCAAAGGAAAGCTATATCTGCTATTTTGTTTGCAAATATAGCAGGAAACGATCATATAGCAACATGTTTGGAGGAAATATCTCCTAATAGGATTTCAGGGGTGGAGACTGGGGATTTAAGTCCCCTATAACAAAACATATAAATTGAGACCATAGCATCAAGTGCTCAATAATATATTACAGTTTTTATGAAAAATGATCAGGATATTGTGGGGAATATATTGTATGAAAAATATCTGACAAAAATTGAGAAAAGACATAGGAAGACTAGACATGGTACAGAGACAAATCTGTTCTGCATGAGCACAGGTGGTAAAAGAAATGAGGGTGAGTTATAGGGAAATAGATGGCAGCTCAGTGGAAGAAACAAATGTTAAGAGAGTTTTCCAAAGATGAAAATGGCCACCTCAGATGTAAATTTTCAAGAATTTCCTAATGTTAAAGGCATTCAAGCAAAGTTTGCATTGCTACTTATTAATGTCATAGAAATGATTCAAACATTGAATTCTGGGTAATACTATTTTAAACACCATTCAGAATGGCCATCACCAAAATGTCTACAAATTAACAAATGCTGGAAAGGGTGTGGAAAAAGGGAACCGTTCCACACCATAGGTGGGAATGTAAGCTGGTACAGCCACTATGAAGAACAGTATGGAGGCTCCTCGGAAAACTAAAAATAGAACTCCCATATGATGTAGCAATCCCACTCCTGGGCATATATCCAGACAAAACTAATCAATTCAAAAAGATATATGATGGAGCATGATAATTTGCAGAAATAGAATGTGTACATGTATGTGAAATTGGGTCACCATGCTGTACAGTAGAAAAAAAAATTGTATTGGGGAAATAACTATTAAAAAATAATAATAATAAAAAGATACATGCACTCCTATGTTAATTGCAGCACTATTTACCATAGCCAAGGCATGGAAGCAACCTAAATAAATGTCCATTGAAAGATGAATGGATAAAGAAGATATGGGACATATACACAATGGAATACTACCCAGCCATAAAAAAGAATGAAATAATGCTATTCGCAGCAACATGGATACAACTAGAGATTATCATACCAAGTGAAGTAAGAAAGAGAAAGACAAATACCATATGATATCATGCATATGTGGAATCTAAAATATGACATAAACGAACCTATCTATGAAAGGTAGGACAGACTTGCGGCTGCTAATGGGGAGGGTGTGGGGGAGGGGGAGGATGGAGTGGGAGGTTGGGGTTAGCAGATGCAAGCTATTATATATAGAATGGATAAACAACAAAGTCCTACTGTATAGCATAGGGAACTACTTTCAATATTCTTTGATTAAACCGTAATGGAAAACAATATTATAAAGAATTTATATATACGTATAACTGAGTCACTTTGCTGTTACAACAGTGTAAAACAACTGTACTTCAATAAAAATTTTTAAAAAGTGTTCCACACATCGCAGCATTCTAACAAGTTCTCAGGCAGGGTTGCCCAAGCTCATTTGTTCAAGTGCTCTGAGACTATTTTCTGCTGTCTTGGAGACCATGATGAGAAGCCTTTAGAAGCCATGCCTCATCCAGGAAAGAAGAAATGGGCCCAGGTACCTAGATGGCAGCAGATTTACTGTCTCCAGCCTCTGCCCTGAACCAAATAACTCCATGTCTCTTGTGAAATTCCCCATCCTTTTTCTAATTAAGGAGTACCCTGCAAATGAAGTAGTGCGATACCCATAGCTTAATAATCCTTAGATTCTATTTATTTTTTTTAATGTAGCATAAGTAGAAGTCATTTCCTATATGAGCTGCTAATTGCATTTGTTCCTCTGGAGGTGACTATTGGTTGCATATAATCCCAGTAGATCAGAGTATCAGGTTCACCCAAATCAAATACATAAACACAGCCTAGGCTTCCTGCCCTCTTCCTCCCCCATCTCCCTCTACTCCATTTTTCTTCCTTTCCTTCTGCCATCACATTAGTGATTTTTTTCTCCCAAACAAGTTCCCTCTTCAAACCAAAAAGAAGTCTCTTCTTCCACAGCATTCCATCTTTGGTTCATTTTCTTCTTTCCTACTGACAATGTCATCAATAAATCTTTCCTTAAATCTCTTCCTATACTGGATCTAATTTCTTTCCCTTCCGCCTTCCTTCCCTGAACATTTAATGTCGTTCGAGCACTTAAGGACACAAGGTGAAATAAAACATGGCTTCCTTCCTTAAGGCGGTCACACTGCCTTTCTCGATGCCCTTGTGTGAGGGAACACTCTTAAAAGCTTAAGAGTAGGAAGTAGCAGGCCCATGGGCAGCAAATTTCAGGCTAACTTTTTAGTGCAAAAAGCAGTGAGCCCCGTGCTTTCCCCATAAAAATGATCATTATTTTTCAGGTGTTCAGCACTGTATATTTCTCCAGAGAAATAAGTTCCATGTTGAAAACACAAGATAATGCATTCTGTGCTTGGTTAAATAAATCAGCATGGGTATAACAGATTATTTACTTCCTGCCCTGTTCTTAATTCTTAGAAGAGTAGCACAAAGATCTGAAGATGACCTGTTTTCATTAAAATCACTAAGCAAGGAAATTGAACTATTTCTGCCTGGCGCTAAAGAAATAATAAAGTTGCTAGACGTAGCCTTGAGCAAAAGGACAAGTGTTAAACTGCCCTGGTTCTCTGGCTATTTTCAGCACCACAGAGGATGACAGGGTAAATAAAAAACCAGTAGGTGGTTAAAGCTCATCAAGGACAAAGCTCCACTCTCACTAACTTGAGTCTCTGCCTTTTTATTTTAAGTAACACAACACTTTGTTTGCCTCTCACATTCACTACTCACTAAGCTCTGATGAACTTCCTCTCCAATTTTTCATGTCTTCATTTCCTTTCCTTCACTCCTATGAATATCCTGATGAATTAATATCCTATCTTGGAGTGCCTATTGTGGCTCAGCAATAATAAACCTGACCAGGATCCATGAAGACTCGGGTTTGATACCTGGCCTTGCTCAATGGGTTAAGGATCTGGTATTACCATGAGCTGTGGTGGAGATCACAGATGGGACTCAGATCCTGCATTGCTGTGGCTGTGGTGCAGGCTGGCAGCTGCAGCTCTGATTCGACCCCTAGCCTGGGAACCTTCCATATGCTGCAGGTGTGGCCCTAAAACGAAAAAAAATTCCTACCTTAATTAATTAATTAATATCCTATCTAAATGCTTTATCTTCATCATCTCACCTTTCTACATAAGAATTTGCATTATTACCAACCAAACTCTAGTCCTAAGAGTATTGAAATATCTCATTCTAAACATCAGACCTGTCACGACCAGTTGGTATGTGAAATTACAGGTCAAAATCCCTTGTGGTATTTACACAATAAGACCTCATCCCAGTACATGTTGACTGATTATTTTAATAACTATTGAGGAGTTCCCGTCGTGGCGCAGTGGTTAACGAATCCGACTAGGAACCATGAGGTTGCGGGTTCGGTCCCTGCCCTTGCTCAGTGGGTTAACGATCCGGCGTTGCCGTGAGCTGTGGTGTAGGTTGCAGACGCGGCTCGGAGGCTTGGATCCCACGTTGCTGTGGCTCTGGCGTAGGCCGGTGGCTACAGCTCCGATTGGACCCCTAGCCTGGGAACCTCCATATGCCGCGGGAGCGGCCCAAGAAATAGCAACAACAACAACAACAAAATAAAAATAAAATAAAAAAATAACTATTGACCATTGTGCCAGAACACAGCAAGGCAACAGTGAGTAAAAACAGACATGATGGCACTCATAGGCAAATGTAAAAAACACGCATTAATCAACTGATTGCAAAAATAAAATTTAACTAGGAGAAAGCGCTCTAGGAATTTGTTTGTTTCCTTTGTTTTTCTTTTTTTTAGGGCTGTACCCGCAGCATATGGAGGTTCCCAGCTAGGGGTCGAATTGGAGCTGCAGCTGCCGGCCTATACCACAGCCACAGCAATGCCAGATCTGAGCTGTGTCTGTGACCTAAACCATAGCTCATGGCAACGCTAGATCCCTGACTCACTAAGCAAGGCCAGAGATCAAACCTGAAACCTCATAAATCCTAGTCAGATTCCTTTCTGCTGCACCACATGGGAATTCCTCTAGGAGTTTTTTTAGGGAAATTGGACCCAGGCAGGAAGGTTTTCCTGAGGGAGTGATGCGTGGTCTGAGAGTTCAAATGAGAATGAATTACTCAGGGGCCAGGGTAAGGAAGGACCTTCCTGGCAGGAGGAGCCATCAGACTGCAGTGCATACTAGAGAAAGTCTTGAGCCCAACCAGTGCTCTGAAGCAAAGATTGCTTGTCAGATAATTTCTTCACTGCGAGACATGGGTGAAGCTCAGTTACCACCTCCTTGCTCATCATAAGCCAAAGCCCCCCCAGAAGTGTGACCATGGTCTGAAAGCTGAAGCAGACCCTAAAAAGGTGAGCAGATGGAGGCTCTCAGATAACTGTGTTCCTGGTAGCTGGACAGAGAGTCCTTTCCTGAAGGGGGATCTGAGCAGTGCTTCTTCTCAGTGTTGTTAAAACACGTACACAAATTCAATGGAGTAAATTTTAAAGATCTTATTGGCTTTGTTCAATGATTCATGAATTGAGCAGCATCCAATCTAGCATACAGTGTTCCGAAACCAAGTCCATTTGACCAACAAGGGCAAACATGGGGACAGGGAGAGGGAGGTTTATAGCTGAGAAAGAGTTTATCCTAAGACAGCCAAGGAAGGAGACAGGAGAACAACGTTCAGATGTGCCTCCAAGAAGGCAAGGATCAGAGAAGTAAGCAAATGCAGAAACAAAGGAAAGCCATAAAACAAAGTCAAGGACATTTAGTTCCTCCATAAGGGCTACAGACAATATCCTGAGCCAGATCCTTGAGTTGTTTTGCAGAGACTAAAACCCCCACCAAGTGGAAGAAGTTAACTGCATATTGACCACCAGCACACAGACCCTAAGACCAGTTTGAACCAGAAGAATGATGACTGAAACGCCTAAAATTTCACTGTGCTACATCATCACCAGTCGGAGAACTGTGCATGAGCTGATCACTCACCCTGAAACTCTCCTTCACTCTGTCTAAAAACCTTTCCCTTGGAGTTCCCTAGTGGCTCAGCAGGTTAAGGATCCAGCGTTGTCACCCCATGTCATGGGCATGACCAAAAAAAAAAAAAAGGAAAAAAAGAAATACCTTCAGTGAAAGCCACTGGGAAATTGTTTTTTTATTTGTGTTTTTATTTTTTAGTTAGAACAACTCAGCAAATAAAATTCTGGTTTACTGTTGCACAACACTTTCACACATATATCAAACAGGCCAAAGAAATAAAATAAAATAAACAGCAATTTCATAGACAAAAAAAAAACCTTTTTACCTTTGGTTTTTTTTGTTTGTTTGTTTGTTTTTTGCCAAATTTTTAGGGCCGCACCCACTGCATATGGAGGTTCCCAGGCTAAGGGTTGATTCAGAGCTGCAGCTTCTGGCGTACGCCAGAGCCACAGCAACTTGGGATCCAAGCTGCATCTGTGACCTACGCCACAGCTTATGGCAATGTCGGATTCTTAAGCCACTGAGCGAGGCCAGGGACTGAACCCGAATCCTCACGGATCCTAGTTGGGTTGGTTAACCACTGAGCCATGAAGGGAACTCCTATCTTTGGCCTTTTAAACCACCTCATACAAACCAACTATTTGTAGTATAGCCAAATACATATACAAAAAAGTTACTGGAATGCTCAGAATAAGATTGGGGTTTTTTTGTTGTTTTTGCTTTTTTTACAAGGTTTTTTTTTTTTTTTTCTTCTCTCCTTTGAGATTATAATGAACATGGTCACACCACAAGTGAAGTCAGAAATAGGACAGAGAATGCTCCAAAGGATGGTTTGGTCAACCGAGATCATTAAAAAGGGCTGACCCCTAACAATATGTACGAAAATATAAAATGTAAATAAAAAGTAAAAACAAATTTTCCTTCTTAAAGTACTTTAAGAAAAAAAGCAGGGCCTTGGAAGTTTGGTTCTTTTTTTCCTCTCCTGTTGTAAATTCACCTTGTGGTTTTGGCTGGGTGGTGGAGCGGGCATGTCATCTGGTGGCGTGTCCCGAAGTGGGTGGACGGACAGTCGGGACTCTCCAAGGTGACCAAGTTTAGGATTCTTCTGAGACGGGAAGTGGAGGATGAATAGGTCATGGTGGCCTTTTTTTTTTTTTTTTTTTTGGTCTCTTGTCCTATAAGGGCTGCACTTGCAGCATATGGAGATTCCCAGGCTAGGAATCTAATTGGAGCTGCAGCTGCTGGCTTACACCACAGCCACAGCAATGCAGGATCTGAGCCGTGTCTGCAACCTACACCACAGCTCACGGCAATGCTGGATCCTCAACCCACTGAGCAAGGCCCAGGATCAAACCTGCAACCTCATGGTTCCTAGTTGGATTCGCTTCCGCTGCGCCACAATGGGAATTACTTTTTTTTTTTTTTTAAGTCTAACTTATTTTTTGCTGTCCAGTCCTCCTCATCAGTCTTCTGCTTCTTGGTGTCAATATCATCATCCTCATCATCTTCAGCTGCTCCTTTGCCTGAGCTACTCAGCCTCCTTATCTTCATCTCCATCCTCTTCCTCACCATCACCTTCCTCTCCTCCTCTTCCTCCGCACCTTCTTCCTCTTCTTGTCTACCTCAGGGTCAGTCTCGTGCTCCCTATTTTTCTCATTAGCATCCCCATTAGCAGGTGCCTCTCTCCCATTCTCCACAACTTCCTTCTTCGGAGTCCTTGGTGGTGATCTCAGAGCCGGCATCCACGGCGGCCTCTGACATGATGGGGCATGCTGGTGATCTGATACAGCAGAATGAAAAGGAAGCAGGAGTCCAAGGACTCTGGCGACAAAGCTGCCGAGTCCCAGGCAGCAGAGGAGGTGCTCCATGGAGGTGACTGTGGCAAGTGGAGAGCCAGACACGGGAACAATGCAAAGATGGCTTTGCAGAGCACCCAGTGGGCGTCTTGGGGTCTTTTGAGCATGAGCTGACTATTCTTGCTTGGCCCTGCAATAATGCTGTACTTTCCTTCACCATACCCAGTGTCAGTAGATTGGCATTGCTGAATATCTGGCAAACAGACCCTAGTTTGGTTCAGTAGTACATAGGCTTTTTTAAACAAGATGTACACACATTTGCAAGGGGCAGAGCAAGAATCTACAAGCTTACCAAAGAAAATGTTCTGGAAAAAAAAAATGGAACAGCTCTTCCTTTATACTTACCGAGAAGAATTAACCCTCTTTAATTGTCCTATGTCCTTAGAATTGATTGAAAATGTAATCCCTCCCCTCATATTTTTCTCCTCTTCTTTTAACTTTCAGGAGGAAAAATGATTCAACACTTCCTCTCCCCTTAATGTTCCTTCAAATTTTTCCAATTAAAAAAGGGGGGCTAGGAGTTCCCGGCCTGGCGCAGTGGAAATGAATCCAACTAGTATCCATGAGGATTCAGGTTTGATCCCCAGCTTCACTCAGTGGGTTGGGGATCCGGCGTTGCCGCGTGTTGTGGTGTAGGGCACAGATAAGGCTCTGATCCCACATTGCTATGGCTGTGGTGTAGGCAGGCAGCCGTAGCTCCAATCCGACCTCTAGCCTGGGAACTTCCATATACCGAGGATGCAGCCCTAAAATGCAACAAAAGAAAATGGGGGGTGGGAGTGGCGCTACATGAAAGCAAGGGCTTTTTTGGCATAAAATCCTGCTTTGAAGCAAGTAAGACATGCCCTCATTTCTCACTTTGCTAATCAGTTCCTCTGGCCCCTAAGATTTTTCCTCCACAGGGAACAGTTCATCTGTATTGGGTGGCTACACCAGGCAATATATACTATTATAGGCCTATGTGGTTGTAGAGGGTGCTGACAGTAAGCAGAACAGGCTCCACTGAGCTCCTGCTTGCCTGATACCATTTTTTTCTCTCTGGTGAGACTGAGGAGGTCAGAATCAGCAATTGAGAGGTGGCAAGTGAGAAAGCAACCAGTGCTGGAGCTCAAAAAGCTTTCTTACGTCTAGGATAAGTTTGCTAAGAACCACACAGGTTGGATTAATTTTTTTTTTTTAATTTTTTTAATTTTTTTTGTCTTTTCTAGGGCCGCACCTGTGGCATATGGAAATTCCCAGGCTAGGGGTCTAATTGGAGTTGCATTCGTCGGCCTATGGCACAGCCACAGCAACACAGGATCCAAGCCGAGTCTGCAACCTACACCACAGCTCACAGCAACGCCGGATCCCCAACCCACTGAGCGAGGCCAGGGATCGAACCTACAACCCATGCTCCCTAGCCGGATTCGTTAACCACTGAGCCACAACGGGAACTCCAGGTTGGATTAAAATTTGATTAAAAAAAAAAAAACTTTAATCTTGACTCAACATTTACTCCCACTTCATTCTGAGCTTTCCCAGCAGACACAAACAAACTGGGTATATTTTCCTCATCAAGGAAAATTAAGGAGTTTAATTTCCTGCAGTGATTAGACAGGCAAGGACATGCCAGCGGTAGGTTTAACACTGGCAATAAAATACTTGTTGACATCAGTATCTTTGCATCTTGACCAAAATTTCTTCAAATAAGTTTTCTATTTTTGGTTCCAGGAAAGGAATAAAAATACATTAAGATAGGGAGTTCCCTTTGTGGCTCAGCAGTTAATGAACCTGACTAGGATCCATGAGGATTCGGGTTCGATTCATGGCCTCGCTCAGTGGACTAAGGATCCAGCATTGCCATGAGCTGTGGTGTAGGTCGCAGACTCGGCTTGGATCCTGAGTTGCTGTGGCTGTGGTATAGGCCAGCAGCTGTAGCTCCAACTCGACCCCTAGCCTGGGAACTTCCATATGCCTCGGGTGTGGCCCTAGAAAGAACAAAAAAGAAAAAAAAATAAGATAACTACTACTTAGAGAAGACTTTCTCTTTATTAAGGACTGTATCAAGCTTCTCTAAAACATATGATCTCAGAGTTCAAACTGTGGTAAAGTGGGTTAAGAAACTGAAGTGACTCAGGTTGCTGCTGAAGTGAGGGTTCAATCTCTGGCCCAGTGCAGTGTGTTAAAGGATCCAGCATTACAACCCAAATGTCCATCGACAGATGATTGGATTAGGAAGATGTGGTATATATACACAATGGAATACTACTCAGCCATAAAAAGAACAAAATAATGCCATTTGCAGCAACATGGATGGAACTAGAGACTCTCATCCTGAGTGAAGTAAGTCAGAAAGAGAAAGACAAATACCATATGATATCACTTATATCTGGAATCTAATATACGGCACAAATGAACCTTTCCACAGGAAAGAAAATCATGGACTTGCAGAATAGACTAGTGGTTGCCCAGGGGGAGGGGGAGGGAGTGGGGTGGTTGGGAGCTTGGGGTTAATAGACACAAATTATTGCCTTTGGAATGGATTATCAGTGAGATCCTGCTGTGTAGCACTGGGAACTATGTCTAGTCACTTATGATGGAGCATGATAATGGGAGAAAATAGAATGTGTACATGTATGTGTAACTGGGTCACCATGCTGTACAGTAGGGAAAAAAACTATATTGGGGAAATAACTATTAAAAAAATAAATAAATAGAATAAAATAAAATTAAGGAAAAAAAAAAAAAAAAAAGGATCCAGCATTGCCACAGCTGCAGCATAGGTCATAGCTGTGGCTCGGATTCAATCCCTGGCCTGGGACTTTCCATATGCCATGGGTACAACTGTAAAATATAAAATAAAAATACTTTAAAGTAAAATAAAATTATGATCTCATTTAATCCCCACAAAGACTCTGGAAGAAATACTATTATTTCTATTTTATAGATAAGGAAACTGGACTTTAAAGAACTTGAGGAACATGGCCAAGTACAAAGGGTAACTGTAGAGGGAGGGGTCAGACCCCAAACTGTCTGTGTTACCTACTGTGCTAATTACAACAAGGAAAATCTTTCTTTACATAAAAACTAATCTACATAAAACTAATAAATGAGCATGGAATTCTTTTTTTTTCAATTTAAAAAGGTTTAATCAAACTTTTTGTGGCTTATCCATATTTGTGAAAGCATTGGGTGTGCCAAACCTATTCTTCCAGGAATTATCTGCTGTAGAGTCAAATATGCTCCATTAGTCCAGAGATCAGGTTCCAGCTGTGCTGACACGAACATGTGTAGACTGATTACCTCAAGTCTATATACCTGGCTTTCTGTCAAGTCATGGAACTAGGCAAGGTCTGTTGTGACTTGTTTTCCACCCCAAATTGAATCACCTGGAAAGTTTTTACATGATGAAATATGCTAAGGCTCCATTCCAAACCAATAAAATCAGAAGATGTGTGGGTGGGTGGTAGATTATATGGTTTAAAAATTCTCCAACTTCTTCTACTGAGTAGCCAGGGTTGAGAATTACTAGATGATATAAATAAATAGTTGCATGATGGATGAGATCCTTTTTAGTACTAAGAATCTATAATTTCATGAACAGCCCAGCTACCCCTGGAGCTATTTCATTTGTCAAGATAAATTTACTGAGTGCTTATTATGAATTTGACAGTGTGAAAAATAGGGTAAACACAAAGATAAACTTTCCCTGGTCACAAGCATAACTTACAGTCCAGAAGAAGCTTATGAATTTATATTAGGGTACTGAGTGACATATCTAATGATAAGATGCTGGGAGTCTTGAATCTTGAATCTAGATATCCACTTTACGTAACTGTTCTGCTGCCCAAAGACAGGAAATGGAACAGATCTTCTTCATATTTTCTCATGATTGATTTTTTAAATTTTTAAAAATTTATTACAGTTGATTTACAATGTTCTGTCAATTTCTGCTGTACAGCAAAATGACCCAGTTATACAAATATATACATTATTTTTCTTAAATTATTCTCCAGCTTTTGCACAGCAAAGGAAACTATTAAAAAAAAAAAAAGACAACCTACGGAATGGGAGAAAATAGTTTCAAACGATGCAACCAACAAGGGCTTAATCTCCAAAATATACAAACAACTCATATAACTCAATGGTGAAACAACCCACAAACAACCCAATTGAAAAATGGGCAGAAGTTGTCAATAGACATTTCTCCAAAGAAAACATACAGATGGCCAATAGGCACATGCAAAAATGCTCAATACCACTAATTATTAGAGAAATGCAAATTAAAACTACAGTGAGGTACCACTTCACACCAGTCAGAATGGCTATCATTAGTAAGTCTACAAATCACAATTGATTTTTCAACTAAGTTAATTAAATGGTTGACTTTTCTGCTGCATTTTGATCAGTGATAGATTTACATTCTTTATCCACAATATTGTGAAAAGTTTAACCCTGGGAGTTCCCACTGTGTCTCAATGGATTAAGAACCTAACTAATATCCATGAGGATGGAAGTTTGATCCCTGGCCTCACTCAGTGGGTTAAGGATCCCCTAGTCTGGGAAGTTCCTTAGGCTGTGAGTACAGCCCTAAAAGGACAAAAAAAAAAGGGGGGGGGGAGCAGTGGTGGTGGTTAACTCAAGGCTCTGCTTTGAACTGGCAGGTATCTAGAGGTCATATGATACAATTTGCTAACCAATGGATAGATTAATAAAGTGATTTCCCCAATGCCATGCTTTGGATTCATCTATTTTGGCCCTCTCTGTGCTTCCTGGACCTGGATATAGGTTTACTTTCTCAGATGAGGTAAGTTTTCATCTATTATGTCTTCACATATGTTTTCTGCTTCTTTCTCTCTCTCTTTTTTTCCTGGGACTCCCTTAAGGAGAATATTAATATGCTAAATGTTATCCTCAATTTCAAAATTCTTTTTTCATTCAATGTGGGTTATTTCCACTACTCTGTTTTCTAGTTCACTGATCTGTTCCTTTTATCAATCTACTATTGATTCCTTCTAGTATATTTTTTATTTTAGTTATTGTATTCTTCAGCTCTGTTTGGTTCTTTTTTACATTTTCTAACTCTTTGGTAAACTCTGTGTTCATCCTTTCTTCTCCAGAGTGTTACAAGCATCTTTATGATCATTACTGTAAGCTCTTTACTGGGCAGGTTGTTTATTTCTACTTTGTTTAGTTCTTCTGGGGTTTTTATTTTGTTCCTTCACTTTGAAAATATTCATCTGTTACCTCATTTTACATAAGCCTGGACAACTTGCATAAGCCTAGACAACTCTTGGAATTGTATAGAGCACAAATTGCAGAGATAGATCATGAACCCTCCACTAAAGGTTGGAGATAAGAATAAAAGGGTCCTTGGAGTTCTCTTGCGGTGCAGCAGGTTAAGGATCTGGTGTTGTCACTGCCAGTGGCTTGGGAAATTTCACCTGCCACTGGTGCAGCTGGAAAAAAAAAAGGAATAAAAGAATCCTGAGGAAAGGTGTAAAAAAGGGAGTTTAATACATGCACCCAATAGCCAAGACATGGAAACAACCTTAATGTCCCTCAACAGATGAATGGATTCAGAAGATATGGTACATATATACAACGGAATATTACTCAGCCATTAAAAAACAAAAACAAAATCATGCCATTTGCAGCAACATGGATGCAACTAGAGAGTTTCATGCTAAGTAATCCAGAAAGAGAAAGACAAGAGCTGTGGTGTAGGTTGCAGGCGAGGCTTGGATCCCGAGTTGCTGTGGCTATGGTGTAGGCCAGCGGCTACAGCTCTGATTAGACCCCTAGCCTGGGAATCTCCATATGCCATGGGAGCGGTCCTAAAAAAGGCAAAAAGACAAAAAAAAAAAAAGGCTCAAATGAACCTATCTACAAAACAGAAACAGACTCGCAGACATAGAGAACAGACTCGTGGTTGCCAAGGGGGAAATGGGGGGCGGGGAGTGAGATAGACTGGGATTTCGGGGTGGGCAGATACAAACTATTACATTTAGAATGGATAAGCAGTGGGGTCCTACTGTACAGCCCAGGGAACTCAATCCAGTCTCTTGGAATAGACTGTGTTGGACGATAACATAAGAAAAAGAGTGTATATATATATATATATATATATATATATATATAATATATATATATATAATATAAATATATATATATATATATATAACTGGGTCACTATGTTGTACAGCAGAAATCAACACAACACCATGAATCAACTATACTCTAATTTGAAAAATGAAAAAAAAAAGATGGAAAATTTTCAAAAACGGAGTTTAATTCTGAAACAAGTAAAGTAAGTAACGCAAGACTGTATCCTTATAACCCTGATTATCAACAGTCTGATTCTAGATGCCCCTCACACTGGCTGAAAAATTAGAGGCTCCCTGGAAAAGATCCTGAATGTCCCAGGGAAGAAGACAAAGACGAAACTGCTGTCAACTGGGGCACATCTTAAATTGGAAACATTACCTGTTTTATGCTTGGAGTTGACTTGGGGGCAGAATGCCAAAAGTAAAGTGTTTCGAAGCCTTCAAACTCCTTGCCCGCTAAATCTGTTCCTTGGCAAGGACCAGCAAAATGTACGTGAAACAAATCTGATGGAGCCAGAAGAAGCTTTCTGTCTCCTGGCAGCCCTTTGAGTGTCAAGAGATAATTTCCGGTGTATTTACCTGGCATTATGAGACAGTTACAGACGTCTTGCCGCTCTCCTCAATCACTTAGTGATGAACTTATTAGTGTTCCTAGCCGCTGGAGTCATATCTCACTATTTGAGAAAGCGGGATGTGCTAGTGATTAAATGACTTAACAATCTGTCACTTTCCAAGTTTCATAAACTGGAGCACATTTACGAAGGACAAGGATGTAGGTTCCTTAGTGTATTTCATATAAAGCTTATCAATGTATGAAGGGTAATTTCAGGGTCCCTCAGGTTCCTTTCCTCATTTAAGTGGACTCCCAGATAAAGCAGAGAAAAAATGAGGAGTTCCCCTTGTGGCTCAGCAGAAATGAGCCCAACCAGTATCCATGAGGATGTGGGTTCAATCCCTAGCCTTGCTCTGTGGGTCAGGGATCTGGAGCTGCTGTGAACTGTGGTGTAGGCCAGCAGCTGCAGCTGCAATTTTACCCCTAGCCTGGGACCTTCACATGCCAGGGATGCCAGCCCTAAAAAGAGAAGAAAAAAAAAGAGAGACCTATTTAGAAAATAGGTTTCATATTTGCTATTGAGCATATAAAGGAAATGAGAAGTCCCACATACTCATATATTATACACACACACACACACACACACACACATTGAAAGTGTTGCAAGTGAGGAAACAATTGTTTTTAGGTAAGACGAAATTGCTGGCCCCAGATGGCTCAGATTCCAACTCTGCCATTTTATTTTTTAAATTTTTTAATTTTTAATTTTTTTGTCTTTTTAGGGCTGCACCTGCGGCATATGGAGTTTCCCAGCCCAGGGGAACCACAGCAACGCCAGATCCAAGCTGAGTCTGCAACCTACACCACAGCTCATGGCGCCAGATCCTTAACCCACTGATCGAGACCAGGTATCGAGCCCACAACCTCATGGTTCCTAGTCGGATTTGTTTCCACTGTGCCATGATGGGAACTGCAGCTCTGCCATTTTATTTGCTGCCTGTGTGACCCTGGGTAAGTTACAGCCATCTGTGCTATAATTCTCAATTTTCTTCTCCACACAATGAAGATAAGAGTAGCCCTTCCCTCTTAGGGTTGTTGCAAAAATTAAAATTATTCTTTACAACACTTAGAACAGTGTCTGGCATGTAAAAAAGCATGTAATAAGTGGTAACCATTTTTATTAATCAAAAGTAGCCCCCAAATTAACTTTGTTAGGCAAGTCAGACTTTACCGTTAATTTATGTCTACTGGAGAGCAGAGAATTATTTATTTGCACAATAGTCCTTGGGGCTATTTTGCTCTCTCTCTCCAGTAGGATGAATTGGGGCCAGAAGACGAGCCAGATCTGCTCTTCCTATAACAAATTTGCTAGAAATCTCTGCTTTCTTACCCCAGAAGATCCTAATGATGTGAAGTCAGGAGAAAACATAATTTGCCACTTTCTCATACTCTTCTTAAACCAGAGTTCCTTGCAGATCTGTTAACTTACATCTTGAATAGGAAAATGGAGGGGGAAAAAAAATCTTCCTTTAAAAGTAGGATTTTTGTATTTCTCTCTTCCACAATTGAACTCTGCTGGTTCATATGGAATCGCTGAAAGAGTTAAGTCCCTGCATGATGACATTCCTCTGTGTTTGAAGGACATTTTCCAACTAACAGCAACAGCCCTAAGAGTCATTTTAAATCTGGTTTCAAGGGACACGTCACAGAATCTTGAGGGCCTAAATTAAGCTGTTAGTTCAAATAAGAAAAAAAAAATACAAAAGCATTAATCACATACGCTACTTCTGCAAAATTTGCAACTGAGTTCTGGAACCTCTGCTGGATCTCTTTTATGTGGCTGTGATTTTTCTCCCAGTGTGTGGTCAGGGCATCACTTGAGGCATAAAATTCCTCACCACATTCATTGCAGAGCCTGTGACATGAATGTCAATGTAGGAAAAAAGATGCAGATAACACTGCGAAGCGTCATGTTGCACAAAACATTGATTACTGTACACCTAAATCTTGAGAGTCTGACATTAAGAGAATCTGCTCAACTTAAATCAGTTTTTTTTTTGTTTGTTTTCACCTACATTTGACAGAATTCCTAATAAAATCTCTCTTATCTCTATGTATTCCTCATATTCCTTAGGGTTTTTTTGTTTGTTTGTTTTTTCTTTTTAGGCCACACCCATAGCATATGGAAGTTCCTGGGCCAGGGATCAAATCTGAGCTGCAGCTGCAACCTATGCCACAGCTGCATCAATGCTGGCTCCTGAACCCACTGCACCACAGGGGGAATGCCTGCTTAGTTGTTATTTTTAAAGATCCAGGTTACCTTATGAGACACAATCCTTAGGGACTTCCTTAGAGTCCCTTGGTGCCGACAGTCTTTGTGACACTGGCTCACGTCTAGGGCTGCTGTGCTAAATGGAGTTTACTGGGGTCTTCTCTGTGCCGTCTGGGGCCAACCAGTCACTTGCCCTGGGAATGCCAAGCCCTGTCCCCTTAACTGTGCACAGCCAAGCCAATCTGCCGCCTGGCCAAAGTTTCTGCCTCTTCCTTCTAAGTTTCTGCCTCTTCCTTCAAAGTTTCTGCCTCATCCAAACTTGGATGAAACACCGTGTCACAGGAGAGGCTTGAATTCTGAATTTCTTTGGAAGGAGCCAAATGATCCCAGCACATGAGAGAGTCTACCACAAATGGCAGACTTTAACTGACAGGAAGCAAAAAAATTAGAGAGCTAGGGAAATAAGTTCTTGCTCCCTCCTTTCCCCCAGAGATACCCAAAGTCATCTGTTTCTCCTTGTCATCCTCCAGAGCAGCTCCTGTGTCCAGAGATGTCCTTGCTAAGTGGCTATGCCTCTGTGCAGCCTGCGTGAAGTGGTACCCAGCCTGGTCCTGCGTTCATGCTGCTTCACCTCTACCACTGCCGCACTTCCCTTCCTCACCCATGCTGTGCTGGGCTGGGTTTCCCCTTCAAAACTGCTGTATTATCCCTTTTATCTTTGCCCCAGGCTCTCCTTTCTTATTCTTTTTTTTTTTTTTTTGGTCTTTTTGCCTTTTCTAGGGCCACTCCCGCGACATATGGAAGTTCCCAGGCTAGGGCTCTAATCGGAGCTGTAGCCACCTGCCCACGCCAGAGCCGCAGCAACACAACGTAGGATCTGAGCCATGTCTGCAACCTACACCACAACTCACAGCAATGCCGGATCCTTAACCCACTGAGCAAGGCCAGGGATCGAACCTACAACCTCATGGTTCCCAGTTGGATTCATTAACTACTGCACCACACGGGAACTCCCCCAGGCTCTCCTTTCTAGGCAATGGTAGTATATTTTGAGACAGCGGGACATCATTTTACACCTTTTGTCTTCCTAATAGGATTGTGACTTTAGGGGATTAAGAACACTAGCTCAGTAAATTAAAGTGAGTTTAATACTGCTATGAGCCATAAGAAAAAATAACTTGACGGGATCTGGGGGGAAAAAGCCATATTTAAATGTCTACTTTCTCCTTATTGGGAAACCAAGATAATTTAGAGCTGAGCAATGCATCTATTTATAAAAACCCTTAGGAGGAAAGAAAAATACAGTTGGTTTAACAATGTTCATGCCTTTTACTTTTTTCCAAGGAGCACAGGAAGAGGCTGGCATCCGGACGTCAGCAGAAGGCTGGTGGTGGAGGAAAGGATGATCACTCAGCACATAGAAAACCCTCAGCAAAGACTACAGACTTGTGGTTTCCAAGGGGGAGAGCACTGGTGAGGGATGGATTGGGAGTTTGGATTAGCAGATGCAAGCTATTACATATAGGATGGATAAACCACAAGGTCCTACTGTGTGGCACAGGGAACTAAATTCAGCATCTTGTGATAAACCATAATGCAAAGGCACACCTCAGCATTCACGGCAGCACTATGTACAATAGCTAAGACATGGAAGCTACTTAAATGTCCATCAACAGAGAAATGGATAAAGAAGAACATTACTCAGCCGTAAAAAAGAAAGAAATAGCGTCATTTGCCAGCCACCTGGATGGACCTGGAGATTTACATACTAAGTGAAGTCAGACAGAGACAGACAACTATCTTATGTTGTCACTTATATGTGGAGTCTAAGAAAATGATACAAATGAACTTATTTACGTAATGAAAAGGGATATGAAAAAGAATATCTATATATAGATAAATGGATATAACTAAATCACTTTGCTGTAGAGTAGAAATTAACACAAAATTGTAAAGAAACTATACTTCAATAAAATAAGTTTAAAAAAAGAACATGATTCTAGACGACAGTAAATAATGATTTACAAAAGACAATAAACACAATTTACTGACTCTACAAGACAAGAGACCAGGCTTGTAGACCTGTGGAATCTTGTTTGTTTGTTTGTTTCTGTCTGCCTCTGGTTTATTTCTTGGGAAAGGAATGTCATGAGATTTGCAATCCTCCCCCCACTCCAAGTCCAGTCCTTGAAGGAATCAGGAGGTTCTCCACAGGTTCTTCACCTCCTGGCCCCACATCTCAACAGGGGAAACTTCTAAGAAGGCAGCCCAACAGCTACCTTTTAAAATTTCTCAAATGTAGGATTGAAAATGAAGTAACTAGATAGATCTTGACTCACAACTGTCGTAACTGAACACAAACCATAATGAACCTCAGAGAACAAACAATAAGAGGAAAACCCTCTTAGATTTTCAGGGTACTGTTGTTCTTTATTTATTGAATAGGCAGTGACCGATGAATGAGCTTGAAGGATGGTAGAATATACCACCCCAAAATATGCCTCTTTGGGATTATTTTTGAGCTGAAGGCTCTTAAAAAACATTAGATCAGATGCTAGAAGGCCATTCTAATCTCTGCTCTTCTTCCTGAAAAGAGGAGATAAAACTCTTATGTGAAAGATGTCCTCCCTGTATCAAGAGAACATTCTTGGGAGGGTGGATCAAAGCCACAAGGATTCTATACAGACCTTCTCAAAATAATTCTCAGAGTTCCCATTGTGGCTCAGTGAGTTAAGGACCCAACCTTGTCTCTGTGAGGATGACGGCTCAATCCCTGGCTTTGCTCAGTGGATTAAGGATCCCAAGTTGCCACAACCTGCAGTGTAGGCTGCAGATGTGGCTCAGATCTGGCGTTGCTGTGGCCGTGGCTGTGGCTGTGGCCTCCACTGCTATTCCGATTCAACCCCTAGCCTGGGAACTTTCATATGCTGCAGGTGCGGCCGTAAAGAGAAAAAAAAAAAAATCTCATCTTCCTTTAGCCTCCCCATATATTTTAGTTACTTTTCCACAATATCCTCTCTTTGTTCAACCGAGTCTAAAAAATCTTTCGGTTTCACCATTTCTTTGGGTTCTCTTTGTCTTAGGAGGGCTCCCGTGTCATGTAAAACATAGAAATGTATAAGCTATTTTTCCTGTTAATCAGTCTTATGTCAGTTTAATTCCTAGATCCAGCCCCAAAGCCCTAAGACAGTAGAGGTAAAAATCTGCCTCCCCTATGAGTCTCCTGTCACCTTCACCTTCTCCCCGGCACAATCTGACTCCTGCTCAGACCTCTTGGGGCAGAATCAGTGGTGACAGCTGCTCCTGTGAGCCACTGGCATGCCCATGGCTGATCAGCCTAGAGGAGCAGCTTATCAGTTGACAGACGATGCAGCAATCCCCTAAATGCCCTTTTCCAATTCTGCGTGGGCTGTTGAGCACTAAAGATCATTTCATGGTTCCAGACAGACTAGGGGAACAACAGAGATATGAGAGGGAATCGTTGGCTTATGTTTTCCCATAAAAATGAAAAGTGTTTATGACCACCCCAAATGATAAATACCTGGTCTTCACCCTTCTGCAGCATTTGGTGCACCTGCCTTTGACATTTTTTATCCTCACTCCATTAAAAAAGCTCCCTCTCCTATGCTCCCAAAGTGTAGAAATGATCATAATTTATTTGCCACTAAAGCTAGAAAGGTTAATATCCTCTTAGAATCTCTCCTTTCCTCCTCCCTCTTTTCTCACTGCTACAAGTCTATTCCATTCCCCATAATTTCTCACCAGGACAATGGTTACTAACACTTGTTCCTGCTTCCTGCCTCCCTTGGCCCCACTGTAGGCATCTAAATGCATCAGATGATATTGCTATAATCCTTTCCCTATCATCCTATACTTCTGCTCATATCCAGTCCCACCAGAGCTCTAGTTACACACACAATTCACAACACACAATTCACAATACATGCACGTCACAGCACCACTGCTGATGCAATTTTGCCCAGAACACTGCCCCTCCTCCTGTCCTGATAAAAATCTGTATCATCATATAAGCCCCAATTCAAATTTCTTTTCATTGAAATTTTCCAAGACCTTCTTGTTCAGGCATCATTCACTACTGCTCTTCTATATTCCTGTAGCAATTCATCAAACTTTTTATAGATTTTAAGAAATGTATATGATTAATGAATGCATTTCCGTCTTTCTTCAATTCTTCATCAGCTGAAGTTGTTGCAATTCCAACCCTTACCAAGTTCCACCATTGGCCTAAATGGCATATATACACACAAGTCTCTATTCCTTTTTCCTTGAGAAAAAGGGCAAAATCCTTGCTGCTTTCTTATAGTCAGTGTCTGCCAGCAGTGTCTTGCTCATAGAGGGTTCTGATAATATTGTTTCTCAATAAGCTTTATTACACAAGAATTCAAATTAGGTGATTTGGCCTTTTGTGTGAGCATCTCACTTATTTTTGGATAATTCTTCATGATTGCTTAGTTGTATATCCCTTATTTCTCACACTTGGAAACAGATCCCAGCCTTTCTAGCCCGCATGAGAAGCAAGTGAATTCGATGAATATTAAGGAAGAATACTAATGTAATCAATCATAAACTTCTGTCTCTGAATTAGAAAATGAGATAAAAAAATGCTGCCTTGGGGAGTTCCTGTCATGGCGCAGTGGTTAACAAATCTAAGAACCATGAAGTTGCAGGTTCAATCCCTGGCCTTGCTCAGTGGGTTGGGGATCCGGCGTTGCCGTGAGCTGTGGTGTAGGTCACAGATGTGGCTTGGATCCCACGTTGCTGTGGCTGTGGGGTAGACTGGCGGCTATAGCTCCGATTAGACCCCTAGCCTGGGAACCTCCATATGCCGTGGGAGCAGCCCTAGAAAAGGCAAAAAGACCCCCCCCCCAAAAAAATGCTTCCTTGATGTGATTTTTATATTTTTTTAATTTGATGGACTAGATTAAAATAAAAAATTTACAGTTAAAATATTACCAATTTTTAAATGTATTCATTTCCTCCAATATGCCAGAGATGACAGTAGGTTTCTTGTTGTGAGGGTTAAGCATGCAAAGTCACCATCTCTCCCCAGGGATATTTGCAGGCTGGCACAGTCCCAGACATGTCAACAACTAATATGCAAAGTCAATGAATCAAGTGATATATAGAGGCACAGGAAGCACTGTGAAAGGGCAAAATAGGAAAAATTAGTTCAAATTGAAAGACCAGAACACATTTCATGGAGGAAGTGACCACTTAGAGTATATGTTACCACATCAGGCCTTGATCGTTGGCCTATTTGTAATGATGATAAGGGCACTTTGGATTCTATCTTTGAGACTCAGTGTTTTTTTGTTTTTGTTTTTGTTTTTTTTTTTGCCCTCAAACAGCAACTTCTTGTCCTTCATCCATCCCATCATTTCCTAGAATCACAGCAACTTGCATATCATTTTTACCCACTATTTACTGTTTATTGTGGAATACAGTTACCTCTGGAGTTAGGCACCACTTGTTGAGCACTGCTTAGCAGGAAGTGTAGAACTCTTGCCAAGTTAATTCCCCGCACAAGGCTATGCACCTAACATTTCTGAACTCAGGATCATTTGCACCTTCTCTTTGGAGAATAACCTCATAGAAATATTGCAGACTTCACTGATCACATTTTGTGAACAAATACCAGTTTTCCTTAATGAATTGCTTAGATGCTAAATTTTTAAAAATTGTTTTGAGATAAATTCATGATAAGCAAATAGTATGTAATATCAATCTGGATATAAAAATTAGTTATACATCAACAGTCATTCATTTACTGATTATAATGGAAATATTAATGGACTCATTATTTTTGTAGACGACCTAAAATTGCTGTCCTTAAAAAAAAATCAGGTTTTTTAAGAAGGATTTCTCAAAAAAAAAAAGGGAGTTCCCGTCGTGGTGCAGCGGAAATGACTCCGGCTAGAAACCATGAGGTTGAGGGTTTAATTCCTGGCCCTGCTCAGTGGGTTGAGGATCCGGCGCTGCCCTGAGCCGTGGTGTAGGTTGCAGATGCCACTCAGGTCTGGTATTGCTGTGGCTCTGGTGTAGGCCGGCAGCTGCAGTTCCAATTCGACCCCTAGCCTGGGAACCTCCATATGCCGCAGGTGCAGCCCTCGAAAGACAAAAAATGACAAAAAGATTTTAAAAACGAAAAAAATAAAAAGGATTTCTCTAGTGCTGATTTCTAAAGCAATTAGAGCATTCAAATTACTACCTGGTATTTTATGTTGTCAGTATAAGTACACTAGAGTGTTTCAAAATGTCTCAAATTACTTACAACTTCTTCCCTGCACCCCGACACCTTCCCAATTCTCACAATATAAATTACAACCCTTTCTCCTATACTCAAGAGACAGAGGGGATCTCATTCTTATAATAAATTTATTTTTAGAAATAAAATATAAAAAAATTATCAATGCCTAAGAAATTGCTAAGTTTAAAAAAGCAGCCTACAACAAACTTGAAAGAGTAATTACTCTGGTGAAGGAGGTGGAGAATACAAAAAAAAAAAAAGTGCTGTGCTCTCTAAATGTATTCAATTATAAATCTTTTGCTAAGTCTCTAAAATTAAAAAAAAAAAAAATCATCTATGTATCACTAAGGTATGTATGCCACGGAAAGGTAGACAGGGAGTTCCCGTAGTGGCTCAGTGGTAATGAACCTGACTATCTGACTAGGATTCATGAGGATACAGGTTCAATCCCTGGCCTCGCTCAGTGGGTTAAGGATCTGCTGTTGCAATAAGCTGTGGTGTAGGTCCCAGATGTGGCTTGGATCTGGTGTTTCTGTGCCTGTGGAGTAGGCCGGCAGCTACAGCTCTGATTGGACCCCTAGCCTGGGAACTTCCATATGCCATGAGTGCAGCTGTAAAAAAAAAAAAAAAAAAGGTAGACACTGAAAGAAACTTCCTAGGTAGACTGAGAAAGAAAACTCCCAAGCAATATAAAATACACATCGCTATTATTAAATATGGCATTTGCCTCTCATTATAGGCAGTGTTGATGAATGGAAGTGTTATTTGAATCTGACTTAATAACTGTGTTGTTGGCCAAAATCTATTAAGTCTCTGCCTGAGTTTTCTTAAACGCAAATCATGTACAGTGTGGCCAAAGCTTCAAAGAATGCAGTCCTTTGTGTAAGTTTTCTAGCCTAATTCACCACAGTAGCAAGCATGCCACGTACGACAATACTCTGTACAACATTTTACCAAAAACCCTCTGACATCACTGCTAAGAAGAAAGCTTCTTGGTAGTTTCTACATGGAACTCAGAAAAACAAAAAACAAAACAAAACAAAAAAGTCAGTGGTAGTTTTAACCTCATAATAGGAGGAAAATATAATCAAATTTGTATTCTGTTATTCCCACTTTTCCTGCCTTCTATCCTGGGTCATATTTTCCTAGGGTAGCAGTAGCATTAAGTCACAGCTAAGGTGACAGACACACAGAGAAAGACAGAAACAGAACCCAGCAGGTCTGACCTTTCCTCCTTCTTCAGCCATAAGATTCCAGAGAAAGACAGAGCCCGTTATCTATAAATCATTATTCTTATTATAATTCATATTTATAAGACTGTGAGGTTCTATAAATGCTTTGAATTGAGGTCATTAATTATCATTTTTTAAAGTAAATTTAGGAGTTCCCGTTGTGGTGCAGTGGTTAACGAATCCGACTAGGAACCATGAGGTTGTGGGTTCGGTCCCTGCCCTTGCTCAGTGGGTTAAGGATCCGGCATTGCCGTGAGCTGTGATGTAGGTTGCAGACGCGGCTCGGATCCCGCGTTGCTGTGGCTCTGGCGTAGGCCGGTGGCTACAGCTCTGATTCGACCCCTAGCCTGGGAATCTCCATATGCCGCGGGAGAGGCCCAAGAAATAGCAAAAAAGACAAAAAAAATAAAAATAAAAATAAAAAAAATAAAGTAAATTTGAAGATGAATTAGGATGGCCAAAATTTGAGCTAACCTAAAATTAAACAAAGCAAAATAAATTTAAGTGAATCAACCTCCTGGTCAAACCATGTGGCTTAACCCTTGGGAAGAACCATGGCCTAGAAAACCAGAATCAACTTGTGACATTAGCTGAAAAGAGAGAGAAGAGTATCTCTCTTAATTCTTTTTTTTTTGTCTTTTTTGCCTTTTCTAGGGCTGTTCCCTCAGCCTATGGAGGTTCCCAGGCTAGGGGTCTAATCGGAGCTGTAGTCACCGGCCTACGCCAGAGCCACAGCAACTCGGGATCTGAGTCACGTCTGTGACCTGCACCACAGCTCACGGCAATGCTGGGTCCTCAACCCACTGAGAAAGGGCAAGGATCGAACCCGCAACCTCATGGTTCCTAGTCGGATTCGTTCACCACTGCACCACAACAGGAACTCCTATCTCTCCTAATTCTTACTGATTTTTTTTCATACCAATTTTAAGTCAACATCTTGAGATATTCTAGAATAAGAACTAGTGCACGGAATTAGTATCTGAATATAATTTTTCTCTTATTGCAAATGAATAGAACTGTTGGGAGGGTACATGATTTAAACTTCTGGATCCTTACATGCTTGAAAAAAAAAATCTGACTGTATATGTGAGAAAATAGCTGAAAATGTTACCAGCACAACATGAAAGACAAAAAGAAACAGCAGTGTCCAAGCAGTACAGACTCCCTGTACAGAGGTGCAGATTCTAATCCTGAATGGAGTTTATTCTCACCCCAAATTTTCTCTAATATAATACTTCTCAGAATCACAGCTTTTTCTAAGCCATCTGCCTGTTCTCTCCTGAGGTTACGGCCTGTAGGAAGTCACCCAGAGGTGATCCAACTCAAATCAAACACATCCCCTTTTCCAGAAAGTCACCCAATGTCCTGCCACACAAAGAGAGAATAAAAGTTAACGTGTGAATTTTGATTCTTTTTTTTTTTTGGATTGCACCAAAGTATACAGGTAGCTCATTTTATTTGAAGATGATGGATTCCAACCACAGAAATTCTCATTACTGTAAGGAGAAAGGATGTAATGGCTACAGAGAAATGTCCTACTTTAGAGATGCATGGAATCGCAGACTGTTAGAACTCTATGGGACAACAGGGGTCATCTACTGTCAACCTTGAGTTTATAAATGAGTCAATCAGAGGCAGGAAATTGAAAGAACATGTTTCTGGTTGAACACTTGGCAGGTGGGGACTAAAATGAAAACTTCCTGACTATGAACAACGCTGCTTCATTACAATACATTCTTTAACTCACTTCTTCAGAGCCCCATCCCTATAATACCTGGATCTGAGCTCTTGAAAACTACTTGTGCGTGCGTGCGTGCGTGCGTGCATGCGTGTGTGTGTGTGTGTGTGTGTAAATAAAGTCACTGTAATCAACCAAAGTGTTCATAGAACTAGAGAGACAATTCAGTGCAACAGAATAGAGAATCCAAAAATAGATTTCAGGAGTTCCCCTGTGGTGCAGTGGTTAACGAATCTGACTAGAAACCATGAGGTTGTGGGTTTGATCCCTGGCCTTGCTCAGTGGGTTAAGGATCCAGCATTGCCATTAGCTATGGTGTAGATCACAGACGCAGCTCTGATTCCCACACTGCTGTGGCTCTGGTGTAGGCCGGTGGCTACAGCTCCGATTAGACCCCTAGTCTGGGAACCTCCATATGCCGCCGGAGCCACCCTAGAAAAGGCAAAAAAAACAAAACAAAAATAGATTTCAATATCTGTGGTAATTTAATAAATGACACAGAGGGCATTTTAATTGAGGGGGAAAGAGAAATTATAGCACAATTAGCCACATAGCTGTGGAAGAAAATGTATGTTGGTGCCTATAACCTGTAGGATTATTTTTAGTTTTAAGTTAACAAAAACCTCATGATACCCCAGCTTAAAGCCATGGGGGGTTGTTAGTTTCAGGTAGGTATAGAGGAGTGTAATCCAGTTGTCAGCCACTCAAAGACACGATTTCCTTTCTATCTTTTAGCTCCACTCTCCTCAGCATTTTAGCTTTCATTTTCACCATTGCAAGATGAGAGCAAAAACTGAAGTCATAACACCCACATTATAGACAAGAAAGTAGAGGAAAATGGTTTTAAAAAGGGGGGCTCAAGGGGTTTTTTATTTAACAGGCTTTTCTTTTTCCTTAGAAAAGAATGCCTTCCTCATAGACTAGTGCCCTAGCGAAACCAGGGTCCTATGACCCCCAAACTCCAAAGGAGCCTGGAGTTTCACCTCTTAGCTTCTAGCTCTGACAACAGAGAAATCCAAGAGGGCAGGATTTGGGACACTGTTGTAGAACAAGCCAGCTCACAGAGTATGTTACATATTAAAAAAAACAAAAACAAAAACAAAAACTATAAGCATGCTAAAGAATTAAATGTAAATAAAAATAAAAGTTTTAAAAGGAGACTATGGAGTTCCCACCGTGGCGCAGCAGAAAAGAATCCGACTAGGAACCATGAGGTTTCGGTTCAGTCCCTGGCCAGGTTAAGGATCTGGCATTGCCATGAGCCGTGGTGTAGGTCACAGATGCGGCTCGGATCCTGAGTTGCTATGGCCGTGGTGTAAGCCGGCAGCTACAGCTTCCATTAGACCCCTACCTCGCCTGGGAACCTCCATGTGCCATGGGTGTAGCCCTAAAAAACAGCAAAAAATAATAATAATAATAAAATAAAATAAAAATAAAAGGACACTATATATAAATAACAAATGCTGAAGAGGGTGTGGAGAAAGGGGAACCTGCCTATGCTGTTTATGGGAATGTAACTTGGTACAGCCACCTTGGAGAACCACATGGAGGTTTCTTAAAAAACTAAAAATAGAGTTGCCATATGATGAGCAATCCCACTCTTAGGCATATATCCTGCAAAAACCATAATTTAAAAAGATACATGCACCCCAATATTCACAGCAGCACTATTTACAATAGCTAAGACATGGACACAATCTGAACGTCCACTGACAGATGAACGGATAAGGAAGCTGTGGTGCATACATACAATGGAATACTATTCGGCTATAAAAAAGAATGAAAAACTGCCATTTGCAGCAACGTGGATGTGAAATTAAGTCAGACAAAGACAAATACCATATAACATATGTGGAATCTAAAATACGACACAAACAAACTTAAGAAACAGAAACAGTCTCACAGACAGAAAACAAACTTACGATTACTAAAGGGGAAAGGGAGTGGGGGAAGGATACATTAGGAGTTTGGAATTAGTGTATACATACTATTGTATATAAAATAGATAAACAAGGTCCTACTGTATACCACAGGAAACTATATTCTGTAATAAACCATAATGGAAAAGAATATGAGAAAAGAATATGTATATATGTATTAAGTGAATCATTTTCTGTATACCAGAAACTAACACAAGATTGTAAATCAACTATACTTCAATAAAACTAACTCAATAAATAAGACCATATATCCATCAAAGAATGGGGGAGACATTCTTGAACAACATCGGAAAATTATGCACAGTAAAATAAAAATACTTATATATTTTTTAATTTACAAAAAACAGTTAATACAACATTCAGAAAATGTCAGTTATGTGGTTGCAAACAATTGGTTGGGTAATTCATAGATGAGGAAATTGAAAGAGTGAAATAACATAAAAAGATGTTCAGCTTCTCCAGTTGTCAGCAAAATGTAAATTATATTAAATGTATCTTATATAAAGATCACTTTATATTTATTAGACCCACAAACATTTTCTAAAGAGAAACAGAGAAATACCTCTTGCAGCGAGAACCCCAGCAAAAAGATAGTCTTTTCCCTGACTGTGGAAATGTCAAGTTTTATATCCTTTTCAGAAAGCACTCTGGCAGCATCTTTTAAAATCAGAAGTGAATACATCCCTGACCTTAGAAATAACATTCCCAAGAACCTATCTCATAAAACTAAAAGCATTAAGACATAAGGATATAATTATGACTATTAATTGCAATAGTGCTTATAAGGGCTAAATACTGGGGAAAAAGTTTAACATCAATCAATAGGAAAATGGCTGGCTAAATTAATATTATATTCACCTTCTGAAATAATACGTAGACCACTATTTAAAAAATTGAAATTTTACCAGATTTCTTGCATATCCTCAATATCTTTCTTATTTATAGAATAGATGAGTGATGTTCTGGCTTCCTGGCTGAGGACAGGGCTTCTGTGTCACAGCCCTTTTTTATCAGCAGTCTTCTGATTTATTCCACTATTTTAGATTCTGACGTTGCAAATAAGATGTCCAACACAATCAGATAGTTTTGTCTATAAAAAAGCTTGCAATATTTTTCTTGAAAAAGAAAAGCTGGATAAGTTTTTTCTTCATCCTTCAAAGTTATGTCCAGATGTTCACGCATCTGGCTATGTCTAGGTTCATGTAATTTTTTTTTTAATCGCCCAGAATAGAACTCAGTGAGGCTTTTTAATTTTATACTCAGATCTTTTCTCAGCTTAGGGAAGACTCCCTCTACTTGCTTAAGAATTGCCTCTTCTTTACCCTTTTGTCTCTTTTCTTCCTCAATCTGGATCACCTCTTTGATTCATCTTGAGTCCCCTGAATTGCTCTTACAAGTATTTTATCTTTTTATTTGTGATTTCTTTTTCTTTATCTTTTAATACTCTGCTAGGAGCCTCTTTTTTTTTTTTTTTTTTTGCACATGAATGTCATGCTGATTATCTCCTCTAATTCATCTACTGAAGTTTATTTTTAAAAGTCATGATTTTGAACCCCCAAATCATCTTATTTCACATTACATTTGGTTCTTCTTTTACGATCTTATTTGCATTTTCATGTTCATCTCCTTCCTCTGGCAGATTTCTTTGATTATTATTATAACCCAGTTCTTTAGTCTGAAACCCTCGCTGAAAGATGTACCATTTTAGATGGATTTTTCCCCCCCTCTGGGTGCCAACTGGGTTTTTATATCTGACAGCTGAATACCCCTAATACATAGAATAATGCACGTGGAGAAAAAGAGTGGGCTCTCCAGTTTTGCACACTATTAGCTCTGTCTGAGGCCTGTCTCATTTTGAGAGCCCCACATTCCCCAAGCCTGTTCAGTTTCATTGGAGCATCAGGTCCATGCCTTTTGCCTCTGCATCTGTCTCCAATCAATTTTTCAGTATATAGGAGGAGGATCCTTGAACCATTTCAACAGAGAAAAGAAACTCTTCTAAACCTAACAGCCAGTAGGCCTCCATTGGTCCTGGGCCCAGGAGAAGTAGGTTGCTTGGCATCAAAGGTAAAAGGAAAGGAGATCCTGTTCAGATTACTATTCCATTTATCAATCACTCTGAAAAATAATAATAATGAAAAAAACCCAAGGCCCACAAAGACATCATTCTTTTAAAAACATTGAAGGCTTCCTATGTGTTGAATTATAATATACATCATTAAACAAAAATCACACTCGCATTTCTTTCTAAAACATATCCTTTATTTTTTTTCTATTTCTTTTTTCTCTTTAGGGTCACACCTGCTGGATATGGAAGTTCCCAGGCTAGGGGTCAAATCAGATCTGCAGTAGCCAGCTTACACCACAGCCACAGCAATGCCAGATCTGAGCTCTATCTGCAACCTACACCACAGCTTGCAGCAATGCTGAATCTTTAACCCACTGAGTGAGGCTAGGGATCCAGCTCGCATCTCCATGGATACTAATCAGGTTATTAACCTGCTGAGCCACAATGGGAACTCCTAGGACATACCTTCTATACCTCAGGTTGTGTGTGTAGCTGCTGTGGCAAAATACCCCTGAGATTCTCAGACGCACGATGAGGCATGCCCCAAATATGCCCTTACAGTTTACCTAGAGGTAAAACCTTAAATCTTTCTGAGGTCCTAAAAGGGTATTACAGCCATACCTCATATTTTTTTATAATGATTTTTATTTTTTCTGTTATAGCTGGCTTACAGTGTTCTGTCCATTTTCTACTGCACAGCAAGGTGACCCAGTCACACATACATGTACACATTCTATTTTCTCCCATTATCATGCTCTATCACAAGTGACCAGACATAGTTCCCAGTGCTATACAGCAGGACCCCATTGCTTATTCATTCCAAAGGCATTTGCATACCTCATATTTTGATCTTTGCTCTGAGGTCATTTTTCTTTAAGAGCATTGTGCTGGCTGGAAAAACTGTTCTGGGACCTCTGTATCTCCTCTAAGTTCTGAAAGCTAAACATTCAATTTTTTTTTTTTTTGTCCATCTGGCTCTCCTCATGTTTATCACAATCAGTAGGCAATTTTAACATTCTACCTGGAAACCTCTTTAGCAAAAACTGGAGATTAAAGAATATTTTCTATTTCTCAAGGAAGAGTTTCACCGTCTTGCCAGTGCCTAATTTTTCCTCCAGCTTCAAAGAATAGTTCTTTCACTGTCCTTCAGAATTTTATCAACCTTTTCCTAGAGGCCCTCCCACCTTCTCTATTTAATAATCACTTTGAGGCTCTTCCAGATTTTTCTGCCACTGCTCCTCAAGCCAACACCACATGCTTTAATTCTGTGTTACAGCAACACTTTACTTTTATGGCAGCATCCCAATTTCTGTTCCAGTTATCTATTGCTCTATAACAAATCCAAACCTGGAGACTTAAATCAGAGTGAACTTTATTTTTTCCTGTGCATCTGCAATTGGCGTCAAGCTCAATGAGGAGGACTTGTTCCAGTGGCACATGGGACAGGAGGGCTGACTTAATGTGGCTGGAGGCGACACCAGTCGGGGGTTTCATGGGAATCTCCCTTCAGGTGGCCCCAAGTCCGCTTCACGTGATCTTTCTAGCCTGCAACTCAGAGTGATCTGACTCCTTCCATGGCTGCTCAGGGCCTCAAGAACCAGTATTACAAGAAACCAAGTAGGATGCTGCAAGTCTTGCTACAAAGTGTTCTTTTGTCACACAGGGTCACCCCTAATTCAGTGAGAAAAGGGGACTCCACAAGGCCATCTATGAGGGGACAGGGAATATTGGGAACCTAGTGGTTAATTATCACATTCAACCCTCCTCCTGCACCCCAGCCACAAGTCTTTAATTCAGTTATCACATATTATTGTAAACATTCACTATTTTATTTCCTCTTTTATGTCAACAACCTTAAAAGAGACTGTGCCTTTTAATTTAAATAATCATAGTCACAGTTTACATGTATTATTCAGGTATGACTTTACAGCACCACTTTCAAAGAGACCTCATTTTGAAGATGAAACACTTGGTCACTCTTCTCATTATTAATACATCTCTAGCAACTCAGTGTCTGGAACATACTTGGTACACAATAAGTGCCTGCTGAGATAGATATTTTTATCAATCATTATTTCTATAATAGAGAATGACCACTACTGTAATAGGCAGCGTTACATTTGCAGCATGAAAGCAAAAGAGTTCATCCTTTTGTATGAAGGAGTCATTCTGATGTTCTTTTTGAGTTTCCTAAGTGCTCAAACTTAGAAGTCAAATTAATCTGCATATATGATGAGTAGGGTCACTGATTTCTAAAATAGTCAGCTCTTTGCTTACAGAATTCAAAACACATTGACCTTAATGACTCCTCCTAAAATAAATACCTAGGAATACTTTTTATTTTCCAAGCCACGTCCCCAAGTCACTTAATTTTTTGCCCAGTGATCTTTGTCAGATCTTCCTTGCTATTTTCCTTTCAGAGAACAATGGAACAAAGGCAGTCTAAGAACATATTTTCAATTCCCTTTTAATACACCCATTAAAAATGATCTTTTTTTAAAAAAAACCCTCATAAATGGAAGAGAAATGTTCTGATCTATTTTTGATGACATTTACCTTTCTTAAACATTCCTTGAAAAAAGGAAAAGATAAACTTCAAAGAGCAAGAGAAAGACACAAGGTCCCTCTCGAGAGTCCATCCAATCTATATTTCCAGGACCAGGCGTTTTCAGTTTATATTTGGCTTCCTGGTATAACAGAGGCATTTGGATTATAATGTATTTACCAGATATAATTCTTCCATGGTATTTATTAAGCTGTCACCAATCAATGACTATTCTTATTAAACAACTTCCTAATTTCACCTATTGTCAATGTACCAAAGTTCCAATCAATTCCTCATATTCTCACTGTGTCCATCAATATAAGCAATGATACTTACTTGTAAGAGGTTTGACATTCCTGACTGTGCCTGTCAGCACAGTCAGAAACTCAGACAGCAAGGGTTTATAATCTATTTATTATGTTTATAATGGAGTTTATAATGCAAACACTAAAACAATATGTACTTGATTTACTAAATTTTTTTTTCTTTTTTGGCTATACCCACGGCATATGGAAGTTTCCAGGCCAGAGACCGAATCAGAGCTGCAGCTGCAACCTACACCACAGCTGCAGCAATGCCAGATCCTTAACCCACTTCACCAGGCTACAGATCGAACATGTACCACCTTACAGACAACACCAAATCCTTAACCATTGCACCACAGCAGGAACTCCTTGACTGACTAATGTTTAATATAATTAGATTTAAGGACTGTACAATAAATTAAAACCACTCTCCTGCCTAAGATAACACTTTTACAGCAATATTTTGCCAAATGTATCACAGTACACTGTCCCTGCCATAATTCAATGTAATACCTCACCACTAATAATATCACTTTCCTAACTGTAAAAGCAATGCATAGAGTAAACATCAATTAAAACTTCAGGTTAAAAGAATCAGTATTTCAACTCCAGTTAGGACACAGAAAATCGCCAAACATCATTACTCTTGCTACAACAACAAAAAATCAGCAAAAAAATTTAAAAACCGTAATTTTTATTAAAGATATTGAAAAGAATGATGAGCAACGAACTGTGGCACTTTTATTCCCAGAGTTAATTTTCTTGTCTGGGTATTAGCATTTGGAGAAAGTTAAGAGACTTCACCATAACAAGGGGAAATGAGCTGATTTTTAAAAGGGAGTTCCTGCCATGGCTCAGTGTTAACGAACCTGACTAGTATCCATAAGGACGCAGGTTCAATCTCTGGCCTTGCACAGTGGGTTAAGGATCCGGCATTGCCATGAGCCGTGGTGTAGGTGGCAGACATGGCTTGGATACTGCGTTGCTGTGACTGTGGTGTAGACAGGCAGGTACAGCTCCGATTCGACCCCTAGCCTGGGAACCTCCATGTTAAAATTCTTAAAATGTACATGCCTAACAAAAGAGCACCAAATGAGGCAAAAGCTGACACGTCAACAGGCTAAAAAACAAAAATCACATGATCAGATCAACTGATGCAGAAAAAGCATTTAACAAAATCCAACACTCATTCATAATAAAAACTCTCAGTAAACTAGAAAAAGAGGATAACCTTCTCAACTTGATAAAGATTATCTATAAAATATCTTCAGCTAACAGAATGTTAATGCTGAGAAACTCAAAGTTTTCCTGCTAGGATAAGGTACATGGCAGGAATGTCCCTTTCCTTTTCGACATGGTACTAGAAGTTCCTGCTAATGCGATAAATTAAGAAAGGAAATTAAAAACATAGACAGATTAGGGAGGAAGATATAAAACTGTATTTGTTTGCAGATGACATGATCTTCTACACAGAAAATCTGGAAAAAATGACAAAAAAACTCCAGAAGCTAATAAGCAATACAGTTATAGGATACAAGATACACAAAGCTCAGTTGCAACGGAGCAAAGATAACTCTTTTCAACAAATGGTGCTGGAATAACTGTATATGCACATGCAAAACAATAAATCGAGACACAGACCTTACACCCTTCACAAAAATTAACTCAAAATGCATCACAGACCTAAATATAAAATGCCGAACTATAAAACTCCTAGAGGACAACATAGGAAAAAATCGAGATGACTTTGAGTATCTTGTCTTTTTTGGTTTAGGTAGAAGAGCTCTTTCAATATTTCTTGTAAGGTAGGTCTAGTGTTCCACTGATCTATTTGTCTGTTCTTTCACTAATATCACACTGTCTCAATTAGTTTTATCTTAGGTCTTAAAGTCACATAGTGTCAGTCCTATGACTTTGTTCTTCTCCTTCAATATTTTGTTGGCTATTCTAGCTATATTTTGCCTATCCAATAAAGACTTTAAAATCAGTTTGTCAATATCCCTAAAATAATTTGCTGAGATTTTGATTGGGATTGTATTGAACCTATAGATCAATTTGGAAACAAATGACATCTTAACAATATTGAGTCTTTCTATCCATGAACATGGAATATCTCTCCATTTGTTTAATTTTTGATTCTGTTCATTAGAGTTTTGCATTTTTCCTTATATAGATCTTACAAATACTTTGTTAGATTTCTAATACAGTATTTTAGTTTTTGGGGTGCAAATGTAAAGAATAGTGTGCTTCTAATTTCAAATTCCACATTTTTATTATTGGTTTATGGGAAAGCAATTGACATTTTACAATTATCTAAACATTTTAGTTACTATGCAGCTACAAAATAATGAGATAGCTCTTTTAATAAGCATATCATAAATTACATATTAAATAGTTCTTTATAGTTCACAAAAGTATCTTCCTTCAAGACTATTTTAGTGATGATCTTTTGTTCAAAATATCTTTCAAATACTTTTTCTGGAATTGCCACAAAAGTAGATTGAGTGCCACTGAGAATATCACTTTATTTTAAAAGTTGGGTTTTTTTTTTCACTACTATCTGAATAGGATAGACAGAAATATATGTATATATAGATAAAACATTATATATGATACTATATATACATTCATACACTAATGAACATATTCATATATTAATTCTACCACCTTGGCCAAAAAACAATAATACCTGTTTTTAAATATTATGATTATCCACAAAGAACAGATTTCTCACTAATGAGGATATTTAAAATAAAGTCCATTGAAATAATTTTTAAAGAAAAATCACAAGATATTTTGGGGCAATGATAGATGTGTTAGAATTGATGCACTGATCCCTAAGGTGGCACCTTTCAAGTGTGGCAGCACCCACAGTTTCTGCTACGTCTGTTTATAAAATTGGTTTCATTTAAGGTTTGTTGATAGACACTGTTAGGACCCAGGGGTGCAATCTGAGAGCTGTAATTTGACAGTGTCAGGCTAAAAGTGCTTGACTGACTTGTCAAATAGGACTTGTCTTATTATAATTGGCTATGATTATAACATAATTCAGTACAATTGAAAACGAGTTACATTAGTTGGTTACATTTGAAAAGGCCAAAAAAGAGTTATGGATAACAGCAATAACTCTGAATGTCCCTATAAAAATCTACATTACGACTTCCTCTATCCAATAAAATGAGAATGACTGGCTTTTGCATTTCAATTATTGTACAAAAGCATTTCTAGGGTGTTAACAGCCAGCTGGTAAAGGACTTTTTCATTTCACAGCATAATACTGTTTAATTTTAGAATAATAATCATGTTTCATGCCACTTTTTGCCATCAGTTTTTCCCCTCTTAGTCTCATCAATCTTGGTAATTGTTATGTAAAAATCTACTTATAAGTTATTTAATGAGTTAGTTGTGTGATACATCAATTTAGGATTATTTACATACTGTAGAACATAAACATAATTATCAGTTAACTCAATTTTATTAATCTACCATAGCTGCATATGAGGAAAATACTGCCATCTTATTTCTCTTTTTGTATTGATTTTATACAAAATTTATAATAATTACATTATTCCAAACTTCACAAAAAGCCTCAAGATGTCATTCATTTTTATTCAAAATAAATTTATTCAGCATCTTCTATGGTATTAAAGAACTTGGAATATTCTCTCAAAAATGTGTTTTCATCACATCAAAAATGGTAAAATTCTAAAAAAAAAGGTAAAAATCTACACTGGATTGAAATAATATAATGTTAAAAATACATTCTGGGGGGAGTTCCCATTGTGGCTCAGTGGAAAAGAATCCAACTAGTATCTATGAGGATATGGGTTCAATCCCTGACCTTACTCAGTGGGTCAGGGATCCAGGAGTTGCCATGAGCTGTGGTGTAGGTCGCAAACATGGCTCAGAGCCTGCATTGCTGTGGCTGTAGTGTAAGCTGACAGCTGTAGCTTGGATTTGACCCCTGGCCTGGGAACTTCCATATGCCACAGGTGCGGCCCTAAAAAGGAAAAAAGAAAAGGCATTATGGGACTTCCCTGGTGGTTCAGCTGGTCAAGGATCTGGCATTGTCACTGTTATGGCTCAGATTGCTGCTATGGCATGGGTTCCATCCTTGGTCTGAGAACTTCCACATGCCACGAGTGTAGTCAAATATATATATATATATATATATATATATATATATATATATATATATATATATATAAAATGCCTTCTCTTATTTTCCATTTGGCTTGAAGTTTCAGGTCTGTTTTAAGTCTTAGGACCTGGAATTAGAATTCACTTTTTTGGCTCTACACATAACAAAAAAATATTTGAGACATTTAGCTAATGAAAAGAATGGTTTATATTGTAAAAGTGCCTTTTATTTTAGAAATAATGCATTATTATGTCATTATATAGATAAGAAGCTAAGTCTCAGAGAAGCAACTGTTTTAGCCAAGATTATGCAAGTATAAGGTAAAAGAGCAAAGTAAACCTGTCACCTGATTTCAGTGTGTTCTCTTCCCCAACATGACAGTTAGCTGCCTTCATAGGGCAATTTGACAAATCTTCCAACTTATCCTGGCTGTGGAAGAAAAGCATCCAGAGGACAACTGGGCTAAAGAAACTATTTTCTTAAAGAAAAACAAAATGAGACAAAAAAACAAAAAACCATTTTATAGCTAATATAGCCAAGTTATGGGCTTTACACTCCAAGTATACCTGAAAATCAAGAATCAACTAGAGACCAACCTTCACTTATTTTCTGCCTGGACTTGATGGTTTATACCCTTCCCAGGCTACACAAATTTGTTTAACCCAAGGGTATCACTGAATATCACTGTACAATAGATTTATGCTATGAGATTAGAAGTTGAGAATAGTAGGCAATCGGTATAACCATCTCTTTGCAAGTGGGACCTGTCCCTGTTATACCACCCATAATCAATCAATTGGTATTGTTGCTGGAATTTGGCCTCTGTCCTCTGGTGCTGAATTGAACCACAGAGACAGAGTTTTGGGTACAGGAGAAAAAAAACAGCTTTATTGCTTTGCCAGGTAAAGGAGGGTCACAGCAGGCTAATGCCCTAAAGACTGTGGCTCCCCCGCCCCCATTAGAATTGCAAGGAGTTTTATAGTAAAAAGCAGAAAAAGAGGTTTTCAGATAGGAATCAGGATTGGAACAAACATGCATTCTTCTTTCTTTGGGGGAATCTTAGTCATCAAAGCTAAAGGAGATCTTGGTATGATCATGATAGTGGTCTTATGGGTTATTGCCTAGAATAACAGTATTTGCAAAAAGGCCCTATTGATCAGAGATTAGAACAAACTAAGAAAATTCCTGAAAAAATCACGTGCTAATAATCTTTAACCCACAGGCAATTATGCTCAGGGTGCCTAATCTTTAGCTTATGGGTGATTGTGTTTAGGGTGCAATTAAGCCAGAGAGAAGGACAAAGAAGGACTCTACGCTGTTCAATTTTAAAGCATTCACTTCTAAAAGAAGCATAAGGAATGTAACTTTTCTCTTAGGTGTATAAAATGCCTATGTTATTATGTATAACCCTTGAGAAGGAACCAGGATGCTGCCCCAAGGCTGTGCTATGTTGCTTGACTGTTCCTGCCTTCCCTGATCAGCAACTGTCTGAACCTGTCCCTAGGAATTTAAGGAAGGTCAGGGGGGCTGAATGAGGCTCATTTCCTAAGAATAAGAAATGAGGGACACAGAAAGGCTTTTATGCCCAGGAGCCTGATAGGGCCATGCTCGGTTTCAGTATGATTTTGAGTCTGGTATGACATTAAATTTTTAGCTTAATAATGATATTGTTTTACCAAGTTAGCACAGGTATTTAAAAAAAAAAAAAAGCCTAATGCTGGGGCAGCTGTGATTACAAATTTTGCATAATTGCTAGTGGAGAGAAAATTAAACATAATTTTTTAATTGTTTTATAGACTTTCGTATATTTTGTTTCAGTGCTATTCATTACTTCCTACCCTTTTGCAACATTATCATTTCCCTTCAGGCTGATGAATTTTCCTTAGAATTTCCTACTGCCGGTTTTTGGTGACAATGGCTCTTGGATACTGCTTACCAGATATTGTTTTATTTCAGCTTTGCTAAGAACACAATTCTGGATTGGCAACATTTTTTTCTTTTAGCACTTTAAAATGTCATCCCATTATATTCTGGCTTTATATTTGCTGTTCAGAAATCAGCTTTTATTTTTATTATTTTCCCCTAATTATAATGTGTCTTTTTTTCATATCTATATTTAAGATATTATCTTTGTTTTTGACAAAGGGTTTATTTGAGCTAAGGGTTTGAATCTGTGGATTAATATCTCTCATTTCACTTGAAAAATGCTTATTTATGATTACTTCACATGTTACTTTTCTCCTATTCTCTCTCCCTCCTCTCCTTTCCTGTCTTTAGTTATACCTATATTAGATATTTTGATAGCATCCTAAATAAAACTTGAGTCTCAACAGCCCCTCTATCCCCACAAACAATTAATGTAGTATTTTCTGAATCTTTGATTTCAAGTTCACTTACACTGGCTTCTGTTGTATCCAACCTATTTTTAAACGCCTCTAGCAAAACCCTTTTTTCAGGTATTGTATTTTTCACTTCTAGAATGTCCATTATTTACAATGAAATCCAATTCTCTGTTAAATATAACAGATTTTTATGTCCTTTGGTATCTTTTTATGTTTTTTCCTTAAGCCCTTCTTTGCTAACTCCAATTATCTAGATCACTAGATCATCTTTGGTCTGTTTTGTTTGGGTTTTTTTTTTTTTAACATCTTAATCTCTTGATTATTGTTCACCTTTTTCTGATTCTTGAAATTACTACAGATACTGCAGATGAAATGGTGTTGAGGCTTTAAATTATGTTACTGTCTCCAAAAGATTATAAAATTATGTTATAACAGCTGTCAAATTTCCAGCAAATTATCCTGATTCTAACAAGGCTTGGTTTTAGAATTCAGTAGGGTGGGTTCATTTCAGTTTTGTCTTTAGTCTGCTGGTGTAATCTTCACTCCTAAAGTGTGAGCTTTATTCCTTGGGTACGGCATTTCTGAGGTCTCAACTGAAAGGGTTTGGTGTATACCAAATTTTCTCCCCACAAGGAGAGCAGGAAATCCAGCATCTCCCAAACATTTGTAGTCTCTTACATCTTTACCTGTCAGGCTCCCAGCAGCTCTTCTTCACCAGAAGTTTTATAATCACACTCTGTGACTACAAAGCACACAATTTCTCCAAGGTTTTGAGAGGAATTTCTGCACAGAATTTTGAGTGTTTTGGGTTTTTTCTGTGTGACTTCCTCCCATCTGGTAACCAACCTCCCAAAGGCAAGCTGTTTTGTTTACACTGTCCTGAATTCTGATCTTCATTTTCTCTCCCAAAAACAAGTTCTATATTTTGCCTAAGCTGTCTCTGCAGAAATACAGGGTGAAAGAAGAGCTCATCTCCTGTGCTTCCCTTCACTTCCACTGTCTAATGCTTAAAGCCATTGTTTTATATATTTATTCCAGGTTTTATATTTGTTTGCAGCAGTACAGCATGCTAATAACATCCACTCAGCTACTACCTCATGATTAAAAACAAAAGAACACATCTTTTCAAGGAAGATAATTTTTTTTTTTTTCTGGCCATGCACAGAGCATGTGGTAGGTAGTTCCTAAGCCAGGAATCAAACCTGTGCCACAGCAGCGATCTGAGCTGCTGCAGTGACAAAGCTGGATTCTTACCCTACTGTACCACAAGGGAACTCCTCAAGGAAGCCATTTTTACCCTATTTATTTATTTATTTTTGTCTTTTGAGGGCTGTACCCATAGCATATGGAGGTTCTCAGGCTAGGGGTCAAATCCGAGCTGTAGCTGCTGGTCTACACCACAGCCACAGCAATGCAGGATCCAAGCCGAGTCTGTGATCCAGACCACAGCTCACTGCAACACCGGATCTTTAACTCACTGAGCAAGGCCAAGGATCGAACCTGCATTCTCATGGATGCTAGTCAGACTGATTTCCACTAAGCCACAATGGGAACTACCATTTTTATCCTTTTTAAAGAGGAGACCCTTGAAACTCAGAGAGGTTCTTAATCTGCCTGTTGTTATGTCTATGGCAGGACTGAAATTTATTCTTAAAGTTCTCTATTTCTTTCACTGTTAGCAATGTCTTCTTTCTAGCCAGCGTACTTTTTCTCAAATTGTCTGACATTTGTCCACCTACATGCATTTGCTCATAATTTTCTCTCTTTCTAAACCCCAGATTATCCACCTTTCTAGGCTTATCATCATTCATAATTTTTCCATGAAATAATAAACTCTATTCACATTAATTTCTCCTCCTTTGAAATTTTAATGTAATTTCAGACAATAATATTCCACTTTATTGTTATCTAATTTTACCATGGTTAATTGATTTCTTTCCCCAGTAGATTATAAAACCTTTGAAGTAAATGTCAAACGCTGTAGTAGTGTAGTGAATATACTATATATATATATATATAATATTAGCAAAATAAATATGGTTTATTAATTGACTCAATCATTTATTCATTCACAGGGCAATCAGTGTTACATATCTACACTACACACCAATTAGTCACATAGTATATGACCCACATATATTTTATTACTAGACCCAGTTATTTTATATTTTAGCCAGAAGTGGAAGGGATTGCCTTTCTTGGAACATACTAAAACGTGCTTTTACATAGGGCTACAGATGTATACTTGGGTGAGGATGCAATAACTGGAAAAAAGACTGATCCAGAATGATGATTATGATTTCCTAAGCATAAGGAAAGCAAAAGACTAGTAGTTCAGGCTGGCTGTTAGGACTGCGAAATGTCAACTAATACATGGGTTTGTTCCAAAAACAACCAGAGCATATTTTTTGTTTGTTTGTTTCTTTGTTTGCCAGCATGGGAGATGTGTGAGAGAGGTACAAAGATCAAGATTGTACAGAAAAGACAGAAGTAATCCTGGCAAACCCATAAATGAAGGCAGAGGAGTGTGGTACCATCTCTAAGAAAGAAAACTAGGTAAGAGTTCCCAGAAGGGTTCTACAGAATCCTAGGCCTTCACAGTTGGCTTCTTGTCAAATAAGAACATAAACTGAAAGATGTGACACACACACAAACATACAATGTATACACACACACACACACATATGTATATACAATAGAATATTATTCAGCCATAAAAAATGAAATCTTGCTCTCGCATTAACATGGATGGACCATAACGGCATCATGCTAAGTTAAATAAGTCAGACAGAGAAAGACAAATGCCAGAAGTGCTTACCAGAGGTGGGAAGTCTGAGGATGGGTAAAATGGGTGAAGGGGGTCAAAAGATACAAACTTCCAGTTATAAAAAAAATAAGTTATGGGCATGTAATATACAGCATGGTAAATATAGTTAATAATACTGTAGAGTATCCAACGAAGCTACTCTGCCATTACCAGCAGTTGAAACTCCAGTATTTTTAAATCTAGAGAAATCTTCCTGAAAAAAATAAAATCAAGAACATAAATCTTATTAGCCAAGATATTGCATTTTCCTATCTTAAATCTCACAGGTGGTTGTTCTAGTTTTCACTTATTTCATGGTCCACTGGTTTCAATCTTTTCGGCCTGTAGGATGTTCAAACCATAAAATCATAGTTGTTCACAGAGGAAAATCAGTTACTAAATTTCTAATCTGTGACAGGTGCTGTACTAAGCACTCTGCATGTTATTTCTTTCAACGTATGTCTTGCATCAAAGTCCATGCTTGACTTGAAACATGCGGCACTCCAATTTGCTCCCAGAGTGGATGTGAGTGATGATAATAACAGTAATAATGACTGCTCTTGGATCTGATATTTTCTGGAACTCCCACCCCTATCAGGACCATCACAGGGTTATTCCTAATTCTCTGTATATTTAAAGATTTTTCCCTGATGCCGCGAGTATCCTACACCATGTCACTTACTCATAACTTTAGATGCTACACTCCTATCTTTTTTAACTAACCTTAGCGTGACTTTGGAGTTTGCTGCACTGACATCCCTCTCTTCTTTATAGTTTGCAAATGTGTGTGCTGCTTGCTTTTCGAGAGCACTGTCTCTCCCCACTGGTGCTGAAACTATTTTCAATTTCAAAACCAAATGATCTGTCCTCTTGTATTTTTAGAGCACCTCTAGTATTATTAGCATTTTACTTGATAAATGCTTTTGGTTTCTTGACGAGCTTTTGGACACATTTCAGAACGGACATTAAAAATTGTCATCTAAGAGTTCCCATTGTGGCACAGTGGAAACGAATCCGACTAGGAACCATGAGGTTGCGGTTCAATAGCTGGCCTTGCTCAGTGGGTTAAGGATCTGGCATTGCCGTGAGCTGTGGTGTAGGTTGAAGACATGGCTTGGATCCTCCGTTGCTGCGGCTCTGGTGAAGATCGGCGGCTACAGCTCTGATTAGACCCCTAGCCTGGGAACCTCCATATGCCGCAAGTGCAGCCCTAGAAAACACACACACAAAAAAAATTGTCATCTAACCACAAAGCAGGAAAATTAATATTATTAACAGAGAATGATTAACTTCAGAGCCATTGGCTTCGTGACTCTGCAATGCAAGGTCATTTTGTGACCTTGTAGGGAACAGATTTTACCCCCTCTTAATTGAGTGTCAATGTCTAGTCTTTGGGGGGGCTGACTTTTAATTGCAAAGCTTGTTTAATTTTTTTTTCCCCAGGGAAGCTATAAGGCCCTTATGCAAATGCAACCTCTAGACACTAAAGTGTGCAGTGTCTGCCAGGGTTCTTTCAATTGATGGTTCAGGGTTCACCACGGACATATGCCACAGACTTAATTTTTTTTTCTACAGCTGCACCTGCAGCATATTGAATTCCTCGGGCTAAGGGTCAAATTGGAGCTGCAGCTGCAAGCCTATGCCACAGCCATAGCAAAACCGGATATGAGCTGCATCTGTAACCTACACTGAAGCTTGTGGTGATGCTGGATCCTTAACACACTGAGTCAGACCAGGAATTGAAGCCACATCCTCATGGAGACTATATCAGGTTCTTAACCCACTGAGCCACAACAGAAACTCCTAGACTTAAATTTTGAGTCAGTAGCTCCAGGCAATGATGGCATGAGACCTTCAGGGTAATGAGAAATGAAAGGAACTGGTAAGGAGTTATGCAGCCAGGAACTTACTCTGAATTACTCCATAACTGGTCCAAAGCTGCTGGCACTCAGGATCAGTGACACAACTTGCACCACCAATGCTGGCTGCTAGATGTCAACATTATAATCCAGTTAAAGGATTATACAAGCTGAATAGTTTGAGGCCAGTCCTAAATGAATGGATTCCAAGGCATCTGCTTCTTCACACCTGCTTCTGAATCAAAGTCACACATGACTGTATCTGATGGATACAGCCTGGGTCACACATACTTGTACCCCAGGTGCTCAGGAAACAGAAGTATCTCATGGAGGGTACGACACTAAGTGAAATAAATCAGACAGAGAAAGGCAAATACTGTATGATAGCACTTTACATGTGGAACCTAAAAAATCCAACAAACCAGTGAATATGGCAAAAAAACAAACAGGCTCACAGACACAGAGAACCAACTAGTGGCTATTGGTGGAGGGGGAAGGGCAATCTAGGGATAGGGGATTAGAGGTACAAACTATTAGGTTTCAAATAAGCTACAAGGACATACTGTACAACATGAGGAATAGAGGAATAATCTACAATAATCATAAATAGAGTATATATTTTAAAAGTGGGAATTGCTACACCATACACCTGTAACTTGCAACTTATACAATATTGTGCATCAACTATACTTCAATAAAAAAAAAAAAAGACTGCCAAGGGAAAAAGCAACATTCCCCTATCGGCCCTGACTTTAAGCAGCCGAGATCTGTGTGATTTCTTCATGACTTTGGTTTTCTATTATATTTTCATGATGATATTTTATGAAGAATCTTGACAAAAACCATACCAAAACACTTAAAAAAAAAAAAAAAAACACATGTAATAAGCTAATACATTAATGTACTTATGGCCAGGGTTTTCCTGTTGAACAGAAAATGTATTCTGTGGCCAATTTTCATACCATCAGTTCCTTTTCCATTTATCTTTCTAACATAAGGCTTCTCAACCCAGGCGCTATCAATATTTGGGGATACCTCTTTGTTGTTGGGTGTTGTCCTGTGCCTGGTAGAAGGTTTTGCACCTCTCTAGCCTCTACCCACCAGATTCCAATAGCACACACACACCCCCAGGTGTGACAACCAAAAATGTCTCTAGAGCCTGTCAAATTTTCTGGGGATGCAAAATCATCCCTAGTGGAGAACCCCTGCTCTAACAGTATCTAGAATGGCTTTCTTTGGTTTGTTTTGCTATTTTTGGTTTGTTTGCGTTTTTTTAAACTTGTCTTTTTAGGGCCACACCCACGGCATATGGAGGTTCCCAGGCCAGGGGTCAAACTGGAGCTGTCGTCGCCGGCCTTCGCCACAGTCACAGGAACGCCAGATCTGAACTGCCTCTGTGACCTACACCACAGTTCACAGCAATGCCAGATCCTTAACCTACTGAGTGAGGCCAGGGATTGAACCTGTGTCCTCATGGACACTAGTTAGATTCGTTTCCGCTGAGTCACGATGAGAACTCCTAGAATGGCTCTCTTTGGAGATGATTTTCCTGAGAGTCAAAGGATATATTATGTTTTATTATTAATGATATGAGTAAGAACTGGGTCAATTTTGGGGACCTACTTCTAGAGCGGAAGGGAGAAGAGGGTGAAAATCATGGGAAATCTTAGTGTCTTATGTTTTTTCTTCACCATCTCATTGAAAATCTCAAATGCTTTCTATTGAATGTTGATTATGAATCCAGAAAATTCTTAAGACCTGCACCTACACAGGAGGTAAGAAGAAAACAACTGAATTTATTTATTGAAAATCTACTAGGGTCCAAGCACTGTATTTGGTGCTTTTCATATAGTATCTGTAATTCCACTCGATATAGTAGATAAAAGCATGGGTTCTGGCGAACACAAACCCCAGTTTGTCCCTTTATAGTCACTTCTTAGTTGTGTAACGTTGTACGTGTTGTTTAACTTCTTTGAGCTACAACTGTACATATGATTAATAATAGTTTCTACTTCACAGGATTATTGTGAGATTTAAACGTGATAGATAATGCATGAGCAAAGTCTCAAAGTCTTATGCTGTAAATATTCCTAGATGTGAAATAGAAAACCTTAGTCTTTACTTTTTTTTTTCTTTCTTTCTTTCTTTTTATGGTTGCACCGTCTGTGGCATGTGTAAGTTCTCGGGCTATGGGCTGAATCAGCTACAGCTGCCAGCCTACACCGCAGCCACACCAACGTCAGATCTGAGCCGTGTCTGAAACCTACACCACAGCTCACAGCAACGCTGGATCTTTAACCCACTGAGCGAGGCCAGGGAATCAAAGCCACATCCTCATGGATCCTAATGGGGTTCATTACTGCTGAGTCACAACAGGAACTCCAAAACCATAGTCTTTCATCATAGTAAAATTAGGTAATTTACCAGTCCTCAAAACTTCATGTCTTTTAAATAAAATTTCAATGATTTCTTTTCTTTTCTTTATCTAATTTCTTTTTGCATACATTGCGATTTTTCAAGTTTTTCAGCCTCAAGAAATTAATGCTGTATGACAAATTCTGTCAGACTAAACGTGATAATGTCCTTTGGCTTATTTGCAGTAACGATTAATGAGCTATTCCGAGACCCGGTGTCATCTGCAAAAACAAAAGTCTGAAAACTCAAGAGTGGATGCATTTTTAATGCACTCTATGAATAATAATAACGGATTTATAAACTGACACTTTGTCAAAGCGGGGAAAGTAGAAACCCATCATGTCCTTCCTCAAGTTTTTTATCTTTGATAGTATCATATTTACCTAGTTTTTAAAAATCAGAATTTTAAGCATCATGTTTGATTTTAATGAGTATAATACAGCCACTTGAAATGCTAATTTTGATAACACAGTAACACAGAAATATGTTGACTGATGACCTAGTAACTGTACAGATAAACTGCTTGACTTATTTTCTGTCTCTAGAAAAATTACATTAGATCTGGAAAGTAAATGTGACATTGTAACCAAGCAGGGCCCTGTAGGGCTACTGAGCGCAAAAGCCTTTCTGTGTCCCCCAATTCTTGTTTTTAGGAAATGGGCCTCATTCATCCTCCATGGCCTTCCCTGAGTTCCTAGGGGCAGGTTCAGGAGACGAAGGGGGTGCTAAGACAAGGGAGGAACAGTCAAGAAACAACAGTACAGGGAGTTCCTATCGTGGCTCGGCAGTGACAAACCCAACTAGGATCCATGAGGATGCAGGTTTTAATCCCTGACCTTGCTCAGTTGGGTTAAGGATCTGGCGTTGCTGTGAGCTGTGGTGTAGGTCACAGATGAGACTTGGATCCTGGGTTGCTGGGGCTGTGGTGTAGGCTGGCAGCTGCAGCTCCAATTTGACCCCTAGCCTTGGAACTTCCGTATGCCATGGGTGTGGCCCTAAATGGCAAAATAAATAAATAAATAAATATTTTTTAAGAATGAAACATTAGTACGGTCTTGGGCCAGAATCCTGGTTCCATCTCAAGGGATACACATGATGATGTAGGCATCTTATACACCTAAGAGAGATGTTATATTCCTTACGCTTCTTTTAGAAATGAATACTTCATTAATTTATTTATTTTTGTCTTTTTGCCTTTTCTAGGGCCACTCCTGCAGCATATGGAGGTTCCCAGGCTAGGGGTCGAATCGGAGCCACAGCCACCAGCCCACACCAGAGCCACAGCAACGCGGGATCCGAGCCACGTCTGCGACCTACACCACAGCTCACAGCAACGCCGGATCCTTAACCCACTGAGCAAGGCCAGGGATCGAGCCCTCAACCTCATGGTTCCTAGTCGGATTCATTAGCCACTGAGCCATGACAGGAACTCCTAGAAATGAATACTTTAAAACTGACAGCTTAGAGTCCTTCCTTGTCCTTCTCTCTGGCTTAATTGCACTCTAAACACAATGACCTATTATGTTAAGATTAGGCACACTGAGCACAGTTGCCTGTGGGTTAAAGATTTTAAGCACATGATACTTTTCAGGAACTTTCCTTGTTGGTTCTAATCTCTGATCAGTATGCCTCTTGCCCAAGTACTGTTATTCTGGGCAATAACCCAGAAGACCACCATCATGATCTTGCCAAGATCTCCTCACATCAGTTTTGATGACGAAGATTCCTCCAAAGTTGGAGTTCCCTTTGTGGCTCAGTAGTTAACAAACCCGACTAGAATCCATGAAAATGTGGGTTCGATCCCTGGCCTCATTCAGTGGGTTAGGCATCTGGCACTGCCATGAGCTGTGGTGTAGGTCACAGACGGGGCTTGGATCTGGTGTTGCTGTGTCTCTGGTGTAGGCTGGCAGTTGCAGCTCCAACTGGACCCCTAGCTTGGGAACCTCCATATGCCGAGGGTGTGGCCTCAAAAAGACAAGAAGACAAAAAAAAAAAAAAGATTCCCCCAAAGAAAGAAGAATGTATGTCTGCCCCAATCCTATCTATCGAATCTATATGAAAACCTGTTTTTCTTCTTTTTGCTATAACACTCTCTGCAATTCTTCCCAATGGAGGGCACAGTCTTTAAGGCATTCGCCTGCTGTGGCCTCCTTTGGCCTGGCAAAGCAACAAAAGCTATCTTTTTCTCCTTCACCCAGAACTCTATCTCTGTGTTTCTATTTGCCACCTGTAGACAGAGGCTGACTTTCAGCAACAGTATCGTTAGGTTTTCTCTTCATATAGATGATTCTTGAATCGCAAATATTGTAGGGATTCTAACAGCCACATATGGAAGGGATCTTGGAATCTTATCACAGACCAAAGTGCAGCAACTGAGCAAATTACATGCTTCTATAGAGTCTATGTTCTATTCCAGTGAGAAAAAAATATATATTTATATATATATATTTGAAATGTATATATAATTGGATACACACACACACACAGATTCCAAGAATGTATTCTTGGTGGTCCATTTCCATACAGACACTTTAACAGGGCCCTTAGGCAGCCCTTTGGACAAAGCCTCTTTACTTTTTTTTTTTTTTTGTCTTTTTGCTATTTCTTTGGGCCTCTCCCGCGGCATATGGAGGTTCCCAGGCTAGGGGTCCAATCAGAGCTGTAGCCACCGGCCTACGCCAGAGCCACAGCAACGTGGGATCCGAGCCGCGTCTGCAACCTATACCACAGCTCACAGCAACGCCGGATCGTTAACCCACTGAGCAAGGGCAGGGACCGAACCCGCAACCTCATGGTTCCTAGTCGGATTCGTTAACCACTGCGCCACGACGGGAACTCCTTGGACAAAGCCTCTTTAAAGATGGTTCTTAGGGCTGCTCTAATGCCACAATGCTCTGATCTCTTCAACCCCACTGTTAGGTATACTCCATGAGGCATTTCCCACTTTGGTTTTAAGCCCCTTCCTTTGTAAATAAGCCTAAGTCATCTTGAACTTTACTTTGAATGGGAGCTTTTTCACATCGATTGTGTGGTTCTTGGTATTTGGGGTCTTGGCCAAATTTCCACAAAGACTCCAAATTAGCCTCCTGTTTCAAGGGCAACAAAGAATGCACTCATTCCTACATGTACACAGTCATTCAGCCTAATTTAATGAAGGTCGTCTAGGGTTTGACATCCAGAGCAAAGGAAGAGCAGTTCGGTGTGGTAAAAGGAAGTCACTTAATAAAAAGGAAGGAATAAAATATGATGACAGATGGATATAGTCTGTAAATCTGGTGACACTTTAGGCTTATTTTTCACTCCTATCCCAATGTTTTCCCTTTCAACTGCATGTAAAATAGGTGATTAAAATATTGTGTACACACAATGAGATCTTGGCAGGAAAGGTTCAGGAAATAGAAACAAAGCTATCATAATAATTAGAGGAAAGCCTAAATGCCCTACTTTAACACTGAATGGAATCAAATGTATTATAAACATAAAAGCACAGTCATGAACCAGGACCTTTTTTTTTTTTTTTTTGGTTACTTACTGCAGTACAAAAATAAATCAAATTGGGAAAATTTTTCTGCAAAATTCCCTGTTTGCAGAGAAGCCAGCACACCAGGTGCTATCAATTTATTATCTTCAACAAACAGCTTTAAGAGAGCGAACTGATTGTTTTAAGATGTGCTCCAAATTTTACTAAAGCTCTCTGAGGAACAATTAAGAGAAAACATTTGTAATGGACAACTGATGTGTTATATACATTGTACGACTAGACAGATTCATTAATTATCCATCACCATCTAGAATGTATGTCTCTCTATGCCCTATTTTCGTTTGGCTGGAAACAAATGGAAAGAATAAACTTTACTGCATTTTGAATCCTGCAGAAGAGAATATTTGATATTCTCAGGGCCTCATGTGGTTATACACATGCATGAGATATTACAGGAAGAAAAAAATTACATTATGTCTCTGGCATGTGAATGACAAAGGGAAAATTGCTTCCTACTCCAAAGGGAAAAAAAAATCATAGACTTACAGAATTTAAAACTTTAGGATGTCATTAAAACCGTTTTCTTGTCAGAAGGTGTCTAAGACTTCAGATTTTAGAAAAGCAATCATTGAGTCTCGTGTCACAGAGATTATCTCAAATCCCAGTTCCAACACAGAGATGTGACGAAACCTTCCAGGGTCTGATGTGACTCCGTCCTTTTCGATAAATTGTAGTATTTGTTTTTCATATCATCCAGAGGCAAAAATGCAGTTAAAAACACAGACTCAGGAATACAAGTCTCTCAGGTTACATTCTGGCTCCAGAAACTCTTAGTTATGAGACCATGAACTTGACTTTTCTTCTTTTAATTTTTAAATTTTTTAAATTTTTAATTTTTTTTTTAATTTTTAGGGCTGCGCTCACAGCATATGGAAGTTTCTAGACTAGGGTTGAATTGGAGCTGCAGCTGCCAGCCTGCACCACAGCCTCAGCAACAGAGGATCTGAGCCACATCTGCAACCTACACCGAGCAGGATCAGGGATTGAACCTGCATCCTCATGGGTACTAGTCAGGTTCGTTACTGCTGAGCCACAATGGGAACTCTGAACTTCACTTTTCTATGCCTTAGTTCCTTCATACATCAAATGAAGATAATAATGCATTTATCTCAGTGGGTCCAGAAGATTAAATTGGAATAGCAACTGACACAGAGCAAATAGTTTTTATAAAATTTCACCATTATTATTCATCATAATTTTATAATTTTCACTGTGCCTCTATTTGCATTTTCTTTTATTTATATCTTCATATTAAATATTTCCTCACATCCTGAATTCATATATTTCCTTTCTTAACCCCTTCAAGCTTAATGCACATCAAGGGTATTCCAGAAAATTTCTATTTCAAACAAATGCATGTGTGTTTAGAAACTTTTGTATGTCTTTGCCAAAAGTAGGAAAAGCATGCATTTTGCACAGAGTCAGGTTTGCACAAAGAGTCAGGTCCACTATAAAGTAGACTGTAAGCCATTTTGATGATATTGTTTAAATCGGTAATGAGATAAACATTACTTCAAATGGCCAAAAGCTAAGGGAGGCAGGTCACTAGACACAGAAAACTGAGTGTGAGAATTTTATGTGGAACCCACAAGTGGTGTAGCACCCGGAACTATACCTAGTCACTTGCGATGGAGCATGATGGAGGATAATGTGGGGAAAAGAATGTATCCATGTATGTGTGACTGGGTCACTTTGCCATACAGTAGAAAAATTGACAGAACACTATAAACCAACCATAACAGAAAAAATATAAATCATTTTAGGGAGTTCCCATCGTGGCGCAGTGGTTAACGAATCCGACTGGGAACCATGAGGTTGAGGGTTCGATCCCTGGCCTTGCTCAGTGGGTTAAGGATCCGGTGTTGCCATGAGCTGTGGTGTAGGTTGCAGACGCGGCTCAGATCCTGCTTTGCTGTGGCTCTGGCGTAGGCTGTGGCTACAGCTCGGATTCAACCCCTAGCCTGGGAACCTCCATATGCCGCAGGAGTGGCCCAAGAAATAGCAAAAAAAAAAAGACAAAAATAAATAAATAAATCATTTTAAAAAATTAAAAAATTTAAATTACAAAAAAAAAAAAAGAACTTTACATGGATCCAGAGCATTAAAATGTAGTGGTTATTTTCTTTAACTTTATACTGGGCCCCAGGTTCAGGGAAAGGGAACCTGAAGCAGAAAGCAGCCCCTTAACATTGACAAATTTCTGCGTCAAGGATAACCCAACATTTTCTGGGAGAAAAATTTAAAAGAGTTAGTGAACTGATTTTAAAGAAATTTTGAAGAAAGTTGTCCTAAGCTTCTGAAAAGTATCACGATTATGGACAAATACAAATACACTTTTTTTTTTTTAGGGCTGCACCTGTGGCATATGGAAATGGCTAGGCTAGGGGTCAAATCAGAGCTGCAGCTGCCGGCCTACACCCCAGCCACAGCAATGCCAGTGTCTGTGACCTACACCACATCTCACAGCAACACTGGATCCCTAACCCACTGAGCGAGGCCAGGGATTGAACCTGCTTCTTCACAGACCATATGGTGGATCCTTAACCTGCTGAGCCACAACAGGAACTCTGAATATACTTTTTCTTTTTTTTTGTCTTTTTGCCTTTTCTGGGGCCGCTCCCACAGCATATGGGGGTTCCCAGGATAGGGGTCTAATCGGAGCTGTAGTTGCCTATCTACACCAGAGCTACAGCAACGCAGGATCCAAGCTGCATCTTCAACCTACACCACAGCTCATGGCAACTCTGGATCCTTAACCCACTGAGCAAGGCCAGGGACTGAACTCGCAACCTCATGGTTCCTAGTTGGATACGTTAACCACTGTGCCACGTCAGAAACTCCCTGAACATACTTTTTTTTTGCCTTTTTTGTTCTTTCTTGGGCCACTCCCATGGCACATGGAGGTTCCCAGGCCAGGGGTCCAATCGGAGCTGTAGCCGCCAGCCTACGCCAGAGCCACAGCAACGCGGGATCCGAGCCGTGTCTGCAACCTACACCATAGCTCATGGCAACGCCGGATCGTCAACCCACTGAGCAAGGGCAGGGACCAAACCCACAACCTCATGGTTCCTAGTTGGATTTGTTAACCACTGCGCCACGACGGGAACTCCCATACTTTCTTTTTAAGTTAAAAGTTTAGAGTCAGTTCAGGAGTGCAGGATTACATATAATTTCTTTTTAATTTATTTACATATAATCCTGGAGCCAGCCCTGCATCTTGTCCTTCTCACACCTACTTCATCCAGTACATCAGGAAATCCCAATGGCTCTACTTTAAAAATACATCCCATTTGCAACATTTCTCCCAGGGGCCAAATGTCACCACTCTGGCCAGGATCCTGACATTTCTGCCTGGGCAGGTGTAGCAGCTTCTTCTCTCTCTGCGTCTCTAGAGTCTTTCCCATGAAGCCATCAGAGTGGTTCTTTTAAAATATAAATCAGATTATGACTCTTCAGCATCTACAACATCTCCTTATCTCACTCAGAAAAAAACCTTTAATTATTAAAATGATGCACAAGTTACTCCAGGAGAGGATGTGGAGAAAAGGGAACACTCTTATACACTTGATGGGAATGTAAATTGGTGCAGCCACTGTGAAGTATGGAGGCTCCTAAAAAACTAAAAATAGAGTTGCCATATGATCCAGTAATTCCACTCCTGGGCATATATCCATAGAAAACTCTAATTTGAAAAGACAGACGCGCCCCTATGTTCATAGCAGCACTATTTACAATAGCCAAGACATGGAAACAACCTAAATACCCATCGACAGAGGAATGGATAAAGATGTGGTACATACATACAATGGAATATTACTCAGCCATAAAGAAGAATGAAATAATATCATTTGCAGCAACATGGATGGACCTAGAGATGATCATACTAAGCGAAGTCAGTCAGAAAGAGAAAGATAAATACCACGTGATATCTCTTATATGCAGAATCTAAAATAGGACACAAATGAACTTATCTACAAAACAGAAACAGACTCACAGACATAAAGAACAGACTTGTGGTGGCCAAGGGGGAGGTGGGAGGTGGGGGAGTGAAGGAATGAGAGTTTGGGACTAGCAGATGCAAATTATTATATACAGGATGGATAAACAACAAGGTTCAACTGTATTGCACAGGGAACTATACTCAACATCCTGTAATAAACCATAAAGAAAAGAATATGAAAGTGTGTATATATAGATGTGTGTGTGTAACTGATTCACTTTGCTATACAGTAGAAATTAACATAACATTGTAGATCAACTATAACTCAAAAAAAAAAGCTTTAAAGGCACTCCAGGACCTGCTGCCCAATGCTTCTCTGCTCATCTACACATTCCCTTTGCTCACGATGCTCCAGCAGCACTGGCCTGCTAGCTGCTGCTCAGACACACCAAGCATGGTCTCCTCAGCACTTCTGTGCTGCTGTCCTGCCTGCCTGAACAACTCTTTCCCTGAGTCCTGTATATCGCGTATCTGGCCGCCTAAGTCCTACAGAGCTCTGCTGGGATATGTTTTCTGCAAAGCTTCCATGATCAACCTAGCCGCTTCCCAACCCCATTCATGTCTTCATTTTTCTCCATGGCACCTACTCCATTTCATATATTTCTCTCTCCTTTTCCCTCTCCCTTTCCTTCCCCCTCCCCTCTCTCTCTCATACACACACACACACACACACACACACACACACACACACACACACACACACACACACACACACGTTCCCGCTAAAGGGTATTTTTCACAAGGCAGAATGTTATCTGTATTTGTCAGTGTTACATCCTCAGAGTTGTTACAGTGCCTGGATCAAAGAAGGTACTCGATAAACTCCTTTTGGGTAAATACAACGAGTCAATGTTGTAACTGTGTGTTTATTTATAAGAGTTTGAATGGGTGCTATAACTCATGCTTTAGAAGGGAGGTTGCCAAAGCCATCTCTCCCCATCTCTGGGCCTCTCCTAACCTCTGCTGACAAATGAGAAGAGGTCCATGATCTGAAAAATATTTGGAGGGGGAAGCCAGTGTGACTACAGCCAAGTTAAAGAGAAAGAGAGAGAGAGAGGAGAGAGCGAGCAGCTGTAGGTGACATTAGAGAGAGAGCTGCCAGACAAAACATAGGACTCTCTGTTATGTTTGATTTTCAGATAAACTATTTAAATATAATTACTGCATGTCTTCATACTTATTTCTTATATAAATATCAGTCAATCTCTAGATAATCAAGATGGTTGAGCCCTTATGATAGGATTGGGGAATTATTTATAAAAAAAATTATGAGTGTAAAATAAGAAAATGTAGAAAATTAGCTTCAAAAATATAAAACTTAACACTTAACCTATTCTGAACACAACATGGATAAAAATGGTCATTCACTTGTGGTTTAAATGAAGATCTACTGTGCAAATGCTTATTTTCTAGATTACACCTATAAAGTTAACCATTGAGATGATAAAGGGAAATGATTGTACTAATAATTTTACTCTCAAATTTATTCCTCTGCCTTTCCCTATATATACACCATGTAGATTTTCATATCATAGCTTTTCTATAGCATAACTACTGCAGACTTCTCAAGAGCTCTTGCATTAAAACAATTAATCTTAGAAGAAAAATTGTCAGATCAGCAATTTCCTTCCTTTAAAGCGAAGAATGATATGTCTGGAGCTCTCTCTTTGCAGCCTATCCTGATAACTTGAAATGAAAACATACTTTGCATTTCATGAAACCTTTTTTTTTTTTTTTTTAACAGCTGCACCTGCAGCATATGGAAGTTCCCAGGCTAGGGGTTGAATTGGAGCTGCAGCTGCTGGCCTACATCAGAGTTTACAGCAACACTGGATTCCTAACTAACTCATTGAGCAAAGCCAGGGATCAAAGTGGCATCGTCACAGAGACAACATTGGGTCCTCAACCCGCTAAGCCACAATGGGAACTCCATGAAATCTTTAACATGGTCTTTGTTCCCTATGTAAACTAGTAGTTTTCAACAATTTGGCATTCAGAAGACAATACTGAATATCCATTTGGGAAAGGGAATAAAATGCTCAAATATTAACAAACTATCAATAATTTGTATCCTTGATGATTGAAATTAATTTCAATGCCTTGTTTTATTCCACACCTTAGAATAATGTCTCACAGTGTCAATATTTATGTTTTGGCTATATTTAGGCCTTGACCAGCTATTTGTAAACAACAGAAAAATGTTGACTGTCCTCATCTCTCTCTATGGTGACAAAATTTGGGGGACGAAATTCTGTGTTCCAATAAATATGAGATTATTTTCCCTCAGAACTTGCCTGAATTCACACTTATTCCAAGAAAACTAAAACCTTCTTTACAGCACATTGTGTAATATCCCCATAACTAATGATACAATTTAGTTGGAAAAAAAAAGTTTTGTAAAGAACACTTATTGATGGATGTTCTTATTAAAAATGTCTTTGTTCAGTGCTATCGGAGTAGACTAAAATATTTAGTTGAAGAAAAATGATGTTGGCTTTAAATTTTTTTTTTTTAGAAATGGAGCTCTGTGACTTCAGAAGGTATGTGCCTTAGTCAAAAATCCTTGTTTAAAAATTGAGCCAAGTGGCGCAGTGGTAACAAACCCTACTGGGATCCATGAGGATGCAGGTTCAATCCCTGGCCCCGCTCAGTGGGTTAAGGATCCAGAGTTGCCATGAGCTGTGGTGTAACTTGAAGATGAAGCCTGGATTTTGCATTGCTGTGGCTGTGGTATAGGCTGGCAGCAGTAGCTCCAATTTGATCCCTAGCCTGGGAACTTCCATATGCCACAAGTGCGGCCCTGAAAAAAGCAAAAAAAAAAAAAAAAAATTTTTTAATTTTTTTTGAGAGAATTCGATCCTGAGCACAAGTTTAGGTACCTTTCACACCTTCCTTGAAACCAACTAAAGGTGAATGTCATGAATATGGAATCCAGAGAGTTAGAAAACAAACAACTGCTGCTTCAGTTCTGATGGTCCCCTATGACATGGGAGACTGTACATGAAGCCTGGGTCCAACGAGACAGGACCTAACAGGAAATCCATAAATGAAGCTGGTACTACAGGGGAGGAATAAATTAAAGTAAACTGGAAATGAGCTAACATGTAGAAGGGGACTCCAAAAATATTCTGTTTAAACTTTGGCCATTTTGGTTAATGAAAGTCAGGTTCTCCCTTAAGCCTCAGAACCTATGTATATCTGTGACCTAAAATTGTTTATATTACTTGTGCATGCCTATGAATCTCTGCCAGAATTTATCTTAAAATAGTTCAGAACGGTAATGTTTCTTTGCTCCGTGTCCCTTTAAGCCACATGACAAAAAGGAAATTTAATGTCCTCTGAAAGAACTCAGCTTTTTTGTTTTGTTTTGTCTTTTTGCCTTTTCTAGGGCTGCTCCTTCGGCATATGGAGGTTCCCAGGCTAGAGGTCTAATCAGAGCTGTAGCCGCCGACCTACACCACAGCCACAGCAAAGTGGGATCCGAGCCAAGTCTGCAACCTACCCATAGCTCATGGCAATGCTGGATCCTTAACCCACTGAGCAAGGCCAGGGATCGAACCTCATGGTTCCTAGTCAGATTCGTTAACGACTGAGCCACAATGGGAACTCCAAGGACTCAGCTTTGGAAAAAAAAAAAAAAAAAAAAACTTCGAAAAAAAGCTACTGATAAAATTCTAAGGACCCACATTAAAAAAATAAAAAAATCATAAAACATTTAAAGAAGCATGGTATCATGAAAAAGAGCTTTCCAAAATAACAGATGACAGAATCAGATCTGCAAATTTTCAGGCATTCAAATTACCACTCTGAAAATATAAAATAAATGTGTAAAATACATGTAAAGAAGTAAAAGAGGGAGTTCCCGTCGTGGCTCAGTGGTTAACAAATCCGACTAGGAACCATGAGGTTGCGGGTTCGGTCCCTGCCCTTGCTCAGTGGGTTAAGGATCCGGTGTTGCCATGAGCTGTGGTGTAGGTCACAGATGCAGCTCGGATCTGGCGTTGCTGTGGCTCTGGCATAGGCCGGTGGCTGCAGCTCTGATTAGACCCCTAGCCTGCAAACCTCCATATGCCGCAGGAGTGGCCCTAGAAAAGGCAAAAAGACAAAAAAAAAAGAAAGAAAGAAAGAAAGAAAAGAGAACTATAAATACAAAGAAGTAATAGAGAACTACAGTTGAGCACTGAATTACACGGGTTTGAGCTATGAGGGCCCAAATTTACACAAACTTTTTTTCAATAATTTTTTTCAGCCCTCTAGATCCATGAGTTCTACATCCATGGATTCAGCCAACCACACTCAGATCACGTACTATGTTGACAATCGGTGGTTCGCTGAATCCAAGGATGCAGAATCTGCAGATATGGAGGGCAGACGATAGACTTGAGCATCCCTGGAAGACCCTGGAAACAATTCCCTGCAGAAATTGAAAGCCAACTGTATAAAAATCAACAAAAATCATTTGAAAGTAAGCTAATACAATCACTGAAGAATTAATACTGAATTTGAAATCGCAATGGATAAATACTGTTTGGGAGAAAAATTGAAGGCTATTAATGAGTAGGAAGTTGGAGCTAAAGAGATGATAAACAATGAAGCACAGAAAAAAAAAAAGAAGTGGGTGACTATGGGAGAGTATGAGATAGGGAAATAGTATAAAATCTTCTAACTTACATCTAATGGGAGTGCCCGAAGGCAATAACAGAAAAATGGGGAGATGCAAAACCTGATTAGATAAGAGCTTCGAACTTCTGACAATGGATGACAACACAGATTCAAGAGGCTATTAAATTCCAAGAAGAATACATTTTAAAAGTCCAATTTAAAATCTATACACAGTAAAACTATTCTTCAAGAATTAGGATGAAATAAAATGTCATAGAAAAAGAAAAAATAATTTGGCAAACAACAGGTCCCCATAAAGGACAATGACACTCTTTAGACTGGAGAAAAGTGATACAAATCAGCACTCTTAAGTCCCAGAATGATATGGAGAAAGAAGAAGGGGGGGGGAGGGGGGAACAGGGAGAGGAGAGGAAAAGGGAAAGAAGAAAAAAAAATGTGACTTCCAGTTGCTGGTCCAATATGTAAAGAGATCAGAAGCTGCCACTCCTGTCTCACAACAAGCAAAACTCTGAACAGAGTGAAAATCAACTACGCTTCTTACATCCATCAGAGAATTGAGGTCACTGGGCAAATCACTACCTGTTAGGAGACAGGCAGATAAAGAGAATCACAGCTCAGCCTATGAGGAAAAGAAGGGAAGAGAAGCCACTACCAGAGCCATCACGTGGCAGGAACACCTAAAAGGCAACTGACTAACATCTGGAGCAAGAGGTGGACCACCTGGAAAGTTAAAAACCACTGGACCTCCAGCCTTAAGGGCCCCACACTTTTCTGAGTTTTACCTCTAGGAGCCCTACCACATTCTCAGGGTCAAGATCAGAGAATGATCCCTTTGTGCAACTTAACAGAGGCCTGTCCTCAAACAAAAACTATTTTCCCAGAGCCTCACTGGCCTGAATCTTACTAGAGCCTAACCAACCTGGAGGAAGCAATCACCTGTTAGTCTTCTTGTCTTACCTAAGACTGGGAAAACAAAACAAAACAAAACAAAAAACACCCAAGAAGTTCTTGTGAAAGTCACGACCTCGGAGCCCAGGTCCATGGAAAGACTGAGACCTAATCACAGGATTATGTAACACCTGCCCTCTCCTCATACCTTATCATGGCATCAATCACGATCCTAAATGATAACCAGTAATTACAGCTGAAAGAACTGCGAGGCTCAGACCCATGATGCTAAAGAGATAGAATTAAAAGCTAAAAGTACTTATGAGGTGGCACAGGGGTCACTGGGGTAAAATTTGTCTAAGCTTACATTGTTTGGGATATGGATAACCACACTGATTAATTTTTATATGTGTGAAGTTAAGCATGTATGTTAAATTCATTGGAAACCATGAAAAGAATAGAATCAGAGAGGAAAGTAAAAAGAAGGAAAGAAGAAGGAAGACAGGAAGGAAGAAAATGAAGAAGGGAGAGAAGGTGGAAAGAAGGAAGGGCCAAATATGAATGCCATGTTAAGAAATTCAAAGGCACCAGTAACCTGATTTTTAAAAAATGGACCAAGACCCTACAATGAATATAAAAATATAATCAGAGTAAGTTTTCACAAGCCCTAAGAATATGTAGATTATAAGAAACACACCTAAAATACGAAGTAAGAAAAAATTTGACCATGAAAATACAGATAATGAGATCAGACAAATCTGCTCAAAAGAAGACTATGTTAACATCAAAGGGAAATTTAAGGTAAAAAGAATTGTTAGACATAATGAAGTTTCTCACAATGAAAAAGTGTTTAGTTCACCAGGAAGAGATACAAATCTAAATTTCTATGCCCCTGTAACATAACTTGAAAGCACATAAACAGGAAATAGAAAGAAATCATGAGAATTGGTAAACTACAATCTATTCGAGGACTTTTAAAACACCTACCAGGAGTTCCCATTGTGGCTCAGTGGTTAACGAATCCGACTAGGAACATGAGGTTTCGGGTTCAATCCCTGGCCTCACTCAGCGGGTTAAGGAGCTGGCGTTGCTGTGAGCTGTGGGGTAGGTTGCAGATGCGGCTCGGATCCCGCGTTGCTGTGGCTCTGGCGTAGGTTGGCAGCTACAGCTCCGATTCAAGCCCTAGCCTGGGAACCTCCATATGCCGTGGGTGCGGCCCTAGAAAAGATGAAAAAAAAAATTAATTAAATAAAATAAAGCACCTACCAATAATTGAGATAGCAATCAGTTACAAAATCAACAATATCAAAGAATGAATTACAACAATTAGGAAAACTTGATGTAACTGACAAGAATATATGTTACTATGTATATAAAATCATCACATACAAATTAATAAAATATATGTTTATATCAAGTACTGACTTTATAATATGACCACATAATAATGTGTAATCATGGAAATTTAAGCTCTGGGAATGGATAGACTCATTTTTTATGGGGAAAAAAAAAAAGGAAAAAATTACCCTGAGTATGAAGCTGAGTATAATGGCAAATGCGTGATTCCTTCTAAATCTATTTTCCTAGGCTTAACTTTTTCTTTCCAGCTTCAACACCCATCTGGATTTCTATAAGTGCATCAAGTAAATTACTTCCCAAACTTAATTATCTTATTGCTAAATGAACCCTCTTCCTATGTGCCTGCTTTCAGAGGCTGAAACCTCTATAGACCCCATTACAGAGGTTTTTTTGCCTCTGACTTCCTGTTGAGTTTAATCAACAGGAGCCTCTGAAAGATCAAAGGGTGGGAAGAAGAGGGTTTGTGGTATTTACTGACCTACAGCTTCCCCACCTCAGGCTTCATTCTGGCAAAGGCTTCATTCTGCTTAGCACTGGCTGCCTTATGAATTCCCTGCTGGTTCCCACTGCTCTGCATTCACCTTTGTCCACAGCCTTTTATTAAATTATTTCTGGGGAAACCCTTTTGGGTGTACTGTTTCCTGCTAGGGGACTGAGCAATCCCTCACCCATCAATTCCAAACTGAAGTCTGAGACAAGTGCAAAAGTAATCAGGTGCTCTGAATAAACTGAAGCTGGCAGCCAATTCTCAAAAATACAATTTACAATATGTGTTGAAAGGCAGGGGGCTTTCCTCGCAGAGGAGCATAAATAATTCAGAAATTATTGCCCATTCCTGAATAAGCAAGTACTCAGCTACAAACTAGCTGAGTACTCGTGATTTATATTTCCTTGATTTTTTTTCATACAAGATTATGAAATCTATGACGTTTCCTAGCCTCTTTTATGTAAAGTCTGTTTAATGAACAGACACTATAGTAAAATAGTCTCCTGAGGTTTAGAGCGCTTTCATTTTATCTGCAAAAGATGGGTATCTTTGCCTAGCAATTGTAAACAGCAAACCTATTTTCTGTGGGGTTTTCTTTCTTTTAGGCAACACCCTCGATTTTTCATTCTTTATGTAGTTCACGTCTCTTGCTCAGTGGGAAATCCTCAATGCCATTTCTTTTTGAGAAATAATTTATCTCTAGTTTGCTGCCAAGGCCCTTATCATTGGTGGATTAAAATCCATGCCTCCCATAAATCAACTTGATTTAAACTTCCTCTCTTGTCTCCTTTTGCTTCGTCCCTCATTCTTTCTCTAATCTTCCTCTCCCCACTGTCTTATCGCCTTTTGACTATTCATGGGACAGATATTCAGTCTGGCCATAAAGTTATGTGTTAAGGATATTTTTTCAAGTGATTTATCTTCGCCATTTAGTGCAATATCCCTGAAGTTCTAACAAGGTGGCCCCTCAAAGGCTACCTCTCGCGACAGTAGCTCTATCAATAGAAACTTGATGGGGAAATTGTATAAAATCCTCAAAAGCCTAAAGTGTCTTGTTTTTGTTCCTTTGGGAGGTGAGGATAATCAGAGCAGTTTCTGGAGATGCAGGCAGGCTGACACTGATTATAAACTGCAAAAGGAAAATGCTGAAACACCAGAATTGGGTTAACCCAGTATACTGATCCCTGGTCCCAGAAAAACAGGAGAAACTTAGAAAAAAACTAGGAGCATGTAGAGGTGTCATCTTTCTTCTAAGGAAACAGAAGAAAGATGGGATATGGGATGTGGATATGGATATTGGGCGGTATCCATAATGTGAGTATACAGAAGACCCCCCCCTTTTTGGGGGGGTAGCAGTGTGCAGCAGCTTGATATGGGATAGCAGTATGCAGACCAGGGATTGAACCCAGGTTGCAGTGGTGAAAGCACCGAGTCCTAACCACTAGACCACCAGGGAACTCCCGAGGCCACTTTAAAATGCACACACCTAGGAACATAACATTAAACTGATAAACATTCTTACCAAAATTCACAATTCTTCTCATTAATATTCCAGGAGGACAGAAAGGATAAATTGTATTGCTTGGGCATTGAACAATAAAACAACATGTGATCAAAGCAAATTCTAGTGCTCTGGAGTTCAAGCCTTTGCTGAAATGATTTGTCCTTTAGATCCAAGGAAAAAAAATATTTTTTTTAAATATTCAAAGAACACTATCTTATACACCAGACTTTGTAACGAAAGGCTTTTTAGTACCCTCAGGCTTAACCACTGACCCTGTTAAAAATGATTTCTACTTCTAAGTGATTTTTCATCTTGAGACTTCAAAGGACATTTGTACCAATAAATGTAAAAGAAACACTCAACTAAAGAAAGTCATGTTGGTAGCATTTAACTAATGGTCTCATATGGCTTCCTGTGTTCTGAGCAAAATTTGTAATTTTCTTTCTTCACCAAACTCAAACTGTTATATATATATATATATTTTTTTTTTTGTCTTTTTGCCTTTTCTAGGGCTGCTCCCACGGCATACAGAGGTTCCCAGGCTAGGAGTCGAATCGGAGCTGTAGCCGCAGGCCTACACCAGAGCCACAGCAATGCGGGATCCAAGCTGCATTTACAACCTACACCACAGTTCACGGCAACACTGGGTCCTTAACCCACTGAGCAAGGCCAGGGATTGAACCTGCAACCTCATGGTTCTTAGTCGGATTTGTTAACCACTGCGCCACGATGGGAACTCCTGTTTCATATTTTTTTGACTTCCACTGTAACCTTGGAGAATACCACCAAATCTATGGCTCTTATTAACAATAGTTTGGAAACCCACTAGAGAAATCAATAGAAGCAAAATCATCTTCATCTCACATTAGAAGAGCCCTCCTACCCCTGGTAGCGATTCAAGACGGTTCATCCAGCTTCTTGGGTGGACAGTGCTGTGTAGAAAGCATGAAAAATCCATATACAATATCCAATGATTGTGTTAGGGCAGGCTTGCACCTGCTCTAGGGTGCTGATAGAGAAATATTCAGAAATTTTTCAAGCTGGCTATTAAACAATTGGTAACTTGGACAAAAAAATCATGATTTTAGTTCTACTTTCTGTGAATGATACACAAGCCAGTTAACCTCTGTTTGGCCACCCTGAACCTAGTCAAGTTTCACCTACATAAATACTCCAATAGCTCTTGGTTGGTGTAATAGCACAACCAAGTTCAGATTCCTAAACAAAGTGCATAAGGCCCTTGACAACAGGAGTCTTGAGTTTCCATTCTTGTGATACACCATCAAAACTCCATCATGGAGTTCCCATTGTGGCTCAGTGGTTAATGAGTCCGACTAGGAACCATGAGGTTGCAGGTTTGATCCCTGGCCTTGCTCAGTGGGTTAAGGATCCGGCATTGCCAAGAACTGCGGTGTAGGTTACAGACGCAGCTCGGATCCCGAGTTGCTGTGGCTGTGGCACAGGCAGGTGGCTACAGCTCCGATTCCACCCCAAGCCTGGGAATTTCCATATGCTGCGGCAGCAGCCCAAGAAATGGCAAAAGACAAAAAAAAAAAAAAACAACAAACAAACAAACAAAAAAACCCTCCATCTTGTCCTTTCTCCGCCCCCGCCCCGCTTTCTTTTTAGGGCTACATGTGTGGCATAGGGAAGTTCCCAGGCTAGGGGTCTAATCAGAGTTGTGGCTGCCAGCCTACACCACAGCCACAGCAATGCCAGATCCAAGCCACATCTGAGACCTACACTGCAGCTCACGGTAATGCTGGATCCTTAACCCAATGAGTGGGGCCAGGAATCAAACCCGCATCCTCATGGATGTTAGCTGGGTTTGCTACTGCTGAGCCACAACGGGAACTCCCACTCATGCACTTTAAAGGGTAAATCTCATGCTGCTTCAAATCTGTGACCCTGAGATGCCATCCATCACTTAAAATGCCTTTTCGCCCAGCCTTTTCAAAATAATTCTTAGTCATGAAGATTCAGTTAAAATATTATGTGAAATTCTCTCAGAATACTCCACTCAGTTACTACTTTTAATGTGCTCACATACATATTTAGATTTTAGTACCTATGTTTCTCTGCGCTTATATATTTAATGTTTAGATTCTTCCTACAGTTAAGGTTTTCACTAAAAGGCAGAAATTTTATCTTGCTCTCTCTGTAACCTCAGCAGTTTTAGCATAAAATCAGTCCCCAAACACTGGTGGAAAAATAAGTAAACTCATAAAATGCATTAATTCTAGGCCTTAAAACTCTCATTTGTAAAATTCAAAAGTTCTGGCTAATAATCATTTATGTGAGCTCTCTGATGTCATTATCCACAAATAATTTTATTTAAAGAGGTGAATGTTGGAGTTCCCATTGTGGCTCAGCAGTAACGAACCCGACCAGTATCCAAGAGGATGCGGGTTTGATCTCTGGCCTTGCTCAGTGGGTTAAGGATCTGGCATTGCCATGAACTGTGGTGTAGTTCGCAGACATGGCTCAGATCTGGCGTTGCTATGGCCGTGGCGGAGGCTGGCAGCTACAGCTCTAACTCGACCCCTAGCCTGGGGAACTTCCATATGACACGAGTGCAGCCCTAAAAAGCAAAAATAAATAAATAAATAAATAAACAAATAAATAAATCACGAATGTTTCATTTTTATTAGAATTTATGCTTCATTCAACCTGGAGAAATTTATTCTACAACATACTATTTTTGCGTCACATCCACAGTGTTGTTGCTAAAGAACAGACAATACTGAGAACAACCATTATAAAGATATTGCTTTAAAAAATGTGATGTGGAGAGCTTCTGCTTTGAAATGTGATGAAGCAGTTTGCAGCAAACCAATACTCCTATCAAGAATAACCAAGAAATGCAGATACAATTTAAAGAAGTCATCAGTTTCAAGTGATCAAGGAGCTGCAGAAGTAATGAAGACCAAAGGGACTAAAATTACAAAAAAAAAAAAAAGAAGAAGAAGAAGAAGAGCTTCAGAGAAATTACCTCATGGATAACTACATTTTCCATGTGGGCATCTGCCAGTTCTGAAAACAGGTGAGTGCCTATGAATTCAGACTTTGCTTGGATTCAGAGAGAACTGCCTCCAAGGGACATTAAGTTCAATCAAAGCAGTGATCTTGGAGTTCCCATCATGGCTCAGTGGAAATGAATCTGACTAGCATCCACGAGGACGCAGTTCGATCCCTGGCCTCGCTTAGTGGGTTAAGGATCCAGTGTTGCCGTGGCTGTAGTGTAGGTTGCTGACATGGCTCGGATCTGGCATTGCTATGGCTGTGGTGTAGGCCGGCAACTACGGCTCCAATTTGACCCCTAGCCTGGGAACCTTCATATGCCTCAGGTGTGGTCCTAAAAAGAAAAAAAAACAAAAAACAAAAAGCAGTGATCTTGTGGGGCTAGAATGACATAACTATAGGTTTGGGAGATCTTAACACGGCAGACATTTCAAGAAAATTTGATGAATTATTAAGAGATATAAAACAAGGAATTAGAGAAATGAGCTTTAGAAAAACTCTGATAAGTAGAATGGAGTTTCCTACAGTCTCACAGCACTAAGATGAAAGGCACCAGAAGCCTGCCAAGTTATGGGCTCCTATGAACATAGCAGATTATGAACTGGAGCCTCTGAAGGGCTATGCCCTGGAAACATGGAATGGAATAGATGCAGCTAGAGGCAGGCCAAAAGGCAAGACAAAACTGTCTGAAAAACCAAAGCAAGCATCAGAATCGAACTCAGATATGACACAGATTGTGGAATGATCAGATAGAGACTTAAAATCACTCTGACTCACATGTTAACATCTCTAATGGAAAAAGAAGACAATATCCAAGAAGAGGCAGATAACACAGGCAAAGAGATGGAAATGCTGTGAAAGAATAAAAAGAAAATAACAGCAATCAAATATATTGTAATAAAGGAGTTCCCACGGTGGCTTAGCAGTAACAAAGCCAACTAGTATCCACGAGGACGGAGGTTCAATACCTGGCCTTGCTCAGTGGGTTAAGGATCTCGCATTGCCGTGAACTGTGATATAGGCTGCAGATGTGGCTGGGAACTGGTGTTGCTGTGGCTGTGGTGTAGGCTGGCAGCTACAGCTCTGATCCGACCCTAGCCTGGGAACCTCCATATGCTGCAGGTGCAGCCCTAAAAAGACACACACACACACACACACACACAAAATACTGTAATAAAAATGAAGACTGGTTTGATATGTTCATCGGTGGATTGGACACAGCCAAAGAATCAGACAGCTTAGGATGTGCCAGCAGAAATTTTCCAGACCAGCCATCACAGAGATAATATATACTGATTTTGCAACACCAGTTCAGGGGCCCAAAGAAGTTGACAGGAAATGAACTGGATTATAAATTTATAGTGGGAGGAAAGGATGAAAAGCAAATTTAGTAACTGAGCATACAGTAAGGTTAAAACTCAGGAGAAGAAATCTAAGAATAAATCAACTAGGTGGGAAACGGTAGGGTAACACATATAATTTATCACAAAAATCATATTCACTAGATAATTATGCAACATACTGCTTCACTGGCTCCTTGGAGAAATGAGTCTAAACTAATCTTTTTTAGATGACAACTTAGAGATAATTACACTTAAGGCCAGTGAAAAAAATCTTAGATATATTATCCATTGATTGCTATGAAACATTTAAAAATTTATTTTAATTCTATGATTCTCTCTCTCCCCGTCCCCTCCTCTATTTCCTCTCCCCAAAGAGATCAGGGATTCCTCTTCACTGGCCATTATCTCTAAAAGGGCCCTTTTTCTCATCCTATATTTAACATTTCTTGACCTCTCAAATACTATTCTTAGTGTAAAAGCCTATTCCTAGTTCTTCACAACCACCAAGAAAATCCCCACTATGCAAATGAAGATGCCAAGAAGCCAAAAGACAAAGATGTGACCTTTTTTTAAGGTCATACAACCCATACATAAAAGAACAAGGACCTGATGCTACTCATCTTAATCCCAAATTCATGTAATTTCTGTCTCACTACATCGCATGTCACATCACCTATGGGGTTCCTTTTGTCACTTTGTCATCCTTGGCCCCATACACTAACTCTGGATTTTAAAAGGCCTGATTAGTAGAAATGAATTCTTAGTTTTGCCTTATGAAATCCCGATCCTGTTGGGTAGCTGTGAACATCGAGAGGATCCTGGCTCATCCGGAGAACATCGATGACATCCTACCACACATACTGAGTTTTACCAAACCTTCGTGCACATCAGCATGGCCTACATGAGGTCTTCCTGGTACACAGGATTGGACATGTTTACTGCCTCTAGGACAGCTCTATCTGGAGCTAGAAGAAGCTAGTAGGATGCTCAGACCTGGTGCCATCCACCTTCCAAACACTCTGCTACCTCCTAGAGACAGATACATGGTCACATCTTTTTCTCTCCTGAGGCTGAATGGCAGAGCCCTCACATCTTATCTGAAATATATTTTCACCACCCTGTGTTAAACTCAACCCCTCACTTTCTAATATGAATACTATGTATTTCAATAGTATTCAACAGTAAATACTAATACTACGTATTTCAATAGTATTCAATGGTAAAGTACTTACTACTTATAGGCTATATATCAGTTTATCTTTTTTTTTTTTTGCAGATATAGCATTAAATTTTATTTCTATGTTTTATTTTATTTTAATTTTCCCACTGTACAGCAAGGGGATCAAGTTATCCTTACATGCATACATTTTTTTTCCCCACCCTTTGTTCTGTTGCAACATGAGTATCTAGACATAGTTCTCAATCTCAGTTTATCTTGAGTCAGGGCCCTAGAGAGTTCCCCTGACGCATCATTACTTTGTAAAGCACTTCCTATGTTCTATATGTTATTTTTAGTACTGTCCATAAAATGAACACAAAACTCAGTTTTTGCCCAAAGATTCAAAACAGACGTGCATAGACAATGCCGATACTGGATTATAAATTTCTTAAGAGAAAGAGACCAAGAACCCAGGGGTTTTTGCTTCCCCCCCACACACACTCTATTTCTTTACCTTAATATTTACTATCCTTTTTAAAAATTAGAGTATAGTTGATTTACAATGGTGTGACAATTTCTACTGTACAGCTGAGTGACCCAGACATACATATACATGTGTGTACATGTGTGTGTGTGTATATATATATATATATAAAACTTCTCTCATATTATCTCCCTTTATGTTCTATTCCAAGAGATTCGATATATATTTACTATCTTTAGTGATACCAAATTTAATTTTACATGTTAAACTTCTGCAGGCTATTTCAGTATCAAAAATGAGTATAGGGAGTTCCCGTCGTGGCGCAGTGGTTAACGAATCCGACTAGGAACCATGAGGTTGCGGGTTCGGTCCCTGCCCTTGCTCAGTGGGTTAACGATCCGGCGTTGCCGTGAGCTGTGGTGTAGGTTGCAGACGCGGCTTGGATCCTGCGTTGCTGTGGCTCTGGTATAGGACGGTGGCTACAGCTCCGATTGGACCCCTAGCCTGGGAACCTCCATATGCCGCGGGAGCAGCCCAAGAAATAGCAAAAAGACCAAAAAAAAAAAAAAAGAGTATAAAAATGGCCATAAATAAAAACCAAGTGACATTTCATTATTTGACTTCTTAACTAGACTAGATTAATCTTCATCCTCATAAAGATACTGCAGGAAGGGAGAAAGGGCTTACCATATACACATCACTTTCAAGCTCTAGGAAAAATTATAATTAAAGAAATGTTATCTTCGAAACACAGCCATTTAAACACTACCGGAGAATCTTGGCATTGTTTGGCTTAATAAAAGCAGTTCCTAAAATATGTACAAATTAATTGAGTTTAGTTCATACATATGGTGTAGCAATAAGACTTCATAGCGATAGATGTAATTAATAAGAGAACATCAACAAGGCATGGAGTATTCTACAGTTTCTAGCCATTTGTGATTATTGCTCATTAAAAAAAAACCCTAAAAAATCATTATCTCAAGCTTTTGTGAAACACAACGATTATAATTTAGAGCTCAACACCTCCTCTGTTTGTTAGTTAAAGACAGTCTCTCGGGCCTCACTGAAGGAAGCATGATTAGGGAATCACTTTACAGGAAAAACAATAAGTGGAACAGATTTTCATATCAAAAATGTCCAGAAAATGTATCAAACCATGAATAACAAATAATAAGATAAAATTAAAATTAAAAAGAGAATGATGTTTCTCTCATTTTAACTTCATTAACTCTTCACTCCCACTAACATCTAGGATATTCTGCTCTTTGATAAGTAGGAGGGCTGTTTTTGAAAGAGGTCTCGATTCAGCAAAACTTGTGCACTGAATAAAATCTGAGTTAAGGGACACTATTTAGAAAGCCATTTCGAAAATGTGCGAGAGAAAATTCCAAGGCTGAAAATTGAGCTCCCAGGAAATGATCTTATTGGAGTTTCATGACTAATACTTGGAAGTGCACATGATCTGCCTTCATAACTTATTTTAGGGTTCCAATGTCTTGTGTGTCAGAGCTGCTTCTGACCTGTTCCCACACTCAACGGCTGCCACTGCTGCCATAATGAGATGGTTACAAGACCAAAGGCAAAACAAAGAAGAAAAGATGGGTAAGCAAATGTTTCAGACAATGCATAGCTAGAAACCATGGCTGAAAAGCGAAGAAGTAAAAATGACTATTTAAGGGCAGATGTACATACAACTGTACGTGTAATAGCAAATGTTGGAGCTAAAACTGAAAACTAGCTATCTTAATCTTAAATTCATGCCATGGCCTCTTCCAGGGTGGCCCCCCCATGACCCTTGCCTCCCTGCATTCAGATCCTTGTGTGATCCCTGCTCACATTCTATCGGTGACCAACAGAACGTGGCAGAAGTGATAGTAAGTACCAACCCACATAGATTTGATGTTGTGGCTTTTGTTTTTTTCGTTTGTTTGTTCGTTTTGTTTTGTTTTGTTTTGTTTTTCTTTTTCTAGGTTTTTATTTTTTATTTATTTATTTATTTTTTATTACTCAAATGAATTTGCCACATCTGTAGTTGTATAATGATCGTAATAATCTGATTTCACAGGATTTCCATCCCACAGCCCAAGCACATCCCTCCACCTTCCAAACTGTCTCCTCTGGAGACCGTAAGTGTTTCAATGTCTGTGAGTCAGCATCTGTTCTGAAAAGAAGTTCAGTCTGTCCTTTTTTCAGATTCCACACGTCAGTGAAAGCATTTGATGTTGGTGATGTTGCGGAAACAACAAAGAACATCATGTTTGTTCCATGTGCAACCTACGTGTGAGATTCAGGTTTGGGTAGAATCACGCCTTACAGAAAAATCGGCATAAAAGCATATTTCTTTGAAAGCTATGTATCTGTGCCTTAAAACTCTGAAATGCTGTTCCAATTATCATGGAGTGTTTACCCTTGTTAAAATTAAAATATTAAATTATAAAATTACAATGACCTAGGTTAAGAGCATTGGCCATACGCCAAATGAGAGGAAAACCTCTATCTTGCCATTAGTAACAAGGACAATCTAGGATGTGAAACCGCCCTGTATGTGTTCGTGGGTGTTACTGCTGGGGTTTCCCAGGAGGTCCGAGAAAGAGCACGCTTTTTCTCTCTCCAAATTCTGAATCAATTTAGAAAGAAAAGAAAGGAGAGCTGGTAAAGGCCAAAGTACCACTGTAATAATGCATTAAGATGGAGTGGAGAGCTTCATGTGAGAACTAAATGGCCTTTCCACAAACAGAACCGCCCAGGCGCAGACCTCCTGAGTGAAGGAGCCAGAGGCAGGACGCCTCTTTCAACTGGAGTAAAAAATAAAGTAAGTGGTAAAGAGGTAGGGGAAACATTGTATTTCACCAGTTCAGCCCCCTCAGAAACATCAGGAGTAAGAAAAAAAAAAAATGTGCTTGCAATAATACTACGGCTACCGTTACTACGTTTTTCAAAGGAATCCCTTTCTTTAGATGAAGAGACATTTCTGTGCTTAGTAGTTTTTGTTTTCTTTTGTTTTTTAAAAGCGGCCGAAGAGTTCCTGCTGTGGCTCAGCAGTAAGGAGCTTGACTAGTATCCATGAGGATGTGGGTTCAATCTCTGGCCTCGCTTAGTGGGTTAAGGATCCGGTGTTGCCATGAGCTATGATGTAAGTCGCAGATGCAGCTTCGATCCCATGTTGCTGTGGCTGTGGTGTAGGTGGGCAGCTACCACTCCAATTGGACCCCTAGCCTGGGAACCTCCATATGATGTGGGTGCAGCCCTAAAAAGACAAAAAAAAAATGTGTTCTCAACTTCCTCACACCATGATATGTATTTTCCCAAACGCCTTGGCATACATTCAACTTTCTGCTCCAGCCTGGACTGGGATACCTTTCATTCTCAGGAGTCCCTCTCTCTACCACCTCCAGGCCTCCCCATCATGGTACTGCAGAAAATATTGATCAAGGAGAAAGCGTTGACCCTTCCCCAGGCTGGACCATATGTGAGAACCCTCACTTTGCAGAGGGCTGCATCCTTTCAAAATAGTGGACTTAAACACAACCCCATGCGAGCGGAGATCTTGTGCTCTAAGCAACTCAGCAGAGTATAGAAACTAGCAGGAGAAAGTATCTATGAACTGCGGTTCTGCATACTTATTATGGGATAATTGTCATAAAAATACAACTCAGCTAAACCCTGGGTTCCAGCTGGAACGTCTCAAAGTTAATGCTTTGGAGGACAGTATTTGAAAATCTCTTTCAAATTGAGTCAGCTAGCTAATTAAGCTTCCATTTCCCAGAATTGTCTTAATAAGACATCAAAGCTATTAATAGATGATGCAGCAAAACACATTTATTACCATCTTGCAGGCCCACGGTATAGATCTTCAAAGTTTTGATTAATGCCTAAAAAGTTACTTAGCCACAAAAGCAATTTTTATCACTTGTGGTTTTTCTAAAAAAATGTATACATGCCATAAGGATTTTTCATTAAAGCCTTTTCATTAAGAGAAATTTCCCGAATTCCTCACAGGTGGTATGTCAAACAGTCATGCCAATTTACTCAACCTTTAAAACTTCCCTAAGAACTGACTAAAAATTGGAAAAGATACTCAAAATATCCCAGAGCCAGAATATGACTGATTAACTCTTAAGAACACCATAACAATCCCTCTTTTACCAGGAGGTGATTTGGGCTGCCTGACCAGGAAAGTAAGCTACAATTCAAAAGAGAGAGATCTTGCTACTGTTAAGATACTGGAATCTGAGTATCCTTGCAGCAATGGAAATTAGTGTCTTTAGCAAGTTTTTAAGTTGATAAAAAAAGAACCACGACAGAGTGCCATAAAATGATAAATGCATTGGTAAAGTGCTTTACCTAAAAATAAATACACAAGGACCTATTAAAAAAAAGCATATTTCTGGAAACATCAGACAAAAAAAAATAATGACCAAGATAGAGTCTAGGAAATGTTTGTGTAATTTATCAAATTTGGAAAATGAAGTTGGGAATTTACCTGGACCTCTTGGAAGTAAGACCAAATTTCTTCTGAAAGGCCGACTAGTATAAAACATATATTCCTTTCAATATGGAAAGACTATCTTCTTTCCACTTGGAAATATATTTCGTTAGCTTCTTTTAGACTACTTTAACAATCAGAATTTTTATATTTGGTATTAATATAATTGATGTTTTCAAACATATTGTGGTTTTTGTTTTTATTTGTCTGTTTTTGTCTTTCTAGGGCTGTACCTTCAGCATCTGGAAGTTCCCAGGTCAAATCGGAGAGGCAGCAGCTGGCCTAGGCCAGAGCCACAGCAACGTGGAATCTGAGCCATGTCTATGACCTACACCACAGCTCACAGCAACGCCGGATCCTTAACCCACTGAATGAGGCTAGGGATCAAACCTGAATCTTCATAGATACCAGTCGGGTTCATTACTGCTGAGCCACAACGGGAACTCCAATATGGTGTATTTGAATGATTTATAACCATTTTGACATACAGAAGTTGAGTGAGATATAGACAAGTTAGTTGACTGTCTCATCATATGTGAAATGTAATGTTTCTTTTACTGCTCCCTGGATTTCTTTTTAGCATCTAGGTTTGCACACATTCAATTTCTTAAGTACCTAGTGCCTCCATGCTGCCCATCACTGCCTAGTTCCCCTTGTGTCGCTGCCCTACCTAGACCTCTGTGTCCAGAACTGCGCCTTTAGCTTCAAAGCTTTCTGACTTCCAAATGCAAACATAGAAGCACTATGTCTTCTGGCACCATAAAGTATTACGATTGGGAAGAACCTTATGGGGCATCTAGTCCAATATTTTTGTAGATGATGCAAACCATTTGATCAGTGCCAGTGAGTAAGAGCTTAATTTCTTTTTTCTCTTATGTCTGGCTTTGACTACAGAAAACTTACACATCCTGCTAGGTGAAGCCCATGATTCCTAATGGAATCAAAACCTAAACAATGGACATCTCTGTATACACAGGTTGAGGGGAGCCAGGGCAACCATTCACACGATGAGCAAGTAGCAGAAAAGGCATATTACAAGACTCCACATCCATTCACGAGAAAATCTCTCAGCAAGCAAGGAGCGCAATGCTGTAAGACTGCAGCCTTTCTTCCTGAGATGAGGAGCAAGACAAAGATGTGTGTCCCCCACCCTCCCAGTGATCATCATACTAAGCAGTGCATAAAGGCAAGAAAAATAGAGGGTTCTCTTCTTGGCTCCGTGGGTAACAAACCCAACTAGTATCCATGAAGATTCGGGTTCCACCCCTGGCCTCACTCAGTGGGTTAAGGATCTGGCATTGCCATGAGCTGTGGTGCAGGTTGCAGATTCAGCTCTGATCTGCCTTTGCTGTGGCTGTGGTATAGGCCAGCAGCTGCAGCTCCAATTCGACCCCTAGCCTGGGAACTTCCATATGCTGCAGGTGCGGGCCTAAAAATAAATAAATAAATAAATAAAAATCTTCTGAAACTAATGAGTGTGTTTACCACAATCCCAGGATACTTGATCAATATGCAAACAAACAAAACAAAAAGATATAATTCCATGTCTTCCGGTTTTCACCATAGCTATTGAGAAATCTACTCTTTGAGTTAGTCTTGTTCCTGGAAAGGTAATCGATCTTTTTCTCTTGTTCCTTTTCAAGTATTATTTTTTGTCTTCAGCTTTCTATTGTTTAAATATAACACAGAAGTGTGATTTTTTTATTTCTATTCAAACTGCTTGGAATATGTTGGGCTTGGTCCTTGAACTGAAGATTTTTTTGACTGAGCAAATCTATAAAAATTTTCAAACATGATCTCTAAAAATGTATATATATACAAACAAAACAAAAATAATATTTTTAAAGAAGCCTAAATGCTATAACAATTAGAAAATACAGAAATAAACCAGACAATAATTAGAAATGAATCATAAAGACAAATCCTATTTTCAACCCTTAGACTTTTGGTAACATTTCTTCAGTTAGCAAATCTAAGCTACTAGCTTTCCCCATCAAAAGTCAAATTAACATATGTTCTTTAATACAAATTAATTTCTTTCTCAAAGCCTTCTTTTTAAATCTTTTCTTAGCTAATCCAATGACCTCTCAGACAAAAATAATGTTTTGTTTCTCATTTCACATTGAAAAATAACTATTTCTTACAGTTAAGTCAGTTTCCTGATTTCAAGATTATTGTCATTTATTTAATCCTAAATTAGTTCAAAATTAATCTGCAATAAAATGCAAATAAGATGAATTCTAATTAAAAATCAAATTCAAGAAGTTCTCCAAGACTAATTTTTCATTAAAATCTCCAGGCTAGATTTCACACCTCACAATACTATAAAATTGTTTGACACATGACACTGAAGCGAAACCACATTTTAGCGTATTCAAAAAAAGGGGCAGCAGCACACCTACCTAATAGAGCAAATATCCTAACTTTGAAGTATTGAGACTCTAAGTAAAAGTTCAAATTCTTTTAATCCAGAGGTATTTCATCTATGTCCATGTTCTCCTCCTAATATATCCACCTAAGTGAGACCCTCAGTCTTTTACTCTTTAAACAAATGCTGTGTGGGTTTTCATTGTTAGAGGCAAAGTACAGGATCTGAAGAAATAATATGTTTGATTATTTCTACCCTGAAAGAGTTTATGATCTGTTTGATTGTAAACTGAAACCCCCATGTGAAAATTCAATTAACAAGAGTAGGATTAACATTTGAAAAATAGGAAAGGTTGGAGTTCCCATCATGGCGCAGTGGTTAACGAATCCGACTAGGAACCATGAGGTTGCAGGTTCAATCCCTGGCCTCGCTCAGTGGGTTAAGGATCCGGCGTTGTCGTGAGCTGTGGTGTAGGTTGCAGACACGGCTCGGATCCTGCGTTGCTGTGGCTCTGGCGGAGGCTGGTGGCTACAGCTCCAATTCAACCCCTAGCCTGGGAACCTTCATATGCTGAAGAAATGGGAAAAAGACCAAAAACAAAAAAAAAAAAAAAGGGAAAATAGGAAAGGTGGCCCTTAATTACCCAAGAAGGGATAGAGACAACAAACACATTCAGTTCAGAAAAGAAGATCCCCCTGAGCTGCAGTATTGCTGGAGTATTGCTATAGCAGCATCTTTGTGATGCCAAGGCTTGTGCTGCGTACTAGGAACACAAAGAATATGACATATTCCTGCCTTCCAGGAACTTTCAGTCTAGTTCACGGACCGGCAAATGGAATTACACACCAAGATGAGCAGAGCTGAGTCTACAAGTGTATGTGATTTTAAAATACATACACAAAAGAAAGAGGACAAGTTCAAGTGTAAAGAACAGCTTGGTGAAAAGATGTGTTTTGTGTTTTATTTTTTGTTTTTTTCCACCTGCAGCATCTGGAAGTTCCCAGGGTAGGGAATCTGAGTTGCAGCTGCCAGCTTATACCAGAGCCATGGCAATGCCAGATCCCAGCCACATCTTTGACCTGTGCTGCAGCTTGTGGCAACTCAGGATCCTTAATCCACTGAGGGAGGCCAGGGATCAAACCCACATCCTCCCAGAGACAGGTTGGGTTTTTAACCAACTAAGCTACAATGGGAACTCCAGATACGGGTTTTTTTTTTTTTTTTTTTTTTTGAAAATCAATCATAGTACTTCACATATACTACCTTCACCCCCAAAAACAATACTTCAAAGTTGTTATTGTTGTTGTTATTATTATTACTCTCATTTTCTTTCTTTTTTTTTTGGTCTTTTTGTCTTTTCTAGGGCCGCTCCCATGGCATATGGAGGTTCCCAGGCTAGGGGTTGAATTGGAGCTATAGCTACCAGCCTTCACCACAGCCACAGCAACGCAGGATCCGAGCCATGTCTGCGACCTACACCACAGCTCACAGCAACGCCAGATCCTTAACCCACTGAGCAAGGCCAGGGATCGAACCTGCAACCTCATGGTTCCTAGTCGGATTTGCTAACCACTGAGCCACAACGGGAATGCCTTATTCTCACTTTCTAATGAGGAGATGAGTTAAAAGAAGTTAGAGAACTTGCTCCAAATCATGTGACTAATCCTTTACTAAATGGCAGATGCATAACTTGACCCTACTTGGTCACAAAGTCCCCTGTCACAGGTGTAAGTATTAAGGAGGAAGTTCTTTCTCCTTCCTGTTTTATGTGAGCAGCAAGCTTCCCTCTCATCTGGATACAGATCTACCATCACAAAATTCTACACCTCATCTATTACTTCTGAACTAGGGTTTTGGGTGTGTGTGTTGGGGCATACCAAATGACCACAAAATTACCAGTTTCCAACACAAAAGTATGCCGTCCCACCAGGAAAATTTATTAGGAACTTGGTGTCCAGGTTTGTCCTTGGGGCAGGTCACAAGGCCATGCTCTGCCTGGCATGCACCAAAATTCCAGACTCCCAGAAAGCAAGCAGCTGCTCTGCATCAATCACGTTGCTGGGACACACCGTTCAGGCACAGCGCACCCTTCTTACCAAAGCAGATAGATCGGGAATGCTCAAGGTCCCACCGTGCAAGGAGGTCTTTCTAAATATAGCAGTATCAGGCTGCTTTCTTAACTCTTTTCTGCACAGTCATACTTTCTTAAATTTGCTTGTTTCACTCAATAAAATGTTTTTGAGATCTAACAACAACAACAAAAAAACCCAAAACAAACCAAAAAACCCACCCCATTAATTTATTATCTCCCAGTTTGCGTGGGTCAGGAGTCTGGGAACAGCTTACCTGATTTTCTGCCAAGGGTCTCACTGGCTGCAATCGTAGTGTGAGTCAGAGCTGTAGTCTCTGGGGTCCCTTTCAGAGCCCATGAAGTGCCTGGAAGAATCCAGGTCCTCACAACTGCATCACTGAGAGCTCCAGCTCCTTGAGGCCGCCTCCGCATCCCTGCCACATGGCCCTTTCCACACGCAATCCCATCGCGGCTGCATGCTTCTGCAAGGGCAGAGGGAGAGTTATTACTCAGAAAAGGCCCAGGTTCTTTTCTCAGGGATCTCACCTGATTCTGCCTGACAAACTCCACACTGATTGTATCAAAATCGCTGATTTGAGACCTTAATCATATTACACAAAATATTTTCATCTTTGCCATAAAATACAATATAATCCAGGGCATGACATTTGCTGGGGTTTTTTTTTGTTTTCTTTTTTTTTTTTTTTTTTGTCTTTTTAGGGCTGCACGTGGCATATGGAAGTTCCCAGGCTAAGGGTTGAATCAGAGCTGCAGCAACGCCAGATCCAAGCCCCGTCCTCGACCTACACCGCAGTTCACAGTAATGCCGGATCCTTAACCCACTGAGTGAGGCCAGGGATTGAATCTGCATCCTCATAGATACTAGTCAGGTTCCTTACTGCTGAGCCACAATGGGAACTCCTCGTTTCCAGTGTGTTACTGATAAGCAGCAAGTCCTGCATGCAGGACAGGATTATAAAAGGGCACTCGCACCAGAAGACAAGAATTATGCTGGGGGAGGGGTGTCACTTTAAGGTCTGTCTACCACATCTTCCTCCTTCACAACTTTGTGCAGGTTTTCCTTAGATTCAACTTTCCTCTTTAAATAGAGAAAGAAGAGTGGTAAAGGGTAATTGGGGTACAAGACCCCTGTTGTGAACCTCTAGCTAGAATGCAGGTATGAGACAACAAAAAAGGAAGCATTTGAATTGTCCAGTTTGGGGTGTACATCCCCTTGGGAATGACTATAAAATTGGGATGATAATCTCTTCTTTGTGAACCTCTAACCAGAGAGTACCTAAAAGAGAAGGAAGTAGGAAACATTTGGTAAGGGCAGACATCAGGTAATAACTGCGTTTTAATTCCTCAACTTGAGACTCAGGCACTAAACAGACACCAAACATCATTTTATGAAGCACTTATCATTCAACTACTGTAGCATAGTCATTGAACAGCATTTGAAAGACCAGAAGTTAGAGTGCCACTGGACACGATGCCATGTGGACTGCAGAAACAGTAAAGGTACAACCCACTGAACTCCCCACATCTTCTAGGAGAGAGAGCACATTATTAGCCATTCTGTAGATGACTTGTTTTAGTAGGAGCCTGTGGGAAAGAAGTTTGGAGAGGTTGATTGCTTCGGGGGAAAACAAGACATGGTAATGGATACTTGAGTCATATGAAGCTCATACACTTTGCACAATGTTTCAATCTCTAGTTTGACTAATGAGGAGCCCTAGAGAGGATTTTCCAACATTCACAGGCTTCACGCATATTTATTACCACAGTTTAGGGGAAGCCAAACCAACCAATGAGCCACTACTCTCAATCATGGAAGGCCTGTTTCATGGCGATGAACAGACCTCATTCTAAAATGCACAGCTGGGAGTTCCCGTTGTGGCTCAGTGGTTAAAAAATCCGACTAGGAACCATGAGGTTGCGGGTTCGTTCCCTGGCCTTGCTCAGTGGGTTAACGATCCAGCATTGCCGTGACTTGTGGTGTAGGTTGCAGACGCAGTTGGATCCTGCGTTGCTGGAGCTCTGGCATAGGCCAGCGGCTACAGCTTGATTCGACCCCTAGCCTGGGAACCTCCATATGCCGTGGAGTGGCCGTAGAAATGGCAAAAAGACAAAATAAATAAATAAAATGCACAGCTGGAGTGCCTGCTGTGGCTCAGCAATAATGAACCCAACTAGTATCCATGAGGATACGGTTTGATCCTTAGTCTTGCTTAGTGGATTAAGGATCCGGCATTGCTGTGAGCTATGGTGGAGGTCACAGATATGCCTTGGATCCCAGCCAGGTGTAGGTTGGCAACTACCACTCTGATTCGACCCCTAGCCTGGGAACTTCCATATGCTGTAGATGTGATGCTGGAAAAAAAAAAAGAGACCAGAAAAAATTAATAACAAAATGCACGGCAAAGATCCATCCAAGCCCAAGCCTGGCTGCAACCCCAGATCAAACAGAACTGCATCAACAGTGACAATGTGACATGTCTAGTACAGGCTTGACCATCACTGCTTTAGACCTAAGGGGACCGCCTATGATCCATGTCCGTATCATTTCTTTGCTCTGATAGATTTCTACAATCCTGACAGCAGAGTGGCTCATGACCCTCACGTTTAACAATTCAGATGTGTTCACCTCCAAGTACAGGGAGACCTGGCATTCGCGAGGATCAGACATGTTACTTAGGAAGCCAAAGGATTCCAAGTCCTCCACATAGAGAATGCAAGATAGAAAAGTTATCGTAATAACTCTACTTACAGGACTGCAACACACCCATGAACTTCAGTTTCTTTCCTGCCATGTATCTACTGCTGTAATGGCATTCTGTCCCAGAAAGAGAATAATCCCTACATAGCTTTTTTTTTTTTTTTTTTTAAGCCACAAACATTAACCCTTCAGTGTTCAGAGAATATTAGACTTAATTACCCTACAGGCTTTGTTAAATCTAGTTTAAAACCCTAAAATTACATCTTATTTAGGACATGCCTCTTTGTGCCTTCTAGACACACCTAATCCCCTGTCCAGTGGAATCCTCTTACTAAAGAATTATCAGGGTCATAAGCCTTTGAAAGAAATTTTGCCACTGGGAGTCATACGGTTAGGATGGAGTTGCCGGCAAAATGCTGTCTTTATGTATTGCACCATTCCTGAAATCTTCTTATAAATCAGACTTAGAATCATTGGCTTTTATTATTGAACTAAAATGTACAGCTAACCTCCAGGCATAATAGAAAATAACCATCTTTTCCCATCTAAGATCCTCCAACAAATCAACACAAAATTTTAAAATCTGGACACCATGGCTTTTGTTTCATGCCACAATTTTCTCTCATTCCTGAAGCTTGATTATCATAGATTCAAAGCTTGAGATTTTAATTGTGGTAAAAATGCAAATATCCCTAGGAGAGAAAATACGTAATTCTAACAGTTCATTTATATTTGTTTTGTTTTGTAGGAGCAGAGAGAAGTTTCTGAAAGCAAATACAAAAAGAGAACACGAGGGGAGTTCCCATCTTGGTGCAGAGGAAACAAGTCTGACTAGGAACCATGAGGTTGCGGGTTCGATCCCTGGCCTCGCTTGGTAGGTTAAAGATCCGGCGTTGCCGTGAGCTGTGGTGTAGGTTGCAGACATGGCTCGGATCCCACGTTGCTGTGGCTGTGGTGTAGGCTGGCAGCTACAGCTCTGATAAGACCCCTAGCCTGGGAACCTTTATGTGCCGCAGGTGCAGCCCTAAAAAGATAAAAAAGACCAAAAAAAAAAAAAAGAAAGAAAAAGAAGAAGAGAACACAAGGGTAGAGGGTACAGGAGAAGGAAGCAATTTATACTGAAGTTGTCACCTCTTAAGTATATTTAGAGATGGACTTTACAAATCCCTGGAAATTTATATAAATCATACTCATTGATATTTACCTTACGTTAAATATATTGAGTCCTTACTGTCAGAAAGGCACTGTTCAAACACTGAGGATGAATTATAATCTAGTGGGGATTCATATAGTGAATGAATATCTGAAATCAAGTCACTTTGACTTCTCTTCATCTTAAATGTTTACAGAATGTCCCAGAAAAAATCCCAAATGTATATGTGTGTGTGTGTATACGTATATATATATGAATATTAATATATGAGACAGAGATAAATCTGATGAGGTCTTAACTTATGAAGGAACTATAGCCGGAGGTTAATATTCTAGAGTGGTTCCCTGGAACAGTATCCACATCACATCAAACCCACCAATCACGATCATTCACAAATAGCGAATCATTATCTTGCACCCCTGAAACTAATATAAAGTTGTAGGACAATTACTTCTCACTAAAAAAATTTAAATTGACTGAAACAATTAATTAGAACTCATCCCAAATGTTAATCTGAAAGCACTGAAAAGAGATTCACGAAGGAGTACCCTCTAAATCCAAAACACTCCAATGTGATGAGGCACTGAAATCGTTTTGTTCACCTGTAAAAAATCAATTCTAATCTTAAAAAAAAAAATTTTAACCCCAACTTCTACAGCAAACAAGTATTAAGAGCTATAAGGTTAAAAAAAAAATACTCCACATGGAGAAGATTTATAATGTATAAAATATTAAAAATAATCTATGTTTTTCATTAGCATGGCTTAATCACTTTAAAAGGAATATCTTCAGAGGTAAGACAGCACAAAGAAAAATGGAAGCCAGAAATCTATGCAGAACACTGAAGCAGGACTTATCCCTGGGGTTGAGTACAGAGGGCAGGAGAAAAAGCCTCGAGTCTAATAAGAGGGTAGAAGACCAAGGTAAACACCTCCAGGTAAACGACAGATCCCTGAAGGCAATACCTCCACAAGGTCTACTGGCCAAACAAGGACCCACAGAAGAAGAGGGAAACATATGTGCCCACCCAGACCTTCACTCCTGAAGGAAGCTGGAAAAAGAGGAAGTTCAGCCTAGCCTGCAGGTCCCATTTCTGGGTAAGAAGTAGGCACACGATTCCCTGTCTCTCCCACTGAGTACAGCAGAATGTGTGGACTTGGAGAAGTAAATAATAGCAGACGGATCGGAAAAGAAGACCCAAATCTGAAATACCACCAACCGATGGTGAATTCCTCCTTTTTATCCCCAAGCTGTCACCCAACCTGGGCCAAAGGCAGCCCAAAACATGAAAGTGCAGGTACCCGGGAGCTACAGAAAGAGTTCCAGAAACCCTCAAGTTCTGTCTCAAAGAAAGGGAAAGGACACTTTTGTAAAAGATTACAAAATATGTGGACAGGACCAGATTAAGCACTTGTTACAGTATTAATTGCAGCAGCAGCAGAAATTTATCAAGAGAAAATAAACTTGGTTAGAACTGCTAGCCTTTCAGTGGAAACAGTTATTCAAAAGTGAAGACATTGGGGAAAAAAATCAAAGTCAATTTCTTAAAAGAGGAAATGATTTTGAGTGCTTCTCCTTAGCTCTTGACAAACTAAGAGATGTTACCAATACTACTCAGCTGGTGAAGGTGTCTATGCTGAGTCTGAAGAGACTGAAAAATCAACCTCTGTGAATAAACTGAGTGGAACAACTGCAGATGAGAATATTTTAAAAGCAGTCGAGAAAATACTAATTTGGGACAAACTGAAATGGAATCTGCTAAGATGTGCTGCAACTGCTCATAGTGAAAATAGGTTTGGAACAGAAGAGTGTTGAGCTGGACAAATTTACACAAGTTTTATTACAATTTTTAAAAATTCAGTGCAAGTATAAAATTTTTCCAAATGAGAGCTACCCCCAACCTTTTTTTTTTTTTTTTTTTTGGTCTTTTTGCCATTTCTTGGGCAGCTCCCTTGGCATATGGAAGTTCCCAGGCTAGGGGTTGAATTGGAGCTGTAGCCACCGGCCTACACCAGAGCCACAGCAATGCAGGACGAGCCGCGTCTGCAACCTACACCACAGCTCATAGCAATGCCAGATCCTTAACCCATTGAGCAAGGCCAGGGATCGAACCTGCAACCTCATGGTTCCTAGCTGGATTCATTAACCACTGAGCCACGACGGGAACTCCCTGCCCTCAACCATTTTTAATGAACACTGAATGGAGTTGAATTTTAGCTTTTGTTATAGATTTGGTCATTTTTCTTCACGAATTCAACCCCTAAAATTACAAGGCAAACAAGAATCACATGCAAAACATTTACTATGACAAAGTCATTACAATGACAACTAAGACTTTTGGAATCACATGTACTGTCAAGCTGCTTCATACACTTCCCGTGCTGTCAAAACTTAAAATAAAAACTGAGATCTCCATTCTTATACAAAGTTGCAGTTGGTATATCTTAGGAGATCAAATTATAGTTCCAATAGTGTTTTGGAAACATCAATGCAAATACAAAGGAAATATCCATATTTCAAAACACGTTTTACTCTGCAATGAAAGAGCTTCCACTTAGAATTAATTTAGAAATGATTAATCTGCCATGAAATTGCATGTTAAAAGGCAAATATCAAGAATCTAATAGAAACATATAAATACCTTGAAGCAATGAATATGCTTAATTAAAATCATAGGCTCATGTATTTATATCAGTTTGGCAGTAACTTTTTGCATGAAAAGACACTGTCAAAGATGAAATATATAAAATCTTACTACACTTCAGAATTAAAAGATAAACATTTGCAATCAATTTTGATGAAGAGGACCATTAACTGTGAACACAAGTCAAGCAAAATATTACCCCACTAATAATATCCCACTCTTCTTATTACTAAGTCTCTATTACCAAAAAAAAATTATACCCAATGACAATTATTACTATATTTTTAACTTCACTAAAACATTATGGAAATTTGTTTTTAAAAAGTGAAAGTTTTCTGAGTATTCTCTTTCTAAATATTTGGGTTCCTTCCTCTACATCGTATACAGTAATTTCCGGCACCTCAAACTTCATTCACTATAGGCTTCCCTTTAGTTTTAGCTAACAAACCAAGCTTCTCTCAGCTGCTCACATTTAAGAGTCTCAGATTAATAAATCCAGCCTGATTTAAAATTGTATTTCCCCTCCCTGGTTTAGCACTCTCCACATCTATTAAAAAGTCTCCAGGAGTTCCCGTCGTGGCGCAGTGGTTAACGAATCCAACTAGGAACCATGAGGTTGTGGGTTCGGTCCCTGCCTTTGCTCAGTGCGTTGACGATCCGGTGTTGCCATGAGCTGTGGTGTAGGTTGCAGACGCGGCTCGGATCCCGCGTTGCTGTGGCTCTGGCATAGGCCGGTGGCTACAGCTCCGATTGGACCCCTAGCCTGGGAACCTCCATATGCCGCGGGAGCGGCCCAAAGAAATAGCAAAAAGACAAAAAAAAAAAAAAAACCTCCAGATTTTAAAAGACTTACAGATCTTTTCGTGTGTAAACTTTCCTCTAGGGTTTGAATTTACGATAGACCTTGTTCACTGCAGGGCATTATTGGAGGAGGTCCTCTCAAAGGACCTGACTGCCCATTGACCCTCAAGCTGGACCCAGGAAACTGGAGGCTTCTCACTACCTCCCCATCCTTGAAATGTACACTGTGCCCACTGTTTCCATAGCTGCAGCCGTTTTTCAAGGATGCAGCTGAAACAGGAGGGACAGGAGACAGGGCACAACCCTTAAAAGAATGACATAGTCCTTGAGGATATGACAAAACCTGGTTAGAACCAACTGGGTCCAAGATGGCAGACGATGCAACTTTCAGTGGACTTGAGCTTCGTCACAGCTCACTGTGACACATAAGCTGAACAACATGCCCACAGGCACGAGGATGGTTCGAGGCCAACCCTAAAAGGTCAAAAAGTGGGCAGTGGCCCAATTCCTGAAAACCCCTGCCCCTTCTGGGGTATAGTTGGAATAAGCCTCCCACTCATTAGCCTATGAAACTGCCCAGCTCGTAAAAACACCCCCCCCCCCCCATGTTTCGGGGCCTCTCTTCTCTCGCCTTCTAAGACAGCCTGCACTCTGTGGAGTATCTTTCTCGCAGGGATGTTCTATGAGATGGCCCACACGTCGTCTCTCTCTCCCTGAATCTACTTCTTACCTATCACCTTCCCAGCCTTTAGAGAGCAAAGTATTGTTGAGACCATATGGACAATGGATGTACATGATTGAACCCAGTTAAGACTTCCCTTTAAACTTTTAAGATGCTGGTGGGTGGATAGGATGTCCCTGCAACACAAGACAAGCCTCAGAGATGAGCTCCCTTGCTTATTAAACCTGCCACCTGCCGCCACTCTAGAGTGATCTGCCTCTTTCTTTGGGCTCTCCTTGCCTGCTGGGCATGAGGGGCCAGTTTGAGAACCAAACAGCATTGTGACTCTAGTTACATGAGAAGGCAATGAGGGGTTGGCAGGGATTGAAAATGAGAAATGGCATCTTCCTGCCAGACAACAAGCTGCTGTGTGTTTAATAAAAGGTGTTCAGGCAGCACAGAAACAGGCTCTCAGACAGATGAAAATGAGCAACTTCTACTGATTTGAAAAGTCCTGTTGAATTTTGGAGTCTGAGGCAATCAGATGTTTCTGAATCCTCCAAAATACCCCATTCCATATCTCAAGACCACACCCTCCCAGGAAATCCGAACTTCTACAAAAGATATGAGGAGATTGTAAAACAAATCTAGGTTTAAATTTAAGAAATTTTTTAAAACTTAAAAATCAGATCCTGGGGAGTTCCCGTCGTGGCACAGTGGTTAACGAATCCGACTAGGAACCATGAGGTTGCGGGTTCGGTCCCTGCCCTTGCTCAGTGGGTTAACGATCCGGCGTTGCCGTGAGCTGTGGTGTAGGTCACAGAAGCAGCTCAGATCCCGAGTTGCTCTGACTGTGGTGTAGGCCTGCAGCTATAGCTCTGACTCGACCACTAGCCTGTGAACTTTCATATGCCACAAGTGTGGCCCCTAAAAAGACAAAAACAAAACAAAACAAAGCAAAACAAATCAGATCATGCACCTGAGAAATACTTACCTAAACCCTGTAAACTATAACACATATGAGAATTTTTTTTTAGTGTCATTATAGAAAATCTGATTCTTAATACCACCCTGAGTGTAGAATTGAAAACCCTGATTCCATCATTTTCTCTCTAGCAGAGTTTACAGACACTCTCTCACTCCCTGATCCTTGCATAATTTATGCTCAGCATAATATGCCATGGCAACCGCCACTTGGTCTATTTGAACGATCGATGCCATGGATTAATATGTCATTTTCTAACGATAATCTGCTCCTCACTGCCTTCAAATCCAACATGGTCAAATAATAAATTCCTAATCATCACTGTTGCTTGTAAGGGCCTCTGGTCCTGTTTTGGTTTACTCTAACAGAAAACACTCTAGGTTAGCAAGAAGGCTAACACAGAGAACTGGGTGTTTGCAAAATAGCTGTGAGGATTAGAAGAGTTTTCTGGGGTACACTTTCAAAAATTACTTCCAGAAAAAATCCTGCAAAACCAGCCAGTGGGTGTCCTTCTACTCTGGCCATAATCAGGCAGCCTCTGTTCCTGCTTCTCTAGCTTCAAGATCATACAGTCTCAGGGTTCCCGTTGTGGCTCAGGGGAAGCGATTCTGACTAGCATCCATGAGGACACAGGTTCTATCCCTGACCTTGCTCAGTGGGTTAAGGGTCTGGCATTGCTTTGAGCTGTGGTGTAGATCGCAAACACGGCTCAGATCCCATGTTGCTGTGGCTGTGGTGTAGGCCGGGGGCTGAGCTCCGATTCGACCCCTAGCCTGGGAACCTCCATGTGCCACAGGTGCTGCCCCAGAAAAACAAAAGAAACAAAGTCTTGCTACAATTGAAGACCGAGATGCTAACCCCATAATCATTTATTCAGAGACTATTTACATGGTGTCTACTAGGGAGAGACTGTTCTGAGGGGGTCCCTGGGTAAAGAGAAGGCAGAAGGAGATATGAAAAGATAATGTGGTAGGAACCCAAAAGGAATAGGGGGTATTAATTTAGGAAATAAAAGCATGAGAGAGGCACTGAACCCAAACTTTATAAAATGTCCAGTTTGGGGAGGAAAAAAATTCTTATTCTGACCGCCTGGTTTGCATGGCAGAAAACTGAGTGATAAACCATTAAGTGGGACTATTTATATCTTTGAAGTGCATAAGTGATATCATCACATCAATTTATTTCATAACAGTATTTTTTATAGCTATTGTCAGCAAAACTCTAAGATTAGACAAAATGGCAAAGAGAAAAAAAACGAATAGTGGAGATTTTTCATTTTATTTCTTCATGGACACTTACCCAAGCTCTCTCTCTCTCTCTCTTTTTTTTTGTTTTGTTTTGTTTTGTTTTAACTGAGTAGACAATGAATGTATAAACAAATACTGCATTTAAACGCTGGCACTCTAAAACCAAATATAAATATAACTATTTAATTCTGGTAAAAACCACAATAAGCATGGCAGTCAGGAAATAATTTTTAAAACTATGTTTTCCTATAAAGGGCAAGTAATTGAGATTAACTGGGATGCTATAGCTGAAGAGGGGTTCTGCCACCACCAGGTCCTGTGACAAGAATTGGAGGATAAGTGGTTTATTTGTGAGGTGATCTTAGGACGCTACAGTGCAGGTGAGGGAAAGTGAAGCCAGGAAGGGAAGACAGACAATGAAGAATGAGCCAGCGAACCTGGTACTTCTCCAGGCGCTGGGCTTCCATTCCCTTAGAGACCTCTGGAAGGAGCAATGACCTCACTTCAGAATGATCCCGCCCAAGGAGGCCCAAGGTATTTCTCCTCCAACTCCCATCATGATTGGTGAAGGCTGCTTCTAGGGCATCGCTGCCCAGAACTTGTAGCCTGAGCATACCAAGCACACAACACAATGCTCCTGCTCCAAACAGTCACAGGTGCTTACAGAAGGCGGCCAGGAACTTGTTAGCCTCTGTTACTGTTCCAGCATCTCTGTGTGTATCTGTGTTAATTTCTCAAGAGCTATTTCAGTGACTTATTTTCTTTGGACCATGAACACTGTACCTCCAAGCAAAAAAGTCTTCAATGGCAAGTTACTTTGATGTCCTCTTTCAAGACCTCCTGGATCCACAAATGAACTCAATGGCTGTGGAGAGAGACAGGAAGTAAGCAGTTAATTTTATTTAATCCTCTGTGTTAATTCTGCATGCCCTAGGGAATGTGATTGTCTAAGTTATCCCTCTGGCAAATGTTTTCTATATCACATACAATATGACATCCCAAAGTATCTGTCTTTCCTCTCAGTTAAATATCTGGCTATTCAGTACCAAGAAATGAAGGTGAGAAAATAAAAGAGAGAGAGAGATGAAAGAAATGACTATAAGGGAGAGAAAAAAGAAGAAGCTATGTGAATTTAGGTTTCTTATTAAACACAAAGTAAATAAGTTTACCTAAGGTGTCTTTTTTTCTTCTGCCTTTATCTCCTGCTACATTTTCTTACATCTACTATTGCTCCGTACTTTTAAATACCAATTTACTTAATAACAACAATTCTAATGCCTTTTTTTTTTTTTTTGGTCTTTTTGCTATTTCTTTGGGCCGCTTCTACGGCATATGGGGGTTCCCAGGCTAGGGGTCGAATCGGAGCTGTAGCCGCCAGCCTACGCCAGAGCCACAGCAGTGCGGGATCCGAGCCACGTCTGCAAACTACACCACAGCTCATGGCAACGCCGGATCGTCAACGCACTGAGCAAGGGCAGGGACCGAACCCACAACCTCATGGTTCCTAGTCGGATTCGTTAACCACTGCGCCACGACGGGAACTCCTCTAATGCCTTTCTTTAAGAAAAACCATCAACATTGTAATCTTCGAGGACTAAAATGTCCCTCAGGACCCATCTGAAAATTTTCCACTTAATTAATAATGACAAGCCAACTTTAAAACTATATTATCTTAGTGGCAACCACAGTCCTGCCCCTAGATTTTGTTCCTTCGGTAAATAAGAAAGCAACAACGCTCTCATCTTTAAATCTGAAAATGCCCTGAGCTTCTGTTTGACTTTTTTTTTTTAATATTTTCATCTCTGACAGGTGGAGTTGATGATGGCAGTAAACAAATATTGAACGTCTTTTCAAGTGTCTCTTTCCCAGAGGACTCTTTTTAATGAAATTTAGCAATCTGGGAAGTTTGTCCTTTATAGTTTTCTTTCTTCCCAGAGCATGCCAGTAAAATTCAGCAAGGAATTTAGTCGTTTAAAAAAAGCAAGTCACTCTGTTGCTAATGAAGCCAGAGATCTCACTTTGGTGATTGAACCACAGGAAAATTAAAATTGCCCTTAATGACCAGAGGATTATCAGGGGTAAGAAAAAAATACATTTCATCCATTTTTTTAAAAAAAAAAAAGACCTATATTCATACGGGGTAAAGATGATTTCTCTGGTCCAAGGAACATTTTCATTTATAGGGCATCGATCAAAAGGTGAGTTTTCAAAGTTAGTTAATCAGGAATCATGCTTCATACAATAATGTCCTTAGGAGTGAAATGTTATTACACATTCGGCAGTACTGCTCAGGGGGTAATTTGGCAACCTCTTCACTGAAAATGGCTCCTCTCATAAAAATGAGTACCCAGAGAGAGTTTTATGCATATGTGAATTTCATTTCATATGCAAAGAATTACTCTAGAGAAATATATCACAAACTTTTTAGAGTTTGAGTAGACAGTGGTGTAAGTCAACAAAATCTAGCAATGGCAGGCACAGTTTGGGGAACAAAGGTAAAATACAGTGGAAATCTACCTTATTAGCCTCCCTACTATCCATTCTCCCCATCATCCTTACTCATAGACTTGGTCCCTGCAGGCAACATGCCAAATGAAATTAGCAACATTTTCCAGCCTCCTTGCAGCAATGGTGGCTATGTGACACACTTCTGGACAATGAGATATAAGCCATATTCAGCTAGGGGTTTCTAAAAATGCTTTGTATTACTGAGATAAGTCCATCTCCTCCTCTTTCTGGTTCCCTCCTTTTTTTATGCATGGCATGTGGTCTGGAACTACAGCAGCCATTATTAAACCAAACGCATGAGAGCCACAGACCCCAGAGGGTGGAGCATAAAGCTATAGGAAGACTGAGACATGGGTGGTCTCAAAGTGGTCCAGGGCTGAGGAAGCAGCCCTGGACCACTAGCCTCAATAATTCTTAGAGGATGCAAAAAATAAATTATATTTTGGCTAAGCCACTATAGTCAGGTTTCTGTTACATCATGCCAAATGTATTCCCTCCTTGATAACCATCCTTAGCGTAACTACCCAAACGATTCTAACAAACTCCTTGAATGAGGACAGCTATTTATATAAGCATTGAATCACGGGTCTTAGGTCACCGTGGTGGAAGAAAATTTTACATGTGAGAAAATCATGAGCTTCCGAAATGGCATTCTTCTCTGGTGGTGTGTGTGCGTGCGTGTGTGTGTGTGCGTGCGCGCGCATGCGTGCAGAATGTTAGCGAATCCCTTATGCAAGACCTACAGTAGGAGAAGGTAATGTAAACTGAGAACACCCAGCAGTAGATGCCTAAGGTCTAGAAGTGCTAAAGAAAATGAGACATCTGAGGAAGCATCTTAAATGGTCATGGGTGACATGCCTTTCATCTTCTTTCAGGAAATGCTTCTACAGTTAATTATGTTCCTCTTTTTCCATATACTTGAGACAACCATCTGGATCTCAGAAGCTCCGAGTCTGTCCTAACATTGAGACGACCAGTGCTTCTCAGACGTCCTTGTCATGCTGGACACAGGTAAGGACAGTTACAGGGGAAGTAGCTCAACCTTCCAAAGCGTCAGATGGACCTGTTACGAGCTCTATTTCTCAACCAGATGGGAATCAACAAGTCTCACTGCATTTGCAACAACCTCCATAAGCCTTTAAAAAAATAAATAAATAAATAAAAAACTCCCTAGTTTATTTTGCCAACTCTGCAAAACAGATGCTTACAAATAGTATGTCTGGTGAACTGGCTGTGTTTATGCCCCAGGCTGCACGACCCCAGGCTCCCTCAGGGAAAAATACCCATGCCCACCCTGAGGACAAACATATAGTTCCCTTTTTAGAGTTTTCCAAAATAGTTCCCATCACCTCAGGGATGCTTATATGTGTAACCCAGAGAACACTTCTGGGCCAGCAACTTTGTAGCATATGGTAACTTCCTTCCAAGAGAGCTCTGTGCTTTTTCTTGGAGAATCTGAGAAGCCATCCCTGTGACAGGATCTGCTGTTTGCAATTCCTGAGCTCTTTCTGAATCCATTTCACCCCTCTTCTTTCCTTCCCTCGTGCGTGGATAAGATGACATGCAAAAGAACACACAGGTGTTAGGATGTTCTAGTGTAGTCTCCTCAGCCTCCACAGCAGAATGTGCTGCATATGCCAAGCATTCTGTTGAGTTATGGTGACTTTTATGGTGATTTTGCTCTGTTTTCTCCATAAGCGAGCCCTCTGGTATGGGTGAATTTGGGGCCTGTATCATTTAGGAGTCTTTGAAGTGCAAATGAATGAACGAATGAATGAATAATACAAGCAAGAAGCGTGGTTCTTTTGCTCCTGTCTGACATCTGACTTCAGGCACTAGCTTGATCTAGAACTTGAAAGACATCTCCAGAATTACCCACTTTGTTCTCTTTTCTCAGATCTGGCTCCATCCTGGAGGATACTCTAAGAGCCCCCCAAACACCTCCAAGCTCTTTCTTGTGCCTGCAACATTTCTAAGTTTGTACTCTCAACACCACAAGAATCTCATTCTCATAATTTCAAATAAAATTCCCATTATTTATTCCAATTCAACTCTTTCAATCACTCTGTCATCCATAATCAGTGTGACTAAGAGGGTTATCCTGAATTGTTTAAGCCAATCAGAATCCACTCCTTTTTTTTTATTGGTCAGTTTCAATTTATTTTTTATTACTCAATGAATTTATTACATTTATAGTTGTACAATGATCATCACAATCCAGTTTTATAGGATTTCCGCCCCACAACCATAGTGCATCTCCCCCCCCCCCCCCCCCGCAAACTGTCTCCTTTGGAAACCATAAGTTTTTCAAAGTCTGTGAGTCAGTATTTGTTCTGCAAAGAAGTTCATTGTGTCCTTTTTTCAGATTCCACATGTCAGTGAAAGCATTGGATGTTGGTGTCTCATTGTCTGACTGAAGAATCCACTCTTGAAGCTGCAAGTGTGAGGACCAGGGCTGCAGGGAGAGTGCTGTTCTCCAAGAGAAACCTTGAATATTATCACCATGAAATATGTGAAACAATAAGTGGTGGACAACAGAGTGTCTATGCAGAATTCCAACTATTTTTAGCATAATCGTCTGTGTCAACCTCCTCAGCCCATCAGCTAGTGGAGTCCCAGTTTCTGCCTGGCCACCATACTCTCTGCATTTCTAATTCAGAAACTTTCTTCCTTTCTTTCTCTCTTTCTTTTCTTCTTTCTTTTTTTGGCTGTGCCCTCGACATGCAGAAGTTCTCAGGCCAGGGATCGAACCTGAGCCATAGCAAGACTAAGCCAGATCCTTAACCCATGGAGCTACCAGGGAACTCCCAATAATTCAAATAGTTAGACGTGAACCTTGTCCCAGTTATAGTCATTCCTGATACCTATAGCTGTGTGATTGAGTCTGACATCAGCTAAATTCCCCTGTCCCTGATACCAGCACTGTTCTAAGCTATCTCCTTTAAAGGCTTCTGTGAAAGGTTGTATCTAGTGGTGATGAGACATCTTTCCAGATTGTAACCAGTAATTAAATGAGGTTCAGAAACTATTCTCGCATTCTCTAGACATCCCTGCTTCATGGATTAAACTAACACTGTCTAGGAGACAGGACAGTGTGCCCAGAGCATTTAAATAGTGACCGACAGTCAGTTTTTCATTCTCATTCCTGACACCATTAAATCCCTTGCCCAAAGGAATGAACTGGCCGAAGCAAGGGGCTGTTTTCCTCTGAATATTTCATCAATGGCTTCTCAAAATTCTAGATCCAATCTAAGGAATGCAAGGGAGCTGTGCCTGATACCTAAACTCGTGATTTGCTAACTGCAGCCTGTTCACGTTTCATCTATGCTCACTGGCTTCAGATCATAAAGGGGATCTCACCCAGAACTAAATGAGCATGATGTTGACCTTAAAGTCACAAGTGTCTACAGGGAACATATGCATCCGAATCCCACGTTAAAGGAGCCATGTGTTTCCTACTCACTTTATCCAAGAGCATATCACACACCTTAGCTCTGCTCAGAGAAATCTCACGTCCAACCAGCGCTGGCGATCTTGCCCAAATACAAGGAAGACAAAACAGTAGAGTAGAAAAAAAAAAAAAAAGCAGATTTTGGCATCAGACAGACTCTTGGCTTCCAGATACTAATACGTCTGCCTTTCACATGCTGGAGTGAGACAGGTTTTCAACTTCTCTCAAATCAGTTTCCTCAACTACAACATGGTGCTGATCACTGCAACACAACTATTACAGGGACTGTGAACATTAAATGAGGCAATAAAGGGACCTGGCCAGATGCTCAAAGGATGCTGGTTCCCTGGAAGTCCCCTCAGTGGGTACTTGCTGTCTTCAAAGTCAGCAGTGATAAGGCTTGTTGAAACCCTTGGTATGGGGTGATGAAAGTGATAATTTACTTCTGTAGCATTCCTCCCCAAACATCTAACCCCAGTTTAATCGTGAGAAACACATCAGACAAATCACAACTGAGGGACATTCTTCAAATAACAGAACAGTAGTTCTCAAAAGTGCCAAGTTCGTCCAAAACAAGGAGAGTCTGAGAAATGGTTGCAGTCAAGAGGAACCTGAGACAGGACCATGAATGTGATGTGAGGTCCTGGATAGGACTCCAGAAAAGAAAAAAAAAAAAAAGCAACCATAAAAACTAAGGAAATATGAAGAAAATGTAGATTTTAGTTAATAAGTCTTTATCAATATTGGTTGATTAACTGTAACAAATGTACCACAGTAATGTGAGGGATTAGTAACAGAGGAAATATGGAAACTCGGTTCTATCATTTCAATTTTTCTATAAATCCAAGACTGTTATACAAACTCCATGTAAAAGATATATTTAAATAAAACACCTGCAATTTTGAAACAGGGGTGTTAAGCAAGTCCTCTGAAGTCATCTTCTTGGTATGTTTCTTCCTTCTTTTCTCTTTCTTCCCTCGAGTTTAATCGCTGGGACCATTGCACTTAGAAATCAAAGAACTAGGATGAGAGATTCCTGAGCTCCATAGAGAAGGATCCATGAAGGAAGGGCCTGCCAAGTTCATGCTCAAGAAGAAGTCGGGTATCAACAGGGAGGATAAATTCCCAGCAAGGCTCCAAGCAGCTACCCTGCCATGTGCTGGGCATGGTCCTAGGTACTTGACATGTATCTTTTGTTCTCAAGGCCGCCATACTGCTGTAATACTCATCTCAGTTTGTAGATGGGCCTTAGCTGATCATGACGCCACAATGGGCAGGAACCAGACTTGAGCTCCACACTCAGAATCCCCGTCTTAAACACTGCACCTACAGCCTCCCAAGGCCAAGGTAAAATAATCAACTGGTGGAAGTTCCCACTGTGGCCCAGTGGTAATGAGCCCAACCGGTACCCGTGGAGACACAGGTTCGATCCCTGGCCTCGCTCAGTGGGTTAAGGATCCAGCATTGCTATGAGCTGTGGTGTAGGTCACAGACAAGGCTCGGATCCCGCATTGCTGTGGCTGTGGTATAGGCCAGCAGCTGCAGCTCCAATGACCACCCCCCAGCCTGGAACCTTCCACATGCTGCAGGTGTGGCCCTAAAAAGCAAAAAACAAACAAACAAAAACTATCAACTGGCTTTTATTGGCACCCCACTTCCACTCTGTATACCTCCCTATTTCTAGATGACCAACATCTGATGCCCACTAAGCTATCTGGCGATGCCGCTTTTCTCCAGAAAGAAAAGTGAGAGCAAGGGAGTGAGGAAAATGGGAAGAAAGAAAGAAAGAGAGCAGATGGATAAAACGGATAATTAAGGAGAACCTACTGCACAGCACAGGAAAATCTACTCCATAGTTTGTAAAAACCTGCATGGGAAAAAAGAATGGATATATTTAGGGAGTTCCCTTCGTCACTCAGTGGTTAATGAACCCAACTAGGATCCATAAGGACGTGGGTTTGATCCCTGGCCTCACTCAGTGGATTGAGGATCTGGCATTGCCATGAACTGTGGTGGAGGTTACAGATGCAGCTCGGATCCTGAGTTGCTGTGTCTGTGGTGTAGGCCGGCAGCTGCAGCTCTGATTCCACCCCTAGCCTGGGAACTTCCATATGTCGCAGGTGCCGCCCTAAAAAAAGTAAAAAAAAAAAAAAAAAAAGAATGGATTTATTTACATGTATGATTGATTCACTTTCCTGTACACCTGAAATTAATACAATGTTGCAAATAAACTATCCTCCAAAAGAATTAAATTAAAAAAGAAAAGAGCTGAGATTCGTTGAGTGCCTTCTTTAAACCAAGACACTCAGTAGGTACTTGACCCTCTCATTAATTAAGCTCTCCTGATATCCTCATAGGGACATAATTTCCATTTTTAGGCTCATAACCCAGTGCTTTTACCTCGGTGTCAGCAACAGAAAAGTTCTTCCTTTTCATTGATTTCCAGGACATTCGATTCTGTTGTGCTCACCCCCTTGGTACTTTCTTTTTTTTTCCTTTTCTTTTATTTTTTTTTTTCATCTTTTTGCCTTTTCTAGGACCACTTCTGTGGCATATGGAAGTTCCCAGGCTAGGGGTCCAATCAGAGCTGTAGCTCCCCAGCCTACGCCAGAGACACAGTAACACAGGATCTGAGCCATGTCTGTGACCTACACCACAGCTCATGGCAGCACCGGATCCTTAACCCACTGAGCAAGGCCAGGGACCGAACCTGCAACCTCATGGTTCCTAGTTGGATTCGTTAACCACTGCGCCACAAGGGGAACTGCCCCCCTTGGTAATTTCTCTATGCCACGTGCTTCGTCTTCCTCTGTCCCCCCAGTGTGCTACCCTCCACTGGCCAGCTTTCCAGTTTCAAGGATCCATCGCGCCAAGGGAGTTTTGCTTGTCTCTTTTTGTTCCCCCCTCTGCTCTGAGCTTTAGCAAATCCTCTTCCCTCTGCTCGCCTTCCGGTCTTTGTCTAGCTAACTCCTCCTCAGTAGGAGATCTTCACTTTCATGTCACTTTGACAGAGGGGCCTTTCCCAACATCCCAGATTAACGAGGCCACAATGTCACCCCTCTTTGCATCAGTCTGTTTTTTCTGGCTGGAATTAACACTTGCCATGCAACTATGAACACAGTGAAGGGCTTGTGTCTTTAATTTCTGTCCCTTGGCTGAGCTTTGAGTGCCATGAAGAAAGAGACCATGCCTATTTTTTTCACATGTGCCTAACATTGTGCCTGGCACATAGTACAGCTCAACACACACTTCCTGTATAAGGTATTCAAATTAATGCATGGATATAATAAAGGCAATTTTCTTCTTTCTGAAATCTACCTTTACTTTTTGTTCAAGGTATATGTCACTGTGTGTGTTATAGTAAAGTTATTCACATGTGCAATTTTATTTAACTAGACTTTAAGCTCTGAATAGGAAAATTTCTGCAATGTTTCTATGTATCCTCACTCTCTCTCTGTCACTCACACACACACACACACACACAAGAAAATCCTATGAAGGGCGCTCCCCTTATGGTGCAGCAGAAATGAATCTGACTAGGAACCATGAGGTTGCAGGTTCCATCCCTGGCCTTGCTCAGTGGGTTAAGGATCCGGCGTTGCTGTGAGCTGTGGTATATAGGTCGAAGACATGGCCTGAATCCCGAGTTGCTGTGGCTGTGGTGTAGGTTGGCAGCTGTAGCACCGATTGGACTCCTAGCCTGGGAACCTCCATATGCTATGAGTGTGGCCCTAAAAAAAAGAGAAAGAAAGAAAAAAAAGAAAATCCTATGTAGTAGAAGCCAAAAAAAAATAGTGTCTTAAATAAAAGTGTCTCCAGTTAAGTGGACAAAAACTAACTACAGTTTCACACATTTCCTTTTCTAGGAATATCTGAACTTAAAAGAGCATCCCTGAGCAGTTATATGCTTGATAAGCCAATGGGGTTTCACAGAGTTGGGAGACCATTTTTCATATTTCTCTTTTTTTTAAGCCCATTTAATAAATAAGCTCCTCCTATTGGCCTAAGCTTGAACCTGGCTTTGTTTGCAAAAAAACAAAAAACAAAACAAAACTGAAAATGACCTTAGAAGGTTGTTCCCCCCAACCCCAAAAATCTCCCACTTTCCTGTTCTTCCCTTCAGAGCGTGATGGTGCTCAAACCCCAGCACCTGCCTTCAGAGGGCCACTTGGTCAACATCTTTCCACCTTCACTAGCAGCTTCCTGGTCCAGTTCAGGACCCCCCCACCCCCCCGGCCCCAGAATCCTCATCTAAGGCCACTCTGGCAAGATTCAGAAGCACTTCCTCTGTCAAGGAAACACATTTCGGATCGCTTTAAATTTCCAAGAAAAAAAAATAGAGGGTTTGATTTCAAAGGTTAGCGTATAATTACCCTGCATCCCTCTGGAATCACAGAACCAGCCGAGCCCGCCCACATGTAAGTACCATCATCCTGTCACCAAAAGATGCATGCGTCTGATGACTAGGGATGCCTTGCCCTCAGCACAGGAGAAACTGAAGGGCAGCGGAAGCAAGCTCAGCCCTGGGGCTGGGCTTCTGTGACCTAAACAGAGATGCCCAGCTCTCTCCAGAGGCCCCGAGGAGGCTTCACAGTGTTAAATCAAGGGAATACAGAAAGAGATTTTAGCATGTAAGGGAATTTAAAATGCAAACGCAAGGAACCAGTATTTTACTATGTTGGGAGGAGTTAGTTAATAAATATTAAATCTAGAAGAAATCTATAAACAAATAAGATTTAATCCTCATACCATATACAAATATAATTTTTAAATTGTTTTATATTGTAAATGGACAAAAATACGGAAATAAAACTTCTGGGGAGTTCCCATTGTGGCTCAGCAGGTTAAGAACACGACCAGTAGCCATGGGGATGTGGGTTTGGTCCCTGGCACAGTTCAGCGGGTTAAGGATCCAGCGTTGCTGTGAGCTGTAGCAAAGATTGGAGATGTGCCTTGGATCTGGCGTGGCTGTGGCTGTGGTGTAGGCCAGCAGCTGCAACTCTGATTTGACCCCTAGCCTGAGAACTTCCAAACGCTGTGGGTGCGGCCTGAAAAAGAAAAAAAAAAATTTCTGGGAGTTTAAAGAAAAAAAAAAATCATGGACCTGATGGTAAAAAATCACGTTCCCTGGTAGCTCAGTGGGTTAAGGATCTGGCATTGTCATTGCTGGGGCTCTGGTTACAGCATGGGTTCGACCCCTGGCCAGGGAATTTCTGAAGGCCACCGGTATGCCCTTTCCCCCCTCCAAAAAAAAAAAACAAAAAAAAAACCCAAAGCACTTATGGTAAGGCATTCACAAGCAAGCATGGAGTACCCGATGGGCAACTCCTCCCTGTGCTCAAGGAGCTCAGGTTTCTACCTCCCTCTGACTCACCTTCCAAATCTCACACTGGGCTGGGGGAGAGGCTGGCTTCCCCAGTCCACATGGGAACATGTGTTGAGAGTGGAAGGTTGGTGTCAAGAAGAAGAATGATTACAGAAGCCTGGGAACCCAGTGGGGAGAAGAAGGGACTCCTGACTTTCACTATTTCTACCCAGCAGCAGGCAAGGGCTTTGAGAAGAAAAGGAATGAGAGAAGATCCTTAGCACTGCAAATATGTGCATGCCACCAAAAAGTCACCCTCAGCGATGACACTGGCATCCTGTAAACTTAGGTAGGAAACCTCTCCCCATGCCTACATCGGTAGCCTAGAAGCACCAAAAAGGCTGCACATCAAAGGGAAAATGCAGGAGTTCCCGTTGTGGTTCAGTGGTAACAAATCCGACTAGTATCCATGAGGATGCTGGTTTGATCCCTGGCCTCGCTCAGTGGGTTAAGGATCCAGCATTGCCGTGAGCTGTGGTGTAGGTCACAGATGAGGCTCAGGCCTGGTGTTGCTGTGGCTGTGGCACAGGCTGTCAGCTGTAGCTCCAATTTGATTCCTAGCCTGGGAACTTCCATATGCCACAGGCGTTGCCCTTGAAAAAAGGGGAGGGGATGCAAAACGGGATGTGATTCAACTCACTCCATGAAATCAAAAACCTTGCTCTTCAGTATGCTCCTAAATATGGATAGGAATATACATCACAAAATAAAGACTTCCCAAATGTGGCTGTTTGTGTATCACAAAATGTTATAATGAATACTTGCCATTTTTGGATTTCTAGGATGCAAACATGTTCTCTATTCAAGGGGATCTCAAAGTAGAGGTGGGGTCCATCTCTTACTACCTGAAAAAAGGGGAAAGCAGTGTCTTTCCCAGCCCTCTGGCAGTTGGAGCATGGCTGTCAGACATAACATTAGGCAGCAGAGGTCCCAACTGAACTTCTGAATCTTGAGAAAGTAATACAAAAAATTTCGGAGAAAATTAAGACCTCAATAAGACACTAGAAAAGCAGCATCTCCAATTTATAAGAATTGTGCACCTTGATCAAGTGGTTTAACACCTGAAAATCCATCCACGTAACACATGTCAATAGAATAAAGGACAAAAGCCACATGTTCATCCCAGCAGGAGTAGAAAAAAAGCAATTCACAAAATCCAATACCACTTCATGATAAAATAAAAACTCATCAAACCAGGAATAGAAGGAAACTTTTCCACGCTGATAAATGGCATCACAGAAAAACTGAGCCAATACTATACTGAATAGTGAAAGACGGTATTTTGTCCGAAGGATCAGGAAGAAGATGAAGATGTGCCCTCTTGCCACCTCTATCAACATGGCACAGAGGTTCTAGCTGAGGTAATTAGGCAAGAAAATGAAATACAAGGCAACTAGATTGGAAAGAAACAAGTAAAATTATCTCATTTCTCAGATAACATGCTATTGCATACAGAAAAGTCTAAAGAATCCCCTAAAAAGCTAAATGAACTAATAAATGCATTTGGCAAGTTTGCGTGGTACAAGATCAATATACAAAAACAAACTGTGTTTCTCTCTTTTTAATGGCTGCACCCGCAGCATATGGAAGTTCCCGGCTTTAACTCAGTGCACCCAGTGGAGGGGATTGAACCCATACCTCTGCAGTGACCAGAGCTGCCACAGTTGGATCCTAAACCCACCGTGCTACTGCAGACACTCCCCAACTGTGTTTCTACACATGAGCAATGACCACTCTGAAAATGAACTTTTATAAATTCATTTAAAATAGCATCCTAAAAATAGAATCTTTAAGACTAACTTTTAACAATAGGAGAACAAACAGACACTCTAAAAACTATGAAAACATGGTTGAAAGCAATGAAAGACATAATGTGTCTACTCAAAGCACCTGTGGTGAAGCTGAGACTTAAGCACTGGTAACAACAGGGACTGAGTCCAGTGATAACAGAGCAGGGGACTGCTCCTGTTGCAGGATGGGATTTGGGTTGTGACATGGTCCACTTTCTGAATCTACTTTTTCCGCCCTCCCTTAAATCCAGAGATTTGTGTACTATTCTTTCAATAAATTCCACTTAGAATTGGCTTCTATTTTTTTTTATAACCAAGAACTCTGACTGGTATAGCTATTACTGCAGCTGAGTTTTCCTCCTTTCCTAATGACTTTGCTTAGGAAAAGAAAAGCTCTTAGAATTCCTAAACTGTATACCTAGCTTTAGCATGTTCTAAGTGCCATTGCTTCCCTGATGTTCAACTCATTTTCCTAATAATCTTATACCTTAATAATAATAACCTTATAAGGCAAATACTATGAATCCTATTTTCAGATGTGAGAAAGCTAAAGTCAAAGGAGGTCATGTGACTTGTCTAGGAAAGGGTAGACCTCACGGATGGAATTCTAGATCTGCTGAGCACAGATGTTGAGCAATTTCTATTATAATAAGTTGCTTCCTTGACTTTCTGTTCCCAAAGCACAGAAAGCGTGTTGGCTGGCCTTTCCCTAAGGAGCATGGTATTGAGGTCACGTAGACCCCACACATAAAACTCAACCATAAAGAAACAGTTACATGAATTACTTATATGCAGTCAATGAAGCAGGAAGCAGTCATTAACAGTTATATTTTCAAAAGTACTTAATGACATGATAACATTCGTTCAGAAATGTTAGGATGAACACTGCCAGAAACCAACTGTGTGACATGCAGACACATGTGTGTGTCTGTCTTATATATGTGTGTACGTGCATAAGACAAACAGACATAAATACTGCACAAGTGCTAAGCATTAATAACGAAAAGATAAGAAAGGAAAAGAGTATACATTTCGAGGAGAAATAGGAGTAGCAGGAGATAGGCAATTATAAAAACAAATAGCTCTAGTCTAGGGCTCTGAAAGAAAAGACTGTGCCCATTGCAATCCTACTATGCTATACTCACCAAAAACCTACTGCATGCTCAGATCCTTGAGAGAAAGCCACAGCTATCCTTTCTGTGTCTGAGATTCCTATCACTTTTGAACTGCTTTGTGGCTTTCACTGCTTTCCCACACAGCTCAGTCCTCTCACAGCTTCCTGACTGCTGACCTCTCCTGGCCATTCCTAGTATTGCACTTTTGCCAACGGGGACACTTTTTTTTTTTCTTTTTATAAACAAGTTCATTGATGTATAATTGGTGTACAAAACATTTCACATGTTGAATGTATAGATTTTAATGAATTTGCACATATGCATAGATCCATGAAACCATTACTAGAATCTAGGTATAGACAAATCCAACACCTCTAAAATTTTCCTCCTGCCTTTGTTCTGTTTCTTTTTCTTTTTTTTTATTACTTAATAAATTTTATTACATTTATAGGTGTACAATAATCATCACAACCAAATTGTACAGCATGTCCATCCCAAACCCTCAGTACATCCCCCCACCCCCCAACATGTCTCCTTTGGAAACCATAAGTTTTTCAAAGTCTGTGAGTCAGTATCTGTTCTGCAAAAAAGTTCATTGTGTCCTTTTTTCAGATTCCACATGTAAGTGAAAACATTTGATGTTGGTGTCTCATCATCTGACTGACTTCACTTAGCATGATAATTTCTAGGTCCATCCATGTTGCTAAAAATGCCAGTATTTCATTCCTTTTCGTGGCTGAGTGATATTCCATTGTGTATATGTACCACATCTTCTGGATCCACTCCGCTGTCGATGGACATTTAGGTGGTTCCCATGTTTTGGCTATTGAAAATAGTGCTGCACTGAACATCGGAGTACATGTGTCTTTTTGAGTCACGGTTTTCTCTGGATAGATGCCCAGGAGTGGGATTGCTGGATCAAATGGTAGTTCTATTTTTAGTTTTCTAAGGAATCTCCATACTGCTTTCCACAGTGGTTGCACCAATTTATATTCCCACCAACAGTGTAATAGGGTTCCCTTTTATCCACATCCTCTCCAGCACTTATTGTTTGTAGACTTTTTGACGATGGCCATTCTGGCTGGTGTAAGGTGGTACTTTATAATGGTTTTGATTTGCATTTCTCTAATAATGAGGGACGTTGAACATATTTTCATGTGTTTTTTGGCCATCTGTATGTCTTCTTTGGAGAACTGTCTGTTTAGATCTTTTGCCCATTTCTGATGGGGTTTTTTTTGTTTGTTTGTTTTTTGGTATTGAGCTGTAGGAGGTGTTTATAAATTTTGGAAATGAATCCCTTGTCAGTTGATTCATTTGCAAAGATTTTTCTCCCATTCTGTAGGCTGTCTTTTCCTTTTGTTTGGGGTTTCCTTTGCTGCACAGAAACTTTTTAAGTTTAACTAAGTCCCATTTGTTTATTTTTGTTTTTACTGTCATTACTCTAAGAGGTGGATCTGAGAAGATGTTGCTGTCGTTTATGTCAGAGAGTGTTTGGCCTATGTTCTCCTCTAAGAGTTTTATAGCATCTGGTCTTATAGCTAGGTATTTAATCCATTTTATTTTTGCGTATGGTGTTAAGAGTGTTCTAATTTCACTCTTTTACATGTGGCTGTCCAGTTTTCCTAGCACCACTTATTGAACAGGCTGTCTTTTCTCCATTGTATATTCTTCCCTCTTCTGTCACAGATTAGTTGACTGTAGGTGCATGGGCTTAATTCTGGGCTTTCTATCCTGTTCCACTGATCTATAGTTCTGTCTTTGTGCCAGTACCACACGGTTTTGATGGCTATTGCTTTATAGTATAGTCTGAAGTCCAGGAGCCTGATTCTTCCAGCTCCATTTTTCTTTTTCAGGATGTCTTTGGCTATTCTGGGTCTTTTGTGCTTCCAAACAAACTTTAAAATATTTTGTTCGAGTTCTGTGAAAAATGTCCTTGTTAATTTGATTGGGATTGCATTGAATCTGTAGATTGCCTTGGGTAGTATAGTCATTTGGATAATATTAACTCTTCCAATGCAAAAGCATGGTATGTCTTTCCATCTACTTGTGTTGTCTTTGATTTCTTTCATCAGTGTCTTATAGTTTTCAGAGTACAGGTCTTTTGTCTCTTTAGGTAGGTTTTCTCCTAGGTATTTTATTCTTTTGGATGTGATGGTAAACGGGATTGCTTCCCTAATTTCTCTTTCTGATCTTTCATTGTTAGTATATAGAAATGCTGTCGATTGATTTATTTATTTTGTGTGTGTGTGTCTTTTTGCCATTTCTAGGGCTGCTCCTGTGGCATATGGAGGTTCCCAGGCTAGGGGTCTAATCAGAGCTGTAGCCGCTGGCCTACACCAGAGCCACAGCAACACAGGATCCGAGCTGCGTCTGCAACCTACACCACAGCTCACGGCAACAATGGATCCTGAACCCACTGAGCAAGGTCAGGGATCGAACTCGCAACCTCATGGTTCCCAGTCGGATTTGTTAATCACTGAGCCACGACGGGAACTCCCTGCAGTTGATTTACTGAGGCAGCTCAGTTAACCCGTTCTCCTCACCTACTGCAGATGAGCTGAACTTACCAGAAGTGCCTGAGAGGCTAACTCTGATGGAGACCCACTGCCAAGAATCCTCAGTCCCCTTGGAGTCAGTCTTGCCATGATCCAAATCCAGCCTCACCATGGATGGACGTCCTTGAAAGCTCTCTCAGCATCTAGCCCTGAGCACTGGAGATGACTTTTGTTGTGGAGTTTTTCCCAACTGGGCTTCCATGGCTGATTTGAATCCACACTCTCATCTTTGTTCCCTGGTTTCGAGTCTTTCTGCTCACATCTGTGTCCTCTTTCTGCCCAATTGAACAGTATGACTGGCTTTGATCATTGTGAGTCTCCACACGAGGCCATAAAACTACTGAATTTGGCAGCAATATCAATTATGAGAGAGAAGGAAGGCTGGGCTCCTGGAATTCCATCTGTCACCCTGGGGAACTCTCAATGCAAGGGGTTGTGTCCTAACATCTAAAAGGAGGTGCCAAAGGTCTCCAGCTGTGGTTGAAAACAGTCTCATTTTGGTCAGTCCTTATGGACATGTTTCCACTACCAAGCCATTTCATGGGTCATAAAACTGTTGTGACCACTAATAACCAGCCAGCTCTCTGACCAGCAAGGCAGGCAGCCTGATACAATCACTTGATGAGGGCATTTGTCAGTCATTCAAGCAATCTTTTCCCTTCGTGCTGAGAGTTCACTGCTGGCTAGGACAGAGTTAGAAAGCAGAGCTTGAACAACGAAGACACTCCAACGGGTCAAATGCATTTGACGCCACTTAGATGATGGCTGTGGCCTGACAATTTTAGAGGGATGATTTTAGGTGACACAGATTTTCCATAAGACCTTGGGAGTTTCGAAGGGTCGCTCCCTGAGTATTTCTGAGCAACATTTGTGGCCTGGTCTTTCTGTATTTAATTTGTTACAGAGCCCATTAAATTGCACAGATCTCACCCCAGGAATGAGAAAGAGGAAAAGGGTGACATGGGGAAGAAACAGCCGTTACCACAATGATGCAAGCATGGAGCTGTTTTATAAATAAGAGGCTGCAAAGCTTCGCCTTTCCAATCAGCAGAGCCCCCACTGGAAGCGCTGTCCTCAATCATACTTACCAATTTCACTGAATCTTTGTATCTTGCCCACAGCATGTCTGCTTTCAATTTAAACCTAGTTTATTTGAGGCCCTGGGGCTGTGGAGTCCTGCTAATGACAAGGTCACATAATCTGAACAATCTGTCTTTGTTTTCCTGGGGTGCGATTTCTTTGCCTTTGCGAGGAGTCTAGGACCATAAGTACCCATTTTACATAAACATGCGAAGAAGAGAAATATTATAACCAAACAGGGAGTGGGTAAGAACCTAAACTTTCACAGATATAGAGAACAAATTCATGGGGAGAGGGAAGGGGTTGGGTAAAGCGAGGGTGGGGGACTTAGAGGCACAAACTCCTATGTATAAAAATAAGTCACTAAGGATATATTGCACAGCACAGGGAATATAGCCAGTATTTTTCATAACCTTTAAAAACCGTAAATCACTATGGTGTCCACCTGAAATTTATATCATATTATACACCAACTATATCCCAATAAATTAAAAAAAAAGAACCTAAACTTGATCTTGACACAAGGATATAATGGGAATATATATTAGCTATAATGTGTTGGGTGCAAGGAAAAGAATATGCAACTCACACTGGTTTAATGGGTAAGAGCTGTATCTTCCCCCATAATGAAAGTTCTGGAAGCCAGGCAGTTCCAGGGTCTGTGTGGTCACTCAACAATAGAATCAGAGACCTGGGTCCCACACAGCTTTCCACTCTGCCACCCTTAAATCACTGGCTCTCAAGTTTGGCTTTTCTCCTTGGAGTGGCAAGATCATCCTTAGAGCTCCAGGCAACTATTGCATGGCTTTGCAGAAAACGGGACATTTCCTTTTGTTTTTTGTTTTTGTTTTTTTTTTTAGGTCCACACCCATGGCACATGGAAGTTCCCAGGCTAGGGATCGAATTAGAGCTACAGTTGCGGGCTACAGCCACAGCCATGCCAGATCTGAGCTGCATCCGTGACCTACACCACTGCTCGGGGCAACGCCGGATCACGCACCCACTGAGTGAGGCCAGGCATAGAACAGCAACCTCATGGATCCTAGTCGGATTCATTTCTGCTGTGCCACAATGGGAACTAAAGGAAATTTTTTATTTTCAAGCATTTTTGTCAAATTCGTGTTAAATATTTCCCAGAAACCACAGAGCTGATGTCTGTTCAGGTCTTATTGGCTAGAACATGACCCAGAGATGCAGCCAAGACAGTACTGAGGTCCATTTTCAGCCTCCAAAGCAGAAGGAGGGTCTGCCAGCAAGGAGATGGGAAGAAGCCTGTAAAAGGCGTGACTAGTCACCACAACCCATCACACAGCACAAGGTACATTTTATCTCAAAGAGCTTACACTTGACGCTTGGTAATAACATCGTTTGCATGGTGATGGGCCCCACAAAAAACCCCTTCAAATAAATTACCTCAGTCTTCACACTACTGGCAAAATAGGTTCAATGATTCTTCCCATAGTTTTAAGGAGCAAACTGAATCTCAAGATTTAAAAAAGGCTTGTGGGGCATTCCTGTTGTGCTTAAGCAGGTTATAGACCCAATGAGTATCCATGAAGATGCAGGTTTGATCCCTGGCCTCACTCAGTGGGTTAAGGATGTGGCGTTCCCATGAGCTGTGGTGTAGGTCACAGATGTGGCTCAGATCTGGTGTTGCTGTGGCTGTGGTGTAGGCCTGTGGCTGTGACTCCGATTTGACCCCCTAGACTGGGAACCTCCATATGCTGCAAGTGTGGCCCTAAAAAGCAAAAAAAAAAAAAAGGCTAACGGTACAGTATAAATTAAGCCTCCCTCTACCTTGCAAGTGTAGTAATCACAAACACTTAGAATCATGGGGATGGATTAGAACTGGAACAGAGACATGAAGGCCAGAGACTGAGTTAAGGAAACCAGAGCTACATGGATAGATCACTATCAAAAATTTAGCAAATAGTGGGAATTCTCGTTGTGGCTCGCAGGTTAAGAACTCGACACAGCGTCCATGAGGATGCACGTTCAATCCCTGGCCTTGCTCAGTGGTTTAAGGATCTGGCTTTGCTGTGAGCTGTGGCATAGGTCACAAATGTGGCTCGGATTTGGCATGGCTATGGCTGTGACACAGGCCAGCGCTGCCTGTAACTTCCATATGCTCTAGGTGCAGGCCTAACCCTAAAAAAATTTTTTTTTAATTTACAAAAAAAAAAAAAATATTGAACAGTCTAGGAGAAGAGGAAATGAGCAAACAAGGAAAAATGAGTACCTACTGAATGGGCAAATTTTAAGACAGGGATCATGACTGTAAGATCAGCCGAGAAGTTTAGTTCCATGTATTGCGCACTTACTTTTTGGGCACAATTTAGATGGTGGAGAAAACCAATGTGAATCAGACTTAGTCTCTGCTCTAAGAGGAGTCTAACAAAGCACCAATTAGTAAAAGCCCTGGGAGAAACATGAAGCTCAAGATCTCATGAACATTTGAGGGAAGATAGCAGAATGTAGGCAGATTTCAGCAGAGGCGGTCTCTTCGCTAAACATCGAAGGGAGGAAAGAGGTCCAGAGAAAGGGCACTATAGGTGGAGGAAACACTGATTTGCAAGGAGAGGTAATAACAGGGGCTGGAGCACATGGAGGAGTAGAAACAGCTGCCTAGCGTAACAGGTGGACTGGACAGGTAGGGACTGATGGGTGAGAGAGGACAGAAAACGGCATCGTGTGTCATCATGAACATCACCGAATAAGAAGTGACATAAATCAGGCAGAGAGCGACAAATACTGTATGACATCACTTATATGCGGGATCTAAGAAACACAGCAAACCAGTGAATATCACACACAAAAAAGCTATGTCGATGCATAACTCCTTCACCTCGCTGTACACCTGAAACTATTACAATATTTTAAGTCTACTCCAGTCAAATTTAAAAACAAAAAACAAGAGTTCCTGTTGTGGCTCAGCAGTAGCGAACCCAACTAGGATCCATAAGGAGGCAGGTTCGATTCCTGGCCTTGCTCAGGGGGTTAAGGATCTGGCGTTGCCGTGAGCTGTGGTGTAGGTTGGCATCTGCAGCTCCAATTCGATCCCTAGCCTGGGAACGTCCACATGCTCCAGGTATGGCCCAGAAAAGCAAAAAATAAATAAATAAATAAACCAACAAACAAAAAGCAAAACAGCAGCAGACTCACAGATGTAGAGAGCAAACTAGTGCCAATGGAGAGAGGAAGAGGGAAGGGGGAAGGGGCAAAACAGGAGTAGAGGATTAAGAAATACAAACTCTTAGGTATAAAATAAGCTACAAGGAGGAGTTCCCATTGCTGCCCAGTGGTTAACGAATCCGACTAGGAACCATGGGATTGCGGGTTCGGTCCCTGCCCTTGCTCAGTGGGTTAAGGATCCCGCGTGGCCGTGAGCTGTGATGTAGGTCGCAGACGTGGCTCAGATCCCGCGTTGCTGTGGCTCTGGTGTAGGCCAGTGGCTACAGCTCTGATTCGACCCCTAGCCTGGGAATCTCTATATACAGCGGGAAGTGGCCCTAGAAAAGGCAAAAAGACCAAAAAAAAAAAAAGCTACAAGGAGTTCCCATCATGGCTCAGTGGTTAACGAATCCGACTAGTAACCAGGAGGATGTGGGTTCCATCCCTGGCCTTGCTCAGGATCCGGCATTGCTGTGAGCTGTGGTATAGGTCACAGTCACGGCTCGGATCCCGAGTTGCTGTGGCTGTGACGTAGGCCGGCGGCTACAGCTCTGATTAGACCCCTAGCCTGGGACCCTCCATATGCCGCAGGAGCAGCCCTAGAAAAGGCAAAAAGATAAACAAACAAATAAATAAATAAATAAGGTAAAAAAATCACTTAATGATATTCTTGAAATTAAATGACACAGACATGCAGCCCAGCCCTCTGGCAAAGGGGAGCCATTCCTTGGAACAAAACATGAAAGCAAAAGCCAAACAGGATTGGGGCATTTTCACATACCTAACTCTGTGGCACCTGACAGCTGATGCCAAAGAATTGGACTCTCCTGGGCTACAGGCAATTCTGCCCTGCAGGGTTCTGTCAATCCACTTAGTGAGCTTCTCCCCTTCATTTACCCTCTGACTAGAGTGCCTTTTTTTTTTCCTCCCTTACAAAATAAAAACTCCAGCACAAGCTCCAAATATCGAAAGTAGATCATTTTAATGTTCGGGGAAATTCTGGATCAAATGTCAGAAACACTAGCCCCCTTCACTTTTGTCAATCTTGTTGCTTTACTGATTCCTTCTATATGCAGGAAGTAAAAGTTTCAGAACTCCAAAAGACAATTTTCAGACCGAAGTGTGTTTCCAAAACAATTGCTTCATATTTCCAACACAAAAGAATATTAAGCAATAATCTTATTTTGCATGCACTAGTTTTTCAGGCCTCCAGAAGTGAGGTTTCTCTTGTCCTTTAAAGGTCTGGGTATCAGAGACTTTACCTGTCTAAGGAGAGGTGGACCTGCAGAAAGCCATCCAAGCGGAGGCTCCTAAGATATAACCTGTTTGCTGCTCTCCTGGGCAAGGCCCCCTCACTCCCTCTGTTTTGACCAGGTTGAAAGACCATGCTAACATCCCATTACAGCTTTTTCCTGCAAATTGGGAGCACCAGGAGGAGGCTTCTTCTATTCTTTTTTTTTTTTTTTGTCTTTTTGCCATTTCTTGGGCCACTCCGCGGCATATGGAGGTTCCCAGGCTAGGGGTCTAATAGGAGCTGTAGCCGCCAGCCTACACCAGAGCCACAGCAATGCGGGATCCAAGCTGTGTCTGCAACCTACCCATAGCTCATGGCAACACTGGATCCTTAACCCACTGAGCAAGGCCAGGGATAGAACCCAAAACCTCATGGCTCCCAGTTGGATTCATTAACCACTGAGCCATGACGGGAACTCCCGGCTTCTCCTATTCTTGAGTGGAAGAGTGAGTATGGAGGCTGAAAAGTATTGAACAAACAATTTGGATCCTGGGTATCGATTTGAAATCAACATTGATCTCTTGGGATAGAACATGATGGGGGATGATATGAGAAAAAGAATGTATATATGTGTATGACTGGGTCACTCTGCTGTACAGCAGAAATTGTCACAATACTGTAAATCAACTGTACTTTAAAAAATAAAATAAAATAAAATAAAATAATATTGAGATAGGTGAAAACAGTGAAAGAACCTGGATGGTCAGGAAGAATAGGCTTGTTACATAACTCCAGCTCTGAAATGCCAGCAAGAATTAGAAAGAATGGGGTAGATCCATACACAATTACATAGACTTTTTTTTTTGTCTCTTTAGGGCCACACCCATGGCTTACGGAGGTTCCCAGGCTAGGGGTTGAATTGGAGCTGCAGCTGCCGGCCTACACCACAGCCACAGCAACACAGGATCCAAGCCACGTCTTCGACCTACACCACAGCTCACGGCAACGCAGGATCCCTGACCTACTGAGCAAGGCCAGGGATCGAACCTACATCTTCGTGGATACTAGTTGGGTTCTTAACCCACTGAGCCACAATTGGAACTCTAACATAGACCTATTAAACTTTTATCAAAAGCAATTCATGGAATCATATCTACAGAACTGTCCCTTTTGTATAAAAACAATGTAAAACCACATATAAGTGAGACATATATTTTATAGGGAGTGTATCTGGAGACTGGGATGAAAAAGGATTTTCACATCTTCTCTACCATATTTCACATTTCTTCCATTTTTTTTTTCTTTGCACTGTATATGGTATGTAATCACATCACCTTTGTGATTTGAGAGAAAGCGTCTGCATCTGTGCATAAAGGGTGACGTGGCAAGGCTGACTTCAGATAGGATCGCCTGAGCTGGAAGGTTGGGGAAAAGAGGGAAGGGAAGCAGGGGAGAATTTCCCAGGATGGATAGGAGACACAGAGGGGAGTCCTTGCCCCAGTGCAGTACAGAGGCCATGGATTCAGCTGAGGGTCTGATCATGGCTTCATCACGACTTGGCTGTAAAACTTCCAGGAAGTTAATTCACCCTTGTAAGTGTCAGTTTTCTCACCCATGAGAACAGGAGAGGGGAGAGCATCAACTATGGGAAAATGCCACATATCCTGGGAGAGTTGAATTCCAGGGAGCTATGCTTGTCCATTTAAGCTACCTGGCTTTATTGGATGCTGTGGTACAAAGTCCACATCTCCCGGAAGAAACCTCCAAACTCTTCTGTTTTCTAAAGCTAGTCAGAGGATTCTGGGTCTTCTTCACTATATTTTAGTCACTTGCTTGTATTTCCTGGGCTAGTTCCTATTGGAAAGGGTAATCAACAGGATGGGACCACCAGCTGACCCTCGAACTAGACCCAGGCAATCAGAGGCTCCTTGTGTCCTCCCGCATCCTTAGAATGTACGTCTCACCCACTGTTCCTGTACTAGGAGCCTCTTCAAGGAAGCAGCCTTGAGAGAATGCTGTGTTACTAAGATCATCTGAACTGTGTACATGACTCAATCCCATTAAGGCCTGGCTGTGGGTATAAAAAGCTACTTCTCTTACAAGGTTTGCATTCAACATCTAAAAAAAAAAAGAAAATAAAAAGACAAAGAAAAACAATTAAAATATGGGCAGATGACCTGAATAGACATTTTTACAAAGAAGACATAGAGATGGACAACATGACCCATGGAAAGATGTCCAGCATCACTAATCATCAGGGAAATGCAGGTCAAAACCTCGATGAGCTACCATCTCACAACTGTCAGTAGATTTGTCATCAAAAATACCACAAATAACTGTTGGTGAGGATGAGGAAAAAAGGGAACGCTCATGTTCTCTTGGTGGGATTGTAAACTGAGGGTGTAGTCACTATGGAAAACAGTATGGAAGGTTTTCACAAAACTGAAAATGGAACTACCGTAGGATCCATCAATTCCACTTCTGGGTATTAATCCAAAGAACATGAAAACACTCATTTGAAAATATGCATGCAGGTCAATGTTCATTGCAGCATGATTTACAATAGCCAAGATATGGAAGCAACTGTGTCCACTGATAGATAAATAGATAAAGGTGCGGTGTACACACACACACACACACACATACACACACACACGCACACACAAATGGAATATTACTCAGTCATAAAAAATCTTTCCATTTGCAACAACATGGTTGGATCTGGAGGGTATTATGCTAAGTGAAATAACGGGACAGAGAAAGACAAATACCATATGATTTCACTTATATATGGAATCTAAAAAACAAAGCAAAAACAGACTTGGAGAGTCAGAGAACAAAGTAGTGATTGCCAGAGGGCAGAAGGTGGGAGGGTGAAAAGGGTAAAGGGACGAAAAGGTACAAACTTTCCGTTAGATAATAAATAAGTCCTAGGGAATGTAATATGCAGCATAAGGAATATCATTGATAATACTATAATACATGGGGACTAGACTCACCGTGGGAATCATTTCATAATGTACGCAAACGTGAAATCATCATGTAGTACACCTGAAACTAACATAATATTGAACATCAAGTATATTCCAATTACAAAAAAAGACAAGTTTCATATAGAAGTTCCCTTGCTTATTAAAACTGCCACTATCACCCTGGAGGGATCTGCCTCTTTCCTCAGCCTTTCCTTGCTCTCTCTCCATACCAAGGCCAGTCTTAAAATCATATTGCAAAGTAGTAATAATCTTAAACCTTACTGAATTTCTATTCCCTGCTCTCATCCTATGACATAATCTATGAAAGTTATGCAAATATGAAAAGTATTATCTTGCAAAAATAAACACATAAAATTTACCCCAGAAACTCCTAAAGTTGGGAGTCACACTCCGCCTTCCCCTAAATCCTGATGGACAACTCCAAGTTCCATTTTGGCTGAATCTGTGAATGATGCTTGATTTTTTTTTTTTTTGCCTCTAAATGGAGAATAATTTTTAGTTTGGGATAGAAAAGGACAAAATAATGCCATGCACAGCAATGTGGATGGAACTAGAGATTCTCATACTAAGTGAAGGAAGTCAGAAAGAGAAAGACAAATACCATATGTTATCTCTTATATGTGGAATCTAAAATATGGCATGAATGATCCTATCTACAAAACAGAAACAGATCATGGACATGGAGAGCCGACTTGTGTATGCTGGGGTAGGGGGGTGGGGGGAGAGAAGGGGATGGACAGGGAGTTTGGTGTTGGAAGATGCAAACTACTACGCTTAGAACAGATAAACAATGGTGTCCTACTGTACAGCACAGGGAACTGTGTATAGTCTCTCAGGTTAAAACATGATGGAAGACAGTATGAAATTAAAATAAAAAGGAATTTGTATGGCTGGGTCACTTCATTGTACAGCAAAAGTTGAAGGAACATTGTAAATCAACTATAAAATTTTTTTTAAATTTTTTTAGTTTGGGATAAGAGCTTTGGGTACAAGGGTCATTTGGAGCAGGTAACAAAAGAGGACAGGAGATGAGGGCAGTCTCCGTACCAGAGGCAAGTAGTAGGCAAATCCCTTGGAGTTCCCATTGTAGCTCAGTGGTAATGAACCCGACTAGAATCCATGAGGATGTAGGTTCAATTCCTGGCCTTGCTCAGTGGGTTAAGGCTCCAGTATTGCCGTGAGCTGTATTATAGGTCGCAGACGACGCTCAGATCCTACATTGCTGTGGCTGTGGCATAGGCCAGCAGCTGCAGCTCTGATTTAACTCCCATGCCTTGGGTGTGGCCCTAAGAAGAAAAAAAAAGAAAGAAAAACAAAGGAACTTCTAGTCTTGAGCTACTGGGATATGCTCAGTTGAATAAAGTCTTGTCTTTTTTTCTTTTTTTTTGTCTTTTTCTACGGCCACACCCATGGTATATGGAGGTTCCCAGGCTAAGGGTCTAATCGGAGCTGTTGCTGCCGGCCTACACCACAGCCACTCGGGATCCGAGCCGTGTCTGCAATCTACACCACAGCTCACAGCAATGCTGGATTGGTAAGCCACTGAGCAAGGCCAGGGATCGAACCTGCAACCCCATGGTTCCTAGTCGGATTCATTAACCACTGAGCCACAACGGGAACTCCTTTTATTGATTTTTTTTTGTCTTTTTTTTTCAGTTGAATAAAGTCTTAAACCATAATTTCTTCTTTCCAACTTAAAATTTTTCTGAAATTATCCCATTCACTGGAACTCTCACAAGAGAGGTTAAAAACAGAAATAACAAAAAGGACAAAAAATAAACCAAAAGTACTTACTGGGATGGTCTATGGAGAAAGGTCATCAAGAGGACATGACCACTGGTTGATCCAAGAGCTTAACCTGGACGATCAGAGGCTCCTCAGCCCCTCCCCAGACCTTGGAATGTATGGCCCCCTGACCTTTCCCTTGGCTGGGGACATTTCAAGGGCATTTCCTGAGAGTGCACCGTGTTGTTGAGACCATCTGGACTGAACATGTGATGGAACAGAGTTCAGGCCGCTATTGCAATATCTAAGAATTCTGATGGAGGGGTGTGGAGACCTGCTCATCTTGCACTCTCCTCAAGAAAAGCCTTGTAAGTAAGTTCCTTTCCTTATTCAAACCACCACCTACCAACATGGAGGGGCTGCCTCTTTCTTCCTTTTCTCTTTGCATTCTGTGTATACCAGTCTCATCCATCAAGCTCCCAAGATGGCAAACCAATACTGTCTGATCTTCAAGTAAACAGAGCAAATCCAGATTTGTGGTCATGTGAACTATGCCAAGCACATGGCCTCTCCAAAAATATTTCAGGGTTCAGTCCTCCAAGTGTCATTTAGCATCGCACACAACAATGACAGCGTATTGCTCATAAAGGTGAGAATTGTCACTGTGATGTGCAGTTGCTGGCGAATAGAAGCAGCCTTCTCAGCAGCTAATAAAAGGCCATCTGGAGACACCCTTCAACACTGATGGTACATCTCATTTTTTTAATGCACTAGAGATTGCATGGAAAATTAGGTTTTGTGAAAGCTAGCAAAGTGGCATGCTGTTGCCTCTCCTTGGGACTTTGTCACTTATATTCATAATATTGTTCCTAAACTGACAAGATGACTCACATCAAATCCATTTTCAGAACTTACTCTGTGCTGCTGTAGATTTCTATATGTCGCAAATCCACACCTTGGAAACAGACTAAATAAATATCAGGTCTTACGTACCAGAGCCCTCTGATAGCTTTAGCCATCAAGGTAAAGTGGAACACCTGATTTTTTTTTTTCCTTCCAGTCTTAACCGAGTGAAAAACTGTGTCCACTGATATAGTGGATAACTCACTTTCTCCCTGAGGGAAGTAAAACTAACATTCTTCAGTGTTTACTCTGTCTGAGACATATGTTCATATACAAAACATTCAAAGAGGGAACTAAGCAAAAGTAAAACTGATGCTCAGCCAGAAAAGTCGATGAAGTTGCCCAGAATCCAACATCTGGTAAGAGGCTGCAATAGGATCTGGATCAATCCAATGCCTAAGTTCATGCTCTTTCCACAATTCGACCTGATTCACTGAGGTTGAGCTGAGACACTACATCCTGGGCACACAATCATAAAAGCCAAAGAGGTATATATGTACAATGGAATATTATTCAGCCATACAAAAGGAATGAAATAATGCCATTTGCAGCAAGATGGATGCCTCTAGAGATTATTATACTAAGTGAAGTAAGTCAAAGACAAATATTATATGATCTCACTTATACATGGAATCTAATAAAAATGACATAAAAGAACTTATAAAACAGAAACAGACTCACAGATCTTGAAATCAAATTTACAGTTACCAAAGGGGAAAGGTGGGGGAAGTGATAAATCAGGAGTTTGGGATTAATAGATACACACTGCTATATATGAAACAGATAACAAGGATCTACTATATAGCACAGGGAACTATATTCAGTATTTTATGATAACCTATAATGGAAAAGAATCTGAAAAAGAATAGATTCATATATAACTGAATCACTTTGCTGTACACCTGACACTAACAAAATTGTATACCAACTATAGCTCAATTTTTAAAATAATAAATAAATAATTTTTTAAAAAAGCCTAGAGAGGAAGCTCAATCAACGAGACAGAAAGCAGAAAAGAGATCGTATTTTGACACTAGAATCAGAATCTTTGAAACAGAGGCCCCAGGAGGGTGACCTCCGCACCAATGTCTCCACCTCAGCCCTAGTCCTAAGGATTCCACAGCACAACTTCCCAGGCTCCAGCAGAATCCTCAGACTGCATCTGAGGCAGGAAGACAAGTCATTATTTTGGAAACGGACCAGGGTAAGATTTTGGTCTTGCAAGCTTAGGAACAAAGGCCCTGTGAGCTGAGTCCCAGAGGGAGGGAGAAAAAAAACCCCACAACTCTAAGATTAACTATATCTCCGTTACACTAAGGAGTATACCACACCAAATGCCACAAGACAAGAAGCTCAACCATACATTTTCAAAATACCTTATCTGTTTCCGTGTTTTTCTTGCAGAAAATTCTCATGCATTCCTTTCCCCTCACTATTCCTGACATCACTATGGAGCCCCCTGCTGCTGATGAAAGAAATCTGACGGTTTCTGGAAATTATCAGTGATTAGAAGACAAATCCTCCCTTTTGCTATAAAAGGAACTTGCCGCCTCTACTAGGAGGGCTGGCATTTTTTCCCCCCGCCTTTTCCCTTGTGCACGAGCTCTCTCTTCTAATAAAAAACTTTAACCAGAAATGAGGAATACTCATGTCTACGGTATTGCTGTCCAAGAATCTGGAAAGGGCCTGGTAACACATTCAAGGGATGCTCGGGTTAGGGGAAAAGGTCACAGGACTTTGCTCCCACACCCTGCTCCCCGACCCCACGCTCCCGGCCGGCTCCGGGAGGGGACACCGCCATAGGCCCTGGGCACGCCCCACGCAGGCGAGGGTCGCTGGGCGGAAGGACATATCCAAGGAGAGCGCCAAGACATGGAAAACGTAGCCGAGTGGCGAAAGGAGAGGAGGCCCACAAATGGAATCTGGAAGAAGCCATGAGTCGGGGCCAAAAGGGTGGAAGGAGCGGGGGCGGGGAAGGAGGGATGCTTTGGGGCTGCTGGCTGGGACCCCAGCGTCATTCGGTCACCCACCTCAGTCCATCTTCGGAACTGCGACGGCCCCGGGGAAGCCGCTGAGGTCTCGGGGTCCCACCTCTCTTTGAGCCTCCTCCGCAACCTCCCCCAAGCCTCTCAGGCCGAACGTGGGATTCCCAGAAGCCCCCGGCGCTCCGGTGCTATTGGGTCTGTTTCAGCCCACGCTGCGTGAACGCCTTGCCCGACGCCTGGGGGGCGGGCCACTTAGACGGGCGCGTTCCCTACGGGCACACTTGCCCAACGCTCACTGTGCGCCCGGAGCCCTGCCCCAGGGCCAGCGGGGACCCAGGCAGCCAGGCAGCCGAGGACCTACCCTCTCCGGGTAACACAGGCCAAGGGCTTACATTCTGGACTCTTACCACCTTCCTTTTTTGGGGTGCCCTGGAAAGACTACCGGCATAGTGAAGCTGCTCAATTAAAAAAGAAAGAAAGAAAGAGAAAGAAAGAAAGGAAGAAAGAAAGAGAAAGAAAGAGAAAGAAAGAAAGAAAGAGAAGGAGAAAGGAAGGAAGAAATTTACGGCCAATAGGCACATGAAAAAATATCTAACATTGCTAATTGTTAGAGAAATGCAAATCAAAGCAGCCAACCTTCCTCGGGTCAGAATGGCCTTCATTAAAATAATAAATGCTGGCGAGGGTGTGGAGAAAAGGGAACCCTTCAATACTGTTAGTGGGAATGTTAATTGGTGCAGCCACTATGGAGAACAGTATAGAGGTTCCTCAAAAAACTAAAGGTAGGAGGAGTACCCATTGTGGCTCAGTGGTTAAAGAATCCGACTAGGAACTTTGAGGTTGCTGGTTCGTTCCTTAGCCTTGCTCAGCGGGTTAGGATCCGGCATTGCCGTGAGCTGTGGTCGCAGACGCTGCTCGGATCTGGCCTGGCTGCGGCTGGCAGCAACAGCTCCGATTAGACCCCTGTGGGAACCTCCATATGCCACCGCCGGTGTGGCCCCGAAAAGACAAAAAAGCAAATAAAAAATAAAGTTGCCCTATGATCCAGGAAAGCCACTCCTGGGCATATATATGAAAAAAACAAAAACTCTAATTTGAAAAGATAAAAAGCACCCCAATGTTTATTGCAACACTATTTACTATTTACAGTAGCCAAGGTATGGAAGCAATCTAAACGTCCATGGACAGATGAATGGATAAAGATGTGGGGTGTAATGCAATATTACTCAGCTATAAGAAAGAATGAAATAATGCAGGTTGTAGCAAGCAACATGGGTGGATCTAAAGATTATCATACTAAATCAAGTGAGTCAGAAAGACAAATACTGTGGAAGCTGAAATATGATACAAATGAACTTATCTTTGGAACAGAAACAGACTCATAAACACAGAAAACAAACTTACCCTTACCAAAGGGGAAGAAGGGTAGGAGAGAGTTGGGATTCTCAGATGCAAACCTCTATATATAAAATAAATAGAACAGCAAGGTCTCACTGTAGTACTGTATTCAATATCCTGTAATAAACCATGATGGAAGAGAGTATGAAAATATATATATATATTCATATATATATATATGAATCACTTTGCTGTACAATAGACACTAACACAACACGGTAAATCAACTATATTTCAATTTTAAAAAAGAATCTTAGAAATCGAAAACAGGAGTTCCCGTCGTGGCTCAGTGGTTAACGAATCCGACTAGGAACCATGAGGTTGCAGGTTCGGTCTCTGCCCTTGCTCAGTGGGTTAACGATCCAGCCTTGCTGTGAGATGTGGTGTAGGTTGCAGACGTGGCTTGGATCCCGCGTTGCTGTGGCTCTGGCATAGGCTGGTGGCTACAGCTCCGATTGCACCCCTAGCCTGGGAACCTCCATATGTCGTGGGAGCGGCCCAAGAAATAGCAAAAAAAAAAAAAAAAAAAAAAAGACCAAAAAAAAAAGAAATCAAAAACATTATACCCATCAATACCCACAATGAGTTTGTTTCCATATCACCTGCACATCTTCAGTACCATTAATGGACCCTCAGCAAAGCTATGAAGTAAAAAGTGTTTTCTTTTAGCCCTGTGCGTGTGCGTGCATGCACACACACACACACAGATGCATACACACAAATATACATATACACACATGTTAAAAAAAGATTCACATTATTTAATGAAAAGAAAGAGATGACAGAGGAACTGTGTCTATATAAAGATGCACATTCTGTAGCAAACATACTATTTTCTTTCCATCCTTGGTTCTCTATGGAATGCATAGTTCTTGTTGACATTCTCTTCAAAAAGTGCCCTATCAGATGTATGTTGGGCTCCCCTGGTTTTTGAACCAAATTTGGCATTAGCGATTTTCATTGGCAGTGGTGGGATAGTAAGGTGGATGTGAGCAAAAGTCATATACAGGTCATTTTGAAAAGCAAAACAAAACAAAACAAAAGCAAAAGAAAACAAAAAACAAAAAAACTCTGCTCCCAATTTCCCATTGTTCAGGAAAACCACTGTGAGAATGGGCCTCAATTTTCCCTACTTTTCTGTCCCTACGCCCATTCTTTTTGTTTTGTTTTGTTTTTGTCTTTTTGCTATTTCTTGGGCTGCTCCCACGGCATATGGAGGTTTCCAGGCTAGGGGTTGAATCGGAGCTGTAACCACCGGCCTACGCCAGAGCCACAGCAACGCGGGATCCAAGCCACGTCTGCAACCTACACCACAGGTCACGTCAACGCCAGATTGTTAACCCACTGAGCAAGGGCAGGGACCAAACCCGCAACCTCATGGCTCCTAGTCGGATTCGTTAACCACTGCGCCACGACGGGAACTCCGCTACGCCCATTCTATTACTCACGAAAATCCTTTTTTTTCCTCTCAACTCCTTTCTAATATCTCCCAGATCAAAGTCCATGTGTGTAAAAGATCTAATATAAATTGTCAACACTTCCCTTGCAGTTATTTACAGTTTACGCTCAGTCCTAACCGGAATTAAAGACATGGTCTGCTGTTAAAGGAATTTCCAGCACAACTAAACATGGAGGGAGTAGCATTGTCAAAATGATAGTAGTTGATTATTTCTTCTCTTGGTCTACAGATTTATTGTCCAGCTGAATAGTGACTTTGACAAGAGTCAGAAATTTGGATGCTCATTCAAGAGAAAATAATAGCAGAGTAAAATGATATTTTCTATCAAGTAAATCACAGGCCTCCCAACAAGCCACACTCTCAGAAAAACAATGGAGGAACGGGATCTCATAGAACCATTTTTATTCCTGCTGAAGAGGGATTCATACCCACAGATTGGCTTAATATTTAAAGAACGCTTAGCTGGGTTCTCAGCAAGTGGAAGTCAGAATTATCTCAAATGTCCTCTGTTTTAAATTCTAGCTTTGGAGGAGGAGAGAAAGGACACTTTGAATCTTAAGTTAAAAAAAAAAAAACACAAGTCTTCTGGTTCTTTTCTTAATGATCAAAATAAATCTTCAAGTCAAAAAGGCTAGTTGTTTGGGAGATACGTCATTTTGTTTGGGTAAGCCAGCATAGGAACTGATTAACCTCACTTGCCTGAAAAGCCGGAGAACACAGGTTGTCTTCATTTGTTGACCTGTCACAGACACCGTGTCTCTGAACCATTTTGTGTGAATGATGCTGCCAATCCAAGGATAAAGAAGGCACAGACCTGAAAAGGTTGTTTTCTCTCCTCAACAATGGAATGATTTGCCAGTGATGCCAGATTCCTTTGTAACCAATATTACATGTCAAATACAATGACCCTGGGTTTGAGTGTGATGTTTACAAAATGGATTAACACCTAAGGGGTCTGTTCTGAGCTAGACTATGTTTTTAGCAAGCAATCATGAATGATTCCAAAGCAAGTGGACCACATGCCGCAATCTGAGAAATCTCTCCTTATGCACAGAGGCCTTGGCCAATCCTAGACAAAAAAGGAAATGCAGACTGTTTCCCTGCACCCTGTCCCACTGGTATTTGCAAAAAGCTATCATCTATTACAAAGGCCTTAGTTATAAAAAGAATGGAAGAGAAGAAAGTCTTAAAGCTCAGATTACTATGTAATATAATGTACACACACACACATACATATATAGACACACACATATATATGAGGGGGGGAATTATTTGACCTCTTTGATAAAACTATCTTCTACTTAAATCAACAAGCTACCTGGAGTAAATCCATTTTTAAAAAAGAATTCAGAAGCTGTCTGGTGGCTCAGCAGGTTAAGGATCCAGCATTGTTACTGCTGTGGCAAGGATTCAATCCCTGGCCGGGGAACTTCTGTGGGTGCAGCCAAAAATAATAAATAAATAAATAAGTAAATTTTGTTTCTAAAGATAAAAAATAAAAAAAACATTTAAGACAGATGTTAATAAATGATTAAACTTGTTAATAAATGTTAGTAAATTATTAGGATAGTTCTATCTTATGAATTTCATGCTTCCCCCATATTGGCTACTCCCACTTCCCTGAATATGCTGTTTCTACACACTACTATGATACATACTTATACTTCTGTCCACTTAATCTCTCTCATTGTTTCAGGCTCCAGATGTTGTCTCCTGTTTTCTCACAGGAGAAAATCAGCAACTCCTTTTGTGAGACCTCCTTCACATCACGTGGTCACAATCTTCTTATGAGTTCATCTCCTGCAAACTGGCTACCAGCGCCTTGAGAGGAAGAACCGTGTCATACACATGTGTTTTTTGTTTTGTTTCGTTCATCTTTTTAGGGCTGCACCTGCATCATGTGGAGATTCCCAGGCTAAGAGTCTAATCAGAGCTGTAGCTGCCGGACTACGCCACAGCCACCGTAACTCAGAATCCGAGCCGAATCTGCAGCCTACGTCACAGCTCATGGCAATGCTGGATACTTAACCCATGGAGCGAAGCCAGGGATCGAACCTGCGTCCTCATGGATGCTAGTCAGGTTCGTTTCTGCTGCGCCACAACAGGAACACCTGCACGTATTATTTTATTCTAAGGTCTGGAAGTGAGGCCAGCATAAAATGTAATAATTACTGTAGTAAACATTCATTGGTCTTTCATTGTAGGCTGCACAGTTCAAAATGGGTTAGATGCATTATCTCATTTAATCCTTAAAACAAACATTTGACGTGAGCTCTGCCATTATCCCCCTGCTTTAAGGTGGAAAACAGCAGCACAATACCTGCAGGGCTGGGACAGTGCAAGACGACCAGGTAAATGGCTCTCCCTGGAGTTGGGCAGTGTACAACCCATGCGGTATTAGCAATGACCCTCTCAGGCAGCGCTTTTAGAATCAAATTTAAATGTTCAATTGAATAGTAGGCTTTTAGCAGAAGTATTGCAATTTTGAAGAATAGTTTTAGACATCTTGATGCTTTAAACCAAAGAATATGTTAGAGGCAAAGACAGCCGTCTGCCTAGTGCCCTTTGAAACTTATTGTCCAAATGACTATTCCAACAGAAAATTGTCACCAATATTGCTGACCATATGGTCTAATGAGTAGAAAAAAAAATAAAGGAGACAATAGGACAGACTGTTTGAAGTAAAGACAGTCCAGAAAAATCTGAGAATATCATCAATGTTATTCTACTCTTTTATGTACCTAAGCAAGAGACTGTTACAATAATAGAGAAATTCTGTGTATCTAAGCTTATCTGCTTAGGTGCTGCTCAGAGATGAGAAAGATGGAGAGACTAGCCTTCCATTCACAGAAAGAATTGAACACCAAAATGTCTCTTTGCTATAGACATATGTAGTGTTTATTAGCCATGTGGAACTCTGCTAACACAATAAAATCTTGTGGTTTTATTTTATAAAGGTAATAGCACATGAGAATTTAACAACTGATAGTCAATCGATAAAAGTATACATTACATGAATTCAAGGCATTTAACTGAATTGATATTTTACCCATGATCTCAGAATCAAAAAGACATTTGAATAATCCTGAAATAAGTTATTAAATCTGCGTTTCTCTTTTTTTAAAGGACCTTCAGGGAATTTCTATATTGTGTATAAATCTTCTTAATATCATTCCCTGATCTCATGGTAAATGGCAAGAGAAGTTCAGTATAACAATAAGAGGTTTGGATGCAGAGGGAGGAAACAGGCCATGAAGAATTAATAGCTTAAAACAAGATAGTGTGAATTAGGGATAGATTTGTTGAATAGAATTCAATAATCATCTCATCTCCAAGGTCATACTCTAGTTTCACTGCTAATGAACTAATCATTTTAGCACACATGCAGCAGAGTGCATGAACAATTAACATTTAGTTTTATCGCCCACTGATCACAATCACAAAAGGATGGCATTAAGTGCATCGGAGTAGATTATTAAAGAGATTTTCTGAGAGTGTTCATAGCACCTATGGGTCGCCAGAATGGGCATCATTTCAAATATGTTTTCAGGGAAACAATAATCCTGAACTTAGGGTGACACCTACAGGTACAGCAGAAAAAGATAAATGAAAGGAGGATCAGAGAACAGAAAACAAAAGCATTATGTTTAATCGGGAAAACCAAAATGACTTCCTTTGAAGATATTTTTTGCATGTTGACAGCATTTTTCATAATGATAAGCACGAATTAGACAAGAATATCCTAGTAGTAAATATATATATAGCAGTTATAAGTATATATCATATACTACATATATAACTTTATTTTTTAATTTTTTTATTTTTTTGGTCTTTTTGCTATTTCTTGGGCCGCTCCCACGGCATATGGAGGTTCCCAGGCTAGCGGTGCAATTGGAGCTGTAGCCACTGGCCTATGCCAGAGCCACAGCAATGTGGGATCCGAGCCGCGTCTGCAACCTATACCACAGCTCACGGCAATGCCGGATCCTTAACCCACTGAGCAAGGCCAGGGACTGAACCCGCAACCTCATGGTTCCTAGTCGGATTTGTTAACCACTGCGCCACGACGGGAACTCCCAATAACTTTTGGCTACTTATAAAAAATCAAGCTTTGTCAAATGGCCTAAAGTATGGTCCATGATTATTGGAAATGGATCAAGATTTATCTATTGGTAGAAATAACTTCAGGTGTTTTTATCATCACTATCATCATCATCCTTTTGACTGAGTGTCTACCAAGTAGCAACCAGTATATTTAGATATTCATCGCTTTGGTAAGTTATTTTTTTTCCTCATTTAAAATAAAATTATTCCTGGTAGCACAAACATGGTCTACAGCAGCAGGCATTTATACCATGACATAAATGGTGTCATTACATCCTTTTCTAATTTTTTTTTGGTCTTTTTAGGGCCGTACCTGTGGCATATGGAGGTCGAATCTGAGCTGTAGTTGCTGGCCTATACCACAGCCACAGCAATGCAAGATCCAAGCCATGTCTGTGACCTACACAGCACAGCTCATGACAACGCCAGATCCTTAACCTACTGAGTGAGGACAGGGATTGAACCTGTGTCCTACCATGGATACTAGTCAGATTCTCTTCTGCTGAGCCACGACAGGAACTCCCAGATCCTTTTTTTTTTTTATTTTTTATTTTTTTGTCTTTTTAGGGCCGCGCCTGCGGCATGGAGATTCCCAGGCTAGGAGTTGAATCAGAGCTGTAGCTGCCGGCCTACACCACAGCCACGGCAACACGGGATCCTAGCCCTGTCTGCAACCTACACCACAGTTCATGGCAACGCCGGATCCTTAACCCACTGAGCAAGGCCAGGGATGGAACCCACAACCTCATGGTTCCTAGTCAGATTTGTTAACCACTGAGTCATGACGGGAACTCCCAGATCCTTTTTTTTTTTTTTTTTTTTTTAAAGAAAAAAGGGTTTTGAGTATGTGCATAGGAATTTAAAGGTACCAATGGAGGGTGGTGGTGACATGTGGCCTAATCTTGCCTGCGAATATAGATGCAGAGCTGCTTCACATTCCCCCTGCCCTCCCCTCTCCATTCCACAAATCCCCTCTCCGTAAAATGGAAACCAGAGAAAGAATTCAGCCTGTTTTCTTTTGTTTGGTTACTTGATCTCTCCTACTTCCCTGCGGGGTTAGCTCCAAAAGGCTGCCTCTCTTCAAACCTCTTCCCCGCTTCCAGTATTACTATTATAATGCTTATGTAACACTTAAATCTCCATTAAATTGCAGGGAAAGGATTTGACATCTGCAGTGTACCTTAGAGACATCATTCGAGGGTGCTTCCAAAGTCGGAAAAGCACACCTAACGCTCCGGTATTGACCAAAAAAATTGATAGAAAACAAATCCCATAATTCTAACCTTTTCCTAATTTTTGACAGGATGCCAGTGTATCCAGTTGTGAAATCACTGCACATCAAAAAAAGGACATAAAAGAACAAGTAAAATGTGAGGGGACAGCAGATCCATGCAGCAAATACCTAAGGATCAAGAGCCTGTATATATATATATATTTTTAGATAAAAACCAGATTCTGTCAATTCAGTCCTCCAAAATGAGATTCCTCTTCATTTTTGCCCTCTCTGAACAGCACCTAAGCAGATAAGCGTACTTAGAATTTCTCTATTATATTATTGTAATAGTCTCTTATCTCCAGTCTCCTCCATTAAAGGGCATCTTCTGCACAGCTGCTGTGCTTAAACACAAATCTTACCAGATTACTTACCCCAGTTAAAACCCTTTTATGAATTTCTGTCTTTAGCTTCAGGATAAAGTCTGAATCCCTTAACCGTCAATGCCTGTGTACATGATCTTCTCCTGCCTGTCTTCCCAGTTTCATGCCTTATTCATTCTTTTTAAATAAAAAATTATGGTAATAATAATAATACAATAACAATACTAACCACTCATGTTTATAGAAATGTTACGGCAGCTGCCCAGCAGCCCTGTGGCCGCAGTGTATCAGCTCTAGCGACAGCCCTGTGGCTGTTGTGTCCCAGCTCCAGCAGCTCTGTGGCTGCAGTACCTGGCCAGAAACCAATCGAGCACTCGGAGAATTGGAGAACTCAGGTTTATTAAGCCGGTGGGCTCAGAGGAGATCACTCTCCGGAGTCTGAGCCCCGAAAAAGGGTTTCACAAGGCTTTTAAAGGCTACCTCTTCCGGGTCCATACTTGGCTGGTTGGACCGGAGTGAGGTCAGGCAAGGTAGTCGATGCAGAAGCAAGCTTACAGAAGCAGATTCGTGGGGGAGGGGTGGTTAGCGGCAGTTGGCTGGACTTTGCTTAGTCATCACGGCCAGGGTCTCTCCTTTCTACCTTTTTTTTTGGGGGGTGTGGTCTTTTGCCATTTCTTGGGCTGCTCCCTCGGCATATGGAGGTTCCCAGGCTAGGGGTCTAATTGGAGGTGTGGCTGCTGGCCCACGCCAGAGCCACAGCAATGTGGGATCCAAGCCACGTTGGATCACAGCTCACGGCAACGCCAGATCCTTAACTCGCTGAGCAAGGGCAGGGATCGAGCCCGCAACCTCATGGTTCCTAGTTGGATTCGTTAACCACTGAGCCACGATGGGAACTCCTCTCCTTTCTACCCTTTTATCAGGACATTTTCTCCTACATTGTGACTGGCATATTTCATTTAGTGTAAAGTCTTCCAGGTTCATGTTATTACATGTGTCAGAATTTCCTTCCTTTTTGAGGTTGAATAGTATTCTATTGTATGTATAAACCACATTTTTTTAATACATTCATCTACATTTGGGTTGCTTCCGGCATTTGGCCATTGTAAATAATGCTGCCATAACATTAATATGCATATGTGAATGTTCCAATCTCTGAGTCTCTGCTCTCAAGTCTTTTGGATATATACCTAGAAGTGGAATTGCTGGGCCATATGTTAATTTTTTTTGGAGGAATATCACTTTCCACAGCAGCTGCATAATTGTACATTCCCACCAGCAATGTGAAAGTGCTCTGTGATAGTTAATTTTATGTGTTAACTCAACTGGCCATGGGGTGCCCAGATTAAACATTATTTCTAGGTGTGTCTGAGAGGGTGTTTCTGGATGAGATTAGCATTTGAATCAGTGGACTTGGCAAAGTAGAGGGCCCTCCCCAATATGGGTAGGCACCATCCAGTCTGTTGAGGGGCTGAAAAGAACAAAAGGTAGAGGAAGAAGGAATTCAGCATCCCTCCCCCTCAGCCTTATTAATTGTGCTGGGACATCTCATTTCATCTCCTCGAGCCCTTGGACTGGGATTTCCACCATGGGCTCCCCTGGTTCTCAGGTCTTCAGACTCAGGTGGAATTATATCACTGTCTCTGTCTTTTTAGACACATACACCATGAGCCCTTCTACACTCCCAACTTAAATCATCATTCGGGAGGAAGCCATATTAACAACCTAATAAGCACTTTCATCTTAGGGATTATTCATGAAGATCTTACTCCCCTGGGTCTTAAGTCAAGCCCAGCAATAATAGGATCCTGAGTTCAGAAAGAAAGTAGAGTCAGGCCGGAAGAAATAGTCTGCCCTTTCTGCAGACTTTGGGTTCCAACTTTGGGTCTGATTTAATACCCTTATTGAAGTAATCCTGGTAGAATTTGGCTGAGGACCACATCACAGTATATTACCTACATAAAAACTCTCCCACTATTTTTTTCCAAGATAGGCATAATTATTTTATTCATACATAGATTATATTTTCTGGTGCTCAAATACATGTAAAACTAAAGACAGGACTAGTCAGATCTTTTTTAAGGCAATGTTTAATTCTTAAAATAGAGATTTTTTTTTTTTTTTCTTTTTAGGACCATACTTGCAGCACATGAAGGTTCCCAGGCTAGGGGTCCAACCGGAGCTGTAGTTGCCAGCCTACACCAGAGCCATAGCAACACTGGATCCGAGCCACGTCTGCGACCTACACCATAGCTCACGACAATGCCAGATCCCTAACCCACTGAGTGAGGCCAGGGATCAAACCAGAGTCCTCATGGATGCCAGTCAGGTTTGTTAACCGCTGAGCCATGATGGGAACTCCGAAAGATATTCTTAAGATATTCTTAAAATAGTAAATAGATTTATAAGAAATATTTCAAATAAATATCACAATTTAAAAAATAACTGTCTAGAGTTTCTCATAAAGTACTGAGCATATGTTATAGAGTTTTAAGGATAATTTTTTTGATTTTTAAAATTAAAATGGAACTATACATACTTATAGCATGACAACAGTCTTATAAGTCAAGTATTTTAATCTAAAGCTTTCAGGAAAGCACATATCAAGTGCTGAATAATTTGCAGACATAGCTTCACTTTCTTCTTTGATCATAATTGAAAGAATATTTTTGAAAAAAGCAAAAACAAAAACAGGATGTTACATAGATTGCTGCTTCTTTTCCAAACACTTCTCAATGTCATTAAGCACTTGAACAGCAGCCTTTGGAATTCGAGTCCCAGGACCAAACACATTGGAAACGCCGACTTCAAATAAGAATTCATAATCCTGTTGGAAGAATTTATTTAATTAATAGGAGACAATATTTCTAATTTCAACAAAAAGAAACAAAAGGACAATGACCTTAACCTACATTTTCCTTCTTTAATCTCCTTGATGGCTCCACTTCTCTTGTATCAACTAACCTCATTTTTCATTTTGCTGCTCCATCTCTGACCTCCTCACCTCTCCCATTCTGCTGGCTTTAAAGGGGCTTATGGAGTGAGCTCTGGGTTTATGACCCTCCTCCTTCCCTCAGCAACCCGGGATCTTTGCCCACCTCTTCCTCAGATTCCCCACTGCAGAGGCCTTAGCCCTCGTCCAGGGCTGGGTGTGGAGGGAGAGGACAAGTTCTCAACTTTTTCTCCCTTCCCACCCCTTCCACCTCACAAAGATCTTCCCCATGCCCTTCTCTGCTTTTTTTTTTCTTTTTCACTTGTGCAACTTGTAATATTCCTGTAACACTATAATTCTTCAGTGGTACTTAACATCTTATTGCTGTAAGCTCCACAACGGCAATGGCTAAATCATTTCTGATGAATGATTTATATTATAATATATTATAATATTATTTATATTAAATTATATTGATTTAAAATATTAAAATTTAAATGACTTTCAGGTGAATAATAGCACATTTTATATATTTACTGTAAACAAATAATGAGAAAAATGCATGGGTGTTAACTGATAGAATTATAAAGGATAGCCATATTAACATACAAGTGTGTCATTATAGGAAGATCCTTAGGAGTTCCCGTGTGGTGCAGTGGAAATGAATCCAACTGTATCCATGAGGTTGTGGGTTCGATTCCTGGCCTCGCTCAGTAGGTTAAGGATCTGGCATTGCCGTGAGCTGTGGTGTAGATCATGCTGCTCAGATCCTGAGTTGCTGTGGCTGTAATGTAGGCCAGCAGCTATAGCTCTGATTGGACCCCTAGCCTGGGAACCTCCATATGCTGTGGGTGCGACCCTAAAAAGCAAAAAAAGAAACTGTTCCTTAGTTTTTAAACTCATGGGGGAAAAAGTATGACAAACACCTACAAATGTTCTAGGTAATTCAAATATCCAGCGGTTTAATATGACTTCTACAAAGTATATTTCTTGAAAATGTCAGCTTGCTTGTATAACAGGCCTGCACTTCTTCTCAATTCATATTTCAATTCCAATTATTTTGTGCTGCCTAATTATTTTGGTTCTTAAATTTTAATATCATACCCAAGAGCTTAGGTATTATAGACTCTAAAACTGCAATATAGATATAAGTGTTCCATAGATAGATAGCAGTAAAGAATACAAGTCCTTTATATTCCCGAAGAGTAAACTATATTTGTGAAAATAAGAGGGAAATGTGCTAACGAAAGCAGTTTTCAGTTGACTATACCACATTAAGGACTGTGCTGCTAGAAAGAATAACATACAGTTTGTTTGCCAGCCCCACATTATTACCGATCTTACAACCTCATACATATGTATTTTCTCACTTCATACGCAGTGTATAAATTCACTATTTTATATTCTGAGTTGTAATGGAGGCGAAAAACCTGTAGTCATGGGCACAAGGTCACACTGCACTGACAGACTCCTGCTATAGTGGCGGGGCCTATGTACCATGGATGAATCATTTACTTAGAGCAATCTCATATACAGTTCCTGTACCCCAATGCTTTTCCTTTCTCGGTAAAAAAAGAAAATTTGATATAACTGAATATATATATATCTCAACTAATTATTTTAACTGATAAGAAAGGTCATACATGGAAGGTGTCCACGCCCCCTTAATAAATTAATTGACATTAGTGATTGTTACCTAGCTTCCATTTCTCCATTCCTAAAAGGATCCACTTTTTGTTCAAGGTTCCAAGTCTTTGCCATTCAGCCAATAATTTTTAGGACAGGCTGAGTCCAGTTATGTCTGAATTAGGATATTTTTGGCTCTAAAAAACTGTACGTCAATCAAATTAGCTTCATTAAAAAGGGGATTTTACTGGACCAGGTAATTGATACAGTGCTGAGCTAGGGCAGCAATCAGGGTTGGGAACATGGAGCTGCACAAGGCAGTGACCCTAAAACAACAGAAGTAAGTGCTATCGGCTGACTGACTAATGGACTCACTTCACCACTTCACAGCCAGGACAAGGGGTGCTCATTCCACCTCTGGCGAGAGGTCGATACAGTGGCTGTGTGTTTACCATTCGTCTCTATTTCGGTTGAGATTTTATTGCTTTTATCCTGTTTCTTCTGCATCATTATTTATTGAATATGAGGAAGACAGATTTCTATCTAGGTGATTAGTTTGTTCTCTCACAGAAGCATTATATGTTCTTTTCTTTTATTTATTTATTTATTGGCTTTTAGGCCTGTACCCTCAGCATATGGAAGTTCCCAGGCTAGGGGTCGAATTAGAGCTATGCTGGCCTACACCACAGCCACGGCAATGCGGGATCAGAGCCATGTCTACAGCCTACGCCACAGCTCATGGCAATGCCAGATCCCTGACCCACTGAGCAAGGCCAGGGATTGAACTGAGTCCTCATGAATACTAGTCGGATTCATTTCTGCTGTGCCACAATGGGAACTCCCTATGTTATTATTTTAAATTATGCACATTGAATCATAATATAGTCTGAATACAAGACAACAGCGACCACTTTTGTAGAATTTACTTAGTAAAAGCACTAGGAGATAATTTGGCTCTAAATCTACAACAAGAGAACCCAGAAATAAACCCTGACACCTATGGTCAATTAATCTTTGACAAGGGAGGCAAGAACATAAAATGGGAAAAAGTAAGTCTATTCAGCAAGCATTGCTGGGAAACCTGGACAGCTGCATACAAAGCAATGAAATTAGAACACGCCCTCACACCATGCACAAAAATAAACTCAAAATGGCTGAAAGACTTAACTATAAGACAAGACACTATCAAACTCCTAGAAGAGAACATAGGCAAAACACTCTCTGACATCAACCTCATGAATATTTTCTCAGGTCAGTCTCCCAAAGAAACAGAAATAAGAGCAAAAATAAACCAATGGGACCTAACCAAACTGAAAGGCTTTTGCACAACTTATACAACTCAACAGCAAAAAAACCAACAACCCAATTAAAAAATGGGCGAAAGATCTGAATAGACATTTCTCCAAAGAAGATATACAGATGGCAAACAGGCACATGAAAAAATGCTCAACATCGCTGATTATAAGAGAAATGCAAATCAAAACTACCATGAGATTCCACCTCACACCAGTCAGAATGGCCATCATTAATAAGTCCACAAATAACAAATGCTGGAGGGGCTGTGGAGAAAAGGGAACCCTCCTGCACCATTGGTGGGAATGTAAGCTGGTACAGCCACTATGGAGAACAGTTTGGAGATACCTTAGAAATCTATACATAGAACTTCCATATGACCCCGCAATCCCACTCTTGGGCATATATCTGGACAAAACTCTACCTGAAAGAGACACATGCACCTGCATGTTCATTGCAGCCCTATTCACAATAGCCAAGACATGGAAACAACCCAATTGTCCATTGACAGAGGAATGGATTAGGAAGATGTGGTATATATTCACAATGGAATACTACTCATCCATATAAAAGAGCAAGATAATGCCATTTGCAGCAACATGGATGGAACTAGAGACCCTCATACTGAGTGAAATGAGTCAGAAAGACAAAGACAAATACCATATGATATCACTTATAACTGGAATCTAATATACAGCACAAATGAACCTTTCCACAGAAAAGAAGATCATGGACTTGGAGAATAGACTTGTGGCTGCCTGGGGAGAGGGGGGAAGTGGGAGGGATCGGGAGCTTGGGGTTATTGGATACAACTTGGAATGGATTTACAAGGAGATCCTGCTGAATAGCATCGAGAACTATGTCTTGATATTTATATTGCAACAGAACAAAGGGTGGGGGAAAAAATGTATACATGTAAGAGGAACTTGGTGCCCATGCTGTGCAGCGGAAAAAAAATTAAATAATACAAAAAAAAGAAATATCAAAAAAAAATCTACAACAAATTTTTAGTGAAAATATGCAGTAAATTAAAGAACTATATATAAGCTACTGTTACTCAGGAGTCCCACACAATACTAGAAAATTCAGGAGAACAATACCTGTGGTGGTATCACCCCCCCACACATGACGAGAATATCTGGCCGTCCGAGGGTGCTAAGTTCCTTGATGAGCTCGGGAACCAGGGTTTTATGCCCCGCAGCAAGTGTGCTCACACCCACTGCGTGCACATCTGCATCCACAGCCTGTTGGGCCACTTCCCGGGGAGTCTAAATGATTAGAAAGAGACAAATCATTATTTATCCCAAAAATATCTGTAAAGTTTTATACTATTTCATTTTTTTCTTTTTTTTGTTATTTCCCCAATACAATTTTTTTTCCCTACTGTACAGCATGGTGACCCAGTTACACATACATGTATATATTCTTTTTTCTCACATTATCATGCTCCATCCTAAGTGACTAGACATGTGCTACACAGCAAGATCTCATTGCTAATCCATTTCAAAGGCAAAATTTTGCATCTATTAACCCCAAGCTGTCAATCCACCCCACTCCCTCCCCCTCCCCTTTGGCAAACACAAGTCTGTTCTCCAAGTCCATGATTTTCTTTTCTGTGGAAAGGTTCATTTGTGCCACATATTAGATTCCAGATATGAGTGATATCATATGGTATTTGTCTTTCTCTTTCTGACTTCACTCAGTATGAGATTCTCTAGTTCCATCCATGTTGCTGCAAATGGCACTATTTTGTTCTTTTTTATGGCTGAGTAGTATTCCATTGTGTATATATACCACACCTTCCTAATCTAATCATCTATTGATGGACATTTGGATTGTTTTCATGTCTTGGCTATTGTGAATAGTGCTACAATGAACATGAAGGTGCATGTGTCTCTTTTAAGGAAAGATTTGTCCGGATATATGCCCAAGAGTGGGGTTGCTGGGTCATATGGTAGTTCTATGTATAGATTTCTAAGGTACCTCCACACTGTTCTCCACAGTTGTTGGACCAGCTTACATTCCCACCAATAGTGCAGGAGGGTTCCCTTTTCTCCACAGCCCCTCCAGCATTTGTTATTTGTGGACTTATTAATGGTGGCCATTCTGACTGGTGCGAGGTGGTATCTCATGATAGTTTTTTTTGTTTGTTTGTTTTTACTTTTTAGGGCCACACCCACGGCATATGGAGGTTCCCAGGCTAGGGGTCCAATCGGAGCTACAGCCGCCAACCTATGCCACAGCCACAGCAACATGGGATTCGAGCTGTGTCTGTGACCTACACCACAGCTCACGGCGACGCCAGATCCTTAACCCACTGAGCAAGGCCAGGGATCAAACCTGCAACCTCATGGTTCCTAGTTGAATTTGTTTCTGCTCTTCCACAATGGGAACTCCTCTCATGGTAGTTTTTATTTGCATTTCTCTAATAATCAGGGATGTTGAGCATTTTTTCATGTGCTTGTTGGCCATCTGTATATCTTCCTTGGAGAAATGTCTATTCAAGTCTTTTGCTCATTTTTCAATTGGGTTGTTAGTTTTTTTGCTGTTGAGCTGTATAAGTTGCTTGTATATTTTAGAGATTAAGCCCTTGTCAGTTGCGGTATGTAATATCAGTGCTTCCTCCTCCTTGAAACTCTGCTCCTTCCTTGTTTTATCCCACTACTCATCCCATTTCCTTTCACTCCTCTGCTGCTTCCTTCTCTCATATTTCCTTTTCATGTTCAGGTTCTCTCCTCATCTCACTGTGTATCTTCTCCATGGAAAATTACATCCATCTTCATAGCTTTAAGTACAGTTTATATACTGATAGGTCTAAAAACCTTGTGTATAGCTGAGGCCTCTCTCCTATGCTCCAGACATAGCCATTCAACTTTTAAGGTTGCCTTCATCTGAACATGCCAAAAGCTGGTTCTCTTAAGACTGCCTGCATGTTTGCCAGCGGCCCTTCCATCAAATTGTCTTCTGAATCTCAGCTGACTTTCTGTTTCTAAGATCCTAACCCAGTCCAGGCCTTCACTTTTCTCACTCAGGTTACTCAGCACCTTAACTGGACTCCTTGCAACTAGTCATAGCTCCTCCCAACCCACTTCAGAAAGTGATTTTACTAGCAGGTGACCTTCCTAAAGTATACATTTGATTGTGTCACTCTACCCGAACACCTCCAGAATGAAGTTCAAGCTCCTTAGAGTGGCACAGAAGGCTAGTCATCAGAATTTACACGCCATCCCAGCACTGGATTCCCATCTTACTGAATCTTTTGCAGGTACATGAGGCCTTCATGCCTTCTCATGGCTCTGCACCACTGTTCCTCTGCTCAGGCCTTATCAGTATGCCCTTCCCTGCCTTGTTCTCCAGGTTTCTGAAAGGCACTGCTCAAAGTTCCTAGCATACTCAGACAAGTGCCTTGTCCAAACTGTACCTATGGCAATTACTCTCTGCTGTGATTACTGGTGAGTATATCTCACTCTGCTGGGAATGTGCAACCTCCCTGAAGACGTAAATCATGGTTTTTAACTCAGAACCTAGTATCTGGTAGACAATCAATAAATATGTAGTGCATAAAGATTTTTATATAAAAGTTACTTGTCAAAGTTTTTGGTAGTGAGTGATTAATGTTTTATCACTCTATACAGAATTTCAGCTTCATTTACTTCCAACAAATTATTTTACTGCTGGGTCTAATATTCTGTGATTAAATAAAACACTGCTAGGAAGTTTAAAAAAGAGAAAATCTAATTATAAATTTAGCTAATCCTAATGCTTGACTTCACTTTCAAAATACTTCTTACCAATCTGATGCAGGCTATCTTTCCCACAAACTATTGGTCAAATCTCAATGTATAGTGCAATAAGATCTTTGAAAGTAATCCTTACAGTTTCAGAAGCTTAATAAAAGCTCTAGTTCTGAACTGACACTGATTTTTACAAAGTCTGAGTAATGAGTACATTAAAATGAATTATATTCTGTTTTTCATAATTAATTGGATTATATGCATTCAAAAGTAAATTAGGAAATTTGTTGAATTCATATTCTTCTTTTACTGTAATAATGTCATGTTGATCCAGAATCTTTTTATTATAATTCTTTCTAAATGTGACTTACTGATACACCTTTTGAAAATCTTCCCGATTTCAATACCTGAAAAAGAGGACCAATATCCACATCGAAACCAAGATCAGCAAATCCTGTAGCAATAACTTTTGCTCCTCTGTCATGTCCATCTTGTCCCATTTTTGCCACAAGAAGACGAGGTCTGCGACCTTCACGTTCCATGAACTTATGAACCCTAAGGAACATTTTAACATACAACAGTTACATATTAATTGTCCAAAAATAAGATATAAAACTATGATTTATTTGCAGTAAAAATCTATCAAGTTTATTTAAAAACATCTAATCTGGTTACTCATACTTTGTTAATATCTCTATTTCGTGTGGAGAACTCCATTAAAATCCGAGTATGTTTCCTATCTCCCCTAGAAGAAAATCTGAAAGATGGCACAATTGTAAGCCAGTAACACTGAGAGCATCACAGTGAAGCAAGAGGAGAAAATAACAACTTTTCCACTTCTTAAGATAGTCTCTAGGGGACAAAGTGCAGGAATATTTAAATATAAACTAAAAAAAGTCTTCAGAGTTATGACTCATTGTTTTGAACTGCCCATATCGCATTTAACCCTCACAAGTGCGAACTCCCCCAAGGTGACCTCAATGTAGTATCTTATGATAATCTATAATCAAAATATTTGCTTGCTTAAATCAATAAATTTACACCCTAGATGAAAAAGCACTAAGAAACAAATCTACTTATGTTGAAAGAAAAAAAGTTACACTTTGATGACTTTCACCTTGGCTGTTATGATATTTATCTGATGGATAAGAAGTGACATAAAATTTTTAGTGAAAAATGTACTACAGAGGTTGAGAAAAACAGTCATCAGGAAGCTACTACCTATACCTGAGAAGCATGATGAAATATATTAATTTTTATCTCCAAAACAAGTTTGACAGTGTTAATTACTGTCAGTTCGGTGAAGACCAATTTTAATTTATGCCACCAAATATTTGCTTTCAAACAAGAAAAGTAAGTTTTCATAATTATTTTGAGCAGTTAAACAATGTAAATAAAATTTAAGAAAATACAAAAGTGTACTGTCATAAGGAAGTTGAAATCTAAGCACCTGGAGGATATGAAGCAATATCAGTATTAGTTAAATAAACATTTGTTTGAAATAAGAAACTCCTAGAGAAGACTGTTGTGAAAGTGCAAAATACTATTTTAGGAAACTACGATTCAAATATTTTCCAGTGGTATGTGAGACAATTAAGCCCGCAGAAGACTCCTGTTGATGAATGGAAAATATGACATGCTGGTTTAAGAAATCTCACATACTACCTTTTTTAAAAATTTTTTTATTATGGTTGATTTACAATGTTCTGTCAATTTCTGCTGTACAGCAAAGTGACCTATACATCCATATACATTCTTTTTTTCACATTATCCTCCATCGTGTTCCATCACAAGTGATCAGATACAGTTCCCTGTGCTATACAGCAGGATCTCATTGCTTATCCACTGCAAATGCAAGAGTTTGCATCTACTAACCCCAAACTCCCAGTCCTTCCCACTTCCTCTGCCCGCCTCTTGGCAACCACAAGTCTGTTCTCCTACCTCTTGATAGCAAATGATATCTCTTTACTTTCTCCAAATTCCTGGCGATAGGCTCCACTCACCATACGATCATTAGCTTTATGTTCACCAAATACCTTTTTCATGGCATCTGTGATTTCTCCAACTGTACATCTAAAATATTACATGGAGATACTCTTAACATCATTATTTGAGATAAAAATATTTATTTAACCTTCAATACAATTAGACATATTTTATTACCTCAGCTAAAAACAGGCTGTCAAAATCCTAAATAAGAATGCTTTTTATTACATCCACAAAAGCATCTTTCCTCAGAATACTGTTGGAAAAAATGCTCCTGGATGCCTTCATACAAAGTGACCTCTTTTCAACATTTGTCATCCAAAAAACGACTGAATGACCTAAAAACTACCAATAGACAAGCATTTTAAGGTTTCTGAATAAGTCACTGCTTACCAATATAAATGGGCCAAGAGCAATATTCACACAGATTATTTTCTGATTAAAAAGTAAATATTTTACCATATTCCATCCACTTGTTTATTAATTCATTCCACATGTACTCAGAAAAAACAATTTATTTACTTATATTATCATATATTGGGAGAAGTTTCCATGGGTCACTTGCTTTTCTGCATGTTCTGCAGAGCAAAGCCCTGACTGCCTTTACCTAGACTCTCTTTTCTAAGATGTCTATATAGTACACAGCCTTGGAAGACAGAGATACTGTCTACCTTGGACAAAAGACAGGTCTGTTTACTGTCCAAAATAATAATGTCCCTCTATACTTCAAAGTAAATCAAATTCGAACCTGCAAATCATTGACAGAGGTTTGCCACAATAGCTTTAAATATCCTGAGCCACAGGGAAATACACAAAAATTAATGCACACCATTCAAAATATATGACTGTTTTCAATGCAAAGCTGTTTAAGAAAAATAAGAATTTTATTTTGGTCTCCAATATTTTCTTTTAGGCTCACATGGATTATAGAGTTGACCTTTTATTTAAGTACACTCTGAGAAGCTAAACTGGCTAACTTTTAGTATCCAGAAATCTCCAAACTTACATATCCTTACCTTGCACGAGTTGCCTCTACTGCAAGAGCAAGAATATTCCCATCTCCACTGGCAGCACAGGCAGTGAGGGCAGCGAGGCACCGTTCAGCCAAAGCTTGATCCCTGCTGGATTTGACCTTACAGAAAAGGTTAAGGAATGGGGCAATATATGCTCACAGAGAATAAAACTAAGATCAGATAATACCGTTATGTACATCATGTGGAAACTGTTCCATGATTCTAAATTTAAAAACAAAAGGAAATAAAAAGAAGAGAATAATATGTTCCCTAGGTCTGATATTCATTCCCAAAACATTTAAGGAATTCCTAAAATAATACTAAATTCTGTATAACACTGATAATTCAAAAATAAACACGGCAATAATAAATAATAGCACTGATTCTCCCAAGTAGTAGATTATAACTTAGGGAATATTTTAGTTATATATTTTAAGTTTCCCTTAGTTAATTAATAATCTATAGGTAATAATATGTATGTGTATCACTTTTCTTTTTATATAAAAATAATCTTGGGAAAAAAAAGAAAGAGACAATAAAAAATACTGTAATAAAAAGAGAAAGACAATGAAAAGCATAGTCAAAGACTTTTCCCCTTGGGTCCCAGCTCTATTCTATTCTGCCAACGGCCTACCTAAACAAAGTTATCTTAAATTGAATTTTTTCACAAGTTTCCAACACCTGTAAGAGTCTAAAATAGGATAACGCTTAAGATGCCACTAAAATTATATCATATCTATAAGCAGAGGTGGGTCAGAAAATTTAAATTAAAGGCAAAGAGGAACCCAAATCCATTATCATTACTGAATTTCTCTCCCTTGCCCAAAATATCATCATTTACATTAACTGGAACCCCTCATGTTGTTAGCTTAAGAGAGGAGGAAAGAATTTTTCTAAATATTAAGATATTTGTGATCACTGAAAATACAATGCTACATCCTAAGTAGGACACTCTAAAAATGACAAAAATTGGGAGAGCAGTTGTTATCTCCTGATCGAGGGTGAAAATATCATTAAGCGTCTGCTGTTAACTCTAATAGAAAAAACAGAAGATGAAAGTTATATATACAGTCTAACTGGACAAAGTCTATTAGATTCTTAAAGAACATTTAAACTGACAGGGAAAAAAAGTCTTATCTTAAGATAGTCTTTAGGTAAAGAGTAAACTAAACAGAGAAAATCATTACAGAATTTCAACTCTCCTGCCTTAGAAACAGCAGTAATTACTAAAGCCAGAGATTAAGAGATCAAGGTAGCTTCATACAATAGTAATGTATAGGTTACAATGGTAAGAATTAGTATGAGGTTGTGGGTTCGATCCCTGGCCTCGCTCAGTATGTTAAGGATCCAGCATTGCCATGAGCTGTGGTGTAGGTTGCAGACATTGCTCGGATCTGGCATTGCTATGGCTGTGGTGTAGGCCAGCAACTATAGCTCCAATTAGATCCCTAGCCTGGGAACCTCCATATGCCTCAGGTGCAGCCCTAAAAAGCAAAAAAAAAAAAAAAAAAAACACCAAAAAAACCAATTAGTATGTTTTATCTATTTTAGTATTTCATATTTTTTGGTTTATCTCAATGAAAAAATAAAAAAATAAAACAGTACTCTAGTTTCAATCAAAATAAATATCTTTCGTTCTAAACTGTATCTTGGTCAAGCCCTATTCAAATATATTTGAATTTTTAAACAAAATTGAAAGCAAAAGGGGAGTTCCTGTCATGGTTCAGTGGTAACAAACCTGACTAGTATCCATGAGGATGAGGGTTCAATCCCTGGCCTTGCTCAGTGGGTTAAAGGATCTGGCATTGCCGTGAACTGTGGTGGAGGTCACAAACACAGCTCGGATCCTGTGTGGCTGTGGCGTAGGCCAGCAGCTGTAGCTCCTATTCGACCCCTAGCCTGGAACTTCCATATGCTGCAAGTGCAGCCCTACAAAACGAAACAAAACAAAGAAAAAGAACTGAAAGCAAATAATTCTTTCATGGTAGCATGAGGTACATGGAAACAGATTACAGTGAGAGGCTTGGGTTCAAATACTGACTTTGAAGTTAATTTTGTTTTTAACTTTGAATGAGTTATATAATTATCTAAGCCTTTCTGCAAATCTGTAAATTATAGGAGGCATTGTTATTATGGTGTGGTTTTTAATAAGAACATATAATTTTCACAGGGGCAGCAGATATCTTGACTGAAAACATGAGTGCTTGGTGTCAACGGACTTAGCTTTCACTCTTGGAGGCTTAATTATTTATCCTGGGCAAGTTTCTCAATCCCCCTTATCTTTAGTTTCCTTATTTTTAAAATGTTGAGAAATAATGCTGGCCTCATGTGGCTGTTGTAACAATGAAGCAGTGCAATGCGGGGGCTTGGACAGCACCCAGAACACAGAAAGCCCTCCAAATGTGAGAGCCATCATTACCTTCTTAAGTTTTTCAATCTGTTTGTTGCGCACTGAAGTATTATCAATTGCCAAAACCTCCACAGATTCTTCTTTTTCCAACTGGTATTTATTTACTCCAACAATTACTTCAGAACCTGTTAATTTCCCAGAGGAAGATAATATATAGATTCTATTCACAAATAACTGTCTAACAGTAATGCTCTGATCACCACATATTTGCCTTATAAGTTTAATATTTTTAAGTAGTATTTTTAACTGTTAATGAAACTTCAACATAGATGAACAAATACCAATATAGAATTGAGGGAAGGAGAGAAAAAGACATATATATATTTGAATCCCTTTAAGGGAGGATCTTTATTATTTTCCCAAACTACACAACATTCCCAGAGTTTCTGATAAACTCTAACACTACAAAATTAAAACCATAGAAGTGGCTACCATCTAAGATTTATAAAGTAGAAGATAAACATGCAATAGCTTTTCTAATATTTTCTTGAATTCTCTTACAGCCAATCACTTTTAAATAAAAATCCTTTTAAAATCTATAAGTGATCTAGAGTTCTTGCTATGCCCCTGACTTCAGTGGCTCGGGTAGCTGTGGAAGTGCAGGTTCAATCCAGCCCCACACAATGGGTTAAAGGATCCAGCATTGCTGCAGCTATGGCATGGGTCACAGTTGAGGCTCAGATTCAATCCCTGGCCGAGGAACTTCCATGTGCCATGGGTACAGCCATAAAAAAAAAAAAAAATCTATAAATGATAAATCAGAATTATAAATAACACTTCCTTAATACTATAAATATATTTTGCCTCAAACTAGATTATCACTCTAGCTAAAAAATCCTGCCAACTGCTACCTTAGGGTATACCCCTTTTCTTACTTTCTTCATAAAACTCAGCACAATCTGTCATTAGCCTACTTGTTTATTTGTGCATTTCCTCTCTCTCTTACTAAAATGTAAGCTCTGTGAGTGTAGAGACCATGTCTGTCCTGTTCAGGTTGTACGCCCAGACATAGCACAGTGCATTAAATACTGAAGACTAATAAAGTATTGACCAACTGAATGAATAAATGAATAGTCCAAAGCAGGGCACAATGACCAATCATGATGTCATCTTCAAAATGTTGGTGATACCCGCCCACACACATGCACATGTATACAATGGGCAAATCACACATACTTTGTACATATGTCTGCCCATGTGCATTCAGGCATGCAAAAATACAAACACAGAGATAAATGGAGACATAAATAAAGATTCATGAGAAACATTTTATCCAAGTTCCGTTTTTCCATAATTTTTGTTTTATTAACTATACATGTTATCATCAAACAGAAATTCAAATTTATTTTTAAATATTGGCTTCCACATGCAAACTTTTCTACTTTATCTTACCAGAATCTATTCTAGCTTGTCTTCGGGCAGCACATTCTTCAATTCGAAGTTTAGGTATTCCCTCTGCCACAGCTTTGGCCATTCCACCCATCTCTTCAATTTCATTAATGAGCTATAAGAAAAACAGATAAAAAACTAGAAGAGAATATGGAAATATTTTTATAAACCATACTAATGTGTTAAATAACATAATGTTACTATGTCAATTTTAGCCATTAAAAAAGACATTCTCTGCTTAAAATTATTTAAAAAGACAACAGAAAAACTTTTGAGTATATTATGGAAAACACAAAACCTTGCACTGAAGTCTTAGAAGCCAACTAAAGATAACGTGAATTCTCTAATCCTTTTTTTTTTTTTCTTTTTTCTGTCTTTTGTCCTTTTTAGGGCCGCACCCACACAGCATACGGAGGTTCCCAGGCTACGGGTTGAATTGGAGCTGTTGCTGCTGGCCTAGGCCAGAGCCATTGCAGTGTCAGATCTGAGCAGTGCCTGCGACCTACACCACAGCTCACAGCAACGCCAGATCCTTAACCCACTGAGCGAGGCCAGGGATCGAACCTGCAACCTCATAGTTCCTAGTCGGATTCGTTTCCACTGCTCCATGATTTCTCTAATCCTTATTTTTAGTTACATAAAGACTCAAAAAATTTTATTTCAAAATGCCACTTTATTTTCAGTTTGATCAGGAGAGTAATGACGTAACTCCATCTTTACTGACCTAGGAAACATCTAAACCAGCAATCACAGTCTCGTACATACATGGGATAGTGGAAAATGGATGTGGAATGGGGTATGATCTTGCAGAAAGCAGCACAGTCAAACTAATTTTCCCCTGAAGAATCCAAGGAAGAAGAATCTGTACTGGATTCAATAGAAGCCAAGAATAAGATCGGAAGTTAAAAAGATGGGAACAACCTGAGAATTGGCGACGACCTCTCTCCCATTCTAACAGGAGAACCAAAGTTTACTGTCTGCAGAAAATGAACTAGAAAAGCAATGTACTACCAAATACCAAGTACAAGGAGAGGCAAGAATAAGATGTCTTACTGAAATAAAAACCTGCATTCTGGAGTTCCCGTCGTGACGCAGCAGAAACGAATCTGACTAGGAACCATTAGGTTGTGGGTTCGATCCCTGACCTTGCTCAGTGGGTTAAGGATCTGGTGTTGCCGTGAGCTGTTGTGTAGGTTGCAGAAGGGGCTCGGATCTGGCATTGTTGTAGTGGAGGCTGGCAGCTGTAGCTCCAATCTGACCCTTAGCCTGGGAACTTCCATATGCCTTGGGTGTGGCCCTAAAAAGCAAAAAAGTAAAACAAAACCCTGCATTCTGAATGATAAGGCTGAAGACAAAAAGGAAACAGTAACAATGAAGGATACAAAAGAAAACTTCAAAAAATATAATTATTCTCAGAAAAGAGAGATTCTATATTAATAAAACAAGTAGTATGACATGCAAGAGGGAAAATCAGAACACAAAAAAGAGCTCTTGGAAATTAAAAACAGGATATGTGAATTTTTTTTTTTTGTCTTTTGTCTTTTGTTGTTGTTGATGCTATTTCTTGGGCCGCTCCCGCGGCATATGGAGGTTCCCAGGCTAGGGGTCCAATCGGAGCTGTAGCCACCGGCCTACACCAGAGCCACAGCAACGCGGGATCCAAGCCACATCTGCAACCTACACCACAGCTCACGGCAACGCCGGACTGTTAACCCACTGAGCAAGGGCAGGGACCGAACCCGCAACCTCATGGTTCCTAGTCGGATTCGTTAACCACTGCGCCACGACGGGAACTCCCTGAATTTTAAAGTATTTAAATAAAAGGATAAAGTTGACAACTCAAAACAAACCACAGCAAAAACTCAAAGATACATTACAGAACAGATAAGAATATCAGAATGTCATTTAAAGAGGTCCTTACTTGATAACTAGGAGAAACCACAGGAAAATGACAGGAAAGAAATTGTCAAAAAAATACACTACTGTATAGCACAGGGAACTACACTGAATCTCTTGTTACAGAACATGATGGAAGATAATATGAGAAAAGAAATGTGTATGTATATATGTATATGTATATGTATGTATCACTTAGTCAATTTACTGTATAGCAGAAATTGATACATTATACGTCAACTATAGTTTATAAAAAATTTTTTTAAATAAATAATATATAACAATTTCCCAGAGCTATGAGAACACGATAAAGAGGCCAGACAAAAAATGCCCACCATGGAGTTCCCATTGTGGCGCAGTGGAAATGAATCTGACTGGTATCCATGAGGATGCAGGTTTAATCCCTGGCCTTGCTCAGTGGGTTGGGGATCTAGTGTTGCCATGAGCTGTCAGGTAGGCCAGCAGCTGCTGCTCTGATTCGACCCCTAGCTTGAGAACTTCCATATGCTGTGGGTGCAGCCCTAAAAAGCAACAACAACAACAACAACAACAACAACAAAAAGCCCACCAAAGGTCCAAGATAATGAATGTAGAAAAAAATAGGATACATCAGCACAAAAATAAAGAAGAGATCCTAAAACTTTCAGAAAGAAAGATCCTGCATGAGAATGGCAACAGAATTCTGAACAGAAATATTGGAAGCTAGAATAAAAACCAGGTGAATGGTTTCAAATTTGCTTACAAACTCCCAACGGAAAAATTGCAAAGCCAGGCTATCAATCAAGTATGAAAGAAGAACAAAGACATTTTCAAATGTCCAAAGTTCCAAATAATTCACCCCCTATGCACCATTTTTAGGAGGTTCCCATAATATGTGCTTCAAAATAACAAGGGATAATCAACAAAGAGACAGAATTCAGGACACAGATTAAATATAGCAAAGGTAAAAAGAACTCCCAGGATAATGACAAAGGGAAGTCCAAGGACAGCAATGGTCTAGGAAGAAATCAGTCTAAATCAAATGAGAATTTAGAGGACTTCAGAAGGATTTACATTGAGATATATATAATTATATCGGTAATATGGGACAAAGGAAAGGGGCAAAATCCACCTAAAATACTAAGCCACCACACTAGCAAAGAAACAGATAACATCTAAAACAATTAGAATGTGTAATTTTAAAACATGGAGATAAAAACATAGAAAAAGATGTGGCTGAATTAAGGAAGCAGGCAAACCACCAAGTGGAGGACAAAGGACTGCTTTTTTATTTCAGTCTTTTAATGTTAGTTGTCTTTTTAATCTCTGAACATAATAATACAAACACAAATCTATTTTTAAATTAAGTTTCAGTTTTAAATACTATAAAATCAAACCTAAAATTCTCTTTTCTCACTTTACAAATCTTGATACAATTCTACAAATGATTTGATTTATAATTCAAAAATCTATAAATCTTTATAAACGTGTAAATCTTGAAAGCAAAGTTTCAAAGAGGAGACACTGACCTTCAAGGCAGCATCATAAACGTCGTTTGTGAGTGATTCCATCATATATGAACCTCCCCAAGGATCGGCCACTTTGGGAATCCCAGATTCTTCTTGAATAATGATTTGTGTGTTCCTGGCAATTCTAGCACTTTTCACCGTTGGCAAACCCAGGGCTTCATCAAAAGAATTTGTGTGCAAAGACTGAGTTCCTCCAAACACCGCTGCCATTGCTTCTACTGTAGTACGAATGATGTTATTGTAAGGATCCTAACGCATTTAGTAAAAAGCAAAAAAAAAAAAAAAAAACAAGGCAACAGTTGATATATATTGAAGCTGTAAAAGATGATATGATTAAGCAGGGGTTGATACATACTTTCTTTGCCAAAGTTTGCATTAGTCTTCAGAATATCAAATAAATTTAGACCAATTAGTAAACGAGCCAGACTTACAGAATTACGTGCGTAGTCTGTGCTAAGGCACTAAAACACTGCCTCATATAATCATCTGAAATATTAAATACTTGTGCTTATTTTTTATTGCCTACTCTTCTATAAGTGCATCATGAATGGTTACCTTGTTGACTTAGATTATTAGCATCTTTCAGCTCATAATTCACCATCTCCTAATTATTGTACAAAGTATCTACTCTGATGCACAAAAGTAATGAGGTGCACAAAACTGGCAATGATTTATTAACAAATGATTAATAAAACAGGTGAAGAGTGGACTATGACAATAGGAAATATGGCCTCTGGGTCATTCTGTTCCTAGCTGTGATTTGGGAAAGTCATTGGTCCTTCCTGAACTTTAGTTTCCTTAGCTATAAAAATGAGGAGGGTAAAACAAAAATGATTACTAAAGTGCTTCCAACTCTGAAATCTATATTTCTCCACTTATAGGTACCTGAACTCATATTTAATATGGAGATGATTAGTTTTTATCTGCTTTTAAATGTATAAAAGCAATGTGACAATTTTTTTTTTTTGGTCTTTTTGTCTTTTTAGGGCCTCACCCGCGGCATATGGAGGTTCCCAGGCTAAGGGTCTAATTGGAGGTGTAGCCTCAGGCCTACACCACAGCCACAGCAACGCCAGATCCAAGCTGCGTCAGCGACCTATACCACAGCTCATGGCAATGGCGGATCCTTAACCCACTGAGCAAGGCCAGGAATCGAACCAGCATCCTCATAGATACTAGTCAGATTCATTTCTGCTGCTCCATAATGGGAACTCCCTAAATGTATAAAAGCAATATAACTTTAGCTATAAATTATTTTTAATGTTTCAAAATAATTTAATATATATGTAAAGAAAATGCATGTTTAAAAATATCATCACCACATAGTCTTTTAATAAAATGAAACAAAGTTGAAAAAGATTACCCAAGTGATAGTAATTTTTAAATGGTTTGTTTGAATGGGTGTTTATTTAAACACATAACTATCATAAAAGTATATACATATAAAATTAAATTTTACTGAAGAAATCTTGTTAAGAATTTTAACCATTAAAATTATTTACAGGAGTTCCTGTCATGGCTCAGTGGTTAACGAATCTGACTAGGAACCATGAGATTTCGGGTTCAATCCCTGCTTGTTCAGTGGGCTAAGGATCCAGCGCTGTCAGCTGTGGTGTAGGTCGCAGATGCAGCTCAGATCCTGCATTGCTGTGGCTCTGACATAGGCCGGTGGCTACAGCTCTGATTAGACCCCTAGCCTGGGAACCTCCATATGCCACAGGAATGGCCCAAGAAATGGCAAAAAGACAAAAAAAAAAAAATTATTTACAACAGAGAGTTCCCACTCTCTGATGCAGCAGAAACAAAGCTGATTATTATCCATGAGGATGCAGGTTTGCTCCCTGGCCTTGCTCAGTGGGTTGGGGATCCGGCATTGATGTAAGCTGTGGTGCAGGTTGCAGGTATGGCTTGAATCCTGCATTGCTGCAGCTGTGGCATAGGCTGGCAGCTGCAGCTCTGATTTGATCCCAGCCTGAGAACTTCCATATGCTAAGGGTGCGGCCCTAAAAAGCAAAAAAAAAAACTATTTAAGACAATATTAAGTTATAATTTTTACTTCTTCCTCATTATTACAATTTTGTTACTTTTAAAAAAGTAAAATACACAGCCAGACATGGAAGCTAAGAATTAAATGATTTTATATTGTTAACCACTAGAGGGAGCCAATTTTATTCATCATCATTTGTATAAAAATAAACATATGTATTACGCTTCAGAATAATTATGATTTTCAAATATTAGCAGATAACTTCTTAAGTCTATTTTTTCACTATGCCAAGTGCTTAGAAGAAAATATAGACTTCATTAAATTTCTACACTTTAAATGATAAACATACTTGCTCAGTAAGTGACCATCCTGATGTCTGACAATGTGCTCTTAGAAGAAGAGATTTAGAGTTTTTAGGCTGAAACATCTTCTCTATTAAGTGGGCCCAGAGTCTTCTCCCAGCTCTCATTTTTGCTATTTCCATATAAAAGTTCATCCCAATTCCCCAGAAGAAAGACAACCTGAAATAGTAACATTAAGTCCAGAATTTGATTATAAGTGGAAAATAAAACTATTTGTATCACATACACACAAAAGCCCAGATTTTAACTTCAAACAACTTAACTTGAACTAAAGTGAAAGCAGTGTGTTATAGGGAGAGGTCTAAGATGCAGAGGAGCAGGACGTAAGGCTCACCTAGTCCTACAAATACACTGAAAATATAACTACATGTGGAACTATTTTCACAGAAAATTTGCAAAAAACTGAATTATAATGAAAGCATGTATATTGCAGGAATCTCAAACCTATAAGAGATACTTCTGTATTTCAAAACAGAAATATTAATAGAACAAAAGAAAATCTGTCTTGAGTGTTATATTTCAATGTTATTTGTCAGAAGGTGCCAGTTAACTGTGTTCTCTGAATAGCAAAGGACAAGATTCCTCTAATTTACCAAGAAGTGCAGTCAAATTTAACTTTGATTTTTAATTATAAACAGTACTGGCTCATTCCCTCATTATTACTCAGCTAAAACAAAAGAATTTAGTAATTTTATATACATATAAATTCATTTTATCAATATATTTTGCTATACACTCATAAAATGGTCCTATGACTTTAAAAAAAATTAATTATTTACTTACTTTTCTTTTTGGCCACACCCCTAGCATGTGGAAGTTCCCAGGTCAGGGATTGAACACACACCATAGCAGCAACCCAAGCCGCTGCAGTAACAATGCCAAATCCTTAACCTGCTGAGCCACCAAAGAACTCTATGGCCTTTCTCTCTCTCTCTCTCTCTTTTTTTTTTTTGGTCTTTTTAGGGCTGCACCCATGGCATATGGAGGTTCCCAGGCTAGGGGTCAAATCGGAGCTGTAGCTGCTAACCACAGCCACAGCCATGCTAGATCTGAGCCTCGTCTGCAACCTACACCACAGCTCGCAGCAACAATGGATCCTTAACCCACTGAGGAAGGCCAGGGATCCAACCCATGTCTTCATGATACTAGTCGGGTTTGTTAACCACTAAGCCACAATGGGAACTCCTGATCTTCCTTAATGTTGAGACAATATTTGAGTTTAATTACTCACCTTGGTGCAAACTCATCAATTGTCAGGCCAGCTTGGAGTCCAGTTCTACAGTATTCCAATCCATCTGCAATAGTATAGGCCAGCTCCAGAATGGCATCGGCTCCTGCTTCCTGCATATGGTATCCACTAATTGAAATTGAATTAAATTTTGGCATGTGCTATATAAAATAATAAAAAATACAACTGTGAATAAAAACATTAAAAAGGTTCATTAAATCTATTTTCTAAAAGATGGTATTATTTTAAAATGATCAACTCAGATATACTAAGTAGTTCATAATATTAACTGAAACTATATAATGCTTACTGTGTTATATTCAACCCACTTTCCCTTTGCTATGAAATAACAGTGTAATCATAAGGTAGGTGAGAAGAAAGCACTGCCAGCAAAAAGTAAAGTGTGAATGATGGGGGAATATATAAATGAATTACTCAGAGGATATGAAGAAGCTTTAGGTTTCCCTATGGAGGGATTGCTGTTAACACAGGAATACTTTAAGAACTTTCTTTTCCCATCACTTTGGGAAAAATGAACATAATTCAGGGGTGAAACATTAGGAACCTCATTGTGGTTATGGATATAAGCAATATATATATATATTTTTTTCTTTTCATGGCCACACCGACCTATGCCGCAGCTTGTGGCAACACCAGATCCTTGACCCACTGAGTGAAGCCAGGGATCAAACCCACATCCTAATAGATACTACTCGGGTTCTTAACTTGCTGAGCCACAAAAGGAACTCTGTAAGTGATATCTTCTATTCCAGTTTTTTGCAGAAATAAAGCTGATGTTTTGACCCCCATCTCTCTGACACCAATGTCTATTTACAACTGAATCTGAACTCAAGAGAAATCAGGAAGTATAAATTATGAGTCCTCCCTGATTCTAACAATTAGCAGAATAAAGATTTTAACAATAAAGAAAATACAATAAATGTCTACTGCCCAGATTCAAAGGTGGTGACAGACCGTAAAATCAGAACATTAAAGGCCAAAAATAAAAACTAACAACACTCACTTATAAACACAAACCTACACCTTGGCCTTATACTACAACTATGACTCAGACGCAGTTATGATTTCAAATTAGGTTGTGGTATTTTATAAAAATTCCTACATTCAAAGAATTACAGCAAAACCCACAAAACCATAAAGGATACCTTTGCTGTATATTGGAAGATGTCAGCAATAATTTTCATGGATGGTTCTGGAGGAAAAATATAAGTATTTCTGACCATAAACTCTTTCAGTATATCATTTTGGATTGTACCAGTAAGTTTCTCTTTAGGTACGCCTTGCTCTTCCCCAGATACTATAAAAGTGGCAAGAATTGGAATAACTGCTCCATTCATGGTCATGGAAACTGACATTTTTTCTAAAGGAATTCCATCAAAAAGAATCTTGGTATCTTCCACAGTGTCAATAGCAACGCCAGCCATTCCAACATCACCACGAACTCGAGGGTTGTCTGAATCATAGCCACGATGTGTTGCCAGATCGAAGGCGACTGATAATCCTTGTTGACCAGCTAGATATATAAAGAAAAGTAATACTATTTAAAGAGTCTGGCATTAAAGTAAACTGATTTTCTTTTAACACTACTAAAAGTATTAATTCATCTCATCATAGAACACTTCTATAATAAACATTTTTATTCTCAAAAGTTAAAGATACTCTATTTCCTAAGAGCCTGTTTTTTCCCATGTGCTTAAAATACACAAAGTGAGTTCCAGACTTCACTACAATAAAGAATAGAAGGAACAAAACATGTCATTTATCTCATGTCTGAAGATTTTTTTTTTAACCTTAACAATTTCTGATAGAAAATACATATGTATTTAGGGCCGCTCCCACCACATATGGAAGTTCCCAAGCTAGGGGTCAAATCAGAACTACAGCCGCCTGCCTACACCACAGCCACAGCAATGCGGGATCTGAGCCACATCTGCGACCTACACTGCAGCTCACCGCAACTCTGGATCCTTAACTCACTGAGCCAGGCCAAGGATCAAACCTGTGTTCTCGTGGATACTAATCAGGTATATTACTGCTGAGCCATGAAAGGAACTCCTATAGAAATATTTTTAAGATTTATGAAAAGATATGGCTATTTATATATAGTTAACATAATTTAGTATTTGCATGCTCACTTATTTATGTTCTTGTCTTGGACATTCAACATTCTTAGAAATAAAATTATGAAAACCATGCAAAAAACTAAAATACACTACATGAGTTCAGTCCTCCATAGGCAATACGTGCTGATAGATCCTCAAGTTTAGCTTTCAAACATTATGATTTTCAGCACAGATCAAAAAGAAAACATAGTAGTTCACACAATTCCATTTTCTCCTTCAATTCCTATCCTGATGAGTTTTTTTGGTTTTTTGTTATTGTTGTTGTTTTTCCTGCTATCCTGATGGTTTTAATTAAAGGCTTCTCAAAGGCAAAGCTAATGTCTCTTTCCTTCATACAACTTTGCTTCATCTAATTCCTTTCACACCATGTGCAAGTAAATATTGTTTGCCTTCAAGAATTTAGCATTTTATTCTCGCTCATTTATCTTTTTGACTGTGGAAGTTGAAAAACATTCATTTTTTTCAGAGTATAGCCTTGACCACAAATTAACCAGGCTCCCTTCAAAAATAACCAAGACGAGTAAGTGTATATATATATATATATATACTTCATCATAAATATTAGGTCTCACATTTAAAATCTCACCCTTAATATTGTCCTTATAGAACTTATTGCTCTCTTCCACAGTACTGAAACCAGCATACTGGCGGATGGTCCAGGGCCTAAAGGTATACATGGTGGGATATGGTCCGCGTGTGAACGGCTTCACTCCTGGAAGTTCTTCAGGGAAGTCCTTGGTATCCCTGCTGGAATATAAGGGCTTTATGGAGATCCCTTCTGGGGTGTGCCATATTAGTTCTTCTGGATTTTTGCCTTTCAGCTGCTTTTTAGCCAGGGCAGCCCATTCTGGGTGAAGAGGCTGTTGCTGATGCAGAAGTCGCTGCCATACAAGCCTGGAGCCTGATGACTTTTTCAGTTGCTTCAGGTGATGAGGTGAAAGCAAAAAAAGCCGAGTCTTAGCCCTCAACATGATGGAGCATGGAAAATACCCAACAGGAGGAACAAGGACCAATCTAGAAAAAGCAGCACAATGTTAATGTATGTATGTATGTATGTATGTATGTGTGTATGTACATATGTCTTTTTAGGGCTGCACCAGCAGCATATGTCGGTTCCCAGGCTAGGGGTCGATTTGGAGCTGTAGCTGCCAGCCTACACCACAGCCACAGCAATGTTGGATCTGAGCCAATACTAGTCAGGTTCATTACTGCTGAGCCATGATGGGAACTCCTATATATTTACAAGAGTGTGGCAAAATGGGAGCTTATTGGTGAGAAGGGAATAGAGAAAAAGAGGGTATATTATTTCACCTCTTTTCCTTTTCTGCTCCCTACACATTTTATAACTTTGGTTCTTCTTCTCCATAACCACTATGATTGTTCCAGTTCTAGTTCTCTTCCTTAAGAGCCTCTTAGTTGGTTTTACTGACCAGTCTTAGCCCCCTCTCATCCATTTGACACACTGACACCAATGCAAATATGCTCATGTCACAGTTCTAATATTTTTCAAAGGCTCTGCATCATGTAGAGGATAGAGCGTAGCCTCCTAATTGATTTTTTCATTCAGGAGGTTTTCATTTAATACCTACTTTATTGTGTTGGATGCTGGAGAAAAAGTGGTGAACAAAACAAGCACTCGAGGCCCCCAAGACCTGATCCCTGCTTCTCTCTCAGAACCACCTCTGACTTTGAACTCCACATATTTTGTGTTCCAGAAATACTGGATTACCTAACTGGATTACCTACGTTCCCTACGTAGGACAAAGTTCTGTGACTTGCACTTGCTCATCCACTGGCCTAGAATGTTCTTTGGCTAAGGCATCACCTCCAGTACGGGGAGCTTTCTATGTGCCAGGCACTGCTTAAGGACTTTATATACAGCAGCAATTTTAATCCTTACTACACCACCAAGAGATAAGTATTAATATTATCCCCATTTTACAAATGAGGAAACTGTAGAGCTATCATTTAAACCTAGGAAGCAGAAAGTCCCAGAATTTAATTAATATACTCACAGCCTGTTCCTGAAGCTACAAGCTAGGTTAAATGGCCACTTCAGCAATCCATACTACACCACTGTTTTCCTCTTTATACACATATCATCTCCCACACTACAATACATTAGAACACTGTTTTTTAGGTTCATATAAAATATATTTGTTTAAATATGTTTTATGTTTACACAAAATACATGGTATAAAATTTCACATATGTATGTATGGGTATACACACACACACACACACACACACACACACACACTCTGCTAGTCTATAAACTGATCCAACATTATGAGTTGTATATTCCTAATAACTAGCAGAGTCTTACACTAAGTAACTAAGTTCAATTTCATCATTTTATAGATATAGAAATTAGAGCCCAGAGAAATAAAGAAATAAAGTAGCCTGATCAAAATTCCACACAGAAAAGCAGTAACTGTTCACCTAAATTACTAAATACTTGTCAGTCATATATCCTCAACTTGTAGAGACTAGTATTTTAAAAGATTTCAAATTGCAAACTTTATTAATATATTCATCATGCCATGTAACAGACAAGGCAAGAGGTGAGCTTAAAATTCTACCTTTTTTTTTTTTTTTTTTTTTGCTTTTTAGGGCCATGGCATATGAAGGTTCCCAGGCTAGGGGTGGAATCGGAGCTACAGCTGCCAGCCTACACCACAGCCACAGCAACACAGGATCCCTAACCCACTGAGCGAGGCCAGAGATTGAACCCGCAACCTCATGATTCCTAGTCAGATTTGCTTCCACTGCGCCGTGACGGGAACTCCAAAATTCTACTTTCTATACCATCCCCTGCCTATCAATTTATCGAAGCTTAAAATAAAATAAGAATACCAAATATTTGTTAGGGAGATGTGAAACAAGATGATCTTAATCAATTTAAGTATTTCTAAAATCAAATTGGCAATAAGTTTGAAAAGTCTCTGAAATGATTATGCCTTTTCACTGAGGGTCATCACTCCTGGGAAAGTTACTACGTAAAATACTTGTTCTTTACTTGAAGTGAAGAAAATTTAGAAACATCATCAATATCTAACAATGTAGGAATACGTGAAGTACAGTATACACAAATTATAGACTTTTTTTGGTCTTTTTTTTTTTAAGGGCCGCACCCGAGGCAGATGGAGGCTCCCAGGCTAGGAGTCAAATCAGTGCTGTTGCCGGCCTACGCCACAGTCACAATGCAAGATTCAGGCTGCGTATGCAACCTATACCACAGCTCACAGCAACGCTGGATCCTTAACCCACTGGGCGAGGTGAGGGATCAAACCTGCAACCTCATGGTTCCTAGTTGGATTCGTTTCCACTGCGCCACAATGGGAACTCCACAAATTATAGACTTTTATATAGCTATTAAAATGTTTAGGAATTAGGCCACACAAATCTTTGATGTCACAAGTCCGAAGAAGTATGGTGACTAGTAGAGAAAGGGGGGCAAGAGAGAAGCTTTGGGGTGATAGTCTTGATCTAAATTCCTACTACATAGATGTATTCGGTTTGTGGAAATTTGTCAAATTTTACAACTATGACGTGTACTCGTCTGTGGGTATATTATACCTAAGTTAAAATTTTAAATATGTCATGCAGAGTTCTATGGTGCAGCAGGTTAAGGATCTAGCATTGTTACTGCCGTGACTCAGATTGCTGCTGTGGTGCAGGTTCAATCCTTGGCCCAGGAACTTCCACATACTGTGGACGTGGCCAAAAAAATGTCTGCATAGTTTCCTTAAAATGGAGGTAAACTCAAAAAATACTAAATGAAAGATAAAAAATGTTAATGCAATGTGTTCAACTAGGTAAAAAAGTGCACAGACCAAAGTCTAAACAGATATATAACAAAAGACAATTCCTGTTATACTTTAAAAATTACTATGATTTTTATTCTGTTGAATCCATGGGGTCCTTGTCATCCATATTCTTGAGAGCCATAAATTACAAGTACTAGCTTAAAAAGTGGATGAGAAAAATAATTATAATTGAAACATTAGAGTAGTAATGATATAAAAAGTAATCTGAAAACTGCCCCAGACTAGATTGCAAACAGGTACTATCACACTCATTTCACACAAAATAGGTGAGGCATTCCTAAATCTGGACAGATGATAGGAAAGAGCCCTATGTGACTGACTTCCTGAAAATCACATGGTAAATAGGTAAAGGCTAGAAATAGATATCATTTTTAGATAGGAACACAACTTCTGCAAATGGCAATAGGATTTCCGAATTTTTCTCAGAAGATCTATCAGGAGAGGCTTTGGTATCCAAAGCAGCAACATGCAAAGCAAATATAAGTTACTGATGATGAGAATATGTTAAAAGGCATTGGTGAAGCAAGCCCACGCCCACCCCCCCTTAAAAATATGGGTAAAACACCTACATATAGTTCTGAATCAAATAACTTTCAAGTTTGTTTACATATGGTTCCACATTAACACTTCAGCAAAAGCTAGCCACCTCCAATTTTCAGCCAATTTGTGTCGGAGATGACAACATGTGGCATGCAAATTAAATTTGAAAATATTAGCATAAATAAATAAACAAGAAAATATTGGGAGAAAAATCATCGAGTAATTTAAAATTTGACACACATACACAAATATGTTATCCAGGGCTTTTAGCATATGAAAGATTGCTGTCTTTCTAGATAAAAGTGAGAACAAGTAATTTACAGTTTCATTTCAATTTCCACTTGTCTTTCCACCTCCTACGCTCACCTTCATCTATGAACACAGTCACTTCCAGTCCCGCCACCTCTTACAAAAAAACCTTCACAAGAACCGATGCCTAGAAGGGAGGCAGCTGTGGGACCAGCACATCCCTCCGGATTCCCACAATCGCCCTCTGCCTAGCGGAACTTCGGGGTGCCGGGGTGGCTACGGAAGACTGCAACATGGCCTCTGGGACTTAAAACATATTCTTTCCAGCAGTACCTCCACAGGACCGCGGACCTCGCTGAAATAAAGAGGTCGGTGGAGAATCTAAACCTAAGAAGAAGGTAGAGAAGAGCGAGATCCCATCACGTTAATAAGGTAAAGGAGGAGGAAGTTGGGAGGTTGGGACGAGGGAAAAGACCGAGGCTCAGAGGTCAGGTAAGGGAAAGAGAGAGAAGTCAGAAGAATGGAGGAATTTAAAAGACTGACATGCCTCACGGCGCACAGTTTACTCACAGGCCGGCCTGTCCCGGACCTCGGCTACGGAGTGGGGAGCTGGACCTCTGCTCCCCTAGTCCTACGAATTAAAGCTGGGCTCTCCACCAAGCAAGCGCAAAGACCAGCGGGACGGGACGGGGGCGTCGGCCGACACCGCCCTCCATCCAGCCAATCTCCCCGCGCTCTCGCGGGCGGGCGTGCTCCTGATGACGTAAAGTGGAGGGTTAGGTTCCCGCCTCTCCCAAGAGGCACTTCCGGTTTCTCCGCGTTCACTTCCGCGTCTCTTTGATTTTGTGTAGTTTCGGCGCCAACTGCTCTGAACTTTGCTTGGTAAAGGATTCGAGGGGCGTCTTCGGTGAGTATTGAAAGTGCTTACTTGCTCCACCGGTGGCTTCAATTTGGGCATGAGTTTTGTAGCCCACGAATCGGCGGCTTGTTTTTGAGGAGCTTGAGGTCGTTTTACAGGGGGCGGGAGAGCTGAGCAGCTGTGCCCTTTAGAGCCAAGGTACTATTTGATTCGCGAAGTGGGAGTGAAGCCACGCATGGTTCCTCCCCTCTTTCCCCGAATCATCCTCATCCTCGTCCTCCATCCTTAATCTCTCTTTACAGCTAGTCGTGGGGCGAGGTGCAGCCTTAGCAATGAGTGTTTTTGAACCTTAAGGAAACTGGTCGGCAGCGTCGCTACCCGGAGGCATTGAGGGAGGATAAGAGGTAAACAGTGTGTATTTGTAGATTTGCCAGACGTCGTGCTCACCTGTAGTGCCCGCATAGAGGTCTAGATTGAGATACGTGGTGGTTTCCACGAGTTTCAGCAAGTTGGTAAGGAAAACAAGAGAACCTAGAATGCTTCTCTGTTTCCTACAGGGTAAAGAATACATTCTTTTTTTGTCTTTTTGGGGCCGACATACGGAGGTTCCCAGGCTAGGGGTTTAATCGGAGCTGTTGCTGCCGGCCTACACCAGAGCCCCAGCAACTTGGGATCCGAGCCGCGTATGCCACCTACACCACAGTTCACGGCAATGCCGGATCCTCAACCCACTGAGCGAGGCCAGGGATCGAACCCTCAACTTCATAGTTCTTAGTCAAATTGGTTTGTGCTGCGCCACCACGGGAACTCCAAGAGTATATTCTTTACTGCCTTATGTAGTCTGGCTGCAAACCACCGTTACTTTTTTCCATCCATTCCTCCCATACACTTAAAAGTCTCTGAATTTTTCCTGTCCCTGAATAGATTGGTTTTTGCCATTTTCTCTCAAATACTTCACTCCCCCTCCTTCTGGCTCATATTTCGAAATATGATTAAATATTACTTTTCTTCTCTGAATACTGTATATCCCCCCCTCACGCACTCCCCCACCCCACCAACTGGAGATATTCACTCGTTTGTGGCATTGTAGTGACGTACAATATAGGGAATATATTATATAATGTGTAACATATATATATATGGGAATTATTTGCATTATTACCACTAATCCGTGGTTTCCTGTGGATCTAAAACAGTTTAAAATTTAGTGTTTCTTTATGCATATGCTAAACTGGTCCAGTAGTAATAGGAAATTATTTGAGTTCTTACTATGTCTCAAGTTCTTGGCACTTGATGTATTTTGTACAGAATTTTAGCTTTATAAAAGCCTTTGATGTTGATAGTTTTATTAATCCCTTTTTCCAATGGGGAAGTAAGCAAATTTACTTGCCCAAGGCTATACAGCTAGTTAAATGGCAGACCCAGGATTTGGAACCTGGGCAATTTATCCTTGTCCTTAGCTGGCTCTTGAAAGTGGTTCTCAGCCTGGCGCAGTTTTGCACCAGAGGACATTTGATAATGTCTGGAGACAATTTTGGTTTTTACAACTTAGAGAAATGAGAGATGTTACTGGCATCTAGTGGATAAAGATAGGGAATGCTGCTAAATATCCTGCTGTGCCTGGGACACCTCCCACAACTAAGCATTACCCCATCAAAAGTGTCAATAGTGCTGAGGTTGAGAAACTTTTTTGCACTGTGGTTTATTGCCTCAAGTGGAAAACAGGGCTTTTCAGACTGTGGTTAAGGATCAATTTATGTTTTATTTTTTGTTTTTAATCAGCCACAACTGATACTTTTGTAAAATACAATTAAAAAACTGAATTACTAGTCAAACCCATGGAGTATACAACACAAAGAATGAGCCTTAATGTAAACCATAGGTTGATATTTACTGTCTTTGGACGATATGATGTGTCGGTGTAGGTTCATGGATTGTAGCAAATATACCATTCTGGCTTGGGATGTTGATAGTAGGGGAGGTGGTAGAAGGGGAGAGGTTACAGGGGGTGTACGCGAATTTTGTATTTTCTGCTTAATTTGTCCATAAACCTGTAACTTCTCTAATAAAGGAAGCTTTTTTTTAAAATGAGTTACTAGACAAAGTGAAAAAACAAAGCCAATTTTTGATCAGATTTAACATATATAAAATTGTCAAAATTGTAAAAATTTCTTAATGAATACTTTCAATACCTATACTTAAAAGGACTGTAACAAACAGTTTGTGAATCAAACTTGGAATAGCACTGAATTATGTGTTATTAAATAAAGAATATCAGAAAAATGATTAGCAAAACCAAACTACAAATACATGCCAAATGAGAAAGACCATGAGAGCCCACGAGATTTAGAGAGCAGTGAGGTGGGATGATTAGGAAGGCTTATGAAGCAAGTGGCTCATGATCTCAGAGGAGGTTGGGCACAGACAGGAGAAGGCAACTCAGGCAGAGTATGTGCATTGCTCCACGTGTGTTCAGCGAATAAGTCTGTCTGGAGAGGGAGATTCAGTTGAAGAGCAGTGAGAGAGAAGTGTGGAAAGCTTGGCAGGGCTGACTGTTAAGGACTGTAAATGCCAGGTAAAGAGTGGATGTTATAAGGTAGGTATGATGAAAGGCTTTTTCTTTTTTTTTCTTTTTTTTTTTTTTTGCCTTTTCTAGGGCTGCTCCCTGTGGCATATGGAGGTTCACAGCTAGGGGTCTAATCGGAGCTGTAGCCGCCGGCCTACACCATAGCCACAGCAACATGGGATCCGAGCCGAGTCTGCAACCTACCCCACAGCTCATGGCAATGCCGGATCTTTAACCCACTGAGCAAGGGCAGGGACCGAACCCGCAACCTCATGGTTCCTAGTCCAATTTGTTAACCACTGAGCCACAACGGGAACTCCTGTTTGTTTTAAAATATGTTTAAATATTTTAAAAATTCGCAGTACTATCCAAAAACTTTTCATTGTGAATTTTTTGAAAGGCAAATTAGGACCATTTTTAGGTAGTCTTTTTAAGAAGTTTTTTCTTTTTTTGCTTTTTAGGGCTGCACCCCCGGCATATGGGGGTTCCCAGCCTAGGGGTCTAATCAGAGCTACAGCTGCTGGCCTATGTCACAGCCACAGCAACGCCAGATCCGAGCCGAGTCTGTGACCTACACCACAGCTCACGGTAATGCCGGATCCTTAACCCACTGAGCGAGGCCAGGGATCGAACCCGCAACTTCATGATTCCCAGTCGGATTCATTTCTGCTATGCCACGATGGGAACTCCTAACAAATATTTTTAATAAAACAAGCCTTAAGCATTTTTCTGTGTCCTTTTCATCTTTACAGATATTTTGAAGCACTTTTATAATTATTTTGTTTAAGTCAAGATGTCTAGCAAAGCAAATGCCTCCAAGAGAAGGTCTCAACCATTAAAAAGAAATTCAAAAAGAAAAATTGATGAGAAAGAAGAAGAGTTATCTGAGAAAGAGGTAATGACAATGTCAAGTTTATCATTCAGAACTCTGATTAGAAATATCATCTATTCTATGTAAAGATGTATGTGAGGTTAAAGGTCGGCTTGACTACAAATGATAGTAATCCACATTCCACATGTACTGTTCTGTGCGAGCTGCTGCAACATGATTTGTAAAAGTTCTCAGAAATCGTCTACTTCGGTTTCTAAAGATATTGATCCGGGAATCCTGTGGGGAAAAGACGCTATGGGCATTGCTATTTAAAGAGACAAGGACTGAAGAGTGCAGACTCTGGCATTCATATGTTAAAAGACAAGAGAATCTATCAGCTGATGGAGATTTTTATTAACATTGAGAAAAATTCATTTGGGAGGAAATCACTTCTTTCTACTATAATTTTATCCCTTTCTTATAAAAGAAATAATCAAATTTTTTTTCTGTTTTACTCTATGTTAGGCAGTGCCTCTGTTTGTTTTGCAGGGAAAGTATGTAACACTGTTTCACAGGCACAACGAATACTGATTTCTTTAAAACAGTCTATGGGACCATAAGAAATTCTCTTAAACACTCACCATTGTGCAGTTGTTTTACTACATCTTCTGCTTGTGATAAATCCACACCCTTTTTCTATAGCAGTAGCAATATAATTTTTTTTCTGTCTTGCCAGAAAGTGTATGAATTCTCTTCAGTATACATGACAAATCTATTGCAAAAGCAGTATCTGTTTTCCTCATGTTTAATTCTGTGTGCATGTGTGTCTGTTTTTTTCCTCTAGGTTAGAAACACAGTGAAAAAAAATAAAAGTCATCCAAAGCATCTGTCTTCTGAAGGTATTTCTTTTCTATGTCTTGTCTTAACCTGTCTTTCTCAAGCTACCTGTACCTATGAAATAATCCTTAACATCGTGTCTATGAGTTCCACATTAGCCAAAGATAGTAATAAACAGCTACATTCTCATTTTTGCAAGAATAATTAGTACTGGTCAGTCAGTTATTTTGGTCTACCAAAATTTTGCTTACCACCTCTAGCAAAATGCTGTACAGGGTTCTAAGTTGAAAGCAACTAAAGAAATTAGGAGTGTACTACAATCTGAGTATTACTGATCTGTGATATACAGACACACCTACTGATTTCTCTTTGAGACAGATATGCTTCTGTTCTGCCTCCACTGTTTAGATTAGTTTGGAGCCACTAAGTTTGGAGTAAATTCGTTTGGAATAGTCATCTTTACTTAAATATCACTTCTTCATGGAAGAATTTTTTTACCTCTCCTCATCCAAGACCAAGTTAGGTCCTCTGATTTTATACTTCCATGGTGCGCAGTACTTTTTCTTTTGTAATGCCTTGCATACCTGTAATTATAATTATTTAATCTCCCTTCTCTCCAGAACTAATCTTCACGTGAGCCAATAGTGTATCTCCTTTATTTATTTCTTATAAGTAGAGCAATATCAGCAACCTAGTGGAAACTGATGATCTATTTGTGGTTTGGTTAATCTCCTTTTTTCTGGTTGCCTTCTAACATTTGGCAGAATAGTAATTCAGGTCCTTTCTGAGAACCAGACTTTTATGTTGAATCCTCATAATTATAGGATTGGGTTATAAAAATTGACTTGGCTTTGTATCTGCAACATCAGTTAATAGTATTTCAGTTAATATAACAATAGCATATTCGTATTCAACACCTGGCATATTATGGCCGTGTAATAAAAGGGAAATTAAACAGCTTATGCAGCTTTGTACTATTTTGTTTCTCCTAATTTCTTTAACTCTTTTAGATAAATTTATACTTGAATCACTTTTAGAGTAAAAACATACAAACTTCTAGGTTAACCAGAGTCTCTTCTTTCACTAGTAACTGGACAAACAAAGCATACTAGTCTAAAAGAGGTAAAGATTGCATCACATAAGAGAAAAACCTGGCAACCTCTTTCAAAAAATAGCAGAGAACATTTGCAAACTATGATGGAATCAGTAATAATGTGAGTATGAAATATTTTTCCATTTCATCCTTTTTATTTATGTTTATATGTTTCCTAGAGACAGTATCCTTTTAAATGTTATTATCTATTTTAGGGTGATAGGGTGTTTTTCACTTTCACAAGAAGGCATATTTGTCTTTTTTGCCTCAGCCTTCAGCAAAAAAAGTATTAATTTCAGAAACATAGAATTTCATCAGTAAAACAAAAATGAAATCTATGTGGCCTGATCTGCTATCTGTACACTTATAGTTTTTTCTATCAAGAGGGATACTTTAGGAGTTCCCTTCTGGTACAGCAGGTTAAGGACCTGGCGTTGTCATTGCAGTGACTCAGGTTGCCTGGCCTAGGAACTTCCACATGCTGCAGGTACTGCCAAAAACAAAAGGGAAAAAGAGAACAGGATGTCTTAAGAAGTTAGTTCAAATTGACGCTTTCTGTGGAAGCTACCATGCTAGAAGGAAGAAGGAGCCAGCGTTCTGACATCAAAGAGCTAAAATCCATCAAAAGAGTCAGCCATATAAGTTAATTATAACAATGTAATGTGATAAAAAGAACTGATTATTCCTCTGCTTAAAATGTATTTAAAAGAAAAAGTGATTGATTCTGCCTGGCTAGTAAGAAGGGACACTTGAAATCAGAAAGAAAACGTAAACAGATTATATTAGTTGTGTTTTAAACTAATATTTATTCAGTCCCTATTTTTTCTTTTCTAGAGCAATTTTGAGTAACAAAACTAGAGAAAGTGAACAAATTCAGTATCATCTAAACTTCCTCAAGAAAAGGTAGTATAATTATGCAATAAAAAGAATTGGTTGAAATGTAATTAGTGAAAGTCCAGTATGTTTCTGTGTTGCCAGACCAAACATTTGTGAACTATAAAAGTTTTTCCTTTTGGGTTTTCATTCTTGTTATTATTGTTGATTTAAGAAGATGAACAATTTGGGGATATGTATTCTACCCTTAAACTGCTGCTGCATGTAATTCTGAAGTAAGTTAAGAGAATTTATAAAGAGCCTGAAAATCAAAAACATCCACTTCCACAGTTCACTTCTCTGCATAGAAATTTGAAAAAAAAAAATATATATATATATATCAATTTTGGAGTTCCCTTTGTGGCTCAGCAGAGACGAATCTGACTAGCATCCAGGAGGACACAGGTTTGATCCCTGGCCTTACTCAGTGGGTTAAGGATCCAGTGTTGCTGTGAGCTATGGTGTAGGTCACAGGTGTGGCTTGGATCTGGAGTTGCTGTGGCTGGGGTGTAGGCCAGCAGCTACAGCTCTGATTTTACCTCTAGCCTTGGAACCTCCATATGCCATGAGTGTGGCCCTAAAAAGACAAAATACAAGCCAACAAACAAAATTATCAACTTTAACTTCCGTCAACTTCGTTTTTGAACAGTATGCAGTTTACCACTCTTACCTGATACTTATCCCAGTAGTGTGCTTTTTCTTCTCTTTGTATTGTATAACATCATTTGCACAAGCAACAAGTATGATTTTCTAGGATATTACTGCCTTTTATTTGTGGCATGGTGTGGGGTGGGTGGAGTTTGCGGAGAGGTTGAAGAGATTAAAGAAACTCCGCTAGAATCAGATTTGTAAACTGCTTACAGGCATGACAACCTCTTAGTGAAGAGAGGAGGGTACTGAAAAGTTACTACATAAGCCTCCACACAATAAAAGTGTAGCTATTATGGTCTTTTTAATATAGAACAATTAGTTATGTTTGGTGTGGGAACAAGAATATTACATTATGTAATAGCTACCTTTTACAGAGATCACACTAGGTCATCAGAAAAGATTAAGTTTTGTCCATCATACAGCCTGCCTCTTCATAAGGAGCCGTGGAGATAAATATTTCAAAGACTGCCTATTGTCTCTTCACTTTTGCTTTCGCGACTCTCTTTAGTTCCTGAAGTAATGTTACTCAAAATACTTTCCCTTCTCAGACACGGCTGAGTGCATTCTTAACAACTTGGTTCTAATTAGGACTCTGGATAAATTTTTCTTTAGCAGCATTTCTCAAAATATATTTGGAACATGTGTCCTTAAAGCTACTCTGTGCATTAAAGTGGTATATAGTGAGTTAGGTCTCTTAGTATATTAGCACATTAAGAGTCCTGCAGTAGACAAAAGATTAAAAAAAAATGAAAGTCCTGCAGTAAATAAGTCCTTTCATTTTGTTTAACCTGGCATCTTCCAAATTGGCGTGTACCACAGGAACTCTTTATTTTATTTATTAGGCTTACCTCTGCTTCTCTCTGCATGTTGGATTCATTCTTTGAGACAAGCTGTCCTCACTGGTTTAGAACTATATATATATATGTAGACATTCCGCTGTTTATCTTTTCAGCCTTGTGTGAAGAGGAAAAAGAAAACTCTTATCCTCTTAGCTCCAGTTAGAAAATTCTGGGGGATGGGCTCCGGTTGACTTAGGTGTTACACTTGTCTTTGAACTGATCTGGGGGCAGGAGCTGCTATGATTGATATAGACTGGATCATATGCCTCCCCCTTTCCTCCCCACCCGCCTGTAATCAGACAAGTAGGGTTACTAGTCAAACAAAACAGCCACTACAAGTTTCTAGAGGAGCATATTTTGGGAAAGTCTGTCCTATAGATGCAGTGTTATAAACTGATTAGATGTTGTTGATCTAATATTATTATAAATATATATTGCAACATGATAAGTATTCATGTTACACTTTTAGTTTAATAAGATTTTGCAGAATCTTAGAAATCTAACCATTATTTAGAACATTTGGAACTGTGAATAAGCCTTCTGCAGAATTGACTTCATAAATTTTTAGAAGAAGCTATTCACAAATGGAATCTTTATTTTAGTTAAGAAATCAAAAACAACTTCTTCTTGGAAAGATACAGGCAGTGTCATGCTTAAATATGATAACCTAATGATTGTTTTTCTGGATAACTGAAGTTTATCTTAAGTTTAATGAAAAGTGTGCTTGTAGGGTTCATGCTGCCTATTTTTTCTTTATAAAAATTACTATTTTGAATAGTAGGAAGATAAGTCTTGGGTTCCATCATTGTTCAAATTGCCTGCAAATCTTAAGCAGAAGGACTTTTTAGAACTTCCCCCCCAAATGCTATTATTAGATAGAAGCAACCAAATTTAGATTTTGCTTCTTGATTTCTTCCTCACGATTTCAAGAATTAAACCTAGAATAGGTATGTTGCTCTCCGTTGGAAGAGAGAGTAAGAATAGGTCAACTTCTAGCGGTGATTTAAACAACCAGATTTGAAGGAGGTTTTTTAAAATAATTTAAGACCAAGTACTATGCACGTTGATAGTACATTAGAACAAAGCACTTCAATCTTGGTGTTTTATTTGCATTAAACTCGGTGGGACTCAGATTTCTTTAAAATCATTAACTTAGAGCAACTGATGGAGAAGCTCTTTTATTGGTCACCTTCTCTAAAATAACTGATTTTTAAGAGTCCAGGGTCATAGTTAAGACTTCCAGAGTAGTGCTCCATCTCTTATGCAGAAATTTCTGTTAAATGATAGACTTATGTACTACAGTAGGCTAGGAAACATATTTAAAAGATACAAGGAAGTGTTTATTTTAAAATGTGTATGAATAATTGTTCAGTGTGTAAAATAGAAACTTTTCTTTTTATAAAGCAGCCCATGTGCCCCATTTTGAGGTACATTGTAAATTGAAAGATTTACCTCAGCAATTAAATGATTTGTCAGGGCTTTTTGGGGGAGACTTATTGCTAAGGTTTGACATTTTTAATGAAAGCCCTTGGGAATATGAGGGAAGAAAAAAGACCACAGAATTTCAAAACAAAAGACAAACATAATACTAATGGTACTCAGAAATAAACAATTATGCTTTTTTATTCTGTCCCTAAGACTGCTGCAACTGTGTGAAACCCTGAAAGTCCCTCCCAAAAAGCTACAAGATTTAACTAATGTGTCAACTCTGCTGAAGATGGAAAGGGCACAGCACAGAGCTAATGAAGAGGGTCTGGCATTATTGCAGGTAGGAAGTTGAATAGGGAGTTTATTATTAGAGAGTTAGCACAAAGGGAAAGAGCATAAAACATTTTTTTAATAATCACAATAGGGTTTTTTTTTGTTTTTTTTTTTTTGTCTTTTTGCTGTTATTTGGGCCGCACCCCCAGCATATGGAGGTTCCCAGGCTAGGGGTTGAATCAGAGCTGTAGCTATGGGCCTACACCAGAGCCACAGCAACTCGGGATCTGAGCCGAGTCTGCAACCTACCCCACAGCTCACGGCAACACCGGATCCTGAGCAAGGCCAGGGATGGAACCCGCAGCCTCATGGTTCCTAGTCAGATTCATTAACCACTGAGCCATGACAGGAACTCCCTATCATGATATTCTTGATATCCTGATATTTATTCTTCTAGTAAGAAATACTAGATCTTGGGAGTTCCCATTGTGCGTCAGCAGTAGCAAACCCAACTAGTATCCTTGCGGGTTGGATCCTTGGCCTCACTCAGTGGGTTAAAGGGTCCGATGTTGCTGTGAGCTGTGGTGTAGGTCACAGACATGACTCAGATCCTGCATTGCTGTGGCTGTGGTGTAGGCCAGCAGCTCCAGCTCTGATTCAACCCCTATACTGGGAACTTCCATATGCTGTGGGCATGTCCCTAAAAAGAGAAAAAAAAGAAAGAAGAGTTTTTGGACCAGATTTTTCATTAACTTTTTTTTTAATCAAAGCAAAAACTTTACCTGATTTCGTTGTTTAAAGTTAAGATTATTTCCAATATATTTGTGGTTAAGTAGCTGTCTTATCTTTGGATCTCTGTTACATAGTTTTTATTTTGTTTTTTGTTTGTTTTGTTTTCTCATGGGCACATCTACAGCATATGGAGGTTCCCAGGCTAGGGACTGAATCTCAGCCACAGCTGTAACTTAGGCTGCAGTGGAGGCAACACTAGATCCTTTAACCCACTGTGCAGGGACAGGGATCAAATCCCACACCTCCATAGCAACCCAAGCCACTGCACTGGGATTCCTATAGGATTCCTAAGCCATTACCCCACAGGAGGAACTCCCCTGTTTTATTTTTAAACATCCTTTAGAAATGTAAAAATCGGAGTTCCCGTCGTGGTGCAGTGGTTAACGAATCCGACTAGGAACCATGAGGTTGCGGGTTCGGTCCCTGCCCTTGCTCAGTGGGTTAACGATCTGGCGTTGCTGTGAGCTGCAGACGCGGCTCGGATCCTGCGTTGCTGTGGCTCTGGCGTAGGCCGGTGGCTACAGCTCTGATTTGACCCCTAGCCTGGGAACCTCCATATGCCGTGGAAGCGGCCCAAGAAATGGCCAAAAAAAAAAACAAAAAAAACAAAAAAAAAAGAAATGTAAAAATCATTCTTAGCTCTTGGACTGATTAGAAACAGCCCATGGGCAGTTGCAGACCTCGGCAAGTACCCCTCTCTTTTTTTCTTTTCTTATTTTCTCTGCCTTCCCCCATAAATTTTATGCACACACACACATACACATATGTATATATTGTATGGGAAACTGCCACTCCTTTTCTGTTACTCTCTCTGTCCTAGTGTGCAGGTTTCTTTTGGCAAATGAAAATAGCACATTTAATAACTAAGTTAAAGTTAGTTTCTCCACCATTCCATACTCTTTAAGGGACTTCTGCACCTACTGTCATCAGTGCTGGGGTTCTGCTCGATTCAGGTTTTGTGGGATCTCTGGTGCAGGCAGCTTTGCCAGTCATCGAGGAAACGTTCATGTACATGGGATATATCCCTTTGCTCCAGGGAAGTTAAGTTTCCTTATAATGCATTCTTACTTTGGGAATATGTTTTTTGAAAGAAAAATGAAAACTCCCAGTTTCTTCCAGAAGTGTTTCGGTATATAAGGTGTTTCTAAAAGATGTATGTGCCTATTAATATCTGTTTGGGTTTCATTAATATTATACTCAAAATTTTCAACATTAGCTTTCTCTTTCTGATGCAGGAAGAAACAGAGAAAATAGTAGAGACTGTAGAGTCAATGACTGGGAATATTCACAGCCTAAAGAACCAGGTTCATGTTCTGACAAGTGAGGTGGAAGAAGAGGAAAAGAAAATAAAACAGGTAATTGTTAAAAAAAAAAAAAAAAAGTACTGCTGGAATCTGGGAACTATTTTTAATGATTAGATTCTACCCAGATAACTTTTGATTGTAATAAGAGAAATCAGCCTTTTGAAATAATCTAGCCTTGGGAAATAATCTCTAGTTTTCTTTTTTCTATTTTAGATGCTTCAGATAGATAGTGGAGTACTTTCTCTTCCAGAACTTCCTCAGAAGAGTCTCAAAGCACCTGTACTTCAGGTGTGTACCACTTTACCATATTGACTTCATCACCAGTTATGAATTACATATATAAAAACATTTTATGTGTATCTTTTGTCTTGAAACAAATAGAATCCATGATGTGAACTGTTATGCAAAATTATTTTTCTCGATTGACAGTATAGTTTGAACATCTCATTCTTGTCAATAAGTTGTATAACATTCCATTACGTGGATGTGCCATAATATAATGTGTGAATTCTTTTTGTGATGGAGATAATTTTTACTAGTACAAGTAATCCTGGGTACACCCTTGTGCATGTACCATTACACATTTGTATAGTCCTGGCTATAGGATAGATTTCTGGAAGTAAATTCTGACAGTTCTTGTTTATGCTTCCAATAATGGCCTATAACTTTTCATACAATAGTACCATGTCCTATTTGTAGTAGACTGAACACTGGTAACTTACCTTTTTTTCAAAGGACCCCAGTAGATATTATCATGTAAGTGTTTATAGTGGTAGAAGGTCTTCAAGTTTTCTCAAAAAGTAATCAAATTTTCCTGTCTAGAATCTACCTAGGGTGAGAAGAATGGTAATAGGTGGGGGAAAACAGAATAATACAGATTTAAAAGAAGAATGGCAATGAGTTGATGATTATCGAAGTTGAGGGATAGTTATACAGGTTTATTATATCATTCTCTTTAAATAGCGTACATAACATATGACATTTTTCATAGTGAAGGGTTAAAAACTAATTTCGTGGGTAAAGATGGTCAAACGTACAGACTTCCAGTTACTTCTTTCTCCGTCATGGGAAAATAGCAGATGGGAAAATAGCAGATAGCTGGTGACTAAAGTTAACAGTACTGTCGTGTGTATTTGAAAGTTGCTAAAAGAGTAGATCTTAAAAAGTTCTTATCATGAGGGGAAAACAAATGTGTAACTTCTGTTTGGTGATGGATGTTAACTAGACATACTGTGGTGATCATTTTGCAATATATACCAGTACTGAGTCACTGCGGCAGTGCCTCAAACTCATATAATGTCAGTGTCAGTTGTGAATCAAAAGAGTAAAAATAAAATATAAAAACTGAAGTATTCTGTCATGGCCACAGAAAGAAATTTTGACATCGATTCCAAACCACAACGCTCTTCTGAAGGACTTGGAAGTTCTACATAATTCATCCCAGGTGAAGAACATGCTGACTTTCATCAAAGAAGTCTATAAAAGGCTGGATGCCTCTTAAAGAGTTGTTGTTTTTTTTTTGTTTTTTTTGTTTTTTTAGTTGTTTCATGTTAATTTAATGTTTATGAATTTCTAAAAATGTTAACCTATGATGATATTGCAGAGGCTGAGGCTTCTTCCAGATTTATCTTCCTAACGTGCACTTTAAAATTAACCTCATAAATCTACCATTAGCATCTAATGTAGACCTTGAAAACTCTGTTTTTACCACTTCCCAGGTCTAGGAACTCAGGTGTGTGTTGCTTTCTCTCCAGTTATTTACCTAAAACCATAAAATAAAGAGCCACAATATAGTGGTTTGGCTGAAGAGAGCTCATTTACTGGGTAAATCTACCTATGGTAGTGCAGAGGAAATGTGATGTCGTGACTTTATGTATGCAAAGTGTTTACAGTGACTGGCTCATAAAAACATAAGTGTTTGGTATCATTTTTTTTTTTGTCTTTTGTTGTTGTTATTGTTGTTGTTGCTATTTCTTGGGCCATAGCCACTAGCCTACGCCAGAGCCACAGCAACTCGGGATCCGAGCCACGTCTGCAACCTACACCACAGCTCACGGCAACGCCAGATCGTTAACCCACTGAGCAAGGGCAGGGACCGAACCCACAACCTCATGGTTCCTAGTCGGATTCGTTAACCACTGCGCCACGACGGGAACTCCTGGTATCATTGTTATTCCTTAGCTGATGGCTTACATTTTCTGTCTGGTCATGTGGAACTCAAGAAACTTTCAAATGCCTTTATTCTTTTACATAACGCTTTAGATTTTTTGTGGCGTAATTCAGATTTGCCAAGTGTCTTTTAACGTTAGAGGTAGCCTGAACATTTTATTTCTAAGGTTAGATTAGTAAATAGATGTTAAATATTTATTTTCTTCTCTCATCAGAGCATAGCTTCATTTCATAAAATTGTTTAAAAAACAAAACAGGAGTTCCCATTGTGGCACAGTGGTTAATGAATCCAACTAGGAACCATGAGATTGCGGGTTCAATCCCTGCCCTTGCTCAGTGGGTTAAGGATCACGCATTGTCCTGAGCTGTGGTGTAGGTTGCAGACGCAGCTCGGATCCCGAATTGCTGTGGCTGTGGGGTAGGCCAGTGGCTACAGCTCCAATTCAACCCCTAGCCTGGGAACCTCCATGTGCTGCAGGAGCGGCCCAAGAAATGGCAAAAAGGCCAATAAATAAATAAATAAAATAAATAAATATATAAATTGAGGCAAATTTAAAAAAAAAAACAAACCCAAAACCTAAGCACATTTTTTCCCTTTAACACCAAACGAAAAGTCCCTTCTTTTGTAAACCTGTCCTCATTGCAATAATAAGCATATACAAGTGACTAGATACTGCTTAAATATATTAATTGTCATTTTTAACCAACTGCAGTGTATTGTCTGGGTTGCTTTTATTTATTCGTAAACTAAAATACCTTAATTGCCTTTCTCTCTGACCTAAGATACTTTGTCAGTTAATTTAGGAGGTGCAATAATTCTGTTAATGTCATCCAGGCAGAGCCCACGGACAACAGCTTCAGTGAAACAAGTTGGGTTCAATGCTCATTGCAGTGAGGGAGACCACATATCATGAAGAACCCCAGGCAGCTCAGCAAGAGACAAAAGCAATATCCTGTTAGAAAATAATGGTCAAGGAGGACATTAGTGGATTTTACGGGAAGGAGAGTCTTCAAGGAAGGAAACCTGTAGCACAGCATTTACTTATTTGTTTGTTTTGGCCACACCTGCCTCATGGGGGAGGGGCCAGGAATCAAACCCATGCCACAGCAGAGACAATGCCAGATCTTTAACCTGCTGAGCCACCAGTCAACTCTTGGTAGTGCAGCAGTTAAAGAAAATGTTTTTGTATCTGCTCTGGACTATCTGCTACACACCAGCCAAGCAACTGAAATAAGATTTTACAAAATGTCTTAAAAACCCTTCACTTGGAAACTTACTGTCTTGTGTTTTTAGAGTGACTAATAGAGCCCCAGCTCACTGATTTTTGTCATTTATCATGTCATTTATAATACTTTTGGTGGTGGCAAAGGAGTTACATTAAGTCTGCTAGTCTGCCATTTCTCTCAGAACATCTGTTTAATAGACTGAAAGTCAACAGGAACTTCTACTTTTTTTTTTGTACCATGTGGAAACTGGTCAGCCTGCCCTCTTGTAGCTTTGAAAAGTAAGTGATCTGATTTTGAGAGATCTGCAGTATCTTCCAGCAGGCCGCAGGCAACATATACAATATTTTCTTCAAAAGCTGAATTTTGGTGTACTCTTTATGAAGAATTTTAGAGTTAATTACAGACCCAAATAAAATTTAACTAATTTTAGTTTAGATCTGTAATTCGGATGGTCACCCTCTTATGTAGTATTCTCATCTGTCTGAATTTTCACAGAAATAGGTCATGCCAACTAAATACACCTCCCCAGTGACTGATAAGTGCCAATGCCAAACCTTTAAATTCTAAAAAATAAATATTTTGGAACAGAGGATATACATAAATATGTAACCCACCATGAAAACAGCCTATCAAAATACAAAGAAAATATACTATTCAATAAATGGTCTTGAGAAAACTAGCTAACCACATGGGATTGGGTGGCATGGTGGTGGTAAGTATTCTTACTTTATGACAGAATAGATTCAAAATAAAACTAGGAGTTCTAGTTGGCTCATCTGGTTAAGAACCCTATCAGTATCCATGAGGGTGTGAGTTCAATCCCTGGCCTCACTCAGGGAGGTAAGGATCTGGTATTGCTGTGGCATAGGCTGGCAGCTGCAACTCTAATTCAACTCCTAGCCTGGAAACTTCCATATGCCCTGGGTGCAGCCATAAGAAAAATAAATATTAAAAAAAAACTAAATACAAATATAAAACTAAATATAAAAATAGAAACTACAAAGAATTTATGAGTGGATATGTCAGTGTAGATAAAGCCTTACAGACATACTTGTTTTACAGTACTTCATTGGAGTTCACAGATTCTGTGTTCTTTACGAATTAAAAGTTTGTGGCAACCCTGCATTGAGCTATTGGTGCCATTTTTCTAACACCATTATTTTTTTTTATTAAGGTATGTACATTTTTGTAAACAATACTGTTGCACACTTAACAGACTACAGTGTAATGTAAATATAACTTGTTACAAGCACTACAAAGCCAAAAAAATTGATGTGACTTGCTTTGTTGTGAGATTTGCTGCATCATGCTGGTTTGGAGCTGAACTGCATTATCTCTGAGGTGTGCCTGAATTAGGCATGTAACAAAGATAAAACCATAAAGGAAATATCAATAGATCATTATTTAAAACTTTGAAATTTTTTTCCTTTGTGTGTGTGTGTGTGTTTCTTTTTTTTCTTTATTTGAATTTTTTAAAGTTAAAAGCCAAAGACACAGCACAGACTGAAAAGTATCTACAGTGTATATAAAGCAAATATATTCATAAAGAGCTCTAAAATACCAGTAACAAATAGAATAAGGACCAAAAGGAAAATGGGCAATTCTCAGAGGAAGACAAATCACGGTCAATAAGTACTTAAAAGATTTTTAACCTTAATCATGTAGATGCAAATTAAAATAAGGAACTGTTTTAACTTGTCAGGTTGGAAAAGCTGGGAAAAGGCTGAAAAGAGAAACACACAGGAAAATGGGTCCTCCATGATGCTGCTGAAGGAAGGAAGGCAAATTGGTACAATTGGGGAGGGGGAGGAGGCAGGTGTACAGATAACGGAAACACTGTACTATCATTTGAAATCCTTGTTTTGTATGGGTCCTTCCATTTTTCCCAGCGTTTAGCTGGGCCTATGTTTAACAAACAGGTTTTGCTTAAATATGTGACACCCGCCCTAGAACCTGAAATTAAGGGATTTACTTTTATTTGGTTGGATAGAATTTCTTCGTAGTCTCTATTTAACGAGTACAGGTGCACCTATCAAAATTAGAATTTGAATCATTTCGGTTGGCTTAGTTTCCAAACATAAGTCTCCTAAATCCTCTCTAGTTTCATTCATTGTTAAGAAATATTCGGCATTGAGGAAGAGAGGAAAGAAGGACAGCGAAAGCAAAGAGAAATTCAAATTTCCCATTTGCGCTTCAGTTGGTCTAAAGTGACTGATCCATGTTTCTGCTCTAACTAGTTTTCTTGTTAAGAGAAACTCCATGAACACGTTTCTATGCCTCTTCACCACCACACAACCCCTTTCTCTTACCTTCTGTGTTTGCTCTCATTAAAGTGGCCTCTGCTGCAGCAACCCTGTTGAGACTGGTTATACTTGTTAAACTTGGACGAAGAGGAGGATGAGAGAGGAACAGTTTGCAAATACAATAAGACGACTATAGAGAACTTTTTTAAAATGGGTTTTTTCCCCCTTTTTTAACAAACAGTTTTACCTATTTTTCCTATTTCCACCTATTTTACCTATTCCCACCCCCAAGGAGTACTTAAAATTAAGGTAGATTTTTCAAATGGAACAACAGGGCTATAGAGCAAAAATAACAATGGTAACAATGGCTGATATTTATTGATATGTGCTAGATACAGCTACTATTCTAAGCCTCATGTATACATGCATTTATACCAATGTTTAATCCTGATAACAACCCTATGAGGATTAAACCCCATAGCAATCACTATTACCCCCATCCTACATAGTCTGAGGCAGAGGAAGCTAAGTACTTTGGTTTTAAGATCACTCAAATAGTAAGTGATAGAGAGTTCCCAATGTGGCTTAGCAGTAACAAACCCAACTAGTATCCATGAGGTTGCGGGTTCGGTCCCTGCCCTTGCTCAGTGGGTTAATGATCCAGCGTTGCTGTGAGCTGTGATGTAGGTCGAAGACACAGCTCAGATCTGGCGTTGCTCTGGCGATGGCTTAGGCCAGTGGCCACAGCTCCAATTCGACCGCTAGCCTGGGAATTTCCGTATGCCGAGGATGTAGACCTAAACAAACAAGAAGTAAGTGATAGAGCTAGAAAGTGAAAAAATTTTAATTTTGACTTAGGAATTTGCTGAAAAGCTACAAGCAGAAGGGGGTACTGAAGCTAATGATACATCCTATTACAATACATACAAATCAATCCGTTTTAGGTATGATGATAATATGTATTATGAATTTGCTCACTTGGGATTCTAGAAGAAAATCTTAAATTTATCTTACATTGGTAACCTCCTTTTCTCCCCCTTGTTTGCCTTTGTCTTTTTAACCTCAGAGTCAAAAGTTCAGCTTAGCTTGATGAACATATTTCAAATTTAATCACCTTCATCCAATGCAGTTTTCCTAGAAAAGTAATATGTCTTGTCTTTTTTGGTTATTTTTTCCTTATTAACAATTCTAATTAGTTCAGATGGTTTTTAATAGAGAGCGAAGAACTCTGAAAAGACAATAAGAGTTTCTGTTATTCAAGCACTTGGGAACGTGTACTCTGAGCCTGGGGAGATGTATGTGTCCCTCAGAGTCCGTAAATAACCTGACTTCTGTCTTTTTAAGGTTTTCTCTGATATGTTTTACTTCTTATCTGAAACAGTTTCTGTTCTATGAATAGCAGCTCCTGTTCATTTTTTAAATTCAATTTCCTCAGATAACATTTAGAAAAGACTGGATTTATACAGGATCCTCAGGACCATTCACAAGTTGCCCTCATTCATATAGACTCACAGACATAGAAGACAAGATTTCCCCGGTGGCTTAGCGGGATCCAGCATTGTCACCACTGTGATACGGATTCCATGCTTGGCTAGGAATTTCCACCTGCCATGGGTATGGCCAAAAACAAAAGCCAAAATACTCAAAAAAACAAAAACAGAGAAAAAAAAAATTTATGGTTACCAAAGGGAAAGGATGGGGGAGGGATAAATTAGGAGTTTGGGATTTGCAGATACACACTACTATATATAAAAGAGATAAACAACAAGACCTACTTATAGCACAGGGAACTATATTCAATGTCTTGTAATAACCTATAGTGGAAAAGAATCTGAAAAAGAACAGATGCAGATATATGTATAATTGAATCGCTGTGCATACACCTGAAACTAACACAACATTGTACATCAACTGTACCTCAATTAAAAAAAAAAGTTACAGAGTTCCCGTGGTGGCTCCGCAGTTACGATCCCAACTAGTATCCATGAGGATGCAGGTTCCATCTCTGGGCTTGCTTGGTAAGTTAAGGATCCAGCATTGCCATGAGCTGTGGTGTAGGTCACAGACTCGGTGAGGATCTGGCCTGGCTGTGGTGTGGGCAGGCAACTGTAGGCTCTGATTCAACCGCTAGCCTGGGAGAACTTCCGTATGCCATAAGTGTGGCCCTAAAAAGCAAAATAAAAAAAACAGAAGTTATCAGTCGATCAAGATCAAAGACACTCTGACCCTCCCCAGTAACTGTCATCTAAAACAATCTCCAGTCATTTTCAACTACTAGCCACAATACTGTATTACTTAAACCAACATCTTCAAATAAAGAATGCCCTAACTTGGGAGTACCTGTCATGCTCAGTGGAAAGGAATCTGACTAGTATTCAGGACGATGCAGGTTTGATCCCTGGCCTCGATCAGTGGGTTAAGTGAGCTGTAGTGTAGTTCACAGATTCGGCTTGGGTCTGGCATTGCTGTGGCCATGGCATAGGCCCAGCGGCTACGGCTCTGATTTGACCCTTAGCCTGGAAACCTCCATATGCCGCAGGTGCAGTCCTAAAAAAACAAAAAAATAAAAATAAATAAATAAAAACAGCCCTAACTTATCTCTTCGTTTGATTCTGACTTTCTGAGACATAAAGGAGGTAAACAGTGTCTTCCCATGTGGTCACTATCAAATCTGAAACATCCATACTGTTCATTATCCCAAGGCTTGGGTATTGTGTGCTGAGATGCCCTGGGTGCTTGAAATTGCAGCCATTCGAGGAAATTGAGTAAATTCTGAGTGACTTTTCATTTAAAAGAACAGGGTGAAGGAATTAAAATTCTCAAAAATGACTCAGTTCCACAAGTTCGCTCTTTAGAGGTTAATGACTTCTAACCTTGGAAGTTCAGGGCAGCAATATTGTTTTACTCAGAACAGATAAAAATCTATATGGGGTCAGTACCTCTGCCTTGTCTTCTTGTATCCCATTTGCCAGGGTCCCATTCCTTTTTATTTTTATTTTTTTCCATGCTATCCTGACAGAGAGATAGGTCTTGTGTCTAGAAAATGCCCATCTCTAAATCAAGATTGGTATTTGTTGGCTTTTACACTGTAAGACTCAAAGTGGTAGAAAGAAGTGGAAAGAAAACATTCCTGATGATTTTCACCTGATGTCATAGACACTTCCCTTTCTACAGGTGTAAACAAACACTTTGTCTTTCTTTCCCTCCTCTTTCCACTGGAGGACTAATTAGGGAATTGGGCTTGAAGAATACACCAGCCTTTGATAAAGGAACCATTGCAGTGCCACGCAGGGAAAGACCTCAGTTTCAGACTGAACTCTCAGCAGCAGGTATGCGTTTCTTCGTTAAAATAACAAATGACCAGTCACTGGTAATAATTGCAAGCAGAAATGAGAGAACTAGAAAGAGGAGAAATGAAATTCAACATTGTATATGGGAAGAAAGAATAATAATTAGGTTTAGAGGAAGAGATATTTTATTGGGGTTGTATTTTGGTATTTTTTTCTTTAACTCAAATTGTGATGTGGGGGGAAATAAGCCTTGTGGAATGTAAAACTATTTGTATCATGACTTGGGCACAACTAGAAATAGATAAGACTCTCAAAACCAGAAACCTATCATCTGAAAAGTAATCCCTAGCACTGGATTTCAAGGGTTTTAAAAATTGTTATTTATTTCCTTGTTAACAAACATCTGCCACTGTATTATAAATGGTGCATTACACCATAAAAACAGAGCTCCCTTGCTTTGTTTATTTATAAGAATGAAACCTCCTAGGAGAGTGTTCATGCTTTCCTTGCCTGATTAATATTAATAAAATATTTACGTTCCCTGCTCGGTCCTGATGGGTAATGTCCCAAAGAAACGTATGTTCCTTAAACCTGTATGAGTGTAATTATTTTTCTTGATGAGGACTTCCAAGAGTGGGTCTGTTATTGATAGGTTTTTTTTTTCTTTTTAGGGCCGCACCTGCTGCGTACAGAAATTCCCAGGCTAGGGGTCAAATAAGAGGTGTAGCTGCCCGCCAATGCCACAGCCACAGCAACTTAGGATCCTTAAACCCACTGAGCGAGGTCAGGGATCGAACCTGCATCCTCATGGATACTAGTCTGGGTTCGTTACCACTGAGCCACAGCAGGAACTTCCACAATAGCATTTTGGCTAAAGGCGTTACAAACCTTTACTTCCCTATTCAAAAACACATGTTTATTATGAGGAATTTATAATTAAGTGGTGAGGATGTGACGTTCTGATCTTGTACTTTTCTGGTTAATAGTTGTCAATATGACTTTCTAATGTAATTCAAAAACGTGTGAAAAATATTTTCTGAGACTATTTCTCGTTCCCATTCTCTGAGAGTTTCTACATTCTTTTTTATGGCCTTTAAAAATATTTTTGTATTTAATAAAAGAAAGATCCTTAAGAAATTCATCACTGTTTTTACTGAAAGGATATTGTCTAATGTTGTTTCTTAGTTATAGTGTCCTCTGTGAAGGAACCCATGGGAAAAATGTCTCTCTGATTTTCATGTCACCCAAATCTGTGGCTGGTAAAAGCAGCCTTACACTTTTACCTGAGCATTTGCTTAAGTCCAGTTCTCTAACTTCTAAATAATTAAAACCCTCCTTGCTCAGGCTTCAATTTTTCTTTCTAGGCTAAGCAGCTCTTTTGACTCACAAATTGCTCAGGGTCCAGCGATGGGTGCTGGAGACACAGTGCAGCCCAGAGCAAGCCTGGGTCCTTCTTCATGCAGCTCTCAGGCTGCTTAAAACTGGCTTAAATCAAAGAAAGCACAAATACATGTTGGCAGCTGCTTTTGTGTCCTGAAGGAAGAGTTTTGGGACCACGAACATGGATAATGAAGGCTTCACCCAGTGTAGACATTCACGTCCTCCCAGGATCCAGTTGTGACCGGTCCATTTCCAGGTGTTCTGGTCGACCCATCCTAGAGCCTCTTTCTCTCCCTGTTTCTTCCCTCTCCAGAGGAAGCCTCACATTCAGAATTACATAGAGTTGAAAGCAGGACTTCAAGGATTGGTAGGTGGTTTCACAATGTTAACAGGCAAAAAGTAAACACATGCCTTGCCATCCATAATCAGGTGTGGAGTTAACAAGTGCTCCTGAGAAGATGTTGGTGCTAAACTGTTCTACCAAATTACTCACCCTGGAAAAAGTGTTGAGGAGTCACTTTCCTGAATCACTCAAGGTACTCTAAATTTAAGTTTTATCATCTTGCTTTGATTACTCTGTGAAATCACGTCAGAACCGTAGCTCTTTCCAAAATTTTTCTGGTGACAAGATTCCCTGGGAGCACTTGTTAAACATACAGCTTTCCAGTCTCCTCCTGCTAGAAATGGATTTCAGTATCTGGTTATAGCCCAGATAGTGATGGTTTTGAAAGTTATTCTAGATGACTCCTAGGAAAACTTAGGTCATGCTGGACTGGACTTTTTTTTTCTTTCTTTCTTTCTCTCTCTTTTTTTTTTCTTTCCTTTCCTTTTCTAGGGCTGCTTCTGCGGCAAATGGAGGTTCCAAGGCTAGGGGTCTAATTGGAGGTGTAGCCACGGGCCTAAGCCAGAGCCATAGCAAGGTGGGATCTGAGCGGTGTCTGCAACCTACACCACAGCTCATGGCAACGCCAGATCGTTAACCCACTGAGCAAGGGCAGGGATCGAACCCTCAACCTCATGGTTCCTAGTCAGATTCGTTCACCACTGCGCCATGATGGGAACTCCAGGACTGGACTATTTCTAAGGTAAATTTGAATTCCAAACATTTGGAAGGGTATTTTGGGTGGCACTGCTGGTAAGGATAAAACCTAGGTAAACAATGGAACTGAAGTTTACGGGGTTTCTATAAAAATATTTTTCTGTTTATTCTGAGATTTTTATTTGTCAAGTTTTTTCAGTGGCTTTTGTTGATCATCAAGCCTCCACATGCTGAGTTCTCTAAAGTCAGTAAGGGTCTGCGGTAACTCAGAACTTCTGTGCAAGATGACTTTGCAAAGAAGTGAAAGATTGGAAATATTTTAAGTACATGGAGAAAAAAATGCAGAATGTAGTGAAATTGTCTTTGAAGTCAGAGTTTCTTAAGCAAAGAAAGAGCCCAATAGCAGTGGTTTTCAAATGTGAGTGGCATGCTAATAACCCAGAAGAGAGAGAATGAATCTTAATTTCTGAAGACAGATGCCAGGGACCTGTGTATTCAACAAACATCCTGGATGGTCCTTATTTACACTAAAATTTGAGCAAAAGTGATCTAAAGTCCTCTAGGGCACCTACTGGATGGATTAATCTGACCATCTTGTCTCATGGATAGTAGGGAAACTCTGAGTGATCATTTGGGATCTTATAATTTTAAAAGTACCAAATTGGAGATCCCGCTGTGGAACAGTGGGTTCAGAATCTGACTACAGCGGTTCCGGTTGCTGCGGAAGGACCGGATTGATCCCTGGCCCGGTGCAGTGGGTGAAAGGATACGGCTTTGTTCCAGCTGCAGCTTAGCTCGAAACTGTGGCTCAGAACTGATTCCTGGCCCAGGAACTCCATGGACCACGGGGCAGCCAAAAATGAAAAAAAAAAAAATCTTTCACACTGTCTCATTTGAGCTTCATAAAAAGCTAATCAATCCCTTTCATGATTCCTCTGTAATATTAAAACCTCGGAATTGGCAAATATTTATATTATAGTTTTACAGATGCTACCCCTAAGTTACTTCCCCATCTCTCAGTGCTAGAGTTCAGATTTAAATCCAGGTTATCAGATTCCAAATTGAGTGTGCTTTTGAAATGTTTGGCTCTCATTACATTACTTGGAATAAGAATTAAGGAAATGAAATATGTAGGCACAAACAATGCCTTCCTTGTATAGTCTCCTCTTTAATAACTATTTTACTCAGTATTCCCAATTTCTCATTTTTCATACGCCGACTCTCTTTATTCCTGGATCTATTTATCGACCTGGGATTATTGCATCGTTATACAAGGCCTAGCTGTGTTCTTTGACCATAGTTTCAAAATACCCTTTTAGTATACACTATGTCCTTTAGAGAATAAGGCAGATGAAGATAAGATAGTTTTGTGGTTCACTCTTCCTCCATCTGTTGGAGCTTATGGCTGTGTATTTTCTAATCCCACTTTACTGCTTAAGGGATTAAATGTCCCTCCAAATTTCCTTCACCAGCTCTAACTGCTCACTTCTCCAGCATCTTTCACTTCCCCCTAGACACTTCTCATCTCCTCTTAACACTCACCCTTTAGCTAATCAGTTATTGGGAAGGTTTCCTTTTGACTGCTGCTAAGTCTTTCAGTTGATTCCAATCTTTTACAAACAAGTGAGGGTTTTTTTTTCCCAGAACCTGAATATTGTAAAGAACTTTTTCCTTTTACCCTAGTGAACATATCAATCATACACAAGCTCCATTCTTGAATAAGGATTGTGCTTTCCCCATGTGAAACCATTTTCATAAACGTGTTATTCTGTATATATCAAATGAGCAACCCCAGAATTTAATGACTAACAAAATAAGCATGACCCTTCCAGGTCACTCTAGTTTGTGGGTGTTCGCTAAGTGTGACCCCTGTTACACGTTAGATTTAGCCAGACTTGCAAAGATAGAGTCTATGAAAAGATTTGAGTGAGGTCCCAGTTTGGGTAAGATAGAAGAGCATTGGAGTTTCCGCCGTGGCTCAGCGGTTAATGGATCTGACTAGCATCCATGAGGACGCAGGTTCGGTCCCTGGCCTCGCTAGGTGGATTAAGGATGCCAAGTTGCCGTAAGCTGTGGTGTAGGTTAAGGACTCAGATCAGCTCTGGCATTGCTATGGCTATGGCCTAACTTGGCAGCTACAGATACGATTAGACCCCTATCCTGGGAACCTCCATGTGACCCTAAAAAGACCAAAAAAAAAAAAAGAAAGAAAAAAAAGATGGAAGAGTATTGGATAATGTTCTGGGCATTGAGGTGAATGATTTGAATTAAGATGATAAAGAAAGTAATGATGTAGCCCCTATAATTTTAAATTTTTTTCTTTGAGGGTGTAGCACTAGAAAGTGAATATAACATAATGATGCAGCTCAACGAATTTTCATAAAGCAAATATCTGTGGAACCCCTACTCTAGCCAAAAAGGAATGTTACTTCCAGAGCTCACGCTGGGTTGCAATGGGACCAGTGGCCTCTTGGGAGTCTTGGGACACGGGTTTGATCCCAGCTGGGTGCAGTGGGTTAAGGATTCGGAGTTGCCACAGCTGTGACTTAGGTCAAAACTGCGGCCTGGATCTGATCCCTGGCCAGGAGATCCTCATGCCTCAGGGTGGCCCAAAATGAAAAAGAAAGACAAAAGAACATTATTTCTGACGCCATTCCTCCCTGCCCAACCTCCCCCCCGCTGCACACCCCCCCTCCCGGCCCCCATGCTCCTTTCCTGTCCCCAAGAAAGTTTCCCAGTTCCCCCAAAGTAACTACTCTCTGGTCTTCTAAAGTCATCATTTAGTTCAACCTGTCTTTGAATATAATATAAATTGGATCACACAATAAGTACCTTTTGGGGTTTAGCTGCTTTGGCTGAACACCATGGTGCTGTTTTGTGGTTCCTGTCTGAATAGGTCACCTTTTATTTGTTTATTCTGTGGTGCTGGAGATGGAGATTGTTTCCAGCTTATGTCTACAGTATTAGGAAAATGCTGCTGTGAACATTGGCCTATAGCTCAGCTCACCTGTGACGACAACTTTCTCTTCTCTGGGAGTACACATATAACCTGTGAAAGTTATTTTGTAGCACAGACATCTCTGATTCTTCTCCTTTTTTTTTTTTTTGGTCTTTTTGCCATTTCTTGGGCCACTCTTGCGGCATATGGAGGTTCCCAGACTACGGGGTCAATTGGAGCCATAGCCATCGGCCTACGCCACAGCCACAGCAATGCAGGATCCAAGCCGCATCTTCGACCTGCACCACAGCTCATGTCAAAGCTGTATCGTTAACCCACTGAGTGAGGGCAGGGATCGAACCTGCAACCTCATGGTTCCTAGTCAGATTTGTTAACCACTGAGCCATGACGGGAACTCCATTTTTTTTTTTTTCCATCTCTGATTCTTAGTGGAGTAAAAAATGTGAAAGACCATATAATAGCACTCTAGTATGACTTCAGCATGGTTTTGTCAACAAGCATTTGATCAGCTCCCTCAGACTCCTCAAATTTAATAATGAATGAGGCATAGTTACAATCCTCAGGAAAAGCTTATAGGACCTTGCTCCATCAAATCTGAAATGCTGGGGGTGTTTTTGGCCTTTTTGTTCCCAGGGAGTGATGCTTTCCACTCAAGTGATTAACTGTAATTCAGGGCTGAAGGAATTGTTATATTTCACTGATGATTTTCAGGTAATATAATAAACTTCAAAAGCAGCTGTGCCTCAAAATTATCTATGGCTGGAGTTCCTGTTGTTGCTTAGCAGGTTAAAAATCCAACTGATATCCATGAGGATGTGGGTTCCATCCCTGGCCTCGCTCAGTGGGTTAAGAACCCAGCATTGCCATCAACTGAGGTGTAGGTCACAGACGTGGCTCAGATCTGGTATTGTTGTGGCTGTGGCATAGGCCGGCAGCTGCAGCTCCGATTTGACCCCTTGCCTGGGAACTTCCATATGTAGAGGGTGCAACCCTAAAAAGACCAAAAATAAATAAATAATTAAATAATAAAATAAAATAAAGAAAAAAGGAAGACATTAAAAAAAAAAAACTTTCTGTGGAACTTTTAAAAGATGTATGAGACCTAAATTCATACATCAGATTCTGATTCATTCGGTTTTTATGGCAGATTTGTGTGCCAAGCCCCATCTAGTAAGCCTATTGATTTGGTACCTCTCACCATCATGCTGCAAAAAACTAAATTTAGGGAGAATTTTCATATGCTTTCATAGACATTTTACCAGTTTTCACGTGTGCCGATGAAGTAAGAGGGAGACGTTTTTAATGTGTGTATGTGTTGTGTATACATGTGTATATATTTCCAATTTCCCCTCATGGCCATGATTATGCAGTAGAATGAGGAGTGAAAATGGTAGTATGCAACTGAAATAGTAATGTGATTGGCATGTCCTCTGGGTTCTTTGGCTCAGGTTTATGGAGCAGTGATGAACATAAATCGTGGGAATCCCTTTCAAAAGGAAGTGGTATTGGATTCATGGCCCAACTTCAAAGCTGTCATCACCCGGCGGCAGAAAGAGGTACAGTTTTAAAAGCCAAAAAATAAAAGAAAAAAGAAAATAAGATTTGGCATCAGCTGAAGAGAAAAGATTAGGTAAATGGTATATTGTAACCCTCACAGCTTAACAAGCTATGTATTTTACCATTAGCTTCTTATTTGACTGGCTTTGGAGTATTAGACCTATGGATACTTCCAGACTAAATGGGTTCAGGAGTTCCCTGGTGGCTCAGTGGGTTAAGGATTCAGCATTGTCACTGCTGTGGCCCTGGTGGCTGCTGTGGCTCAGGTTTGATCCCTGGTCCGGGAACTTTTACATGCTTCAGGTGCAGCCAAAAAAAAAAAAAAAAGAGTGTTCAATAGAGTATCTCTTTAGTGTTTCATAATGCCTACAAACAAGAAGCATACATGCTTGTACACATGAGTTTTTCTGCTGGATTGATTTTTCCTAATGCCCCCTGACTTTGGTCATGTGGGTAAATATGGGATAAGATTGAAAAAAACAGCACGTTTCCCACTCTTCCTCTGATACCAAAGAGAGGCTTAGGTGATCAAAGATGTGCTATCTTGACCACATTAGGAAAGTTCTGAAAGTTCAGTTTGATTTTGTAGGTGGATCCACTGAGTTATGCCCTTTTTATTTTTATAAACAAATAAAGTCCTAGACAAATGTGAAATAAATGTTTTTTTTGTTTGTTTGTTTTTGTCTTTTGTCTTTTTGTAGCTATTTCTAGGGCCGCTCCGGCGGTATATGGAGGTTCCCAGGCTAGGGGTTGAATCGGAGCTGCAGCCACTGGCCTACGCCAGAGCCACAGCAGTGCGGGATCCGAGCCGCGTCTGCAACCTACACCACAGCTCACGGCAACGCCAGATCGTTAACCCACTGAGCAAGGGCAGGGACCAAACCCGCAACCTCATGGTTCCTAGTCGGATTCGTTAACCACTGCGCCACGACGGGAACTCCTGAAATAAATGTTTTAAGAGCGCCATAATAACAGAAGAAATAATCAAAGTTTCTAAATGTCTGTTCTTTCTCTCACTATAGTGTATTAGCCACATTCCCCCTGAGCCATGTTTATAGGTGGCTACGTTTTGGTGATGGAAATTGTCTAGATGCCCATAGCTAATGGTACTTAATCTATCTAGGATTTGAGTATCTAGCGGTTGTGCTTTCATATGTTTGTGATTGTGATTTCTGTCCCAGGCTGAGACAGATAACCTGGACCATTATACTAATGCCTATGCTGTGTTCTACAAGGATGTCAGAGCTTACCAGCAGCTACTGGAAGAGCAAGGTGTTATCAACTGGGACCAAGTCTTTCAAATACAAGGTGGGTCGAGTGCAAGACACTAGGCAGGCTTTTTATTCTCTTTTTCATATCAATCAGATAAATAAATATGGCATACATTTCATATATATATATATATATATATACACACACACACACACAGGCACAAATACATATATATGCATTTTGTATATTTACAGCTTACGTATTCCAGTTTTGTAACAATGCTTATTTTTACTTCTTATAAAGTTTAGCCCTTAAGGTAAGCAGAGGCCATTTACACAGGGCTGCTTTTTATTTTTTTTATTTTTGGTCTTTTTGCCTTTTCTAGGGCCGCTTTCCACAGCATATGGAGGTTCCCAGGCTAGGGGTCGAATCGGAGCTGTAGCCGCCGGCCTACGCCACAGCCACAGCAACTCGGGATTCAAGCTGTGTCTGCAGCCTACACGACAGCTCACGGCAATGCCAGATCCTTAACCCACTGAGCAAGGCCAGGGATCGAACCCGCAACAGCATGGTTCCTAGTCGGATTCATTAACCACTGCACCACAACGGGAACTCCCAAGGGCTGCTTTTAAGTGACATTTTCCCCCCCACTATTACTGTAATATGGATGTCAGTGAGTATCACAGTATATTTTTTCCTTATTACTCCTAACCATTTCCTACAACAATCTTTAAAGTCTAAGCCAATAGGTAAACCTTTTCTTCTTTCTAAAGCAAATGATTCTGGAAAGAAATATTCAACTGATTGACATAGGAGATCTTGAAATGATTTTATCAGGAAAGAGTACACATGAGTTCCAAGGAGATAATTTCATGGCCATCGATGCTGCTGGAAGAACTTCAGGCCAAGACGGAAGCAGATTAAGAATTCTGATTGTTTGGATGGACAGTTTCAGCTTCAGTGTATCCCTTACTCTCTCAACTTTTTGTAATGATTAGGGGTTGATATAAGCAATGAGGTTACTGTTTGTAACTGTTTGGGTATAATGAGTTCCTTAATCATTTGCCAGGGAAGGTCAGAATCCCCAAGTTAGACATAGGAAGTGTGTTAATTTTTTTTTTTTTCAGCCAGAAACAGCTGAAGCCCTCTCACAAGAAAAGTTTCTGTCCACCTACAGTGACTAATGCAAATTCATAACCCAAAGATTTGGGATGTTGCATAAAACCCTTTGCAAATGCCTGGAAAGACTTTCTAGTAGTTCTAGACTCTATCTGCCCTTTTACACATTCACCCCAGTTATGCCTATTAGCAGTGAGACATGGTTCTCCCTTTCACTGAGCCAATTTAGAAAAATCTGGTGTTCCCATTGTGGCTCAGTGGATTAAGGACCAGACACAGAGTCCATGAGGATGTGGGTTCAATCCCTGGCCTCATTCAGTGGGTTAAGGATCCAGCATTGCTGTGGCTGTGGTGCAGTCATAAAAAACAAAAAAACAAAAACTTCTCAACCACATTAACATGAAAATGAGCATATCTCCTCCTTTGATGTGAAAAATCATGGCAGTAATTGGATAGATTTTGGTGCTGTTGGTTTATATCCTCAAATCACCTGAATCCATATGGCAAGAACATCCCTGTAATAGCCAATATATTTTTTTTCAGAAGGCTGAACAGATAGTCATGAGTTACAATCATTTAAATGGATCCAGTCATCCTTCCTGAGGGTTTGGCAGGTACAGATGTGAATGATAGCACCTCGTATAGCTGGAGGGTAAAATCCGTCATAGGGCAGGGCAGGCGTTCCTCTTGGCTTCAGATGTGGTCTCAGCTCTGGGCTTCTGTGGTAAGAACTGATCTCCTTAGAACATTGATACCCAAGAAGTCACGGGTATCTTTACTGTTCTTACGCAGAACACCTAAGAAGGTGCTGTTTCCCAACATCCCTAAATCATGAGCAACTCAACAAGCCTATCACCTGCCATATATATACTCAGTCTTTTATTTTCTGCCTGGTATAGGCTCACTCACCACTGCTAGTTGGGCAGCCTGGATAGAACAGGCTTCAGGTGGTGAAATATTGGGTGTTCAGATCAACAGCACACCCTACATAGCAATGCCTTTGTTTTTATTTTCTTTCTTTCTTTTTTCTTTTTCTTTTTTTTTTTTTTTTTGCATTTTAGGGCTGCGCCCACAGCATATGGAAGTTCCCAGATTAGAGGCTGAATCAGAGCTACAGCTGCTGGCCTACACCACAGCCACAGTAACCCACTGAGTGAGGCCAGGGATCAAACCTGTATCCTCATGGATACTAGTTGGGTTTGTTACCACGTTACCACTGAGTCATGCCGGGAACTCCACTTTTGTCATTTTTAATTGCAGCACTCATCCATAAACAATACTAAACCAGGGTTCCACTCACCTACTCAGAGGAGCTAAACTCCTGTGTGAGGACAGGAGTTTTAAAAAAATAAATATGCACAGTTCCCAGACCAGGCAGGCTCTTCTGCTAACTGCTCAGTTCATGAATGAGAGAGCTTGTCAACATGAGCATGGCCATGAAGATTCCAGAGGCCTGTCCACTGGTTACCAGTCCAATGAATGCCCTGAGTTCTGGCTTATCCAATTAACAACTCCTCCTCTTCTGAGGAGGTAGGGTGGACAACAGCAGTCAGATAAAGGGAGATTCTTGTCTCCTGTGAGAAAGGAGAAAATCACTTGTTAAAGTGATACCCAGGAGTTCCCATTGTGGCTCAGTGGTTAACGAATCCGACTAGGAACCATGAGGTTGCGGGTTCGATCCCTGGCCTCGCTCAGTGGGTCAAGGATCTGGCGTTGCTGTGAGCTGTGGTGTAGTTCGAAGACATGGCTCAGATCCCATGTTGCTGGGGCTGTGGTGTAGGCCAGCGGCTATAGCTCCGATTAGACCCCTAGCCTGGGAACCTCCATATGCTGCCGGTAAGGCCCTAAAAAGACCAATAAATAAATAAATAAATAAATACAGTGATACCCTCTCCATGGACAGAAGGATATGGTCCACAACTCAGCAAAATCGAGACGCTGGGAGCTCTACCCAGCAAACAACCAGATTCTTCAACAGCAACAAAAAACGTCTAAAAGGGGGAGCTGGGTAGGATTTGAAAGAAAACCTGTAGACTGAAAAATTTAGATAAAAAAATGGGCTCAATCAACTTGTAGCATTTAAGGATTCAGACTTGAATAATAAAACTCTAAAGAAAACAAGAAAATGATCTTAAAAGCAATTAGGGGTGGTAATTCTTAGAGCAGAGAGATGGAATTGTGATGGAGAGATTGGGAGAGTGATAAGTAGAAGCTGGCTGGTAAATTTCTATCTTGTGGCTTTAGTAGTAATTAAAATATAGATAATTAAGCTATGCCTTCATTTTATGCAGTTTTCTCTGTTACATCTTTTTTATTTTGTTTTGTTTTATTTTATTTCATTTTATTTTTCATTTTATTTTTAGGGCCGCACCAGCAGCATATGGAAGTTCCCAGGCGAGGGATTCAATTGGAGCTACAACGGCTGGCCTATACCACAGTCATAGCAACGCATGATCCGAGCCGCATCTGTGACCTATACCACAGCTTGTGGCAATGCTGGATCCTTAACTCACTGAATGAGGCCAGGGATCAAACCCACATCCTCATGGATACTAGTTGGGTTCTTAACCCTCTGAGCCACAACGGGACCTCCTAGAAGTTTTTTGTTTGTTTGTTTAGAAATACTAGGCTGACTTTTAGAAAGAACTTGGTTCCATCTAACTTAGGAGGAAGAAATCCTGTTGGAAATACCCTTCACACCTTTGGTAGCACTACCTAGTACGACTTAGATGTAATTTAATGTTACAATATGGGGTGCTAGCCACAGCATCCATGATGTTAACAGCATTAGCTTGAAGACCTGCTTATCTTTACTTTGACTTATCTCCCTGAGAGAGGAGCTGGGGCTCAGAGCAGAGTCTGGGTTCACTGCAACCTTCCACTCCTGTTTTCTTCAAGAGGAAGTGATTTCCTGGGAGAAGGAAGCAAGCCTTTAGACATACATGGAAGTGGGAAGGTCCATTTCCAGAGGATGCTGTCACTCAGGAGCCAGACTGGAAAGGACAGAGCACATGGGGATTTGGAGAAGCAGAGCAAGTTGGTTCCAAGTAAAGAGGAGCCACCCTGCCATGCTGTAAGCACTATCAGAACAGAGACCATGCCATCCCTGTGGCTCATGGTGAAGCCATGTCCAGTGCTTTGTCTACAACAGTTACTGAATAAAGGTTTATAGATAATACAGTATAGCTGTGACAAATGAGTGGGCTCTGGGTGAGTTAAGTTCAGGATGAATTGGGAGTTCCCGTTGTAGCTCAGTGGTTGCGAACCTAACTAGCATCCATGAGGACACAGGTTCCATCCCTGGCCTTGCTCAGTGGGTTAAGGATCTGGCATTGCCATGAGCTGTGGTGTAGGTCACAAACATGGCTTGGATCTAGCATTGCTGTGCTCTGGCATAGGCCGGCAGCAACAGCTCCGATTGGACCCCTAGCCTGAGAACCTCCACATGCCATGAGTGTGGCCCTAGAAAGATCAAAAAAAAAAAAAAAAAAGTTCAGGCTGAATGTCACCAAGGCTAAGTTTATATTTTGATCTTGCTGTTACGGACCTTTAGGCAAGAGCCTGGAAGAGAATCTTGAAAGTCAGATCACCATGTCAAATAGATCTCAGCTCTTTATACTTCGGGAGTTACACAATGTCCCTTACCTTCAGGAGTGTACAATCAATCTGACAAGTCAGAAAAATTGAAGTTCCTATGAAAAGTTATAAAGGCTAGTCCCAAAGGTTAGTCAGTCCCATCAGAAATTCCCATGGAAGGTCATGATCAGAGTGGAAATTTGCAAGTCATGTATAAGGTTTAAAAATCAGACAGGGGTGAGTTCCCGCTATGGTGCAGTGGAAACAAATCTGACTAGTCAGTATCCATGAGGATGTGAGTTTGACCCCCTGGTCTTGCTCAGTGGGTTGGGGATCCCGCGTTGCCATGAGCTGTAGTCGCAGACATGGTTCATACCCCACGTTGCTGTGGCTGCAGTGTAGGCCAGCAGCTATAGTTCTGATTTGACCCCTAGCCTGGGAACTTTGATATGCTGCAGTGTGCCACCTCCTACCCAAAAAAAAAAAAAAAAATCACATAGGGAATGGCTATACCTGTCCATAGATAAATACACAGGGGTCAGGATAATACAGGGTAGCACACTGGTGGTGGTGTTGATACCGAGTGCAAAAATGCTATAACCAATTCCCTCTCTGTGTTTTCAAATAAAATGCTCCCATTACTCACAGTGTGTTTGTACATGCAGGGCTACAGAGCGAGCTGTATGATGTTTCCACAACTGTGGCCACCTCAAAGCAGTTGGATGTAAAGCTAGCTTCCTTCAAGGCTGCTTTCTTTCCTCAACTTTCACCTCCTCTGGACACCAGTTCCCTGTAGGTAAACCGATTTTCTGCATTGGGGGTGGGGTGGGGGGAACTTACTGCTATGAAAGTACAAATAACAGTAATGGAGTACTTCATATCTTTTTTTTTTTTTTTTTCTGGTCTTTTTAGAGCAGCACCCACGGCATATGGAAGTTCCCAGGCTAGGGGTTGAATCAGAGCTGTAGCTGCCAGCCTACACACCACAGCCCACAGCAACGCCAGTTCCTTAACCCATGAGTGAGGCCAAGGGTGGAACCTGCATCCTCATGGATACTAGTCAGGTTTGTTAACCAGAGCCACGATGGGAACTCCTTGAGTGCTTAGTATCATTAAGGAATATTTTGGTACCTTGGAGTTGGGTCACTGACTGTGTCTTTGTGTATGCGTATGTGTGTGGACTCTCTCCCTTTCTGCTCTGCCTGACTGCTCATAATTCCCTGCAAAATCAAATCGGTGTCTTTGCCCAGAGTAATAGGTGAACTCAGGAGTCCTATATTTTCACAGAATACACAGAAAAATCATTTCTTAGGCATTCTCCTCCCCCAAATAATTCTCAATCACTTCTGCCATCTGAGCCCAAGCTGCTTGTTACTGCTATTTTCTTTATCCCCCAGTTGGGCTTTTTAAAACCGGATTTTGGAGTTCCCGTCGTGGCGCAGTGGTTAACGAATCCGACTAGGAACCATGAGGTTGCAGGTTCGGTCCCTGCCCTTGCTCAGTGGGTTAACGATCCGGCATTGCCGTGAGCTGTGGTGTAGTTTGCAGACGCGGCTCGGATCCCGCACTGCTGTGGCTCTGGCGTAGGCTGGCGGCTACAGCTCCGATTGGACCCCTAGCCTGGGAACCTCCATATGCCGCGGGAGCGGCCCAAAGAAATAGCAAAAAGACAAAAAAAAAAAAAAAAGAAAACCGGATTTTGACTTGAATTTTCTCCCTTCTGCAGAGGAAGTATGACAATGTGTCTGTAACACCTAAGTCATTACCTAAATGTGTATTTTGGGTCCTTGGCCTTCACATACAAGGTCATAGTCTCTAGTATCACTCCTGGAATATGTGCCTTAGAAGCATTTTTGTTTGCAGTGACAGTTCTGTCTGAGGTTTCTTTGACATTGTTTTAAAGTTAATTTTTAAGAAGTAAATTAAAAGTCCTATTAAGCCAGTTATTGCATGTATATATTTATTTTGCACCCCTTGCTTAGCAGTTAGATGAGTGACCCAGGGCCAGAGTCCACAGAATGCCTGGAACGTGAGCTAACACTGCAGAAGCACTAAAAAAAGAAAACACAAACTTGTACATTATAAAGGTCATAGGGAGAATGACAGTACCAGGCTCTTAACTTGGGATGGTCTTATGACCTTGATAACTTCCAGAATGAGAGAAAGTTAGGTTGAGGCATATGAAGGTTTCCAGGCTAGGGGTCCAGTCGGAGCTATAGCTGTCAGCTTACACTATAGCCACAGCAACTCGGGATCCAAGCCGAGTCTGCCACCTACACCACAGCTCACAGCAACAGTGGATCCTTAACCCACTGAGTGAGGCCAGGGATGGAACCCACATCATCATGGATACTATTTGGGTTCACTAACCACTGAGCCACTATGGGAACTCCTTTTTTAAAAAAAAAAAAAAATCGTAATGCTATAGGTTTTAAAACCTTTTCTCAGATTTTTTAGGGAAATGTGTGGAAGAGCTAGCATTTAAGCAATGTATATTCTCTGGCCATGGATGCAAAAAGGTAGAGGTTCTATCCTAAAATATTTTCTTTTACCAAGGAAAAGATTGGGGGCCCAAGAATCTGAACTTAATTCAAGGTTTCAGAGAGGCTGTCAAGGGACGCAAGACTTAATAAGAACAAGATTTTCTATTAATTACAGAAAAATGAAATACTTGCCTTAATCTAGTCTGAGGACAGTAAAAAGTGGGCAGAAAATTCAAAGAAAAGACTTTACTGAGTATTTTGTCCTATCAAAAATGGAATCTTAAAAGCTAAGTGGTGAGTGATGTGTTCTAATTCATTGAAAATAGTCTGGTATTTGCTGGGCACTATCTCTGGGGTGAGTTTTTTTTTTTTTTTTTTTTTTTTGCTTTTTAGGGCTGTACCCATGGCATATGGAAGTTCCCAAGCTAGGGGTTGAATTGGAGCTACAGCTGCCAGCCCACACCACAGCCACAGCAACTCCAGATCTGAGCCACGTCTGTGACCTACACCACAGTTCATGGCAATGCTGGATCCTTAACCCTCTGAGCAAGGCCAGGAATCGAACCTGAGTCCTCATGGATACTAGTCAGGCTCATTAACTGCTGAGACACGAAGGGAACTCCTCTGGAGTGATTTCTCATTTTGAATCAGTGTCCAAAGAGAAGGTGTTGTTTGTAGTCACGTGGTCATGAGTTCATATTTCTTCTGTGTCATCTCCTTCTAGAATGAGTCTTTCCCTGAAGCTAAGCTGCCTGAGTGTTGCTGATGCTGATCTGCTCAACCAGACTTGGTCCCGGGGAGGCAACGAGCAGTGTCGCCGGTACATTGCCAAGCTCATCTCCTGCTTCCCCAGTGTGTGTGTCCGTGATGACAAGGGGAACCCAGTCTCTTGGAGTTTCACAGACCAGTTTGCCACTATGTGTCATGGCTACACCCTGACAGAGCATCGCAGGAAGGGGTATAACAGGCTAGTGGCCCTCACGTTGGTCAGGAAGTTGCAAAGCCAGGGATTGCCCTGCCAGGGCAACTTCTGGGATGGCAATGAGGCTTCCATCGGCCTCTTGAAGAGCCTGCATGGTGAGCTCCTGCCTTGTCGGTTTTTTAGGCTTATTCTCACACCTGCAACTTTCTCTGGGCAAGTTCGCCCCTAGCCCATTGGAACTCCAGGAATTGTCTTCCTTGCTCCTAACATACCCATGGTACATTCCTGAACGTACATTCCTTAGCTGCCCTTGAGGGAAAAATTAAAACTAGAATCAGGAGAATCTTAAATTGTTGAAAAGCACCTGGAGAAGGCAAGCAGGATTAGACTGAGAATCCCTACCTCTCCCTGACTCAGGTTTCTATAGTAATGCCTCTAGGGCTCAGAGACAGTTGTGGCTAAAAACAAGGTAATTATCCTCCTTGGGGATCCTCTGCAGAAAGAGGGTTCTAGAGCCAGCAGATCTTAGCACAGGAGCAGACATGACTACATGAGAGCAAATGATTTAACAAGGGAGCATGTGGCTACTGCTTTCTTGTTGCTGCTCGGGCTTCTGTTCTGTACTATCACTACCACACCAGTTCCTTACGACTATAAATGATGCTCCTGTGCCACTAGTATCCTGTCTCCCCAAACTCTGTTCCTCCAGTCTCTGACCCAAGTTCTCTGTAGAATAGCCTGCTTCTTTTCCCCTTTAATCACTATCTCTCCCCTTCCGCCTAGGAATCCAGCCTCTAGTTCTTCCCTGGGTATGTTTGAAGGCAGCGGTTCTCACATTTAATGCACTTCAGAATCACCTGGAAGGCAGGATACAACACGCATGGCTGAGCCTCTCTCTCCCCCACAGTCTCTGATTCAATAAGTCTGAGGTCAGGCCTTAGAATTTGTATTTCTATCAAGTTTCCATTTCTCAGTTGCCTTGGATGGAGGAAGGAGAATATGGACATTTTAAAAGCTAGAAATCAGTGATATCAGCCTAGGACTGGACATTACCTGTCACCTATTCCAGCCCACTTGTTGATAATCTGCTTTCTCATGAGAAACTAAGATGCATATACAGGTGTGTGTGGTGTAACTATAAACATATATACACATATATGCATATTTCATGTTTCTACATGCCTATGTACATACAGAATTTTGATAAGATCATAAGCTAATTCTCTCATTACATATGAAGGTCTGAGGACCAAAGAAAATAAATGACTTCTTTAAGGTTATATCAATAATCACTGCTAGAGGCTGAGCCAGAATGTTGTATTTTGATTTCAACCTACTTTTTTCACTAAACCACTTGTCTTTTCTTGTAAAGGAAATGTAAATGATAACACAATAAAATCAATACCCTCTTAGTCTTTTATCCTTGTTAGAATTTTTTTTTTTTTAATTTAGGTTCTGATCGCTTGTGTGTGCATATCTTTCAAGGACAGTAAAAGAAGAGAGAAACAACACAAGTTGTGTTCTTGCATCTGCAATAAAACAGGCACAAACACAGGGGTTGGATTTGTCTAGTCTGGTTAAAATTTTCTTAGTCACATAGGAAATAGTGGTTTCTTCTCCCATGGAGGTCACAGAATTCCAAGTACAAACATAAGAGGAAATCTAAATTTTAGGTATTTATTCAGAGAAAAGCAAACCAGTTGGCTGAAGGAGAGCTTCATTTTAATAAAGACAGTTCTTTGGAGTGAATTATACTGAGGTCATCCTGAGCCAGTGGTTAGGTTACCTAGAGACTTATCCTTGGTGCCAGAGGGAAGAGCTCTAAGTAACTAGAGTCCATAAATCTCTTAGGAGAATGTGGTCTCGTTCTGCCCCAGGGATACTCATTATCTTCAGCTTTGATTAACCATAGGTTATTCCCACGTGGTACAGAGCGTCATTATTACATCCTTATGCCTTCTTTTCTTTCTAAAAATCAAATGCCTACTGTTTACTTAACATTTAACCATGTGCTGGTAATTGTGCCAAATTTTATGTATATTTATGTGTGTAAAAGTGTGCATGTGTTTGTGTGTGTGTAATCTACTTGTGGGAAGTCTGGCTCTGACTCATCAAAAGTTATGCAGATTGTTAAGTCATAATCAGAGCCTGAGTCTGTCAGATTCTGAAGCCTGTATTGTTAATTATTATGCTGATTGGCCTCTCCAGCCACTTGGAACTCTTCAGAGGCAATTATTCCTTTATTTAACTGCTCTCTGAATTTTCTGTCCCCACCCCAACAATAGACTCCATTTAAAGTTTGCGGTAGGGGGGCGGGATTTTTTTCCCACCAAATTCCACCATATAACTTTATTTTTTTACCTTCATCTTCCAGATAGTCATGTTAGATATGATTATTCAACTTTCAACACCCTGTTAAGGAATATGTGGAACAATTTCTGGAGTCAGGAGAGAAAGGCAAGGAGAAGAGAAAGACACTCGAGAAGTAGGAAAGAGCTAGATCAGCAAAGAGCCTTAGTGCTAATTTAAGGAACTTCTTCATTGTAACATACATACGGTTGAAGAGTTTTAAGCAGAGTGTTATTCTCTTTGGAAATCAGTTGCGAGGTTATTAGAATAAGTCTAAGCAAGAGATTATCCGAAAGAGAGAGAGAGCGATATTATCCAAATTTAGTTTGGATTTTTTTTTTTTTTTGGTCTTTTTAGGGTCTCACCTGCAGCATTCAGAGGTTCCCAGGCTAGGGGTCAAATCAGAACTGTAGCCTCTGGCCTACGCCACAGCCATAACAATACTAGATCCAAGCTGTGTCTGTGACCTACACCACAACTCACAGCAACGCTGGATCCTTAACCCACTGAGTGAGGCCAGGGATCAAACCTCATCCTCATGGATGCTAGTCAGATTCATTTCCACTGAGCCATGATGGGAACTCCCTAGCTTGAATTTGAATGTGACAACAGTAATGGTGAAGAGTGAACCATTACCAGAGCTAAATAGGAGACGCTGTCAGGACCTAGTGGCTGTAGGGTCTGATGAGAGACGAAGGTCAAGGATGACTCCTGGGTTTCTATGTTCTGAACCCTGTAGCTAGTGATAGTTTTCCCTGAGATGGGAAACCAGGTCTGTGGCAGTTGGGAGCAGAAGAGGTTGTTCAGTTGGGGATATTGATTTCTGAAACATGCGAGTAATGAGATCAAGTTGGATATTCATGTCTCAGAGAAATTGTCTTTGATTTAGATGTACAGTTAGAAGTCAGGCACACCAATGGTAACAGCAGCCGTGTATTTGTCTGAGACTGCTTCAAGCCGGACCTTGAGCAATGAAAGGGTGAAAGCAGCTTCTGATTTCTGATCAAATTCTTTTTTTTTTCTTTTGTCTTTTGTCTTTTGAGGGTGGTGCTCATGGCATATGGAGGTTCCCAGGCTAGGGGTCCAATCAGAGCTATTGCCGCCAGCCTATACCACAGCCACAGCAACGCCAGATCTGAGCCGTGTCTGGGACCTACACCACAGCTCATGGCAATGCCAGATCCTTAACCCACTGAGCAAGACCAGGGATCTAGCCCCGCAACCTCATGGTTCCTAGTCGGATTCGTTTCCTCTGAGCCACGGCGGGAACTCCCTGATCAAATTCTGATTCTTAATTTGGTGACTTATACAGGTTCACTCTTGAAATCTCATCAAGCTATACAATTAGGATTTATGTATGTATGTTACACTGCAATATGCTATATCCGTTAACAGAAAACAGGCCTGGAATTGGGAGGGGACAGGGGGAAGGATATTTTCTTTTGACCCAACAATTCTATTTCTTAAAATGCTGGAGTTCCCTCGTGGTGCAGCAGGTTAAGTATCCAGCAATGTCACTGCAGCGACTAGCATTATTGCTGTGGCATGAGTTCGATCCCCAGCCCAAGAACTTCCACATGCCATGGGCATGGCCAAAAAAAAAAAAAAAAAGTATTCCTACTGGTATAACAGCAAGTATACAAAGATTTAGATATATAAAAAAAGAAAAAGATGATGGACTTCCCTTGTGGCTCAGAGGGTTAAGGATCCAGCATTGTTACCGCAGTGGTTCAGGGTGTTGCTGTGGTGTGGATTCCACCCCTGGCCTGGGAACTTCCACATACCTTGGGGGCAACCCAAAAGAAAAAAATAAAAAATAAAATTTAAAAAGGAATGTTTATCACAGCATTGTTTGTAAAGATAAAAAAAAAATACTAAGTATTTTAAGTAACTCACTGATTAAATATAATACAACAATTCAACAGAACTCTATAAAACAGTGGAACACTATGATTGCTGATACAGAAAGGATGTCCATGGTTTACCAAATGCAAAGCAAAGGAGAGCAGTTACAGAAAAGTCTGTATGGTCTATATATGTATAATTTAATTCTAAAGGTAAAATAGAGGAATAGTTCTGAAAGCAGCCTCATGGATTTTCCTGGGGTGAGAGGAATCTGGTGAATGGCAGCCATTGTTTCCTGGTGCGGCTGTGGCTGGATGTGACACAAGGACTCAGTAAAGGCAAGGTGCTCAGCTCCCCTGAGACATGTACCAGTCTGCTTTGGGAGGTGCTGACTGGCTTTCGCAAGCATCTCTGTATTTAGTGAGAATGAGTATTCACTCCGCCTAAGACCCACTGTGGGAAAAGCCAGGAAGAATGGGGATTCGGTCAGCTCAAAGTTTGGGAGAAGGACTGGGCGGGGCAGTTGAAGGGGGCATTCACACATCCTGGAGAAGAGGCCCATCTGAGAACACAAGAACACAAGTTTTGTTTCTACTCACTTCGCACTTTTCAAAAATTTTTTATTTTTTATTTTTAGGGGTTACTCCTGAGGCATATGGACATTCCCAAGTTAAGGATTGATTCAGATCTGGCCTCGCTCAGATCTGGCATTGCCTTGAGCTGTGGCATAGGTCCCAGACGTGGCTCAGATTCTGCATTGCTGTGGCTATGGCTGGCCGATGTAGCTCTGATTCGACCCCTAGCCTGGGAACCTCCATAAGCTGCAGGTGCAGCCCTAAAAAGAAAAGAAAAGATAGTCAAGTTAGAAAATACAGAGGGAGGGGTTTTTCCGTCTCAGAGCATTAACAGCATAGTTCCCTTTCCCCAAGTTTCTGATTACCCAAGTTTCTCAATCTCTAATAAAAATTTGGCCTCCAACTATAAAACCCAACTGATTACAGCCCTTCGATTTCTCTTTTTTGGGGGGTGGGGGAAGTGGTGTGGCATGCAGCAGCTTGATGGTCTCAGTCGCCAGACCAGGGATTGAACCTAGGGCACACTGGTGAAAGCACTGAATCCTGACCACTAGACCACTAGGGATGCCCCCCTTTGCTTTTCCTGATCTTGGCTCTGAGCGAGAGGGAAGGAAGCCACTCCCAGCCTCCCACCCCGAACCCCCTACTCCAACCTCAGCAGTGCTAGTGGCATGTATGTGCCCAGTCCTGTCACAATTTTGTTCACTTCTTGAGGGAACGTTAATTTTCTTGAGTGGGCTTTTGTTCACTCTCCCTTATTCTGGCTCTTGTGATTTTAAAAAATTATTATAGTCCTTTACCCTATAAAAATAGTAGCTGCAAAAATTGAGGGGGCTGACAGGGACGTTTCAAATCTTTTTTAAAAAGAAAGAAAATTGGGAGTTCCTGTCGTGGCTCAGTGGAAATGAATCTGACTAGCATCCATGAGGACGCAGGTTTGATTCCCCAGCCTTGCTTAGTGAGTTAAAGATCTGGTGTTGCCGTGAGCTGTGGTGTAGGTCACAGACGTGGCTCGGATCTGACATTGTGTGGCTGGGGTGTAGGCTGGTGGCTACAGCTCTGATTCGACCCCTAGCCTGGGAAACTCCAAATGCCGTGGGTGAGGCCCTAAAAAGACAAAAAAAAAAAGAAAGAAAGAAAGAAAGAAAGAAAGATTGAACACCCCTCCCCCCAAAAAAAATTACAAAGAGGAATACCTAACATCTGAGTAGCTTTCTCGACAATTTATGTAAGGCTTTTTCTCCCTCTCGTAGACCTATGCGTTTCCAAGTCAAAATATGCTCTAGGTTTTAAACAGTGTTAAAAAGCATTGCTTAGGTGTTCCTGTTGTGGCTCAGGGGTTAACGAATCCGACTAGGAACCATGAAGTTGCGGGTCCAACCCTGGCCTTGATCAGTGGATTAAGGATCCCGCATTGCCATGAGCTATGGTGTAGGTTGCAGCTGCAGCTGGGATCCTGCATTGCTGTGGCGTTGCTGTGGCTGTGGTGTAGGCCGGCAGCTACAGCTCCGATTAGACCCCTAGCCTGGGAACCTCCATATGCCATGAGAGCAGCCCTAGAAAAGGCAAAAAAAGACAAAAAAAAAAGAAGCATTGCTTATAATATGACTGTCAAGACTAAACGTTAATACAATGCAGTTACTTCAGTGAATGCTAGATGTCAGATTTTAGTTCTAGATTATTTCCAATGAGCAAGTACTTGAATGGTTTCTAGCTGTTTAATTAGAATATTTGCAGCATTTTGGAATATTTCCATTCAGCAGGTTGCTGGGACTAACAATATGGAAAGCAAATATGCAAAGAACAATACAAATTTTGAAAAAAAAACTGGTTAGAAAGGGAGATGAACCCCACAATTATTGAAACATGCTATAAATTTTACATAATGTGTAGTAATGGTGCATGATTATGCAGAACAATGATTCAGGGAAAAAAGGTCCAGGAATAACACAAGTACATCGGGAAGTTTAAAATAAGATCAGCATGGTATCACAAGTCACTGGGGTAAAAGTGGAATTTTAAGTAAATGGCAGTGGAGAGCAATGGGTAGCAATTTGGGGAAAAAAAGTAAAATAAAATTAAACTCATACTTCATACCTATATAAGAATAAACCCCAAACTGATCCAAGATACAAATAAATAAAGCTTTTAAAATGAAGTCTTATAAAATATTATTTTAGTCTCACTTTTCCTTGACTCAGCATTTCTTCTTTCGCTACCTTTTCACTTGAAACCCCATGGATAACAATTATTAATAAATATTAATTTTGTGACATTTGACTCTATTCAAAAAACTTAAACCCAGATGTAAGAGACATCTTAGAGGAGTGATAAGTCATGGAAACCTGAGAGGCAAAGAAACAGAAGGAGAAACAAAGAGGCCTCAAGGAGGAAAGGAAAAAGAAGCAGAGCTCCAAAGAAAAACAGTGAAGGAGAAACATGGTAGAAATGGAAAGTTAGTTACCTCATTAAAAGTATATAGCAGTGATAATTCCATTGCAGTGAATGAAATAAACAAAACTCCCTGCCTTCTTTCATTCTACAGGAAATGTCATCTACTATGTGGCAGGCATTGTTCTAAGGACTTTACATATATTTACTTACTTCCAGCAATAACTTTGTATGGGATCAATACTGGTACTATTCTTACCCTCACTTTTCAGATGAGTAAACTAAGGCAAAGAGAGGATAAATAGGCCCCTAAAGTTGCACAGCTAATACTTGGCGGGGGTAGAAATGAAATCCAGGAAATGTGGCTCTACCACCCACTCTATTAAAGTCTACACTATATCACAATAGAAAGGAAGAAACTGCATAAAAGACTGAAAAAAAAAAAAAGAGGGAGTGCAGAGAGGAAAGGTAAGAGACACAAAGCATAGTCAGTGGAAAGGAGGAAAGAGTACCTACCAAGAGTATTAAACTGAAGGAGCCCTACATTCCATGGCTTAATTAATTTATGGTATTGACAATAGCATAAGATTGTCCTTAATAAAAGTATTGAGAAAGAAGTGGGGACTAGAGATAGGCAGTGGGGTAACAAGTGATGGACTCAACCTGCTACACCATTCTGTCCAAGCCTTGCCCTGGAGGGATGAACAGTGAAATACTGTAAGAGATATGGGGGATTGTTACCAACAGCTTCTTTGAGTGTATGGACATTCCAGATCAACTCCTTTGCAGACTTACTAAATGGGAGACTCCATATTTTCCACCCACTCTTGCTCATTGATAACCTAGCACATTATAACCGCTAGACATTTGTGAAAGAAGTCTCTTTGGAGGTAAAATATCGCTAAGGATTTCTACAGCGATTATACCCCTTACCTGATCGATCACATGGATCTTGATTAATACAATAATGTAATAGGAAGAAAAATTGCTTTGCCCCATTGAATTTTTTTGATCATAACCTAATCAAGATCAGGTATTAAGATCATGACCTTTACTAATCTGAGTAATGATTTTATTTGAAATATTTCATAAGCATTAAGTCACCCATATTGAGTCAAAGATTGAATTATCTCTGGAATAACACTATGGGTGGCTCTTGAACAGGTCAAATCTTGTTTATGTTCAGAGATGGATGTAGGGTGGAGTTCCTTGGTGATGCAGCAGGTAAAGGATCTGTGGTTGTCACTGCTGTGGGTCTGCTGCAGCTGTGGTGCGGGTTTGATCCCTTGCCCTGGAAGGTCCACATATGACAGGTGTGGCAAAAAAAAAAAAAACAAAAAAAAAAACAAAAACCCAAAAACCAAAGATGGAGATGGATGTAGGGTAAAGAACATTGGTTCTTTAATATCATCATAAAATGTTGGCTCAATTACTAATGATGCAATTTCCTGTTTAATAAGTTGCTTACTCATGATCAATGAAAGAGCCTGGTCTTAAATCCTCTTGCCCAAAATGTTGCCTTATCCAGAATAACTTGTCACTCCCATATCCAAACTGTTCATAATGGAGTGATGGATATTAATGTATTTTTTTAAAGCTTAACAACACCCTATTTCTTTTTAGGAATGTTACTTCTCCCTGTTGTACCGTTTTGTTGGGTGGTAAGTGCAATTGTTTGCCTTTCCTTTACAGAAGCCAAGAGAGTCCCCAAAGGCTTTTTGACTGTATCTTTTTTTTCACTGTCCTGTATTGTCAGGAGGTAAGCAGACTGCCTATACCCAGCCAAGTGGAGACCTCTGAGTGGGAATCTGACCCCTGAGCAAGTGCCACGGGGACAAGGGAGAGAGTTGGGGTTCATTCAGCCCAGGGGAGAAATCTGTTCCTGTTGTTCCAGCTTCCTGTCTTTTAGCAACAGCTTTGATTTCTACCCATGTTAAAGTCTGATACTTCTGCGTTCCCAGCACATCAGTTGGCTCCTCATATCCTCATACAAAACCTATTTTCCTTAAATTAGAGTTGGGAGGAGGCAATTCAGAAAGGAAGTAAATGGATTCATCTTATCAGAAGCCCTTGGTAGCCTGCTAGGCACTCTGAGATATTAAAGCACAGCAGACACCACTATCCAGGAGGTGGGCTGCCTGTTTCTTTGTTTTATACTTTGGATTTTCTCTCTTTGAAGATTAATTTATTTAGCATTTCCTCTTAATACATGTGTATTTATTAATGCAAAACTTCTTAACATTTAGAAATTCAGGTTATATATGATGTGTGAGTTGGTGTCATTCCTCTGAAAATAGGTTTTCCGGGGTTCCCGTCATGGCACAGTGGTTAATGAATCTGACTAGGAACCATGACGTTGCGGGTTCGATCCCTGGCCTTGCTCAGTGGGTTAAAGATCCAGCGGTGCCGTGAGCTGTGGTGTAGGTTGCAGATGCGGCTTGGATCCCGCATTGCTGTGGCTGTGGCGTAGGCTGGCAGCTACAGCTCCGATTGGACCCCTATCCTGGGAACTTCCATATGCTGCGGAAATGGCCCAAGAAATGGCAAAAAGGCAAAAAAAAAAAAAAAAAAAGAAAGAAAAGAAAATAGGTTTTCCCCATTTTCCATCTCCATTCTAATCCCTCATTCAATGTTCGTTGGTAAGAAAATTTAAAACAATCTTTTTTTAAAATTAAAAATTTGTTGGCGTATAGTTGATTTCCAATGTTGTGTTAGTTTCAGGTGTAGAGCAAAATGAATCAGTTTCCCCTGAAACATTCCTTTCTGGATATTTTTCCCCACATAGGTTATTACACAGTATTGAGTATCCTTCCCTGTGCTATCCTTACCTAGTTTTTAAACAGTAGTATGTATATGTTAATTCCACCCTCTTAATTTATCTCCTCCCCCAATGTTTCCCCTTTAGGAAAGGTAAGTTTTGTGTCATCAGAAGGTCCTTTCTTCCCTTTAGGATGCTACTCACTGACCTTTGTATACATAGGCAGAAATTTTCACCATTCCAGTCATTTTTCTAAAGCAGACAGGAAAACAGTGAGAACTTTCTAGTAAAACAAGCACCTGTTGCCAAAATGGGCGGGAGTCACAGGGTAAGCTCCCGCTTTTCTGTTAGCCAGTTTTCCCCATTAATTTCAGGCAAAGATGAGTGTGTCAGAGGGCCTGGCAACAAGCACATTCTGAAAGCCTACCCAGAGCTCCATATATGTATTTCGAAACTTCCGGGGTTAAAGACTAGTGTGAGGGTTGAGGGGAGGTAGGCAGTGAAAGGGGAAATTTAAAAACCCAACACAAAATTTTAAATCCTGAGGAAATGCTTTTAGCGGTTTTATTTCCTTTTGATCAGTAGCACTAAAGCCTCTCCTGGGATAAGCATGATTATAAAAAATGAAAACCAGTGTGACCGCTGTCCTACTGAGTCCCGCATTCCAACGGAAGAACAGCAAGCAATCCAAAAGGCTTTTTCTCAAAGGGTTCAACTTTTCCGAATCAGATGCTTTGATCTACTTTCAGTAATATGGCAGCATGTTTGGCTGGATTCAGAGGGGACACGAAAATTTTATCAGAGTAACTTTATTTTATTTATTTATTTTTGTTCTTCTTCTTCTCTCAGAGTAATTTTTATTAAATCAGACTTTTAATTTTTTTAAAAAACTCCCTTGATCCTTCACTCAGAGGAGAGTCCTTGGAAGGAAGATATCCTCTGTATTGGGCATTTCTGGGACTGCTGTGCTAAGGTGTCTTTTGTGTCTCAGCTCTGCAGACAAACGGAAGGCCGGGTGGGAACTAAGATAAGTGAGAGGGGAGAGACCCAGAAAGGCCACCGATGAGGCAGGGATAGGATCGCAGGTAAGAAGACGAAGAGCAAGGAGGGGAAGTCAGATTTTCGCCTTTTAGAGGGGGGTAAAACCGCGAGCTGGGACGGGAGGGGGCGGGACCGGAGCCCCCGGGAGGCGGGGCGCTGATGAGGCCACGCCCACGCCCTGCCATCCTGTGCTTTCCCGAGCTCTGAGAGCGTTCGCTGGGACGGCCCGCGGAAGAACTACCGAATGAATGGCCCTCCTCCCGGGATGGGGGCCCCGGGTCCCCGCGGGGCTCAGAATTTCGCAGAGTCGCCCCACAGCGTGCAGCGCGCCCTGCCCATTGCGCGCGAGGCGGGGCGCAGGGCTCACCTGGCCCGCGCCCCGAACACCTCGGAGGCGGCGGCGGGGGCGAGCGGCAGCCGGGGCGGCGCCCGAGCCGACCACGAGGCCGGGAAGAATGCGGACTGTGAGTCCTGGGTCCGAGAGAAAGTGCTCTTTCTTCTGCACCCGGAGAGGTGGTTGGGCACTCGGGGGGACCCCGCCCGTGAAGAGGTGGCCGGTGAGGAGGAGCTTTTCGAAGCGGGAGGACAAGATCGGGAATCGGACTGGCCTTCTCTTTTTCCACCGGAGAAGCGAATTTCTGGCAGCCGTGTAGACGCTCCCTCCCGAGCTCCGCCAGGGGAGCCCCCCAAACCCTTGCTCGTGCGGGTCGTGGATTATGAGATGACACAAGAAGTCCTGCAGGTCGCGTGGGCGAAGGGTTCCCTGACTACGCTGACCGAGGAGCGCTCCATGACCTCCGTCACTTTTCGTGCCAACAGGGAGTGAGGCAGATTGAGGGGCGCCGGGACCCCTGGAGATCGGCTGGCTCTCGCCGCGAACAGAGGGTTGTTGCATGATGCCCCGGGAAGTTTCAGCGGCGAAGTAACGTTCCGGGCTGTTGAAGGAACGCTCATCCTTAAGAAAACTCCAACCTGTTAGTTAACCTACTGCAAGGACTTTTTAAGAGGCTGGTGCCTGGCTCAGGGAGGCCAGAGACACCCAATGCAGATTGAAGAACTGTAAGCAACAGGATACCTCTTTAAATACTGTGGCTTAAATACTGTGACGATCTGGGGACCTTTGAAGCGAAGAAAGGTATTTTAAAGTTGGCAGAACGTGGGAATTTTGAAATAAGAAACTCTTTTATACCTCTCGGTTGGTCACTTTTCTACCTTTTCCCCTTTCTCTTTAAGACCTGAAAAGCAGAAGTGAAGTTTGAGTTCTGCTGTCTGCAAAGGGTGTGAGAGTAGATGGGGAGAGAGGCTTGTTTCAAAACTGAGAAGGAAAAGGACAAAGAGTTGGGAAAATAAAATGTAAAACAAAGCAACTGACAAACAAAATCTTTTTTTTTTCTTTTTTCTGCTCTTTTCTGATGTGCACATTTTCCTTTTTCTTTTCACATTTAAGTGTTAGGAAGAAAAGAGAAGAGCTAGGAAAAAATGGAGGGAAACAGAAGATTGAGTTTTGATGGAATGTCATTTAAAAGAGCTGTACCCCAAGGTATCTAATTTAGTTCAGTAAAAATGCTATTAATCTGAAACTTTTAGTTATTGTAATATTTACAATACTGCAGACAAATCTTGTGACCTAAAGGTAGACAGAAATGTACGCCTGCTGTAAAGTGACTACGTATCTTATTCTTGTCCATAGTTTCTTCTTAGTAAGATTTGTAGCGGTGGAGTTCTCGTCGTGACTCAGGGGTTAATGAACCCTACTAGGAGCCATGAAGATTTGGGTTCAATCCCTGGCCTCATTCAGTGGGTTAAGGATCTGGTGTTGCTGTGAGGTGTGGTATAGGTCGCAGACGCATCTCTGATCCCGAGTTGCTGTGGCTGTGGTGTAGGCTGGCGGCCGCAGCTCCGATTCAACCCCTAGCCTGGGAATCTCCCTGTGCTGCAGGTGCGGCCCTAAAAAGATAAAAGACAAAAAAAAAAAAAAAAAGATTTGTAGTGAGACTGGATTGAAAATACATCTCTGATACTGATGAGATTTTTTTTTCTTCTAGAGCTGTTGAAACAACTCATTTCTTATTTCATTCATTTATTTATTTTTTACTAAACACCAGCTTTATTAACTCTTTAGTAGAGGGCCCTGGTTTGTAGGTGTGTGAGGAGCAAGCACCCCCTCTAGAGATGAAATGGAGAACCGAAGGACCATCTGGTTATAGCAGAAATGAACAAAACAAGTGGGACTCTGGCTTTCGAAGAGTAAGCTGTTGAACAGGACCCCCTCCCCAACTCCTCCTTTGCCTCTTATTTTCAGTTTAGGGCTTGAAATGCCCTCAATATCAATTGATCCATCTTTGGCCTCTTGGCACACAAGATAGGTAAGATATGCCCCTATTTTTTTTTGGGGGGGGGTCTTTTTTTGTCTTTTTAGGGCCGCATCTGTAGCATATGGAGGTTCCCAGGCTAGGGGTCTAATCAGAGCTGCAGCTGCTGGCCTACACCACAGCCACAGCAACACTGAGCGAGGCCAGGGATCGAACCCCCAATCTCATGGTTCCTAGTTGGATTCATTGCTGCTGCACTACGATGGGAACTGATATGCCCCTAATTTTTAAAAAAAATTTTTTATTATAGTGGATTTACAATGTCGTGTCAATTTCTGCTGCAGCAAAGTGACCCAGTTATACACACACACACATATAGATGTACATTCTTTTTCTCACATTATCCTCCATCATGTTCCATTGCAAGTGACTAGATATAGTTCCCTGTGTTCTACAGCATGATCAGATATGCCCCTGTTTTAACAGACGAGCCAACCTAGGCCTAGAGGTCACGTGGCTTGTGTAGGTCACACAGCTAGTTACTGTGCATGCTTACTAAGTAGATAAGAATATGATCATCTCCCTCCTAAAAGTTTGGGAATGGCCTTTAGGACTTCCAGGGAGTCACAAGATGAGTGAGAGCATCTTGGGTTTTCTGACTCGTCTTTATGAGAAATACTATGATCACCTCGATGTCCCTGAGTCCTGTGGGCTGGAGACACCATAGCAGTTCTCAGGCCAGTGCAACTGACCCTCCTTGAAGGGCCTGAACTGTGTTGAACTACTTGGTAGGTAGAAAAGGTAATACAGATCCCGTGAAATGAGTGCTCTTTTCACCCAACAATGCTACCTGACTCCCATGTGAGGTTAAACTTCCTGGCAGACAAATTCCAGACTTGACTTGGTAAGTTCCGTTGTTATGAGTCAACATGCGCCCCGCATGAGTGAGTTTTAAATAGACAAGAAAAGCCTCTTTAAAGTGAACCAAACACAGTAACATCATTTCTTTGCCCTCTCTATGAAGCCGACTCAGGAGCTGAGCTGCCTAGGTTCAAAACCATCCACTAACTGTGATTCTGGGCAAGTGCTTCATCTCTCTGGGCCTCTGGGTCCTTATTTGCTAAATAGGAATAGTATCAACCTTATTGGTCTTTTTCCTAGGATTGAGTTAGAAAGATACTTAGAAGAGTGTTTGGTATATAATAAATACTCAAAGTTAAGCTATTCTTATTATTAATGTTATTGTTTAGTTCACTTTTATCCTAACCAAGCTTTTGGCATGCAATGCAATCTTACAGAACCCAAACCAGTGGTTTTTATTGACTTGTTTCCTGCATATCTGAAAGAAAAGGCCTATTTCTGGCTTTTTCCAACATTTAATGGATCAGTAAATACATTAATTCCTTAGAAATGACCCCCAAAGCTTGTAATAAGATTCATCCTAAGTTTCAAAGGCCTAAGGTGCTCCTGCTTGACAGTCTTTGAAGAGTTTTCTCAGACTGCTTAGTTTCCCTTGGCAGGCAGGCACTTGGAGTAAGCGGTTTTTTTTTTAGGACCTAGCAGGTTAGTTTATTTTTCTTTTATCAAATTTTTTTGGCCCTGCCCATGACATGTGGAAACTCCTGGGCCAGGGATTGAATCCAAGCCACAGCAGCAACCTGAGCCTCTGCAGTGACAACACTGGATCTTTAACTTGCTGTGCTACAGGGGAATTCCTAAATTATTATTATTATTATTATTATTATTACTTTGGCCATGCCTGTAGCACGTAGAAGTTCCCAGGCCAGGGACTGAACCTGGGCCACAGCAGTGACCTGAGCCACAGCAGTGACCAGAGCCAGTGTCAATACCAGATCCTTAACCTGCTGAGCCAAAAGGGAGCTATTCCCTCTGGGATTTTAAATTTCTGATGCCTTTGTCATCTCAGAAGAGCAGAATAGGCACAATTAATTTTCATTTTTATCTCTTTTCTGTCAAAAATGTATTTATTCAAGTCAGCTGGACTCCTTTAATCCAATATATTCGGGTTCATTTTCTCTAAGTAAAAATTATTATTATTATTTTAAATCAACAGGTTTTTTTGTTTGTTTTTTTAATGGCTGCACTCTCAGCATATGGAAGTTCCCAGGCCAAGGTTTGAATCCAGTTGCAGCCTCGACCCATGCCTCAGCTACAGCAATACTGACCCTGTAACCCACTGCATTGGGGATCGAACCTACGCCTCTACAGAAACCCAAGCCACTATAGTTGGATTCTTAACCCACTATGCCATGGAAGGAAGGCATAAAAAATTTATTTTTTAAGAATTTGTCAATCTCGCTGCTAACTGCCTACAACATGCTTAGAGATTTTCCTTAAACAGATGTAATATGCACGAAGTAATAAGTTGAAGTCCTGTTGAATTTGCTTTGCAGGTTTTCCTGATCCAGCAGAACTCAGTTGTGGGAGGAAGCCAAGTAATCTTTTCCCAATTAACTGTGTCCTGGGAGTGAATCCTTAGGGAAGCTTGTGCACCCTCCAGACCAAGAAATCTCTGAGAATGCAGGGTCTTGGCTTTTTGGTCTTACCTCTACCTCACCCCAAATGTGATCATCTACAATTGTCTTGGGAGGATGAATCACAGCAAGGACTTTGGAAGCGGCTGACCACTCAAGTGACCAAAAGAGATGTCACAGGCACATAACCACAACAGATCAGGCAAGTGTCAAACACTCTTAACCTTTGTCCAAAACCTCCATCAACTTTGCGATTCATTACATTCGACTTGCTGCTCTTATTCTTGTTGGTCGTCACCAGCACTTGATGTGCCTTTTTGTTAAAAAAAAAAAAAAAAAAAAGAAAGAAAAAGGAGAAAGAGGAAAAAGCTTTCTGTGAACAGAAAAAGTTATATTTATTGCAGTAAAATTTGAGGAAGTGTTATTTTGGGGAAAAAGAAAAATGGAATAAAAGTAAAAACTTCATCCAAGACCCCAGGTCTCTTAATAATTGGTATGTTTCTAGTCTGGTTTACTTTTTTGATTTTTTTGAAGTGTATATATGTACACCTATACATACACTTTTCTGAGCATAAACTATATACAAAATCTGAATATTGCTTTTATATAAACTAACGTAGATGGATACTGTTCAAGATGTGGTCTGTGAGCCAGCAGCATGGGCACCTCCAAGAACAGTCTTCTTCTAGAAATGCAGTATCCTAGGCCCCACCCTGAATCTGCTGAATCTGAATTCGGCATTTTGACAAGATTCCTGGATGATTCACGTTTAAGTTTGAGAAGCGTTGACATATGTGCTAGGCGTCTGTATCCTACTTTGTCACTTACAAAAACTAAAAAGTCTTTGCTTTTTTAATATTCCACGTTACTAGTTAACAATGCCTTGGAAATAACACTTCGTGGACTTATGAAAACATTTAGAGTTTACAGGAGAGTGAAATATATATTGACTTGTGAATTGGCAAAGACATCTCTAAAAAACTTTGTAGTTTTTTTTTTTTTTTTTTCTAAAGAATCTTATTGGAATTCCTGTCGTGGCTCAGTCGTTAATGAATCCGACTAGGAACCATGAGGTTGTGGGTTCGATCCCTGGCCTTGCTCTGTGGGTTAAGGATCCGCATTGCTGTGAGTGAGCTGTGGTGTAGGTTGCAGATGCTGCTCGGATCCCTTGTTGTTGTGGCTCTGGCATAGGCCGGCGGCTACAGCTCCGATTCGACCCCTAGCCTGGGAACCTCCATATGCTGCGGGTGTGGCCCTAGAAAAGGCAAAAAGACAAAAAAAAAAAAAGAACCTTATTATTCTTAAGTTTTCCTAATGAAACGTTGATTGATTATTGGAGTTCAAACTATTTCAGAAATGTGGTTCTTTTATTGTCTAAGAATGTGAAACAATACTTACTTAAAAACCCCCTTAAGGGAAGAAAGGCAGGAAGTCATTAAGGAAAACCCAATTACAACACTTAAGGGCTGAGTCAGGACTCCAGCAGCTTGTAATGAATTGCGAGGGGAGGGGGGTGCGGGTGGAGCCTGAATTTGAATCAACTGATTCAGATAAGAAAACAACGGCTATGACTCTTGAACACCCTGATATCCTTATAACTCCGGTCAGTACTTTGCTCTTTAATTAGGGTGGGGAAATCTTTGTAACTTTGCTTCTATAGATGAAGATAAGAAAAGAAACAGTCCGGTTTACTTAAGGAATTATAATCGGTTATTAGGCACTGTGTGGCCAATAGTTAACAAAACATGACTTGGTTAGCTTCAAAGCAAGGAATTAATTTTAGTTCAATACTGATTTCTAAGTATAAGATAGAATGAGTACTTCTAGAAGGCTGCAGCCTTCACAGAAATAGGACAAATAGAAGCTCTTTATTCAGAGCTTGGTATGAAAAGGGAGCCAGCCAGCATGACTTGCACTGGGCTGGGAAGCAAAGGCAGGCAGGGCAGTGGGAACACTTCAGTAGTGATCAAGAAGGTCTTAGCAGCACTCTCAGCTCAGCTAAACTTTAGAAAGGTTTCTACCCGACTTTAGCTCCTATCTCCCTTTTCTTCGTGCATTACTTGAGAAAACTTGCGATTGTAAATTTCTTTCTTTGCCTCTTTGAAATCTAAATCGCCTAATCTCCTGGCCAGTTTTATAACCCAGGAACACCGTTCTTTAGGACGCAGAAGCCATCCCTTTGAAATGTAACCTAGAAAGATAGGGCCCCTGACCCTGAGTCTCTGCAAGGCACAGGGGTCAGAGCCCAACTTCTTGAGCTTTAGTTAGCAAACACAGATAGCTTAATGGTGTAGACCAACCTGCCCCCTAATGTCCTCTAGTACTTTTCTACTAGCTCGCTCCAGTGCTTAAAAACTCTCCCACTTTTTGTAGTCTTGAATAAAATCTTTCTTGCCTGTTGAACTCTGGTATAGTTTTTTTTTTTTTTTTGATAACAGTGAAAAAAAGAAGGCTTTGCGTGTGCTCTGATTGGAAGCTACTAGCACTGGGAAGTTGACATTTCAGTTTTATGAAAGCTTTTCGTTTTTTTTTTTTTTTTTGCTTTTTTACGGCTGCACTGGGGCATATGGAGGCTCCCAGGCTAGGTGTCCAATTGGAGCTACAGCTGCCAGCCTACACCACAGCTCACAGCAATGCCAGATACTTAAACCACTGAGCGAGGCTAGGGATTGAACCTTCAACCTCATGGTTCCTAGTCAGGTTCGTTGCCAGTACGCCACGATGGGAACTCCGGTTCTATTAAAATTTATTAGTTACTTGAAGTTGTTGTCTACATAAATAATTATTATATTAGATTCACCAAGGAATAGAAGTTATTCTTTTACTTATGATTATTATTGAATATCATTTTCTCATAGTGATATTAAAAATTAGCTGCTTCTGGTGTCATGCTCACAAAGTATGCCACTGCCAATACATAGTCATAAAGTTATAAAAGTAGAGAACTGAAAGGATTGGAATCAAAGCTCAGATTTCCTGATCATGAATCAAAGCTGCTTCTATTAATCCCCATATAAGAGAAAGCAGTCCATGAAATCATTTTGGACTTTGGGTTTAGAATTAACTCATGTATTATTGAACACCAGTTACATATTAAGGACAACTCTGAAAATGAAGCTGTCTTTGAATGTGTTTCAACAAATTGAAATTAGCAGGTCTCATTTCTTTATCATTTACTGTTTCATTTAGTTCAAGTGGTAAGTCAGGGCACCCGAGTATTCCCCATCGGACTCATTTTAAAGAGGTTTTTTTTTTATCAGAGAATCCTGGATTAGTGGTGACCAAGCTTGACTAACCTTCAGACAGGCTTCATCCTGACTTGTCTATGCCTAACCTCCCTTTCCTTAGAGCATTTGCTTGAGAACACTTTTAATTATAAATTATTTTTCTGCCCCCTTGAGGATGCAAATCTTTTTGAAAATCTCTTGCCCGGTTTACAACCCAGAAATGTCTTTCTCAGGGACCTGAGAGCCATTGCCTGGAGATGTAATATTTAAGGAAGTTTGTGCCTCTATTTCCGAGGCTCCATGGGAAGGTAGGAGTCTAACTTCAGTGTGCACTAGTGAGCATGCACAAACTGTGGAATCAGAGAAAAACGTTTGCAAATTAAAGACTAATTCAGGAGTTCCCATCATGGTGCAGTGGTTAACGAATCTGACTAGGAACCATGATCCCTGCCCTTGCTCAGTGGGTTAAGGATCCGGTGTCCCCGTGAGCTGTGGTGTAGGTTGCAGACATGGCTCAGATCCCACATTGCTGTGGCTCTGGTGTAGGCCGGCGGCTACAGCTCTGATTAGACCCCTAGCCTTGGAAGCGCCATATGCCACGGAAGCGGCCCTAGAAAAGGCAAAAAAGGACCAAAAAAAAAAAAAAGTAATTCAGTGTGACAGTCATATCCTATGGCTCATGCTCCCCATTAATATCCTCCAGAACTTTGCTGCTACTCAATTTAACACTTAAACCCCGCCCCCCCCCCCCCCTTGTTTCAGTGGACTCAAATTCAGACTAAATTCTGGCTTCTCTCCCCTATTGCAATAGCCTGAAATAAAGTTGTCTTTATCTAATGCAATTTTTGCTTTGACAGGGATGAGATAAGAGCAGAGGAGAAGCATTTATATTGATGATAGGGACACACATGTGACTTATAAAGGCTAAAGATGCTTTTCTCAGGAACTGACAATGATTTCTTTCTTTGTTTTTTTTTCTTTGCTTTTTAGGGTGGCATATGGAAGTTCCCAGGTTAGGGGTCAAATCAGAGCTGAAGCTGCTAGCCTGTGCCACAGACAGAGCAATATGGGATCCAAGCCACACCTGCAGCCTATATCACAACTCACGGCAATGTTGGATCCTTAACCCACTGAGCGAAGCCAGGGATCGAACCCATGTCCCCATGGATGCTAGTCGGCTTCGTTACCACTGAGCCACAATAGGAACTCCAACAATGGTTTCTTTACTCTGTTGATAGGGTCCCTTGCATGTGCCTTTACTGGGACTTTAGAGCACAGATCCTAGAGAAGGGGGGTGATCTTCAAGTTCTAATTATGTCAAAAACAAGACCATCACTTTCTGATCTTAGCACATTAGCTGTTATCTGTTATTAACCACCCTATTTTGGTTGAACCAATAAATGAAACCAATGTCTTATGATTAGTGGGACCCTCATTTAAGAGTTGAATTTTCTTCACTGCCATTTTGAAGGTATTTCTGGGGTATCCTAGAACAGATGCTGCCCCAACTGATGACAGCTATTGATTGGTGATACTTAGATGTGTCATATGCCTTGGATGAAGAGGACACTTTCAAACTGAAGGGCAAAACCCTAGGGCACTAAGTGAAGGTTCTGTTTGTTAGATGTTCTGTTCACTTGCTCTGTCTCGGAGAATGGGAGTAAGGAGGTTTTTACTGCAGGATTATCACAGGAACCCAAGCTGACTTGACATGACAGCCCTCTGGGATGGTGTGGCTGACGTCTGGAGCAGTGCTGGAGGGCTTGGGGGACCATCACAGCTGGAAGATGCAAACACGCAGACAAGGGTGATCAGTGGTGAGGACCTCAGGAGAACACAGAGAACCGGGGCTGCAGCTCCCAGGCACAGCCTAGCTCTGGAGCAGAGCACATATCCTGTGAGGTCGAGTGGTGAAGCCGATGTCCAGGGTCAGGTCCAGGTCCAGATGGGAGACCCCAGGGGGCGGCTGAAAAGTGAATTTCTGCAGAAGGCTCGTGAAGAAGAGGAAGCGCTCCATCTTGGCCAGCGACCTGGAAGGGCACATCTGGTGGATAAGACAGATCATGAATCTGAGAAAATGATCTGGATGGAGAGAAGAATCATCCGCCTGTGATGTCTCCTCCTGCAGAATATGTGCCTCAGTTAACCTCTTGTGAGCCTCTCGGGCTCTGTGTCGAACCGGAAATAGAAAATTAAGTTCCTGTGTGACTCTTGCCCTACAAGCTGGCCTGAGGGAGACAGGCGGTCAGGTTTCATTGTGAAAAGTTGTGACAGGTTATTAACCACCCTATTGTGGCGCAGTGGTTAACGAATCTGACTAGGAACCATGAGGTTGCAGGTTCGATCCCTGGCCTTGCTCAGGATCCGGCGTTGCCGTGAGCTGTGGTGTAGGTTGCAGACGTGGCTCGGATCCCACATTGCTGTGGCTCTGGCATAGCCTGGTGGCTACAGCTGCCATTAGACCCCTAGCCTGGGAACCTCTATATGCCGTGAGAACAGCCCTAGAAAAGGCATAAAGACAAAAAAAAAAAAAGGTGTGACAGGTAAAGCCCAGCGTGTGGTGAGAACACACCGGAAAGGCAGCTGAGCAGGGGCTCATCTTTGCCTGGGAGCTTTATGTCTAAGCTCTGGTGCTCAGGGCGAGACGTGATCCAGGCAGAGATGGGCAGAGATGAGTCAGGGAGGTGATGCCTTTGAGGGCGGAAGGAAATAGGACTCTGACTAGAGCACAGAGCATGAGGCCAGGAATCTGAGACTGGAGGCTAGAGCGATGACTGGAAATGAGGTCTTGCTGTAGGACTTTGAGAAAAGTCCTTGGTTGAAAAGTCCTTGGTTAGTGTTATTTTTTAGAGCATAAATTTTTTGGGGGAAACGTTAAGATGTTTAAAAAAGTACAGGGAGTTCCCGCTGTGGCTCAGTGGGTTAAGGACCTGATGTTGTCTCTCTGAGGATGTGGGTTCCGTCCTGGGCCTTGCTCAGTGGGTTAAGGATCTGGCATTGCTGCAAGCTGCGGTGTAGGTTGCAGATGTGTCTCAGATCCCGTGTTGCTGTGGTTGTGGTAGATGCCTGGAGCTGCAGCTTTGATTCGATCCCTAGCCTGGGAACTTCCATATGCCACAGGTGCGGCCATGAGAAAAAAAAAAAGAAAGAGAAAAAAGAAGAAAAAAGTGGAGTAAGCATAGCATGGGCAACTATCCTCAAAATTTGTAATAATCTATAAGGGAAAAGAATCTGAAAAAGAATATGTATGTATAACTTAATCACTGGGTTGTACACCAAAAACTAACACATCGTTAATCAACTCCACTTCAGTAAAAAAATAAAATATAATAAAGTTTTAAAAAAGTGGAGTGAGTTAAAATTGAGAAAGGAAGTCTTTTACACAACTACGGTCTTAATGAGTGTATGTCTTTCTTAAGCTACATGGGACATTCTTTTCTGGCTTCAGTTGAATGAGTTTTGTGGTCACATTATCAGCAAAGATAGTAGATTTAGTTGAAATGAAGCATTGTTAAAGGATTCTGTTTCTAGTCCTTCAGGAGACCCCACCTGGTCTGTTTATTCCTATTCCCAGAGACTGTAAATCCTAATCCTGGCACCTTGCTCTCCCTCCAGCAAAATCTTATAGACAGTCTAAGATTTCCTGTTTTGTTGTTGTTTCTTTAATTTGGAATATAACTCACAAGTGTGCTGAGTCACAGAAGACTTCAGAAAAATATTCAAAGGTACCTCTTTCACAACACAGGGAAAACTTCCCAAATGAGCGGTTTTGGAGTTCCCGTCCTGGCTCAGTGGTAACAAACCCAACGAGTATCCATGAGGATGCATGTTCAATCCCTGGCCTCACTCAGTGGGTTAAGGATCCAGTGTTGCCACAAGCTGTGGTGTAGGTCAGAGATGTGGCTCGGATCTTGCATTGTTGTGGCTGTGGTGCAGGCTGGTAGCTATAGCTCTGATTCAACCCCTAACCTAGGAACTTCCATATGCTAGGGGCACAGCACCCCCCCCCAAAAAAAAAGCCAAATTAGAACTTTGGTTTCTTTCTTTCTTTTTTGTCCCAAGCCTGCAGCATGCAGAAGTTCTGGGGCCAGAGATTGAACCTGTGCTATATCTGCAACCCAATACACAGATCCACAGCAGTAGCAATGCTGGATCCTTAACCTGCCACCAAGGAACTCTAGTGCTTTGGTTTCTATAGGACTTCCAAAGAAAAGATTAACTTCATCTGGGGCGGGGTGGGGGTATTCTCTCTATGCCTAGGAACCAGGTGAAGTTTTTAGGATGTGAAAGGCTAAGGATATTACCTTTCTCTGCCTGGAAAGGGTTGTTAAGTAAAAGCTCACCATTCCACACACAAATGTATGTTTAATGTCAACAAGATACTGAGATACCGAGCTTGGTTCTGAGATTCTCCCCCTCCAGAGGCCTTCGCTCCGTAGGTGAGTCCAACAAGGAGACAGGTAACTATAATACAGTGTCACAACTATGATAGGGTGTTGAGGGGGCCTGTGGAAGGAATACCAACTCTAGCTTTTGAGATCAGATCTTCCCACCTGCCCAGGAAGAAATGTGTGACAGAGTGGCATCATCTAACTGATGATAAATAAAGTGACTTAGGGTGCGTTATCATACCTGTGTTGACACATGCTTAGTTTCATGGAAAGAGTCTAGCTCCCTAGCAAGGTGAAGCAAGCATGTATCCATTTACTCTTAAGGACAAATGGGTGAAAACATAGTAAATGATCTGATTTTATTGATATTTTGGGGGTCACGCCTGCAGCACATGGAAATCCCCAGGCCACGACTGAACTTTTGCCGCAGTCGTGAAAACATTATGTCCTTAACCTGATAGGCCACCAGGGAAATCCATGATCTCATTTATTTTAAAAGGAAATGCTACTATTCACAGTGGAAACAACCTAAATGTCCATAGGCTGATGAATGGATAAAGATGTGTTGTATGTAATGAGCAGAGTACTCAGCCTTAAAAAGAATGGAAATAACGCCATGGATATGAGTAGAGATTATCATCCTAAGTGGAGTAAGTTAGAAAGAGAGAGACAATATCATATGGTATCACATATGTGGAAGCTAACATATGGCACACATGCACCTGTCTACAAGACAGAAAGAGACTCACAGACACAGAGAGCAGACTTGTGGTTGCCAAGGGGGGAGAGGGGAGGCAGAGGGATGGAGTGGGAGTTAGGGGTTAGCAGATACAAACTGTCATGTTTAGAATGGACAAGCAATGAGGTCCTTCTGTATAGCACAGGGAACTATATCCAATCTCCTGGGGTAGATAGACCATCATGGAAAAGAATATAGAAAAGACTATATAGGAGTTCCCGTTGGGGCGCAGCGGAAACAAATCTGACTAGGAACCATGAGGTTGCGGGTTCGGTCCCTGCCCTTGCTCAGTGGGTTAATGATCCGGCGTTGACGTGAGCTGTGGTGTAGGTCACAGACGCAGCTTGAATCTGGCATTGTTGTGGCTCTGGCATAGGCCGGTAGCTGTAGCTCCGATTTGACCCCTAGCCTGGGAACCTCCATATGCCGCGGGTGTGGCTCTAAAAAGACAAAAGACAAAAAAAAAAAAAGACTGTACGTATGTATAACTGAGTCACTGCCGTGCAGCAGAAATTGGCACAACTTTTTTTTATTTTTTCCATTATAGCTGGTTTACAGTGTTCTGTCAATTTTCTACTGTACAGCATGGTGACCCAGTTACACATACATGTATACATTCTTTTTTCTTGCATTATCATGCTCCATCATAAGTCTTTTTTTTTTTTTAATGGCCACACCTACAGCATATGGAAGTTCCTGGACTAGAGGTCAAATCGGACCCCTAGTCTACACGACAGCCACAGCCACAGCAGCAATGGATCTGGGCTTCATCTGTGACCTACACCACAGCTTGGGGTAATGCTGGATCCTGAGCGAGGCCAGGGATTGAATCTACAACCTCACGGACACTATGTTCTTAATCTGCTGAGCCACAACACGAACTCCTGGCACAACATTACAGATCAATTATAATAAAATTTTTTAAATAATAAAGAGCATCCAATTTCAAAAGAAAATGCTATATGCATAATTAGTTAGGAGTGGAGTTCCTGCCATATCATAGTGGGTTAAGAATCAGATTGCAACAGCTCAGGTCACTGTGGAGGTGCAAGTTTGATCCCCGCCCCAGCACCAGCACAGTGGGTTAAAGGATCCAGTGTTGCCACAGCTGCAGCGTAGGTTGCAGGCACAGCTTGGATTTAATCCCTGACTTGGGTACTTTCATATACCTCTGGTGCAGCCTTAAAACAAAATTAGTTAGGAGTGGTCTTGGAGATAAAGACCTTATTTAGAGTAAATAAACCCTTTAAAGAGCAAAATATCTACCTTAATACAGTAAGAAGTGATCAAGACAGGATTGGGGAAAAGAGTGCCTTCGGTGTAGCTAGAGAAACATGACATTTGGGAGAGACTTAGCCTTCACTGTGGAGGCATGGATTCGTCTGACATTTTTTTCTTATTGTGACAGTTTTTTTGGGGGGTGGGGGGGCATGCAGGTGTGGCATATGGAGGTTCCCAGACTGGGGGCTAATCATAACTACAGCTGCCAGCCAACACCTACACTCTACCAGCTAGCTCTGAGCCGCATCTATCTCTAAGCTACACCACAGCTCACTGGCAACGCCTTATCCTTAACTCACTGAGCAGAGCCACGGATGGAACCTGCATCCCCATGGATACTAGTGGGGTTTGTTTCTGCTGAGCCACAACGGGAACTTCTTATTGTGGCAGTTTTGAGAAGATTACTTTTTAGGAATATTTCCACTTGTTTGTCAACGATAAAAATAGTATTATGACTTCTGGATTTCCTAAAACAGAAGAAAAAAAAAAGGCACAATATACCTAGAGATGTTTAGAATTCCTGAGATAGGCTGGGCAACATCCTTTGGCATCTGCCACTGTATAAATCTGGACTAAGTTCTGCTGGCCCATTGTCCAAAGAAGCCTCCAGGCCCTGGTGTGTGAGAAACCACAGAGGCCCTGGACATAGGTGTCGGTCAGAGCTCAAGACTAAAAGTAAAACTAATTATTCTTTACAGGGAAAAATGGGTGTCATGGAGAACACAATTTCTTTAACTATTAACAGCAGTAAATCCAAGAGCTGATAAACGAGTCTGGAATAAACACGTCACGTATTTCTTGGAGTTCCTGACTAGTATCCATGAGGATGTGAATTCGATCCCTGGCCTTGCTCAGTGGGTTAAGGATCCGGTGTGGCCATGAGCTGTGGTGAAGGCTGCAGATGCTGCTCGGATCTGACGTTGCTGTGGCTATGGTGTAGGCTGGCAACTGTAGCGCCAATTGGACCCCTAGCCTGGGAACTTCCATATGCTGCACGTGCGTGCCGCCCTAAAAAGACAAAAAACAAAAACAAAAAACTGAATGTGTTTCTTCACCTGTAAAATGAGGGTTTTGAGTTAGGCGTAGTGGAAGTTCCTTCCAGAGATCACTGCTTATGTTTCCAAGCCTTTTTGTTTTTTGTTTTTCAAAATATAATGCAAGGAAGTGTTGAGAAAAATTGAGCTTAAAACACTGTGAATATGCATGTATTATTTTTTATTTCTTTTAACTCTTGTTCCAGATATGAGTGATGTTTTTCATTTTAAAGTAGAAGGGGTGGATACATGTAACATTTTCTTGTGTATTAGCATGTAACATTTCTTTGTGGATACATACCTCTGTGTGTTTGTGTGTGTGTGTGTGAAAATTCAGGAGAATGGGTTGTGCGTGCTATCTCCCTGCATCTTCATTATCAGTAGGTAAAGAAAGTCTGTCTTTTGCATGGCTGCTGTTGACCCATCACTGGATGGGTCTCTGGAGCGAATGACAAGCCATTGTCTGCCGAAGAGGAAAGATGACAAACTGCTGAGGGTGAAGTTTTGCTAAGACCCTTCTCTAGAAGTGGAGAACTCATGTCATGTTCTTAGAAATCTAGACAATTATAGAGTACATTCGTGGACATCATGGATTTCAAAATTTAATGGGAAGCTCTTTTTTTATTTCCCCACCTTGCCCTCCTCAAGAATTTCTAAGCGAAACACTGGTATTTATATCTGTTAAAGCAAGGCTTTTCTGGCTGGAGTGAAGTGACTTTGCCATTGTCGCTCTGCTTCATTTTTCAAATTCCTGAGGCTCTGCCCCAGCCTCAGCCACAAGGAATCTTCAAGAATTCCCTAAGAAAATGTCCCTCCAATGCCTAATGTCCTCCAGCCAATGGGAAGCTGGGGGAGGAGAGGCTCCCTGCTCTTCTCACTCTCCCAAATTTTTGTTTAGTGCCACATGGAAAAACACCCATACCTTAGCTCTGGCCTAAGACAAGGCCAAATCTCTCCAGAATTTTCAAGTTACCTTTTTCAAGTAAGATGTCTTACCCACTAAGAGCATGAAAGCTTCCTTCTTGATAAGCTTCCCGGTAAGAGTTAAGGAAGTGTCCAGGGTTAAAGATGTCTGGTGTTTCCCCCTGTGTTTGACCCTGAAGTACAGAGGTCAGCAGAGGGATGACCTCAGTGCCCTAGGAATAAAGTGTTATTAGTGACAGAGATGAAACTCCTTCCCAAAAAGTGGTTCTTTAAAGATGTAGGGTGACCGAGGTTGGCAGTTCTTTAGAAGTGGCGTTGTTCTAGAAGGATGAGAATTGGAGGGGGAGGAGTTGGGGCTTGAGAGTGGAATATTCATGTACTCAACCAAATTTGTATTCAGTACCTGTGAGAAAAACACAAACCTTGGATTCAGAACTGGAAACAAATTCTTAGTCACGTATTGGCTTTGTGTTAATAGCATGTTATTTAACTTTTGATAAACTCCAGTTTCTAAATTTGTATAATGGCAGTTAAATAGTCCTCATGTGGTGACTGTGAACCTACCTGGTGGGTTTAGGACTCAACCTGTGAAGGTTTTTTTGTAACACTGGACAAACTATATTTAGCAAGCCCATCAAAACAAATCCTCAAAAATAAGCTACCCATGGAGTTCCCCTTCATGGCTCAGTGGTTAACAAATCTGACTAGGAACCATGAAGTTGTGGGTTCAATCCCTGGCCTTGCCTAGTGGGTTAATGATCCAGAGTTGCCATGAGCTGTGGTGTAGGTCGCATATGTGGTTTGGATCCTGCATTGCTGTGGCTGTGGTGTAGGCTGGTGGCTACAGCTTTGATTAGATCCCTAGCCTGGGAACCTCTATATGCGGTATATGGGTGCGGCCCTAGAGAAGGTAGAAAGACAAAAAAAAAAAAAAAAAAAGGCTACCCTACTTCCATAGCTTGCTACCTACGCTGAAACAACCTAGGGCTGGCTGTCAGAGGAAGTAATTTTAATTGTGATATAGGAAAGAGTATCCTGAAAACGAAATGCTAAACTAAGATGGTAATAAAAACCAAAGCTTGCCCTGAAATTGAGGGCAATGCTCATTACTGATTGCTTGGTTCATCACTCTCCTCTTGCAGATAGCTTTGGCACGTCGTCTCGTCGTCGTTGTTGTCGTGGTTAGCTGTTTTATTACAGGAATCAGTGTAGTTTTCCAGTGACAAAAAGCAATTAACTGCTTTAAAGTGTTTTGTGGAAAAATAGTCACCCATTCATTTATTCACTCATTCATTTATTTATACGCCTGAGCATCGTACATGGACTTTCTCCTCCTTATAACAGCTGTGCTAGATTATTTCTCTTTCACAAAGAAAAGACTGGGGCTCAGGGGAGTAGCCTGGGGACTGTCAGCTGCCTTATCATGGTAAGGCTCTTCCCCACACAGTGCTCTCCCTAGCTGACACTGGGTCCATAACATAACTGGAACTAAAACCCTGTCATTATGACTTCCTTGTGGTCTTTATTTATTTATTTTTTTGCCTTTTAGGGCCACACTGGTGGCATGTGGAGGTTCCCAGGCTAGGGGTTGAATTGGAGCTACAGCTCCCGTCCTATGCCACAGCCACAGCAATGTGGGATCTGAGCCGTGTCTGCCACTGACACCACAGGTCACCGCAAAGCCGGATCCCCAACCTACTGAGCAAGGCCAGGGATCGAACCCGAATCCTCATGGATACTAGTCGGATTTGTTTCTGCTATGCCACAACGGGAACTCCTTCATGGTCTTTTTTAAAATTTTTTATTTTTTGTTGTTGTTCTTTGTCTTTTTGGTTTTTCTTTTTCTGTTCTTTTTCTTGTGGTCTTTTTTTTTTTTTAAATTGACGTTGGTTGTATTTGCTTTCCCATTTCAGTTGCTAAGCTCATTACTTTGCTGCTCCAAAGAAGGGCAGAGAGCCCTTGTTTCTGGTGGATACTCAAGGGAGGGGGTCCAGGTAACCCGTGGTGGCCCATGGCTTCCTGCAGAGGTTGGCCCAGAAGCAGGGAACAGACTATCAAGGCAAAGAACAGGTGCTGGGGGCCCACCACCATCTGCTCCAACCCCTGCCTTCAGTTTAGTTTTAGCAAAGATCTCCTGACCTCCTTGGTGGACTGTCAAAGCACAAGGCTGCTTCTGGAGGTCAGAATCCCAGGAAGCAGTGGGCCTGGGTGTGTTTCTGTGTGGACGGAAGTGAGGCCAGAAGGGGCTGCTAAGAGGAGGCCAGGGCTGGGAACACAGGGCCCTTGAAGGTGATGGGCCTTACCTGGAATCTGCTCCCTTACACACCAACCTTCCTGAACAATCTAACCCCAACTTCCTCAACTACAGCATAAAAGATAATAATACCTGGAGTTCCTGTCGTGGTGCAGTGGAATGAATCCGACCAGGAACCATGAGGTTGTGGGTTCGATCCCTGGCCTTGCTCAGTGGGTTAAGGATCCGGCATTGCCTTGAGCTGTGGTGTAGGTTGCAGACACGTCTTGGATCCTGCATTGCTGTGGCTGTGGTGTAGGCCGGCAGCTAGAGCTCTGATTGGACCCCTAGCTTGGGAACCTCCCTATGCTGCAGGTGTGGTGCTAAAAAACAGGACAAAAGAAAAAAAAAGATAATAATACCTTTTTATAAAGTTGCACAGATCAAATATCACCTGTAAGTAGGTGCAAATATTCTGTGACTGCTTGGACAGTAGGGTGGGGGATGGGGAGGGAGGACAAGAGGAAGGGAGGAGGGAGGGGTCAGAGGGAGGGGGGAGGGAAGAGACTGACAGTTCACCCATCTCAGCGCTTCTGTGATTTTGAGCAGCATGTTGATGTTTTTTTCCCTCCCCCGCTTTCCACTCTGCTTATACCCTCACCTTGGGAATATAGTAATTTTTAAATATAGTATTTGTGGTGGTTGCATGGGGTAGGCCTGTGGGCAGGATATCTGCAAATCTCTGCACTTGATGAATGACAGCATCCGTGTAGGGCATCTGAGGTTGGTGTGCAGTTCGAGGCTGGGTGGACCCCATGACTCTGATGATCTCCTCATGGACCTTTGCTGGATAAAGTGAAGAGCAGGTAGATTCCGGGGTGGGAAAGGGTGTTGGAACAGTCTTCCCCATTTTCTTTCTTTTTTCTTTTTTTTTTTTTGTCTTTTTAGGGCTGAACATGCAGCATATGGAGGTTCCCAGGCTAGGGGTCAAATCGGAGCTGAAGCTGCCAGCGTATGCCAGAGCCACAGCAATGCGGGATCAGAGCTGTGTCTGTGACCTACACCACAGCTCACAGCAAAGCCGAGCCTTAACCCACTGAATGAGGCCAGGGATGGAACCTGCGTTCTCATGGGTACCAGTTGGTTTTATTACCACTGAGCCATGATGGGAACTTCCCCCATTTTCTTTAGACGTGAAAGTGAACCCCAGTGCTGAGTTCTGACTCATATTCCCCGCCCCCCCCCCCACTTGCTTCCACGCCCCCAGGCCTCTGGGGACCTGTGTGTAGTTATGCCTTCGGACCATATGAAGATGCTTTGCAAAAATCTGCTTTCTTAGATCATGGGAAAACTAAAGGGGAGTTCTCTCGTTGCTCAGTGGGTTAAGGACCTGGTGTTGTCACTGCTGTGGGACCAGTTCAATCCCTGGCCTGGGAACATACTGTAGGCAAGGCCAAAAAAATAAAAATAAAAAAATTAAGCCAGGTAACTTTTACATGCCATGGGTACAGCCAATAATGATGATGATGATGATGATGATGATGATGATAAAAGTTAAAAAAAGAAAGCTAGGGAGTTCCCATCATGGCGCAGCAGAAACGTACACGACTAGTATCCATGAGGATGCAGGTTCGATCCCTGGTCTTGCTCAATGGGTTAAGGATCTGGCGTAACCGTGAACTGTGGTGTAGGTCACACACGGGCTCGGATCTGATGTTGCTGTGGCTGTGGTGTATTCTGGCAGTAGCAGCTCTGATTCAGCCCCTAGCCTGGGAACTTCCTTATGCCATGGGTGCAGCCCTAAAAAGCAATAAATTAAAAAAGTAAAAAATAAAAAAAGAAGGTTGAAGGTACATAACTAGTGGGAGAGGTGAAAGATGACCAGGATAATAAGAATTTACTAAAAACCATATAATGAACTATTTATTGGTTCACAGTCTTTGCATCATAAGATACTTGATGCAATGATCTGTGCTGGGAAAATTATCAGATAGCTTAACCAAGCAGACCTGTCACATCTCTGATACTCAGAACGTTCTAGAAAGCATACATTTTTGAAGTGGCAATTGTCTAGTACATACTTTTTCATGGTCTCTTGAATAATCAGAGGAAATAAAAGTGAATAGAAAAGATAGTTACTGCAATTCTAGGACTCCCAATGAGTTTCACATTTTCACCAGTCAAGGTTAAGAGTCTCAGGAACTGGGGGTCTTGATGGTCAAACCGTTTTCCAAATAACACGGACACAATGACGTTAGCAACGGAAGCATTCATTACCGTTGTGACCTCAAAGGGCTTTCCTGCAAGAGAATTCATTAATCGGATCAGGAGTACAGGTGCCCCTGTTTTTCAAACGTTTCCCTTATGCCACTTCGCTTTCACAAAAGACCCACGTTAGTACTTGTTTTCGCAAACCAAAAGAAATCCAGAAAGGATTTTCGCTTTTTCAAAAAAAGGCAAAGAGCAAAAATATCGTTCAGTGTTTTGTACAGTTTTGCTTTTTTTGCAGTAAGCTCTTATAGAGGCAGTTCGCACCTGGATTAGTGAGGGGGGCGCCACCAAGTGTCTTCCCCAGGAACTACACTCAGCATCTCAGCGTCAAGCCACCATAACTTTGAACTATCTGTGAGCATCCGTGCTTTAATCTCCATTTACTCTGTGCATCTCTTATAGAGATGAACCCCAAGGTATTTGCTTCTTAATTTTACCCTATTTTCTTTTACGAAAGGGTCCATAGGAGAGCTTTACTTTTGGGTAGTAGGAGACACCTGTATTTACATACACAATATTAAACCAGTTTCGGTCTGATTGAGACAGACTGTCAAGTAACGATTTGATAGAGGAAAGGGGTTATTGGGGACCATACCTTGTAATGAGAGGTGAGACTAGACTGGGCCTTGAAAAAGACTCAGGGTTTGGTTGAAATGTTGCTACAAGGAAAAATGAAAGCCTGTGTCCAAGGAAATCTGCATTTGATTCAAAGAAATTAAATTGTGCAGGTGACAGGCTTTCAGGTGTGTGCCCATGTGCGTAAGGAGGTATTAGTGCATGATAGCTGGGAAAACATTTCCATTGACCAGGCTGCATTCAAGTTTAAAAGTGTAAAATAGGACATCTAGATGATTAAATAATTCTACCTTTTTCCCTCCTTTTTCTTTTTTAGGGCCACATGGGTGGCAAACGGAAGTTCCCAGGCTAGGGGTTGAATTGGAGCTGCAACTGCTGGCCTGCACCATAGCCACAGCAACAGCATCAGCAATGCGGGATCCGAGCCGTCTGCAAGCTACACCCCAGCTCAGGGCAACTCCGGATCCTTAACGCACTGAACAAGGCCAGGGATCAAACCTGTATCTTCATGGATCCTAGCCGGGTTCCTTACCACTGAGCCACGACTGGAACTCCTAAATAATTCTACTTTAAAGAACTTCATCTAGAGCAATTCCTTGTTTTAGCCTCTTCCGCTGCTGGGTTCTGTTTTTGTCAGCATCACTGAAGCCTATTCAGATGATTAAACTTGTATCGGTGGGTGGGCATTTATTTTAAGTGAAGAGTGTTCTTGTTGCTAAGATTCACTCTTCACATCAGCACCTACCTGAAATGTGGAGCTAAAAGGGAAGGTCTTGTAGAGGATGTGTTTCTTCTTCATATACAAATGAAAGGCTGTATGGGACGCTGTGTACACAAAGACCTAAGAAATGAACGTTTCTTAGGAGCTTAACGTCAGAGAAGAAAGAGTCATTTTTTTGTTTTCTTTTTTTGTCTTTTTGCCTTTTTCTAGGGCCGCTCCGGTGGCATATGGAGCTTCCCAGGCTAGGGGTCGAATCAGAGCTGTAGCCTCTGGCCTATGCCAGAGCCACAGCAACTCGGTATCCGAGCCGTGTCTGTGACCTACACACAACTCATGGCAACGCCAGATCCTTAACCCACTGAGCAAGGCCAGGGATCAAACCTGCAACCTCATGGATCCTAGTCGGATTCGTTAACCACTGAGCCATGACGGGAACTCCAAGAGTCATTTTTCTATATGCATGTTCTTCAAACTGCTAAGAGCTTCTCCTTCGAAATGTACTGACTGGGTCTGCTAAGTTAGCACATGGGTCCCCCAAACTTCTGTTTCTCCCCTGCATTCATCTCCAGGTTGTCTGCCTTTGACCTTTTCTCTTCAGATTCATTTCTGCATCAGTGAAAATAATATTCAAAAGAACTCATTTTTAGCAGGGAATGAGCTCAATTTATTAAGGAAATGAGAAAACTCTTGCCATGAAAATGAGCTTTTGGATTATACATCCCACAAATTGATAAAAGTAATGTGGAATTAACTCAACATTAAAGGTATCAGAAATGTACCTGTTATTGAGAAAACTTTTCCAGATTAAAGGAGGCAAAAGAGACGTGACAGTGAATGCGGTGTGTAGCCTGGATTTATTTAGGTCCTTAGTAGGGACAGTGGTGAAATCTGAATAAATTCTGCAGATTAGTCAATAATGTTAATTTCCTGGTTTTTGAAAATGGCACTTTGGTTATGGAGGAGAATGTTTTTGCTTATTTTAAGGAAACCCGTTGAAGTATTTAAGAATAAAGGGATATTGCAAAATATCTCAAAACAGTTCAGAAAAAGAGAGAGAAAACGAATGCGGCTTTTGGACATTTGGGGGAATTTTGGAGAAGGCTAGAAGGATATTGGGAATTATTTGTGTAGTGTTGGAATTTTCCTACAAGTCTGCATTGTGTCAAGATAAGTTATTAAACAAATACCTTTTGTTGACCTCTTTCTCATGAAAAAAAAATGTGGTTTTAGTCATCCTACGTACCTCTGTGAGACTCAAATTTCTGTATGAGATGCTGGCATTCCTCTAGAATCGTGTCTTCCAGGACCCTCTTGCTCATCCCTAAGTTCTGTAAGGTGGTCAAGCTGAATCTTCTCATAATTTTCCAAGTGTCACCATGAGAGAAGACAATTCTTTACAATGAGGAAAGTGTTTAAAATTACTTTCTCAAAGTGGTTAAAATCTAGTTTGTGAGGACACATAAACACAAAGAAGAGGCTGAATTCTCCCTGTTGAAAGTAAGGGAAGAAACTTTCTTTTTCTCAGAGCATTATACTTCAGAAGATTTTGAAAGCACTTTCTCTTCTCTTTGAATTGTATTTACAACACCTTGAAAACTAGGTAGGTCTCAGGAGTTCCCGCTGTGGCTTAGCGGTAACAAACCTGACTAGGATCCACGAGGATGTGGGTTTGATCCCTGGCCTTGCTCAGTGGGTTAAGGATCCAGTGTTGCCATGAGCTGTGGTGTGGGTCACAGATGTGGCTCGGATCCTGTGTGGCTGTGCCTGTGGCTGTGGCCGGTGGCTGTCGCTTCCATTTGACCCCTAGCCTGGGAACTTCTATGTACTTGCAGGAGCAGCCATTTAAAAAGGAAAAGAAAAGAAAAGAAATCTAGGTAGGTAGGTCTTTTGTCCTAGGTTTTAGGACCTAAGAGGGTCTTTCTCAGGGACCTGGGTGCCATCTCTGGAATATAAACCTCAAGGGAGAGACTTCCAGTTTCTGTGGAACAATGGGAACCTTACTTCAGGGGGTTGCCTGGCTCCAAGTTGCAAAACTACCTCCTGTTCTAAAGATGGGAGAAATTTAATTTTCCTTTACATAGAGACAACTAATACAGAGGTAACCAATTACCAAATGAACCTAAGATGAACTATGTGTGATGTTAACAGCAAGACAACAGAGACAGAGCTTCCTTGCCTGCCCGCTTACAAGTGTCCTATCCTAATAAATCTATTTCTTGCCTATCAAACAAACAAAAAACAAGACAACAGACCCCAAAGGATTATGCTAAGCCCCAAGTCACTAACCTGAGCGTTAACTTTATTACAGTCTGGGCTCTCCCAGAACTGGAATCTTAAAACCAGTTAATCAGGAATCACCTGATCAGCAGTTAGGTAATCTGTTTGATAGACCCATGCCTGCCATCCGCTAAAGGAAAGTGTCTTTAAAATTACTAGTATAACTTCCTTGTTCCCTCTCCCTTCGGACTATAAAAGTCTTTCACTTTGCACAACTCCTTGGAGCTCCTTTCTAGCTGCTAGAATGGATGCTGCCTGATTTAAATTGATTTTTGCTCAAATAAACTCAAGATTTTTAATATGCCTCTGTTTATCTTTTAACAATATCAGGTGATACTGTCAAATCCTGTTACTTGAGGACTAGTTATTGTTTATCTTAACATATTTGTAATGAATTGTATCTGTTTGATTACATAAAACAGTGAGGAGTACTGTAAGCAGAGTTCCAGTGATGGCTCAGTGGAAACAAATCTGACTAGCATCCATGAAGATGCAGGTTCAATCCCTTGCCTTTCTCAGTGGATTAAGGATCTGGTATTGTCATGAGCTGTGGTTTAGGTCACAGACACGGCTTGGATCTGGCGTTGCTGTGGCTGTGGTATAGGCCAGCAGCTGTAGCTCTGATTCTACCCCTAGCCTGGGAAACTCCATGTGCCATGGGTGCCGCCCTAAAAATACAAAAAAAAAAAAAAAGTGAGATTTCTTTCTTTTGCAATTTCTTGGCAGATTACATGATGCACATCACTTTCTGGTTTAATGCTATTCAATAATAAAGTTGTTTCTTTATCGCTTTTGTAGAGAGAAGGATTTCTGGATTTGGAGATTTCGTTTTTAATTATATTTCTCGAACATGTTAAATAACCAGGTTTTAAGTATATGCTATGTGCTTACATCACGATGGGGTTAAGGGGTTGAACAATAGAAAACAAGTACCTTTTGTCAGGGAAAATATACACTAACTAGGAGACACAAAACTATCCAAATAAAAAGTTACAGTCGGAGTTCTCTTGTGGCACAGTGGGTTAAGTATATGGTGTCACTGCAGTGGCTTAGGTTGATGTTGTATCGTGGGTTCAATATCTGGCCTAGGAACTTCCACATGCCATAGGTGAGGCCCCCCCCCAAAAAAAAACCCTCAGAAAGTCACAACTAAGGATCTATGTTCATGTTATACATACATAATTTGTATATAGCACCACACTAGTGCTAATTTCTAGAGACACCTGTAGCATATACTAGGTGTTCAATAAATATTTATCGACTAAACAGATATGTGAATTTGTGCATGACTAAAGGAAATAATGCTACACATAAGATTGAGCCTGCACCGCAGCAGCAACGCAAGCCACAGTAGTGACAATGCCAGATCCTTAACCTGCTGAGCCACCAGGGAACTCAAGACTGTGATCTCTTTAAACTGGTGTCCTCTGTTCCTTTCACCTTTGTATTTCCTTGGCATTGTACTTTTTAGCTAGTAGCTGGGTATTAATTATTCATTTAATAGAAGTAATTATCATGTATAATGAGGATAAAACTATAAACCATAAATTTTTTCCTGTTAATCCTCTTTGTGTGATATACATGTTGAAGGAGGAAAAATTACATCACGGTAGTTCCCATTGTGGATCAGCAGTAAGGAACCCGACTAATATCCATGAGGACTCAGGTTTGATCCTTGGCCTCGCTCAGTGGATTAAGGATCTGGTGCTGCTGCCAGCTGTGGTGTAGTTCTCAGATGTGACTTGGATCTGGTGTTGCTGTGGCTGTGGTGTATGTCGGCAGCTACAGCTTCGATTCAACCTGCAGCCTAGGAACTTCCATATGCTGCACCTGCGGCCCTTAAAAAAAAGAAAACAGAAAAATAACATCATGAAAGGAACGATGCAAGAGAATGCAGTGAACGTACTGAATAATTTTACCCATAGAGATACAGTTTAAGTTTAGAGTTCATTACCTTTTCCTTCAAAAAGTCTTTCAAATATAGGTACTGGAGATCGTTCCCCAAGTTGATCCCTATAGTTAACCAGGGCATCTTTCAGCATTTCGTATCCAGAGAGGAGCGTCACCTTCTTTGTCCCCATTTGGATGCTGTAAATGGAGCCATAGTTCTGGGAGCGCTTAGGTGTATAAGAAAAAGAGAAGCAGCTAAAACATTGTGTGATAATAAAAAGTGAACCTTTCATAATTTAACTTCGACAAACTAACCAGTTTTATGATCTTATGAAATGAGAATGCTTGGACCAGGTTACAAGGATACTCCTGGTTTCTAACTTTCACGTACTAGTTTCATACTTGTATACATCATCATTTCATTCTTGTACACTTATAAGGATGCGAGTATCCTTATACATTAAGGGAGCCTTAAATACTATGGTCTTCAGTAGACTGTCCTCTTTGTTTTTGTTGTTTGAAGCCCCAATGCGATTTCTATCTTTATTTCATTTTAGTAGAAAACAAATATTTATGTTATGAAAGAAAAATCCACCATCTGCTTTCACTATCGGGTAACTAATGTTCTTAGATAAGAATATGTAGATTATTGTAGATTATTCAATCTATTATATGTAGATTGAATTGGAAAGATAATAAGGGCACTGTGGCACCAGTATGATGCATTAGTCTTAAACACTGGAATTGTTACTAGCTTTAACCATAAAATCGCGTCTCATGCTCCATTCTGTTTCATATTTCATAGTAACTGTGCTCTGACATTATGAAATGGATGCATCATTTCTCCCTAATGTTTTTCGTTGAGTCTCAGAAAATGCGCATTCAGGGCTCTAGAGAGACAAAATATTTTCTGACTACCATGCTGACCACCTGGTCACCATATTCATACCCTATCCTTTGTGGGGTGCTATGACCATAATAAGCCCAATTAGTTCTGCCTTTTGTTTTGTTTTGTTTTGTTTTCTTCTTTTGTTTTCTTTCCTTCTCTTCTCTTCTCTCTTTCTTTCTTTTTTTAATGACTGCACCAGGCTAAGAAAGTTCTCAGGCTAGGGGTCATATCAGAGCTGCAGCTGCTGGCCTATGCCACAGCCACAATGCCGCCAGATCTGAGCCGCATCTGGAACCTACATCACAGCTTGGGGCAATGCTGGATCCTTAATGCACTGAGCGGGGCCAGGGATGGAAGCTGAATCCTCATGGATTACTATGTTGGGAGCCAAGCCACAATAGGAACTCCAGTTCTGCATTTTCTATGTGACTTTTCCGACTATAAAAAAATTCCATTTTCTTTGATAATTAAAAAAATAATAAGAGCCAACATTTATTGCCTCCTAACTATTCCCAGCACCATTTTCTCCTTCAGGGCACCTTACTTAAGGGAAGTTGATATTATCATTATCTTTGTGGTATAGGCAAGGTGCTGTGGCCAAGAAGTCACATAGCTAGTAAGCGGCAATGCTCAGCAAGGGATACATATTGAAACTTGCTGGAGACAGAACCTGTGGGGCTAAGCCAGCTAAGGTTCAGGTAGGAAATGCAATGGGGACTTCTAGTGTTCCTTTCTTTAAGAAACTTGACCTTAGAAAACAACACCAGAACTGCGACAGGACGTGCACAAGAGCTGAACAATTAGATAATATCACTAAGATTAACTTTACAGGGAAAGTGAACATTAAAATAGGACTTTGAGGCTGTGAGGACAGAGTTCAGGTGGAAACCACTGTGTGTTAAGAGGATATGGCATGATGATCATTGTACAGCTACTAATGTAATAAATTCATTGAGTAATTAAAAAAAAAGAGGATATGGCATGTTTCAGGCAAAGAACAAAAATTAGACAGGAAAGTCTGAGAAAAACAATGGTGGGCAGAGGTGAGAGCGAAGTGGGGAGAAGACGTTTCATATGTGAAATGAGCACAGACCAGTAGTAGAGAGGCGGAAATGGAGAAAAAATGAACAGCTAAGTCGTAAAGCGATTAGGCTGGTTAATATGTAAGCAGAGGACAGATATTAACCTTGAGGAATAGTACTGAGGAAACACACAAAAGGGATTTGGGCATATAAAATTAGAGGAAGGACTTTATTGGCAGAACCGTTTCTTCAGAGGAATTAACCTTTGCGTTATGTGACCTTTGAACGTCGGAGAAAAAGCCGTAAAGTAGTTTCAGAAGATCAGAAAACTTAAGTCCTGGTTTTTTGGTTACTAAAAAGTCAATTGTTTTGCGTCACATTTACATGTAAAATTGAGATGAAAACATTATCCCTAGTTTCCTCATAGATTGATTGTAAGTAAGTGGAGAGTCAGAGGAATTTTTGCAGCCGTTTGTAAAGTAAAAATTGCAATACAAATATAAAGTGTTATTATGATGATGATGTTGCCCATTGAGGTAAAATACTCGTCTTCTTTTCATTATATCCCCCTTTAGAATTTCTAAACTAGAAAGTTATAGAATATAGCAGAACTCAATTGCAATTATCTGCGCTTTAGAACTTAACAAATTGAAATTTACAGCCAAATGCCACCTATAAATTCCCTTCCTTCCATCTTACCCCACAATCAAGAGCTATAAAATCTTTGAAGTGGAAATTAGAGAAAATTGGTCTAGCCCTCAAATTTTACAGATGAGGAAACAGAGGCTAACTTACTTCTTTTGTGTGTGTGTGTGTGTGTGTGTGCGTTTTAGTCCCACACTTGTGGCATGTTGAAGTTCCCAGGCTAGGGGTCGAATGAGAGCTACAGCTGCTGGCTTACGCCACAGCCACAGCATCGTGGGACCTGAGCCGTGTCTGCGACCTACACCACAGCTCATGGTAATGCCAGCTCCTTAACCCACTGAGTGAGGCCAGGGATCGAACCCACATCCTCATGGTTCCTAGTCTAGTTCGTTAACCACTGAGCCACGAAGGGAACTCCTAACTTACTTCTTTCATAAATTCACACAGGTAAATTCGGGTCTCAGTTTCTGGGGCCATGCTCTTGACTGTGCCTTTTCAACACACTGTTTTGAGTAATTAACTAAAAGTCTCCAGAGTAAGACTGTGAGCACAGCTCAGTTCCTTCATAGTAAGGTGTATATGAAATATGTGGACTGGAAGAGTTGAGATAAAGGTCCTAAATCATAAATATTTTAGGATAAAATTTTCATTTTATTTATTTATTCATTTATTGCCTTTTTAGGGCCACACCTGTGGCATACGGATGTTCCCAGGCTAGGGTGTGTCGAATCGGAGCTGCAGCTGCTAGCCTACACCACAGCCACAGCAACATGGGATCCAAGCCACATCTGTGACCCACATCTGTGACCCACACCACAGTTCATGGCAACGCTAGATCCTCAACCCACTGAGCAAGGCCACGGATTGAACCTGCGTCCTCATGGATGCTGGTCAGATTTGTTTCTGCTAAGCCATGATGGGAACTCCAAAAAAATGTCATTTTAAATAAGTGAAATAAATTTACCAATATTTTATATATATATATTTAAAGGAAACTAAAAATTAAATTTAAAGCAGCTTTATTAATTTTGAATCTTGGAGTTCCCATTGTGGCTGCACCCGTGGTGTAGGTTGCTGGCCTATGCCAGAGCCACAGCAATACCAGATCCGAGTGTCTTTGACCTACACCATAGCTCACAGCAACGCCGGATCCACAACCCACTGAGGGAGGCCGGGGATCAAACCCGCAAACCTCATGGTTACTAGTCGGGTTTGTTAACCACGGAGCCATGATGGGAACTCTCTCAGTGTGAATTTTAACCTAGTTTCCTTTACATAAATGTAACCCAAAATCTATATAGCCCCAATATTCAGTGGAATCTGTCTAATAGAAAACAAATTGAGTAAGCAGAGAATTAATTTGAAAGGATTATTGCACAGCAGGGAGAGAAGCTATTGTAATAGGATGAATGCTGTGATCATAACAAAATCTGCAAGCATCTTAGGGTACAGAGAGGACTAAACAAGACTGGGAAGAATAGGATTTGTGGAAGTGGGGTGACAGGTGGGATAGTGGCTCAGAGAATATTTGCCACCGGCCCCCCCCAAGGCAGCCTCCTCTGAGCCGGGCTGTGTGCTGGGGGTTGGCTAAAGTTTGGCACCTTAGAGGAAGGAGAGAAGCTTAGCCAGTTTGTCTAATAAGCATTTTGTTCTGCTTGCCCAGTGAAGTGAGTAGTTCAGGTAATAAGTTTTGAGGCGGAGCATAGGAATTTGTGCCTGGCCTTGTCTTAGCAAATAAGGGGCTTTTGTGAGTCTCCCCAAATAAAATAGGGAAAGTTTTTGTTTTTTTTCTTCTGCCCAGTACAACTTTTTGTTTTCTGGAACCCCAAATCGTGAGGTTCCTTTAATCTTTCCTTTTTCCAGAACTGCAGGGCTTAGGTAAAATTCAACATTGGCAAACCCCTATTATCTAATGTTTGCTGTGTTAATGAAAAAGTTGCTTAAAATCAGAAAAGCAATCAGAGAATAAAGATCCATACACGTGCGGTTATTCACAATCTTTTGTTACAAGGTCAAGGGCTTACCTTTGGGTCTGCAGATTGAGATTTCCTTTCTTCATCCTGGCACTTATTGTCTAAGGTATTCAGCTTCAGATTCTGAATATACGTACATAACATGAAGAAACTAGAACAACAATCTGAACGAAGACTCTTTCTAGATTTATGTATTGCTTACTTTCCAGCTTTATTGTCTTGTTTATACTTGAGGCAAGAGCAATTTCTTTGTTTCTTTTTATTGTTTTAGCTACTTGTCTTTACAGTGGTTCTAATAGTATCCAGCCTAGAAATGATCACGTTCAATTGTATAAAACAAGTGGGCATTGAATTGGATGTTTTTGAAAGGTTCCATATAGGCAAGTTACTAAAAATGCATCATTTAAGCATATATTAAGTAAACTGATAACAGATAATTGTTTGAGGTCTGGCTTTTGCTCTGAGCTTCTGGGAGGTAACCCCCAAATCTTGAGATATCCTGCTTGATACAAGTGTATTTGTTTACCTGGAAATCTTGGATCACCTGGACAGTCTCTGGTAACCTTGTGGTCTATGGTGTGATCCTGGGCTGTGTGGTAAGAACTCAGCCTCTGGAGGGGGAGACTAAGGTGAGTCCTGTGTGTGGTTGGCCATGGGCATGTGATCAAGCCGGAAAAAGACCGTGGAAACCAAGGCTGAGCGATCTTCCTGGTTGCCAGTATTTCATGCACGAAGCCACACATCATTGCTAGTAGTAAGCCCAGTTCACTTGACTCCCCATGGGAGAGGCAACTGGAAGGTTGAGTCTGGGACTTTCCTAGACCCTGTCCTATGTGCTGATCCTTTTGCCTGATTTTAATCTCTATCCTTTTACTGTAATAAACTGGAACCACATGCATGATGGCTTTTCTGAATTGTGTAAACTTTTCTAACAAATTTTTGAAACTGAGTGTAGTCTTGGGGACTCCCAAACTTTGAACTTTTTGACAAATTCAACCTCAACCTAGAAATGACCACTTACTTTTTTTTTGGGGGGGGGGGTCCTTTTTTTAGGGCCGCACCCACAGCATATGGAGGTTCCCAGGCTAGGGGTTGAATTGGAGCTGTAGCCACAGGCCTACACCACAGCCACAGTGACGAGGGATCTGAGCTGCATCTGCGACCTACACCACAGCTCATGGCAATGCCGGATCCTTAACCCACTGAGCAAGGCCAGGGATCCAACCCGCAACCTCATGGTTCCTAGTCGGATTCATTAACCACTGAGCCACAGTGAGAACTCCTAGAGGAAAACTCTTAACTTCACAAGGGCCCACTTGAAAGAGACACTGATGTAGGTTTGAAAGCAATCACCTATTTGTCTAGTAAAACAGTTAGGATCTCTACTTACACTCTTTTCCCAGAGGAATAACACATTAAATAATTCACTGTTCTTGTAATTTTTAAGTTCTAGCATCCAGGATCCAAAGTTCTGTTAATTCTACCAGGCTTGAGTTTATCACTTAAGCCCATCCTGGCAAGATTCCAGGACTCCAGCAATAGAAGAAAACTCTTCAGTTTCCAGAGAGAAAAAAATTTATGTTATGTTCCTAGAAATGGTTTGTATACTTCTATGTCAGTTACATTTTCTAAAACTCACGTCTTCAAAACTTACCCTATGAGACACTAACTTGTTTTTTAATAGAGAATACAGAGTAACAATTTATTTGGATTGAGTATGGACTAAATATGACGAGTGTGTGTGCGGGCATGTGTGCACACTTGTTACCAAAATGAATTCTGACCACCAAAGAAAAAAGAGCCAAAGACAAATGCTTTATTTTATGATACCATTTAATACACTGAAATTTTATACAAAATAAACTTTGGGCAGATAGCATTTTAGCTCTTGTTGCAAACAATAATCATGCAAAAGAAACTGAGCATAAGACTATTTAAATGAAGATACGACATTACTAACTAGACCATTTTTAAAATCAAGAAAGCACCCCCCCAAAAAAATCATATTACTGTCTTACATATATACATTTTCTTATTTCTTTTTATTTTATTTTATTTTTTCCCCTCTTATTTATTTATTTATTTATTTATTTATTTTTTAAGGCTGCACCCTCAGCATATGGAAGTTCCCAGGCTGAGGGTTGAATTGGACTACAGCTGCCATCCTACACCGCAGCCACAGCGATGCCAGATGTGAGCCTCATCTGAGACCTATACCACAGCTCACAGCAAAGCCAGATCCTTAACCCACTGAGCAAGGCCAGGGATAGAACCTGTGTCCTCATGGATACTAGTTGGTTCATTAACCCTGAGCCACAACAGGAACTTCACATCTTTTTTATTTCTTACATAGATCTCTTACATAAATTATTGTTTCATTGGCCTCAGTTTCGTAATCTCTGAGATTGAAGACATAGTATGTACATTAAGGAATGGACGTGATTAGAAAGTGTTGATTTCTTTGTAAATCCTTCTCTGTGTGGGGAAAAACCCCCACAAGAAATACATGGAATCTTCACCCTGTACCTACCCACTGGCAAGAGTGATTCTGAATGCCCTGAATAAAATCCATTTGACCACCTGTTTTATGAGTCACATGTCTTCCACTAAATGATCCTTGATACTAAGAGAGAGCACCAGATTATGTTTATTTTCATACTGGACATTTGGGGCTCAGGATCCATCCGTTCTGGTCCACTTTCTCACTGGATGCTGCCATATTGTTTTGAGTCTCGATAACAGGAAAAGAACAGGGGGCACAGTGGTTTTTAGGCTTCAGGTTCCAGCTGGTTGTGGCTCCTATGTTCGGGGAAAACACTGTCATGTTCTATCCTCTTAGGAACCTTAAAAAAAAAAAAAAAAGAAAGATTAAGCCACTTTATAGTGTTTTTCACTGGGCCTATTGGAGGTTGCTATGGAAACAAAGACAACTTCTGTAATTAAGCTTAGAAAGAACTGGGATTAAAAATCGTTTGAGTTGGGAAAAAAAAATACAGGAACAAAAGTATTTATCCCACCCACCTTGACGACATTCTCTTTCCCAAACCTGTTCTCTGAAAATCCCATTGACCACATCCAAGTATCCATCACTCTTAACTTGGCAGAAGATCATTTGGGAGAAAATGTCAATGAAATAGAGGTAGACACTGTTGGATGCACAGGAGCTGATGCTTGGCTAGTCGTAGGACCTCTTGTGTAGTCACTGAGATTTTTCAGCCTTGCATGTTCTACCTATTTTGTCTACTTAAAAATTTTTTTGTTGTTGTGTTTTTAGGGCCACACGCATGGCATATGGAGGTTCCCAGGCTGAGGGTCCAATCGGAGCTGCAGCTGCTGGCCTACACCACAGCTACAGCAATGCGGGATCTGAGCTGCATCTGCAACCTATACCACAGTCACCACAACGCCAGATCCTTAACCCACTGAGCGAGGTCAGGGATTGAAGCCACAACCTCATGGTTCCTAGTGGGATTCATTTCCGTTGTGCCACGACGGGAACTCCTGTTTTGTCTACTTTTATATGTGGTGTGAAATCTCACACCACGGCCCAGTATTCCTATATTTTGACGAGAAACTTTTTTTTTTTTTAATTGCTCTCAAAGGAGCAAACAGGCACTTGCCAACAAAATCTGTCTTCTCCTCGTCTAATTTCTGCTTTGGAAAATACCATAGCTTCTGATTTTATATTTCTGGGCACAGTGTTTCAGTCTCTCTCTACGCAGAGGGAGTTCAGCCAGTTTCATCCTAGGGATGCTGCACATCCCTGCGGTCAGCAAAGCTTTCATCACATGATGTGGTCATCACGACAGCCTTAGAACACACTACAGTACCTCCCAGTAAACAGAATCCTCATAACAGTTCTCGTCAGATGGCTGTCCCCAGATAGGTATCTTTAGAATCAAACCTGTGAAAGTGGGGAGAAGATAAGTCATGTTATGATGCTGAAAAAGAAAACTTGCATGGTAATTAAAATACGGTTATAAAGTCATCCCTTTGAACTTATATGCTTATGATCAGAAGTCTAGAAAAATTTTAAACGCACCAATCAGTATGTTCAACATCTATTAGGCTGCCAGCACGAGATATAGGGAAATATTTACTTTGTACGCTCACCTGTGATTAGCCCTCCAACAATTGCTATTCCAATGGAAGAACCTAGTGCAGCTGCCTGTCTAATCGCCTGCATATCCATGGCAGTAGACCTAGGAGACCAAAAAAATTGCGTTGTTTTTCCCAGATGCCAACAAATCTGATTTCCTGAGGGCGTACATGGCTGCCACCTTCAGGCCAGAGTGCAGCATTGCACACCAGCAAACTTTTGTTACCATTTTTCTTTTCATGTATTTATTTTCTTTATAACTTTTTTTTTGTCTTTTTGCCTTTTCTAGGGCCATTCCCTTGGCATATGGAGATTCCCAGGCTAGGGGTCTAATTGGAGCTGTAGCCGCCGGCCTACACCACAGCTCACGGCAACACTGGATCCTTAACCCACTGAGCAAGGCCAGGGATCGAACCTGCAATCTCATGGTTCCTAGTCAGATTCGTTAACCACTGCGCCACGACGGGAACTCCTGATATCACTTATGTATTAAATCTAAAAAATAGTACAAGCCAACTTATTTATAAAATAGAAACAGACTCAGAGACCTAGAAAACAAACCATGTTTACTAAAGGGAAGGGCAGTAGGGATAACTGGAAGTTTGTGATGTACACTATAATACATAGAAATAAATAAACAACAAGGATTTGCTGTACAGCACAGGGAACTATATTTAATACCTTGTAATAAACCACAACAGAAAAGAACTGAAAAAAGAAAGAATATATATGCTACGTATATATGTATATCTGAATCAGTTTGCTGTACACCTAAATAAATAAACTATGTTTCAATATTGTAAATAAACCTAGTCGGATTCATTAACCACTAAGCCACGACAGGAAATCCTATTTTTTAAATAACTCTTGATTGAAGTTCAAAAATTCTTGTAAGCGCTTAAGAACATTTTTTTTTTTCTTCAGGAATGATACAAAGATCTTCTTTAGAAAGAGTTTAGTGTTTTCCACTAAAACACTGTAAAACACTTTAAAAATAAAAACGTGGTACCAGGCTCTGATATGCAACCTGATTAATTCAGCAAGTATTTATTGAGCACACATTGAGGATGGAGCCATACACAAAACAAATGTGAACTGCCATCTCTCTTTACCCCATCACTCCCCGCCCCCAAACAATTGTGATGGAATTAAAAACAGAAAAGCTAATTTTAGCGTGCCTTATAGGGACCACTCATTGAAGGTATGGAAGTGCATTTTTATTATCTTAGAAGTAGTTCCCCCAAAATGAAATGTGTGATAAATTCCTTATAATTTGGAGAATGGGGTAAAGTGATAAAAAGCTATTGAGGGGAGTTCCCATCGTGGCTCAGTGGTTAACAATCTGACTAGGAACCATGATGTTGCAGGTTCAGTCCCTGGCCTTGCTCAGTGGGTTAAGGATCCGGCGTTGCTGTGAGCTGTGGTGTGGGTTGCAGATGCAGCTCAGATCCTGTGTTGCTGTGGCTCTGGAGTAGGCTGGTGGCTACAGCTCCAATTAGAGCCCTAGCCTGAGAACCTCCATACGCTGCAGGAGCGGCCCTAGAAAAGACAAAAAAAAGCTATTGAAAGGCATAAGGGTGCATAGGAATGAATGTAGGAATTTTCTTAGCATACTGCCTTACTCTCAACAGGCAATTAACAAATAGTTGATTCAAGATCAAATGAGTGATTACGGGAAAGCAAACAGTTGGCTTAGGAGAGTGTATTGTTTGTTGTTCATCCTTCAAAGGGAAGAATGCCCTAAACTTAGATTTATTTTTTCCCTCTTTATTTGAAGGGTTTGATTTTTTCTATTACAGAAAAAAATTGTACAAGTAATGTATGATTGTGGTAAAAATATCCAAAACCACTAATTAAGAAAAAGAAGGGGAAAAGTTTAACTTCCCTCCAATCCTATCAGTAGAAACATATTGTAAAATATAAACAAATAAAATATTCCTGGAGTTCCCATTGTGGCTCAGTGGTAATGAATCTGGCTAGTATCCATGAGGCTGAGGTTCAATCCCTGGCCTTGCTCAGTGGATTAAGGATCTGGTATTGCCGTCAGCTGTGGTATAGACTGCAGACCCAGTTCAGATCCTGCTCTGGCTATTGCGCTGGCTGGCAGCTGCAGCTCTGATTGGACCCCTAGCCTGGGAACTTCCATATGCCATGGGTGCGGCCCCAAAAAAAGACACACACACACACACACACACAAAAAGAAATCCTCTATTTCTATTCCTGTGGCACCTCTTAAGAGTGTTTGCAGTGTTTACAACAGTATGGTATTTGGGAGTTGAACTCATTAACTCAAGCTTTTGTCATGCTTGATTTGCATTAAAATACTTTAGTGCTAGGTCTCAGCACCCTATTGGACCCTGGGAAGAACTAAAAGATGTTGGATATTTCTGAGGTTGTCCTCCAAATTTGCAAAAGGAATTAAAAAATATATATATGGAAGAAATGGGTCAGCTTATACATGAGGAAGAAGCAAACTTTATATTCAGTAGAAAATATGATTAAGCAATTTTTCAAATATTTATCATTACTGGTTTATTTTTAAAATTTTTATTGCTAGTCTTAACATGGTTACATTTTCATTCTTTTTATTTCTATTTTATTTTTATTAGAATATAGTTGATTTACAGTGTTGTGTCAATTTCTGCTGTATAGCATAGTGACCCAGTCATACACATATACATTCTTTTTCTCACACTATCTTCCATCATGTTCTACCCCAAGAAATTGGATATAGTTCCCTGTGCTGTACAGTAGGACCTCATTGCTTATCCATTCTAAATGAAATGGTTTGTATCTACCAACCCCAAAGCCCTGTCCATAAACACGGTTATATTTTCATCTGCTAAAATTAAAGAGAAACATTTTCTTTTCAAATTGTACAACTCTAATTAGTCGTCTTGTTGAGACATTTTCAAACACACATTCACCTTTTCTTTTTTTCTTTTTCTTTTTTTTCTTTTTAGGGCCTCACCCATAGCATGTGGAGGTTCCTAGGCCAGGGGTCTAATCGGAGCTACAGTTACAGGCCTACACCACAGCTCTCGGCAATGCTGGATCCTTAACCCACTGAGCAAGGCCAGGGATTGAACCTGCAACCTCATGGTTCCTAGCCAGATTCGTTTCCACTGCACCTCGACGGGAACTCCTCACCTTTTCTTTATGCTTTCAAAATTGGCTATAAAAATGGTCATTTTGATTCTTCCTTCCTTCCTCTCTGAGTGATCAGAACTCTTGGCTCTTCCTAGATTTGCATTTAATAACATTCATATTAAAATTGAATCTGCATTTAATAACATTCATATTAAAATTGTTCCAATAACAGTACAACTGATGGCTTATGACATCACATCCACTCTCCTGAATTTGATCGATGGCTTTTCTTCCTCTGGCCATGTAAATAGATATTTATACCCAAATGGGGAAGAATCAGGCCTCCCAGAGCCTAGAAGGGATTTTAAAGAATAAAGAGTACAAAGTTCTTATTTCACAAATGAGAAAACTTGGAACCAGAAAGGTTAAATGATTTGTCAAAGGCCACTTTACTACCTGGTAGTAGAGTTGGAATCATATACCAGTCTTCCTGGTTCCCCAATCCAATGGCCTTCCACATTGTGCTAACTCATTCTTCTTTGTTGCAGATGGGATGCAAAGGCTGCCCAGTTCATCACATGTGCCCTACATGTGTGATTTTGCTAGGACCAAGTAAAAGAGTCAGCCTAATATAATCTGATTGTTATGATCAAATTGTCCTATCTGCTAGGAGACAATTGCCTGTGGTAGAGAATTTTAAACTATCATATTAATTTTTATTTTTTTATTTTTTATTTTTTATTTTTTTGGCTTTTTAGGTGTGGTATATGGTAGTTCCCAGGCTAGGGGTCCAACTGGAGCTACAGCTGCCGACTTAACACCACAGCTCACAGCAACGCTGGATCCCTGACCCACTGGATGAGGCTAGGGATTGAACCCGCATTCTCATGGTTACCAGTCAGGTTCGTTACCGCTGAGCTACGTTGGGAACTCCTAAACTAACATATTAATTTTTAAAAAGCATTAATAATGTTGGTTAAGAAACATCTTCCAATACCATTCTATTCTCTCAATTATGTATGTCTCTTTGGCTTCAATAAGACCAGTCATTACAAACCTGTACTCTGAGCTGCTAAAGAAAAAGCTCTTTGATCCCTGGGTTTCTCAAAGAGTGAGAGGAAACAGAACTTGACCCTGGGAAACAGGAAAACCCATTCTTTCACTCACATGGTAGGTATCTCCATGGCTATGGCCACGATGCTGGCGAGGCCTCCTATCACACCAGGTAAGCCGTGCAGGTTATGGACTCCACATGTATCATGGATCCTCAGTTTAGTAGTGAAAAATGGCTAGGATTACAAAAAGAGGAAGCTGTATTATTTTGTTAGCTATAGAGAGCTCTGTGACTGAAGTTTAAATGACCGTGTAGGAAAAATTTTACCTACAGTCTAGTTCCCCATCTACCTCAGAAACCCCCTTACAGCAAAGAATCTGAATACACTGGTGGCAGAATTGCTCATTTCAGTCTTAGGTAGATAGATGTGAAGGTGAGTAACTTTTAGTCCTACTCATTTTTATCTATTGCATGGTGTCCTAAATCCCTGAAAAGGGCCCAGAGTCCTTAATTATGCAAAACAAACATCAAAACCTTTAGTGGAATTGATGCAAGGAAAGTAACACAAGTACTTAACGTTCTGTTCATACTAAGTTGTAAGTAACTAATATCCACAAAAGAAGGCAAGGAAGAGTAGGAACCACAGGGCCACTGACGTGTAGGTGATATTTCTGGTGGGACAGCCAATAACCCCCAACCAAGGAGAGGTGCTTGGAAAGGACTTTTCATAGCTTTTCTCTACTAGTGGGGTGTGAGAAGGGGATGGCACTGCTACAAATTTTGTCTCAGAGTGTCCGTTATTACTTACTGTCAGGAACTTAAACCCAAGTACGGATATAATTCCTGCAATGCTCCCAAGGATCAAAGAAAAGTATGGGGGGATTTTCATGTCTGCACACGTGCCCATAGCCACTCCTCCGGCAAGGGTTGCATTCTGAATGTGAACCTGTGGGTGGCACAGAAACCCGAGTGAGGTGAGCAGAAGGAAGCAGTGTTCAGAAGGACTTAGCCATCTTGAGTTGAGTGGATTCTACACATGTACTTCAGTTAGAAGGGCTGTGGATTCTTTTTCAAGAAGAAGGTTCTCCGTAATTCCAGAAGGCCTTTCTTCCCAGCCGTGGACATTTGGTATCTTTCTTGCAAGGTTCCTTGGTTGGGCATGAGAGGTCAGGTTAGTGAGACTAGAGTGGGAGGGATGTGAGGAAATCAAATGAAGTTGTAGTGGGAGTGTGGGAGTGTATAGAGCAATTATTCTGGCAGTGTTCTGCCTCTTTATGCAGCTTTGGAATGCACTTGTACTTACCATGAACTGAAAAACCTCTGTGGCTGCTGTGTGCTTTGCAGAGTCCATGATATTCCAATAATCAAAGAGGGGACATAGAGACATTGAAATGTGCACATTACACATCAATAGCTTCCACAAGTGTCACTGTATTGAGAACATTTGAGGATGGAGGAAGGAGTACTTAGTTTCCATTTACCAGAATTCCTTAGAAAAATCATATTTTGACTGTTCTGCCAGAGGAGGAAAGGTTATCAGTACTTTTAAAAGGGAAACACTGAGCTGTACATGCATGATTGCTTCTTCTTCTTTTTTTTTTTTTTTCTTGTCTTTTGTCTTTTTAGGACCACACCTGCAGCATACGGAGGTTCACAGCCTAGGGGTCTAATCAGAGCTGTAGCTGCCTGCCTACACCACAGTCTCAGCAATGCCAGATCCAAGCCGTGTCTGTGACTTACACCACAGCTCATGGCAACATCGGATCCTTACCCCACTGAGCGAGGCCAGGGATCAAACCCGAAACCTCATGGTTTCTAGTCAGATTCTTTCTGCTGTGCCACGACGGGAACTCCTCTTTTTTTCTTTTTTCTTTTTTCTTTTTTCTTTTTTCTTTTTCAGCCATCCCCACAGCATATGGATGTTCTGGGGTCAGGGATTGAATCTGAGCCACATCTGCGATCTGCACCACAGCTGCAGCAATGCTGGATCCTTAACCCATTGCACCACAGTGGGCACTCCAATAATTGCTTCTTTTTATTGTTTTCAACTTTATCTCATGAAACAGTTGGTAAAGAACTGAAATACATGTCCTTAGCAATGCTTAGAAATATTATGGTACAATACGCTTTTTCTCTCTCAGCCTAGAAGAATGGCTGATCTGAGGATTATTCCTTCACTACCATTTCTTTAGCTCATATGAAAGAAACCCAAAGGACCATTTGGCGGGGGTGGGGTGGGGGGGTGGGGGGTGGATTTTATTTTGAAATAATTTTAGACATGTAAAAGTTGCAAAAATGCTGCAGAGAGTTTCCATATATACCACACCCAGTTTGCCCCAATGTTAAGGTCTTATATCATCTTAAAACTAGGAAATTAGCATTGGTATAATACTATTACAGACCTCATTTGAATTTTACCAGTATTCTCATTAATGTCCCTTTTCTTTTCCAGAATCCTAATCAGAATCCCACATTGCATTTAGTTGTTTCTTTCTTTCTTTCTTTCTTTCTTTCTTTCTTTCTTTCTTTCTTTCTTTCTTTCTTTCTTTCTTTCTTTCTTTCTTCTTTCTTTCTTCTTTCTTTCTCTTTCCTTTGTCTTTCCTTCTGTCTTTCTTTCCTTCTTTCTTTTCTTTTTCTTTTCTTTTTTTTTTTTTTTGCCTTTTTAGGGCCACACCCTTGACCTATGGCTAGGGGTTGAATTGTAGCTTCCAGCCTATGCCACAGCCACAGCAATATGGCAATATGGGATTCGAGCTGTGTCTGTGACTTACACCACAGCTCTCGGCAACTCTGGATCCTTAACCCACTGAGCAAGGCCAGGGATTGAACCTGCAACCTCATGGTTAATAGATTTTGTTTCCACTGAGCCACGATGGGAACTCCCTAGTTGTTATTTCTTTGAGACAAATACTTACTGTTAGAAAAGTAGGGTCAATTTGCATTTCCCCATTCTATTTTTCTACTCTTGACGAGTCCTGTTTCTAAGAAAGATTTTCTAAGAACTTAGCTCCATCATCAGAGAAGTAAGTTTCAGCTCTTTTATTTTTGTATGACCATATTCCCTGCTAGACTGTACATTCCTTGATAACACTTTTTAATTTGCCAGAGTACATTTTTTTTTCCGGTCATTTTTTTTTTAGGGCCGAACCCTCAGCATATGGAGGTTCCCAGACTAGGGGCCGAAACAGAGCTGTAGCTGCCAGCCTACGCCACAGCCACAGCAACATGGGATCTGAGCCGTATCTGCCACCCATATTGCAGCTCATGGCAACACTGGATCCTTAACCCACTGATCGAGGCCGGGGATCAAACCTGCGTCCTCATGGATGCTAGTTGGATTTGTTTCCTCTGAGCCATGACAGGGACTCTAAGAGTACAAATTTGAAAAGTAAATGAATGCTATTTTCAGATTATTCTCTGAGTCTCCATTGTTGCGGTTTGTTCTGGCAGCTCAGCAGTGAAGCAGAAATGAACTACTCTTCAGAGTAGACATCAAGGTCGATTAGAGAAACTCCCATGAGGATGAATAGGCACTTACTATGTTGAGTTTGCCGTTTTGCTCGAGAAGGCTGGAACACGCGTAAGCGGTGACCACGCAGGCGGCGAGGGAGAAGTATGTGTTCACAATGGCCCTTCTCTGTGTGTCTCCAGGTGTGGCAATGCCTGAGTTGAAGCTGGGCCAAAATATCCAGAGGAAAAGAGTCCCTGCAGTAAACCGCAAAAAGGGGTTATTCGTTCTGACTATGGAAGACAGTCCAGGGCAGGCTGATTGCCTTGGGCGCTGACTGACATGCTGCCTCTATTTTTCAACTTTGCTGTCTTAGAGTTGGGGGAAAAGGGAGCACTGAGCCAGCATAAACAGAGTATTCAAAGGATGTTCCCTCTTTTTTTTTTCTCCCCTTTTTTTCTTTTTAGGGCCTCACTTGCGGCATTTGGAGATTCCCAGGCTTGGGGTCCAATTGGAGCTGTAGCTGCCGGCCTACATCACAGCCACTGCAGTGCCAGATCCGAGCTGCATCTGTGACCTATGCCACACTCACGGCAACGCCAGATCCTTAACCCACTGAGCGAGGCCAGGGATCGAACCTGCGTCCTTATGGATGCTAGTCACATTTGTTTCCACTGAGCCACGACGGGAACTCCAGTGTGTTCCCTCTTGAAAACGTCCTCACACCTGTGTTGGAGGTACCCTCCCCTTGCGTCTGATCAAAGAGAGAAGCATGGGGCAAGTTCATCTCAACTCACCAATCATTGCAAACAAGTCTGAGTGGTACACAGACTCTTCCTTGGGATGCCTTCTTCTCAGGCCTGATCGGTACAAGACACCGGCTACAGCCAAACCAAAGTAGGCCCCAAAGGCGTGGATGGTCATGGATGCTCCAATATCAGAGGCCTGATGGTGCAAAACATGCTTGTAAATTGAGGTGAAACTCACTATGGGAGAAAGGTCCATGCAAGAACTGCTTCATGGGTTAAACAAATAAAGATCAAGAGAGAAAGAATGTCAGACAAAGGGGAATAAAACTGGATCTCAAGAAAGAAAAAGTACAGGTGTTGGAGCCTCACAGAACTGACTCTGAATCCTAGGTCAGACGCTTCTTTGATGTGACTTTAGACAAATTATTCTACTTTGTCAAATCTCCAGCTCTGTAAAATGGGGAAATATTACCCAGCTAATATAGTTGTGGTGAGACTTAGATGGGACTAGGTTTTTCAGTACATTTGAGGTTTACTTCTCCAGGATGGAGAGATTCTCAGTGAAATATCATGCATTGCACTGAACACGGAACAAACAAGGGTTTTGCATTTACCTGGCACTGCAGTAAAAGCTCACTTCACAGCAACTCAAAGACAAAAGCTTGAGTTGCATATATTTTTTTACTCCCCTATTTTGACAAGAAAATCAGCTGAGGTCTAAGATTCATTCGAAGAACTGCTTACTTTATTTCACTGCTTATTCGTGTTTTAGGTCCCTCTTTAGGATGACACAGAATGGATTTGATCCAGTTTTCTACATTTCCTGTATCTAGAGGGAAAGTTCAGAGTGCCAAACCCAAGGCATTGCTTTGTACTTGCTGAAGTAGGACAATGATACAGATGTATTAATTTACTTAAATTTTCATGTGATAAACTCTTCCATATCTTTCAGATCCAGCTTAGAAGTGTCTTCTTCAGAGAGGCCTTCTTTGATTTCACAATCTAAATTAGGTCTTCCAGGCATACTCTCTCAGAACCCCTCTAATTTTCATAGCTTGTGTTGCAATTCATAGTAATATTTGTGTGTGCGTGTGTGTGTGCCTGTGCGTACATGATTCTGTGGGTAGGTGGTTGAATGTCTGATCATTTGTTAGATGTCTGTCTCCCCTACTAAATTGGAAACTATGAAGACAGACCTTAACTATTTTGTTATCACTGAATCACCAACACATGACACCTAGAAAGTTGTCAAAAAATGTTTGCGATTGTAGGAGTTCCTGTTGTGGTGCAGTGGTTAACTAATCTCACTAGGAACCATGAGGTTGCAGGTTCGATCCCTGGCCTCGCACAGTGGGTTAAGGAATCCGGCGTTGTGGTGTGCTGTGGTGTAGGTCGAAGACGTGGCTTGGATCTGGTGTTGCTGTGGCTGTGGTGTAGGCTGGCGGCTACAGCTCCGATTAGACCCCTGGCCTGGGAACTTCCATATGCCATGGGAGCAGCTGTACAAAAGGCAAAAAAAGACAAAAAAAAGTTTGCTATTGAATTAAGTGTTCAATAGAGGCATAAACAAAATCCTGGAGAGGGTTCAGTAAGAGTCCATTTTCCTTCAGGAAGTTAATGAGATTTTCACAGAAGAGAAGAAATTTTGATCTAAGCTTTAATAAAAGCCTTTGAAAGGGTTATTTACTTAGTAGTTCAAATATAAACAGGAATTGATCACTGAGAGGAAATATTTTTTAATAAAAAGCGTTGTAGAGCTAGAAAATTTCTGGATTTGAGTCCAGATTCAGGCAAGTAAAAATCACTTAGCATCTGTGATTATCAGTTGCATTCTGTATAAATAGTAATATCATATTACCTACCTTACGCAGTTGTGGTGACAATGCAATTAGATAATATTTCGTTTTTTTTTTTTGTCATTTTGCCTTTTCTAGGGCCGCTCCCATGGCATATGGTGGTTCCCAGGCTAGGGGTCCCAGAGCCACAGCAACGCGGGATCTGAGCCGAGTCGAGACCTACACCACAGCTCATGGCAATGCTGGATCCTTAACCCACTGAGCAAGGCCAGGGATCGAACCCGAAACCTCATGGTTCCTAGTCGGATTTGTTAACCACTGCGCCATGACAGGAACTCCTAGATAATATTTCTAAAACACCTGGTTTACTATAGGCACTCAAATGATGACTATTATTACTATTTGTGATGGTGTCACTGTCACCAAAGTTTGTCCCTGCATACAGTGGGCATCCAATATGTACTGTGACCAGAATTGATGTTCAAAGCTAGCTAAGTATAAATCTTCTAACCCTTACCAAAAATATATTGCCAACCAGATATTCATTGCCAGCAAAGGCAGCAATTTCTAAAACTGTCATGATCAGCATTTGGCTTGGACTTGTTTTTCCCAGGACAGCTCCAAAAGAAATCAGAACTGTGGTTGTACTGAAGTCTGCGTTGATCATGCTGAGGGAAAAAGAAAAACAACATTGAAGGAAGAAGAACGCACACCCGAAAGTATGTGTTGTAATGAACTATAGCATTACCTTGTTCAGAGCACAGGGCGCCTCTTCCCACCCATTGGGTGTTTCTCTTAGGTCTACTTTTTCTGTTTAGGCCATGCCTGCTGCAGGCGGAAGTTTTCTGGCCAGGGATCACATCCAAGCCACAGCAGTAACCAGAGCCGAAATAGCAATCACTCTGGATCCTTAACTGGCCGACCCACCAGGGAACTCCTCTGAGGCTTACTTTTATCTTCTCCCACTTCCTTGCCCGCCCCTACCTCCATTCATCATGCAATCTTCAGTTGCTCTCAAATTTCCTCTATTGTAACCTGTTAATTTCATTTAGGATTTTACCTTTTTTTTTGTTGATTCGAGAAAGGAATTACCTTGTAGAGTGGTTACATTTCAAAGACAATCTTAGGAGTTCCCATCTTGGCACAGTGGAAAAGGATCTGACTAGGAACCACAAGGTTGCAGGTTGGATCCCTGGCCTTGCTCAGAGGGTTAAGGATCTGGTGTTGCCGTGAGCTGTGGTGTAGGTTGCAGACGCAGCTTGGATCTGGCATTGCTGTGGCTTGTAGTGTAGTCTGGCACCTGTAGCTCCAATTAGACTCCTAGCCTGGGAACTTCCATAGGCCACGGATGCAGCCCTAAAAAGCCACCCCCCCCAAAAAAAAACCCAACCAAAAAAAAACCAATCTTGGAACAATTTACAAATGGAGGATTTTTGCTCTCTGTACAGGAGATGGAAGGAATAATAATTTTATGGAAGGGGCTTTCTCATACCCTTAAGATCAAATCAGAGAGGGTGTAGACATGAAGTACGATCCAGCTCAGGAGAGCAAGGCATTGATTTAGATCCTTGGATCCCGGTGATCTTCGACTGTCACAGGGAGACAATCTGCAGACTAGTTCAGAGGCTGACTGTCAAGAGGCTAAGCAGGGAAACAATAGCTCTGAAAACACAGTGGTTGGTAAAACCAGGGGCTGCTCACTTTTTGATTCCAATGTGAAATTTCTCTCCGTGCATGTGCAGGATCCCCTGTACAATGGTGCCCCACTGGAGGCCCAGGGCAGCAATGAGGAAGTTGATGCCGACACTGCTGAAGCCATATTTTCTCAGGAAGGTCATGAGGAAGCCGAACCCAGCAAATACCATAATATGCACATCTCGGAAGACTGCAGAAGAGCAGAGGAAAAAAATCTGCATAAGGGGAGCTCTGAGAAAGTGTTATATCATAGTAGAGTCCTTTTACTTAGTGCCACAGCCTTTTTAGAAAACACTACAAAGGGATAGTTAACTGGGTGGCCAGGGCCAGCTTGGCTGCTCATCCGTTGTGAGAACTTGCGCAAGATTTGAGCCTTTTCTTGGAAGACTATACACTATCATGCCAGTGTCTTTTATCCTCTCCCTGAAGAGTTTTCCGTTACTTTCCACCCAAGGAAAACTTGGCAGAACACAGTGCAGGTAACCCCCTTTTCTTGCACACTTTTCCAGTATCCCAGAGAAAATGAATATTTCCAATAGTCTTCTCCCAAACCCCAGCTTTAGCGCTTGTCACCCTGCATCACCATTTATTTTGCATGCATCTCACCGTCATAGTTCTTTGATGGGGTGTTCATCTCCTGCACTAGACTGTTTCCTGATTGAAGGGACTAGGACATAGTCATCCCTTGATTCCCTGAATCTGGATAAAAGCCTGCATCCAGGAAAAGAGGCAATAATGATGAAAGGAATGAGTTGCAGTCTTTATCTATCAAATGTGTGGGATAGGACCAGCCCTGGAAATGTCACCTGATCATTATTCAAGTCATTATGGGAGAATGGTTTTCTAAACCGATGTAAGGAAGGCTGTATCCCCTTGAGGAATAAATATTTGACTTGGTGTCTGGAGATGCAAGATGAGGTCCCCCAGTTCCAGTTCTTTTTTTTTTTTTTTTGCTTTTTAGGGCTGCACGGTGGCATATGAAATTTCCAAGGCTAGGGGTCCAATCAGAGCTGCAGTTGCCAGCCTACACCATAGCCACAGCAACATCAGATCCAAACAGTGTTTGCAACCTACACCACAGCTCACAGCTGGATCCTTAACCCACTGAGCAAGCCCAGGGATCCAACCCGCAACCTCATGGTTCCTAGTTGGATTTGTTTCTGCTGCGCCACGTCGGGAACTCCAGGTCCCCCATTTTGATCACATGACTGTGTGAGCTTGGGCAAGTCACTTATTCTCTGAGAGCTTCAGGGCTTTCATCTGCAATACTGCAAAGGCTCTTTTTCACATTGTCCCTGGCTGTACGGAGTGTGCCAGGTGAGGCCTCTCAGTTCCCTCTGGGAAATTCTCTTGTTCAGGTCACAGCCCTTCCCCTTGGGCAGCCAGAGCCCAGTGAATGGTTCCCATGAGCATCCCCTCGGCTTCAGCAAAGGGCCATCTGAAGCTAGACACTCCCAGGCTTGGTGTTTCCTGTGCAGTTGGCTGAGGCTTCTCTCTCTGCCCAAACCCCTCTGGTGCAGGTGTTGACAGCTCAGACTAATATGACACCTTCCTGTGGGTTCTCTCGTTTCTGCAGAACTTTCCTGACTGTCCCCCGACACAACCTGCATACCACTTTTTTGGGCAAATTTTGCAAATTAGGGAGTTCCCATCGTAACAAACCCAACTAGTATCCATGAGGACACGGGTTTGATCCCTGGCCTCACTCAGGGGGGATCTTGCGTTACTGTGGCTGTGGCGTAGGCTGGCAGCTGTACTTCCAATTTGACCCCTAGCCTGGGAACTTCCATATGTCATGGTTGCGGCCCTAAAAAAAAAAAGTTGCAAATTAAATCCGGCCAACTAATCTGTGGCAGGGATCACACCACAAAGTGGGTGCAATGCTGTCTTTCCAAAGGCTCCCAGTATTTGAGAAGGGTCCTCTGCAGGCCTGGGTACTTCTCTGACAGTCTTACTCTATGACAAATACCGGGACAGACAGGTTGGCACCATAGACTGAATCCCTGCATTCTTTCAGGGGTCTGGAAGCTGTGCTAACTTGCGTATGAGTGCAGCAAATGTAAGGATAAAGAGAATGTGAAAACCACACCAAACTTCCTGATTCGGGCACACAGTGTCACCACTCCTTTGGCCCCATCCATGCAGTGAGCCTTTTGGCCATTTTATTGTTTATAGGCGCCACCTCCCTTGAGAGTCAGTATGAGGGTGAGAAAGGAAAAGACAGATTTCTGAAGACGCTCCTCAGCCACTGTAAGGGGGTCTCAGAGAGGAGGATGTGCAGTCCTCCCCCCCCCCCCCCCACCCCACTGCAGTGAATCTGACTGAAACCCAGATTCTGCATGTCCACCCTCATCTCATACCTACTCAGGGGACTTCAGAACTGGAATTTTATCTCACCTGCTGATGGGCAACTGTCAGCTATTGTCAACCTGTTTGATCTTGGAAATATGGGTGAGCATATATATTCGTCTTCGGAAATTGTTTTAACAATCATTTTGATTTTTATACGCACACATTTGATTTAGATCACAGACTAAGTCGGAATGGAATTTAGGGTATGCATGACTCTTTTTTTTTTCCTCACTGCTCAGTTTCTTCCTTCCTTCCTCCCTCCCTCTCTGTTTTCTTCCTTCTTTCCTTTCTTTCTTCCTTCCTTCCTTCCTTCCTTTCTTTCTTTCCTTCCTTCCTTCTTCCTTCCTTCCTCCCTCCCTCCCTCCCTCCCTCCCTCCCTCCCTCCCCTCCCTTCCTTCCTTCCTTCCTTCCTTCCTTCCTTCCTTCCTTCCTCCTTTCCTTCTTTCTTTTCTTTCTTCCACATCTGCTTGTGACAACACTTGATCCCTCAACCACTGAGTGAGGCCAGGGATCAAACCATCATCCTCATGGATACAAGCAGGTTTTAACCCACCGAGCCACAACAGGAACTCACTGTATGACTCTTACCGGTTATGATTTCACTAAACCTTTCTAAGACTCTCTGTTCTCCTCTTTAAAGAATGGTTTGGATTAGATGAAGTTCAAAGTCTTCATAGCTCTACAACTTGGTTTATTTATTTTATTTTGTTCTTAGGTCAGGACTCAAGATTCAGAGAAGTGAGGGGGGTTATTTATCATCACAAAACTATAAGAAAAATAATGCTGTCTTATCAACTTCACTGTTTTTAAAAAATTTTGTTGTTCTTCTAAACATTCTTTCCCCCTAAAATACTCTTGTTCCTCCTGTAATGTGCTGATTTTGAAGCTAATTTAAAAACTAGTTCCCTTGTGGCAAAATGGGTTAAAGGATGCCACTGCAGTGGCTCAGCTTGCTGCTGTGGTGTGGATTCCACCTATGACCTGGGAACTTCCACAAGCTGCTGGCTCAGCCAAAAAAATGTTTTAACTCAATTTGGAATGTTTCACACGGGGAGTAAGAATTCTTAAGATTCTGTCACCCTCTCTCTTTACAGAGAGAGAGGAACTTCTCTTAACTGTGCTCGTCAATCTAATTCTGGTTACTGCTTTTTGCCACAAGGGGGCTTAAGAACCTCTATTATTTACGTTGCTAAAAGGAGTTTACCAAGTTGAGAAGGCTCTTGACATCATGATTCTGCATAAAAGGTGTGGACACAAAAGTTTACAAACAGGATTATATACACTCTTTCATCTTATTGTCGGGATTTTTTTTTTTTTTTTGTAGGTGGTATAGGGAGAGGGTCATGAGTTTAGTCTTACGGTGGAAAACTCTGCCATTAAAGGAATAAAGTAGCCTCTTTATAGAAGGAAAAATGGATTTCTTTAGTGGTTGGAACTTTTTGCGAAGTCTTCTAACCAGTTTTAAGAACTGCCAAGATTTGTCTAAATCAGATATTCTTGACAGCAGGCAATTGTTAAAAACTGAGGAATAGGTGATTTACATTATTGTGTTAGTTTCAGGTGTACAGTGTAGTGATTCTTTTTCTTTCCAGATTATGTTCCATTATAATTTATTACAAGGTATTGAGTGAAATTCCCTGTGCTATCTAGTAAATCCTTGTTGCTTTTCTGTTTCATGTAGAGTAGTTCATTTCTGATAATCTCATGCTCCTAATTTGTCCGGCCCTGTTCCCTTTCCCCTTTGGTAACCGTAAGTTTGTTTTCTATGTCTGTGGGTCTGTGTCTGTTTTGTATACAGATTGTGTCATTTTTTAAGATTTCCCATATGAGTGATATCATATAATATTTGTCTTTCTCTGTCCATAGCAAGCAATTTTAGCCTCTAAAGTAAATCTGGCAATGTCTGGTATTTTTGTTCTATATTATACTTCCATGTTTATCTTGGACTAGGATATCTTTTAAGCCCTGGTAATGCAACATCTTTAAAATGCAACTGATTGTTCCAACTCTCCTTGTAGCACCAACAACCCACAGACAGCATGGAAAGGAACCCTCTCTCCCCTCCATTTCCTGCAGATAGCTGCTGCCTAGAATACTCTCCATCCCACACCTGGCACTTCTTTACCTGGCACTTTCTCTCTCCTTTTTTTTTGGTCTTTTTAGGGCTGCATCCATGGAGGTTCCCAGGCTAGAGGTCAAATCGGAACTGTAGCCTCTGGCTTACACTGCATCCACAGCCAGACCAATGCCAGTTCCAAGCCATCTCTGCGACCTGCACCACAGCTCAGGGCAATGCTGGATCCTTAACCCACTGAGCGAGGCCAGGGATTGAACCACATCCTCATGGATACTAGTTGGGTTCCTTTCTGCTGAGCCACGATGGGAATGCCTACCTGACGCATCTCGCAGATGTCATTTGAGAACCAGATGCTCTGCACGCTGTCTCCAGGCGCAGCTGTAACCTTGAGCACATCCCTCTTGTTTTATTCATTTGTTTATGTGCTTGTTGGTACCCTATGCCTGCTTATCATTTATTCAGATAGACTCTTGAGTGAGTGGTGCCAGTTAGATAAAGTGGGTGCAAGTATGAAGGTAGGAATCACGAAATGGCTTGTTCCTAGGAGATGCTAGCTGAAAGTCTGGCCTCTGTAGCTTCTGGGGAGATGCCTCAGTTATGCGAGAATAAATGGCTCACTGGTGAGGGCCACTGAGAATTTGCCTCACTGGGACTCTAGGGTTCTTATTCAGAAAAATGATTTTTCTGTATCAAGTAGTAAAACTTATACAGCTTATTCTCCAATTAGAGATTGGTTGACTGGTTGTTTTGTTTTTTAATGGTTGAGGGCTGGCAAAGTGTTTGCATGCAGATAGCTATTTCTTAGTGAGTTCCAGGCTTTTGAACCATTTGGGGTTCATTCAGAACTTAGGTATTTTCTGAAAAATAGGTTCCTTGTGATATCTTTCCTCCCCTATCTCCAAATATTCTAATTTTATCCATTTCATATATTTAGAAAAAAAAAGTACAATGAGCAGCTATGAACTAGTCACCGGATTTATCAGTTGTTAATATTTTCTATATTTGCTCTCTCTCCAGATATGTATGTATACATTCACTTAATCCAGTTAAAAGTATGTCATTTTTTTTTTCTTTTTAAGGCCACATCGATGGCATATGGAAGTTCCCGGGCTGGGTTGAATTGGAGCTGCATCTGCAACCTATGCCACAGCTTTTGGCTACGCCAGATTCTTAATCCACTGAGCAAGGCCAGGGACCAAACCCGCATTCTCACGGAGATTATTTTGGGTCCTTAACCCCTGAACCACAGTGGGAACTCCAAAAGTATGTCATTTTGCCCTAAACCACTTTAGTGTGAATCTCCTAAGCAAAAGGACATTCTCCTAAATAATCACTTCATCATCAAATCCAAGAAATACAACATGGATACAGTATTATTCAATGTAGAATCTATGTTTGAATTTTTTCAGCCATTTCAAATTTGTCCTCATAGGTTGTTTTGACTCATTATCCACTTGAGTTTCATACATTTGTTTGTATTTTATAAGCCTTTCGATTCCTTTGATTTGGAGCAGCAGTTCCCCACAATTTTTTTTTTTTTTCCTTTTAGGCTCTACCTGAGGCAAATGGAAGTTCCCAGGCTAGGGGTCGAATCGGAGCTACAGCCTACACCACAGCCACAGCAGCTGGGGATCCGAGCCGTATCTGTGACTTACACCACAGCTCATGGCAACACCAGATCCCCAACCCACTGAGCAAGGCCAGGGATCGAACTTATATCCTCATGGATACTAGTCAGGTTCGTTTCCATTCGTTTCCACTGTGCCACAAGGGGAGCTCTCCCTCCACAAACTTTTTATTCATGGTGGTGTTTAGCCTTTTATGTAGACTGTCCCACAATTTGGGTTTAATTTTCACCATAATTAGAATTAGACTAAATACTTTGGCACGTATATTAGGCAGGTGGTATTGTGTATTTGCCATTGCACCACACCAGGTAACACCTAACTTGTTCCTGTTACTGGTGATGGTATGTTTGAATACTTAGTTAAGATTGTCCTGCCAGATCTCTCCATGTAAATGCACCTTTAGTCCTGTAAACAGTACATAATCTCTGGGGCAATTCTTTCGGACCTTATGTTCTCCAATAACTTCTCACCTAATAATTTATCATTCAACATGAACACTGCTGGGGTCAATTATCACATTGTTTTCAAAATGATCATTTTCTGTGTCTATTACTTCTTTCATATTTTCATATTTTTATTTCATAGAGCTGGCATTTGCCTATAAAAAAGAACTTCTTCCTTCTCCTCTTACCCTGCTTTAAGGGTGTATTTCAATGAGCTCATTGAAGGCTCTTTTCTTTGTTTCAACGGGTTATCATCTATTATCATCTTATCATTATTGTTTTTAATGCTCTATTTATCCTCAGCTTGGCTAGCTGGTGCTCTTCCAAGCAGGATCCTGTGTTCTCCTGACCTGTCCCCATTAGTTTTTACACGCTTGGCTTACTGTGTGCTTTCTTTGCCCTGAGCTGGAATGAGCCCATGGACAGAGAATGGTATTTAGAAGCCAAGATTTGGGTTCTATTTGGGCTCACTGCTTCCAGTCCTTTTAAGTAAACAAAACTAGTCAATTCAAAGGCAATATACAGGAGGCTGGTATTTATTGTTAGGTCATAAAACACAGGCAGCATGTTAATTTGGGCATTGTGACAATTCCAAGTATCACTTAGAAGAGCAGTAAACAACTTCCTAGGAATCATGTACATATTCTTTTAGTAATCCTTCGCCTATAACATCTATCTAGACTTGCTGAATCTTTTGTAATAAATGAACTGAATGTTACCTGAATAGATATAGAAACACATTCTTAAATGCAGATTTTAAAAATAAACCTTTATCCTTAATCTGTTGCTGGTATTGAAATTCATAAAATAATTTATAGCACTGTGTACATCCTTTGCCAGTTTGCCTGTATCTTCTATAATTTTTTTTTTTCTTTTTTAGGGTTGCACTTGCAGCATATGGAAATTCCCAGGTGAGGGGCTGAATCAGAGCTGCAGCTGCCAGCCTACGCCACAGCCACAGCAGCTTGGGGTCACGGCATCATCAGATCCTTAACCCCCTGAGTGAGGCCAGGGATCAAACCTGTATCCTTATGGTTACTAGTCGGGTTTGTTACTGCCAAGTCACAATGGGAACTCCTCTTCTGCAATTCTTAAAGTGTGATCTGCAGACATCTTGGGTGTCTTGGAAATACTTTCAGGGAGTCTGAGGTTAAAGTTATTTTTATGATAATTATAAGATGTCATTTTCCTTTCCACTGGGTTGATATTTCCACAGATGATGAACAGCAATGGTATGTAAAACTATTGGCACTGTAAGATGAATAAAAAGAGTGGCACAAACAGTGGTATTCTTCATGACCACACGCTTGCAGGAAAAAAAGGCCAATTTTACTTAGACATTTCTTGATGAATCAGTAAAAGTTATTCATTCTAGCTACTGACCTCCTCATGCATGTCTTTTTAATATTCTGAATTAGTATGCCGAAATGCAATTACACATAAAGCACTGCTGAAACATCATGGTTGTCTCAGACAGAAAAAAAGCATTTTTGCTATTGTTGTGAGTTGTGAACTGACAGAGCAAATTTTTCATGGAATTTCATTTTTTCTTTTGAGAAAAGATTGATTGATGTAAACTAGGGTTTTAACCTTTTCTAAAAAATGAATGCAGGGAGGCTGAGAAGAACCAACGGTGTTTCTTGCCAGTGATACGTTTTGAGTTTTAAGAAAATTAGAATTTCACCAGAAACTAACACAACACTGTAAATCAACTATACTTTAATTAAAAAGTAAATTAAAAAATTGAAACTTCAGAAAGTTTGTGTCTACTGCTACAAGCTCGTGAGCTTCCTGAAACTTCTCAAGGGTTTCTGCTGCGATGGTTGGTGGGATTGACAAGTATCCTTTTTTTGAATGTTATCTAATGAAATATGTCAACATTTGGAGTATCTGCATAATTCTGAAGCAATATTTTTCAAATGATCAAGGTACAGTGTCACAGGATCACATGTGGGTAAATGATCCAAAGTGTGAGACAGAATGAGGATTTTAATGCAACAGAGGAGGAAAAGGTCACTGATGTGGTTTTAATGTCACAGACATTAAAGACTTTCTGTTTGTAGAGTCGCTATTAAAATGTTAACAGTGCTCAAAGAGCCTTTTCCTTAACACGCTGCTTTTTTAGTCTTTCTACATGTTGGCAAGGATTAGTTCACGGTGAAGACAAGCTTCATTCCTTGTCAAGTTTTTTGCCTCAACAGAGGGCCAACACTTTGCTGGGTGCCATGAAAGCCAAAAACCATGGAGTATAACTAGTTTCTCAAATGAGTTTCTCTGAGGTCTGTCATAATACGTAATGTGATATTCGGGTGTGCAACCTACTTCCATGGTTGTGCCCTGGGATGGGTGCAGATGCCAGGGCCGTGTGACGTCATTCCTTTCTCTGCTATTCACAAAAGCATAGCAGGATGCAAGTATGCAAGAGGGATGGATAAACTTATATCTGACTGAATTTACTTAAAATACAAATTAGGAGTTCCCCTTGTGGTTCAGTGGGTTAAGAACCCAACATAGTCTCAACGAGAATGCACGTTTGATCCCTGGCCTCGCTCAGTGGGTTAAGGATCCTGTGTTGCCACAGGCTGCGGTGTAGGTTGCAGACGTGGCTCAGATCTGGTGTTGCTGTGGCTGTGGTGTAGGCCAGCACCTACAGCTCTGATGTGACCCTCAGCCTGGGAACGTCCACATGTTGCGGGTATAGTCGTAAAAAGAAAAAAAAAAATCCTACTTTACTTATTTGTGAAAAAACTCATAACTTGCACCACGCTGCAATTGAGAACTCTTGTAATGCGCTGTGAGCCTCTTAGTTGGGAACCAGATCTTCTCTGGGCTTGAATCCATGCGCTCAGCCCAGTGCCTGGTGCTGGGTAGATGCCCCAAAATGTTTGTTGACTTGATTTGAACCTTGCTTCTTAATGAGTGCATATTTTATTATCTTCTCTCCAATGACTTATGCTGTTAACAGAAATTTGGTGGACATTAATTGTTTGAAATGTAGGAAAACTATCTGAATAATCATTATAATCATGTAGTTTCTATGGCTGTTCTACAAAATATTTTAACCAGTGAGAATATAGCCAAACTGGAAGATTAGTACTAGCCACAAGTCTAGGTCTCGAGAGCCACCTTAGAGAAGAGAGAGCTTTTAACTGCGCATAGACTGGGTTACAAAGAGCATTTTGAATGAGGGAAGACTGTCTTCCATGTAAAATTTCACTTGACCTTGTGTTCTGCTTGCTGCCCTTCTTCTGGAGCCCCAGCAGACCCTATTGTTTGAATTCTCTCTCCCTTACTCTGCCTCCTGCTTATGTCCTGACCTCACTGCCCTTCTGGCGAGGAAGAGGTCATGGAATGTGTATAAGAGTGTGTGTGTGTGTGTGTGTGTGTGTGTGTGTTGGTTCTTAAGTAACAAACAACTGCTGGTTTCATGTACAACATACATCGTTAACCATTGTTATTGGCAACTGTGATTTGATGTTTCCCTAAAAAAGTGAAAAAGACTCCTGCCTTAGATATCATTTTTCCATTCCTCTCTTTTTGTCATGTTTGATATAGCTCATGTAACAGTCAGTCCTGCCAGCGACACTTTCAAATAATAGCCAGAAGTTGACCATTTCTCAATATTTCTTCCACTTCTACTTTGGTCCAGCCTGTTTTCATACCTCTGCTGGATTACTGGATTGTTCTCCTACTGCTCTTTTGACCCCTTACAAATTATTTTCTAAAACCTTTGACACTTGAATTTAGAAAATTAACCTTGAATTATGCAAATTATGGAGCCCTTAAGCTCTCACGACCATTTTATCTGAATAACACTAATCTTAGATTATATTGTTGGCATTTTCTGTTTTTTGCTTTTTAGGGCCACACTCACAGCATATGGAGGTTCCCAGGCTGGGGGTCTAATCAGAGCTACAGCTACCAGCCTACACCACAGCCACAGCAACACAGGATCTGAGCCGTGTCTGGGATCTACACCACAGCTCATGGCAACGCTGTATGCCTAACCCACTAAGTGAGGCCAGGGATCAAACCTGCATCCTCATGGATCCTAGTCAGCTGCACCACAACGGGAACTCCTGTTGGCCTTTTGCATCTGTACTGTACTGCAACTCTTTGTTTACATGTGTACCAAACAATAGTGTCTTCGAATAGAGAGATCTTACTTGTTTTAGCTTCGAATAAATTTGCTGGTGCACATGCTTGGTACATAGAACAAGTATTTATTGGATGAAGAAATGAACAAGAGAAAAGCATACAGAGGCAAACAATTCTTTCCTGTTTTAGTGTTCTCTGACTTGCCAATTATAAAATTACTTAATCTAGAACCCTTTTGGATATCAATGTAGTGTAAAGAGAACTAGACTTGGAGTCTGAGTCTCGGACCTGCGGACTTCGCCCTTAACTTGCAAAGTGCCTTTTGGCTGAGTCACTTCACAACTCTAGGTCATAATTTCTGCATGAGGATATTCTGCATTATATAAACTCTCTCCAAAAAATGTGGACACAAGAGACCAAATGTCATATTATTTTTTTAAAAAAAAGTTTAGACATGTTCTAGTACTATAATATTGCTACTACTTTAAGCAATTTAATACATTAATACAATTTGTTGTTTAATAAAATTATCTGTGTCTCATTAATAAAAAAAAAAAAACCAAACAAACAGTCTATAGTAGAGATCTGGTACCACCCTCCCTGGTTAACAAAATCGTGAATATGCCAGGCTCATGACAGGCAGTCAGTAAATAAATGATGGTTCTTATTGTTAGGCTACTTATTCCATAGCCTGCCTTTCCAACTAAATTCGTTTTTCTCCTTCCATTGTCATTCCCAGGAAGGAGTTCTGCTTTCCAAAGGTGTAAGGTGTTTACCTAGCTCAGAGGAAAAAAACTGTCTTCCTGTCAGAATATTATAAAACCAAAAAAAAAAAAGTATTATAAAACCCTGAGAACATCCGTTTACATCCGATATCATCCTTAATACCCCTTCTTATACGTTTGGTTTCTCCCCGTGAAGTCCAAGCTCCTCTCCTCAATATTCCATTCTGTTTCAACTTTTTCTCCTTCAGAGTTACTTTTGACTCTTTTTATTTCAGGGCAGGGGGTGGAGGGAGAGATTTCTTTTTTTATACCTTGTGGAAACAGTGATCAATTTAAAGGAAAAGTAAGGTCATTTACCAGCACATAGGGAACACGAAAAATTGATCAATTATTTAAATTTTTAGCTTTTTGTTCTGATATTTTAATAGACACAGATTCTATCCAAACACATTAACGACAGAGACCAGATGCCCCAGCATTCTCTTACAGTAACACGCTCATAACAATCATGTCCTTCTATAAGGAGCTCCAACACGGATCTCAAGGGATTACAGCATTCAAAGACCTCACATTCTAAGAACCTAAAGTGGGTTCACATCCTGAGAACCCCAAAACATGTAATAAGAAGTAGATGGTTTACTCACAAGGATACAAGTCCCCGGATGTGTCCAAGTCCACGCTGGTGCTGTTGGGCTTCTGGGAAAGGTTCTGATCTGTTTCATACTGAACAAATGTTGCAAATAAAACAATCATGGCAACCTCCAGGCCAGTGGCCATCAGAGGGAATGTGAACCTCATGTTTGCGGCAAAGGACAGAGGCACACTGAGGGCTTCACGGGCTGTGGGAGGTTGATAAGGACAGTTCATGTCCAAGACACTCCAGTGACATTGCAAGAAAAAAAAATGAGCAAGCCTGGTGAAAACACCCTATCCTCTGGGGAGAAATATACTCTGTAATTGATTTGTTCCAGTGCTGGTTTGAAGAACATACAATGTATATTGGAAGAAGCTAACTGATGGAAATGATCTGCTGAACAAAAGTGCCTAGAATCTTATTGAACTTAATTCAGCAGAAACTTGGTGTTTATTATATGACAGGTACTGAGTTAGGCTCTAGAGGAGACAAAAAAACCAAACAAAACATAGAATAGGTCTCTCAACTTCCTTGACGAAATTAAGAATCTAGTCGGAAGACAGAACGACAAGCAAATGATTATATAAAAACAAGTAATATTAACAGTGTTTATAAAAGTACTGGGGAAGATAAATAAGGCAGCAGTTTATTTTATTGAGCACGTGATATGATATTGATGGAGGTATTAAAAAATTAAATAAGTTTATTGATAAAACAGAAAGAGGGAATAGCATGGGGCTTGGAAGAACATGACCCATTTGAGTTAAGTTAGTTAAGCTGGAATATAGGAGAGATGGGGAGGGGCTGGGGGCTGGAATAAAGCTGTAATGGTAGCTCAGATGGGTCGAAAAGGCCTTTTCATTTAATACTGAGGATGCTATAGATACTGAACATTAGTTCATAGGCACGAAGGAATGTGTAGCACTCCGAGAAGCAATGTTGCATATTTAGGATGATGCTTTTCTTGAGTTCTTATTCAGCTTTACACAAATGCAAATATATGAGTACACAAATTTGCTGGGATATGTTTTTAGTTGTATTAAAGAAGAGAGTGGACTTAGGGACATAATTAATTCACTCTCTTGACGAATAGTCACGTGTAAATAAGATGCTGAGCTAATCAAAACCACCATGATGGTTCTGCCTCCATCCTGGAATTGTTCTCATAGCAGAAGAGATCTGTCTTTGAGAATTTATATATATATATATATATATATTTTGTTTTGTTTGTTTGTTTGTTTTTTAGGGCCGCACTCACGGCATATGGAGGTTCCCAGGCTAGAGGTCTAATCGGAGCTATAGCTGCCGGCCTACACCTCAGCCACAGCAATGCAGGATCTGCCCGCGTCTTCGAACTACACCACAGCTCATGGCAATGCCAGATCCTTAACCCACTGAGAGAGGCCAGGGATTGAACCCACAACCTCATGGTTCCTAGTCGGATTCGTTTCCACTGAGCCATGACGGGAACTCCTTTGAGAACTTATAGTTAGCATTTAAATACAATTATTTTCACGAATTCCAAACGATTTTCATTCAGAATATAAAGAATGGAGAATGTGCAAATGACTGCTAGGGCAAACTCCTCATCATAACAAATGTTTATAAAAGAGAGCAGGAAGTTTTTTGCCTTTTTGTTATGTTTTTCCACAATAGAACATGAGCTATTAGGACCAAAGGAACTCTGAATCTGCAGATTTTGAAAGTGGCCATTTCCACAGTTCCTTGCAAGACGGCACAACAAGAATAGATTCAGATGCTTAACTATGGGGTCACTCATGTACATTTCATGCTTTAATTCCTGCTTTTGCAGCAGTCCAAAGGATCTCCAGCAGATCATAAAAGTATTTACGCTGATAAACTCTACACAAGGTTGTAAAAAACCAAGTAGCAAATTTTATGGAGCAAGGAGATCTAAACACTGTCACAAATCCATGTGGTTTAAAACTATTTCCTAGAATGAGAAAATATATTAGACATATTGGTCTATTAGACTTTGAGAAGTTCAGATTAGTGGCCCTTCTTCTGAATATGGACCTTGGTATTGAAATGAGAGGAATCGTGTGACATGGAAAAATCATTGTTTCTTTCTTTCGGCTCCTCACTCAAGCTCTTCTCTAAATGGAACACTTTTTGCACACATTCTCACCCTGTATCCCCCACACTTTGTTATTCTCCAAATGCTCCTTCCTTGACCTCCCATTTTAACCCGCCTTCTCACAATAATTTCTCCTTGGATCATGATCTTTTTTTCATGGTACTTCTCATAGTTGGGTGTGTGTGCTATGTCAGCGTGGTGTGCTGTTTATATGGCATTTAAAAAAATGGCTGTTGGGGTTCCCATCATGGTGCAGTGGAAGCAAATCCAGCTAGGAACCATGAGGTTGTGGGTTCGATCCCTGGCCTTGCTCAGTGGGTTAAGGGTCTGGCATTGCTGTGGCTGTGGTGTAGGCCGGCAGCTATAGCTCTGATTCGACCCCTAGCCTGGGTACCTCCATATGCCTGGGTGCGGCCCTAGAAAAGACAGAAAGACAATAAATAAATAAATAAATAAATAAATAAAAAAAGGCTGTTTCCTGGCTGGCTGTTGGCTTCCTGAAGACCAAGCCTGCATCTCTTTTGCACATCATTTGTTACCGTGCCCAGCACACAGTGATAATTGATAAATATCATTTCAGTGAATTAAGTTATCATATTAAGTATGCTAGAAAAAGGCAAATATCCTATGATAACATTAATATGAATTTCAATCACATACATGTTTTTCTAATTCAAATATATGGAGCACCAGAATTCTGTTATGGGACCCTGACCACCTCACACCAGTCAGAATGGCCATCATTAATAAGCCCACAAATAACAAGTGCTGGAGGGGGTGTGGAGAAAAGGGAAGTGGGAATGTAAGCTGGTACAACCACTGTGGAGAACAGTATGGAGGAAGCTTAGAAAACGATACATAGAACTACCATATGACCCCGCAACCCCACTCTTGGGCATATATCCGGATAAAACTTTCCTTAAAAAAGACACATGTACCTGCATGTTCATTGCAGCTCTATTCACAATAGCCAAGACATGGAAACAACTCAAATGTCCATTGACAGATGACTAGATTAGGAAGGTGTGGTATATATACACAGTGGAATACTACTCAGCCATAAAAAAGAATGAAATAATGCCATTTGCAGCAACATGGATGCAACTAGAGACTCTCATCCTGAGTGAAGTAAGTCAGAAAGAGAAAGACAAATACCAAATGATATTACTTATATCTGGTATCTGGTATCTAATATACAGCACAAATGAACCTTTCCACAGAAAAGAAAATCATGGACTTGGAGAATAGACTTGTGGTTGCCCAGGTGGAGGGGGAGAGAGTGGGATGGACTGGGAGCTTGGGGTTAATAGAGGCAAACTATTGCTTTTGGAATGGATTAACAATGAGATCCTGCTGTGTAGCACTGAGAGCTATGTCTAGTTACTTATGATGGAACATGATAATGGGAGAGAAAATTATGTATACATGTATGTGTAACTGGGTCCCCATGCTGTACAGTGGAAAAAAAAATAATCGTGTTGTTATAGAACTCTGGTTAAAAATGTCTGCTTTAACTTTGGTCTTACTTCCCCTTTGTTTCAATGTAATTTTACCTCTGGAGTCTCCTTATTTCTTGTTCTTGATAACTTGTAGGTACATTTTAGTTCATAGCAATAAATCTCCTTAGCTCTGCATCCCAGAAACAAGTTGAAGAATATTAGTCAGGATCTTCCTAGGAAACCCTGTGCTCCTTAGAAAAGGAGATTCAACACCTTCCAACCCCAGAGGATCAACTTTGCATGAAAAGGGCTAGAAGACCTGTGACATGATCCTTAGCAAAGACAGTAAAACTAACTTTGCTAACTTGGAAGAGAACTCTATCGATGGATAATAAACTTTAGGCTCAGAGAGCTTAAGAAACTTGCCCAAGTTGGCACAGCAGGTGGAAGGCAGAGCCAGGCCAAATGTAGGTCTATTCAATTTCTTAAATTTAACTTCTTTGAGCCATACCATTTTGTTTTCTATGCAAAGTAATTTAGATAGAAATCTAATCTCACACTGATCTCAAGGTACTGAAAATGTCAAAGAAACTTCTTAGACATCAAAGGAAAACATTTTAAATTTTAGCTCTGTCTTCTATTTTATTTTATCTCAGCTTGGACGGTGCTATCAAATTAATATCGATGTCAACTTTCTTACTTGAAACATTCTTTTTCCTGATGAGGATACATCTAGATAATAGAGAATATTTTTTGTTTGCATATAGTTATTCAACAGATGTTCCCAAACTGTGTCCCTGAGAGGTAGTGGCTTTATTGCAGAATCCTAAAAATTTCTCTGAATGTCAAACTTTGCAGACTGAGGAAAGAATATGTACTTTTTGCATCAAAAGATATGGAAACTATATCTCTGTTCTGTTGGGGACTATTGTACATTTATAGTATGTATTATATATTTAAAATATAATTATACATTCTTTTACAAGTAGTTTTTACTCTGGAAAGAGTGGGGATCACTAACATGCATTTACCCCTGCATATTAAATGGGCAAATCTCATTGACCAATGATCAGCTATGAAGACTGCAAATTCAACTGCTCCTATGTATTGAGCCATAGTTGACCTTCTGTAAAAGCATCCCCTTTTTCTTTTTCTTTCTTTCTTTCTTTCTTTCTTTCTTTCTTTCTTTCTTTCTTTCTTTCTTTCTTTCTTTCTTTCTTTCTTTCTTTCTTTCTTTCTTTTTTTTTTTTTTTGCTTTTTTTAGGGAGCACCTGTGGCATATGGAAGTTTCAAGGCTAGGGGCTGAATTGGAGCCACAGCCACAGCAACTTGGGATCTGAGACATGTCTGCGACCTTATACCACAGCTCAATAGCAATGCCAGATCCTTAACTCACTGAGAGAGGCTGAACCCGCATACTAGTTGGATTCGTTATTGCCATGCCATGATGGGAACCCACTCTTTGCTACTTATACTTTCAAAATGTTTTGACCTATTTTTGGTTATTATGAGTAATACTGCTATGAACATTCATGTACAAGTCTTTGTTGTAGATATGTGATTTTATTTCTTTTAGGTGTGTATGAGGGAGGAATGGAATTTCTAGGTCATATAGTAGCTCTATGACTAATCATTTGAGGAACTGCCAGGCTGTTTTCCAAGTGGCTGTTCCATTTTATGTTCCCACCAGAAGTGTATGAAGATTCTGATTTCTTTCTCCTCGTCCTCATCAACACTTGCTGTTATCTGACTTATTGACCTAGTGGTTCATTCTGGTGGGCGTGAATTGGTATGCTCTTGTGGTTTTGATTTACATTTCCCTGATTATGAATGATGTTGCATATCTTTCCATGTGCTTTGACCATTTGTGTGTCTTACTTGAAGAAGTGTCTATTCAGATCCCTTGCTCATGAGATACTTTTTAAAATGTTGTTAAATTGTACCAATCCAAATTCTTGACAAAACTCTCTATAACTCATGTACCATAAAGTGAATCTCTTAAACTGCCTTTGTCACCATTCCTTTCATCTTTAACGTGGCCGTGGGGATTCTCTTCCATATCAAGAAGTTGTAAAAACTAAGTGAGAGGGAACATATGTCGGTATTTTATAAATCATAAACAGATGAGAAATCTAGGTTATTAAAGAGCTAAAAAAGTGACAAATTTGGGGGGGTAGTTTGGGGAAAAATTTGAAACCTTAATATAAGTACAATTAGTTGTAAAAATGAAGGCATTCTATTTAAATAATAAATGAAATTGTTATAGCTTATGAATGTTAGGAATCAGGAGAGATTTTTAAATTTTCTGTTTTGAATAATGTTAGATTTAGAATAGAAATTTTAGATTTATCTCTACTGCAAAGACAGAAGAGGGTCTTTATTACCTTTCATTCAGTTTCTTTTAATGTTGACATCAAACATAATCACAGTACAATAATCCAAACCACAAAATTTACTCTGGTACAATATTATTAATCTCCAGACTTTTTCACAGAGTTTTTCTGCTTCAAGGTTAAATCCATGGTCCCTTATGCCATTTAGACTTTTTAGATTTTTTTTTCTTAGACTTCTTAGACTCCTGTATATATATATATATTTAAATTAATTAATTTATTTTATTTTCCCACTGTACAGCAAGGGGATCAAGTTATCCTTACATGTATACATTACATTTTTTCCCCCCACCCTTTGTTCTGTTGCAACATGAGTATCTAGACATAGTTCTCAATGCTACTCAGCAGGATCTCCTTGTAAATCTATTCTAAGTTGTGTCTGATAAGCCCAAACTCCCGATCCCTCCCACTCCCTCCCTCTCCCATTAGGCAGCCACATATATTCCTGTATATTTTTGAAGAGTACTGTTCAGATATTTCGTAGAATGTTCCTCGCTTCAGGTTTGCCTGATGTTTTCTCATGATTAGACAGGGGTTATGGCTTCTAGGGCTAAATACTCCAGCAGGGAAGTGCCCTTCTTATCCTATCAGATCAGATTATGGATATGTTTTATCCTGGACAATATTAACCTTGGTCATCTGATTACGGTGGAGAAGAGTTTTAATGTTTTTACTAAGAAAGTCTTGCCAAGAAAGGATTTGGGCCCAAACCTGTTTCCCTAAATCCACTCATAATAAAATACAGTAGAAGGAGAAAGACAAATACTATATGATTCTCTTATATCTGGAATCTAATATATGGTACAAGTGACCCTATCCACAGACAAGAAACAAAATCATGGACTTGGAGAACAGACTTGTGGTTGCCAAGAGGGAAGGGGAGGGGCTGGGAGGGACTGGGAGTTTGGGGTTAATAGATGCAAACTGTTGCATTTGGAAGCGATAAATAATGAGATTCTGCTCTATAGCCCCAGGAACTATATCTGATCACTTGTGATGGAACTTGATGGAGGATAATGTGAAAAAAAGAATGTGTATATTTATGTACATTTTATACACACACACACACACACACACACACAACTGGGTCACTTTGCTGTACAGCAGGAATTGACAAAATATTGTAAATCAACTATAATAAAAATTAAAAAAAAATCCCACTGTACAAAATTAAAATAAAGAACAAAGAGAAGCAGGTGATGGTGAAGTAGGGCAGGGACGGAAACTTGCATGTGTTCCAGAGGTTCTGCCTGATTACTGTTTTGGCCGTTGGGCCTAAGAGAGGATGAAGCTTAAATGAAAGGGAAGTCGTGTTAACCAGGCATGGTCTTGAGCAAGCTGCCTTCCAAAGATAAGGTTGGAACTGAAGGGCCTCCCAGAAAATACGACAGACCTTCTTTTTTTTTTTTTTTTTCTCTCAGAACTTCGTCCTTTGCTGACTGTGTTTTATCAATGTGCCTCAGCTTACTGGGCTTCAGGCACTCATATGAGTCTTTCCAGTAAGCATTTAGGGGCCTTTCCGACATCCTCTGGCACCTGATAGCTGCCAGACTCTTTGCACAGGCTAATTATAATCCTTGAAACAGTCCAGCAAAGTAGGTGTGTTTCTTATTGTCACTGTACAAACCCAGAAATGAGGTGACCCCCAAAGTCTAAGAGCATTTAGAAAAATTCCAGGGCTCAGGTAACATGCAGGTCCGTCTACTCTGACCCTGTTGTTCTTTTTCTTTGGCTAATTGATGCTGGTGCTGTTTTTACTGGTCTTTCAGGTATTCCTTACCTTAATGAGAATGATTTTAGAGGCAGAGAGGAGATGAACGCTGGAATGGAGGAGATTGAGGGGAATATGGGACAGTGGAATGAAAAAACTAAATACAACAATTTGAAATTTTCCTATGAAGGAAAAAAATGCAAAAAAAAAAAGATTTTCATGTGAGCAAAAGGAATTGGGATCCAGAGCATGGGTCTTGAGGGTGGCCTTAAGTGGAGCAAAGACAGTTTTTCCATTTGAACAGGAGGGAAGACAGGTAAATATATGGTACATGTGCCTGATGGATACCATTTTCTTCCAGTATAATAAGAAAGAAGGTCTTTAGATAAAGAAGTTTTGCCCATCTTTTCTAAATATAGCAGTTTGCAGCCAATAGATGAGCAATGGGGCCCTACTGTACAGCACAGGGAAATGTGTGTGATTGGGTCACTTTGTTATACAGTAGAACTTGAAGAAACTTTGCCAATCAACTATACTTTAATTTAAAGAAATCTTGAAAAAAGAAAAGGTTTTTTTTTTTTGGTCATTTCATAGAACAGTATTTCTCATGAATTTTCCATCTTTGCACATGAATGATTTTTATTGGCCATAGTATCCCATTTTCCAAACCAGAGGCCTATGCTTACATTCTATTAAAGAAAAACAATGAAGAATATGTGACAGAGATCTTTGTGGCCCACAAATGCTGATATTTTTTACTATCTTGACCTTGACAAAAAAAGGGTGTCCTGCTGTAGACATACCATAATGTCTTTAAGCAGTTCCTTCTTGAGGTAGGTTTAAGCATGTTGGTGGTCTTTAACCTTTTTTTTTTTTTTAATTTTTAAATGATTCCACACAATACTTGTGGTCATTTTGTTCAGACATTTTCACACACATAGTGTAAATATATCTGTTAAACAGTTTCCCAGAAGTGAAATTGCTGATTAAAGAATACATGCCTTTTAAACTATCGCATTTAGAATGGATAAGCAATGAAGTCCTCCTGTACAGCACGGGGATAGATCATGACGGAGGATAGCGTAGGAAAAGGAATATATATGTATATGCGTAATTGGGTCACTTTGCCGTGCAGCAGAAATTGGCACAACATTATAAATAAACTGTACTTTAATTTAAAAAATTAAAAAAAGATGTAATAAATTCATTGAGTAATACAAAAAATTAAAAAAAGAATACATGTCTTTTAAAAATCATTGAATTGTCCTCCTCAAATTTGCATTCATGTGTACATAAGAAAGAGTTATTGTTTTCTTCATCTATTCATCTACCCTGGCTCTTTTTTTTTTTTTTACTAGCCAAACATGATCATTTTATTTATTTAATTCTTGCATAACCTTCAGTTTAAAAATATTTTTCATTTTATAATTTTGGGATATCAGTGTCTGATTTTAAATTTAACATTATCATAGGAATATTTTTTCATTATTAAATAGTCTTCTGAATGTAACTTTTATATCTGCATAGAAATGAATTTGATACATGTAGCATAATTTATTTATTCACTCCTGTTAGCTGTTTAAGTGACTAAGATTTTATTCCCTTTTTTTTCCCATTCTTTTTCAAATTCTTTTCCCATGTAGGTTGTCAGCGAACACTGGGCAGAGTTCCCTGTGCTGCACAGCAGGTCCCTGCCGACCATCCACTCTGTGCACAACAGTGTGCAAATGCCGGTCTCAAACCCCCATTCTATCCCTCCTCTCAACCTACACCCCCTGGCAACCATAAGTCAGTTCCCAAAGTCCATGAGTCTATTACTGCTGCAAACAAGTTCATTTGTATTTTTTCTTTTTAGATTCTGCAAATGTGATATCACATGATATTTGTCTTTCTCTGCCTGATCCGCCCGACTCAGCACGACCATCTCTAGGTCCATCCATGTTGCTGCAAATGGCATCACTCCATTCTCCCTTATGGCTGAGTGATATTCCATTGTATATATGCACCACATCTTCTTTATCCATTCCTCTGTCAATGGATACCCAGGTTGCCCCCTTGTCTTGGCCACTGCAAGCGGTGCTGCAATGAAGACTGGGGTGCAGTCTCCCCAAACCATGGGCTTCTCTGAATACATGACCAGGAGTGGAACTGCTTGACCACATGGTAGCCCTATATTTAGCTTTTTGAGGAACCTCCACACTGTTCTCCATAGTGGTTGTACCAACTCACATTCCCACCGAGAGTATATTCTGCACCCTCTCTAGAATTTATTGCTTGTAGACTTTTTGATGATGATGGCTACTATTAAACTTTAAATTCTCATTAATATAATATGTGGAAGATGGTAACTTTTCATTCTCTATATTTGTAATTAAAGCATAAAGCCAGGCCTCCTTACATATTTTATTGGTGATCATATTTATTTTTAATCAGCTGATAAGGACTTTTGCCTGTGTGTTATTATATTTTGCATTCTTTGGACTATAATTTCCTTATTTCTAATATCTAGAATTAAAGACAAATGTATAGTGGTTCAAATTTTTCCAAAGTAGATGTGTAAATAACATACCTAATATTTGTGTAGACTATGCTTTTTGTGATTGGTGATTTATTGAGTCCACCCAATAAAAAGTAGTAGAGAGTTAACACAGTGGATTGAATACAGGTCATTATTGCCACTGCTCCCCAAAACCCCACTAATATCTGGGTAAAGAGAGAAAAGGGAGAGAGAATCAAAATTTTGGAATCTGGAGTTTTATTGGCTATGAGGTAAATGATTTAGCAGAAAAGAAAAAGTTGAACACTAGTAGTGGGGAGGTTTACAAGCAGCTGATTCATGATGTAGGACCCAAAGAAGTCTCAGGAAATGGTAACACCAAGTACTTCTGATATTGTAGGCATGGATAGGAATGAGAAAATGAGCATTGGTTGAAAGTATACCATAGAGCAATCTCTCTTCCATTCTAAGCATCCATCCTTTTCCTCCTCCTAATAGAAAGCTAAAGGTTAGAGTTCCCATCGTGGCTCAGTGGAAATGAATCTGACTAGCATCCATGAGGACGCAAGTTTGATCCCTGACCTTGCTCAATGGATTAAGGATCCCATGTTGCCGTGAGCTGTGGTATAGGTAGCAGATGCTGCTAGGATCTGGCCTTGCTGTGGCTGTGGGGTAGGCTGGCAGCTGTAGCTCTGATTTGACCTCTAGCCTGGGAACCTCCATATGCTGTGGGAGCGCCCCTAAAAAGACAAAAAAAAAAAAAGCTAAAGATTTAGATTCTGGACTGTTTTTTGTTTTTGTCTTTTTAGGGCCACATATGCGGCATATGGGGGTTCCCAGGCTAGGAGTCTAATTGGAGTTATAGCCACTGGCCTACATCGAAGCCACAGCAACACAAGATCTCCCCGCGTCTTTGACCTACACCACAGCTCATGGCAACCCCGGATCCTTAACCCACTGACTGAGGCCAGGGGTTGAACCCGCAACCTCATGGTTCCTAGTTGGATTCGTTTCCGCTGGGCCACGATGGGAACTCCTGGACTGGTTAAACCAAGAGGTATTTAGACTTCAGAGAAACCAAGCATTGCTGAAGGAGAGGTACCATATTAAGTTCACAGGGACTAAATGAACACTGTACATTTATTTACCTTTTTCTTGTCAGCCCCCAGAATTCTGGAGGGTGGTTAAACACTGCAGTCAGAGGTTTTAAACATTTCTTTCCGAATAAATTGAGCAGCAAAAATCACTATGTCTGTATCAATTAGCAGGTAGCAACCTTCGAATTATAATTGGATTCTTGCAAAATTTCCCCATTAGAATGCCCATCTGTCAAGCAGTCATGCCTGTATACACCAAGCTCCTGATCTGCATTTCAGGGCCCCATTCTTACCTACGAATGAATAATCAGAGATGCTAGGAATTTGATGAACTCTCATTTGTTGGTTTTCTTTTTTTTTTAGGGCCGCACTCACGGCATATGGAGGTTCCCAGGCTAGGGGTCTAATTGGAGCTATGGCTGCCGGCCTACACCACAGCCACAGCAATGCCGGACCGTTAACCCACTGAGCAAGGCCGGGGATCGAACCCACATCCTTATGGTTCCTAGTTGGATTCATTTCTGTTGCATCACGATGGGAACTCCTGAACTCTTGTAACACTATTTGAGATCAAAACAAAAAGGAAAGAGAACTCAGAGGAAATAAGAACCATAGAAGGAACAGGGAAATTATGTCCCCGGGGAAAATTTCCCCCGGGGACATAACCTCCTCCTCACTCAGGGAGGACAAATCTATGAACTGGGTTAGGTCCAGTAACTGGCTAAGTGTTTGTGAATTATCACTATAGCAGCTTCTTTTACATTTCTGCCAACAGACTTAGCTAGGTATATACATTTAATTGCCATTGAAACAAGCATCTGCCCCTGTCATCTTTGGTGTATAGATGCCAGCCAGAAGAGATCTCGTCTCTTCAAGGATGCACGTGCATAGTCTCACCAATGCATTAAAAAAAAATGTATCTCAGTGGAAAGGCTTTCCTCTGCTGAAAAAGTTTTAAGCATATTTATTCCTAAGAGTTACACAAAAGCTTTAAGCACGTTACCAATTATGAAGACTAAAGAATTTGTTAAATGCAGCATCGCATTTTTACCTATAGGATCTGCAGGATCTTCAGCACCTGTTACTTGTTTTTGCTCCCTTTTGCTGTCGCAGAGTCTTGTCTGAATGTTTGGTCTGGCCTCTTAACAATTTCTGTTGATTAAAGAGTCGGAAACCCAAACATGACTGACTGTTGCTTCTCTGTACCAAACTGGCTTATGTGCAAACCCGCATGCTTTCTCTCTTATCTGTTACACTTCAAACGTGATGCAACCTTTTCTGCAAATACTTTCCTTTCTCCATCTCTACCTTCTCTCCTTACTGCTCTAAATCCTACTGATTGTGTTATGATGAGGGCAAAATGAGATGATCAATACGACGTGCTTAGAATTTTCTAAAATGGCAAATGCTCAGTAGTAATATTCTTTAGAACTCCCACTTGCCTTCACAACACACTTATCCTACTTTTCAAATTGCCTGTTGACTCAGGAATCCTTTACCACCCTGAGAGGTTAGGCAGGCAGTCACTATGTTAATCTTTTTTATTGCTCTGTCCCTTGCATCTAGCACAATGTCTGGTGCAGCAGATGCTATATAAGGTGTGGTTGAACTGAACTAAAGTGAAATGGGTTGAGCTAGACTTTGGAAGCCAACATTATAGTTTCACTTTTGACCTGTCTTGTTTAAGATTTTGTAATATCCAATATATACTTTTCTTGGTCTAGAAACTAAATCTCTAGGCATGTGTTACATCCTTCAACTGGATAACCTATTGATGAGAAAATGAATTCCTATAAGGCAAGTAGTGAGTTAACTGCATACTTTCAATTCATGGTAGGCGTCACATCTGATGCTCCTTGCAGACTTGTTGCTCAGTAATGCTGATCAGTAAAAAGGTTACTGAATAATGTAAAGATACACGCTGGTGAGATGAAGGTGCACTGCTCTGACCAAAGAATATTTATTTTTGCTTCCCAGCTCAGGAGATTGGCAACCATGACCTCTGACTATGTAATATTCACCATGAGCTATTGGATAAGGCAGCCCTATAAGCAGAGCTCCGAATCAATCCTCTAAGTCAAATCCTTAGCATACCTGCAGCTTGTTACAGCAGCACCATGAAGCATATGCCTGCCAACACTATTGTCTCTGAGAAGACATGAAGCATTTATGACATCTATGGATATATGCAAATAGCTTACTTTATGAAACATTATTGTAATTTTAAAGTATAGACATACAGCTTTTTGTAGAGTTTGAAACTTTTCTAAAGGAATAGATTTCTTTGATCAGATAGACCATTTTCTCAATGAAAAAAATTAATCTCATCCTTTACTTACAAACATAGGCTTTGTTCTTTTATTATTATTATTTGGCTGCACTCACAGCATGCAAAAGTTTCCAGGGATCGAACTCAAGCCACAGCAGTGACAATGTTGGATCCTTAACCACTAGGCCACCAGGGAACTCCCATAGGCTTTATTCTTATGTTACCCACTCCTGGGTCAGAACCCAGGAATATAGCCGCCATTTTTCTTAAAACCCTTAGAAGGACAAGACTATGAGACTTAACCAAAGGAGAAAAGTAAAACTCTGGTCCATAATAATTCATATCACTGATGAGAATCTCCAGTTGTAAGGAAGTTAGTTTAAAGCAGAGTTTTAAAAAATTTCCTTCTTGGTTATGATAATCTTTAATGAACCCCTGAAAAAAGCAAGTTGTGGTTCTGCAAGGTTGTGCAGCAAAGTAGTCACAATGGATACCTCTAAAGAATGGTGGATTTATAGTTCAATTACACGCTTACTTTTAGTTCATATAATTCTCTATGGCAGTTATTATTATTATTAAATAATTGCCAAGGGTTACCTTTATTAAAATTCCCTCTTTTATATTAAAAGTCATTTCTTGAAACTCTTTTTCTTTCTGTTAAATATTGTCCAAATTCTTCTTGATGACCTTAACTTATTTTTTTGAAAAATTATAGTCGATTTACAATGTTGTGCCAATTTCTGCTGTACAGCTTAGTAACCCAGTCATATGTATACATAAATTCTTTTTCTCATACTATCTTTCCATCATGTTTTATCCCAAGAGATTGGGTATAGTTTTCTGTGCTGTGCAGTAGGACCTCAGTGCTTATCCACTCTAAATGGAAGAGTTTGCATCTACCAACCCAAACTCCCAGTCCATCCCACCCTTCCCTTCTCCCTCCCCTCTCCCCCTTGGCAACCACACATCTGTTCTCTCTGTCTGTGAGTCTGCTTCCTATTAAAGCAAGATACTATGAGTATATAAAGAAGGATATGTGGAAGGAATCACAGCAACATGACAGCATAAGATGGTCCTCCTTTTTATCCCTTTAAAACAATGAACTTGACATTCATACAAGAACAAAGATTCTTCTGTGGGTATTTTGAGTCCAAGAGTTCTGTGAAGAATTTCGCTTACCAGTACAGCCAGTAAGATACAGACAAACCTCTGTATGGGCTGTGGAACAGAGGAGCCAGGAGAATTGTCTAGACATCTCTTGCCAATGTCAGGCAAAAACTCAGGTAATTTGATGCCCAAGCAGGCACTCATGCGTGAGAGAGAATGCACAGAGGTCTCATTCTCCTAGAGGGAAATGCCAGCACATCGCTGGAGGGGAAAGAAAAAAAAAACACTTGCTCACAGTGAAGTCAGTAAGAGACACTTTCTTGGAGCCACTCTTCCCTCAAGGAAATACTGTGTGGAACGGATTTATGCAGCCCATGTGATCCTTCCCAGAGGGGAAATGGAAAGTGGTGTGTGATAGCCTCGCTACCCGAGCTGGGCAGGATGTGGCTGGAGAAACCCGTTTCGTCCCATCAGCGCAGGGAGTACCAAGGTGGGAGCTCTAGTGTAGGTAGATTGCAGATTTGGCTCGGATCCCACGTTGCTGGGGCTGTGGTGTAAACCTGAAGCTGCAGCTCCAATTGGACCCCTGGCCTGGGGACTTCCATATGCTGCAGATGTGGCCCTAAAAAAGACAAGGAAAAAAACCAAAAAACCCAAAACAAAAAAATCCTAAAGGATCCTTGATTAATATTTGGCTGTGCTTACAACATACGGATGTTCCTGAGCTAGGGACTGAACTGGAGCCACGGCAGTGACAATATCGAATCCTTACTCACTTGGCCTCCAGGGAACTCCATCAACTTAACATCTGAAAACAATAAACATTGCATTAGGGAGAGAGGAATTGGGCATCAACTAAACTTTCATGATTCCTTTGCATGTGTTTCTTCCTTGAATTTATTAGGTTTCACAGGGAAGTAGTGATATTTACCAAAGAGGTGGAGTTGGCAACTATTCTTTCTTTTTGTTAAAGAGCAGGTTCTGTTCTTTTTCTTACAATCGCAGCAGGAAATACACTAAGGACTTTTCTAGCAATACATCCTTCTTGGTAATGAACACTTTGACTTCTTAAAAAAGTCGTATCAGTCTCACAAAATACATTCCTACAGTAGTGAATCACTTATTTTTTCACTCATTTACTTATTTGCTCATGTATCCATTCATCAAGTTACTACTCAGTAACTAATGTTGAACAGGGTGTGGGAAACTGAACAGAGTTCTAGTTAAATATACTTTAATTAATTAATGAATTGTCTTTTCATGGACAGACCTGGGGCATATGGAAGATCCCAGGCTAGGGGCCAAATTAGAGCTGTAGCTGCCAGCCTATGTCACAGCCACAGCAACACGGGGTCCAAGCTGCATCGTCAACCTATACCACAGTTCACAACAACGCCAGATCCTTAACCCACTAAGCGAGGGTGGGGATTGAACCCATGTCCTCATGGACACTGGTCGGGTTCATCACTGCTGAGTCAGGACAGGAACTCCAAACTTCAATTTAAAAAATTTATTTATTTATTTTTTTGGCTACACCTGCAACATGCAGAATTCCCGGGCCAGGGGTCCAACCTGAGCCACTGCAGTGACACCACCAAATACTTAACCTCCTGAGCTACATGGGAACTCCTGCTTCAAATTTTTTTTTTTTTGTCTTTTTGCTATTTCTTTGGGCCGCTCCTGCGGCATATGGAGGTTCCCAGGCTAGGGGTGGAATCGGAGCTATAGCCACTGGCCTATGCCAGAGCCACAGCAACGCGGGATCCGAGCCACGTCTGCAACCTACACCACAGCTCACGGCAACGCCGGATTGTTAACCCACTGAGCAAGGGCAGGGACCGAACCCGCAACCTCATGGTTCCTAGTCGGATTCGTTAACCACTGTGCCACGACGGGAACTCCTCTGCTTCAAATTTAATAATGAAAGAAATATATACTTGAGGAAATGCCAAAAAATCCTAGCATGCAATCTTTTAATGGATTGATATTTAATAAGAAAATAGATAAGGAAAGCAAGTACGACTACGGTAGATAGATAAAGAGAGGATGGTATTCAAGAATAACTATAGTTTCAATGAAACATTTACTGAAATTGGACTCAGGGAGCCTGGGTTTAGAATCAATGTCAGACTCTGCAGACCACAGAACCTCTGATGGTTATTTTAAGTTCTGACTCCTCACACTTGCAGGGTGAGTAAGTATGCTAAAAATCCGTCCAGAATTTAAAAACTAGAATAATAACATAAGAAACAGAAAAAGATGTTTAGAAACAATTCAACCCAACAAATATCCCCTAAACATCAAATGTTGTTCTGCAGGATGCTAAGTTCTTTAGGGGACATAAGAGAAAGTGGTCCATGACTCCAAGGAGCTTGTGTAACTTGATTGGGTTGATACGTTAAATATTTGAAATATAAAGAAGATATTTTACATCACAGGAATTTCCCACAGGCCAACATCAAGCTTTCAAGAGTTTTTGGTTCCTTGCATTTGTCATGGTCACTTACCCAGCTCTCCTTCCTCATCATTTTTCAGGGTTAACTAATAGTAACTGACAGTGATTTCGGGATCATGTTCCAAAGGTTTCCAATATCCCCCCAGCATCTGAATGACTTGTTACTGTTTCCTTACAGAGTAAATTATTCTTTTCCTCCTTCAGGGAATTTCACTGTTGTAGAGCGTTGAAAGATTCATTGCTTCGAGAGAGGAAATGGTATGAGTGACACAGTGGTCTGTCTCTCTGACATTCGCTTACATTATATTCTTCGGTCCCTTCCCATTCCTTTCCCACTTTTTTTGACACTTGGGGTGAATCTTTACATCTTATTTTCACAAGCTTAAGAATATTTCGGGATTGAGCACGTTCCTTCACTCACTCCCTAGGGATCACACCTAAAGTCATAACTTTAGGTGTCATTTATACAGCCATGGTTCCCCAATTTTTGTTTCCATTCTAAACCAGATCTCAGACTCATGTATTCACCTGCCACTCCATACCTCCACTTAACAACATGCCCCAAACTGAACACCTGCTTTTCTTCCCAAAACTGTGCTCCATGCTCTATCACGGTAACCTCTTTTTTTTTTTCTTTTTTCTTTTTATCTGTTCTTGACTTTTTTCCCCTCCCTCCCTTCCTTCTGTCTTTCCGACCTTCCTTCCTCCTTTCCTTTTCTCTTTTCTGCATCTTTTTTAAAAAAATGATAGTTGATTTATGATGTTTCTTCAATTTCCGTTGTACAGCAGAATGACCCAATCACACACAATTCCCTGTGCTGTACAGTAGGAGACCATTGCTCATCCATTCCAAACGTTACAGTTGTATCCACCAACCCCAAATTCCCCATCCATTCCACTCCCTCCCCTCTCCCCCTCTGGGAACCACAAAACTGCTCTCCATGTCTGTGATCTGTTCCTGCTTTATAGACAGGATCATCTGAGCCATATTTTAGATTCTGCAATTAAGTGATATCATATGGCATTTTTTTTTTTTAAATTGAAGCATAACTGGTAGAAACAAATGCACAAAATCTTAAGGGTATACAGCCATTTTAATATATATATATATATATATATATATATATATAAAATCTTAAGGGTATACAGCCATTTTAATTTATATATATATAAATATATATAGTTACGAAAACAGCACTCTAGAAGTCTCTATGCCTTTGCTCAATCAGTTCTTTCCAAGGTTTATTTCTTGTCTTTTTTTTTTATAACCACAGAACAGGGTTTTAAGATAAAAGAAATGGAAGTCAATAGGATTGAGTCAGAATATAATTTTATGAAATTATAAGGAAGTATTCTATGCCTAACTACCATTGAACTATGTCACATTGTCAAAAATAAACACATCTCCATTAATATAGAACAAATAAACTAAGAACTTGGTATAAAATTTATTTTATTCATATTAAATCCTCAGTCTAAATATATTTTTAATCCAAACTGTCAGTTCATTTTAGTCTAGATTTGGATGCAGCACTGGGTAGTGCATAAAAACATGAGGCTTTTGTCAGGTTATATCTGGGTTGAGTTGTGCTCTGGTGTTTGCTGGCTGTTTATATCCGGACAGGGTACATAGATGTCCTGTCCCTATTTACTCATCTGCAAAATGCAGACAAAGGATGATTGTGAGGATAAAGTGCAAAAATGAATATTAAAAAATCAGCATAGCAGACTGATTTTTTCTTTTTTTTTTGTCTTTTTGCTATTTCTTGGGCCGCTCCCGCGGCATATGGAGGTTCCCAGACTAGGGGTCGAATCGGAGCTGTAGCCACCAGCCTATGCCAGAGCCACAGCAACAGGGGATCCGAACTGTGTCTGCAACCTACACCACAGCTCACAGCAACGCCGGATTGTTAACCCACTGAGCAAGGGCAGGGACCGAACCCGCAACCTCATGGTTCCTAGTCGGATTCATTAACCACTGCGCCACGACGGGAACTCCAGCAGACTGATTTTCTAATTAACTTTCATAGCACTAAGGGCAAACAAAGAAATCGAGTAGAATTTATATAGAATTTATTGAGCAGTATTAGTCTCTCTTACTCCTAAATATCTTTTGTGCATTATTTCACTTAAAAAAAGAGAAAAATCATCTCAACTTGAAATGGAGAAATCAGTTTCTGATGACATTTAAGAATTCTATATATAGGTCAAAAGTACATTTTGTAATGGTGTTCCCCAGTACTAGGGGTTTTGGTTTTAAGCCAGTTTCCATTAATTGTTTTTTGCATACACGTGTGAATGTGCCTAAGTGACAGGAACAGGTAATGGTCCCTTCTACCTGCTATTGCAAGAGCCATAAACCCTACTCTCTTCACCCTATTGCTACTGGGTGTCCCCAGGGATTTTCTCTTATGTGCTAACAGATCCTGTCATTGTCCCTATAGCATCTGATCTTTTTGATTCAGCTTCTTCCACGGATCTGGGACTCTAACGATTTTGATGCCTGGGGAACCTTCAGTGAGCTATTGCCCAAGATCTCAAAGATGAGTTTGTCTTCCAGACGCCATGAAGCCTCCAATGACTGCTCATCAGCCACTACTATCTTTGTTGCTGGCTGCCAATATTGCAGGAATATGCATAAATATTTCATGTGGCCAGCATGAAACTGTTCTTTCTGAACTTGCTTTAACTCAAAGCCACTGTGTATTTCATTTAAAAGTGGTTAAGACTGCATTTCTCCCTTTGTTGTTATATTTTATGTCATTTGATAATTTTTTATCATTTCCCAAAGAATGGTTTGTACCCCAGTAGCTCTGGGTACCATTATATTCTTATTCTCCAGTTTCAAAAATTATCCATTCATGAGGGCAAGAATTCCTTGGGCTTTGTTCACCGATATTTCCCTAGCAGCTCCATCTCTGTATATTCGCAACTGCAAATTCACACCCATACCTCTCATTCCAATACAACAGCACTGACTTTAATCCCATAGTCCTTTCCATATGTGTACATCCTTTCTCCAAGAGTGAGAAACCTGGCTTCCATTATTTGCAATTGTTTGTGCGTTCATAGCATATACAATCTTTTTGGAATTGTGAACATATGTGTCTACGTTAAAAACAAAACATGGAGCTCCTGTGCAGACATAGTGACTCTGACTAGGATCCTCTCCAATGACTGGTGTGTAGACACCCACATAAGCTGTCTGCCTTCTGACCAGAGAGCCTGTAAAGGTGAGGAGCCTTGGTCATTGCTATCTTTTTCCACATCTTCCTTTGACTCTGGGCATCCAAGTTCAGCTAGGACTCCTCAGACCACAGGTTTCTGACCCTGGGTTTAACCTCATTTAGCATTCACAAACACAGCCATCGTGTTACCATAATCAAAGCTTCAGTCTGAAGACAATTTAGGCATCACCCAAGCTTCATTCTAGTCGTTTGCTATCTTCCCATTTTCTTTCCTAAGGATTTCCTTTCATCATTTTCCCTAATCATCTGTTAACCTGTCTGGTCCATCTCCTGGATTCACGTATACAATTATTTCAGGGAGTTCCTGTTGTGGTAATGAACCCAACTCATATCCATGGAGATGCAGTTTTGATTCCTGGCCTTGCTTAGTGGGTTAAGGATCTGGCATTGCCGTGAGCTGCAGTGTAGGTCACAGATACAGCTTGGATCTGGCATTGCTAGGCTGTGGTATAGGTTGGCAGCTGCAGCTCCAATCTGATCCCTAGCCTGGGAACTTCCTTATGTTGTGGGTGTGGCCCTAAAAAGACAGGAAAAAGAATCTTATTCACTAGAGTTGAGCATTTGTTTATATAAATATAGAAGACATAGAGTCCAAATATGGCATTCAAACAGTAGTTGAATTGATTCTTTTTTCCCACCCTTTATGTGATTATTTTAATCTAGGTGAAATACAGTTTATTTTATTATTGTTTCTATTTCATTTTGGATTTTTCTCCCCACCCTTGTTGATTATATTTTAAAGAGTATGTGAAACATGGACAAAATTCACAAGATAAAACTATATAAAAATAGAGAAGTGTCAATTCCCCCACTGATTTTTTTTCTATCCTTTTGACACCCTCCATCCTGCCCACCCCGTCGTTGATCATCTGCTCTATATAATCCATCTCATTCATTCCTGATACACTTTTCTGATGCTGCATGTACATTTTGCAAGAATATGAAGGTACGTGTGTATTTTTTGCATTTACCATTCTTTTTACACAAAAGGTAGGACCCCAAAGCAGTAGGGAGGAGTTCAAAATGTCCAAGAGCAAATGTGAATACAACTGATTCCTTTTTGTTGTTGTTAACATTTGATTTTATACGCAAATGTTTTTGGAAATTTTGCTCTGTCTAATCATTTATGTGAGCTGAACCTAGCTACAATTATATATGAATATTATAAGATGTTATTCGAGAATCACATCCATGTATTTTCATGGATAACTTCTTTATTCTAAAAGCTGATTGCTTTTGTTTAAAGAGGCGGTCATAAGGCAAAGGTCGATGTCAGTTTTTGAATGCATTCTTTAAACACATAAAAAATCATGGAGTAGGCATGACACCGTTACAGTCTTTCTTTTTGGTGGGTTGTTTCAGGAACCATGTCATTCTTTTAATCCAAGGTTCTCGTGACCATGTCCTGTGGTTCTACAACTTTCAAAGTCCTCAACTTGATTCAATTAATTAAATGTCAGCTAACAGATTTGTATCGGTCCAAAGTTGTCACCATAGACTATGCTGCTTTTGTACATCGTGGTATGAAGGCGATCTCTATAAATATTCAGGAGGAAAAGGTGCATTACTGTTGGTAACTAACATGCCTACCATTTCCCTCCTGGTTTGGGTCAACTAAATGAGATAGCTTTTCTCCACTTAGTCCTGTATAGAGCAAACAGGGCATTTCAGTAGATTTTGCCTTCACATAAGCAAGTAGCCTTGCACTTTTCCTTAAGCAGTTCATGTTCACAGCCGGCTGTTTTCTTCAAGGAATCACAGTTACTAAGGAGATCTTCATACTGGCAAGTATTGGCTGAAACAAAAACAGATGAGTTACTTCGTTATGGTTTTCCTCAGGAGCAACGCAGTCCACATAGTCAAAGATATATCCTTTTTTAAAGACTTCACATATAAGTGCTATCACAAGATGTTTGTCTTTTACTGTCTGACTAACTTCATGTAGTACGATCATTTCTAGGTGGGGGCTTTGGGACTGGCATATGCACCCTGAGATATCTGGGATGATTGGCCAATGGGGACCTGCTGTGTAGCACAGGGAACACTACACCCAATATTCTGTAATAATCTATGTGGGAAAAGAATCTAAGAGAGAATGGATGTATGTATAACTGAATCACCTTGTTATACTGCAGAAACTGTGACAAACGTGTACATCAACTAGAGTTCAATAAAACTTTAAAAAATGAAAACAAAAAACAAAGGACATGAATTAGACAGGGCTGGATAAACAAGTCACAGTCACTTACGCTATGAGGGGCCTTTCACTTCTGGAGGGACATAAAGAGGTGTCTTAGTTGAGCTCACTGATTAATCACTTTGTATTTGAAACTTGGTGATATGTTTCTAAAATGAATTGGCCGGAGTTCCCATTGTGGCTCAGTGGTTAACAAATCCGACTAGGAACCATGAGGTTGTGGGTTTGATCCCTGGCCTTGCTCAGCAGGTTAAGGATCTGGCGTTGCCGTGAGCTGTGGTGTAAGTTGCAGACATGGCTCGAGTCCCACATTGCTGTGGCTGTGGTGTAGGCCGGCAGCTACAGCTTTAATTAGGCCCCTAGCCTGGGAACCTCCATAGGCCACGGGAGCAGCCTTAGAAATGGCAAAAAGACAAAAAGACAAAAAAAAAAAAAAAGAATTGCCCTATTTCTCTCCCTGAGCAAAGAGAGTAAAGGGAAAATATCTGCAGAGTCTCATAAAGGAGTCACTAGCCACATATAGCTATTTAAATGTAAATTATTCTAAATTAGATGAAATTTAAAAATGTAGTTCTAAAGTTCCTGCTGTAGTGCAATGGGATCTGCAGTGTCTCTGGAGCACCAGGATGCAGGTTCGATCCACAGCCAGCACAGTGGATTAAGGATCTATGGCGTAGGTTGAAGCTGCAGCTTGGATTCTGATCCCTGGCCCAGGAACTCCATAATGCCATGGGGCAGCCAGAAAAAGAAAACATGTAGTTCCTTAATCTTACAAGCCACCTCTATAGTGTTCAAAGATCACATGTGACCAGTGGCTACTTGTAAGACATATGCTGTTAGAAAAAAATCTCTGTTGTCTGATGCTATTGGGTGCCCTGCCTCAGACTCCAGGGCTGTCTTTCAGGAGAAAGTGACTCTAGTGGGAAGATAAAGATATAAAACAATGATAATGTGCTCTCTTTCTAATATGTCTTCTTGGATGCTCTTCAGGGGCCCCATACACAACAAATCTCAAATTAAACTCATCATCCTGGGAGAAAATCTGCAAATGACTCAAGTGACAAAGATGTACTGTCCAAAATATACAAAAACAACTCATACCACTCAACAACAACAAAACCAATAACCCAATTGAAAAGTGGGCAGAAGACCTACATAGACATTTCACCAAGGAAGACATACAGATGGCCAGCAGGCACATGAAAAAAATGCTCAACATCACTAATTATTAGAGAAACACAAATCAAAACAACAATGAGGCACCACCTCGCATCAGTTAGAGTGGCCGTCATTAACAAGTCAACAAACAACAAATGCTGCAGAGGATACAGAGAAAAGGGGAATGCTCCTTCACTCTTGGTGGGAATGTAAACTGGTACAACCACTATGGAAAACAGTATTGAAATACCTCAGAAAACTTAATATAGAACTACCATATGACCCAGAAATCCGACTCCTGGGCATAAACCTGGACAAATCTTCCATTGAAGAAAATACTTGTACCCGCATGTTCATTGCAGCCTATTCACAATAGCCAAGACGTGAAAACAACCTAAATGCTGATCGACAGATGAGTGGATTAAGAAGATGTGGAATATATATATATACAATGGACTATTACTCTGCCATAAAAAAAGACAAAATAATGCCATTTGCAGCAACATAGGTGGAGCTAGAGACTCTCATACCGAGTGAGGTAAGTCAGAAAGAGAAAGATAGGCACTATATGAAATCACATATACCTGGAGTCTAAAATATGACACAAATAATCTATCTACAAAACAGAAAAGAACATGGATATAGAGGACAGACTTGTATTTGCCAGAAAGGAGGAGAGGGAGTGGGGAGGATTGGGAATCTGGGGTTAGGAGATGAAAGTGTTGCATTTGGAGTGGATGGGCAAAGGGATCCTGATGTACAGCACAGGGAACTATTTATCTAATCACTTGTGACGGAATGTGATGGAGGATAATGTGAGCAAAAGAATAGGTAACTGGGTTACTGTCCGGTATAGCAGAAATTGACAGAACCTCGTAAATCGATTATAATAAAAAATTAAAAAACCCCTCATCATCCTACCTACAAGGCTAACTATTTTTGGATATGGTCTCCCCACACCCCTCCCCAGAGCCCTCCCCCATCAGCCTCCCAGGAAAATGACTCTCTGACTCGTCATTCAGGCCAGGAACTGAATCAACCCCAACTCCTGCTTTTCTCTTTCTGACCAGCACCAAGCAGCACAGGTAACAAACACTGGCTATTCTACTTCTTATTTCTCAGCCCTGTCCATTTTTCTTTATTCATTTTGCCAGGAATGTGGTCAAGACATTCAATTTCTTTTTTTAAAAATTAAAACCTTCATCTATTGAGTTAACGGTGATCTTAAAAATTCAGTTCTTTTAATACATTCATGAATTTTTTTAAAAAAACAGGCCCTTTTGTGACATGGGGCCCTGCACCACAGCCTGGTTCCACAGTGACTGGAGCTCCAAGGTGGGCCCCACACCCTCTCAGCCAAGTCCCCATCCCTGGTGCCCCCCCCCCCCAAATTAAAAAGAACAAAACAAAACAGGCCCTTTTACTAACTTAATTTTTTTAAAACATTCTTTTTTGGCCATGCCTGCAGCATTATGGAAGTTCCAGGGCCAGGGATCAAACCTGTTCTGCAGTAGTGACAAATGCCATATCCTTAACCCACTGAGCCACCAGGGAACTCAATTTCTTTTTAACCCATGTTTTTCAACAATTTTCTAGCTGGCTTCCAACAGTTTCTATATACCATTGCAAAAAAACTTTTTATAAAACATATTCTGATCTTGTCACCCTTTTGTCTGAAATCTTACAAAGGAGTGCTTATTGCTAATAGGATAAATTCCAAGCTCCTTAGCAAGTATAGCATTTAACAGAAGTAGAAATATTCAGAAATTTTTTTCCTTTAGATGATTTTTTTCCTTTAGGTGATTGATAGTTTGCTACATCAATATTCATCAATATTCTGACTCCATAATTCAGTAAGAAAGAATGCTGACTAAAGATGAATGCATTTGAAAGGTAAAAACCTCAGTGAATGAGTCAACTCTATCATTCATAATAACTTTAATAAAAGTGTTCTAACTATAAAGAGCCAAGAGCTATGTTTACTTCTGTTTACGACAGCCTTATAAAGGACATTTAAAAAATTCCCTCCTTTTGCAACAATACATTTGTGGATTCTATGAACCAATATCCTATACAGATTGGATTTTGTGACTTACTTTATAGCTATATTTTCTTTCTTGCAGTGGTCTGGAACAATGTCTCTGAGGTATGCCTTATTCTTTTTTTCTCTTTTTTATAATTAAAGCATAGTTGATTTACAATGTGCCATTTTCTGCTGTACAGCAAAGTGGTCCAGTTAAACACACACACACACACACATTTTCTCATATCATCCCCATCATGTTCTATCCCAAGAGATTTTGCCTGTATTCTTTTCATTACAAAGAATAGGTAAGTTATTAAAGTGTGTAAAATGTTTACCTAAGCATACTCTGTGGAGTAATTTTTTTTTTTTGCACAAAGACATTATTTAAATTGGTTATACTTCAGGAGATTTAATTTATAAGATGGAAATATCAATGCCACATTATAACAGCAAGTTCACCACTTCATACTTACTGCATAGTCCATCGTCACAGTCACCAGGGCAACTGGCACAAGGTGTTCCTTCTTTGTAAGGGGTATTCTTTTTACTCACATTATTACCACTGCAATTTAAAATACACAATGTCAAATATCTTTCACTTTCGTGTTGGGACAGTAAAGCTTCTATATGTATACTTTAAAAATTATATATACACATATTAGAAATTTAATTATATTTAATTTTATGCATATATTTATGTATACATATGTATCACACACATATATTTACATATGTAAATATATAAATATATAAATACATATATAAACACATATATTTATATATAAGTATATAAATACATATGTAAAATACTTGTATTTATAGAAATATATCAAATAAATATGTAAATATATAAAATACATAATTTAAAAATAAATATATAAATTTTATAAATATAGAAAATAAAAATAAAATATAAAATATATAAAATAAAAATAAATATATATATTTATATATAAATATTTATGTATACATATACATATATTTTTGCCACATTTCCATCATACAGGAGTTCCCAGGCAGGGATCATACCCAAACCACAGCAGTGACCTGAGTGACAACACCAGATCCTTCATCACGAGGCCACCAGGGAACTTCCAACATAAATTTCTCGATGGCCTAGTAGTACATATTTCAGTAGTTTGTGGTGTGTTTGTGGGTCAGGGAGAGCTGGCGAAGGGCTGTGAATTTCCAGAGGTGGTGTGGAACTTCCATATGCCACAGGTGCAGCTATAAGAAGGAAGAAAAGAAAAGAAGGAATTGACACCCTAGGGTTTAGGGTTATTCCCTGAGCACGGGTGAGTGCCTGTTTCTAGATTTGGCATTATCAGTCCTCACTAATGTCACACTCTAGGAGGGCGGGAGCTTGACGGTTAATGAAGGGGCAGTAGCAGAGTGGAGAGTTTCAGATTCCACTCTTGGAATCAAGACCTGGGTCTTCTCTGATAAGCTGAATGCATCTCATCTTAAAATTCCCAAAGATTTATTCTTTCCCTTTTTCGAAATATGCTTTTTTTTTTTTTATTTTGGTGGGTTTAACCTAAGAGTAGTTTAAAATATTAAATTGAGATGGAATTACTGGCATGAAACTGGCGAGGGTATACTTACGCAGGACAGTATTGGCAAACATAGTAGTATTTTAGGTTCTCTTGATTGGGACAATAGGCGATTCCACATCCAACACGGTAAGATGAATACCAAACAAGCTACAAATCCATAAGGGAATATGTGAGAGGCCATTAAAGAAGAGGGAAACATATTAAAAAACAAACAACAGCAAATGTCAAATAAAAAAAGTGACTCTTTTTTAATTTTCAGCCAGGTACCCTAAGGAAATATTTGAGTCACAAACTTTAAAATTTCATGTGCATTCACTACTTTATCCAGTTTGTGTGTGTATGCGTGTGTGTGTGTGTGTTTTTAGGGCTGCACCCACAGTATATGGAGGTTCCCAGGCTAGGGGTCCAATCAGAGCTGCAGCTCCCGGCCTACACCACAGCCATAGCAACACAGGATCCAAGCCTCGTCTGTGACCTACACCACAGCTCACGGCAATGCTGGATCTTTAACCCACCGAGCGAGGCCAGGGATCGAACCCACATCCTAGTCAGATTCATTTCCGCTGAGCCATGACAGGAACTCCTACTTTATCCAGTTATAGTGTTGGAGAAGCACAGGGTACTTCCTTACCAGGAAATTTGCAGACCTGGGGCGGGGGTGGGGAATGACAGTTCTCGACGAAGTACCAGCCAAAATACCAGGCCTCTATTATGTTCAGGCTCTTTCCCCAAACTGAATCTTGGGGTGGTCATCATTTGGAGAGGGCTTCTCTGTTAGCCCGTTTGTGGCAGAAATTTTTTGTGGGTTCCACTTACCTGGGTATAATGCCCAACAACTGCACTGGAACTCTTCGGCCCTGCACCGTAGACAAAATCGTGGCGCTCGTCAAACCAGCTTTGGATTGCATCTGACCAGGCAGCAGGGTCACTGGACATGTAGAGATTCTCACCACATTTTGTACCTAAGCATGAACAATAGGGCATCCATGAGGGAAGCACTAACATATGCGATGGCAAAGGAGAATCAACTATATGAACACAAGGACGTGGCCCTTCAAACATAGCGCCTGCACTTGCTGACTGTCAATACATTCGAAAGGGGCTTCTGTCCTTATCAACTGCAAAGCTGCAGAGGCGACAGATCTACATAGGCCACGCACGCTGGCCACAGCAGGCAAACTTTGAATAGATTGAAAAGGATTTATTCTTTATAAATCCTTCTTGGAGTTCCTGTTTTGGCTTGATGGTAACGAACCCAACTGGTATCCACGAGGATGTGGGTTTGATCCCTGGCCTGACTCAGTGGGTTAAGGTTCCTGAGTTGCCGTGGCTGTGGTAGAGATGGGCAGCTACAGTTCTGGTTCGACCTCTAGCCTGGGAACTTCCATATGCCCTGGGTGCAGCCCTAAAAAGACCAAAAACAAAAACAAAAACAAAAACAAAAACAAAACAAAACAAAAAACTTCTCTTTTTAGATTGTCAAAGATGCATTCTTTTTCATGCTAAATTCTTTATGTGTATAATGACTTGCATGATCTCAGCTTTGTACTGTATGCCTATGAACAGCAACAACCAACTTTTACTTTTTTTTTTTTTTTTTTTTTTTTAATTTTAAGGCTGTACCAATGGCATATGGAAGTTTCCAGGCCAGGAACTGAATCTGAATTGGAGCTGCAACCTACACTTCAGGTGCAACAATAATGGACTTTTAATCCCCTGCTTGTGACTGGGGATTGAACCCAAGCCTCTGCAGCCACCCAAGCCACTGCAGTTGGATTCTTAACCCACTGTGCCTCAGTGGGAACTCCAACTTTTATTCTTTCTCGCCTCCTCTTCTCCACCATCAGCAGAGATTTTTTGCATATAGGCACCTGAAAAAATGTTTATGATTATGATTTTATGGGAACTTTGGAAAAAATAAGGTTTACAGGCAGGTAATCTTTAAGAGTCTCAATCAAGAGGCAACTGATATGAGGACGGATATGACAGTTTTAAAAACTTGTAGCTCTTCCTTTAATCAATAAACCACAATGTCACAAGGCCAAATCCTTCTCAGAGAGTCAGGCAGGAAGGACCTTGCAGAAGGTGACATCAGCAGAATGGTGGAGCAGGACCCCCTGGACTCCACTTTGCTCAAGAGATACACTGACTCAGCAATAATTCATGCACAAAATTACCCTTGGGAAAAATCCAAACACAAAATTAAAGGCTTTCATACCTCGAGGGATATGAAACCAGACTCACTGAAGCCTGTAGGGAGATGAGAAAGACCTCTTGCTAGAATCCCTCCCCTCGGCGCAGTGCCATATGATCAGGAAGAGATTGCCTAGCTCCCCGCTTCTCCCAGAAAGAGTTGGTTTGTGTGTCCAGAAACCCAGCTTTTCCAAGGGGACTCCCCAGAGGGCTGGCTTATGTCTTGCTCATCTTGGAACTCTGACTCTCGGGGCCGAGTGGAGATGGTGGGTTCGGCTGGTAGACACCGTAATGCCTCCCCCTGTCCCAGCACAGAGTGAGGAAGTGAAAACCCCAGCTCTCAGCTTTACCCTGGGAGGCAGAGTTAATCAATGTGTCCAAAGCTCCAATCTCTCCCAGGCTACCCAAAGAACTGGCATCTTTCTTGCCAGTCTTGGGGAACCATCTTGCCCCTGGGGGAGACCAAAGATAGCAGTTTTGATTGGTAGATGCCATAGCTCCTGGTAGATGACTTAGCTGTCTCCCCAGCTCAGTACAGAGCAAGGAGATGAAAACCACAGCTGCCTCCTCTCCCTGGGAGGGGAGACGTTGATTTGGTCATCCATTGCTACATATTTTCCAGAGGTTGCCCAAAGGACTGGCTTCTGACTTGTCTGTTTTGGAATGCTAACTAGACCTAGCATAAACTAGCTTCCCAGGGGCTAGTGAGAACAAAGACAAGAGATTTGGGCTGGCAGTCACCATAAACTCCCTTCCCGGTTCAGCACCAAGTGAGCAGACAAAATACCCTAGCTCCTACCCTCTCCCTGGGGAAGGAAAGAATTGGATGGAATATCTAGACATCCATTTCCTCTGGGAGCTGTTTGTGGAAAGGACTAAGAATCTTTCCTGACCACAATGGACCTGAATAGGCATTTCTCCAAAGATGTACAGACAGCCGACAGATATATGAAGAGGTGCTCAATGTCACGCATCATCAGGAAAATGCAAATCAAAATCACAATGAGATATCATCTTATACCTGTTAGGATCTCTGTTAGGAAAAACACAAAAGACAGCAAGTGATGGTGAGGAGGTGGAGAAACTGGAATTTGTCTATGCTGTTGGTGAGAATGCAAAATGGTGTATAGCTGCTGTGGGAAACAATATAGGAGTTCCTCGAAAAATTAAGAGTACAACTAGGATCCAGCAATCCCACTTCTGAGTATTTATCCAAAAGAACAGAAATCAGGATCTTGAAGAGATATTCACACTCTGTTCATTGCAGCGCTATTCACAGCCGCCAAGATGTGGAAACAACCTATTCAGTGTCCGTTAACAGAAGAATGGATGAGCACAGTGGTATATACATACAATGGAATATCATCCATCCTTAAAAGAGAAGGAAATTCTGCAACATGAAACAATAGGGAGGAAACTTGAAGACATTTTGCTAAGGTGAATAAGCTCGTCACAGAAAGACAACTAGTGCATGATTCCATTAATATGAAGTTTCTCAACTAGTCAAATTCATAGAATCTAAGAGTGGAATGGTGGTTGCGGGGCTGGAGGGGAGCGGGAATAGGGAGTTACTAATCAATGGGCATAAACGTTCAGGTAAGCAAGATGAATGAGTTCTAGATATCTAATGGACAATGTAGCACTTAGAGTCACAATATTGTATTGTACACTTAAAACATTTTTTTCTTTTTCTTTTTTTTTTGTCTTTTTGCCTTTTCTAGGGCTGCTCCCGGGGCATATGGAGGTTCCCAGGCTAGGGGTCTAATCGGAGCTGTTGCTGCCGGCCTACACCAGAGCCACAGCAACGTGGGACTCGAGCTGAGCCTGCGACCTACACCACAGCTCATGGCAACACGCAGGATCCTTAACCTACTGAGCAAGGCCAGGGATTGAACCCGCAACCTCATGGTTCTTAGTTGGATGCATTAACCACTGAGCCATGATGGGAACTCCCACTTAAACATTTCTTAAGAGGATAGATCTCATGCTAAGTTCCATCTCCATTCCGCCCCAATGGTCAGGGTTCCAAGACGAGCAAGACATGAGCCAGCCCTCTGGGGAGTCCCCTTGGAAAAGCTGGGTTGCTGGACACACACAAAAATAAATGTTCTTACTACAGTAAAAGCAATTTAAAAAAGAAAGAAGTGCCTTGCAGTCTAGAAACTTTTCCCTACCTTTTTTAGCCCACACTTAATATTTGCATTTTGGTGACTTGAAATGTAATGTCTACATGCCACTTGAAGAAAGTGGCATAAAATATTCTTGGGCTATCTTCTTTAATAGGGAAAGACAGAAACTTAAGACTCTATAGTGGACTTGAATTTTTAAGATCATTTGTTTCAATCTTCTACTAAATACAATAATTTCTGTGATTTCATTATAATGTTAGCATCATCAATATAAACAATAATTCTACTGAGATAACAGGTCAATTATTCACTACTTTCGAATTGGGCTTGCCTATGTATACATCATGCTTGATATTGTAAACCAATATTTTATATAAAGTTTATGCATACAAATTTTTTTCTCATAGTTATTGTAATCCTTGATGTGTCTTACAGTTTTTTTGAGTCTAATACATTATTTTATAAATTATAAGTACATAATCTATACAAATCTGTAATAGTTACCAACAATTTTTAAAAAATGAATCAACACACTCAAAATATTCATCCTGATTAAAAAAAGCTTAAATATTTTTAAGAGTAAAATTAAGGAATAATCCAATATAATTCAGTATATTTTGTGAATGTAAAATAAACCAATTTCATAACACCAAAGAACTATACAATATCACTAAAAAAGTCAGTCAGTGGGTTAGAAATTAGGAAGTTGGGTTAATTTTCCAGTATGTGACATTACTTCTGGTTGTGTTCTTGACTAACTCCTTCCTTCCACATGGTTCTTTTTTAATCTTTAAAATCAGAAAAATGATTCTACATGACTTCTTTCCTCAGGAGCTGGTTAAGAGGAACAAATGAGATAGGGCTTGAGAAATAATCTGCATAACGTAAACAATCGACAAGCACAAAAAAAGTACTTATCATAAGTATCTTTCTCTATATTGATGCTTTGATTTAAAAAATATAGCACTATAAGCAACATTTATTCACAAAGTCTTCCTAATGCAATACCCCGTAATGGTCCATTCTCTTTTATTTGTCCAATATTTTATTTGCTCATTTATTCATTTACGTACTAGTCTTTCGGTCATCTGGATTACTGTGTTCTAAAGTGCATTTGTTTGCCCACTTCTGAGCATTCGCTGATGCTTCTCTGCTCCATTCCTAAATGTCACAAGAGAAACAAAATACACAAAGATTCAGCTCCAATGAAAAATATGCTTTATAATCTGATTGTAGTTTGCTTTGCACTACTTTAAAACTTCCGTAAATATATTATCTAATTGTCATCGGTATTAAAGTATCTTTGGGTGTGTGTATGTGTCTTTATCTGCCCCAGAGCACTCAGCTTCCATGCAGAGAAAAGTCCATAGGTGTTATGTCTAATGAGAAAAATATCTGGTACAATACTACCTACAGTGATAGCACAGCAGCACATCTCAGATTTTTTAGCAATGGTGCTACTCTGAATACTAATTCACATGTGAGGTAATCTAATTATATTTCACTAGTAATAAGCTGACCTAGATTACTGTCAATTCCATACGTAACTCATTGTGTCCTCATGGGAGATATCTAGCTTTTCTAGACTATTCCCTGTTATTCACCTTAAATGGCACTGATGCTGAAAAACAGGAGATTTCTTTATTTTAGACTAGGAAAGATAATGAACAAAAGTGTAATGGCTTCACATTTGATGTCTAAAGACCTGGCTTCCAATTCTGCCTTCCCAACTTATTAGCCCTGTAACTTTGATAAGTGATTTAACCATTATAAAGGAAAATTAATTTCTGCCCTGCCCATAACACGGCTAAATGCAATAGCAAAATAGACACAGAAATTTTAAGCCACAAAGTACTTAAGAGATACCAGCTGCCAGCCGCCCACTCTTATCACCACTAGTCATACCACTTTCTTAATATCTCTGCTTCTTACCATCTTTAGCATGTTGCTGGCAGGTGGAGAGACTGATCTCCTTAGTTCATTGTGTTTAGCTACAATCTCTTTTTGGATTTGTGGTTGAGAGGTTAACAGGGCAGTAAAAGATGGATCCTAAAGGGAAATAAAATTAGGATTTTTTTAAAAAAACATTTTTTAAAATGGAATTTAAGAAAGAGTAAGTTCATTCAAGAGATCAGAGATTGCTTCAAAAGTGTTCAGTTCAAGCCACTGTGAGTTGCTAGGCGTGGCCAATAAATCGAGTCAAGGCAATGACAAATAGGAGCAAAGCTGTTTGAAGCTTTGAGAAAGGGAATGGAATTCATAGTATGACAAATGAAAAACTCTTCTGAGGCCACAAAGGCCAATTTCTACTTTCAAGGGAATGTTCAATGTGATTTTTCTAGACATAATATTTTATAATATTAGGTACAAAGATAGAGAAGAAGAACATTAAGACAGATTCATTCGCATTCAATCTGGCTGTAGTAGGGGGCTAAGAGTGGACTTTAAGTTAAGACTCATCCTAGACTTTAAGGGGGACTTTGACCTGACATGGTATCTGTCTTCAGAGAAAGAATGTACTTAGAATATATTCAGAGAAAGAATGCTTAGGCTCAGTCGAAGTGCTTTCGATATTCTAGTATGATGATTCCGCCTGTTATAGGTAGATTTTATAGGGTCCCTCAAAAGACAGTTTTACAACATGAAACACACCTCCTAGGCCATTTGGAGGGAGCAAGGCCATCCATCCAATCAGTGGACTACTGCTGACTTTGTTCCTTTTAGTAACAGAAAAATAATGGATAAGGTATGAAATCAAGTGGTGTATATAGTGTGTGTGGGTGGGGGAAGGGCCGGGGGGGCTTAAGCCTGGAGGTGAGATAGGGTGTGTGAATAGTTCCCACAAGGTCTAAGCAATTTGATGACCTTGATTTTCAGAAGGGTCTGATGTTATGGGAACATGAGCAAGATTTTGAAGTGTAAGTCAAAACAGACAAGGCCTTTGGGGATTTCTCCTGATACCCCAAGATAAGTCATTCTTTGTTCCCCCAATACTGAGTCCCCTTAAAACCCTGCAAATATTGTGATCAAAAGTCTGACCACACACACACGGAAATGAGTTCCCGTCATAGCTCAGTGGTAATGAATCCGACTAGCATTGGTATCCATGAGGACATTGGTTCGATCCCTGGCTTTGCTCAGTGGGTTAAGGATCTGGCATTGCCATGAGCCATGGCATAGGTTGCAGATGGGGCTCAGATGGACCAGACAGGTTAACAGATGATTAGGGAAAATGATGAAAGGAAATCCTTAGGAAAAAAATGGGAAGATAGCAAACGACTAGAATGAAGCTTGGGTGATGCCTAAATTGTCTTTGGATTGAAGCTTTGATTATGGTAACATGATGGCTGTGTTTGTGAATGCTAAGTGAGGTTAAACCCAGGGTCAGAAACCTGTGGTCTGAGGAGTCCTAGCTAAACTTGGATGCCCAGAGTCAAAGGAAGATGTGGAAAAAGACAGCAATGACCAAGGCTCCTCACCTTTACAGGCTCTCTGATCAGAAGGCAGACAACTTATGTGGGCGTCTACACACCAAGCATCGGAGAGGATGATTAATCCTGTTCTTGGGGTTATTTAAGCAAAGTAGCATATTCAAAATAGAGGATATGAGTTCAAGAGTTGGGTTCTCACATACCAAGTTTATGACTGCTAAAAAACAAAGCAAAAAGAAAAACCCACTAAGACCTTTAGAGTTAGATTTTTATGTAAAAATGGGTATAACTGTGTCACACAGTAATGCTGACAATCAAATGTGGTCTGTGAAGAAGTTGTGATAATTTAAGATGACGTTAATAGAGTATTAATTTTCTGTGAGGATCACACTGAAGTGAATTAAATAAAAGGAAATTAGAAAAGACCTTGGGAGAGGAGGGCTAACTTCAGTTTTTAAAAAGCTAAATGGGTACACTCATAGGCCAGTGTATTCATTAAATATATAATTCAGGATAATATGTAATTTTAACTTTTTGATGGTCACATTGAAAAAGTATAAACTGGTGATACTAATTTAAATAATATATTTTAGGAGTTCCCATCGTGGCTCAAAGGAAACACATCCAACTAGCATCCATGAGGATGCGGTTCAGTCCCTGGCCTCACTCAGTGGGTTAAAGATCCAGTGCTGCTGTGGGCTGAGGTGTAGGTCACAGACATGGCTCATATCCCATGTTGCCGTGGCTGTGGAATAGGCCAGCAGCTGCAGTTCAATTCAACCTCTAGCCCGGGAACTTCCATATGCCTCAGGTGCAGCCCTAAAAAAAAAAAAAAAAAGCAATAAATAAATAAACATTTTATTTGTAGTGTGCTGAAGGGTAGTTCACAAAAATGATATTTTCATGTCCTAATCCCCAGAATCTGTGAATGTTTCCTTCTTTGGAGAAAGAATCATTGCAGGTATAATTAAGTATAGAATCTTAATATGAGATCACCCTGGATTAACTGAGTGGGATAAATCCAATGAGAAGTATCTTTATAACTGTATATTTTACAATTACATAATTGTATACATGTGGTACACATATACAATAGAATAGTACTCAGCCATAAAAAGAATGAATTCTGCCATTTGCAGCCACCTGGATGGCCTTAGAAATTCTCATACTAATTTCAGGGAGAGAAAGACAAACATATGATATCATTTATATGTGGGGGAAAAAGGATACAGTTTAACTTATGTGCAGAACAGAAACAGACTCACCGACTTTGAAAACAAGGTTATGGTTACCAAAGGGGACAGATGGGGGGGGCAGGGATGGATTCGGGAGTTGGGCATATGCACACTGAGGTATATTGAATGACGAGCCAACAAGGACTTGCTGTATAGCAGAGAACTCTACCCAGTATCTGTGACAATCTACACGGAGAGAGAGCCTGAAAGAGAACGGATGTGTGCACATATGTAACTGGATCGCTCTGTTGTATTGCAGAAGTGATCACAACCTTTAAAAAACGAAGAAGAAAAATAAGAGACAGAGAAGAGAAGGTGATGTAGAGTTGGAGGTAGAGACTGGAGTGATGCAGCCACAAGCCAAGGGACGCCAAGGATTGGTGGAAGGCAGCAGAGGCGAGGAGTGGGACCTAGGATAGCCTCCCTCTTTGCTCCTCCAGAGGGAGCACAGCCCTGCTGACACCTGATTTCAGACTTCTAGCCTTCAGGACTGTGAGCGCATAAACTTCGCTTGAGCTCAGCCTCCAAATTTGTGTTAATTTCTTAACAACAGCCCTAAGGACCTAATACATTACTTAATGTTCCAAAGTATCATTTCATCATGTACTCAATTTAAAAATAACGAACTATATATATTTTTAACACCAAATCTTTGGAATTGGGTGTGTATTTTAAACCCACAGGACATCTTGTTTTGGAAAAGTCACATTTCAAGTCTTCAAGAGCCCTGTGTGACTAGCGGCTACAGTACTGCCCACTCATCCTTAAATTTTTATTTAGGAAATTGTGTTAAGTGCTCTGAGCTACCAGTGAGTACTTGCGATGTATCACTCACTCACTTTTTCCACTCTCAAGGTGCCTTGCCATCCCACAGAGCTGCCTGGATAAGCTTTGCAAAGATTTTCCACTTTAATCTTACCTTTCCTTCAGTGGGAAAAGATGGTAGCAGCACAGCAGCCAGAAACAGCACCATTGGGAGTAAAGCCATTGCTAGGAAGTAAGTCAAAGAGAACAAAGCTTTGCATTGAAACATGTAGTAAGTGGACCTTTGGTTAAGAGGGAAGAACCAATGCAATGATCTTGGTTATCTCCAAGGAACTGTGATTGCCAAATTCATAAGTGATGTGACAAGAGAGGATTGTCATACGGTGCCAGAAGAATCATGGTGGAACCAACCTTATCTCTAAAAATTAGCTGAAGGACTTGACTGTTGCCCACCAATGATACCTGTAAAGGCTAGGGACATTATACCTTCTTTTGCCCAGTTCTATCACTCCTAAGGCCATCAGAAAGAAAATATGGGAAAAAAACCCAGATTTCTTCACAGTTGATTATGAAACTGCATTGATCATTCATCTCAGTTTGGTGGAAAAGTTTATTTTTGGTGTGTATCATCTCTTAGTTCCCTCTTCTCTATAAAAAGTACATCTGTTTGTCCTTTTATTTACACACTAATCAAGATTACAGGATTGGCACAACACAGAAATAAATGTACAAACACTTCATTAATAATTATTTCTCCAATGGAAACATTAGACATTGCGTTTATTTTATTCCTTATATGTCTATATTTTCAAATTTCCCAGTATAGAAAAAATATAAATGGAACTAAAGTATTGAAAATGTAGCCTCTTCAAATTTGCTGAATCCATGATTGGGTACAAAGGTTGTTTAATATCTTCATTAACTTTTAAAAAGACACTCAGCATTGGGGTACCCAAATTGTCCTTTCTCAATGTGTCAAAAAATCCTTGGTCCTTTAGATGAAGCAATAGGAAAACCAAGTTTAGGAAGCTTTCATGTTCCCATTCCCACCTTTAGTCATATAAATTGCTCACTCTGTAAATTAAAGGAATGCTGCCTTGATTTGTTTTATTTCTATGAGATTGGTACTCCCAAATTCCTGGAGGCAAAGAAAATTCTAAACTATTTATCTGTGGTACTTCTCAGGCTTTACTGATTTGTAAGTGGACAATTGATACCTATTCGATGTATTGACTTTCTCCCCAGTAGTGCGATCATCAAAGTGAGAGGAGTGAGTATTTACTGACAGTAGATTAGATGGTAAAATCTAATGTCTAGTTTCACTCTAATACCTCGGTGGGTATGACAATGTGTTACAGATGAAAGAATTGAGGCTTAGCAGAGTTAAGTAACCTATGCCAATGGTAAGCTCTTAAGTAATGTCACAAATTAGCTTTCATTCAATTATAATGTCCAAGTCAATGAACACTGAAAGAAAATATATTTTCAACTGGGAAAAATCAATCATTTTGCAGCCCAATGGAGATACTCTATTCTTCTTTTTACAATCCTTGTATTAATATATAACCAGATATGTTCATAGTAAAACTTACTAGCATGGAAGAATATATAGTATGTACAAATTATCATACTTGACATTTTTTCTATTAAAGACAGTTGTACCATAATTGTTTCGATATTATAAACATGGGAACAATTTATATTATATATTTTAGAATGAGGTGCAAAAAATTCATTTATTTTAAGTTGATAGAGTAAAATTAAGTTGAGATTGTTCTCTCAATATTTATCCATAAAGTTTGAAAATCATGGATACACTTGTTAAATAAATAAATCGACCTTTGGCAAGAGAAAAATGACTGACAAATACAATGTTCACATTTAACTAAATGAGTTATCACTCACTGTTGGTTTTCAAAGCTGGATGAAGTAACTGTGTTGTCTCTAGGAAGAAGGAAGGTACAGAGAAGCTTAGAGCTCAGTATAGGTTACGCCTATTTCTGTTTTAGTCAATTCTGGTTGTGCAAATAAATCTACGTTAATACATTTCCAAAACAGAACTTTTCACACCAGTAGCTTCCAATTTCATTGCCAGTTGTCTGATGTTGCTTTTGACATAATTTGCTTTCCACATCACTTTTAACATAAGTAAAACATACCCTCACTTCCCCATCACCTCTCCCCTCTTCTTACGCATACTAAAACCTGGATGCTGCCTTTTCAATCTAGTATTTTTAAAATAACCACCAAGACTGGCTAATCACTGTGAAGGTAAACAGGATCCCACCTTAGAGCTATACTTCTGTGACTCAACTTCCTACGACTTTTACTTCCCAGCTACCAACTTTCTAAACTTATTGGATAAGAGCATCATATTTGGAAACCATCAGTTCTGGGAAATCTTCTCTGAGCCTCAGTTTTCTCTTCTGTAAACAGTGGATTCCATATCATGGATTTTCTCTGAACACTGAACCACATAATATACATAAAACACCTAATATAATGTCTGGCCTATAATACTCAATAAATGGAAATGATTAATGTTTTTTATGATCCTTTGCAATGAGTGGTAGTTTGCTGAGCCTAGAAGCTCTTTCCATAAATGAATGATGTTGGAATTGCTCATTTCAGAAGTGCTTACAAAATCTATTATTACTTCCAGGTGTCATAAGAAAACAGTATAGTCTAATCAGATATTTAAATAGTCAAGGCCTAGTTCTACTGGAGACCTTCTGGCTATCTTCAGGAATGTGATCTAATATCTGGACTGTTGTATGCTCATCAGCTCACTGAAAGACACACACATGAGCCTGATGATTTTGTATAGCTTAAACATGCCGTAGATTTGCAGTAGATGACCCAACAATTCAAAAATTCCGTAGACCAAGAGGCCACATAGTTCTCCCTGCCACTTTCCTCTCCCTGCTCCCTCCCTCACCCAATCTATAACCATTTTTGCTGCAACAGTGAAAGCAATGACACTTTTGGTGAGTCTATATTTAAAGAAAAATTGATATTTTATTCCTGTAAACCCACATTCATACATAGTTGAAAAGCTGGCCTCCACTGTTTTACTTGGATACTTACTAATGGAAAAGCACAGTGTCCTTTCTTGCAGGTGTTTTAAGACCAGGATGACATGGTTCTTCTGGGGTGGGGGGGTACAGGAAGAGCCTGGTTTATGGTTTCATAGTCCTGGAACAGGGAAAAGAGAATATTTAAAATAAAGATGTGAAGAAGAGATAGGCAGAATCAATAATCTATGTCACAAACTTAAAACTTGACTCAGCTGTTTAGTATTGATCTCAACACTTCACTGTATTTATTTGATCTTAACCATTAAGACTATAATCTCCTGAGAACAGATTGTGTTTTTTTTGTCTTGGTATTTCCTTCAAACACTAACAAAGAAGCTCAGTTAACCATTGGTTGACTTCCTTGGGATATCACAGTACATTTTCAGACCCCCAACCCCTTATCTGGGCCTCCAACCTATTCACTCTTTAGAAGATAATTTTTATAAATATGTCACATACATGTTGAGTAATGTGGGGGTCACACCTGTATCTCTTCATGTCTTTGCCTGGAAGCCAGCAGATTACATAAAATCCAGAAGAAGCCACAGCCATATTTCTAATTATTTGTAATATATAGTTTCTAATAACTATTCATTCAAAACATACATAAGAAACTAAAAGTCTTAATTTGATCTCATGAGAAGCCAGAGTTAGAAATGACTTCAGGTTTCTGCTAAGACTCAGAGAGTTTCACATAAATACAATGATTCGTCTTTTTAAGACAGGTAAAGAGTTTCAATAGGTACATCTAGATAGGATGTCCAAAGTCTTTGGTGGCTAGGTGCTAAGCAACAAAACTGACCAATCTGTCCTCTGTGTGAACTGGATCAGCCCAAGTGTCAACTCGAGCACCAGAAAAGGCATCAAAGAGCAGAAGACCCCTCCCACCCCCCCGATCTTTCTCTGCTCCGTTTCACCCCACCCCAGCCCTGGGTACTTCCAGTTTACCAGCCTGCTCTAATTCTTACCCTAACTTCAGAGCCCAGATCTTCCTGCTGGAGAGCAGGAGCCGGAGACCCGCTGCTCCTCCTCCCTCCTCCAGTGAGTGTAAAATGCCCCGCCAGCCACAAGCGGGTGACGTCAATACCGTTACCGTTACCGGGCTTTATGACCGCAGCAACGTCGTCAGCCAACTGAATTATTTGCGCAACTCCCCCAACCCTCGCCAGGGATGCGCTGTGAAAACCCAACACATTTTCTCGTTACCATCATTACCATCACTTGATGAGGAAAGTAAATATCTGCTCACATACCTGAACAGAATGCAAGGAGGACGGAGATGATATCACAATTCAAAATGTCTGGGGCCGGGGGCGGGGGCGGGGGTGGGGGTGGGGGTGACTGAACAAGGAGGCACTCCTTTCCAAACAAGATCTGATGTAACGCGAGTCAGAATTTAAAGAGCAAGCTGGAAAAGTCCATAGAGGAGTTTGCCTTGTCTCCTAATACCAGTGTGGTGTCAACAGTGCACCCAAGGTTATATAGATAAAGTTGGCATCTTGAAGGTTTGCTCATAAACACTTTGCTCATAAACACCCATCTTGTTCCCTTGCACAGCAGTGTTGTTGTGGAGAAATTCGAGAAGAGTAATAGGAACAAGTTGTAGAAAAATGCCCGGGTTTCTGATCCAGGGCTCCTGGCTTCAAGTTCAGCAGGTGTTGGTTGAAGACATACTGCCTCTTTTCATGGAGGGCAGATGAGCAATAGGTGATTTTCTCCTTTGCTTAGTTGTTTTTAAGATTGGAAGGAATGAATTAACTCATTACTTAGAGGATAGGTTTGGTCAAAAGATGTCAAGATCTGTCACCCATTAGCTCTCTGATGCAAAGAGGCTTGACATTTCTCATTCCAACCCTTAGACTCACAGAGGCACAGCTGTAGCTATAACTGCTATGTTTTCTGCTCCTGAGTGCACCATTTTCCCTTGGCAACGTTGAAATGCCAAGGGACCAATGCATTGACATTATTTTTGTTCTCCTTGGGTGCTATTTCAGTTCAGGTACAACTGACTAAAAGAATCTTGGAATTTATTTATTTATTTATTTATTTATTTATTTATTTATTTATTTATTTTTGTCTTTTTGCCTTTTCTAGGGTCGCTCTCGCAGCATATGGAGATGCCCAGGCTAGGCGTCTAATCGGAGATATAGTCGCCGGCCTACGCCACAGCCACAGCCACAGCCACAGCAACGCGGGATCCGAGCCACGTCTTCGACCTACAACGCCAGATCCTTAACCCACTGAGCAAGGCCAGGGATCGAACCCGAAACCTCATGGTTCCTAGTCGGATTCATTAAGCACTAAGCCACGACGGGTACTCCAGAATCTTGGAATTTAGAAGTCATCCTAGACTGCTTTATTGTTATGGTTACAAGCAATCAACGTTTATTCCTGAGAGTTTGCCTTTCTGAATGTTTATAATGACCCTCTCTATTTCTCACAACTATCTTCATTTTTTTCATCATATCTTGCTTAAATTTAACACTTCAAATACTTCGATCCACAAAATGGCTGTTCAACTTGTACTAACTCGGATTGCTCAGGATGTTGGTTCTTCTTTTAGTGCAGAATCGTTCCTTGTTATCTAGTAATAGTCTGTAATTTACTATGAATTCTCTGTTTTTCATTCTTGGTGCTGCTATACATGTCATTATCACTTGTTCCCATAGATAATGTCAGAATGGGAGCAGCTTGAGTGTTGCAGTGATAGAGACGGTCAGTGAGCATATATTTGAGATCTTGACCATGTCCCTGTTGGTTATTGCCCTATTTCCAAAGCCTAGCACAAGACTAGTTACATTGGTGGTGTTTGTAAATATTTATAGAGTGAGCAACTATTGACCTGGTCTAGATTCTTAGGGAATGCAGAGAAAAGGTCACATCTCTTTTTTCTAAGACCTATAGCACTGAGAGAAAGACACACATATATAAACATTACCAGGTCCTGTAGTTTAGTGCTAGGTAGTTGGAACAGAAAACCTATACTGCAATTGGGAATTCTGTGCGTCATATTTTCTGAGTCAAAAAACTAAATGGTAGAGTGACATTTGAATTGCTTTGAAAAATACATGTGACTTTATCAGAAAGAAAAAAAAATGTTATACACTTGATTAGGAGAGCAGGAGCAGACAAATCGATGCATCAAGAGGCATCTTTAATCAGGACAATAGGTGTTGAAAATGGTAGGGAAACTGTGACGTCTAAGGAGATTTACTTCTTTGTATAATGGGAACATTGATGTTGAGAGAGCTGGGAAATTATGATCAAATATTATTTTATGAAAACTAGCTGTTAGCGTTGTGCAGTTGCTTTGCAGAGCTGAGAAATCAGTGACAGGGAAAAGAGGAGTGTGGTGACAATTTCCCTTTTAATTTTAGAGCAGTAGGATCAAATGTTGGGATGAGAAGAGATGAAAACACAGTGGTGATGATGAATTTAGTATGGAGGGAAAGTCCAGAATGTTAAGTCTACATTTGTTGGCAAGCACATAGAAAACCCATCTCCATTCCCTAGGGAAATGGTTCAGGTGCTTCTAAACATTCCTGTAAAATCTGAAGTTAGCAGAGTGCTGAGACAAAAGGAACAGGGTTGAAAATGCCTGGGAGTTGGGAGGACTGCGTTCTTGCATGGATTCTGGTGAGAAATCCTTGCAATTCTTATCCTGCTCCTCTGTAAGTAAGAGACTCCCCACCGCTATCCTTGTTACCATGTGACCTTGCTAAACGTCCTTATTAAATTTAGTAAGTAGGTTTTTGATAGATTCTTTTGGATCTTGACAAAAATAGATTGTTTCAATCTGCAAAGATTGTTCCTATCTTTCTAATCTATATGCCTTTAATTTTTCCCTTAATTTTATTGTATTAGCTGTACACTTAAAATGTGAACAGAGTGGTGCAAAGTGACATCCTTGCCTTGTTCCTGACAGTGGCTCCCAGACTGAAAAGTACTACCACGACGTTATCACCTGGAAATGCTGTAATGACAAAGCATTTGGTCATTCACTACTAAGTGTTCCCGTTGTGGCTCAGTGGTTAACAAAACTGACCAGGAACCATGAGGTTGCGAGTTCAATCCCTGGCCTTGCTCAGTGGGTTGGTGATCCAGTGTTGCTGTGAGCTGTGGTGTAGGTCATAGATCCTGTGTTGCTGTGGCTGTGGTGTAGGCTGGTGGCTACAGCTCCAATTAGACCCCTAGCTGGGGAACCTCCATATGCCATGGATATGGCCCTGAAAAAGACCAAAAAAAAAAAAAAAGCTAATTGGAGGACTTTATAAGATGTTCCTTGTTAAGGGGAGGAAGTTACCTTCTAATTCATGGTTTTCTGAAAATTGTTTTCATTAAGGGTATTGAATTTTATCAAGTGCATTTTGGGGGCATCTTTTTTTTTCCCCTGCTTTTTAGGGCTGCGCCTGTGGCATATGGAAGTTCCCAGGCTAGGGGTCAAGCCAGAGCTGCTCTTGCCACCACAGCCACAGCAACGTGGAATCCTTAACCCCCTGATCGAGGCCAGGGATCAAACATGCATCCTTGTGGATACTAGTCTGGCTCTTAACCCAAGTGCTGCAAAAGGAACTCCCTTGGGGGCATGTTTTTGATAATCACATGATGTATTTATTTTATTAATGTGTGTTATCACATGAATCGACTTTTGAATGTTGAAACAACCTTTTATTTGTGGGATAACTTCGCTTTCTCTTGGTGAATACTCTGTTTCATATGTTGTATCCAGGTTCATGAGGAATGATAATATGTAGTTTTCTCGTGATGTCTTTGTCCAGCCTTGGTGTGTGATAACACTAGCCTGTCGTGTCATATCTCGAAAGCGTATAATATACATGGTAGACATATAAGGATTGTAATATACATCAATAATCTAGTGCAGTTTAATTTAATTTCTATTTGAGTCAATAGTCTCTTGTTTCTTTTTTAAAAAAATTATTATAGTTGATTTACAATGTTCTGTCAATTTCTGCTGCACAGCAAAGTGACCAAGTTATGCATATACATACCTCCTTCTTCTCATATTATCGTCCATCCTGCTCCATCGCAAGTGATTGGGTAGAGTTCCCTGTGCTGTAGAGCAGGATGAACTTGTGTCTTGCTTCCACTCTTGTCTTCTTCCAATATGCATCTCATCATTTCACTGTCTCTTTCAGTGCACTCTCATGGCCTGCCATCCTATAATAAGATCCCAATTCTTTACTTGCCCCAGAGGACATCAGGTGCCTAAGTTTCTGCCTAACTCTCTGATCTCTTTTAAACATTATTATTATTATTATTATTTTTAGTTTTATGGCTGCATCTGCTGCATATGGAAGTTCCTGGGCCAGAGATAAAATCCACGCCACAACTGTGACCTACACCACAGCTTCAGCAACCCTGGATCCTTAGCCCACTGCACCACAGTGGAAACTCCAAAAATTATCTTTATCTTGCTCACTCTGTGCCAGCTATTCTGGTCATCTCACCTCTCCTCAAATATGCCAAGTTTATTCCTATCTCAACAACTTTGTATTCACCTTGTTCTTTGCCTGAAAGTTTTCTCCATCATTTTATTGGTTGTTCTCTTACTTCTACTCTTTTCAATCCAATGCCATCGTCTCAGAGAGGATTTACCTGCTATTAAGTAAACATTTTCCCCTCCCAGCCTATTTTATTATTCTCTCTTCTCTTGCCCATTTTAGTTCATTGCACTTATCACTTCCAACCTTATATTAAGTATTTATTTGGAAAATAATTTTCTTTCTCTATCCCCTATTGTGTGAATTATGTGAAGTTTGAAACTTGATCTGTCTTGTTTATCAATTGGTATCAAAGTACCTAATTAAATACCTGAGCTATAACTCTTCTCAACAAATATTTGTTGAATGCAGGAACGAATCATTACACATTGCGGTGGTTGCCATGAAAAGTGAAGGGAGTTATGAGAGAGAATGAGGGTCATTCTTCAGATTATTTACTCCAAGGAATCTCTGGGATGAAATGGCATTTAATGGGAAGAATCTATTCTAGTAAATAATTGAGGGATGTCTCTTCTAGACAAAGCTAATAGCAAACAAAATGCCCTCAGGTAAGAAAACTCTGAGGCACTTGAAAGAATTTAGTAAGATCATTGCACCTGAAGCATAAGAAATAAGATGGAGTGGAATGAATGAGATTAGAAAGCTAAGTATAAAAAACATTACTCAGCTTCTTGCAGATTAGTTGAAGAGTATGAATATTATCCTACATACCTAACTATAAAAAGTTTTTTTTGTTTGTTTGTGGGTTTTTTTGTGTGTTTTTTTAGGGCTGCCATCTGTGGCATATGGAAGTTTCCTGGCTAGGGGTTGAATCAGAGCTGCAGCTGCTGGTCTATGCCACAGCCACAGCAACTCAAGATCTGAGCCATTCTGAGTTGTGCCTGTGACCTACACCACATCTCATGGTAACATCTGATCTTTAACCCACTGAAAGAGGCCAGGGGTTGAATCTGCCTCCAAATGGATATTAGTTGGTTTCGTTACCACTGAACCATGACAGGAACTCCTATAAGAAGGTTTTGAAAGGATGGATTGGGAGCTTGGGGTTAATAGATTAAAACTGTTGCTTTTGGAATGGATTAGCAATGAGATCCTGCTGGGTAGCACTGAGAACTATGTCTAGTCACTTATGATGGAGCGTGATAATGGGAGAAAAGAATGAATATATGTATGTGTAACTACGTCACCATGCTGTACAGTAGCAAAAAAATTTGTATTGTGCAAATAACAATAAAAAAATAATTTAAAAAAAAGTTTTGAAAGTGGACTAATGAAGAAGTCCATCACTTTAGAGGAGAAGAGCTGTGCTGCCAAACAGCATAATGGAGCTGCCTTGGTGGCCTGGGACCTCTCTCTGCTGTCCCTTTGCCTCACAGCCACGCCTATCCTTGAAATGATTCGTAAAGCCGGACACTAGGTAAGCCATCTGATTTGATAATCTAATCACCTGTAGTATCTGAAAGGCCCATGAAAAAGACAAAATGAAACATTTGGCAATGGAATAGTGGAAATGAAACTTGATGAGGCAATTCAGGAAGGGATAACCAGATAATCTGGAGAAAAAGGATGAAGTGTCATGGAGCCAAGGAAAAAAGGGTTTTTAATGCATTTTTTTTATTTTGGAATATGTTTAGGTTTATAGAAAGTTTGCGAAGAGAGTACAGAGAGTTCCCATATGCTCTTCACCAGTTTCAGTTTCCCCTAAGGTTATCATTTTATGTCACCCTGGTACATTTGTCAAGACTAAGGAAGCAACATTACTACTAAAAATACCCCAGACTCTTTTCTGATTTCACCAGGTTTTCCGTTAATGACCTCCTTCTGTTCCAGGATCCCATCCAAGGTACCACATTGCATTTAGTTGTTCTTTCTCCTTATTCTGCTTTTGTCTGACATGGTTTCTTAGAATTTCCTTATTGCTCATGATGTTGACAGTTTTGAGAGGTACTGGTGAGGACCTTTTGTAGATTATCCCTCACTTTAGGTTTTCCTGATGTTTTACCTCATAATGAGATTGGTGTTGCAATCTCATTTTTAGGAAGAGTACTACAGAAGTGAAATACTCATCTAAATACATCATATAGGGATATATGAATCCCCATGATTTCTTCCTGATGGTGTTAACTTGAGCCATTGGGTTAAGACAGTATTTGCCAGATTTCTCTGCTCCAGAGCTACTACTGTCCTCTTTTTACACTTTACCCTTTGGAAGTGAGTAAAGTTCAGCCTAAGGTCAGCCCAGACTCAAAAAGGAAGCGACTAAATTCCACTTATGTCTAATATATATCAGCGTATTTACAGATATTATTTTGCTTCTTCTCTAAGGAAGATTTATTTAAAAGAAGCGAGGTTTAAAAAGGAAGCTGTTGTTGGATTTTACTGTATAGTTTATGCAGGTGATCAAAAGTCTTCATTGATTTTTGGCAAGATGAAGATTGAGCTTACTTTAGGAGGAACAATGTGAATTTCACTGTAAGGATGGGAGCTAGATGGTGGGAAGAAGCATGAATGGGAGAGGATGAACTAAAGACAGTGTGTGTGGACACATCTTCAGATGTTCAGCTAGGAAGTGGAGCTAGGAATGAGGACTGCAGTCCAGGATTCATGAGACAATGATATTACATGATCTTCCTTACGAACACCTTGTTCCAGGAGCAAGGTTCTCCATTTCTTTTGCTTTTTCTTTTGGACTCAGCCCTTCCCTGGCATGGGGTTACTCTTCGGTGGGGTTTTGAGAGATAAGGGAAGTGGGGTTCGGCATGCCTGTGAGCCTGGGAGAACCACCCTAGATGGGCAGGCCAGCTGGTCTTGGGTGTTGCCTGGAAGAGTTGAAAATTGAGTTCTAAATCAGAGCCTCCTGTGTTTCACCCTAGGCTTTCGGGCTCCCAAGATTCCTGGTATAATTCTTTATCTCTTCTCCGATCTTTTTTGAACTAGGGGTATAGTCGATGTACCATAAGTTTCAGGTGTATAACAGCGATTCACCATTTTTAAAGGCTGTACTCTGTTTACAGGTATTATCGAATATTGGCTATATCCCCTGCGCTGTACAATATGTCCTTGTAGCTTATTTATCTTGTACGTGGGTCTCGATTTCAATTCAGATTTCTAGTGACCTTTGTCGTAAGGGAATCCCACTTTCAGAATCTTCAACTTGATGAAATTCGTTACATATAAAATCACCCCACAAGTATCAAAAGCCAAGGTTCCTAGCATAGATTAGGTTACTTTTTAACCCTCTGTATGAAGGAAACAAATTCTGTGAAATAAAAAAGCAGATCTGAAGAGAAAAAAAGGCTCATGACTATTTGGAATCAAATTTGTAGGTAACATGTTTGAAATTTCCTTGTTAGTAAATGTCAAATCTCAGGACAGGATGCGGCCCCCTTTCACTTGGCCCTGCTTGGTCTGTACCAGGCATTTAGTAAATTTTATCTGAACACTTGCAGGTAGCCGGGCATTTCGTCTTCAGAAGATCGTGGTCACAGTTCACTACTTTCATCAAATCTTTACAGTTGGAAATGGTGTCATCATACTCACAACTATTGGCTGGAATAAAACCAAAGAAATCAGTCACATCATCATTTTCCTCCATGGCAACAACACATACAACACATTTACGTGAGTGAGGAGGAGACAATGGAGCAAACCTGTTGGCATCGTTGCACTATGCTGAGCGTTTCATATCTTTAAGGACCCCAAAGTTCTCTGAGTTAAATTCCCTTTTAAAATTTGAGCTTTTGGAAATGTTTCTAAAATGAATTGGTCTCCTTTGTTCCCTCAGAAAACAGAGTCAAATGAACTTAAATGAACCTCTTTAGAATGACACTATCCAGAGGGATAGCCACTACCCATGGGGTTGTTCAAATTTAAACCTAGTTAAAATGAAATAAAATTTAAAATTCAGGTTCTCAGTGATGGGGCTACTTTACAAATGCAAATACGGAATGTTTCCGTTAACACAAAAAGTTACATCCAACGCTGTTGTTCTAGGGTCTAATGTCACTAGTCTTTCTTTCAGGAGGAAGAAAGTGTTATAAGAAGATATGGGAGTAAAAATGTAAAAATAAATGAGAATCTCACTGTGATTGTTGGACATTTCCACTGGGACGTCCCTTAGTGGCCGCAAATCCAACAAATCTCAAATACAATTCATTATCCTACCTATCAGCTTGGCATTTCTTTCCTATCCCCTCCCAACTCTCCGTTCACCGGGTCTCAGCGAAAATGGCACAGCTAACTACTCAATGATTCAAACCGGGAACTAGGAATCGACGTGAACTCATTCGCCTCGCAACAGGTACAGGTAACAAAATTGTCATTCTACTCTTCCTATCTCTCATAACTGTCCATTTCTCTTCATTCATTTTGGCCACCGTTTTTTTTTTTTAATTATTATTTTAAATCGTAGTTGTTCCAATTTCTGCTGTACAACAAAGTGACCCAGACATACATAACATTCTTTTTCTCGTTTCATCCCCATCAGGTTCTATCCCAAGAGAATGGACACAGTTCCCTGTGCTGTACAGTCGGACCTCATTTGTTGTTGAACCCCTGTCTTTCAACAATCTCCAAGCCGGCTCCCCATCCAACTATTTCTTTATACTGCCGCCAGGAGTTCTTGATAAAACACAATTCTCATTTCATCACTCTTCTGTTTAAAAATCTTTCAACTGGCTGTGCATTCCTAATAGGATAAATTACAAACTCTTTAACAAATAATATTCAGGAGAGGTGTGTTTTCCTTTTTAGTCGATTTATGGTATCAGTATTCTGAATTATGACTATGCAATTCACTCAGAATATGACAATTCAGTGAGGGGAATGCATTTGAAAGATACAAATCTCAGTTAACGGGTCAGCTGTATTGTTCATAATAATTTTAATAACAATGCCAGCTAAACATTGTACCACTATTTGTACACTATTTGTACCACTACGCACAATGTCACTGGGAATGAGACATCATATGACACTAATTTTACTCCTTCTTGCTAAAATAGTTTTGAGGCTTCTGTAAGCTAATGACACTGTAAAGAGATTTAATTGACATTTTAAAAGTAAATGAAAGTTATTAGCAAACAAAAGTCCAAGAGGTTGTTAAACTTGCTGCTTATAGCCACACCGTGGGGAAAATGAAGAATTTAGTGTGGTGAACTCATTAACATGAAAGGAATTATAATATTGGTGTGGCTGTCAGATTAAGTCAGATTAATTTCTCTTCATTCATTTTGGCCAGATTGAGTCATATTCTGTGGTCTCACCTCTTTATATGTGTACATATTTCTCTCTTTAAAATGCCACTTTTGCCATAATGGCTTTGATGAAAAGAAAATTCATATTCAATGTTAATGACTAATTTCCACAGAAACATTTTCATATGTGCCAATATGTAACAGGTTCAACACAGCCACAAATATACATTGATGGTAGATGTTTCTTTAGGTTATATACAGTTCCAGGTTTTTCATGGCAAATAACACATTAAAAACTGAATGATGGAAAATATTTGCTTAAATGCACTCTGTTCAATAATTTTATTTTTGTCTTTTGCAACAAGGCATTGTTTATGTTGGTTGCATTCAGAATATTTCCTAATTCTTAATAATGTCAAGTCATTTTATTATGCTAGCAAGTCAATTATTTCAAACTTACTGCATAGTCCATTGTCACAGGATTTGGGGCAGCTGGCACAAGGCGTTCCTTTCTGGTAAGGGACATGTTCTCTGCCAATAATATTACCACTGAAATTTGAAATACAAAATGTCAAACATTTTTCATTTTTCAGTTTAGTGTATGCTCCAAGGGAAGCATCCATCACCATACAGGCTGGAATATTCATTCAACGTTTTCAATCATGTCAAATAACTGAAAAACCAACATTCCCAAAGTATACACCGAGAGAGCAATTCGAAGTAAGAGAACCATTCACATGCATATTCACCTCCTTGACCATAATCTCACAGCCTGAGCAGAAATGGGATAACAAATTTTAGGGTGTATTTCTTTTTCTTTCTTTCTTTCTTTCTTTCTTTCTTTCTTTCTTTCTTTCTTTCTTTCTTTCTTTCTTTCTTTCTTTCTTTCTTTCTTTCTTTCTTTTTTTTTGTCTTTTTTATATTTTTAGGGCCACACCCATGGCATATGGAGGTTCCCAGGCTAGCGGTCCAATCGGAGCTGTAGCCACCGGCCTACACCACAGCCACAGCAATGCCAGGTCTGAGCCCCATCTTCAACCTTCATCACAGCTCATGGCACCACTGGATCCTTAACCTACTGAGGAGGCCAGGGATCAAACCTGCAACCTCATGGTTCCTAGTTGGATTCGTTTCCACTGTGCCATGATGGGAACTCCTAGAGTGTATTTCTGTGTGGCAGCACTCTTTACCTCCCAGTAAACTTGGGCAAATGAATAAGGCTGTGCCCCCCAACATGCTGGCTAAACATAAACACATCCCCTAGAGAGATGGGAGACCTTCCTGGGGGGTGGACAGTTGCAGTGCGGAAAATATGAATGTTAAATGCAACTTTATATCTCAAAAGGAAAACATAATAACTTCTCTAGTATGGACTAGAAAGAGTAAAGTGCCAGGACAATTTGTGGCTTCCACACAGGGAAGGTGGCGATTTTCAAGTCATCATTGGTGTACGATTTCAAGCAGGAGGAGTGCTTGAGAAGGTTTTCTTTTAAATTTAAATTTATTATTTATTTATTTATTTATTTTGGAGAAGGTTTTTGAATGTCTAGAAGTTCTGTGTGCAAGAATTTTTGTGTTTACCAAAACTAGGAATGCTATTTAGGAAAAAAAAGATTTCATTAGCACTAATCTCCAGGGTACATGGTTCTTACAGTGACTATTGGTCATTATTACCTGAAAATAAAGTTGCAGGTGCACTATGTGGACTAAAGACCCAAGGTAATGGGCCTGAATCTCAGTCTTCCTGCCCAGAACATAGCCGTATGTGTGGTCCTTTTTGGAAAAATTGTCAAACAGATGCAGACGTGTTTGAAAGTTCTCTCATGCCTTCTTTCCCTCATAATTCACTCCAGCTCTCACTTCAGATGCCTGGCTGGAGATGCCTCCCATGTCACAGCCAGGCAGTGAGTGTGGATGCATTCTATTAGGCCTTTTCAATTCTTCTTCTTTTTTTCTTTTCTATTCTTTTTTAAGTTAGAGTATAGTTGGCTTACAGTGTTGTGTCAATTTCTGTTGTGCAACATGCTGATCCAGTCATACAGGTGTATACTTGTTCTCATACTATTCTTTCTACTCAACCCTAACAGGTGCTTGTAGGAGAATGACATTCAACTTTAACTTCTCAAAATGGAAACTTACCTCACCTGGGTTATTTACAGTCGCAGAATAAATTGTACAGGAAGCTTCGTTTTAGGGAAAACTCTACTTCTAGCAGTAGAGAATTTCAAACATGAAAAATAAATTAAAACTAACAGATATCCTGTGACTCTATCTTTAGCATAACCATAGAAATTTTTGTGGCTGATTCAAACATATTGCTGGAGGAAAGGATATGTTTCCTGCTATAAATCAAAAAAATTTTTTTTGGCTTTTGTCTCTTCTAGGGCCGCACCTGCGGCATATGGAAGTTCCCAGGCTAGGGGTCCAATTGGAGCTGTTGCTGCAGGTCTACACCACAGCCAAAGCAATGCCAGGTCCAAGCCGTGTCTTCGACCTATACCACGGCTCATGACAACACTGGATCCTTAACCCATTGAGCGAGGCCAGGGATCGAACCTGCAACCTCATGATTCCTAGTTGGATTTGTTAACCACTGAGCCACGACAGGAACTCTCATATAAGTCAAAATTTTAATGGATGATTCCTTCAGAGTTTGTTCGTTTTGTGTGTGTTAAATTCTGAGATGCAAAGACTTGAGATATTACCTTTTCTTGACAATTGGAAATATATCAAAAGATCTCTTGGAAAGCCTTTAGGTCCAAAGTGTAATCAGTTTTAAAGGTATAATGTAGGCATTTGAATACCAACAGCTGGAATCATTAAAATGTCATTCTCCATTGGTTAGCTCACCTTTACCCATGGCCTAAGCATCAAGCTTTCACTTTCTAGCATGTAAATTTAGTAAGAACTGGCAACACCAAATCGAGAGAACTACGCATGGCATATACTCATGGGGTAACCCTTAGCTTCAGGAGTGGCAGATGAGGGGGAGACAGATCATCTTGGGCATCAAGAGAGAGCTTCAGAATATGAAAGTGGAATAAAGAAGTTGGTCTTCTTTCTGAGAAAATGGCTGTTCCTCAAATTTAGAAAACTTGCCTAGAGTTTTATCCCTCTTTTCCTCTACAGAACTCTGCTTTCTAAGTCTGGTTTGTCTATTATATAATAATTTAAGAGTAACAAATTGTGGAGTTCCTGTCATGGTGCAGCAGCAGTGAATCTGCTTAGCATCCATGAGGAGGCAGGTTTGATCCCTGGCCTCGCTCAGTGGGTTAAGGATCCGGCATTGCTGTGAGCTGTAGTGTAGGTCACAGAAGCAGCTCAGATCCTGTGTTGCTGTGACTATGATGTAGGCTGGCAGCTGTAGTTAGGATTTGACCCTTAGCCTGGGAACCTCCATATGCCATGGGCACAGCCCTAAAAAGACTATATATATATGTAATTGTTATATATATGTATATAAAATTGCCGATGGCATTATTGACAGCAAACTTGAAAGCATATACTTACGCAGGGCAATATTGGCAAACATAGTAGTATTTGAGAACACTTTGATTGGGACAGTAGGCAATTCCACATCCAATAAGGTAAGATGAGTACCAAACAACCTACATACCCAGAAGAGAAGATAGGAGAGTATGTTAGAGAAGGAAATACCCAAAAACAAATAGTCAGAAGCACAAAATTGAAAAGAATGTGATTGACACATTTTGTTTTCACATACCTTAGGGATCTATTTAGTTAAATTATTAAATCTAAGTAAAAACCTTTTCAAATGCTCCATTTCCATTTGTATCCACTACTTTATCCATTTAGACAGTTAGAAAAATACAGAGTCTATTTCCCTCCCCAGGGCCTGCAGGCTTTGGACAAATGATAGCTCGCTGCTGACATAGGCACAAAATGCCATTGGGTATTTTTACTCATTTGAGATTTTCCCTCAGTTCAACATGGGGATTTGTCAACATTTGGAGGTTACTTTTCTTTTCTTTTCTTTTTTTTCTTTGTAAGGCCATACCTGTTTCTTATGGAAGTTCCTGGGTTAAAGGTCAAATTGGTGCTTCAACTGAAGCCTACACCACAGCCACAGCAACTCCAGATCTGAGCTGCATCTGTGAGTTATGCGGTTTGTGGTCACACTGGATCCTGAACTCATCGAGCAAGGCTAGTGCTCAAACATGATTCCTCGTGGAGCCAACTTTGGGTCCTTTACCTACTGAGCCACAGCAGGAATTCCTGGAGAATCTTTCCTTTTGGGGAATTTAGGCCAGATGTTTTTTCATGTGTTCCTCTTACCTGAGTATAATGTCCGACTACTGCTTGGGGAGACTTTGGTCCTACGGCATAGGTAAAATCATTGGTTTCATCGTACCAGCTCTGGATTGCATTTGACCATGAAGTAGGCCTGCTTGACATAAAGAGATTCTCCCCACAGTGCCTTGTACCTAAGAAGAAACAGACCATTCATGGGGAACACAATAAAGCATGCAAAGTGCCTGTTCTTCAAACAGTGCTGGTAGTTTCTAACTGTTGATTAATACATAAGGGAGTTTCTCATCAGCTATAGGCTGAATAGAGGTCAGATGTGCCTAATACTATTTGAAAGAGTAGAAAACTGACTGTCAGAGGGAGAATGATTGCATTTTAAAACCCGTTTATTATTTTTTTTTCTTTTTATGGCTGCACCTGTGGCATATGGAACTTCTTAGCCTAGGGCTGAAAATTGGACCTGCAGCTGCCAGCCTATGCCACAGCCAGAGCAACACTGGATCTGAGCTGCATTTTTGACCTATGCTGCAGTTTGCTGCAAGGCCAGATCCTTAACCCACTGGGTGTGACCAGGGATTGAACTCATATTCTCACAGAGACAATGTCAGGTCCTTAACCCTTTGAGCCACAATAGGAACTCCTGCCATTTATTTTCCCTTTTTCCTTTTTTTTTTTAATTTTTAATTTTTATTTTTTGTCTTCTTGCCTTTTCTAGGGCCCCTCCTGCCGCACATGGAGGTTCCCAGGCTAGGGGTCCAATCGGAGCTGTAGCCACTGGCCTGCGCCAGAGCCACAGCAATGCTGGATCTGAGCCGTGTCTGTGACCTACACCGCAGCTCATGGCAACGCCGGATCCTTAACCCACTGAGCAAGGCCAGGGATTGAACCCACAACCTTATGGTTCCTAGTCGGATTCGTTAACCACTGAGCCACGACGGGAACTCCCTTTCTTCCTTTTTTAATTAAATTTATTTTTAATTAGGGCACAGTTGATTTACAGTGTTGAGTCAATTTCTGCTGAACAGCACAGTGGCCCAGTCAAACATATATATATAACATATATATGTTATTTTTCTCATATTATCTTCCATTATGGCCCATTTCAAGAGACTGGATAGAAGTCCCTGTGCTATACAGTTGATACTCATTGCTTATCATTCTAAATGTAATAGTTTGCATCTATCAACCCCAAACTCTCTATATGTCCCACTTCTTCCTCCCTCCCCCTTGGGAGTCTGTTCAATGTCCATGAGTCTGATGGCCAGTAGGCACATGAAAAAATGCTCTCCATCACTAAGTATTAGAGAAATGCAAATCAAAACTAAAGTTCCCATCTGTTCCCCCTAGATTCATTCACTTACACTTTATATTTTTCATGAGTGCATCCCTCATGTGCTCTCAGCTTTGTATTGTAGCCTTGCTAAAGGCAGAGACCATAATTTCTCTCCCACTCTTGCCCACATTCACCAGAGATTTGTTCTATTTTTTTTGTCTTTTTAGGGCCGTACCCTCAGCATATGGAAGTTCCCAGGCTAAGGGTTGAATCGGAGCTATAGCTGACATTCTACACCACAGCCACAGTAACACAGGATCCCAGCCACGTCTGCAAGCTACCCCAGAGCTCACAGCAACACTGGATCCTTAACCCACTGAGCAGGGCCAGGGATTGAACCCTCATCCTCATGGATACTGGTCAGGTTCATTATTGCTGAGGCATAATGGGAATTCCCCAGAGATTTTTTAAGGTATAGGAACCTGGATACATTTTTAGGATTGTTATTTTGTGTGAACTTTGAAAAAAAAATCTAGTACTCAGCCTTTAATAAGAGCTACGGGATGAAGCAAGTGACACCAGGAGGGACAATATTTTCAAAGACTGTGAGTTGTCCCTTAATCAGCAAATCAGAATATCACAGGCCAGATTCTCGGAGGATAAGGAAAGAAGTGCCTTGTATCACAGAGACATTTTGCTATATTTTTCAATATATATTTCAACATATTTTTCTTTTTTTAAAGTCCATTCTTAATTCCAGTTTCTGTAATTTTGACCCAATGTCTTTTCAACATATTTTTCAAGCCAAATATTTATATTTGGACGGCTTGGAATGTAATGTTTACTTCCCACTTAAAGGAAGTGTAAACTACTCTTGGACAATTCCCTTAAGAGGGAAAGAAAGAAGCTAAGATGTTAACAGTAGACTGGGGTCTTCGAGACCATTTGTTTTAAGAGTTCCCACCATGGTAAGAATCTGACTGCAGCAGTTTAGGCTGCTGTTTGATCCCTGACCCGGTGCAGTGGCTTAAAGGATCTGGCATTGCTGTAGCTGCTCTGTAGGCTGCAGCTGTGGCTCAGATTCAGTCCCTGGCCTGGGAACTTCCATATGCTGAGGTGTGGCCACTAAAAAAATTCATTTGTTTCCAGGTTCTACTGCATATATTCATCTGTCCTCATAATTTCATTAAGTTATAGTATAAAAATACAAATAAAAATGACAGTCCTGCTTTGAAAACAGGTCATTTTTTTACTACTTTGAAATTGGGCTTGCCTATATCTATGTCATTTTTTTTTTTTTTTTTTGCCTATTCTAGGGCCACTCCTATAGCATATGGAGGTTCCCAGACTAGGGGTCTAATCGGAGCTGTAGCTGCTGGCCTACACAACAGCCACAGCAACACGGGATCTGAGCCGAGTCTGCAACCCACACCACAGCTCACGGCAATGCCAGATCCTCAACCCACTGAGCAAGGCCAGGGATCGAACCCACAATCTCATGGTTCCCAGTCGGATTCATCAACCACTGCACCACGACGGGAACTCCCATCTATGTCATTTTTGATAATTTAAGTGACTATCATATCTATTTCATCCATATGATATTTATCTCATTGTTTTTATGTTCTTTGATGTAGAGGTCATGTCTTAGAGGTTATTTTTGAGTCTAATATCATGTTGCCTATATTGTAGGCTCACAGAACATACCTAAAACTTGACTTACTGTCATCCGAAATTAAAAAGAAAAGAGTAAAAGTAGATGCTCATATTAAATATTTTTGAGTAAAATTCAGAAACACTTTGATAAAATTCAACACATTCTATAAAGACAAAAATAAATGGGGATTATTTCCATGTCTTGGCAGCTGTGAGTAGTGCTACAAGGTACATAGGGTGCATGTATCTTTTTTTTTGCACATACTTTTTGAGTGAAAGTTTTGTTCCAATATATGCCCAGGGGTGGGATTGCTGGGTCATATGGTAGTTCTATACACTATAGTTTTCTGAGGAACCGCCATACTGTTTTCCATTGTCATTGTACCAGTTTGCATTCCTGCCAACAGTGTGGGAGGGGTTCCCTTTTCTTCACACCCTCTCCAGCATTTGCTATTTGTAGACTTGTCGATGGTCATTCTGACTGGTGTGAGGTGGTATGTCACTGTAGTTTTGATTTGCATTTCTCTAATAATTAGTGATGGTGAGCATTTTTTCATGTGCCTACTGGCTATCAAACTCATGGACATAGAGAATAGACCCATGATTGCCAAGGGGAAGAGAGGAAGAAGTGGGATATATAGAGAGTTTGGGGTTGATAGATGCAAACTATTTAGAATGATAAGCAATGAGTATCTACTGTATAGCACAGGGATTTCTATCCAGTCTCTTGAGATGGGCCATAATAGAAGATAATATGAGAAAAATAACATATATATGGGTTGTTTTATATATATATATATGTTTGACTGGGCCACTGTGCTGTTCAGCAGAAATTGACTCAACACTGTAAATCAACTGTGCCCTAATTAAAAATAAATTTAATAAAAAAAGGAAGAAGGGAAAATAAATGGCGGGAGTTCCTATTGTGGCTCAGAGGGTTAAGGACCTGACATTGTCTCTGTGAGGATATGGGTTCAATCCCTGGTCTCGCCCAGTGGGTTAAAGACCTTGCATTGCTGCAAGCCACAGTATAGGTCGCAAGTGCAGCTCAGATCCAGTGTTGCTGTGGCTGTGGCATAGGATGGCAGCTGCAGCTCCAATTCCGGCCCTAGGTTAGGAAGTTCCATATGCCACAGGTGCAGCCATAAAAAGAAAAAAAATAATAAATGGGTTTTAAAATGCAATAATTTTCCCTCTGACAGCCAGTTTTCTGCTCTTTAAAAGAGAGAAAGAGATGACACAAGGTAGCTTTACTTAGGAGATGGTTAAGAGCCACAAATGTGATAATGTGTGATAGTTTTTGTACACTTAATAAGCACAGGGTGGCACATCTCAGATTTCTGTCTCCTGCAGAGATAGTTTACCTTGAAAAAGGAAGCTTTAGAAGCAACAAAGTTTTCTTAATGCACATCAAAAATGGCCCTTATTGTCTTACTTGTTCATTTATTCAACAAATATATATTAAATCACATACCTACTTTTCTACTGTTTGCATCACTGTGTTTGAGAACACACTTGTTTGCCCAGTTTTGAGCATTTGCTGCTGCTCGGGAGTCCCATTGCTAAAAATAAGAAGAGGAAACAAAGATATGTACTTAATGACTCAAACCACATAAGCTTTAATAATGAGATTGGTAGATATCATTATAAAATTCCTCTATGTGCATTATCTGATTATCATGATAATCAAAGATATCTTTTTTTCCTTTTAGGGTCACATCATATAGAGGTTCCCGGGCTAGGGGCTGAATCAGAGCTGTAGCTGCTGGCTTGCAGCACAGCTTCAGCAATGCAGAATCTGAGCCTTGTCTGTGACCTATACCACAGGTCACGGCAACACCAGATCCTTAACTCACTGAGTGAGGCCAGGGATCGAACTTGCATCCTCATGGATGCTAGTCAAATTCGTTAACTACTGAGACACGATGGGAATTCCAAAGATATCTTTTTTGATGTGTCTTTTTCTGCTCTACAAAAAAATATGAATAGTATGTTTACTCTCAGTCACTGAGAAACCTAAGATAGTTAATGGTCTATGTCTGGTGGCAAAGCAGACACACCTAAAGATTTTCAGTCATGGTCCTGCTCTATTGATGAACACATGGAGGTATTGAGATGATTTTTCCTATACTATTGAGCTGGCATAATTCACTCTCAGTTCCTTTTTTTTTTTTTCTAGTAAGTGCATTTGGGAGATACGTGGCCTTCAGTACTGGGCCCAGAAAAGTGGGCTGCTATATACCTTAAAAGGGATGGCACTGATCCTAAAGGGAAAAGGCCTCCTTGATCCTAGATTCGGAGAAATTGCAAGCAAAAAGATACTTCTCACTGATGTCCAAAGGTTTGGATTTAATTCTGTCCCGGCAACCAAAACTGCACTTTAGACTGACCAAGATGCGTAACCATTCAAAAGCAAACTTTACAATGTATGCACTGTCCTCTAGAGCTAATGATGCATACGTTCTGAGCCCCCTCCCTTGCACAGGCCCTTCCAGGGTTGCCGCAGGGGACCTCAAAAGATAGTTGGCCGTACAATTTTCTTCTTGAAAGGCAACAAAACGCAGATTTCCCCTACTATGAACATATCTCCTAGAAAAGGTCTAGGTCATCATGTGGAGCCAGGAGGAGTGGACATTCATCATGAGGGTGGTGCTGACAGGGATATTGTACATATGACCATACGGAGTGAGACTAGGAAGAACAACTGCGAGCAGTCCAGAGAGCTTATTGGGAAGTTTTTTTTTTTGTCTTTTTGCTATTTCTTGGGCCGCTCCCGAGGCATATGGAGGTTCCCAGGCTAGGGGTGGAATCGGAGCTGTAGCCACTGGCCTACGCCAGAGCCACAGCAACACGGGGTCCGAGCCGCGTCTGCAACCTACACCACAGCTCCCGGCAACACCGGATCGTTAACCCACTGAGCAAGGGCAGGGACCGAACCCGCAACCTCATGGTTCCTAGTCGGATTCGATAACCACTGCGCCACGACGGGAACTCCGGGAAGTTATTTTGACTCCTGATCAACAGAAAGGGCCTGGTGCAAGAATCTAAAAGTTAATTTATTGAGGTCAGAAGGCAGATACTAACCTCAGCACCAGGCTCTTAACCCAGAGCTCATACAAGGGGCTCCAGGGGTTGTATTCATATGTGTGTGTGTGTGTGTGTGTTCTTTCCTTCTGGGAGAAGAAATTCCACTTAAAAAGATGGCAAACTCCGAAATGGGCATGGGAGAGAACAGATTCTGACAGATTATACTATTCTAGCAGATAGAATGTAGAACAGACAGAGGAAATACAATTTACAAGCAAAAATATGAGGTGGAATTAAAAAAAAAAAAAAAAAGAATTTCTTCCCTGGTCTGTAACATAGCTCAAATGAAATACCAAAATAGAGACAGAACTTCCGAAGCCCCAACACTCCTAAGAGATGCTCTTTGCTAGATGCCAGCTCTGATCGCAGTGGGCTCAAGCCACTTTCCTTGTGTTACTGCTTCTTACCATCTTCAGCATGTTACTGGCAGATGGAGACACCGCCCTCCGTAGGTCATTGTGTTTGTTTACGATCTCAGCTTGGACTTTCGTGAGTTTGGTTGACAGAGCATCAAAACCTGAATCCTGAGGGAAAGTCAAGTTAGAATTCTTTCTAACTGTTTTGAACATGGTATGTAAGACTGGATAAAGTTAATTCAAGAGAACAAAGATTACTTTAAAAAGTGCTCAGTTCAAGGCAATATGAGTCATTAAGCATTGCCAATGAGCCCAAACTACGATTTTACTTTTTTATAAAGTAATAAAAAATTTTTATTTTTTCTATTATAGTTGATTTATAATAGTCTGTCAATTTCTGCTGTACAGCAAAGTGACCCAGTCATACATTATATATATACATACATTATATATATACATACATTATATAAATATACATACATTATATATATACACATTCTTTTTCTCACATTATCCTCCATCGTGTTCCATCATAAGTGACTGGATATAGTTCCCTGTGCTGTACAGCAGGATCTCATTGCTTATCCACTATTGCTATACAAATGAAATAGTTTTCTATGATCTTTTGTTTCGTTTTATTTTTGCTCTTTAGGGCTGCATTCGTGGCATATGGAAGTTCCCAGGCTAGGGGTCGAATCAGAGCTGCAGCTGCCAGCCTACACCCCAGCCACAGCAATGCCAGATCTGAGCCATGTCTGCAACCTATGGCACAGTTCATGGCAACACCGGATCCTTAACCCACTGAGCAAGGCCAGGGATGGAACCTGCATCCTCACGGATAATAGTTGGGCTCATTACTGCTGAGCCATAATGGGAACTTCCTGCTATGACTTTTAAATAAGAAAGAAATGGTGTTAAATTTTGAGAGTGGGGATATAATTCATGCCATGACAATTAAAAACACCTCTGAGGCTACAGATTCCAATTTCTAGTATTGAGACACCCTAATGTGATTTGTCTAGACGTATGAGTGAAATCACAATGACAGAGTTACAAGATAGGAGCGACTAACCTTCTCATTCACATTCAACCAGGCTGCAGAAAGGGAGTGGTATGGTAGGGGTGATGCCACAGCCTTAGACTTAATTAAGTGCTTTGAGTGACTGGGGGGTGCTTTGTAATGTACCAGACCCTGCAGTCCTTTTTGCTTTTAAAAACCGATCTAGTATCTAGCTATCCCTCAAGGTTGCTTGAATTGTCCTGAGAAGGTTTTTAATTTGATCATACCTGTCCATTTGCAAGAAAGAATGGAAGTCCAGCAGCAGCCAGGAACACCACCACTGTGAACAATGCCATTGCTGGGAAAAAAGAACAAAGGGAGCAGAGACCCGCATGGGAACGTTTAGTGCATGAATCTTGGAGGAACAGAGGGACAAAACACACAAAACAAAACAATGTCAGGATCTCAGTGATCCCAAATTCATGAGTCACGTGACGTGAGGATTTTTCACCAAGTGCCAGTAGAATTTTGTTTTTGTCTTTTTAGGGCCACACTTGAAGCATATGGAGCTTCCCAGGCTAGGGGTCCAGCTGGAGCTGTGCCAGCCTACACCACAGCTCATGGCAATGCTGGATCCTTAACCCACTGAGCAAGGCCAGGGATTGAACCTGCATCCTGTGGATACTAGATGGGTTCGTTAACTGCTAAGCCATGATGGGAACTCCAGTGCCAGCAGAATGTTAGTGGATTCAGGCCCAGATGTAAGCCTCTAACAGGGACGGTAAAGAACAACCAGAAGCACTTGATGAGAGCCCTGGAAGATCACCAGTAAATGTCGATGCTCAACTTCCCAGTTCCACCCTAGTTCCACAGTTTGTTGATATAGCTACTCTCCAGGTTCTAGGAATAGCTTCTTCATGCTACGGTTCAGAAGTAGTAATCACTTCCAACTGTGACCTTGCATCCCCCCTCCCCCGAAAAAAATCAGTCCTTGCTGCTTTCCTTACATTCTGTTTAGTCCTTTATTAATAGCCCCCAATTAACATCTCCTCAAATGACCAATTAGCATGTGCCATTTCTTTCCTGCCAAATCTCTGGCACATATGCTTGGCATTCCTAGAACCCTAAGTAAATCCACCAAGAAGTAAGTGCTTTGCTTTAATACTTTCAATCACTCTCCTCAACTTGGCCCAAGCAGCCAATGTTCCCATTCATTTCCACAAAGCTAAAGGGATGGGAGAGTGCGTGGGGGCGGGCGGGGGGCGGGGAGGGGCGGGGAGGGGGGGAGGGAGGGAGGGAGGTGGGGAGGGTAGGGAGGGAGGGCGGGGGCGGGAGGGAGGGTGGCGGGAGGTGGGATGGAATGATTAAGGAAGAAGGAGTAGGAGGGAGTCATGCGGAAGGCGGCTGAGGAAGTCGTCTTTATCCTTCCTTCATTCTTCTCTCCTTCTTTTTTCTTTCTTTTCTTTCTTCTTCTTCTTCTTCTTTCTTCTTCTTTCTTTTTTTTTTTTTCTTTCTTTCTTTCTTTCTTTCTTTTTCTTTCGACTGCACCTTCAGCACATGAAAGTCCCCAGGCCAGAGACTGAATCTAGGCTGCATCTGCATGGTAAGGCTGGATCCCTTAACCAACTGAGCCAGGCTGAGGATTGAACCCACGCCTCCACAGCTACCTGAGCGGCTGCAGTCAGATTCTTAACCCACTGTGTCACATCGGCAACTCCCAAATGCTTCTCTTTATTGCAGTGACTCAAAGTCCAAAAAAAGCAACACTCTCCTTCTGGATCTAAAACCAGAAGGTACATATCTCTCCTTTAAAGTTACTACCAATCCCATCTGTATTAACACCCTTAATATGTTCACATCCTTTGCCTCCCTAATTCAACTTCATGGAACCCCAAGGAAATCATAATATATACTGGAAAATCTTTAGGCATAAATTTTTCATCACAATATTTATAAGGGTAAAGAATTGTAATGAATGACATGCTCCATATTAGGGAGATAAGACATCTAAATAAATTCAAATATATCCTCTTGTTAGAGCATATTAGACATAAAAATCATGTTTATGATGGTTTTGTAAGAAGGAAAATGCTTATGCTTCAAAGTTAAGTTTTTTTTTAAAAGAAGAACATCAAATAGTACACGGGAGATCTTTAGCCTTATGTTAGGGGTGAATGTTTGTGCTCTTTCACAATTTAGATGTTGAAGCCCTAACCCTTGGTGTGGCTATATTCATACTGGGGCTGCTAAGTTAGTAATTTAGGTTAAGTGAGGTTTTGAGAATGGGTTCTAGGAATTCCTGTCATGGCTAAATGGGTTAAGAATCTAACTAGTATCCATGAGGACTTGGGTTCAATCCCTGGTCTCGCTCAGTGGGTTAAGGATCTGGTATTTCTGTGAGCTGTAGTGTAGGTCTCAGATGCAGCTCAGATCCCAAGTTGCCGTAGCTGTGGTGTATAGACAGCCAGCTTCTCACCATGTACACACATGGGCTCTTCTCTGTGTTCATGGAGACAGAGACAGGGAGTTTTGCTATCAGAACCCATTTTTTTTTTCTTTGCTCTTTAGGGCCGCACTTGTTGCATATGGAGGTTCCCAGGCTAGGGGTCAAACTGGAGCTGTAGCTGCCAGCCTACACCACAGCCACAGCAATGCCAGATCTGAGCCACCTCTGTGACATACACCACAGCTCACGGCAATGCTGGGTCCTTAAGCCATTGGGTGAGGTCAGGGATCGAACCTGTGTCCTCATGGATACCAGTCAGATTAGTTTCATTTGAACAAAGATGGGAACCACAAAGTTTTTTTAAAAATTAAATTTAAAAAACTCTAGTTGATTTACAATGTTGTATCAATTTCTGCTGTACAGAAAAGTGAAGGCCTTAGGACTTAAAAAAAAAGTTGGGGTTGGGGGGAGCTGTCCTCAGCTATATTGAGGTATAATTGACAAATAGAATTGAATATTTTTTCTACGTATATACATATAGAAAACATATATATATAAGCATATACATATAGAAAAGAAAGCATATATATATACACACACATGTGTATTTTCTTTTTTATATTATTTACATGATAGGTTATTACAAGATATTTGTATAGTCTCCTGTGTATTCAGTAGGTACTTGTTGACCTATTTTATATATAGTCGTGTGTATATTGCTAAACCCAAACTCCTAGCTTATCTTCCTTCTGCCACCTGCCCAACTTTGGTTATCATAAGTTTGTTTTCTATATATGGCATATGTTTTTTGGGGGGCAGTTTTAAGACAAGGTAACAGAAGGAATTTTATTGCCTAGTGGTATTTTGACCTTGATATGCAGGAAGGTTCGGTCTGCAGACATTATGATTCACCTGGAAATCACAACAGAAACAGGACCTCATCCCCTTTCCTGAAGAACTAATCATCAGACAACAAGCCAGGTCAAGAGCAAGTAAGATTAAACAAAAATCCAAGAGAATAAGTTTAGTCTTCCTGTGATAAGGTTCTCTTTTCTTCTCGGTATTTTCTATATATATTGCTGTAATTACAGTGATGTGTAAAGGAAAAAATCTTTATTCCAAAGGCACTCTTGGAAAAGTGTCTCTGACTTTGTCAAATTTATTATTTTAGTTGCTCTTTTGCCCCCTGGTGAAGCTAATGGTTTGGGCATCACGATATTCAGGAACAGAAGAGAAGGCACAGAGATATTGAATAACCTTCTGACAGATGCATGGCCAGTTAGAATATAGCGGGGATGGAGCCCAAGGTCTCTTTTAACCTCAGTATCCATTCGCCACTAAATAATAGCATGCTTTTGGGAGGCATTGGGTTCTGGGTAAGAATGAAAGCATTTTAATGACTTTCCTTCCTTGATAAAATAGTCATACCTTATTATAAAGGTTTTTTTGCAGTCAAATAGCCGGTAGATTACTGAACATGCTTGAGAAAATTAGAAAAAAAGATTAGACAGGAGTGACAATTAAATCAATCATTTTTCTGTTGTCCTTCAAATATAAAACTCCTGCATTTGGAGAATGCAAATAATATTTTCTTAGAAATGCATCCTGAGTTAAAAACATAGGCCATTATAATAATGCTTATTTACATAACTTCGTTGAAATAATGGAGCCCTTTGTCGGCATTCTGATGAAATATTTTTGTCCATTTATTAGTAAGTATGGGAAGGGACAGAATTGGGATGGAAGCCATAAAACTGATGGCCTAACCCAAAAGGGTTCTATGAGGGATACAAGTTATCCAGGTATTTCTACAGTGTGTGGGAACTTTAAGCTCTTCTATGATATTAACATTTATACTCATAGCAACAGGAAAAGGTGGATTTTGTTTAGATTTTAGGTGGAATAGAGATTTGAGGTGGAAGACGGGAATGAAAATTGGAGGACAGAAAAGGAAAAACAGGGTAAGAAAAATGGACCTGGTTCTGTATAAAGCAAATACATACATTTAAGACCAAAAAGAGCCAATTTTATTTTTCAGACACACCTGGCCCCACGCTGACCAAAGCTTCGCTTTATCACCTGGTATGGTCATAAATGGCAGAGTTCTGTCAGTGCTGTGAAGTCTTGGATTCTGTTATTACGTCTGTGGATGCTGCTCTACCTGGCTTCTCTGCAATTAGCGCTAAGAAACGGAAACTCTTCATCTGTCAGGTTAGAATGTGGGGTCACCTCATAGGGCTTTTGTGAGCTTAGAGGGGATAAGTAATGTCAAAGCAATCTGGAAACCAAAAAAATTACCACATACACACGAGTCCTAGTAGGAATCTGACTGTTTTTATTGCTGTTTGCCATGCTTGATCCCTCAGCAGAAATCTCCCAGCTCTCAGGCTCTTCAGGGACTGGTTGTGCTGAAGACCATGCTCCCTTCCGGGAGCACCCTCAGCCGGTGCCCGTCAAATGTGGGGCCTGACCTCTTGGCTCCAACTAGAGGCAACTCTGAAAAATCACCGCAACTTCAGAACTGCTCTGAAGGTGATTAGCTGAAGCCTCCACTGAGACTGTGTCTCACACCTTTGCCTAATCTTGCCTCCTCCGCCTTCATTCCAAGGGAATTGATCCCAAGTGTTGTTTTCTTTCCTTTTTTTTTCTTTTTCCTTCCTTCCTTTCTTTCATCCTTTCTTCCCTCCCTCCTTCTTCTTTTTCTTTCTTTCTTTCTTTCTTTCTTTCTTTCTTTCTTCTTCTTTCTTTCTTTCTTTTTCTTTCTTTTTTCTTTCTTTCTCTTCTTTCTTTCTTTCCTTCTTCCTTCCTTCCTTCCTTCTTCCTTCTTCCTTCCTTCCTTCTTTCTTTCCTTCTTTCTTTCCTTCTTTCTTTCTCTCTTTCTCTCTTCCTTGCTTCTTTCCTTTCTTTTGCTTTTTAGGGCCACATCTGCAGCATATGGAAGTTCCCAGGCTAGGGGTTGAATCGGAGCTATAGCCTGCTGGCCTACGCCACAGCCACAGCAACACAGGATCCAAGCCATGTCTACGACCTACACCACAACTCATGGAAGTGCTGGATCCTTAACCCACTGAGCGAGTCCAGGGATCAGACCTGCATCCTCATGGATACTAGTCAGATTCCTTTCCGCTGCACCACAACTGGGAGCTCCCCAAGTGCGTTCCTTAATAAACTTCCTGTGTCTCAGATTTTGTTACATGGAGAACCCAACCTGTGACCTCATTCATTAGATATTCTTTTTTTCCCCCCAAAGTAACTCTAGTCAGGATAGGATCTTTATTTATACTTTCACTATTTTTTGAGTTCATGCTATTTATGCCTTTGATCCTATTAATCCTCAAATCTGGATTCCAGATGTTTCCTTCAAGTATATTTCTAGTAAATAACCGGGGTAGTTTCTTAAAGTCCATTTGTATATTTTCCTTTTTTCTTCCTTTCTTCTTTCCTTTCTTTCTTTCTCTCCAAAATAGAGTCGGCCTTTTCCCTCCCAAATATTTCTAAGTCCCTCTCCTCAAAGAAACTCACAAGTTAACTCCCCAAATATTGATATTGCCACTGGATGGTAAATTTTAAAATCCACCTTGTAAAGTTTTGATGATAGTCAATTTTTCCAACTCAGGCATGAGATCTCATTTCTCTCAATTTTTTCATATACTTTTGACGTTTTTCCCCCATAACTAGACTGTGAGTGTGGGAAAGGCAGACTAGCACCTTTTTTCTTTTAAATGCCTTATAGCTAAAGATAGCTCACTCTTGATTTGCTCAGAGGCAGGGCTTCAGAAGCTAAGTCCCCAGAGGACTCTTTCTTAGGTTGGGTCTTGGGCATGCACAGCCCCCTGGTGATGGCCTCAAGTGGGCCTCTTGGAGAATTTGTGAGCCAAAGAAAAAGGGATCCCTCTTTTTCTGCAGGCCAATGACAATCAGGTATTATTTGTTCTTTAACAAATATTCATCAAGCTCTGTACACTTTTATCCAGGAAAGCATGCTAGATATTACTGAACATGATCGGGTGAAGAAGACAAGATGCTTGCCCACCCCCAGCCCATCCTTAGGGGAGCCCATCATTCAAGCACCCAGAGGGTTAGCTGGTGAACATTCCCATGTGTGTAAAAGTGGAGGGTAAGATTTTCTTTTCTTTGTCTTTTGCCTTGACCCATTTTGATGCTTTTGGAAAAGAACAAGAAAGAATCTGTGGAGTTCCCGATATGGCTCAGTGGTAACAAACCCAACTAGAATCCAAGGAGATGTGGGTTCGATCCCAGGCCTTGCTCGGTGGGTTAAGGATCTGGTTGCCCAGAGCTGTGGTGTAGGTTGAAGATGTGGCTCGGATCTGGTTGTGTATGTCATAGTTTCTGTGGCTGTGGTGTAGGCATGCAGCTGTAGCTCCAATTGGACCCCTAGCCTGGGAACTTCCATATGCTGTGGGTGCAGCCCTAAAAAGAGAGAAAAAGAAAGAAAGAAAGAAAGAATCCAGCACAGTCTAGGGCTCTGGAAGTAAATATGTCAGCCACATGAGGTAAATATGATAAAGGTCCATTCTCAGCTCTAGAGCTCTGGCATTTAGCCCCCACCCCACCTCTCTTCCTCAGGGGCTGCCTTAAATAGCAGGTGCATGTCAGTATGGTTATTTTGCAATTCTGTTTGGTAGAGTCACACAGAAAGCAGTCAATAGAATGAGGAAAAATAACTGCCTCTTCCTGTTGTCTACTTGGACGTAGAACAGAGACAGTTTCTGAAGACATGTAGCTCTACATGTCCTCTGCTCTTTCCTGAGGATCAAACTGTAGATTCCTTCTAATTCATTTCCCTTAAAAAGCTCTTTTGCTAAGCGGAAGTCACCACGTCACTGCTTATGTGATTTTCCGTTCTGTCTTTTGCAATTGTTCTTTTCAGGATATTAGTAATTTCTCCTAAGTGTGACTAGGAAAAAACCCCCCAAATCCAGGGTTTTCGAAGATTTTAATTTCAAGTACTGATGGCTTACTGATATTTAATTACAAAGAACAGAGCAAGTTGTCTTTTTGAAGTGTAAATGTGTATGTTATGATTAAACTGTAATATTATCTCTTCCTCACATTGATGTCAGGATCACCACTGGCTTGAAAAAGAAAATAAATTATTGTCTCTAGGGACATGATATCACTGCACATTAGCAGATAAAAACCTTATATGTATTAAAATTGCACAGGCAGATCATGCCTAAAAAGTCTACTCTGTGGAAACAGGAGTTTTCAAATTATAAACTGAGGAACATTTGCTTAGTTCCTCAGGGGAGATGTCATAAAAATGCCCATTGTAAAAGTAAGTCTTTTAGGCTTCTATTCCAGGCAGGATGTCAAAATAGGCAGGCTTCTTGTGTCACCCCAACATGACCTTTGAAGGAATGACGGAAGCAAAAGAGAATCATGGCTTCCGAGACATATCAAAAAGAGGGAGAAAATCTGAGGAGAATAAGGTCTCTCATGACCTCTCATGACCTCTATTATGCATATGTGTGTCTGTGTGTGTGTGTGTGTTTGTATGTGGTAGATGTGAAGTGAAGGAAGGGGTTGCATCCTGGGGCTGGCCTGATGGTGTGGTGATGGCCATGTCTCTTAGTTCTTCTCTTGCCTCCAGATAATCCTTGCTTCTCCTTTATTGCAAAAGTGTGCAGCAGCAGAATGAGGCACCCATCCTGGTGCCATCTATCAGCAAGATAGCATTAGGGAAACTTAAACCCTTCATTGGATACGAAGAGATGTGTGGGCTCTTGTGCATTGTGATATCCATCTCGCCTCTATTCCATCCAACCCCATGGGGTTATGTGAGTATAAATTAATGTGACTCCTTCCTCCCACTGCTCTTTCTTCCTAAGGGGAAACTAAGGAGTGGCAGCAAATGGAGATGATTCTGGGACTGATTCCTAAGACAGATAAGGATAACAGTAAGTAATGCAGGGGCCCATTTCATACATGAAATGCAAAAATCCTAACGTGGACTCACCAATTTCAAAAGTGCATGTAAAATATTATGATTGAGCAAAGTTTATATTAGGACTCCAAGGATAATTCAAAATTAGAAAATTGGTCAGGAGTTCCTGTCTTGGCTCAGTGGTTAACGAAACTGATTAGTATCCAAGAGGGCGTGGGTTCGATCCCTGGCCTTGCCCAGTGGGTTAAGGATCTGGCATTGCCATGAGCTGTGGTGTAGGTTGAAGGCAAAGCTCAGATATGGAGTTGCTGTGGCTGTGGGGCAGGCCAGCAGCTACAGCTCTGATTCGACCCCTAGCCTGGGAACCTCCATATGACGCAGTGTGGCTCTAAAACTGACAAAAAAAAAAAAAAAAAAGAGAGAGAGAGAGAGAATATATTGGTCATGGGCTAAAGAAAATCATGTGGCAAAAAATATGCTATTAAATTCAATGCCTACTTATAGCCCCCCCAATAGTATAGATGTGGTCATTAATACTGGTAATGACAAGATATTATTAACTATCTATAGCAGATATTCCTTTTATTGGAGACATTCTAGGCATGCTTATTTAATATTGGGAGCAAGAAAAGAGTGGCTAATGTTTCTGCTGTTGTTCAACATGGTTTTGGGGAGATCCTGATCTAAGTCAGAGGAAAGGAAAAAAATATTTGTAAGGTTTTATAAGAAAAGACATAATGTTACTACTTTCAGATGGTATGATCATCTATTTAGTGAACACACCATAATTAACAAGTTTTCTAGATGCAAGGTCAACCTACAAAAAGCACCATTGCCCTATACCGGCTATACTCAACTAGAAAATAAGCCTGGGTATATTTTTTCAGGGAGGTAAAATTTGAAATAAAGATACCACTCCTAAAAGTCACAACGACAAAAGAATATCTATGAAATAACCAAGAGTAAAAAAAAATCTTTGTTAGAGAAATTCTTCTTTCTTAGTATGGCCAGACCCATGACATGTGGAAATTCCTGGGCCACGGGAGTGAATCCAAGCCACAGCTGTGACCTATGTTACAGCGGCAGCAATGCTAGATCCTTTAACCCACTGCACTGGGCTGGGGATCAAATCTGTACCTTTGCAGTGACCTCAGCCACTGCAGTTGGATTCTTAACCCTGTACCATAAGGGGAACTCTTAGAGAAAAACTTTTTTTTTTTTTTTTGGTCTTTTTGCCATTTCTTGGGCCGCTCCCACGGCATATCGAGGTTCCCAGGCTAGCAGCCTAATCAGAGCTGTAGCCACTGGCCTACGCCAGAGCCACAGCAACTCGGGATCCAAGCCGTGTCTTTGACCTACACCACCGCTCATGGCAACGCCGGATCCTTAACCCACTGAGCAAGGCCAGAGACTGAACCCCCAACCTCATGGTTCCTAGTCGGATTCGTTAACCACTGAGCCACGACGGGAACTCCGAGAAAAACTTTTAAAACCTAGAAAAGTACACAAAAAAAGATCCCTATAAATTGAGAAATTTCCATGTCCTTAAGTGGTGATATAATAAAGATATCTACCTAATCAAACTAATATAAAAATTCTTTATCATTTGAATAAAAATTCTGATTGGGCTCTGAATAGCTATGTAGACCTATTATAAAAAGAATTAATTTGGATATATTTTCATATTAGTTTTTAAGATAGACTTCAAACTTACGCTGACAAAAAATTTGATATTATTGTAGGAAGAGGCTAATGGAGCCAGTGGAGGTAAGTAGTATGTTTAAGAGACCAAACAAGGCAATATATAAAAAAAAAAGGGGGGGTGCGAGAACAGATTATCTAGCATATGGTGTTGGGAAAACTAGTTCACTATATAGAGAAAAATATAACCAGATCCTTTAAAGAATTACCTATAAAGGTGAATGTAGAGGGATTACATGTATAGAGAAAATAATTTCCATACAACTTTTCACAGCCATACTCCTTTGCCCTGAGTAAGTCATATCTAATAAATGCCCTTGTATGCTGATGCTGTCTTTTGTATTAAGAACTGTGTTATTCTTTATACTGAAACTCAGAACAATCCACACAGTAGATGCTGTTACTCAATACTCCAGTTTATAGATGGGATCAGATCACTGATTGATATGAAATGTTATAAACTTGCAAGCAGAAGATCTGCAGGAGAAGCCCAGATATTTTGGTCTCAAAACCCTCACCCCCCAAAAAAGAGAATGTAAATGGACTAGAAAAGATGCTGTTCAAAGTATTAACACATGTGTGTCTAGTATGTACCTTATACCTATAGACACACTTATACACTAATCACAGCTCGGAAAATTGTATCGGATGCAGTATTTTCAAATAGGAGTTCTGACACTCCTCCTCACAATTTATCTCATCCTCTTACAAATCTGAGATAAACGCCCCCGCGTTGTAGAGTAGCTCCCGGGCTTGGAACTTGAAATCAGTTTAATTCTCTTTGATTCTCTTCCAGCGGGTTAGTCATATAACCAGTCATTCTAGGTTTGGGTTTTAACTAGCAGAAGAGGCAACACCAGATCTTCCCTAAAATAGTATGTTTTCTCTAAGTTTCCTGGATGGTGTTTAGCCATAAAGGAGAAAATCATTAATAAAATATTTTTAAAGTAACCTTCTCCCATGAATAAATAACTCCTCGCATGTCATTAATATGTTGTTACATGACGCCTTATCTGATTTTCCAGGATCGCTTCTTATTTGCCAAGGAGTATAAAGTTTTACATAGAAATTGCTTCCTTATATAAAAATATATGCAAATGATGTATTTAAATTGTTTAAATGTAGATGCCTGAATAAATTGACTTTTGATTGGAAAAATTCTAAAAGTCATTTCTTTTTGGTTTGAGTACGTTTCATGGGGGAAATTTTATTTTAGGTTGGTAATCTTTAGAATATTTTTTCTCTCAAAATGAGTGCTATTATTCTGTTTTGGTAGGTTTAAACTATTAGCAATAGCTTCCCATATTTATTTTAATAATGTCTATATTAACACATATCCATATATGCTATTATTAGTAAAATTATTAATATGGAAGTATGCACACATATATAACCATAGTTTTTCATTTTTATATTAAAAGAAGCTCAAGTATAATTGTTTTCAAAAGTCAAAGACATGGGCATTAACTATATTACTTCTTTCAGAATGAAAGGTAAAAACACCATTTAAATATTAAATTGGACAAAAGTACTTTTTGTTAATAGAGCTATATGTTACTTTCTTAGTTTAAAAAGAGTATACAATAACCTAAGATCATTACCCTCAATAAAGGTTATCAACAGACTTGAAAACCACAGAGTCACTTACTATGTATCATTTTTACCACCGATAAGGCAAAGTACATTGGCATAATAAGATGTTCTTTAAAATAAAGACATCATCACTTACTATTGGTTCTCAGGGCAGGATGAAGTTATCTGCTTTATCTGTGGGAAGAAGGAAAGCGGAGAGAGTATGAAGTCAGAGAGGTATATATACATTATACCTATTTCCTGCTTAGGCCAATTATGGTTGTGCAAGTAAATCTAAGTCAACAAGGTTTGAAACAGGATTTGTCATAATACCAGCAGTCTCAAATTTCATTGCTGGCTGTCTAACTGGACTTATGACATTATCTTGTGATTCTCCACAAGGCTTTTAAAAGTAAATTCCTATTTCAGATTTAGCTACAGTACCTTTATTCTTGGGATCGCATATACAATGTATCCATATTTTTGGCAATCAAAACTTAGACAATTCTTAACCAAACCATGCTCAGTATGAATTGGAGTTTTTAAGATTACTTTTTTCTGTAAGGGTAAATCTAAGTGTATCATTTTTGTGAGCTCTAAGAGAATACAGTGTTTTTGTACAGAGATCTAAAATACTCATTAGTAATCAGTGGGACCTTCTTATTTTGGAGAATAATTATCTTTTTAAATGCAAAGTCATAGTATCATTCAAAACAGAATGGAAAAAGACCCCATAACTCATTGGCATTTCTAAGTTTTCAGTTCTCCTGATATTAATGTTTATTTTCTGGTTGTATGAAATTCAACATAACCTTGATCTACATTACGTACTAAATGATCATGATTTGATTTTGTTCATTCTATTTAATCATCCTAAGCTTCTTTCCACATCTCAAACATGATAAAGGCTTGCACAAATGATTTCAGATATCCCCTGTCTCTAGAATGTAAGGATTTCAACTGCCAAGGTTTTATAAGTGAGGAGGTATTGATTAATCAATCACAAGCAGCACAGTATTGCTGTGGCAGGCATTTCCGGTTGCTCACATTAGCCAACAGACTGCGTAATGTGGTATGCAATCCAATCAGTTTAGCTCATTGTCATGTTTATGTTAGCTTTATTGGGGTATGCGGCAAAAATGTCCTAGAACAGACCAGGGCCTGACCAACAGCCACATCTTTTAAGTACTGTTTAAAAATAAGTTCAATAATTAGATATCGCTAAATGTTATTTATAAGAGAGTTTAGAACTCTGGATAAATGTTACCACACCAAAAGACTCCAGAAAACACTGCTAACTCTTCAGCAGCTGTGTCTCCAGCTAACCCCTAAAATGTATTTTACCCCATGTGTATGTGAAATAGGAGCTCTCAATAAGCTGAACCAGCTACCTGGATAAAATCATCTTGGAATCACCATCACTGCAAACATTTTTCTGTGAAGAATGTATTTCGTGGGCAAGACCGGATCCAGAAGCACCCAGAGCCCTTCTTCCTACTCAGTGATGTTGAATATGGCTAAGACCTTGGGATGTATGGTCTGATGGACCTGGGTTAAGTGTCTATACACATGTGTATTGAGAAATTATTTCTCTCTCTCTCTCTCTTTTTTTTTTTTTGGCTTTTAGGGCTGCCCCTGCTCCTGCAGCATATGGAAGGTCCCAGGCTAGGGGTTGAATCAAAGCTACAACTGCCAGCCTACACTACATCCACAGCAATGCAGGATCCAATCCGAGTCTGTGACTTACACTGGCACTCACAGCAATGCTGGATCCTTATCTGACAGAGTGAGGCCAGGGATTGAACCCTCACCCTCATGGACATTAGTTGAGTACATTACCGCTGAGCCACAATGAGAACTCCTGGGAAATTATTTTTCTGTCCATAAGTTTCCACATCTATAAATGGAAAAATAATATTTATTCAATCGTGATAAGTTGTCTGCCATGTAGTGAAAATTTGTAAAGTGTTGGTTCCCTTCCATTTTGTGTGCTTATTTTCCTCTGTGTCTGGACAAACTTGCCCCTAACACGTGTAATCTTGCACTTGATTTCTGCGAGAGATGGTTTGACTAACTAAAGTATGTGTGGTTCTGTGAGGGATTACCGTAAAAAATGGAAAGAAAATGATAGAAACATTTTTTTTTTTATTCATTAACGGTACATTTTTTTGATTCATTAACAGTGCATTTTTCCCCCTAATTTTATATTCAGAGTTATGACAACAACCAAGTGTCCCTCACCATCTGGTTCTACAAGGATGAAGTCACCAGCCGCTGCAGTCGCTGACCTTAATACACCCTGAAAGGAGGTCAGGGTGGAGGTCAGGAATGACACACACTGTGTTCCAGGAAAACTGACAGAACAGGTCTTCAGACACTTAGACGTTTCTAGGAGCAAATTTTATGAACCTGATTTTTTGCATCTTCTCATACCTAGAAAAGCACTAAAGTCCTTAACGGGGACATCTGCTCCTCATGACTAACAGCATCCTTCTACCAAGATGTGCGCTTATTCAGTGCATCCCCTCTTCACCAAAATCATATGTGCACCGACCTCCCACCTTGGCTCTTTGGAACAGCTCCTCAGAGCTGTCCGAGAGGCTGTCACCTGGGCTATAGTCCTCAATACGTCCCCCAATAAATCTGAAATTAGAGCTCTCATGTTGTGCATTACTTTTTTTTTTCCCCCCCCAGTTGACAGTTTTGATGACCTCAAAGGATGCCCAGAGCAGACTTCTGTCCTTCACCTTAACTCTCTGCAAGGATCTGGAGCCTTGGTGCCAGCAGGATCTCTTGAGTCCCTCTGCCTCCTCAGAGTCCAGATGAATTTGGATGAGTCTCTCTCCTGGTTCTCAGCTCTCCCAGTTATTGATTAATGATGCGGAGTTTTATTCGGTGGTATAGAACAGGCTCCTCCCCTGCCCCTCTTGGAAAGATGCTTAGGAAACCTGGTTGAATGATGCTGGGAAGTGTTCAGCTGAAAGACGCAGAGCAGTGGGCTGGGTGGCTAGAGAGAAGGCTGACCTGATGTCTTTCTTCAATTCGGTTACCTTAACAGAATTTGAGGGATAAGACTCCTCTAGGTTGGTTTTGGCTTTCTCAGGGAACTGGGAAATTTATACAGGTATGGTGGAGGCAGAGTCCTCATACCATGCATTGGTCCCATAAGGAAAGCCACTCATTAATGAAAAGACTTGCTAGTCTGGGGATCACATGGAAGGATGTTGATCATTCAGGGATTCAAGCAGCCATGGTGGTTTTAGATGGCAGGAGACACTGAGAGACCTGAACTGACTCTAGGGTGACATCTATAGGAATTCACAGGTAGCACATTGGCTCGCTACACAATTTCATTAGTAAATTTTATCTCCAGAAAATTAAACTTTAAAATGGGAAATAGAGTTTCTCCACAAAGAAATGAGGCATGTCAGAAAGCCAACCACCAACTAACACTCCAGCCAGGTTTATGTGAGTCCACAACTTAGAATTACAAATACTTACTTAATTGGGAATTACAAGGAATCTCACCTTTAAAATGGCCCAAATGGGGCTCTTTTATTGCATACCCAGTTAAGATAGAGAAAGCCGGCTTGGTAAAACATCTTCTCAGAATTCTGACCCAGAGGGAACAAGTCTTTCTAGAAAAACTTGCTTTTCTCTCCCTGCGCCTTGAGACGTAAATGTATCTCTAGGGCTCTCAGCATCACTGCTCTAGATCATTTTAAGTCCTTAGACTGAGAAAAAAGAAGGGAAGAGGCCTTTTAAAATTTAGGCTAGGATTTCCCCTCTGGTGCAGCGGAAACGAATCTGACTAGGAACCATGAGGTTGTGGGTTCGATTCCTGGCCTTGCTCAGTGTGTTAAAGATCTGGGGATGCCGTGAGCTGTGGTGTAGGTTGCAGACACAGCTGGGATCTTACGTTGCTGTGGCTGTGGTGTAGGCCAGCAGCTGTAGCTCTGATTGGACCCCTAGCCTGGAATCTCCATATGCCGTGGGTGCAGCCCTAAAAAGCAAATACATACATACATACATACATACAATTTAGGCTATTCTGGAGTTCCTATTGTGGCTAAGTTGTTAATGAACCTGACTAGTATCCAGGAGGACTTGGGTTTGATCCCTAGCCTTGCTCAGTGGGTTCAGGATCTGGCATTGCCTTGAGCTGTGGTGTAGGTTGCAGATGCAGCTGGGATCCTGTGTTGCTGTGGCTGTGGCGTGGGCCAACAGCCACAGCTCTGATTCGACCCCTAGCCTGGGAACTTCCCTATGCTGCAGGTGTGGCCCTAAAAAGCCAAAAAAAAACAAAAAAAGAAAAAAAAGAAATTTAGGTTATTCTGATTATTTTTTATAATCTAGTGAGTTTTATATTGTAAAACTCATGCATGACTAAATTTTAAAGTGAAACTGAGATTTCTGGTTGTATCTGTCTATATGTCTATGTGTACATTATAAATGTATGTCTTTACCTTCAGACGGTGCTATCAAAATTAATTTGTAAATGAGCTCCACTTAATTAGCTTAAAGGAAATTAAGTGCTTATATAAACTCTCAGATATATAAAACTTAGCCCAAATGAATTTCAGGGTCACAAGAACTGGGAAAAACTCAGTATTAAATTAATATTTAGTATTAAAGGTAGTTTACATTTGTTGGTTTAAATGAACTTAACACAGACATGTCTCTAGAGCAATAGATATTATAATTTTATTGTTCCTAGGGTTTCCTAGAAATCAAATAAGATCTTAAAACTTTTGCAAATTTGTCACCAGGAAAAATAACTTTGTATGAGGAAATTTTTTATAAGTCGATTAAATGTAAATGAGATAAGAGCTTTTAGGTGAACTTTTTAGGAATAATTATGTTTTAAGAATGTCCACTTAAAAATAATCTCCCCAGATATTTGGTAACTTGAAATTTTAGAGTTGTGCTAAATTTAGTTAAATGATGGCAGTTTATTGAATATCTAGATCATTCCCAAATAAAATAAGATACTGAAACGCTACTTGCTAAACACTGGCTTTTTTTTTTTGTCTTTTTGTTGTTGTTATTGTTGTTGTTGTTGTTGTTGCTATTTCTTGGGCCGCTCCCTCGGCTGGCTTTCTTTTAAAAAGAAACTAATGTACTGTTAATAAATATGTTTGGTACCCCGAGACATTTTTCTATAAGAAAGCACATGTTTTTAGAAATTATTATTAGTATTCATAAGTTTGCCAACCTTCTCAATGCTAAAGTAAAAAAAAAAGTTCATAATTGCTTACTGAGTTTTCACTAGTAATTAAGATTTTTAAGATGAGAATAATTTAAATATGAAATGATAAGGGAAACATTTCAGTACACAAGGAAAGTTAGGATGTGTGTTTTTGGTTAAGGAAGACATGAGGAATGAAATGCATTTGGTTAAAGGGAAAGAAAGTAATTTGTCTTAAAACTGCTATTCTAAATAGTAAAGAAAATAAGGGACCAATTCACATGGACATAGAAAGTTGTAGAAGGTTCTTGGAGGAAAAACATCTTTAGATGTTATTCTCTACGTGGTCAGAACTAAGATTAGAATAAATTTAATCGAGTTTTCAATATTAAAGGTAAAGTGCAAACCTGAATTTGGTTTTTCTCTCTGTTAAAAGGACACATTTTCTTAAAATATTGAACTGCTTTTGGTAACAGACTATGAAGTTTCCTACCTTTAGCTGGTAACTTGTTCTAATTTTCTATATTTGCCTTTGAACTCTTTTGTCACTTTGATTAAGTGAATAAATATTGTTTCACAGTGACCTATGATACTATTTGACCAAGTGTTTTAAAACCTTTTTGCTATTTTTGTGGCAAACTTTCCAAATTAAATTCTTGATTTTGATTACCTAATATGTGTAAATTTGGGATGCTTCAAAGGACCCCTGAAACATCCCAAAAAGAGATATTAATCTATTTAAAATTACCTTGGAATTATTGTCAAATGAATGATTAATATTCCTAGGTTATATTGTATGGGTAAATGTTATTAATATAGATATTTTAGCCATTATATGGAATTCTTAAGGATCTGATATGTCCTGGTAAAATGTTATTGGTCACAATTCTAGTAATTACCTAAAAATGTTGTATATCACAGCAGTAGCCCTGTTTATGCGTCAATTGTACGGTCATCAGATCTTTAACTCTGCCTTCTTAAGTCTTTTGTCATTCATAGACAGTTATTATTTCACTCTGATGCCTTTGCAAAATGCTCCATCTTAAAGAATATTCACAGAAAGGACTTTCTGACAAGTACACATTTCTGATAACTTTCAGTTCATACCACTGGGTAAGAAGTTAAAGAATATTGGAGTTCCCATCGTGGCTCAGCGATTAACGAACCCAACTAGCATTCATGAAGATTCGGGTTCGATCCCTGGCTTCACTCAGTGGGTTAAGGGTCTGGCGTTGCTGTGAGCTGTGGTGTAGGTCACAGATGTGGCTCGGATCCCGAGTTGCTGTGGCTGTGGCTGTGGCGTAGGCCGGTGGCTACAGCTCCGATTAGACCCCTAGCCTGGGAACCTCCATATGCCACTGGTGCAGCCCTAAAAAGACAAAAAAAAAAAAAAAAAAAAAAGGAAGAAATGAAAGAATCTAGCGTAAACCCTGATGTCTTTATAATACTATGAATAGGAGATCAAGGATTAGTTACATAAGACTGAGTGAAGGTGAGTAAGGTTCTAATTTTTATGGTTTTTGTCTGAAATATTACTGGCTTTTAATCTGTGTTTTCCAGATATAAGGAAACCATTCCCCTCAAGTTAATTATGACACAACAACGTGGTAAGTTATACCTTTGTAAGTAGAATGAAACATTTCTCTTTTCTCTCTGCCTAATCTCTCCAGAGATTGGAAACTCTTAGGTTCCCAGTACCCTTAGCAAGTGAATAAAGAATGCCACCTCCTGACAGGTGCAGGGATCTCAAGATATTTTGAGAATCTTGGGAAAAGAGGATTTCATCCAAATTAATATATATTGCAGGCGGAATCTATTGTCCTTAGCATGGCTTTCCTGGACTTGAGAAGCCTTTAAAAAAATTCAATCTGAGATTCTTTATAAAAAGTTCCAAGAAAGCAAACTTTTCAAAGAACTTGAAGGATCAAATACCTTTATGGAAATAATCAGGCCAAGTTTACTGAAACCGGATAGATTTTACAAACAAATTAGTCTTAATTTGGCAATGTTTGGTGGAAATGAGGGTAATTTTAGAAAGAAAAAATTGTGCAATGTACCTTTGTGGTTATTAAATTCTAGTGCTATTTAATTGTCTAAGACTCACTTCCTGAATGGCTCTTCATTACTATTTACGTTATTGTAAACTTCCTTTTCTTTTTTCTTTTCCTTTTTATGGCCCCACTTGTGGCATATGCAAGTTCCCAGGCAAGAGGTTGAATTGGAGCAGCAGCTGCCAGCTTATACCCCAGCCACAGCAATGCCAGTTCTGAGCTGAATTTGTGACCTATGCTGCAGCTTGCCACAATGCCAGATCCTTAACCGATTGAGCAAGGCCAGGGATGGAACCCGCATCCTCATGGGCACTATGTTGGGTTCTTAACCTGCTGAGCCACTATGGGAATTCTTATTATAAAGTTAAATTGAATTATTAAAAGGACATTCTAGGCTTGTTTCTGAAGCTCATCACTGTAATCTATCTTTGGATGAAGATCAGAGATCTTAGGACCTGCAAACAGGAGATTATGTGCGCTGGAAAAGGCATAGTTTAAAGACTATCTTTAAGTTGGAGTTCTCATGGTGGCTAGTATCCATGAGGATGAGGGTTCGATTCCTGGTCTTGCTCAGTGGGTTAAGGATCTGGCATTGTCCTGAGCTATGGTGTAGGTCGCAGACATAGCTCAGATCCTGTGTTGCTGTGGCTGTGGCATAGGCCAGCAGCCACAACTCTGATTCAACCCCTAGCCTGGGAACCTCCATATGCTGTGGGTGAGGCCCTTAAAACAAAAGAAAACAAAGCAAAACAAGACTACCTTTAAGTCAGATGGAAGGACCTTTATCAGATATTCTTAATTAGTTCATGTGCAATAAAACTAAAGGGAATTGACTCTTGGATTAATATTTCCCACTGTGAAAGAGCCCCTGCACTGGGCTGGTCTATAGACAGACCTGCTGACCTCAAAGTCACCTTTAGACGATGCTCAAGCAGAGGAGAAACTGCACTCACATCAGGAGAGGATGACGTTAGAAGTCGACAGCCATCCCAAATGTAGGACACGACCCACATGATTATTTACAATGTTTTCTTAATTTTGTGGACAATGAATCAAAAGTTTTGTTTTTTGTTTTTTTTTTTACCATGAGCACAATGTTATACAGAATTTAAAAATTAATCCGACTATCAGGTTTATGGTCAATTACCTATATGTATTATTTCTGAATTACCTTGGTGGATTTCTCCATTCCAAGGCTCTAGCTGGATGGCCCTTAGGAAATTTATTCTAGAATAAGACTTTATAGTTCTATTTGGGTCACTATTGATATGACTGGATGGGACTCCCTCACTTGGCCCATCAATCATACTTGCTCTGGGAGTTCCCGTCAGTGGTTAACGAACCTGACTAGGATCCATGAGGACACAGGTTCAGTCCCTGGCCTTTCTCAGTGGGTTAAGGATCTGGCGTTGTTGTGAGCTGTGGTGTAGGTCGCAGATGCAGATTGGATCCTGCATTGTGGTGGTGTAGGCTGGCAGCTTCAGCCCTGATTCGACCCTTAGCCTGGGAACCTCCATATGCCACAGGTGCTGCCCTAAAAAGACAAGAGACAAAAAAAAAATACTACTTGCTCTGGCCATGGCCATATATATGAATTTTCTTTTAAAGTTACTCAAGCTGAATCAGAGCAATGAGCTAAATTTCCATCCAAGACTGCAACCTCCCTCAGTCATGGGGTTGATTTATGTGGCTAACAATAGGCTATGATCATTGAAGCTGAGAACCCACCCCACCTTATGCTGGGAACAATTGAAACATACTAATGATAATCAGCCTAATAACACTAGGAAGCTGGGCTGTGTCTTATGAACAATGCCAGTGTAGCATTTCCCTCAACAAGAAGAATCGGTATGGAAAAAAGTAAGTCAGATGACATGAGGATATACTGGGCCCCACCTATTGGATGTTCTTGACTTAAATTCTTACTTGTGAGCTCACTAATGCTGCTGGCTGTATTATTGGTATGCTGCCTATTTTACAAGAATGTTGTTTCTTGCATTGCCAAGTGTGTGCCTGAGCCTCTGATAAAATGATGACCAGGCAACTTGAATTGATAGACCAAATATCTAGTTCTATATGAGAGCAATAACTGTAATTCTGGAAGTGTAATTATAATTCTGGAACCTATGGGAAGAAGCAACAAGAGGGACTCATTTCCTGGACTGTAACAGAAACAGACTTGCAAGACAGGTTGTCTAGAGACTTTCGGTAACTGTTAATAGGGCCTGATCCAGTAAAAGCACCTTAAGTGGCCTATCAACAAAATCCTGGCATGACTTAGGAATGAGGATTCCTAACACCTTAGGATGAAGTGGCCGTGAAATGCCTCCTGAATCATAGTCAAATTTATCATGGTGAGAGGGCACTGAAAACAACAAAAAAATGTCTCTCACCCTCTGGTTCTACACGGATAAAGTCACTGGCCACTGGAGTCACTGACCTTTTATACACCCTGAAAGGAGTTCATGGCAGAGGTCAGGAATGCCTTGAGGCACTCTGGGAAAACTGTCAGAATGGGCCTTCCGATGATTAGATATTTCCAGGAGCAAGTGTTATGAAGTCAGTTTTTTGCATCTTCTCATTCCTACAAAAGCAGTAAAAGTCATTAATGAGATATCTGCTCCTCATGACTAGCAATAACTTTCTATTGAGATGTGTGCTTGACAGCACGTACCCGCCCCCCTCGCAACCCCACCACCACTTCAGGATGATCACATATATACTGACCTCCTGCTCTAGTCCTTAGTAAGTCCTCCATTGGAACCGAACTCACAGCTCTCATGTGGTGCATTTTTTTTTCAGTCGACCGTCTACATGATCACTATGTACTCCATGCGATGAAAGGTATTTTGTTTGTTGCCAATTAGCACCCCATTATTAAGTTACACAAGTATAAACAAGCATGTGGAGTCTTTGAGTCACAAAATACCATGTACATATATTGGACTGACAGGTTAACCTGAATCTTCCAAAATGGGTGCTTGCAAGCCACGTTTGTTCCTTCACCTCCCATAATTTGTTTGTCCTTTTCTGCATTTATATCTGACACAGTCATTTTTAGCCTTTTGTGACCCATCCTTCCCAATGTTATCTTCCAGGTTCTTCTTATTTGTATATCTAAAATTTATGTTAAAAAAGTAAATCGAGGGAGAGGGTGGGAGGGATCAGGAGCTTGGGGTGAACAGATGCAAACTATTGCTCTTGGAATGGACTTACAATGAGATCCTGCTGTGTAGCATTGATAACTATGTCTAGATACTTATATCGCAACACAACAATGGGAGGAAAAAGTATGTATACATGTATGTGTAACTTGGTCCTCAAGCTGTACAGCGGGAAAAAAAAGAGCAGATCACTTGTTTCTGTGTATATATTTTAATCAATTCCAACTATCCTGATGGAATTTGTAATTGGGTTTCTCAGTGACCATTGCTATTAGTCAGACATCCTGTTTAGACAATGTTGCTTTTCTGACTTCTTAAAATTAATCTTTTGTTCTTGGGTTTGGAGCAGTACACTCTAACCAGGTTGTCTACACCATGAATTAAGGACAACTTCCTTCTTCCCTAATAAACCTCCTCTCTCATATTAGACACAGTAGCAACAGGATGCTGTCTTTCTGGCATTTCCATGCTGATCACTCAAAATAACTAATTATTGCAAAGGTAAATAGCATCCTTGGCTTGATGCTGACCTCTCACGGCCCAGCTTTCTATGACTTTTAATTGCTAGTTACCAACTTCCTATAACTTACTGATTAAGAGCATAGCCATTGGAAGCTGTTAGGTCTAGGAAATCTCCCCACGCTTCAGATTTACTCTCTGTAAAATATGAATCTTCATATCATAGGTTTGCTTTGATGATTGAAAATTGTATTATAGACAAAACTTAAAACAGCACCTGGCATATGCTACCCAATATATGGAATTAGCATTTTCATTATTAACTTCTGTAGCTCCTGGTATTTGCTGAGCACATATAAGGTTTCTATAAATGCATTTTATTTAATTGAATTGCTAATGCAGGAGTGTTTATAATATCTTTTTCCTCTTTTTAGATGTCATAGGACAGAATATGTATAATTTAATCAGAAGTTTAAATGTTGAAGGCCCAGTTCTTTTAGAAACTGTCAGAGTGACCTTTAGTAAAATGATTGATCATCTCTGTATCCTCACCAAGAAATTGAAGGCCATAGACCTAGATGTATTTTAGAATTAGCATTGATTTAAGTAAGCCCTCATACATAACTGTATGTTTATAAATGGGTTGTTCTGTTGAATACTTCTTCCTATTTTTGTTTGTTTGTTTGTTTGTTTTTCAAGGCTGCACCCATAGCTTATGGAAGTTCCCAGGCTAGGGGTCGAGTCAGAGCTGTATCCACCGGCCTATGCCACAGACACAGAAACTTAGGATCCCAGCTGCATCTGCGACCTCCACCACAGCTCATGGCAATGCCAGATCCTTAACCCAGAGTGGGGCCAGGAATCGAACCCACATCCTCATTGATCCTAGTTCATTACCACTGAGCCACAATGGGAACTCTGAATTATTCTTTGATGTAATAGTTTATTAATTTCCAGGAAAAGGGTTGCTTATGTGCCAATTTATTTGTACTACTTTCTCCTTTCCTCAGTTCCTGCAGTTAATTCCCCAATTTCTTCCTTTTTAATTAAAATATATTTGACATATAAGATAGTGTAAATTTAAGGTATACAACATGCTAATCTGATATGTTTGCATATTATAATATGATTGCCTTGTCCAGTAATGAGCACCTCCATCATGTTACATAATTATACTTTCTTTTCAGTGGTTGGAATAATTAATTATAGCCTTTTAGCAAGTTTGGTGATTATAATACAATATTGTTGTCTATGTCCACTGTACTGAGCATAGCTCTCTAGGGCTTGTTTACTACTCATTGTAAGTTTGCATCCTTTTTTTTTTCTTTTTTTTGTCTCTTGTCCCTTTTAGGGCCACACCCATGGCATATAGAGGTTCTCAGGCTAGGGGTCTAATTGGAGCTGTAGCCACCTGCCTATGTCAGAGCCACAGCAATGCCAGATCTGAGCCGTGTCTGCGACCCACACCACAGCTCATGGCAATGCCAGATCTTCAACCCACTGAGTGAGGCCAGGAATTTAACCCACAACCTCATGGTTCCTAGTTGGATTCATTTCTGCTGCACCACAATGGGAACTCCAGTTTGCATCCTTAAATAACATCTGTCCTAGCCCCCAACCTACATCCCCTAATAACCACCATTGCACTCTCTGTTTTTACAAGTTTGGCTTTTTTAGATTCTGTGTATAAGTGATATCATACATATTTGTCTTTCTTTGTCTGACTCATCTTTCTCAAAATAATGTACTCAAGGTCCATCCATATTGTTTCAAATGAAAGTATGTCCTTCTTTCTCGTGGCTGAATAATATCCATATATATATTAATAAGAAAGTATGGTCTTGGTAAAACTTTCCTTAAAAAAGGCACATGCACCCTCATGTTAATTGCAGCACTATTCACAATAGCCAAGACATGGAAACAACCCAAATGTCCATTGACAGATGATTGGATTAGGAAGGTGTGGTATATATACGCAATAGAATACAACTCAGCCATAAAAAAGAACAAAATAATGCTATTTGCAGCAACATGGATAGACCTAGAGACTCTCATACTGAATGAAGTAAGTCAGAAAGAGAAAGACAAATATCACACGATATCACTCATATCTGGAATCTAATATAGGCACAAATGAACCTTTCCACAGAAAAGAAAATCATGGACTTGGAGAATGGACTTCTTGTTGCCAAGGGAGAGGGATGGATTGAGAGCTTGGGATTAATAGAGGCAAACTATTGCCTTTGGAATGGATTAGCAATGAGATCCTTCTGTGTAGCACTGGGAACTATGTCTAGTCACTTATGATGGAGCATGATTATATGAGAAAAAAGAATGTATACATGTATGTGTAACTGGGTCACCATGCTGTGCAGTAGGAAAAAAATTGTATTGGGGAAATAACATTGAAAAAAAATAAAAAACCCCCCCAAACTTGGGAAAAAAAAGAAAGTGTGGTCTCGGGAAAAGTTCAGTCTTTCCTGATCAACAGAGGGGGAGCTCCAGGCAGCCTTTACTAACCTGGGAACCAGGCAGTCATTAGCATTGGTGGGATGATGAGACCTCCCAGCAAGGTGGTTCCCACAGACCACAGGCAATTCTCTTGAGAAGAGGAGGAGAAGTGGGCACTGAGTAGCCAACAGCCAGAGCAGCTGGGGGGCAGGGACTGCCTCTGGGTCAGAATCTCTGTGTGATCTCTAAACAGCACCTGCCAGGCTATGGGAGAATATTTGCATTATTATAATTGGTGCCTGTATAAAGGTGATGTAAAGAACTGTGGGAGCATTCATCTTCTCCATGATTCAGCTATGTCATTTGAAAAATGAGAAGACAAACTAAATAATCTAAAAGACTTTCCACTTCTAAAATTCTATGAGTCTCTGTTTTAGAAAAAAAAATTTTTTTTTCTGTCTCCTTTCTCTTAATTTCTAGATATATTTATTTTCTCAAGTACTGACTTTTGCTAATTTCAGCTTTAATCCAGTTATCAATGTCCTTATCTGTAAAACAAAGATAAAAATAATGCCTAGATAAAAATAATATCCTTATTTGTAAAAAAATTAAAATATTTAAGCATAGAAAACACTACATAACAGTATCTTGCACATAGTAAATGTGTCATAAATACTAGCAATTAGAAAAACATGTAAAACAGCGAGGTTACAATAAGTGGTATTATGAGACCTATTCAGTGCTCCATTTTGATTCTGTAAAATGTAATTTAAGTGTGGTGAAATAGTTATTTATCATTATAAAGTTCATAAAACTACTAAATAACTCCAGGATTACACAGTTAAGTGTCTTACATGTACTTCCTGGTATTATCTGAACTGGCAACTCTGCAGAAAACGGAAGTTAATAAAGAAATAGCCAACACTAGGGAGAGAAATTGCTGTATACCCAAGTCTTATCTTTGAGGTTCTCAAATTCAGTGACAACAAATAAATACATACACAGGACAGTTTCTTCAAAAAGAGATAACTTCACTTTTTTCATGGCCAAGATGAGTCGAGTATGTCAATTTTAAAATTGTAGATGCATAATAGAGCTTTAATAAATATTTCTTGAATACTTTAAGTAAAAAGTAGGATCAGTAGAAGAGATGGAAACATATTTCTTCCAGGCCAATACTCCTTAAAATTGCTCAGACTTGGAGTTCCCGTCGTGGCACAGTGGTTAACGAATCTGACTAGGAACCATGAGGTTGTGGGTTCAATCCCTGGCCTCGCTCAGCGGGTTAAGGATCCAGTGTTGCTGTGAGCTGTGGTGTAGGTCGCAGACTTGGCTCAGATCCCGTGTTGCTGTGGCTCTGGCGTAGGCCAGTGGCTACAGCTCCGATTTGACCCCTAGCCTGGGAACCTCCCTATGCCGCGGGAGCGGCCCAAGAAAATGGCAAAAGACAATAAATAAATAAATAAATAAATAAATAAACAAAATTGCTCAAACTCCTCAGTTATAAAGACAGAAGTTAACTTCATGGTTGTAATTACGATTATATAGTGCACATTCTGAAAATACATTTGAAAGAGCATTAATTTTAAAAGCATCATTCAAGATTTTCCACTCATAAATAAAAATAGTAAATATTGGGGGCAATTTTCTTGAAGTCTACTTGTATATTTTCTTCCTTCCTTCCTGCCATCCTTCCTTCCTTCCTTCTTTTCTTCTTTCCTTTCTTTCTCTCTAAAATAGAGTCAGCCTTTTTTCTCCTCACAGTAAACATAGTTAATAATGACCTATATGAAAGATGACAAAAAGATTGGTATTTTGATAATCATCTTCCAGTGAGTGGTTTTTCAAATAAGTTTCTTCTTAAAAAATATGATAGTACTCAGATTGTTCAGACCAAATTTTAGAGGTGCAGAAACTCATGACTCAAATTTATTTAGTAATAATAATTGTGGTTATTTGCTTTCTGCAGTTCAGCCCTTCAGGCCTGGGAGGGGGGAAAAAAAAAAAAAGAGAAATTTTATTCATCTCCTTGCAGTGTCCACGATAGGAAATTAGTTTGGTATTTTTAGAGAATTACAGTACAGATACAGGAGTAGTATTATTCCATAAACACTGGGTCTGAAGAATCTGCTTTAAGAGACATATCACCTGGCAAGGAGTAGAAGCAGAAGAATAGCTGGAAAAATATGCAAAATTCAAAAGCTGTAATTGAATTAATAAACTGGGGTTTCACAGAGTTTCAGCTGCAGTCCTGTGGATTAAGGATCTGACTGTGGCTGTGGCTCAGAGTCAATCCCTGGCCTGAGAACTTCCATATGCCATGGGCGTGGTCATAAATAAATAACTAAAGTGGGGATTAACAATGAGAATGAGAATCTCACTCATGCAAATATTTTATTATTTCTGCTTCCTTAACTTCTTTTTTTTTTTTTTCTCTCTTTGCTTTTTAGGGCTGCACCTGCGGCATATGGAAGTTCCTGGGCTAGGGGTCAATCGGAACTGTAGCTGCCAGCCTACACCACAGCCATAGCAACACCAGATCCGAGCCATGTCTGCGACCTACACCACAGCTCATGGCAACGCCTGGATCCTTAACCCAATGAGTGGGGACAGGGATCAAACCTGCATCCTCATGGATACTAGTCAGGTTCGTTACCGCTGAGCCACAATGGGAACTCCCTGCTTCCTTTATTTCTTAACCTTAGTCTTCCTTTGGGTGGCTTGATTACAGTTCCAAAGAAGTTTATAAATGAAATGAGTGCCTACAAGACCTTGCACCTGAAGCTGTTTTTCTGTGGCTTCTGTGCATTATGAATGTTGTAACTTGAAATAACATTCTTAGGGCACACCACTTTTCCCCTAAAGATTGTATAGGACATTGGAATATATTGTTGTGGTTTTTAAACAATAGTTAACTTATATTTTTGAATTGAAAAAATACTGATGCCTGAATTTTACCCACAGAGGTCATGATTTAATTGGTCTAGGGGTATATCCTGGATAGGATGACTTTTAAAATCTCCCCAGATTGTTATAATTGAAGTCAAGAGCGAGAACACTGTTTTAAAGAATAGACTCACCAGAAAACGGAATCAGTTCCTCAATGATTATTCGTTGAGTATGTATGATACACTCCATATATAGAACTATGAGGAATGTGAAAAATTGTCCCTGAGATGCGGAAGAGATAAGAGTGGCATTTGAAAAAAATATAAAACAATATACTAGTGGCTATGATTGGTGACAATATATGCCATGCTCTTTGCAATGGTTGTAAGAATTCAAAAAGAGAGAAGTTTCCTTGTGGGCAAATAGAACATTTACACACCAAGAAACTAAAGGTGAGCTGACATTAAAGAATGGATAAGATTTTGAGCACTAATAAAGTTACCAAATCCAAGTTGTTTTTTTTAGTAGCCTTACTGAAGTCTAATTAATATACAAAGAACTGCACATACTTAGTATATACAATTTGATGAGTTTGGACAGATGCAAACAACTGTGGTATCATCACCACAATGAAGGTAACAGACATATCAAAACAAAACAGAACAAAAGAACAACTTGAATTTTATGTCTTAATTTCTCCTGGAGAGATGTGTCTTTATTACTACAGAAATTTACCACTTGATTTCAGCTTCCTTATGGCAAAGTATAACATTACCTACATTGTTAATTAATATCAACATACCTTAAGCTAGTAGAAACACCATCTCTGTTTATTTTTACATAATTGAGTTTATATTTTTGGGGGGCTTAATCAGACTGTGACAATTTCCCTCTTAAATAAAATATTGATATGAATTTGAAATTGACTTGATGTATAGGACTTTGACTTTGATGTATAGGAAATTGACTTGATGTAATTGACTTTGTATAGGACTATGCAGGACCCCATCATTTTATAAATTGGGGCTCAGTGCTCCAGACCAAGGTTTTAAAATTTGAGCACTGAATAATCGCTAGAAATAATGGAGTTTTGAAATTAAGGCATCTGAAAGACAATATTCACCTAAAGCCCTAATTTCTGACAAGTGAAAATTAATCTGATCATCCTTTGTAAATTTTGACATGTGTGATGAGACTGTGCCCATCATCTGTGTATGGAGAGAGAACTCACTAGAATTAGTTTTGTAGCAAATGGTTAGATAGGCAGAAATTACTATCATACTAGCATCTTCAAATATTGAGGTAATTATATTTGTGTACATATGCAACTTACGGGTAGAGATTAAAATCTTCATTGTTGTTGAAAAAGTATGAGGAAGCGGAGTTCCCGTCGTGGCGCAGTGGTTAACGAATCCGACTAGGAACCATGAGGTTGCGGGTTCGGTCCCTGCCCTTGCTCAGTGGGTTAACGATCCGGCGTTGCCGTGAGCTGTGGTGTAGGTTGCAGACGCGGCTCGGATCCCAGGTTGCTGTGGCTCTGGTGTAGGCCGGCGGCTACAGCTCCGATTGGACCCCTAGCCTGGGAACCTCCATATGCCACACGGGAGTGGCCCTAGAAATAGCAAAAAGACAAAAAAAAAAAGTATGAGAAAGGGAGCTATTTCTTTTGTTGCTTGAGGAGGAAGTTTGTAGGTTGAGAATCTAGTGAAGAGTTGAAAGATGAGTGGCATGATTTGCAATGATGATATATTTTAGCTTTGGAAAATAAACAAAACAGTGATTACACATGAAGATAGCAAGAAAATAAATTAGAAATTAAGGGCAAAATTTTCCAAATAAACTTTTTGATGATGCTTTAATGTGAATCTTAGCAATATTTTCCAGCAAAGATAACTATCTCTATAATCAGCTTGTGCAGGTGTTTGTGTTAATGCTGTTCTCCCTAAGGCCGTATGTAACTTTATTAAAGCAGCCTTTTCTTACTGTTATGTAACAAAATATGCTGGGTATGCTGGACTATGAAAAGGAATTGCGTCCTACGAGCGACTAGAATGCTTTAATAATTGTTACTTTCTGTTCTCTTTCATCTTTTCCTTCTCATTCAACATTTCAAGATACATTTATCATATGAGAAAGAGTTAATTTCACCAAAAATTTCACTTTTGTTTTTGTAGACTGAGTTTAACTCCTGGCTAGTTGATTTCTGTAAAATGATATTTTTATAGTTGTCAGTAATACATTTTGTGTATTTCCATGTGCTTGATCCTTTATTGATGTTCAAAGTACTTGTTCTACCCATTAAATGGTAATAATTTTTCTTTTAGAGATCCATAGATATATCTATCTATCTATCTATATATATATATCAACAAAAGATAGCATGGTGAATAATCCTGTCTTTTATATTCACTAAAAGACACAGTGTCTTTTGCCACTTTATCTTTTAGAAAGAAGTACAACTAAATTCTGGGGAGTTCCCGTCATGGCGCAGTGGTTGATGAATCTGACTAGTAACCATGAGGTTGCGGGTTCGATCCCGGCCTTGCTCAGTGGGTTAGGGATCTGGCGTTGCCCTGAGCTGTGGTGTAGGTTGCAGACGCAGCTCTGATCCTATATTGCTGTGGCTGTGGTGTAGGCTGGAGGCTACAGCTCTAATTAGATCCCTAACCTGGGAACCTCCATATGCCACAGGAAGCAGCCCTGGAAAGGGCAAAAAGACAATAAATAAATAAATAAATAAATTTTGTATCGATATATATATATATATAAATTCATTTGGTAATTTTCTGTTAGAAGTCTTAATAAACTATAAAAAGTCTTTTAGAATATATTTCTTTCTTTTTTTTTTTTTTTGGTCTTTTTAGGGCTGCACCCACAGCATATGGAGTTTCCCAGGCTAGGGGTTGAATTGGAGCTCTAGCTGCTGGCCTAAACCACAGCCACAGCAATGCCAGATCCCGGTCATGTCTTCAACCTACACCACAGCTCATGGCAGCACTAGATCCTTAACCCATTGAGTGAGGCCAGGGATAGAACCCACATCCTCATGGATACTAGCGGGGTTTGTTAACCACCAAACCATGGTGGGAACTCCTATCGAATGCTTATTTGAAAAAGTTCTTACACTCGGAGTTCCCCCTGTGGCGCAGAGGTTAATGATACAGCTTGTCTCTGTGGAGGCACTGGTTCAATCCCCGGTCTGGCACAGTGGGTTAAGGATCCAGTGTTGCCACATCTGTGGTGTAGGTTGCAGCTCCACCTTGAATTTGATACCTGGCCCAGGAACTTTCATATGCTGCCAGTGTGTCCAAAAACGGAAAAAAAGACAAAAAGAAAAACTTCATACCTGAAAAAAGAAAGTTAGTGAAGATGAGTCAGAGAGGGGCTTATGAAAAATTTTGAGCTGAACTTATTTATTTATTTATGTATTTAGTCTTTTTAGGGCTGCATCCGAGGCATGTGGAGGTTCCCAGGCTAGGGGTCGAATCAGAGCTGGAGCTGCTGGCCTACACCATAGCCACGGCAACGTGGGATCCGAGATGCATGTCCAAACTACACCACAGCTCCCGGCAACGCCAGATCCTTAACCCACTGAGCTAGGCCAGGGATCGGACCTGTGTCCTCATGGATACTAGTCAGATTCATTTCTGCTGGGCCATGATGGGAACTCCTTGACCTGAACTTTAAACGGGTCATAAATGTGATAGAATGGAGATGAGGGTGATTCACATTCCCACAGAGGCCAATGAGGAAAAAGAAGCACAGGAAGAGAAATGAGTACATAGGTGAGTGGGGAAGGGTAGAGTGAGATCAGCAAAGGAATGATATAGCAGGAAATTCCAACACATTTTGCACCAGTTTGAGGAGTTCAGATCCTCACCACTGGAACCAGTAAATCCAAAGTTTTATCTCCTCACAATAGCCTTGGGTTTGTGACAATTGGCCGCTTGTTCTTCCCTGAGGCTTGGTTCCAACTCCTTACAATGTCACTGTCTGTGTCCCAGAAAGATGCAAATCCACATTAAACGTCAACTAACCTTCCCTTGGCTCATCTTGTTCTTTCAAAGGTCAACTGATGGCTTCTTGGGCCTGCTGGCTCATTGTCCCTTAAGCATGTGGTTCTTTGTTACATCTTAATCCCCTTTCAATTAAGGCCCAAGGAATAAAGTTATTCATTTGGTGATTTATGCATCTAATGCAGGTTCCTTACTCTGGTATGTGATGTTTTTATGTGAGTTTTAATGATTCACTGATGTTCCAAAGTCATCAATGACTCAGAAGAAGCGAAACTGTACTTCTTATTTCTCATTCTGGAAAACACCTCATTTGCCTTTAATAACAAAACTTGTAGACATCACAATTGTCTGTTTTTTGTTTGTTTGGTTTTTTTTTTTTTTTTTTTTTTTGCTGCACCTATGGCACATGGAAGTTCCTGGGCCAGGGACTGAATCCCAGCCGCAGCTGCGACCTATACCACAGCTGCGGCAACACTGGTCCTTAACCCACTGCACCACAGTGGGAACTCTTGCATTTGTCTCTCATTATTTCTACCTTTTTAAGATTAATAATGATCCTGAAAATACTCATAGTCAGAGTAAAAGCAAGCTAATCTTCATCAGGTTAAATAAATTCTACCCTGGGTCTTTATTATTTCTTCCAAGGTACTCAAAATTGGGTGACGTATGTTCATTTCATTTTAATCTTCAGCAGAAGCCAGAGTTTTTACAAAAGTGGGATCCTTCCTGGGAAGAGAAAACAGACTGTAATTATAGATTTGTGCGTATGAATAACTAGGGCTAATCCTTTTGTGTGGTGTGAGATCAGGTTATTTACTCAAGCGATATTGTCCTTGGCAAATTTCTTTCTTATGTTGGGTAAAGAAACTTCTCTTCTGCCTGCTGGAAAACTTTTTAGATATAATTACCACTGCTGGCCTCTGGTTTTCAAATTTTTCTGCTGCCTTGAGTTGGGTCTCCAGTGGTTCTTCGTTATGTATCCAGCCCACGTGCGGCCAGTGCTTGAAGGGTACACCCCAGCCTAGGGAACCATTTGAAATGTCGCCTGAAAAAACGTACAACCTAAATGTTGAACATTATGTTTTTTTCAGAGACATTCCTCAGGACTATAGTCTAGGAATCAGCTTCTCATATAGCTCTGAGGAACAGTTCCAAAGCAGTAAAGGAAGAGTCAGGATATAAAGGAGTTTTTGCTGGGAAAAAAAAAAAAAAAGCCCTTATAGTTGAACATCAAAAGATTACTGCTAATCACAAAAGCCAGATATCTCATGGATGCTAGTTAGACTCATTCCCACTGAGCCATGATGGGAACTCCGCAAATACTACTTTTTTAAAGAAAGGCTCTTCCCAACTCCCCTGAGACTCTGCTGCATGTACAGGCTCAATACAAACTTGTTGAAAAAACTGACTGGACAAATCTGATATTGCGTGTGTCATATTTGAAGAAATGAAACAAGGCTGAGAATATTGAAAACGTGTGGACAGAAATCGTTTGCATCTACTAACCCCAAACTCCCAGTCCATCCCACTCAAACTATTGCATTTGGAGTGGATAAGCAATAAGATCCTGCTGTATAGCACAGGGGACTATATCTGGTCACTTGTGATGGAACGTGATGGAGGATAATGTGAGAAAAAGAATGTGTATATATGTATATGTGTGTATGACGGGGTCACTTTACTGTACAGCAGGGATTGACAGAACAATGTAAATCAACTATAATAGAAAAAACAAAAACCTAAAAAAAAAAAGAGAAAACATATAAGAGAAGAGAGGGCCACAAATAGATATTGACCATCCATTCTTGCTTAGCACTGTACAGTTCACTAAACAACTTGTCATTTGTTGTATCAGAATTTTTGACTCTGTTAGAGAAAATTACTTCTAGCTGCCTTTCACAAGAATGGAAACTCAGAAAAGTCAAGTAACTCAACAACATATAGCAAATGCATAGGAAAAGTTGGAAGTGCGTCTATATTCTAATTTCCAAATTTAATATTTTGTTCTCTATGACATTAGAGTCTTTTGCCTTAGAGATTTCTGTGAATAGTTTTTAGGCAAAATGTCAACATTAGGTAAATGATAATTATCCCAAGTTGGACAATTTTATAAATATTCAAATACCTTTCCTGCCTCCAGAAAAAAAAAAAAAACCTTATGTGTCATCCATACCCCAGCTTAACCTCTTCCTAGTTTCATCTCCAATTGTTAACTCTATGCTTTAGTTTTATTCTTTTATAAATGGGATAAATATTCCTTGGGGGTGGCTGTGAGGTTGTTTATATATGTAAAGCTTTAGAATAGCACCTGTCACAGAGTACTGCCTGATACATGGAAACCGCTATTATGATTATTGTCATTGATGTTCTTAGAATTATTTTAGGTGTTTGCTAAAGACCTTCTCTCCTCCCAACAGAACACTTAAAAATATAACATAGGTGACTGTTGTATTTGTAGCTAATTTTTTAAGGCTTCTATCATTAATGGCATAAAAGAAGTATTCTTTTCATCTTTAGACCTGTGGCTGAACGTGTCTTGATTCTTGACCTTTTTCTTCTGAGGTTCCAGCCAGGTTCCTAAATAGGAATCGCTAGAATGGATATATCTAGCTGATTCTGTATTTGATCTGCAACTATAAGTTACAAAAAGGACTTCATTGTGAAACACATCAGAACTTAAGTAGAATCATAGTATATCAGTGATTGAAAAGACATTACATTTCATCTGATCTCTAATCCATTGCCTAACATGAGGGAAGACACATTCCTTTGTGCTCAGTAAACACAGAGACTTAAACATTCCCTGCTCTTGGAATTGTTTGATACAGTGTAGGTTTTCTAACTCTTCATAATTCGTTTTAGTAGGGGGATGTTTGCTTTTCTCTTTTCACATCGCTCCAAAGTAGATCATCCTCATGAATTTTACTAATACGCAAATTATATTTTGAATATAGAAGTCTCTAATCAGAAGATTAGAGTCTACTGGCACAGGTCAGTTGTGTACTTAGTAAAGAGAAAACTTGGTCCATTTCCACATCTTGGCTCCCTCTGTAAGTGGATAGTTAGGATTCCTGGTAAGAAGCGAAGAGCAGTGATTATATTTTTCTTAGATATTTTGCACCCAGGACTTCTTCTTTAGTCTCTGACCTCTTCTGAAATCTTTAGTAAGATTGCAGAAATAAGAAGCAACACCTCCCTACAAAAATTTCAGCAATGCTTAGTCACATGTAGTGGTTCTCAGCATATCAAGTACAATGCTTCTTTTTCTTCTTCTTCTTCTTTTGTTCATTGCATCCCCATGACTTTGTTTTCTAACTGAAAGTTTGTTCCTTTTGTATCAATGCTTTCTTTTTACGCAAATATTTTTAACACCTCCTTTGCTATCAATGGAAATTAATTCAGGAGTAATATATCTAGGACTTCTCCTAGAGTATGCAAAAGCCCTGAGAAAATATATGCACATTTAGCTCAACTAAAATCAGCATGTAAACACCATTCTGGTGGCCCAATATCCCATTTAAAAAAATACCACACTGACCAGTGGGAGCTATATCCATTTACCAGGCAGCCCTGCTGGAACCAAGGCTTTGCCATGGAGTGTGAGATACCCCACAGGTTTGATTGTGATGCTGTTGGGGCACATCTAGTCTCCATGTGTGGGGGAGAGGGCTGGAGGGCGGCCCATAGGGGAGTAACCGGGGCTGGGGCCCTCATAGGTAGGGTTGGGATATGCTTCTGGAGGATTTAAGATATTTTCCAGGACTTGACTTTAAAACACAGGAGGTTTTGGAGAGTCAGGTGTGGGGCAGGGACCTGGCTTGCCTATGTCAAAGAATATTACTGAACATAACATATCTACACTTAATTTTTTGAAAGATTGGTGCTTGTGCCCATATATAATGTATTAGAGAAGTACATTCATATTTGGTTAGGTTCATGACAGATTATGTATGTTTCAATATAAAAATTTTGGTGTACAAGTATGCCAGAAGGTTTAGTGACATTGTCAGATGCTTGCAGCCTCTTTTAATGAATACATTTCTATTGAAAAGAAAAAGGACGTCACAAATCACTCTGCACAAAAAGTACAGGAAGATGAAAGAACAGAGAGGTGGGTAGACACCAAGAAGAATAGGATTAAGATAGTTAATTAAATACCTAGGTATGTTTGTATAGGATAAGAGGAAGGGGGAAATAACCTTAAATGAATGTGGGATTACATGGCAAGGTATATCAAAGGCTGACAAGTTGAAAAAAATAAGAAAGTAAGAATTTCTTATAAATGAGTTCAGCATTATTTATGAATCCATTGTTAAATAATTCCTTGTGCTATGGTATGGATCTCAGGGGGCCACTGTGCTTTGGAGTGAAATTTCTAAGGCCACTTCCTACGTCTGGGATGGTCTGGGGTCCACAGAGCCATCTGGGAAGCTCAGGCCAGCCCACCTGCCAGGGCCCCAGGGCTCATCTCTCTTCTTTGAGTTGCTCTCTATTCCTCTATGTGTGGAGTGTAGTGATGAGAGATCACAATAATTATATCTTTTATCTTTTTTTCCTCTTTTTTTACGTTTTTGGCCATCCTGCAACTTATGGATCAGATCCAAGCCACAGTTACCACCTAGGTCACAATTGTGGCAACAGTGGATCCTTTACCTACTGCACCAGGCTGGCGGATTGAACTCTCTTGTCCCAGCACTCCCGAGACACCACCGATCCCATTGGACCACAGGGGGAACTCCTATATCTCTTATGTTGAAGTCCCAGCACATATTAAGGTATGCTTTCAGTCTCTGGTATTAAAATAACTGAGGAGACCATATTCTTGATGGATAGGACAGGTTAGAAAAAATAATAATAGTCATTTAAGAGGTTGTAGAGGGTTTGTGTGACACATTTCTTCAGACAGCAACCAAGGAAGATTGAATATGATTTTTTTTTTGTCTTTTTGCCATTTCTTGGGCTGTTTCCGTGGCATATGGAGGTTCCCCGGCTAGGGTTCGAATCGGAGCTGTAGTTGCCAGCCTACGCCAGAGCCACAGCAATGCAGGATCCGAGCCATATCTGCGACCTACACCACAGCTCATGGACACGACGGATCCTTAACCCACTGAGCAAGGCCAGGGATTGAACCCGAAAGCTCATAGTTCCTAGTCGGATTCGTTAACCACTGAGCCACGACAGGAACTCCTGAATATGATTTCTGACTCCAGAAAGACTACCTGTGCTGAGGGGTAAGGAAGTTGGACGGGGCCAATGATGGTAAAGTTGAGATAGTATGGTGCAAAATTAGAGATTTTTCAGTTTTCTCGCTCAGTCTGTCCTGGTGTGGATGGCAGAATCAGATTCAGTAAAGGAACACCCAGCTCAGAGTTGGTCTATTAAATCATTTCACATATTGCTTTTAAACCCTGAGATTTCCTGGGAGCTCCTTAATTAGTAGCTTGCTATTGCAGTACTCACTGCACATTTGAAAAAGAGCTTCCATTATATTTGTAATCATAAATATGTCTTGTTTGCATAATTTATTTATTTATTTATTAATTCTTTTTTTTTGCTTTTTAGAGCCGCATCCATGGCATATGGAGGTTCCCGATTCAGGAGCTACAGCTGCTGGCCTATGCCATAGCCACAGCAATGCAGGATCCAAGCCACATGTGTGACCTACACCACAGCTCATGGCAATGCCAGATGCTTAACCCACTGAGCGAGGCCAGAGATGGAACCTGAAACCTCATGGTTCCTAGTTGGATTCGTTTCTGCTGTGTCATGAGGGCAACTCCTAAGCATCATTTATTTTTACCCAAAATATCTTAAGAACCAGCAGTAGAGTACAAAAGAGAAATCAACTTCTTTTTTTTTTTTTTGATCTTTAGGATGTGATTATTATCCTCATGGCATTAATTATTCTACTGATTGGATAGTGTAATTTCTAGTTGTTGGAAATTCTGTGCGGAAATAAAATATAAGGTGGTTTGTGTATGTCAGTCTAAAGAGCTGGACTGGAGTTGCGATTGTGGCTCAGCAGAAACAAATCTGACTAGTATCCATGAGTGTCAGATTCGATCCCTGGCCTCACTCAGTAGGTTAAGGATCAGGTGTTGCCGTGAGCTGTGGTGTAGGCCGCAGAAGTGGCTCGGATCCTGCGTTACTGTGGCTGTGGTGTAGACCAGTGGCTGTAGTTCCAATTCGATCTCTAGCCTGGGAACCTCCTTATGCCACGACTGTGGCCCTAAAAAGACAAAAAATAAAAATAAAAATAAAAAATAAAGAGTTGGACAAATAATTGCCTGACTTGTTTCCCTATTTAGAGCGTAGTCTAATTCTTGCCCCACTTGTTGGGGATAACATTCCGTGCACAGCCTTGTATTTTCTGGATCACAATCATTAATTACTGACCATGCCTAATCATGCGTCATGTTCTTGAAAAAAATACAATCTCGTAAATCTTTCTGGCTTTTCCCATGTGTTGGTGAATCTGGAGGGATTTTAGAGGTGTTTTATACAACTGTGATATGTCTTCTTAAAAAACTACTGGCATTACTTTTGTGGATTATTACGTTTCTCTTGGGATAGAAATAAGGAGACTATGATCACCTATAAATGTAAGTAAGCTGCATTCCTGCAGACATAAAAGTTGGTTCAAAGTGTGAAATCGACATTACACCATCTAGTTCATTCCAGCCTTGTGTATACAAGGTAAATCACACAAAACGAAGGAGGTGTAAATGCCATTTCCTTGTTTATTCGCTTAACTGCCTTCTCAGACTTGGGTAATATTGTGGTTCTGCAGAATCATTGTGCAAGTACTTATTCAGTGTGCAAGTACTGTGTGCTTGATTCAGGAAGAAAAACAGTGTTTTCTTTAGTTAGTTCACTTGGATTCCACTGTTGAAATGTGGACTCTCTCCATACCTAAGAAAAGGGATGAAATAACACCAGCAAGAATGACTTTATCCATTCACAGTACTGTCATTATAGTGTAAAGGATATCTATGTATCGAGTGTTTGGAATTCAGACTAAGAAGCAATTCCTTCTATCACTATAAGTTACTGCAAGAATAGGTTCCAAAACACCCCTGGGTGCCTCCGAAGCTATTCACAGCTCTGATACTGAACAGGTGAGGGTAAGTGTTCTGACTTCACCATTAACCATATCACTCAAGTTCATCAGATATATATTTTTTCCTCTAGGAACTTAAAAACCTCATTTTATTATTTTTTTATTTTTTATTTAAAGTACAGTTGATTTACAATGTTGTGCCGATTTCTGCTGTTTAGCAAAGTGACCCAATCACACACACGCACACATATACATACATTAATATATATACGTGTGTGTGCACGTGTAAGTGTCAATACATATGTATATTTATATATATATAGATAGATACATACACATTCCTTTATCTTTCCTTCCTCGTCTTGTCCAGTCTCATCAGCTATTTTTTGTGTTTTTTTCCACTGACATCTTTTCTCTGTCTGCAGTATCCTAGTGTACCTAACGAAATTTGATTCACTTACTCAGTTCGACCCTTCTCCCTGAGCAGTGTGATTTTTGCTTGGAATATTTTATGCAAAACAGGAATTCTAGATCACATTTCTTCAAGCCATTTCTGTCTGTTGGCAAGGTTTTCTGCCAAGTCTCACCTTCAGATGTGAAATTCTCAGCCCTCTTAAACCTCTAACCCAGCCTGGGTGAGCACTAGGGTTCTTTCCTACCCAGGAGAAATTTTAATCATAACATTTCTGGGAGCTCAGGAGAGTATTCCTAGGGGACTTTTTTGCATTGGTCATTTTAGCACCCTCCAAAAAAAAAAGTAGCAATAGTTATGTCAATTTTTAGGAAATAATTCTGATTATTCAGGACAACTTCATCCTCTTCTCTGAGAAGACTTATGCTTTTTTTCCAAGTATCACTTTTAGGCCAGTTCTACTAAGAGTGCCTCCTCTAATCCTTTGCTTTGTAGTAAGCATAATTTGAGGAAGGAACACAATGTTTTCTTATCTGTCTCATGTATTTGTTAAAAATGCATTGTTTCCTGTAAATATTTCATCTTTCCAAGGGAAATCTGATCCTGTGAAATGTTCTTAACTCTAATGGTGGTAGTACAGATAAATTCATCCCCCTACTATTGAAAATATAAATGCTAAACATATTTAGAACTTTCTGTCAAACCCTGGTGAGTGCTTTAAAAAGACTGTCACCTATAATCTTCACGCAAACACATACGACTAATATGCTTTAATTTAATTTCCATTTTGCAGACAAGGAATAAGGATGCATGTGTCATTTCTCTGGTACAATATGCAAAATATTTATTATGTACCATCAACTTCTTGTGACTTTCAATAATGAGTTCTCACTGGTTATATATGAATTCAACTTCTATTTTTCCCCAGTAATTGATCATTCTGTATCTTAGCCAGCTTTCTCTCATGTTAAATGGAACATTCAGTTCCTTTTGAAAGTAAGAGGAAAAAAAGTAAAAGAAACTTTCTTATTGTGAGAATCAAGCTCCTGTTATGTGCTACATTTCTGCTCTCATTGTCCAAATTGTATTTTAGGCTCATCTTCTTTTTACCTAAATGATTCTGATAAGGCAACAAGTAATTGAATATATTTCACTATATTTTATTTTGTTTGTGTTTCTTTAAGTTCTCAGACACAATAGTTTTGGGAAATTTGCTTTTATATACACAGAGTCAAATTGCAAAGGAGGGAGTTCCCATCGTAGCTCAGTGGTAATGAACTGACTAGTAACCATGAGGACACAGGTTCAATCCCTGGCCTCGTTCAGTGGGTTAAGGATCCTGCATTGCTGTGATCTGTGGTGTGTGTCGCAGACGTGGCTCAGATCCTGGGTTGCTGTGGCTGTGGCATAGGCCAGCACCTGCAGCTGCAATTTGTCCTCTAGCCTGGGAATTTCATATGCTATGGGTGCAGTGCCTGAAAGCAAAAATAAATAATTTTTAAAAATTGCAAAGGAATTTTTATTGGAGAGCCAAAGTTCGGATGCTTTTCCCCCCTTTTCAGTTTAGACCTCTATATCATGTGTCTATTAGACTTTGGCCATTTTTTCTCTGTCAAGAGTCAGGTGAAAAATTGTAGCCCATAGTTTCGAGTATACCAAAAGGGTTTCAGAGCCATAGAATTCAGGAACTAGAAAGAACCTCAGATAATATAATATATGGATTCATTGTATCATTTTTCCATATAGACACCCAGAGAAGTGAAAAAACTTGCCTCAATTAAAACTTTAAGATCATACCATGACAGCCACTAGAATTAATTCCTATTTCCCTTTAAAGTAGTCTTTATTGCATACCAGTCATTCTCAAATTTTAGTTTGAAATAGAAACCCTGGAGAGCTTGCTCAAACGCAATTGCTGGATTTGCCCCCAGTTTGAGATTCAATAGTTCTGGTGCAGGGCCCAGTAATTTGCATTGCTAACAAGTTTTTGGGAGCTGCTGCTGCTGGCCTGGAAAGAACATTGAGAGACTTGTTCTAGAACTTGCATCTTGAGTCCTTTAGTTCCTTTGGTGTAAGTATTCTTAATCCCAGGCCTCTGAGAATTTACGACTAGGTATTTCTTTATTTTATTTTATTTTTTTTTTATTTTTTGCCATTTCTTGGGCCACTCCCGTGGCATATGGAGGTTCCCAGGTTAGGGGTCCAATTGGAGCTGTAGCCACTGGCCTATGCCAGAGCAACAGCAACGTGGGATCCGAGCCATGTCTGTGACCTACACCATAGCTCATGGCAACACTGGATCCTTAACCCACTGAGCAAGGCCAGGGATTGAACCCACAACCTCATGGTTCCTAGTCGGATTCGTTAACCTCTGAGCCACGATGGGAACTCCCACGACTAGGCATTTCTCACTGGGCAAGTCTAGGTTGGTTTTTTCCACCTGGTAAGACCTATCATCTCTCTACAGTGCACCTAAAAAGCTTTATTTGCTAATGGCTTGTTTTAAGACCTGAACATTTTCTGAGCAACTACTTATGTATCTAACTGAAAGCCAGTTGATGTCTGCATGCTTCTTAAAATACTAAAGTACTTTTTTTTTTTTTTATCATATCAACCTCATTTTATTGATCAAAATTATTCTCCATCAGTATTCATGCCTACGTACCCATGTCTGTCTAACTGGTCAACACAGTTTGCAAGTTATTCTATCACAATTTCTAATCTCCTCCTGACTTCTTTCCACTGCCTTCATCTTCCCTTCTCTCTTTCCTTCGGCATCTGAGTTCAGGTGGCTGTACCGGAAGCATTCCATTAAACTGCAATAATTATGCTTTTTCTTTTCTCTTGTTTCACAAATACAAATCAACACAAATCATGTTGCTTCGAAAGAAATCACAGTGTCTAAAAGCATCTCAAGGCTTTTTTTTTTTTTAATAAGAAAACGAATATCAAATGCTTCAAGCAAATGTAACTGCCTTATTTCCAAAAATATTTTTTTAATATTAAAAAAAATTTTAAAATATTTTAGGTCATTTTTGCTTTTCTAAAAGTGAAATTTTCTAATGAATAAATTACACATTTAAGTTATTACATTTGCTTTCTGTGAAAAGAATCATGTGTGTTTTCAGAGGAAAAAAAAACCCCTTACATTTACAGAATGTAACTAGGATTTTTGACAGAAATAGTCTTGGTCAACTATCTCTTCTCCTCATCTCTAGACAGATGTAGGCTCCTCAGAGAAAATGAGGAATTATTGTGAGACAGGTTTGTGCTTCATCTTGGGGACACTGAAGGGCATCACGTTCTCTTTAATGTCTCCTTTCTCCCTTTTTTGTTAAGAGAGCCAAAAACCACAGGAACACATTTTAATGCAAGAATGGAGCCATTACAAAAGCCAGAATTGATTTTTTTTTTTTTTGCATTTTAACACCTACACATTCAGAAGCCATATTTAGGTAGAGATTTTTTTTTCCAAATGAGGTCTATTTTCAGATGATGGGAGGTTGCATCTTCAGAAGCATTTTATGAGCTTTAAATCTTCAGAAAGTCTTCTGGATGATTCCTGCTCCTAGAGATGGAAGCCAAGTGTTGATGATGGCACAGCCATGTCACTAGTCTGGGTCCTGGGATGAGCTCCGTAACCACCCTGGAATGTCACAAAAGAAAGACATTTCCATGGTGACATTCTGGGCTGTGTAGTTCTTTGTTATGGGGGTTGTCCTGTGTACTGTAGCCCACATTACCACCACCTGCCCCAGTTGTGTGACAAACAAAAGTGTCTCCGTTTTTCGCAAGTGTCCTCTACAGGGAAAAACTGTCCCTGGTCAGGAACCACTAGTCTATAGGCTCACTAGTATAGGAATTGCTGCCTGTAAGTGAGACACTGCCTTAATCAAACCCACAAATGATGGCATTCACTTAGGGGTCCTGTAAAGGAAATGTAGTAGAGCAACAATGAAAGGCTGGAAGGCGGTGGTCATTCTTCTGCTGTGGTATTTGGTAGAAATGTTGAGAGTGAGGTTGAATAGATAGAACACATTCCTCCAGAGCCTAAAGTATAGGGAAAGCATTTACAAAGAGGCAGCACATCAGTGCATTTGGGTTGTTACAAGCAGTTTAAAGGAAACAGTGCGCCCAGCCAGGAAATATTGGACAATCTGCTTGTTGCCTGCAACCTAAATTGGCTAATACACCAGGAAAGCCAGGAAACTGAGAGCCACGTTGAAAAATCACACTGTCTCAATATTACAAAGAGCAAGAGAAAGATGGCCACGCACAGTTTTTCTCAAGGGCCTCCCATGTGGACTTTTCAGACAAAAACATGAGGAGGCCACAGACAAAGACATGATTACAGGTGTTACCCTCCCATCCCTGCCTACATTTTCAGGGAAACACGAGTTAACTGCTCTTAAAATGAGGAAGAGGAAAATAGACCCAGCAAAGAAGACAGTTAATTACAAGCAAGCACCAGAGGATTAAGAACGATAGCTAGAAGCACGTTTCCACAGAGGTTCTTTTACATGGAATTCCATAGGCCAGAAATCTTGATTCTTGAGAAAGCTGAAAAATCACTAGCCTGGACTTCAACGTCTTTTAATTGTGCGCTATAGAAAGAAATCCTTGGTTTCCTAAACTGGCCCAGCAAGGAAGAAGCTACGAAAGACACACAGTGGCGTGTGGCCCAATTTGCCAACATCCGCCTCAGAAGATTGCATGGAAGATTAGGAAACAAGAAAATTACCCTGATGACCCAACTTGGGGCTGAAAAGAGACAATAAATAAGAACATACCTCCCTAAGAAGAAAGCCAGGGTCTCCTCAAGGAAATTCTTCTACCATCAGGTCAAGGAGTTCTTGAAATTTTTGTCCAGCACGACATTTTTCACAATTGTAATGAACCAATGATTTTTTTTTTTTTGCATGAGGATGTCTATCGCACTTATTCTGTTTACTTTCTACTTTTGTATATTAGGTGTGATGAGAGGGGTTTTGAAGGGATGAGAAAAAGAAACGCGTATATATATTTTTTGGCTTACCACACCATCAGACTCCCCAACTGGATCACATGGAAAAGATAATTTATCACTCAGAGATACCCAGATTTGAGGGGGATGCAGTGACTGAACAAAACATTTGACTCTACCTCTTGGAAGGCATGCTTTCTATAGGTAGAAGGCAGGATCCATGGATACTTATACTTGGATGCTTGTGTGACTTAAAAATGCTGGTCTGTCAGAAACTGTGACTTGTCCCCCAGTTTTAATTCCTATCCCCTACTTCCTTTTACTAAAAGAATCTATCGATTTTCAGTTGAATACAATTATTCAGCCAGACAGAATATATCTGCAAGGCTCCCTTGCAGAAAGGGACCTATTATACAACAAATAGACAATAGAATAAGTAAGATATTCCTGAACTTTGGGGGCCCAGTATTTAAAAGAGATACACTGTTTCGCACTAACCTCCCCTTTGGGCTGCCTATCAGTAATAAAAATTCCAGCAAACACCTCAGACACCGTGCACCTTCCTTATTGAAAACAGCAAGCTTGTTTCACAAGTGTGGTTGCCCAGATGACCCTGTGGACCATGTATTTGCTCTAGACTTGTATGCAAAAGAGTAATATATTATAATTTTGTTTCAACGACTGTAATTTTTGGTTTCTTTCATACTTTTTTTTTTTTTGGTCTTTTTAGGGCTGCACCTGTGGCATATAGAATTCCCAGATGAGGGGTTGAATTGGAGCTACAGCTGCTGGCCTACACCACAACCATAGCAACGAGGGATCTGAGCTGTACTTGAGGCATATGGAAGTTCCCAGGCTAGAGGTCATACTGGAGCTGGAGCTGTCAGCCTACACCACAGCCACAGCAATGCCAGATTTGAGCTGGGTCTGCAACCTACACCACAGCTCATGACAACACCAGATCCTTAACCCACTGAGCAAGGCCAGGGATTGAACCCACGTCCTTATGGATGCTAGTCAGGTTTGTTACTGCTAAGCCACAACAGAAATTCCTCTTTTATACTTATTTTAAATCTACATCTTAACTCCTTCATCTTCCCAGGATTACCATGGTATTTTATGTATATTGTACTTATAAATATACTAAAATTTCAGGTATATTAAGATTAAATTTTAAGCTTGATTATTCAGAATGTTGAATATACAGAACTGATCTGAGGCTAAGGGGACACAGGCCTTTAAAGCTGGGATAAGTTAATCTTCATTTTCACCCTTAATTATTAACAGCACTGCCCTGGACCAGCTCTTTGTCTCCAGGCAAAATATTCTCCAATAAGTATTCTCATTTCTTGGTATTTTATTGTTCTACTTTCTAATAAGGCAGAGTTTTCATACACTACTTTTTCTGTAACTAAACTATGTATATAAATATTCTTTTATAGCTCAAAAAACCCAGTTTCAGCAGTTCTATTACCTATTTATTAAATAATACCTAACAAACATAAAACACTTACTTCTTTATTTGAAACCTGGAGTTAATTTTTAGCTCCCATTCTAACAGACCTATATATCTGTATTCCTGTACATCTACAGATAGAATTCCTTTCTTGGGTTTACTTTCTTTTCCTTTTTAAACTTCTTTTTTTTTTCTTTTTTGTCTTTTTAGGGCTGCACCGTGGCATATGGAGGTTCCCAGGCTAGGGATTGAATCACAACTGGAGCCATCAGCCTACACCACAGCCACATCAACGCCAGATCTGAGCCACATCTGTGATCTACACCACAGTGCATGGCAACCCCAGATGCCTGACCCACTGAGCAAGGCCAGGGATTGAATCTGCATCTTCATGGATGCTACTCAGACTCATTTCAGCTGAGCCATGATGGGAACTCCCCCTTTTTTTTTTAACTTCTTGAGTTAATAAGTATTTTTTATTTCTCTTCTTATTTAGTAAAACTTTCCTCTTAGTGGAGCTTTAATGCTACCCATGAGTTCTTAAATGCAATTATTTTTCTCAGTTTATTGGGACACTTTCATTATTTAATAATTTGTCACCTTCGGAGTTCCCTTCGTGGTGCAGCGGAAATGAATCTGACTAGGCTTCACTCAGTGGGTTAAGGATCCGGCATTGCCATTAGCTGTGGTGTAGGTCACAGACATGGCTGGGATCTGGTGAGGCTGTGGCATAGGCTGGCAGCTACAGCTCTGATTCGACCCCTAGCCTAGGAACCTCCATGTGCCATGGATGTGGCCCTAAAAAGACAAAAAATAAAAATAAAAATTTGTCACCTTGTACCCCACCCTTCCTCAGCAACTTTGGTTTGGTTTCTATGTTTCAAATGGTAAAACAATAATAAAGCTGGTCTAAAATTAAAACAGAAGGAAATTCAGCTTATTCAACTCACTTTAATAGGCAGCTCACTTGCTATGAATTACAACAGTGAAGTTCAAATGAGATCTTTAAGACAGTAGGCAAACGCATCACAGAACAAAAATGAGTTGTACTGTTAAGCTGATGTTAAGAGTTCCTGATGTCCCATTCCTTGGTCTTTGCCTGAGTCTTGATGGAGGGGCAGATTTTAACAAAAGTCAAGTTGAGATGTAAAAGCACTAAGTTGACTTAAAGGCTGTGCACAGAAAACAGCAGGAAGGAACACTATCAACTATAGATTGCTGAGAGCCTCCACTCCAGGAAGGACTTTACCTTCCAGAAGCTCTAGACTGGCACCTCCTCCAGTGCTCACATGACTGACTTTATCTTCAGTGTTCCATTTGGCACAGCAAGTGGCCGTGTCTCCACCTCCTATAATGGTGATACAGCCCTTGGAAGTGGCTTTCACAATTTCATCCATGAGGGCTTTTGTTCCACTAGCAAAGGCATCCCATTCAAAGACCCCTAAAGGTCCATTCCACACAATTAGCTTGGCTCGGGCCACAACTTGTGCATACTTCTTGTTGGTCTCAGGACCACAGTCCAAAGCCACCCAGCCGGCAGGTATACCCGACGCTACCGTGGCCTGGCCAACCTTAGCATTTTCCTCAAACTTGTCAGCAATGACAAAGTCAACAGGAAATGTAATGTTCACCCTATTCTTTTCAGCTTTGGCCATGATCTCTTTGACAATCTTGGCTCCCTCTTTGTCGAACAGGGAGGCACCAATCTCCATGTTGTTGAGTACCTTAAGGAAGGTAAAAGCCATTCCGCCACCAATAATCATCTCATTGACTTTGTCCAGCATATTTTTGATGAGTTGGATCTTGTCTGCCACTTTAGCTCCACCAAGGATAGCCAGAAAGGGTCTCTCTGGGTTTTCCAAGGCTTTGGCAAAGTAATCCAGCTCCTTTTTCATCAGGAATCCAGATGCCTTCTGCGGCAGATTCACTCCCACCATGGAACTATGAGCCCGGTGAGCTGTGCCAAAAGCATCATTGACATACACATCCCCCAGCTTGGAGAGGGATGCGCGGAAGGCTTCTACTTTATCTGGCTCAGCTTTCAGCTTATTCCCAGAAGGATCTTGGCCCTTCCCTTCCTCTTCCACATGAAAGTGAAGGTTCTCCAGTAGGATGACTGAACCCGCAGGTGGGTTGGCACAAGCTTGCTCTGCTTCTGAGCCCACACAGTCTGTTAGGAACAGAACGTCTTTCCCCAGCAAGGATTTGAGTTCAGCAGCCACCGGCTCTAAGGAGTATTTATCAGGCATCGCAACACCATCAGGTCTACCTAAATGACTCATGAGAACTACTGACCTGGCTCCGTTATCCAGGCAGTATCTGATGCTTGGGAGGGAAGCCTTGATTCTTTGGTTGTTTGTAACTTGGTTCCTCGTCATGGGAACATTGAAGTCTACTCTCATGATGACTCGTTTCCCTTTCACGTCCAGTTTGTCCAAAGTTAACTTCTTAGAAAGAGACATTTTGACAATACGAAGACAGGCTAACACTTAGATCCCGATGTTGCAGGGAACCACTTCACTGCTGCTGCGATGTTGGGCGGATGGCGTTTCCTAACGCCCTTCCTCTTGGCCCGCCCCTATCTTCCAAGCACCGGGTCTCCCACATGGCAGCCATGATTGGACTGGGGCAAGGAAACCTGGCTCTGTGATTGGTCCAATGGTCCTGTCAATCGGGATTTGGAGACGCGCGGTGCAGATTCTACGAGCCAGGGCTGAAGGCAAATCTAGACTAGTGATATCTGGTGGCTTGGGGTGACAGTTGAAGAGGTGAAGAAACCGTGAAAGAAGAAGAGTCCTGACGTCCAAGCCTCCTGCTGGTTCTTTTTGACGTTTTTTTTTTTTTTTTTTTTTTTTTTTTTTAGCAATTGCTTTTATTCTTTTAAAAGAATGAAAAGCATACCTCCCCCCATGTGAAATCTTAATTATATTGAGTGTAGAAACTTGTGCCCTGCCAAATTAAAGGAAAGATTTGAAAGAATGGGTCTATGAAACCTTGTTTATTCAAGGCAACATAATATGCTTCTGTGTTTTCCTTGTCTTGACAAGTATTTCTGTTAAGAGCATAGCTTGGTATTAGCCTTTGGCTTTAGGTATATTCTAGCATGGGGTGAATATACAGTATTTTCACTAGCTTTCTTCTCCTGTTCTCATACTACCGTGAGAGAATGCTTGGTGGCTTCTTTGGGAGAAATGTGATAAGATCATAGCACAGAGTATCAGTAAACCCCTCAAGGTAATGGTGACATTTCTTTCAGGCTACAAAGTTATGATGTGGTTCCTTACTGTTCCCTCTCCTCTCTCTGTTTCACTACCTGCATAACTTTGAAATTCAGCTGAAAACAGGCATAGTTTCATGAGAATGAAAACATCTGAACTGAAAATGAGTAAGAGTTTTTATTTTTGGAGAAAGTATATATATGGCTGATAGGTTTAGGAATGAAAACGGGCTTTGCAATTATTATAGCAGTTTCTATAAGTTGCATGAACTAAATATGTAGCAGGAAGGTTTTGACAAAACTATTTTAGAAGATGGCTAAAATTTGAAAAAGACAGTAACAAAGTTGACTAGGATGAGGAAAAGTTGGTACCCTCCCATATTGCTGGTAGGAATGTAAAACGGTGTAGTCAGTTTAGAGGACGCCTTGATATTTTTTCAAAATATTAAACATGAAGTTACCATATGACCCAGCAATTCCATTCCTAGATAGTTAATGGTATCGCCATACTCTTATAATGGCTAACATCCAACATTCTGACAGCATCGTCAAAGATGCACAGCAATAGAACATCTCATTTATCGCTGTTGGGAATAAGGTATGCTACAGCTGTTAGGGAAATAGTTTGGCAGTTCGTTCGTTCGTTCGTTCGTCCGTTCCTCCCTCCCTCCCTCTTTCTTTCCTTCCTTCCTCCCTCCCTCTCCTTCTTTCTTCCTCCCTCCCTCTCTTTCTTTCTTCCTCCCTCTCTTTCCTCTTCCTCCCTCTCCTTTCTTCTTCCTCCCTTTCTTTCTCTTCCTTCCTTTCTTTCTCTTCCTCCCTCCCTCCTTTCTTTCTCTCTCTCTCTCCCTCTCTCTCTTTCTTCTTTCCTTCCTTCCTTCCTTCCTTCCTTCCTTCCTTCCTTCCTTCCTTCCTTCTTTCTTTCTTTCCTTCCTTCTTTCTTTCTTTCTTTCTTTCTTCCTAGGGCCGCACCTATGGCATATGCAAGTTCCTGGACTTGGAGACAAATCAGAGCTGCAACTGCTGGCCAACATCACAACCACAGTAACGCCGGATCCGAGCCACATATTCGCCCTACACTACAGCTTCTGGCAACCCCAGATCCTTAACTCACTGAGTAGCCCAAGGATCAAAATTCCATTCTCATGGATACCAGCTGGGTTCTTAACCTGCTGAGCCACGACGGGAACTTCAGTTTGTCAGTTTTTTAAACATATTAACATAGACTTATAACATGACCTGTAAATCCAACTCCCAGGCATTTATCCAAGTACAAAGAAAACTTACCTCAAAATTCTCTGTATAGATGTTTAGAGCAACTTCATTCATAATTGCCCCAAAAGATTTTCTTCAGCTGGTGACATCCATACAACTGTGGATACATTCATATAATGGAATGCCCTAATGTAAAAGGAGAGAAGATGTTTACTTACACAAAATCATGAATGAAACTTAAATGTATTGTGCTAACTAAAAGTAGCCAGGCAGAAATGTATGCAGAAGTAGTATGATTCCATTCATATGACATTTGAGAAAAGATGAAACGAAAAGTATGGAAAACATATGGGTGGTAGCCAAGTGTCAGGGCAAGAGAGAGGTGATCAGCTATCATGGGGATGCAAAGGGAGATTTTTAGTATGATAGAACTTTTCTCTATGGCACCAGAATGGTGACTATAAGATTCTATGCACTAGTCAAAATCTGTAGAATTGTGCATCATAGAGACTGTACTTTAATGAATGCAAATTAAAAGATGTGCCAGGATGTTGGAGAATCTTAGGGTGAAATACAGACTCTGACAAACGAATCATGTATACTGTGATATATGACATCACTGAAGATGATGGGGGAAAAGAAAAGATGACAAGTAATTTTGGAGAAGAGATTTCCATTTGATAAAGCTAAATACAAAAAACCAAAAAAGAACAGTCCGTAAAAAATGTAATCCTAAACTAAAGTTGGAAAATTTATTTATCACAGGCATATGGATCAACAGTTCTTTTTTTTTTTTTTTTTTTTTTATAGCCACACCTGTGGCATATAGAAGTTCCCAGGCTAGGGGTCAAATCACAGCTTTGGCCTACACCACAGCCACAGCAACACCAGATCTGAGCCATATCTGCAGTCTATGCCACAGCCTGAAGCAATGCCAGACCCTTAACCCACTGAGCAAGGCCAGGGATTGAACCTGCTCCTCATGGACACTATGTCAAGTTCTTAACATGCTGAGCCACAAAGGGAACTTGAACCTTATCATGTCTTAATCAGATTGTTTTGAAAGAAACTTCCAGTAATATTTTGAACATTTGCTATAATACCAGGCGTATTTCAGGAGTCCTGTCATGGCTCAGCAGAAATGAATCTGACTAGTATCCATGAGGACACAGGTTAGATCCCTGTCCTTGCTCAGTGGTTAAGGATCTGGCATTGCCCGTGAGCTGTGGTGTAGGTTACAGACACAGCTTGGATCCCAAGTTGCTGTGGCTGTGGTGTAGGCCAGCAGCTGTAGCTCTGATTCCACCCTTAGCCTAACAACCTCCATATGCCGTGGATGTGGCTGTAAAAAGATAAAAAACAAAACAAAAAAAAAGGCATACTCTGTTCCCCCCCCCCACAATTTAACTTACTTGAAATCAGGATACTCCTTTCATTGGAGGCATTTCACAGAATTTATTTTTTTCCCTTTTCATTCCTAGTGGTTTATATGATAATTATGTATCATACCATTGATGACATCTCCTCCTAGGTGAAATATACTAGAACAGCAATTCACTCCTGAGTGACCATGCTTTATCAGCCAATATATTGAAAAATCTTTATTTCTTATTATAATATTAGTAGAAGAGGTTGACAGTACGTAGCGAGAAGTGTACATTTTTTTAGGGGCGAGTATGATGTTTAGTAGTTGTTATGAGAGAAAACTATAAAGAGCATGTGAAGGAGACCTGCCCAGGGAGGCCTCCTTGCCACTTTCAGCACCTTACTCATGTCATCTGTGTCTAGGTCACCCTGAAATATGTGTTCTATGGTAGCAAATATTTATCCATATTTCCAAAGGTGTATGAACAATGCTATTTCCTGCTGTGGCTCCTGCTCAGAAGATTTTTTAGATTTTTGTTTGTGCAAATACCCCCAACTGCTTCTGCAGTAAGTCTCCCCCCCCACCTCCCGCATCTTTTATTTTCTCTTTTTTAAAAACCGCTTTATGGAGGTATGACTGACATTCAGAAAGCTGTACATATTTGAAGTCTGCACCTTGATGAGCTGGGAGATATGTATACACACATTTAAGCATCCCCGCAATCTGTGCCACAAGCATACTCATCAATACCCATCGTTGCCAAAGTTTCCTGCCACCTTCCTATTGATAATTTTTTTGTATGTGATTAGAACACTTAATATAAGATCTATCCTCTTAGCAAAATGTTAAGTATGCAACACAGGATTGTTACCTATAGGCATGATGGTGTACAGTAGATCTCTAGGACTGGATTATTTTGTAAAACTGAGACTTTGTACCTAATGACTAATACCTCCCTGATACCCTCCTCACCCATCCCCTGGCAACCACCACCTGCTCATAAATCTAGCAAGCCTTTTAATGACTCTTCAGCTGACTATATTTCCTAGGGTAGCAATAACTCTGTGGGAGGAAGATCTCCACACAGGTTATTATATTTTGGAGATATTAAAAAAAAGCCTTTGAAATTAGTCACAAGAGGTGAATATAACCTATTCTTTGCTTTATTAAGTCATGAAAAGGTTGGGTTCAGTTTCGTTTCATTCAGTTTTTTTTCCGTTGACAGTATATGTGAAATGTACAATTTCACTCTAAAATGTACAGTGTTCTCAGTACTGAGGTGACATATAATGTACATTAATATAAGCTAATTTAACCATTTGTTTTATAACCAAAATAGACTACTATCTCAGTAAATCTTATGCTTACCTTTTATGAAGCAGTTAGTCTCCTTTTCAAAACTACTAGTGAATGACAAGATTCTAAAATTTTTTTTTTGCATTCTAAACATTATCAGTGAGCACTTGGTTTTTTTAAAACTTTATTTACTTCATTTCAGAAAAAACGTTCTATGGGAGATAAGTGTTAAATCTACTAAAACTGAGGGACTATTAAATAAATGGTTTATAAACATTTACAAAAGAAAATGCTTGCCAAAAGTCACCATAGGTCTACCAACAATGTTGATCCTACATTCTTTGTTTCCATTTCTTTTCTTATAAAAGAACTTGGGGTTGTTCTTAAAGATAAAGAAGGGGTAGTTATGTGCTTATAACATGTTATTCGTTGTAGAACTAGTTTCAACAAACTAAAAAATTATGCAGTACATTGCAGTTATATCAGCAATGCATACCTTTTGAAGTATGTACTCTATTTGCCTATAGTTCTGTTAACTTCCCTATTTATCTACATTTTTCTATAACTTATTCCTGCTTTATAAATATTAGGTACAATTTAGCATTGCTTGATTTATGTTTTAAAACTATGGACTGTTGTTTTGTTAGCAAATGCAACAGAAAACAGATGAACATATGATCAAAATTAAATGGGTAAATTGCCCATGGCACAAGGGGATATTGTTCTAGGACTTTGGCATACAAATTACCAATCTCTGTTATCAGTTATTGATTTGAGGTAAGCCCTGCATAGAACAAGCCTACGATGTAAAGACTTAGATGGGAACTTTAATTTTATTAAAATGATGTAAATAAGAATCATTATAAATAAACAAAATAAAACATTTTTATCTCAAACAAATCCTAGGAGAAGATTGATGTCTTGCTGGGATTAAGTCGTGTTTGTGTTTTATTTTCTCCTAAAGTATCGAATTGTAGAGTTATCTTATAAAACAAAAAAATTTTGTTACAAAATTTTGTTTCAAAATAGTATTTCAGAAGTGATCCCCACAATTAAAATTTCAAGCATATAACAGATTTATTTCAAACTCATGTAACAGATTTATTTTTCTCAAGATATATTCACAGCATTTAAGCAATTTTGCCTTAAGAGTATTTTTACTATAAGACAAAGTAAGGAATTAGTTAATAAAAAGTGGAAAACAACTTTAAAAGCCTGGATGATTGTTTTATAATACACAGGAGTCTCATTTTCCTGTGTGGCTTTTTATTTTTTGCAGACCTCACAGCTTTCAATAGGAAAGAAGAGAATGTGACTAGGAAAACCAATCACTGAGTATACCTAAAACAAACTTTTTCCTCATGTTTAATCACAGTTGTGATATAGTCCACAACAATCTCCACACTAAAATTCACATAAATTTTGTAATGTTTATATGTTTAAGCATTGCATAATGCTTTCTAATTAAATAATTATATTAAATGTCTTCAAAAATTAAAAAATACACACATATGGTTTTATGTATCACAACAAAGCAAACACAGAGTTCAGTCATTAATTGCAAGTGATTCATTAGACTTCCCATATGCATATGAGAAGCAGGACTAAGAAACATTTTATGTAGTTAATTTATAAATATTTACCCAATATTGACTCTAAACAAGATGTAATTTAAAATATGCATGTTATATAAATACAATGTATATGAATCTACATTAATTGAATGTGCTGGCACCAAAACAGACACATAGATCAGTGGAACAGAATAGGGAGCCAAGAAATAAACCCACACCCTTATGGTCAATTAATCTATGATAAAAGAGGCAAGAATATACAATAGAAAAAAGATAGTCTCTTCAATGAGTGGTGCTGGGAAAAGTGGACAGCTACTTCTAAAAGAATAAAATTAGAACATTTTCCCACACTATATACAAAAATAAACTCAAATTGATTAAAGAGCTAAATGTAAGACTGGAAACCATAAAACCCCTAGAACAAAACCTAGGTGGAACACTCTATAACATAAACCACAGCAATATCTTTTTGAATCTGTCACTAAAGGCAAAGGAAACAAAAACAAAAAACAAAAACAAATGGGACCTGACTAGACTTAAAAACTTTTGCACAACAAAGGAAAACATCAACAAAACTAAAAGACAACCTATGAATATTTGCAAATGACCAGTTAATATCATAATATACAAGCAACTCATAGAGCTCAATATTGAAAAAATAAACTACCCAATTAAAAAATGGGCAAATGTCCCGAATAGACATTTTGTCAGAAGGTTTGTTGTCAAAGAGACCACAGAAACAAATGTTTGTGAAGATATGTAGAAAAGGGAACATTTGTACACTGTTGTTTGGAATTGTCAATTGAAAAAAGAATGCACAATATAAGAGCTGCGAGTTCAGTTTTATTTGGGAGCTTATTGAGGACTATAGTCTGGGACACAACCTTTCAGATGCTCTGAGCAACTACTCCAAAGAGGTGGTGAAGGAGGTATATATATATGTACATATACATATATATGGTATATGTATATGTAATTTCAGCACACATCTCAGTAGAAGGTTGCTGCTGATCACAAGGAGCAGATGTCTCTGTTAATTATTTTAACGCTTTTTTAGGTATGAGAAGATGCAAGAAACTGGGTTCCTCAGATTTTCTCCTGAAAATATTTCACTATCTACAGACCTGTTCTGCTAGTTTTCCCTAGAGCACAGAGTGCCTCATTCCTGATCTCCACCCTGAACTCTTTCCAGAGTGTGCTGAAAGTCAGCAGCTAAGGTAGCTCATGACTCAATTCCTGTAGAACTAGATGGCAAGTGACATTTTTTACTCGTCAGAATGCAAATTGACATAAACACTGTGGAAAAAAGTATGAAATTTCCTCTAAAATAGAAATACCAGGTGATCCAGCAATTCTACTCCTGGGTGTATATCTGAAGAAAACAAAAACACTAATTTGAAATGATACACACACCCCAAGATTCATAGCAGCATAATTTACGATTGCAAGATATGAAAACAATCCAAGTATCCATCAACAGATGAATGGATAAAGAAGATGTGGTACATATATACAGTGGACTACTACTCGGCCATAAAAAAGAATGAAACTTTGCAACATAGACTTGGAGGGTATTATCCTTAGTGAAACAAGTTAGGCAGAGAAAGATGAATACTGTATGATATCAATTATATCTGGAATCTAAAAAATATAACAAGCTAGTGAATATAGAAACAACAAAAAAACCAGACTCAGATATAGAGAACAAACTAGTGGTTACCAGTCAGGAAAGGAAATGGGGAGGGGCAAGATAAGGGTTGGGGAGTAAGAGATACAAAATGCTACATATAAAATAAGCTACAAGAATGTATTGTACAACACAGGGAATATTGGCAATATTTTATAACAACTGTAAGTGAAGTATAATCTTTAAAAATTGTGAATCACCATGTTGAACACCTGAAATTAATATAATATTATAAATCAACTATATCACAATAAAAATTAAAGTTAATAAAAAATAAAGGAGCCAGGCTGGGTCAAAATTAAAAAATAAAAACAGGAGTTCCCGTCGTGGCGCAGTGGTTAACGAATCCGACTAGGAACCATGAGGTTGCGGATTCGGTCCCTGCCCTTGCTCAGTGGGTTAACGATCCGGCGTTGCCGTGAGCTGTGGTGTAGGTTGCAGACGCAGCTGGGATCCCGCGTTGCTGTGGCTCTGGCGTATGCCGGTGGCTACAGCTCCTATTTGACCCCTAGCCTGGGAACCTCCATATGCCGCGGAAGCGGCCCAAAGAAATAGCAAAAAGACAAAAAAATAAATAAATAAATAAATAAATAAAATAAAAACAATGTAGTATTAGCATAAAGCAGACACATAGAAAAATGGAAAGCATAGAAATCCCAGAAATAAGTGCTCACATATATTGTAAAATTATTTTCAAAAATGATATTAAGCCATTCAATGGGGAAAAAATAATCTTTCCAAAAAAGAGTGTTGAGCAAACTGCATATTCATATGCCAAGGGATGAAACTATACTCTCACCTTATACTATATTAAAAATAAAGTGAAAAAAAAGATCTGAGATCTAAATAGAAGAGCTAAAACTGCAAAACTCCAAGACAAAAATAGGGGGACGTCTCCATCGAATTTGGCAGTGATTTCTTGGCTATGAGACCTTAAGCATAGGCAGCAAAAGAAAAATAGATAAATGGGATGACATCAAATTAAAAAATTTCTGTGTAAGAAGAACACAATGAACAGAGTGAAAATGCTACTTATGGAATTGGAAGAATTATTTGTAAATCATATATCTGATAAGGGGTTAACAGCCAGAACATATAAAGAACTAATATAACACAACAACAACCAAAAGAAAATAACCTAATTTACAAATGGGCCAAGGACTTGAATGGACATTATTCCAGGGAATTTATACAACTGGCTAATGGGTACATGAAAAGATATTCACCATCACTAGTCATTCGGAAAATGCAAATCCAAACATTAATATATAATGCCAGCTCATATGCATTAGAATAAGCACTATTAAAGAAAACAGAATGTAACAGATGTTGGTGAGGATATGTTGACACTTTTTTTGTGTACTGTGGGTGGGAAAGCAAAATTTGGCAGTGGCTATGGAAAACAGTATGAAGGTTTCTCGAAAAATTTATAGAAAGAATTACCCTTGGCCCAGCAATTATACGGTAAGTTTCTGCTTCCTGCAAGTATTGAAAGCAGAAACTCAAAGAGATGTTTGCTCATGTATGTCCACAGTGGCATAATTTCAACAGATTAAAGGTGTAAACAAGCCAAATGGCCATTGAGAAATGAATGCCTAAACAAAACATGTACCCGCAATGGAATACAATTTTGCCTTAAAAAAAAGAAATGATATTCCGACATTGGCTAAAAACCAAACGAATGTGGATTTGAAGATGTTTGTTATGAGTAATAAGCCAGTCACAAAATGACAAATACTGAATGTTTCCACATATTTAAGGCATTTAGCGTGATCAAACTGATAAATAACAGAAAATAGCATGTGGTTTTCAGGATCTGGGGGATGGAGAAAATGGGAAGTTATTGTTTCATGGGCACAGAGTTTAAGTTTGGGAAGACTGAAAATGATTGGAGATGATGAACCAGCATGACAGCTGCACAGTGATGGGAATTACTTTATGCCACTGAGCACTAATGCCATAAAATGGCAAACATGGTGTATATATATATATGTGTGTGTGTGTACATTTTCGTCTTTTTTTTGCCTTTTCTAGGGCCACTCCCGCGGCATATGGAGGTTCCCAGGCTAGGAGTCCAATTGGAGCTGCAGCCGCCAGCCTATGCCAGAGCCACAGCAACACGAGATCTGAGCCACATCTGCGACCTACACCACAGCTCACGGCAACGCCGGATCCTTAACCCACTGAGCAAGACCAGGGATCGAACCTGCAACCTCATGGTTCCTGGTCAGATTCGTTGACCACTGCGCCATGACGGGAACTCCCAAACATGGTATATTTTATGGGAATCTCTACTAAAAAAGGAGTAGAGGCTACGATTTTCATTATTCATAAATATCACATGTGCCATTTGCAAATGAGGTGGGTATTTTATGACTTTGTGACTCCCTGTAAAATCAAATGTGTAGAGAGGAATTTTAGAGATTAAGCATCTTCTCTAAGCCGTGGATTGAGAGAGTCACACTTTACTGGATCCCAAATTATAAGCAGTTAGAAGTAACTCAGGGAATGTAATTTGCAATAAGAATGTAGAATGATTTTCGGTTGTTCCCACCTTTTTGTCACCACATGCTTAGGGTCCTTTAAGAAATGGGTACATTTTCCAGTACATAGGTTACCTGTTTATAATAGTTAGTCACTGTGTTCTCATCTGACAATGTCTGCTCCTCATTTCGAAAATATGTAGACTCATAGTAGCAGCCTTCGAATACATTTGACCGTGAAATTGGATATGTCCACTTCATAGCACTTCCAAAAATATTCTCTGAAAAGGGGAAATAGGGCTGATCATACTCTACAAAACCTGGACATAATGTTCAAGTATATTTCTTTGCTTTTATTTTAAAAAAATGCATTACTTATCACACAAGTGACCTCCTTTAAGAAGAGGCGAACTGGGTTGTATCTCTCTTGGCAAGAGTCTTCCTGTCATGAATGAATTTGCAGAACTCATGTTTGGTGAGGAGCTGGTATGCAGACTTTGAAATCAGATCCATCAACATTGTACATATTTGCCAATTGCAGGCTGGACTGATGGAGAAGCTTGAAAGCAAACCAGAGGAGCCTGAGAGCTGTAATAGGACCTGGCCTTGAAAGCAGCCACACAGAGATGGTAACATCGATGGTACCTGACCTCGATGGTAACATCTGTTCATGTAGCCATCTACTCATGGTGGGGGCTCTCGAGCAAGCTGGTATTTCAGGGTGGTCTGCCGGTACACGGGAGGGGCAAGATCCTACCGCTACTTCACTGCTCCCACATTGTCTCCCGGGCCCACAGTTGTGCTGTTTCATTCTCTTCCCTCCCTCCACTTCAACCCTGTTCTCATTGTTCATCCTGTGTCCTTGGCAATAAGCATTCTCAGTGGGGGTAGCGAGTTTTAGAAGTAAAGGGAGGAGTTCCCATCATGGCTCAGCGGAAATGAATCTGACTAGCATCCATGAGGACGCCCCAGGAATGGCCCTAAGGCACTCAGAGGGCTCCAGGCTGTACAAGAGGGAGGGGAAGTCCAATAGGACAGCATTTATCCACAAAGTGTATTTTCAAAAAGGAAGGAGATCCTGCTGTATAGCACAGGGAACTATATCTAGTCTTTTTTTTGTCTTTTTTTGCCATTTCTTGGGCCGCTCCCGCAGCATATGGAGGTTCCCAGGCTAGGGGTCTAATAGGAACTGTAGCTGACAGCCTACGCCAGAGCCACAGCAACGCGGGATCCGAGCCGCATCTGCGACCTACACCACAGCTCATGACAACGCCGGATCATTAACCCATTGAGCAAGGGCAGGGACTGAACCCGCAACCTCATGGTTCCTAGTCGGATTCGTTAACCACTGCGCCACGACGGGAACTCCCTATCTAGTCATTTGTGATGGAACATGATGGAAGATAAAGTGAGAAAAACAATATATACATATATGTATGACTGGGTCACTTTGCTGTACAGTAGAAATTGACAGAGCACTGTGAATCAACTGTAATGGAAAAAATAAAAATCATAAAAAAGGCTCTTTCAAAACTACTGTATTTCATGAGACCACATTTATTGGCTTGAACTCAAATTTATTTATGTTAGTATTTTCAAAATGTCATTTGTTCTGCTATTAATCAACACGAGTAGTCAGAAAGGTTGAGTATACAAAATTCATAAAAATTTAATGAGTAATATTTGTTTCTATATCAGTGCACTCTGCAACTGTGATCTAGAGAGGTTTGGATTTTTTTTTTTTTTTTTTTTGCTTTTAAGGCCCACACCTGTAGTAAGTATATGGAGGTTCCCAGGCTAGGAATCAAATTGGAGCTTCAGCTGCCGGCCACAGCCACAGCCACAGCACAGCTACGCCAGATCTGAGCCGCGTCTGCGACCTATACCACAGCTCACAGCAACGCCGGATCCTTAACCCACTGAGCGAGGCCAGGGATCAAACCCACATCCTCATGGATACTAGTCGGGTTTGCTAACCGCTGAGCCATAAAGGGAACTCCAGCTTTGGCAATATTGATAATTTTGTTTTGCTTCTGTCCACAAGGGGAAAGCTTTACCACTTGCTGCTTCTAAAAATATTGTTCAATTCTCTTGGCTGTATCCCACTCAAAGTTGCTTTTTCTAAAGTCCTTTTACCTTTACCTTTTCCTGCTGTGTATTTTTAAGGCAGGAAAATAGGGAAGTGAGATGGCCATACATGTTCTCATACACCACTAGCAATTTTGGGATATTAAAAAACAAACAAACCCTGACTGACAACATATGATAAAACTTCTAATACTAGGAAAATCTTTTGTGAAGAGAGTACTTAGAAAATCTTAATTTTATTTAATTAGATTGTTTTTTTTTTTTTTTTTTTAGTGCCACACCTATGACATATGGAAGTTCTCTGGATAGGGGTTGAATCGGAGCTGCAGCTGCTGGCTTATACCACAGCCACAGCAACACCAGATCCAAGCCACCTCTACAACCTACACCACAGCTCACGACAATGCTGGATCCTTAACCCACTGAGTGAGGCGGCAGGATCGAACCCATATCCTCATGGATACTGATCGGGTACTATAGCCACAATGGGAACTCCAGAGTGCTGAAAATTAATCTTTAATAAGATTGAGCTAAGATGCCTAGTGATATATGAATGTGTGTAAATTATATTAACATTTTTTATTGCATTAAAGAATAGTCTTGCAAATATTTTAAATGGCTTCTTGTGTAGGGAGTTCTAATGGCTTCTCTGGAAACTAGCAATGAACACCTAATTTATAACAGGTAACATATTGCTATAGATGACATCATTTTGAGCACCTAAAATTGCTTTGGGGGACAATATGGTAACATTGCATATCCGTCGTTTCTCAACTGTCTTAGTGTTCCAAGTCTACGGTGGCGATAGTGTTGGTAGTTGAGATAACTACCTCGAGAGGAAAGCTTTGAGCTATCTAGCTGCCCATCCCTTCATCCTCAGATTACTCCACAAATCTGTAAATTTGAGGACATGGATCCTTTTTTTTCCTGATGATCAGACCCTGGAATCTGAAAATCTAAATATCCAAATTTTTTTGGTAAAAAGATAAAGCTATGGGATGAGTCACATTCATTGTCAGTATGGTTACAAATACAAATACAGACTGGATGACGTTATGTACGCTTGTCAGGTCACCTAACAATCCCTGAGGATTTTTGAGCACAAAGGTGAGTCATGGATATGCACACTTGTTTGGGAACTTGCCACTCCTTTGTCTTGTTCTCTGTCAGCTCCCACTGTTTGACAACAATCTGGCATTTTCTGCAGGGTCTTTGCTCCAACTCTGTGGCACAAGGTCTTATTACAGTTTCCATAACAAGATTCTAGCTTGTTTTCTGAAAATATAAGTCTAGCAATGTGTTAGATAAAAATTTAAATAATGAGATTATTCTTTTTTTTTCTCTCTGTCTTTTTACAGCCACACCTATGGCACATAAAATTCCTAGACTAGGAGTTGAAACGCAGGTGCAGCTGCCAGCTTAGACCACAGCCATAGCAACCCCAGATCTGAGCCACATCTTCAACATCTGCCTCGACTTGCTGCAACGCCAAATCCTTAACCCACTGAGTGAGGCCAGGGATAGAACCTGCATCTTCTCAGAGACTAACATGTCCTTAACCTGAGGGCCTCAATGGGAACTCGAACATTATTCTTAATATTCTGGTTAGAGGAGAAAAACAAACATTGAAATGTCATATATCAGACATTAAATTCACAAAATCAAGACTTTCATTCAAAGGTAGCTTCTTTTTAAACTATAGTAAGGAGTTAAAGGAAATGCCTCCTGTAAATACAAATGGGATTAGAAATCCATCTCAGTCACTTATAAGCAGTTTTACCTTGGACAGGCTGTTTAATCTCTTGGTATTTCAGTTTCTGCATCTGTAAATGTGACTATGCATACCCAAAGCTTGCTTTAAAGATTTAATGAGACATCCCATGCAAGTCCATTGTGAGACGTTAAATCTTATACTATACACACAATTAATAAATGACAACTTGGATGAAAGTGTCAGGCATACCAAATGACATGTAAATAATAAAAATTATGAGCCAACACAACACACCAGGACCTGTTAGGAATTCTGTAGCTGCTTTCTTTCCCTAATCTCTGCAGCAATGCTACAAGGGAGATACTATAATATCCCCATTTCAAATGAGGAAACTTGAGGCACAGATGTCAGGCAGATGTCAGCAACAATTATTCGACAAATAAGGTTAAAGGTAGAACCTCTTTATCAAAGAATGTCCCTAACACTCTTTCCTTCTCTCTTTGTATACTTCAAGCCACTATATGTGTGTGAAATGTGTTGCCAATGAAAGTGGAAGTGGTTTTTTTTTTTTTTAAATGATGTTTATTTTTTCCATTATAGTTGGTTTACAGTGTTCTGTCAATTTCTACTGTACGGCAAAGTGACCCAGTCACACATACATATATACATGCTTTTTCTCACATTATCCTCCATCACGCTCCATCACAAGTGACTGGATATAGGTTCCTGTGCTACACAGCAGGATCTCATTGCTTATCCACTCCAAATGCAACAGTTTGCATCTACTAACCCCAAACTCCCAGTGCCACTCCCTCTCCCTTCGCAACCACAAGTCTGTTCTTTATTTTTTTAATTTTTGTATAATTTTGCTTTCGGTCACACCCGCAGCATGTGGAAGTTCCAAGACCGGGGATCAAATCCAAGCCAGTTCAGGGACAATGCTGGATCCTTAACCCGCTGAGCCACACAGAAATTCCAGAAAGTGAAAGTTTTTGGATAAACATTTGTGTAAATCCTTTAGCTACTCTTCAGAATAATTTTTGGAAGACAAATTAGCTTAGATTTTCAATATTTTCCCCGGCAGCAACGTAAATTGAACAAGCATGTGTATACGTTGCCATCTCTTGGTGATTTCTTGGAATTACCCTTCATGTGAATGAATTTACTGAGCTATGGGATGAAGGAACCCAGGAGCCTGGCATGGGGTAAGACGATTGGCAGGTTTTGATTTATTCTTATGTGAAACTACAAGATTTCGTCCTGGTTTCATCCAACTGAGTGAATAGATATTACAGAACACATTACATTATATTGGGGTTTTGGGGCTCCCAACTGTGGGAATGTCATCATAATCATTAGTAAAGAAATCTTGCCTATGGTGAGCAGGTTACCTATGGTAAGAGGACTGGAACTTTACTGCTGAATGCAGAGGGATTGCTTGAGTGGATGCTGTCATGCATTACCCAGCCCCTTTCTGCAGTGAAGGATGGATTCCCCCAGCAGCTGGGAGTACCTCGCCCCCATCCCCCATTCCCCCCACCCCTGGCAGCCCTACCACCTGCCCTCTCTGAAAATTGCCTTTACCCATGAGCTTACTCGCTTCTTCAAGACAGCCCCCGTATAAGAACGGATAACTGTGGGAATCTCTCTCCACCTTGGACCCATCCCAATTTTATAGCTTCTGTGGGATTAGCTGAGGCCTCTGTTGTGGCTACTTTACAACCCAACTTCTCCATGTGTACAATCCTGTTTCTCTCCCTATGTCCACAGGTAGGTAAATATCTGGAGATTTTTCCACGTGAATATCTTGCCTAGGGTTCATTGCATCAACACTTACAATAGCCAAGACATGGAAGCCACCTAAATATCCATAGACAGAGGAATGGATAAAGAAGATGTGGTATATATACAACAGAATACTGTACATATGAAAGAACAGCCATAAAAAAGAACGAAATAATGCCATTTGCAGCAACAGATGGCTCTAGAGATTATAGTACTGAGTGAAGTAAGTCAGACTGAGAAAGACAAATATTATATGATATCACTTATATGTGGAATAAAAAAAGAGGTACAAAGTACTTATTTATAGAACAGAAATAGGAACTTCTTGTTGTGGCTCAGTGGTAATGAGCCCGACTAGTATCCATGAGGATGTGGGTTTGATCCCTGACCTCACTCAATGGGTAAAGGATCTAGCATTACTGTGAGTTGTGGTGTAGGTCGCAGACATAGCTCAAGCTCAGATCCCATGTTGCTGTAGCTGTGGTGTAGACTGGCAGCTGTAGCTCCAATTTGACCCCTAGCCTGGGAACATCCATATGCCACAGGTGAGGCCCTGCAAAGCAAAAAAAAGAAAAAGAGAGAAAGAAAGGAAGGAAGGAAAGAAGAGAGGGAGAAAGGACAAAGAAAGAAAGAAAGAAAGAAAGAGAGAGAGAGAAAGAAAGGGAAAAAGAAAGAGAAAGAAAGGGAGAAACAAAGGCTCATAGATACTGAAATCAAACTTACAGCTACGAAAGGGAACACATGGGAGAGGAGGGAAAAATTAGGCGTTTGGGATTAACGTATACACACTGTTATATATAAAATAGGCAACAAATAAGGACCTGCTGTATAACGCAGGGAACTCAACATTCTGTAATAACCTACGTGGGAAAAGAATATGAACAAGAATGGATAGACGTATGTGTATAACTGATTCTACAGCTGAAACTAACACAGCATTGTAAATCAGCTACATGCTAATCAAATTAAAAATGAAACAAAATAAAACAGAAAAACATCCTGCTTAGGAATCTCCAACTACCTGCAACACTTAATATATCCAGTTTGAGCCCAGACTTTGAGGAAACCCTCAGGGACATTACCTCTGATTAATGTTGGTAGAGAGTCTTTTTTTGTGCAACACTCCTGTTTAAATTAACAAGAGCATATTCACTGTTTTTGCACCCAAACTATGGATTCTAGCTTAAACAAATAATTCTATTTAATTAGGTCCTAACCCTATATACTGATTTTTTTTCTTTTTTTTTTTATGGGAAATCTTTTCCTGGCAGTTGTATTTGTCTCTTCCCTCCCATTCTTGTTCCTTAAACGTGCTGCTAATTCTTTAGTTCCTCCCCATACACGTCCTGTGCACTTTTATGGGGCAGCTCAACTCCCCTACCTCCTTTGATAGGTTTCTTAGTTTTACAAGTGTATTTAAGCTATCATCTTACTGCTCTCTCCTACGTTTGCACATTAGCACTTTGCTGTAAAGCAGTTGGGCTGTTCACACAGTGTGTTTAGAGTGGAAAGACAATTTCCGCCTTTCTTTGTGGGATTCAAGGGAGCTGGAAAATAGATTCTCCAGTGTTTGTTTACCTGGCTGCACCAACTTAGAATCTGAACATCAGAGGGTCTTAGCCTCTGGGCTCCTGCCCTGAGATGAATGAAGACAGCTCTGAAATGCCTCTTGTTAAACACACGTAGCTTGTTGAATTCCCCTCCCGCTCCCCGTGCGCCCGGCCCCATGGAGAGTCTGCCTCGCAGCATCGCACTAGCTGGGAGCATAGCGTGGTCTCCATCCTCCAGTGACAAGATCTGGATCCCAGACAGAGGGGCCTGGGAACCTGTGCTCTACCAAGTGCGCCAGCCGACCTTCCGCACCCTCAAGTCTGAGAAGCACTGTCCTAGGAGACATTAAGAATGAAATTAGACTGTATTAGAATTATCGCTCGTTATTCACTAATGGTAGGATCTGGGGAAAGTTACTTCCCTCCTCTGAGCTTGTTTCTTCTTCTGCAATATCACAACTCTGTTCATGGGGACCAGACTTTAGTGCAAGCAGACCTCAGAGGCATTGCAGGTTTGGCTCCAGGCCACCATGAGAAAGCCAATACAGCAACAGACAAGTCACAGGAATTTTTTGGTTTCCCAAAGCATAGAAAAGTGAAGTTTACACTATGCTACAGTCTAAGTATGCAATAATAGTCTTATGTTGAAAAAAATTGTAGACACTTTAATTAAAAAATACTATATTGCTGGGAGTTCCTGTTATGGCACAGCGGACACAAGCCGGATTAGGATCCATGAGGACTCTGGTTTGGTCCCTGACCTCGCTCAGTGGGTTAAGGATCCGGCATTGCTGTGAGCTGTGGTGTAGGTCACAGATTCGGCTCGGATCCTGCGTCGCTGTGGCTGTGGCGTAGGCCAGCAGCTACAGCTCTGATTCGACCCCTAGCTTGGGAACTTCCATATCCTGCAGAGCGCAGCCCTAAAAAGACAAAAAAAAACAAAAACAAAAACAAAAACACCCACTTTATTACTAACAAGTGCTAACCATCTTGGAAGCCTTCAGCGAGAGTCATAGCAGCACCATCTCCCAGGCCCAGCTGTGACTGCTGCAGGTGTGTTAGTGGGTGGGGTGAGCCCCCTGCAGGGCTGGTTGTGAGGCCAGGTGTGAGTTCTGCAGATGTGATGACCAGGACTGGCCCCTGGCATTGCTCGCTTCCAGGCCTCGCCACCTCACCTGCTGCGGGTGGCCTGGTGGGCAGGGATGGCCCGCTGCAGTGGAAGTCACTTTGAGGGACTCTCTGGTTCCAGCTGAGGCCACCCACTGAATGCGGAAATCCAGTCCCAGCCAAGGCTACCCACTGGGTGCGGCAGGAGGAGAGCTGCTTTAGAAGAGTGCTGGCCAGGAACGGTGGGTTGGGTGGGGCTTGTCCACAGGGGAACACTGGGGCAAGGCAAGCGATGCCAGCAAGGTAGAAGGCCAATGTCAGAAATGGAACCTGCCAGAGCCAGGCTGGCAAGGGAAAGGGAGACGAAAAAGAAATGGTCTCCCCGCACACATACCCTGCCCCTGGCTCATTTCTCATTTCCATTTTGCCTCCAACTGTACCATCTTGACCTGATGGCTGGATTCAGGGCTCCCCAGCCGCCACTACACTATAAACGGCAACCCTATTCTTCGTCTACACCCTCACTGTATTGAGCCTGGGTTACTAGCTTAGTCTACTTCTTCACTCAACATATTTTATTTCAGGATACTCTCAGTGAGTCTTGGTTGGGTGTATCCTGCTTTACTCCAACTTTCTTCTTGAAAGCAAGAGCTGGTGGCTTTTAGGGGTTCCTGAGCTTTGAGGCAATTAAATTCCTCTTGAAGGTGAAAGACATATAAAACATCAAGAGATCAGCTGAGGAGCTCCCATTGTGGCCCAGCGGAAATGAACCTGACTAGTATCCATAAGGATGTGGGTTCGATCAATGGCCCCACTCGGTGGGTTAAGGATCTGGCATCGCTGTGAACTGTGGTGTAGGTCTCAGACCCTGCTGGGATCTGGCATTTGCTGTGGCTGTAGTGTAGTCCCACAGCTCTAGCTGTCATTGGACCCCTAGCCTGGGAACTTCCATATGCTATACCTCCGCCCCCCCCCAAAAAAAAATTAAAATTGAGAGAAGAAAAAGTTGACAGGGCATTCTAGGAAGTGTACATTTTTTGAGGGGCAAGGATCATGACTCAGAAATATTTGTATGGGGCAGAATTTAGTCAGCATGTGTGGTCTGGGGAGACCCCCCCCGACTGTTCACCACTTTACCTAACTCATTCCCCACAAGTATGAATTTTGATGCCACATATAACCCCACACATAGATCAACTTGAACTGTGTGTTTTGTTGAAGCAAGTTTTCATCTATGTTTCCTGTATGTTTCCTGTATAGACAATGTTTATTCTGCAGTTGCTCTTGGACAGAGCTTTTCCAGGTTTTTTTTATGGAGATGTCTCCTAACGGCTTCCCTAGAAAGTCCTTTAATGCCTCCTAGTCTAGGTCTGTTTACCCATAATGTTGAACAAACTCAAGGGGAGAATATGCTAGTGAAGGTTGTTAAGTTCAGAGAATGATGTAAAAAATCAACTTTGAAATATTGTACAAGAAATGAAAATAATTTATTATTCTATTAGTAAATGGCTGAAAATTTGGTGTCGTTTCATTTCAGTTCACATTCTGGTGACGATTCATATGAACTCTGCATTGCACAATGCTGTGTACATAGTTTGAGTGCCGAGTTGACCACTAGTCTATAATCCTTTAAGCAAATTTAATCACTTGTTTTATAAACAAAGAGATCAATCTCTTATTAAAGGTCCATATTTACTTTTTTGTGAAACAATAATCTCTGTAATGAAACTAGTCATGAGCTACGAAGTTTGCATTGTAAAAATATTCCATGAGCTCTTATCAGTGTTATTAAAGGTAAAAAAAAGTTCTGGCGCAGCTCAACTTACTCATTATTCAATGCAGAATTAATTTTATAGAGCTAAAAAATCATACAGTAAAACAGTGAAGAGATGAATGATGGATACAATATCTGTTTTAGGTACCTGTTACTTTATTGATTTATCTGTTTACCTATCCATTTCACTAATATATTACTATTACATAACTATTAAGACAGGTTACTAAATATTAACATGGTTTAGTTAGTATTGCTAATTTTTTTTGTTAAATATGAACTGTTTACTTATGAACTTCAAAGGGCATCAGAAAAATATAGGGACAAAATGAAATGACTAAACCACTCAGATTACAAACACATATTTTCTGTAGGGTCTTGTTGTATTGAATTCCTATAGAACTGGGTTGTTATTAACCTAGGTAAGCACAGAAAATGCTTACCCATTAGGGTAATGAACTCATTCGGTGAGGATTAAGATGAGAATTTTAACTTTATTAAACTAATGTAAATAAGAATCATTCAGAGTTTCCCTTTGTGGCTAAGTGGTTAACGAACCTGACTAGGATCCATAAGGATGCGGGTCTGATCCCTGGCCTTGCTCAATGGGTTAAGGATGCTGCATTGGTCTGGCTGTGGTGTAGGCTGACAGCTGCAGCTCAAATTCAGCCCCTAGCCTGGGAACTTCCATATGCTTTGAGTGCAGCCATAAAAAAAGAGCAAAAAAGAAAAGAATCATTTAAAAAATAAACAAGACTGATTATCTTCAGCACTAATTAATCCTAGGAAAGGATTAATGTGCTGCAGAAATTGAGTTGTATTTTGTATTCACTAGAGTCCAAAATGTAGCTTAATCCCCCAAATAATGATAAAATTGTATACTAAAATTTTTTGATTTGAGAGTGTTTCAAAAATGACCCTTTCAATTAAAAGTTTAACAGAAGAGTGTTTAAAAAAAATCACAGTAACAGAGTTCCTTTTTTCTAATGATATTTAAATTACTGTAATTTTTATTTTTATTTTTTTGCTTATTTTTCCCTTTAGGGCTGCACCTGAGGCATATGGAAGTTCCCAGGCTAGGGGTCATATGGAAGCTGTAACTGTCAGCTAACACCACAGCTGCAGCAATGTGTGATCTGAGTCATGTCTGCAACTTACACCACAGCTCATAGCAATGCCAGATCCTTAACCCATTGGGCCAGGCCAGGGACTGAACACGTGTCCTCATGGATCCTAGTCGGGTTCACTACTGCTGAGCCAGAATGGGAACTCCAAATTACTGCAATTTAAAAAAATTTAGCTTTAATATTTTCTTCACCATAAAATAAAGTAATATATTGGTTAATTAAAGTTTGAAAGGACCTTATACATACCTTATAATTGTCTTCTCTATACATACACAGAAGTGTCACATTCTTACGTGAGTTTTATTATCTCAAAGCTTACAAATTCCTATAGGAAATACGTGACTATGACTATGATAATTAGTCACTCAGTTTTCAGTGCTCCCGTTGTGGCTCAGTGGGTTAAAAACCCTACTAGTATCCACGAGGATGCAGGTTCGATTCCCAGTCTTTCTCAGTGGGTTAAGCATCCGGCGTTGCCACGAGATGAGGCTTGGGTCACAGATGAGGCTTGGATCTGGCGTTGCTGTGGCTGTGGTTTAGGCTGAAGCTGCAGCTCTGATTTGACCCCTAGCCGGGGAACTTCCATATGCCTTGGGTGCAGCACCCACCCCCAAGAAAAATCACTCCATAATTCAAGGCAGTTACATTATATCTTCTAAAGTACTGTGAAATATAATGTCTAGCTAATCAGAAGGCAAAGAATTAGAATGTGTGTCTTTATGTCTCCAGCATTAAGTAAGGGAATTGAAAGGAGTTGTTAGACAGACCCATTAAAGGGAGAACAATAATTAATCCTTACAACCTTAATAGAAATATTCCTTAAAGATATATACATCTCAAAACATAGGCAGACAACATGATATTCCTCATAAGATGGAAACATAAGCTGTGAATGTTTTTTTTCTCCATCCCTTATCCAGCCAGAGAGGATACAAACGAGACAGGAATTCCAAGGGAGTCTTTTACAATTACAAAACTGATGTAATGTTAATGGATCCTAAGATGGTTGGATCTTTATTTTTTCTTGGTGGATTCAAGGACCTGGCTTCAGTGGGAAGTATCCAAAGCCCAAGGAGAGGAGACGGGTTGCTACATAGAATTGTTGCATCATTTCTCTTTCACGCCATGTTTGGATCATGCCAATAACTGAGATGAGGAAGGATTTAATCAGGGTAGCAGTTGGACAAGGTGTGAACTTTGCCGAAACAGGTATTGGCTAAGCCTGGAAATTAGGTCAAAGAACTTCGCAAAATAAGATGTCGAGCAAAGGAAACTCCAACAAATTAAAGAAGGAACAAGAAATTGGTATCCCAAACTTGGAAAAGAGTCCTGGAAATAGCTTCCTAATACCCCTTGCTCTCTGCCAGTTTTAGGGTAGTGTTGGGACAATGCTGGAGGCAGAGTGAGGAGTCAAGAACCTAGAACAGTAAATATGCTTAGGTCTGGCAGCCTCTAGCCCTTGGCAGTTAAAAGGGACACAGTGGTTAGGACAAAAAGCAGTCATGAGACTCAGCAGGCAGAGATGTTACCTTGAGCACAGGAAATGTCTATTCGTGGGATCAGAGGCTAGGGAGCCGGGACCATTCACCTCAACGTAAAACCTCTCCGAACTGATGAGATTCTCCACATCCAGCAAACACACCAAGAAAAAAATAGAGTGAAGATGAAGCCTCATCTGATTCCTGGAGACATAACTAACCAAAATCACAAGTATAGTCATAGGGAAAAACTCAGTATAACTGTGGCTCTGCAGTATGATGTGAGAAAGACAAGAATAGGACAAAATATACCCAAGGAAGTTGAACTTCTGAAAAGAATATACACATTTAAAAGAAATGCAATAAATATCTTTAGGGGAAACTAAGAATGATGAAAAATCTAAATGATCAATTTTTCTGGATTTCTGTTGAACATCTTTGTGCTGCGTGTAGGAGACAGTGGTTAAACTCTATGTTTGAAGCTCATGTTATGGAGGCGACATATGTGTGGAACAGGTAACTACAAGCAGGAGAGGAGACATGGACTAGGCATTAACTTTCATCAGCAGAAGTGAGACTTAAGCTGGTCTTTGTAGTCAACCAGGGTGAGAGGCTGTACCCAGCTCAGAACAATCCCCGCTTCATGATAGCTATCACCTGAGCAACACAGATGGGTCCCTGGGTCAGCCTTGTCTTAACCTGATCTTCCTCTATGGCCACAGTTGAGGAGGCAAAACAGTACTGAAAGGATCAGATTACCCGTTCTGGGAATTATGACATATCTCTGAGGAAATTGGTGATGTAAATTTAACTTGGAATTAAAGATATAAACCAATATTTGAACTAAAGGTTTACACAAGAGCGCTGGGGTTTTTCTGTCTGTTCCCTTTTTGATACTCTGTTATAGCATTGCTGTTCTTGAGTGCTAAAAATACTCCCATATTCTTGAAATAAATATGTCATTTCCATGCTTAAGTTAGCTCAAATTTGTTTGCCTTCAACATGCCAACTTCAAGAATCAATAGCCCAGAGCACCACATGACTGGCAAATGTTCTGAATTTTTATATTCTATCAATAAATAAATATATATATATTTACAAAAATATGATGTAAAGAAAAATACTTGTGTGTGTGTGAGAGAGAGAGAGAGAGAACAAAGAGTTGGTATTCTTAGAGCAATTTTATTTTCACAGCACATATGAGGGGCAGGTACAGAGATTTCTCGTGTCTTCCTTGCCCCCCAATATGCATATGCCCCCATACTATTAATATGCCCCACCAGAGTGTTAAGTTTGCTGCATTGACCCATCATTATATAAAAGCACAAAGTCCATATTTATGGCAGAATTCACTCTTGGTGCTGCACATTTTCTGGGTTTGGACTAATGTACAGCAATAGTGATTTATCATTATGGGATTACACAGAGTATTTTCACTGCCCTAAAATTGTTCTGTGCTCTGTCTATTCATCCCTTTCCCATCTCCAAACCCCTGGTTAGCTCTGATGGTTTTACTATCCTCATAGTGTTGCCCTTTTCAGAATGTCATGTAGTTGTAATCATACAAGTAGCCTTTCCAGACTGGTTGCTTTCCCTTAGTAATATACTGCCAGAGTCCGGCTCCAGCGGCCAGGGATGCACACCCTGTCGGGGATGGATGGTGTCGGTGAATGCACACGGAGACAGCCTCTTTGTCTCTTTTTCAGAGCGTTGGACTGCTCAAATTTTATTGGCATAGATGATTGTTTATATAGACAGTTTTTAATTATAGTCCTGATCACACGGTACAGTAGTTATACATTGCTTTCTAAGATCTTTAATTAAAACTAAGATCAATAAGCACAAAACATCATGAGTACAATATATTATGTGGAAAAAACATCATGTGAAAATAAGAAGATTTAGTACAAAGCATTTTGTGGTTAGCTAATCTTTAACAGTTAAAAAGGTTACAGACATAAGAATTTACAAATCTTGTTTTTAGATTAGTGCTTATCTTCAAAGCATCATGGCAGGAAGGCAGTATGAGAAAATATAAATCAACTTTAATTAACTAAAATTTAAAAGTCTCCTCGAAAATCAAAGGCAACTGATTATGTCTTTTTAATCATGAATAATATATGTCTAACCTTATCTAAGTCTGTAGTACATACCAACTTCTAAAGCTTACAGTTGATTATAACTAGTTAATGGATAAGTGCTATATATTTAACTGAATTGGATTTGAATGGGGAAAATCCATTAGGGTGAAATTTTTATTATTATTATTGTTTTAATTTTATTAGGTCACAAATCAGTAAGAAAAACAAATAATAGGAAGGACTAAGGGAGGACTGAGTAACAAGTGAAAAACAGGAAAAACTAAGTCACCCAAGGAACAATCCACATTTTGCAGCACAAACATGGACATTGTTCTCGGGGAAAAACCCCAGTCCCCTCTATCAATGTAAACAGGAGAGCCTTATGTTCTATGGTCTGTCCTTGGAAAGGAACCGTTCAGGCAGGCCTTGGCTTGCCCTCGGATTTTCACCGTTCAGGCAGGCCCTTTTCCTTAACAGAAGCCCACCCTCGGATTTTCACCGTGCGGGTGAGCACCCTCTCTCTGTCAGGACCATGCCCTAGGCAAGCTCAACTTTCCTTGGTTTCCTGCATCTCCTCGGCTCCCTGCAATATACATTTAAGTTTCCGCACGTGTTTTCATTTTTTTTTTTTGCACTATTTAATAATAATCGTTTGTCTATACTACAGTCTATTTGTCCACTTACCTACTGAAGTGCACCATGTTTTTCTCCCAGTTTGGGCCATTATGAACAAAACTCTACAAACATCCTTGGGCAGATTTTTGTGTCAATATAAATTTTCTTATCCTTTGTATGAATACCAAAGAGCACCATTGCTGTATCATACAATAAGAGTATGTTTGGTTTTGTAAGGAATTGCCAAACCGTCTCCTAAAGTGGCTGGACCATTTTACATTCCCACCAGCAATGAATGAGAGTTTCTATTGAACTGCATATTTTTTTCAGCATTTACTGTTGTCAGTGTTCAAGATCTTGGCCATTCTAAAAGGTGTCTAGTGGTATCCTACTGTTGTTTTAACTTGCATTTCCCTGCTGACATATAGTATGAAATATCTTTCCATAGGCTTTTTAGCCATCTATTTTCTTGGGTGCAGGTGTCCAAAGCAGCCTTTGGTCCATTTTTTAATTGGGTTGTCTGTTTAAGGGTTCTTTGTATGTTTTGGAAAACAGTCCTTTTTTGGATGTATCTTTGGCAAAGATTTTCTCCCAGTCTGTGGCTTATTGCTTCATTATCTTGACATTATCTTGAGCAAAGCAGAAGTGTTTAATTTTAGTAAAGTCCAGCTTATCCATTCTTTCTTTTATGGATCATGCTTTTGGGGTTATATCTAGAAGGTCATTTCCATATCTAAGGTCGTCAAGGTGGTCTCCTACGCTGTCTTCTAGGAATTTTATAGTTTTGGCATTTTATGTTCATGTCTGTGATTCGAGTTAATTTTTGTAAAACAAGTAAGGTCTGTTTGTAGAACCTTGTGTTTTGCACGTGTCTGTCCAGTTGTTCCAGCACCATTTGTTGAAAAGGCTATCTTTGCTCTCTTGTAGTGCCTTTGCTACTCTTTCAATGATCAATTGAAAAAAATTACACATATATATATTTAATCGGTGTGGTTTTGGGTTTTTTTTTGGGAGGGCATGGTTGGGGTTTTTGGCATGTGTGATTTTGGAGATATGTAAAGAGATCCATAGGATTATTACAAAAATTACTGTTCAAACTGTCCTGCTTCCCTTCCTCCCTTCCTTTCTTTTCTTTCTTTTTCTTCCTTTTCCTGCTTCCTCTTCCTTCCTTCCTTCCTCTTTCTTTCTTTCGTTCATTCGTTCGTTCTTTCCTTCCTTCCTTCCTTCCTTCCTTCCTTCCTTCTTTCCTTCTTTCCTTCTCTTTCTTCCTTTCTCCACTGCACCCCCTGTGGCCTGTGGAAGTTCTTGGGCCAGGGATCAAACTCAAGCCACCGCAATGACAAAACTAAATCCTTAACTACTGGGCCCCCAGGGGCCTCCAAACATCAATTGACCATATTCATGTGGGCCTATTTCTGGGCTTTATTTTCTGTTCCATTGATCTATTTGTCTATTATTATTTCACTAATACCACACTATTTCTCTCTCTCTCTCTTTTTTTTTTTTTTTTGCTTTTTAGGGCCTCACCCATGGCATACGATAAGGCTAGGAGTCCAATTGGAGCTATAGCAGCAGACCTACACCACCCAGCAACACAGGATCTGAGCTGTGTCTGTGATCTACACCATAGCTTACAACAATGCCAGATCCTTAACCCACTGAGCGAGGCCGGGGATCGAACCTGCAACCTCATGGTTCCTAGTCAGATTCATTTCCACTGTACCATGACGGGAACTCCCACATGCTCTTGATTACTGGAGCTTCATAGTAAGTTCTGAAGTCAGAGAACACCATTTCTCTGATTTTGGTCTTCTTTTCAATATTGCGTCGACTATTTGGGGTCTTTTGCCTCCCCATATAGCCTTTATAATCAGTTTGTCTAAATCCACACAGTCACTAGCTGAGATATTTGATTTGCATTGACTCTCTTGATCTATTGGGAAAGAATCAGCATCTTGATAATGGTGAGGAAGTGGATAAATTGGATCCCTTGTGTCCTGTTGATGGAAATGTAAAATGATGGAGCCCATGGGGAAAACAGAATTGCAGTGCCTCAAAATCTAAAATCAGGCATTCCCACTGTGGCTCAGTGGTAATGAATACGACCAGTATCCATGAGGATGCAGGTTTGATCCATGGCCTAGCTCAGTGGGTTAAGGAGCTGGTGTTGTTGTGACCTGCAGCATAGGTTGCAGATGCGGGTGGGATCTGGCATTGCTGTGGCTGTGGCATAGGCCAGCGGCTGCAGATCCAATTTTATCCCTAACCTAAGAACTAAAAAGCAAAAAAAAAAAAAAAAAAATCTAAAATAGAATTACCTCATGATCCGACACTTCCATTTTTGAATATACACCAAAAAGAATTGAAACAGAAACTCGAAGAGACATTTGTACACCCGTGTTTCTTAGCAGCATTATATACATGCCAAAAAGTGTAAGTAAACCAGTCACTGGATGAATGGATACAGAAAACATAGTATATATGAACAGTGGACTCTTATTCAACTTTAAAAAGAAAGGAGATTCTGACACATGCTACACAAAGATGAATTTTGAAGATATTTGGCTGGGTGAACTAAATTAGTCACAGAAAGGATAACTGCTGTATGGTTTTCCTTATTGGAACTACCTGGAGTGGTCAAATTCATAGAGACAAGAGTAGAATGGTGGTTGCCAGGGACTGAGAGAAAGGCCATTCATTGAGTTATTGAGTTTTAGATGCCAAAGATGAAAATTCTGGACATGAATAATGTTGGTAATTCACAAAAAATCGTGAATGGACTTAATGCCACCGAACTGTTCATTTACTATAGTGAACATGATTTTAAAAAAATATTATTGTAATTTTTGGTTTGTAATTGCAGTGTAAATGCCCAACAATTAACTTTTTCAACTGTAATGTAGGTGCCAGACATTAACTTTCTGGTGGCTGAGGCAGCCACATCAAAGACGTTTATCTAGAAAACACATTGCCAGCAATACAACCAGAGAAAGCGCCAAACTGTCCCACCCATGAAGTTCCCTTTTTGGAAAATTCTGGTTGACCTAGATAACGGACTTTTTTTTTTCTTTTTTTTTCTTCTTCTGCTTTTTAGGGCCTCACTAGAGGCATATGGAAGTTCCCATCCTAGGGGTTGAATCGGAGCTACAGCTGCCTATGCCACAGCCACATCAATGCGGGATCTGAGCTGCGTCTGTGACCTACACCATAGCGCATAGCAACGCCAGATCCTTAACCCACTGAGTGAGGCCAGGGATTGAACCTGCATCCTCATGGATACTAGTCCAATTCATTTCCACTGAGTCACAATGGGGAACTCCTGATAACAGACCTTCTGACACACATGCTGGCTTTCCTCTTCCCACGCTTTCATTCCAGTTCTTGTGTTTTAAATTCACCCAAAAGAATTAGCTCACACAACCTAGGCATCTTATCCTTGAGCTCAGCAAAAACAATCTCAAGTCTACTCTCTTTTTCTCTTTCTTTGACCTCCTTCTGTGGCCCTAGGCTGACCGTGTATCCTCCAGAATTTGAGTAACAACACTTGTCTTTTCCAAGTTCCCTGATGCTGAGGTGCATTTGTCAGTCATAAATTTGTAGTCTACCAGGACCAATCCAACCATCGCATTGGCTCTGGCCAGGGTAATGACTGTGGGAGCTAGCACAGCTGGTAGAGCCCATGCCCCACAGTCATTCTGGCTCATAGCATTGGATAGGCTGAGACCCACCCCCAAAGTAGCCCTTTTAAAATTTTCTATAGGATTTAAAATACAAATATGGGAGTTCCTGGTAGTCTAGTGGTTAGGATTTGGCACTTTCACCACTGTGGCCCCAGGTTCATTCCCTGGTCTGGGAACTTAGATCTCATACCATGGTACTTTATGTTGGGGCCAAAAATATGAATAAAATAAAAAATACAATGCATAAACATAATTACACATCTCCATTAAAAGAAGATTTAAAGAAGTAATTTGTGACATCAGTAACTGTATGGAGGCAGAGTTGCAACAGAAGAGAGTATTTTATGCAATAGAAGCAATGTTGGAATCAATCTAATACACATTTTAATGACTTTAGGGTGTTTTATGTTATCCCCATGGTAACCAGAAAAATGATAAAAGGATACACAAAAGGAAAAAAGAATCAAAATTCTTCACAGGGAGTTCCCGTTGTGGTGCAGAGAAAACAAATCCAACTAGTATCCATGAGGACGTGGGTTCCATCCCTGGCCTTGCTCAGTGGGTTAAGGATCCAGTGTTGCTGTGAGCTGTGGTGTAGGTCATAGACATGGCTCTGATCCCGAGTTCCTCTGGCTCTGACGTAGGCAGGCAGCTACAACTCTGATTCGACCCCTAGCCTGGAACTTTCATATTACATGGGTGTGACCCTAAAAAGAAAAAGCAAACAAACAAACAAACCAAAAACAAACAAACAAAAACCCTTGTCAGAAAAATGAAGTAAACAGTAAAGAAGGTATTCATGGAGAAACGAGGAACAAATAGGATACAAATTCATTCAGAAAGCAGCAAAATGAGAGCGGTGGTAGATTAATGGATTAAAAATAGACTGATTATATGCCATCTATGTCATGCATTTTATACCCCCAGACACACAAAAGTTGAAGTGAAAGGATGGAAAAAGATACTCATGCAAATAGTAGCCACAAGAGAGCAGGAGTATCATTTGACATAGACTCTAAGGCACAACCAGTTAGTTACCAGAGACAAAGAATAATAGTATACAGTGACAAGAGGGCAGCTTCACCAGGAAGACCTAAGAATTATAGACACGTACGCACGAGATATCAGAGTTCTCAAATACTTGAAGCAAACATTGCAGGGTGAGAAACACAGCTTTGCAATATCAGTAGCAGTTCAACACCCCACTTCCAATATTGGAGCCAGGCCACGTCAACAGGGAAATGCAGAGAACACTCCACCCACAGTAGCAGAATACACACTTTCCTCCAGGGCACGGAGACTGGTTCCCGGGAGAGAACGTGCATTAGGCTACAAAATGAATCTTAATACATTTTTTTTTTAAAAAAAGGAACTAATCAGACTATGAGTATCTCTTCTGTTTACCAAGGAATAAAACTAGAAATCGACAGCAGAAAATTGAAAGATTCACAAACATGTGGACATTAAACACATTCTTAAAAAATTACTGTTATTATTATTTTGTCTTTTTAGGGCTGCTCCTGTGACATATGGAGGTTCCCAGGCTAGGGATCGAATTGAGCTGTAGCTGCCGGCTTACACCACTGTCACAGCAATGTGGAACACGAGCCATGTCTGTGACCTGCACCACAGCTCACAGCAATGCCGAATCCTTAACCCACTGAGCAAGGCCAGGGATTGAACCTGTGTCCTCATGGATGCTAGTCAGATTCTTTTCCACTGAGCCATGACAGGAACTCCTTAAAAAATTATTTTTGTTGTAGTTGATTTACAATGTTATGCCGATTTCTGTTGTACAGCAAAGAGATCCAGCCATAACATAATATATATGTATATATGTGTATATGTGTATATACACACACACACACACACACACATGTACGTTCTTTTTCTCATGGCATCTTCCATCATGGTCTATCCCAAGAGACTGGATATAATTCCCTGTGCTCTACAGCAGGACCTCATTGTTTATCTATTCTAAATGGAATAGTTTGCATCTACTACCCCCAAACTCCCAGTCCATCCCACTCCCTCCCCCTCCCCCGTGGCAACCCCAAGTCTCTTTCCATGTCTGTGAGTCAAACATGATGCTCTTAGGCAACAAATGGGACAAGAAGAAATCACAGGGGGAATGGGGATAAATATTCAGACAGTAGAAAATGAATTGCACAACATCCGAAAGCTTATGGTTTGCAGAGAAAATAATACGAAGAGGAACATTTTAAATTGTAAAAATTTATGTTAAAAAAGAAACATTTCATGTCAACCACTAACTTAATGGGACTAGAAAAAGAAGAATAAACTAAAACCCAAAGGTAGTAGTAGAAAGGAAATAGTAAAGGTAAGTGCATAGATAAATATATTTGAGAAGAGAAAAAAAATAGAGACAGTCAACAAAATGGTTCTTCAACAACGTCAACAAAATTGACAACTTTTAGCTAGATTTGACTAAGAAAAAAAAAGACTCAAAAGCGTAAAACCACAGAAAGAAAAAGGATTATGAAGGTGTTAGGAACACTAGTATATCAAAAATTGTATTTCCTAAAATAAAGGGGCAAAATTCATAGAAATACCCAGCCTGCCAAGATTCACTCATCAGGAAATAATAAAAAAAAAAATCTTCAGGAGTTCTTTTGTAGCACAGTAGGTAGGGATTCAATGTTGCCACTGAAGGGGCTTGGGTTATTACTATGGTGTGGGTTCTATCCTTGGCCCAAGAACTTCCACATGCTGCCATAGGGGCAGAGAAAGAAAGAGAGAGAGGAGGAGAGGAGAGGGAGGGGGAGGGGAGAGAGAGAGAGGAGAGAAGATAGAGAGAGAGAGAGATGAGGAGTGTTGATGTCGGGTGGCTAGTCTCTCTTTCTTACTCTCTCTCTCTCCTCTCTCTCTCCTATGTCCCTCTCTCCCCCCCCTCTCTCCCGCCCCCTCTCTTCCTTTCCCTCGCCTACCTTCTCTCTAATTGTGGAAGGACGGAAAATTTGAAGAGTACACCGATTACTTTCTCATTTATATCTATAACACGCGCTGTTACCCTAACACCAGAGCCATGCAAATACATGAGAAGAAAAGAAATCTACAGAGCAATATTATTAGGGGTATTAATGCAAACATCCTCAAAAATACTAGGAAACTGAATTCGGTGGTATTTTAAAAAGATTACATACCAAGTGGAATTGATTTCTGGAATCAAGCATGGGTTAACCTGCAAAAATAAATCAAGAGGTCACGTGAAGTAGGGGAGGAAACATGATTATCTCCATTATTGTTTCAAAAGTGTTTGAACAAATTCAGCATCCTTCCGTGATATAAATACTCAGCAACTAGAAGAGAAAGAAACGATTAGCATCTCAGTAAAGGCTATGCATTACTTTTACTCCCAGGAGATACCCTGTGAAATGCAATTGTGCTATTCTAAATCTTATACTCTGAGCACAATCAACAGATGACAGCTTTGATTAGAAGCAAGTAGAGTGTCAGGCATCTCAACTGAAAAATGTGAATTATAAAAATAATAAAAATTACTAGTTCATACAATATGCCAGGATCTGTTAGGAATTCTGTAAATATTTCCCCTTGCTTTATCCTAGAAGCAACTCTACAAGGGAGATACTGTTATTATCCCCATTTGCAAATGAGAGAGCTGAGGCAGAGATGTGTTGTCAGGCAGATGTCTGCAACCTAACTCTGCGAGATAAAGGCAGAAGCTGTATCAGTGGGTGTGGGACCAATAATCTCCCTATTATCCTTTCGTTATGTACATACACTTAAAGGGCTGTGACTATTGCCAACAAAGTGTGGAGGTTGTTTTGTTTTATTTCGACTACAACTTTTTATGCAAATAGTTGTAGCTTTTCTTTAGAATAATTTTAGGCTATCCATCGAACAGTTTCACGGCGAAATTTTCTCTACCATATGTATATGCTGCCATCTTGTGGTCATTTCTCTGAATTACTCTTCCTGTGAATGAATTTTCTTAACCAGGCTGTTAGGTAATTCAGCCTGGTGCAGAGAAAAAACAAAAACAAAACCAAAAAAACCCAAACTTTTACAGCTTGTAATTATTTCATGCCAAAATACATATTGCTATCAAACTATCTGTCCCTGAGGAAAATACCCAATCAGATCATAGGACCTCCTGGCAAAGGGAATACTGTTGCATTCACTAGTGAAGAAATCATGGCTGTTGTGACCAAGTTTACCAGATGCTGAGACCTGGAATTTTACTTCTTCCTTTGTAACTCTGGGGCCTTTTTTCTCCTCCTCCTCCTCCTTCTTCTTTGTTATCCTGATCATCTGAGTGCTCTGCCTGGAACTTCCAGTACCATGCCGAACAGAAGATGAGAGTAGGGAGTTCCCATTGTGCCTCAGTGGTAATGAACCTGACTATTATCCACGAGGACACAGGTTTGATCTCTGGCCTCGCTCACTGGTCTAAGGATCTAGCATTGCCATGAGTTGTGGTGTAGGTTGCAGACGTAGCTTGGATCCAGCATGGCTCTGGCTGTGGTGTAGGCCGGTAGCTACAACTCCAGTTCGACCCCTAGTCTGGGAACTTCCATATGCTGCAGGTGTGGCCATAAAAAGACAAAAAAGAAGAAAAAAGAAGGTGAGAGTAGGCAACCTTGCCTTGTTTTTGATCTTAGAGGAAAAGCTTTCACCTCTGCATCACTGAGTATGATGTTAGTGGTGGACTTGTCACGTGTGCCCTTGAATTTGTGGAGGTTATGTTCCTTCCACCCTCAATTTGTTGAGAGTTTTTGCCATCAAATTGTGCTTTTTGATATGTGAATTTTACTATGTGTCAATTTAATATCAAACTAGGCATTAATAAAAGGTTTTGAAGCCCAAAACAATTACGAGTATTTTCAGCTTCGTACATAATTTGGACAATTTATTTTTTTTTATTTTATTTATTTATTTATTTATTTATTTATTTATTTATTTATTTATTTATTTGTTGTTGTTGCTATTTCTTGGGCCGCTCCCGTGGCATATGGAGGTTCCCAGGCTAGGGGTGGAATCGGAGCTGTAGCCACCAGCCTACGCCAGAGCCACAGCAACGCGGGATCCGAGCCGAGTCTGCAACCTACACCACAGCTCACGGCATCGCCGGATCATTAACCCGATGAGCAAGGGCAGGGACCGAACCCGCAACCTCATGGTTCCTAGTCGGATTCGTTAACCACTGCGCCACGACGGGAACTCCAATTTGGACAATTTATATGCTGACAATTTGCATCTTTTGGGTTTATTTTTGTTATGTATAAGATCAGTAGTTTAGGGAGTTCCCACTGTGGCTCTGGGTTACTAACCCGACTAGTGTCCATGAAGATGCTAGGTCAATCCTTGGCCTTGCTCAGAGGGTTAAGAATCCAGCATTGCTTTGGCTGTGGTGTAGGCTGCCGCTCAAATTCAACCCCTACCCTGGGAACTTCCATAAGAGACAGATGTGGTCCTAAAAAGAAAAAAAAAAAGAAAAAAAAATCAGTGTTTTACTGTTTGTCTTACTCATTGAAAACACAATATATGTAAAATATTTTAATCATCATACTTTTTCTAACCATTGGCATTTCTCATTACTTTTTCATTTTGAACAAAAGTGAATACATATGTTTATATGTGTTATTTATATTTATATATAACAATATTATGTATAGATATGTATATAACATATATGCATTTACATACCAACATACCCAACAAAGTGCAATATAATAAAAAAATCATACTAATCCTAGATTTAAAATACAAGAGGTCTGATTTGAGCTCTCTTATTATCCATAACATTGATAAGTCACCAGTTTTCTGGAAACCAAATTCCTCATGTATAGAATAAAGAGCAAATTCGCAAAATTGATTGATTCTGTAGCTCTAAGTTTCTTACGGTACTAATGGACACAAAGTAACTTAGTGACTGTTATGTACTTAGTAAACATTTAGAAAAAAACAACTGAAGTCATTTCTACTTATTCATATTCATTTGTTGAAGATAGAATAAATAGAATCATGGCATTTATTTATTTATGTCTATTTTTAGAGCCGCACCCACAGCATATGGAGGTTCCCAGGCAGGGGTCGAATCGGAGCTACAGCTGCTGGCCAAGGCCACAGTCACACGGGATCCAAGTCGCCTCTTGGACCTACACCACAGCTCATGGCAACACGGACTCCTTAACCCACTGAGCAAGGCCAGGGATCAGACCTGTGCTCTCATGGATTCTGGTCGGGTTTGTTACCTCTGAGCATGGCAGGAACTCCCAGAGCCATGCCTTTTATAATCTTTTCTGCTTCTAGGGAACTAGTGACTTTGAAGGTGAGGAAACTTGATGAAGAAAAAGGACTCTCTGAGCTCTGTGACTTGCCTAGTGTTCCCTGCATGATGCCTTCAGAGACACCCCCCCACCCAAGAGCATCTTTTCACACCCAGATCAGCAGAAGTTGAGTTCCTTTTGTTCCATTCCCTAAAAGGTCTCTGAATAGGACCACTTCTCACGTCTCACATAGCCCCTGCAAGCATAGTCATAGATCCTTCTAGTTCTCTGGACAAACACCTACTGGTACACATGTCAATTCTTTTTTTTTTTTTTGTCTTTGTAGGACTGCACCTGTGGCAGATGGAAGTTCCCAGGCTAGGGGCTGAATCAGAGCTGTAGCCGCTAGTCCACACCACAGCCACAACAATGCCAACTCCTAGGCATGTCTGCAACCTACACTACAGCTCACGGCAGTTTAAATATTACTCTGCAAAGGAACGTTGTTGACTTAATCCACTGAGCGAGGCCAGTGATTGAACCTGTGTCCTCACGGATCCTAGTCGGATTTGCTTCCGTGCCAGGACAGGAACTCTGCGTGTCAGTTCTTGGGTGGAAAGGCTTTGGCGAGGCGTCCCCATAGTGATATTGCTGTCATCGTTATTACAGAAGCTGCTGCCGGATAAGACTGTAGCCAAGAACTATTTAGAAAAATAAATTGAAAGAGAAATTTAAAAAGGACTTGGGAGACATTTGCACTCAATCCAGATTAGAAATGCCTTGTCTTTCTCCTCAGGTTCACACGATGTTTCTGCTCACCACTTTCCACTGGATGACAGGGAAAATTTTGAGATACCATTAAACATATTAGGTCCTTAATTTTCTGAAAGCAAGAGTCAGTTTGAAAAATTGTCTTTCGGCAATTTTCATTCCTCATGAAATGGAGGAATCTACTTTCCCCTTTTGTAGTTGTTTCTCTCATTTTCCTTCTCAAATAGAGAATCTGTGGATATGGTATTTTGGCATTTTCTGGATGATGGATAAATTCAACGTCAAAAGAGTGATAGACGCCTCTACCTCTCTGGAGACTAGTTACCTACTGTTATTTTTCAGGAAATTGCAATTTGCATAATGGACTTCAGAATCCACAAATAAGGTATACTTCTCTTTTATAAATGGGCTCTAATTATTTCATGAGGAATTTCTTTGAGAATATATAATGTTATCGTACATTGACAAGAATCTGGTTATCTGGAAGTTGTACATGAATATATAATCTTTCCTCCAGACAACTTTTGAAAAAACATAATTTTAGGATAAGAATATGCATAGAGAATCAGGTCATGCTATGGTGTGTTGTTTATGTAGTTCCAGATTGATGTACAAGAACTTGAGCAGATTCTAGAAAATTCATCATCATCGCTATAAAATATTTTCTTTGCATCCTTAGACAAATTCGAGTTGAGAACATTTGCAGTTAAAATTATGTTGTTTTCCTTTGGAACTACTCATCAATGGTTCAACTCCAGCAAAATCTTTATTTATAATTGATGAGATCAATATTTAAAAAGTAGCAAAATTAAAAGCTGTCATGAAAGGTAAGCATGGGGTGGAATAATCTTTTAATACATTTTATAAATTCACAACATGAACTGAGAGAACTCTGAGTATCACTTTATTTATTGTACGTCTACAAATCTATGAAAAATTTGTTCTCCATGTATTTAATGGAATTGTGTTTTGCTGCCTTGTTAAATTTCTCATACTCATTTCTTGCTTCTGGATAGTCTAACAATAATTTATTTAAGCCACTCTTCTTTGACAGGGTCTCTTATGATTTAGGCAGTGGTAAGCATTTGAATTTTTATTCCCTTCGGTATTCTTTTTTATTTGTTTATTTATTTTTAATTTTTTTTTTTAGGGCTGTACCTGTGGCATATGGAAGTTCCCAGGCTAGGGGTCAAATTGGAGCTACAGCTGCTGGCCCACGCCACAGCCACAGCCATGTGGGATCCGAGCCATGTCTGCAAACTACACCACAGCTCATGGCAATGCCGGATCTTTAACCTAGAGTGGGGCTAGGGATTGAGCCCACATCCTCAGGGATCTTAGTTGGGTTCATTAACTGCTGGGCCACGAAGGGAACTCCCCCATTGGTATTCTGAATATAGACACTCATGCTTACTTTTCTGTTAATTGCTTTCTGAATCATAATCTTACAGAGACTCATGAAAATTCTGGCCCCGATTCTGAAACCAAGCATGGCCCTGTGGGGCTCCTGGGCACAAAAGACTTTCTGTGTCCCCCATTTCTTGTTCTTAGGAAATGGGCCTCATTCAGCCACCATGACCTTCCCTGAGTTCCTAGGGAAGGGTTCAGACAGCTGCTGATCAGGGAAGGGGGGGGATGCAAAGACCAGGGAGGAGAAATCAAGGACAGTTTAGATTCCTTCCTTGTCCTTCTCCTTGGCTTAACTGCACCCTAAATCACCTGTAAACTAAAGATTAGGCACTCTGAGCACAATTGCCTGGGGGCTAAGGATTATTAGCACATTAGGTTTTTCTGGAACTTTCCTAGTTTGTTCTAATCTCTGATCAATATGCCCTTCTTGCAAATACTGTTATTCTAGGCAATAACCTGGAAGACCACCGTCATAATCATACTGAGATCCCCTGACTCCAGCTTTGATGACTGAGATTCCCCCAAAGAAAGAAGAATGCATGTTTGTCCCAATCCTGATTCCTATCTGAATGCCTTTCTCCTTTTTTACCATAAAACTCCTTGCAATTCTTCCCAATGGAGGGCACAGTCTTTAAGGCATTCACCTGCTACTGTCCTTTGCCTGGCAAAGCAATAAAGCTATTTTTTTCTCCTTTACCCAAAACTCTGTCTCCGTGTTTCAACTTGGCACCAGCAGAGGCTGAATTCTGGCAACAATTCTAGTCACAAACAGTCGCTCAATAATGGTTTTTGACAGGCTAATGTATTCTCCTTATCTGTGTTTCCAAGTCATAGTACAGTATGGCTAGTGAATTTTCAAATCTTTCAACTGAACTAAAAGAAAACTCATACCTCTGATAATTTATATTATCTAGAAAATCTAATGGCTCTTATTTACCTGTTGATAGGTGAGTAGTTTCTAGTTTTGCACTAACAAAAAATAAATTACTATGAACATTCACGTAAAAGTGTTTACACAGACACATGATTTCATTTCTCTTGCTCAAATACAAGAGTGGAAACACCAGGTCCTAAGAAGCTGCCAAAGTGTTTTTGAAAGTGTTTGTATCAGTTCCATTTCCATCAGCAAAGCATGAATATTCCAGTTACTCCATGTTTCCATGCCACAGTCTTAATTTTTGCTATTTTAATAGGTGTGTAGTTATACCTCACCTTGATCTTAATTTGTCTATCTTTAATGGTGAATGTTGTGGAAAATCTTTTCCTTTTTATTTTCTTATTTCATTTGTATTTTTTTTTTTTTTGGTAAATTATCTGTTCAAAACTTTGCAAATTATAATTCTTTGGTCTTCTTATTTTTTTTGCTTGTTTGTTCTTTTTGTTTTCTTTTATTTTTTTGCTACACCCTCAGCATAAGGAGGTTCCCAGGTGTGGGGTGGAATCAGAGTTGTAGCTGCTAGCTTATGCCACAGACACAGCAATGCAGAATCTGAGCCACACTGGTGACCTACGCCACAGCTCACAGCCATGCTGTATCCTTAACCCACTGAGCTAGGCCAGGAATTGAACCTGTGTCCTCATGGATGCTAGTTAGATTCATTAACCAATGAGCTATGATGGGAACTCCTTGTCTTCTTATTATTGATGTGTCAGAATTTTTACATAAATCTGGATACAATTCCAGCACTACATACATAATTTTGAATTAATTTATACCCAGTTGTTGAATTATGTTTTTGTTTCTAAACAGTGTCTTTCCAAAATCAAATAGCCCTAATGTTGACAAAGGGCAAATTATGAATTTTTTCTTTTATAAATCTTATTTTTGGCCTTGATTCTAGTAAATCTTTGCCTACCAAAGATTCCAACTATTACTATTGTTTACTAGATGTTTTATAGCATTACATGTTACATTTTTACAAAGCAATCTTTTTGAATTACTTTTTAAATATTTCAACATGTGGATCAAAGTTTAATTTTTTATACATACATATATCCAGCGTTCCAATCTCATTTGATGAAATGTCCATTCTTTCCTCACTATGTGTTTTGCAACTGGATTAAAAATTATTACATCTACCTCTATTTCTGGATGTAGATTATCTTTTATCTTGATGCAAATGCTACACTGTCTTGATTACCTAAAATTATAATAATAATAACTTCATCATTTTCTAATATAGACATATAGTCTACATAGTCTTTTTAAGTTAAAGTACAGTTGATTTACAATGTTGTGTCAAGTCTTATAAATTTCCCCATTGTCACTTCTTTAACTTCATCCTGCAAATATTTAAATGTTTTTATATATTTAAAAATTTTACTCAAAATGCTCTCTAATTAAAAACATTTTTGTTAAAGCATAACTGATTTACAATGTTGTGCCAACTTCTGCTGTACAGCAAAATGACTCAGTTTTGTGTACATTCTTTTTTATATTCTTTTTCATCATGGTCTATCCCAGGAGATTGGATATAATTTCCTGTGCTATACAGTAGGACCTCATTGCTTACCCATTCTAAATGGAATGGTTTGCATCTAATTTTTTAATTATATTTCTTCTAGGCTCTATTAGTTTTTAGATATGTGTCACTGAGTTTTAAAAATTTTGAGAAAGCTCTAGACAGGGTTCTGTAAAGGATTGGTGATTATTTCTATATTAGAGATCAGTGTGCTTTGTAGATTGAATTAATTTTAAAACATTGAAGTTTTTTATAAGGACCAGAGCTTGTTTCATCTTGACATATGATATCCGTGTGTAATGAAAAAGAGCAGATATTGTACCAGAGAGGACTTTTCCAAGAAATACCTGTATGTATTTGTTACAGAAATCTGATCTCATGCAATTGTGGGCTAAACACTAACAACTGGCTAAACACTCTGCGAGGCTTATTTGTTGTCGATTGGAGCCTGCAGGACACTGGAGAGACACTGGGAAGGAATGATGGGCGTGAAGAGAGAAAGACTGCAAAAAAAAAAACAAAAACAAACAAACAAACAAAAAAAACCACCTGGCACCAATATCAGGACCTGAAAACCTATGAGGATGGATGGAAAATTGTGTCCGTTCTTGTCAACGCTGACACAGTGGTGGGGCTGTCTGGCAGAACGGGGGCCCTTCATCTTGGAGGTAATTATGCGTGTCTGTCACAGGTATCCTAGTAGTTGAAGGAAGATCCAGGGGAAGACGGAGCAGTTACAATTCACCTGCTGCTTCAGACGAACAAGCAGATCAGCCACAGCATGTCTGAGCTCTAAATCGCTTCACCTCCGCCTCCCTAATCTTCCACAAAAATCTGTGTCGTGGAATCGTAATGAAGAAATACATGAGAATGGACATGCTAGGAAACATACTTTAGTCTCTGCAAGTTGACACCTAACAAAGAGCGTCTTGTTTTCCGGGGGTACCAGTTAGAGATCCAATCCCTGTCCCATGGCAGTGAAACAATGAGACAGTCAAACCCCTTCCAATTAACCAAACTTTATCTTTCCAGTAATGAGACTGGACTCTTTGTTTGCTTGGTGGATTATTTTATTGGTTGGTTTCAGATCGAAATAAAGAAATGCAGAATTATTTGTGCATGTAAATTGTGTGGCGAAGGCAACCATCAGGGCAGAAGGAGGCCTGGAAAAGCAGGGAAAGCAGAGGAAGACCGTGTTGCAGCCCAGGCTACTGAATCCATTCTTCAATTGGATGAATCATGTCAACCTGAGAACCAGACATCACATAATTTAAATATGAGGTAGGTGTTTGAACATCCTTACATCTAAATCACATTTCATCCCATGTTTCATATTTATTTATTTACTTATTTATTTATATTATAGTTGATTTATAATGTTCTGCCATATTTCATATTTAAATCCCGTTTCACCCATCATGTTTCACCCCAGCAGTAATAGCGTTTAGAACAATGTTGCTTCAGGAGGTGTCAGGACCTGAGAGGGGGCATCAGTGTCTAGGTACTGATGCCCATGTATGACTGGTGAAAATTAGGATCTCAGGGTATTATTAAAACTAAATGAAACTCAGCAGACGCTGCTGAAGCAAAGTAAGGTGAAAGACATGATCCAGCAGGCATTTCCCTAACAGCACATTACCGTTGCAGATACCAAAGGCTATTTTATTTCGGTGTGACACAGACAGCTAGCTTTGCAGAGCTGTTGGACTGACACGTGGCTGCATCCAGAACCTCGTGTTTGTGCCTTACAGTTGCTGTACTCATCATAGTAGAGGCAGGGGTTGGCTGAAAGGAGAGAGCATGGTGATACAATGTCAACACAAAAGCTCATCTCTTCCGCATTTATAGGTGAGTAAAGGGCTTAAGATATGTAGATTCCATGCTATAGATTCAATACCACTAAGGGATGCTTCTTTCTTGTCTACTCTCATTTGACTGCTGTATTTTTCATTCCACTCTAGACATTGCTTTTGCCTCTCAAATTTAAAAACACCTGGCCCTTTCCCTCAAGCAAAGATGATTAGTAGATATTTACTCTTTTTCCAGCTATATTTATTTTCAAAAATGAATTACAAAAAGTGATAAGAAGAATATGAAGAAGAGGGAGAGAGAGAGAAACTGGAAATTGACAAAGAGAAAAAGATTTCTTTCTTTAAAAGTAAACAGAGTGATCTGGTCAGGTGAAGAAAAATAAGTCTTTTGATCTTCTGAACCTGAAGACAAAGGCTTTTTTTTTGGGGGGGGTGCTATTTCTCCATAAACTGATTGAAAATTATAAACGTAGCCACATGAAGAAAGGAATTTCACCTGTAGGAAACTCTAGAAAAAGGCACTTTTCTAAGGAAATAAACATGTAATTGGAACCCATATGGTTGATACAACATTTTAGCTAAGATTTTTTTAAGAGATAAAAGGTTGTGTTGTAAGAAGACAGTGTGATCATCAGCTGATATGTTCCAATATTAAACATCAAAGAATCAGGATCACTCAGTTAGAAATTACATGCCAGGATAAGTGGGCAGGCAGGTGGGGGAATTATGGCTAGAGGACACTGGTAATTTGAAAGCAAGATATCTAACTTTAGGACTGCAAATAAGAGAGCCAAGAAACTTATAGAGCAGGGAAAAAATTCATACTCGCATTCACATCTTTTCCAAGGTGCCCTTATTAGGGTGGGAACCCTAAGCTTTAGAGTGGAAACATGCATTCTGCCCCAGACATTCTAATTTCCAACCCAACAGATTTAATCATTGGACTTCTTGGTCACTTTGGGGATGGGGGGATGGAAATCAGATAATGTGGATTTTTCCTTTGGAATGATTGAGGAAAGAGTAATAGAAAATGCAGTACTGGAGTTCCCATTGTGACACAGTGGAAATGGATTTGACTAGTATCCATGAGGATGCAGGTTCGATCCCTGGCCTCGCTCAGTGGGTTAAGGATCCGGCATTGTCATGAGCTGTGGTATAGGCGGCAGAAGTGGCTCTGATCCCGAGTTGCTGCTGTGGCTGTGGTGTAGGCCAGCAGCTGCAGCTCTGATTCAACCCCTAGCCTGGGAACTTCCATATGCTGCACATGTGGCCCTAAACAACAACAAAAACAACAACAACAACAACAACAACAACAAACAACAAAAAAAGAGAAAAGTGCAATACTGTTCAATCCTTGATTGAAAGGATAGATGGCTCCCAGACCAGCTGTCAACATGAAGCAAACGAAGATGTAACACTCACTACAAAGTTTATCTTCACAGTAGTTTGGGCAGTCTCCACATGGAGTTCCCCTACGATAAGGTTCATTCTTTTTGTTAGGATCATTTCCCCTGAAAAAAGAATAACAGAAAAAGTGGTCTAATAAAACTGATGTTTGAAAAATGCTGAAAAGATTTCACTCGATTTAAAATCAGTGAAAACAGTTGAAAACAACTCAACACATTTCAAAAACCACCCATGTATAATCTCTAAGACATGTATGAGTTTTCTAGCTGAAAAATACAATTTAAACCTGTTAAGTGTGTTGTTATATGTCTTCTTCCTTATTGATAGTAGAGTAAAACTATAAACCAAGCCTGATTGCTATAAAAAAGCCTTCTGGTCTTAGAATGGTAATAAATTCTCTCCTTGAGCGTACTACCGGTGACTCTGGGGTGCAAAGAATGCTTGGAGACAATGTTCATCTCTTTGGACCGTCAAATCCTAACAAGCAGGAGGGTTTTAGAGACATTTATGATAGGACTCTTGTCCTTATTTATACCCAGAAGGACTGGATAAACAGTTATGTAAAAGGGTGTGGCTCTTAATAATGTTAAGAAAAATGTCAACATGACACAAGGGTTTGTAAGAAAAAAACGAAGAGAAAAAATGGAAGTGAAATTTCTTTTTTAAATAAAATAAGAAAAGACAAAACAAAAAACAAGCAAAAAAAACAAAAAAAGAGGAAAATTTTGAGTCAAAGTGGAGACATTCTAACTTCACCTGGCACTACGCATGAGAAATTTGAGAGATGTTAGTGTCTTTTGTAGAAACACATGAGCTACTATAAAATATGGCACAAATGAACATGTCTACAAAACAGACTCACAGACATAGAGAATGGGCTTGTGGTTGCCAAGGGGGAGGGGGACGAATTGGGAGTTTGGGGTTGGTAGAGGCAAACTATTACATTGAGAATGGATAAGCAATGAGGTCCTACCATACAGCACAGGAAGCTGTATCTGTTCTCCTGGGATAGAGCATGATGGAAAATACTATGAGAAAAAGAATGTATGATGGGATCAATTTGCTGTACAGCAGAAATTGACTCAACACTATAAATCAACTCGAATTAAAAAAAAAAAGTTCTGCTAAAACGCACTCCCCCCCAAAAAAAGTGAAAGTACCACAACATGGATGAATCTAAAATGTTTGAGTTTGGGGAGAGAGAATAAATAAGGATTCCTTGTTTTGAGCCAATTTAAAATTTCAAAGAAACAACCTTCCCTGCAGATATCTAAGAAAACAATGGGGATTATGTCTGATTTTCACTTAATGTCACTTAAAAATCAAGTAAATGTTCTGGTTGAAACAACATTTTATCTGATATGTTTTCTCCTTGAATGAACTGTTCAAATTTCACTTTATAAAAGAAAATTTTCTTAACTCAGTAAGGGATTTTGTCAGCCACGTGGCTTAATCTTTGGCTAAGTAAATTCTTCTATCTCAACTCCATGTGTTCCACTTTTTTTTATTTTTTATTTTTTTTTTTAGTCTTTTCAGAGCCACACCCATGGCATATGGAGGTGTCCAGGCTATAGGGGTCTAATCTGAGCTGTAGCTGCTGGGCTACACCACAGCCACAGCAATGCAGGAACAAAGCTGCATCTGTGACCTACACCACAGCTCACAACAATGCCAGATCTTTAACCCACTGAGCAAGGCCAGGGGTAGAACCCACATCCTCATGGATACTGGTCAGGTTCACTAATGATTGAGCCATGATGGGAACTCCTCCACTTTTGTTTTTTGTGTTAGAAGTTTACCACTGACTGACCATGAGCTCCTGCGAAGATTTAGGACCATTGATGCATTTAAACACAAGGAGACCTTACAATCTTCAATACAAATTGCATAGATAAAAAAAATCACAACAAATTTTAAGCACGGAAATGAAGACATGATAAGACCAGGAAATAGCTCACACAGAGTTATTAGATGAATATGTTACATCTATTGAATCTATAGTGATGTTGGAGGCCTCACTTGAAGTGTCAATATGGTACCTTATTATCAGGTAAATAATTTTTATTGATTCAGACTGAATGTATTTTATTGTGCTACACACCTGGAAGACAGGGATTAAATACCATGTTTGGGGCTCATTTTATGGAGGAAAGACTTGTGTACTGAACAATCAAGCCCAGATGGCTGAAGGAGACATGTGGACCAGTCAACAATGTACCTTTGCGGAGTAATATTTAAACTGGTATTTACGGTAAATTCATGGGGGACTCTCTCCAGGTTAGAACAACCCCTACTTCCGTTCACCACACAAACCACACAACTAGGTCTCTGTGGAATCTTATAGTAAAGACTCTTTTCTGGAGTTGCTCTTGCTTCATACCCACAGTTGATTGGGCAAAGGATTACAACTGCCACTAACTGATGATCTATCTGTTCTTGGAATTGATGCTCATATCTTCGATAACATGTAGATTTCATTTCTAAAGAAAATACATATGCCAATACCAACGTGCTAAATACAAGAACACATAGCTTTTTCTGTCTGTTCATTCTTAATACTCCACTTCATTTCTGCCCTTGCATTCTAAAAATGCTCTTACATTGTTGAAATAATTATCTTTTTTTTCCTTAAGCTAGCCCAAATTTGTTTCTCTTAACTAACGTCACTAGAAGGAGCAATAACACATATAGCAAGACACACACTAATAGTTCTGAATTTGCACATTACATTGATGGGATATAGATTTATTTAGAAAAATATAGAAATAAAAATATGTGTGTGTAGTGTTTTAGGTATTGGCTAAATGACATTTTTTCCCTAAGGTTCTGTTTAACTGGAAAGAAACACTGATTTGAGTTTTATAATGTTTTAGCAACTCGATTGTGCAAAGGAAATATATTTCTAAAATGTATGTGAAACCAAGCTCTGTATAATACATACTCATGACAATAGTGACAGATGTAGAGATAATGAGCTGACTTTCCTTTACCACATGATGATAGGCCACAGCCAATGAGGTAAGAAGTAGCCCAAACAATCTGTAAAGATAATACATTTATTTTTATTAATAATTTGGCATTTTGCTAAATGATTATAACATGAATATTATCCATGATTGAAAACAAACACCTATGGGGGCACAGTCTTTGAGGCATTAGCCTGTGTGGCTCCCTTTTGCCTGGCAAAGCAATAAAGCTATCTTTTTTCTCCTTCATCCAAAAAAAAAAAAAAGAAAGAAAGACAAGAAACACACAGGTGCTTAAGATGATTTGAGCATGGCTTATTAGGAAGTCCTAGAAATATAAAGATCCCCATGTGTTTAAAACACATACATATGCACGCTCAGTTTAGGCACCAGAGTGCCCTCTCTCTCGCTCCTCCTCCCTCTCTCTCTCCTCTCTCTGGTTCTCGCTCTAGCTCTTGCTCTTTATGCAGGGATGCCCACAGGAACATCCACGTGAGGACATAGTAAAGAACTGGCCATCTATAAGCCAGAAAGAGAACTCTCACAGAAACTGACCATGCTCACAAAGTTCACAGACTTCCAGCCTCCAGAAATGTGAGAAAATAAATTTCTATCATTTAACCTACTCAGCCTTTGTTATTTTGTTATGGCAGCCTGGGCAGACCAATACAGTGTGGATGTAAAGAAACTGGAAATTTTATTGCTATTGGGAATGTAAAATGCTGTTGTGGAAGGCAAGACTTCGGTTCCTCAGTAAAACATAGAACCACCGTATGCTTTAGCAATTCCACTTCTGGGTATATACTCAAAAGAATGGAAAGCAGAACATGAGCACATATTTGTACACTAATGTCCATAGCAGTATTATTCTCAGTGGCAAAACTGTGGACACAACCTAAGTACCCATCTATGGTTGAATGGATAAACAACAGGTGGAATATTATTCAGTCTTAGAAAGGAATGAAATTCTGACAATGCTACAACATGGATGAACAGGGTTTGAAGATTTTGTGCTACATGAAATAAGGCAGACCAAAAAAGACAAATATTGTATGACTCCAAGTATATGAGATTGATGAAAAGTTTCGGAGATGGATGGTGTTCATAGTTGTGTGACAATTGGAATGCAGTTACTGCCACTGAATATTACTGTTACAGAGCTTAAAAACAGTTAAAATAGCAATATATATATAACATTTTATATATTTAATATATGTAAATATTTAATATTGATATAAATGTATATTTACCACTATGAAAATAAACTGGAAAGAAGGGAATTCTCTGTATTATAGGGTACTATTTGTTTCATTCTTTACAAATATTACAGAGGTAATTTATTAATGACATTGATGTTTTATGATTTTGTTAATCTGAGAATCAAATATGTAAGAAAGGAAACTAAGAAGTTATGCATCTTCTCTAAGCTGTCCCTTGGGGAAATTCTATTTTCACATGTTCCAAATTATAAGAGGAACTCAGAGTGTAAGTTTGCCAAAATGAATGATTTTCCACAGTTCTCATTCACCTGTTTTCTACACATGCCTATAATCACTTAACCAGTACAGAGTTTACCTGAGTGTAATGCTCAACTGTCACATCATCGTCTGTTAACGTCCATTCCCCATACTTGAAATATTTGGACTCACTGTACCAGATTCTGATGACATTAGACCATGAGACTGGATCAGTTGTCAAATACATATTTTCTCCACAAAAAGTATCTGAAAAGAGGGAAAAGGGCTAGGTCACAATCTACACACTTTGGAAATCCTTTGCAAGGATCCTTCCCTCACTTTTGTTTTACAAATGTCTCCCTGGTCATGCAAGCAATGTTTTATAAGAGGAGACAAACTCAGCTGTACTGCTGCTGAGGATTTTCTTTCTTATCGATGAATAAACCCATGGTGCTCAGGTTTGCTAAGAATTTGACAAGAGGAGATGATCGGCAAGCTTAGAAATCAGATCAACCAACAGTTCAGTCTCTGCCATGTCCCAGCTGTTGGAGAAGGGTGAAACCAAGCAGAATAACCTGTGAGTTATAACAGGGCCCACGCTTTGAACGTGGCCACACAGAGGTATTTATTCATCGTGCAAAGACTTGGAGCAAACATTTGCTCATTTGGCCGTCCTCTTGTGTCGTGGGCTCTTGATCAAACATGGTATTTGGGAATAAACTGCCTTTCTCTGTGGCAGGGAAGATCCACATTGCTAATTCACAGTTTAACCACATTGGGTAAAGATGCCCAATAATCTGTTAATATAGCGGGGGAAACTCACACTGCTAATTCAGTGCTTAACAATGGCAGGCAGAGATGCCCAATAATCTGTAAATATGGAAGTTTCATTAGGTAATTAAAAGTATTTGTAATAGACAAGTACCTTATAAGTGTTACTTGTGTCTGTTTGTGTAGGAGGGACTAACCGCTTTTCTGGAAACTAGCCGTGATCTACCTAATATATATGCCATGAGATGGACTCATTTTTGAGCATTTAAAATTGTTCTTACAGCCAGCTCAATAGACTTGAATGTGACTCACCTCTCAGCCACATTAGTATTCCAAAGCTAAAGGTAGCCCTGTGATAGTATCCTGAGTAGCTGAAATTACCACTGAGAGCGGAAACCTTCTAGCCATACAGCTTTCCATCAAGTCACCCTCCTACTATTCAACTGTTCTACAATTCTGAGAGCTTGGATTCTTTTCATTTGGTGATCAGAGTCAGGAATTTGAACATGTGAATATCCAAATTTCAAAATTAATAACAATGAAAGCGTGCAGTGGTCCACAATTCACTCTAATGGGGCGGATGTAAATAGAGGCTGGATGCCTTAACTTACCCTTACCAGGTGACTTAACCATCCCTGAGGACTTTGGAGCAGAAAAGTGCACCATCTACCTACTTGTAATTCTCCTCTTAAGCGCATTGCTCTCTACAAATTCACAATCCTTTGACAACATTCTGGCATTTTGTGCAGCTTCTTCGCTCCAGTTCTACAGTGGAAGAGTGAAATACAAGTACACGGCCTGATTAACATTCCTCTGATACGAGTCTAGTTTATTGTTTCTAAAAATCCAAGGCTAACAATATCCTTAATTGTATAAGCTAACAATTTAGATAACAGCTCCTCTTTTTTTTTTTTTTTTTTTTTAAGCACCTCTCTTAAATACTTTGGTTGGAAGAGGAAGGAAAAAATCTTTCAATCCATTGTCTTAGCAACTGAATGTACAAAATCAAAATTTGGTGCTAATGTTCAGATGTAGCTTTCGTTTAGAAATGTCAGAGTTGGAGTTCCCGTCGTGGCGCAATGGTTAATGAATCCGACTGGGAACCATGAGGCTGCGGGTTCGGTCCCTGTCCTTGCTCAGTGGGTTAACGATCCGGCGTTGCCTTGAGCTGTGGTGTAGGTTGCAGACGCGGCTCGGATCCTGTGTTGCTGTGGCTCTGGCGTAGGCCGGAGGCTACAGCTCCGATTCGACCCCTAGCCTGGGAAACTCCATATGCTGCGGGAGCAGCCCTAGAAATGGCAAAAAGACAAAAAAGACAAAAAAAGAAAGAAATGTCAGAGTTTAAGTAAATGCTTCCAGTAAAACAGACTAGGGTTAGAAATGCATCCTATTGTTTATTCACAGTTTTGCCTCTGACACCTTATTTAATCTCTTTGAATCTCAGGTGTTTTCATTGGTAAAATGGGCCCCATTATTTGTATCATTTGTTCCAAAGTATCAATGTCCTATCCATGCAATGCAACTGTGATATGATAAATTTTATGCCATATGCTCAATCAATAAATATTGCTACGAGGAGAATCAAGTATAGTGTCACACATCTCCCCCTAAATTATGAATAATAATAGCCAAACATAGCCAATATTACATGCTGGGGGTCTGTTACCAATGCTATATGTATATTCTCTTATCTTTACTCACAGCAGTTCTACAAGGGAAGTATTGTTATTGTATCCCCATTCACAAATCAGGAAACTGAGGCACAAAGATGTTGCATAATTGTCCGGGATAATACAACCAATAAGATCCAATGGCGATGGGCAGTGAGGCCCTACTGTACAGCACAGGGAAATGTGTGCGATTGGGTCACTTTGCCGTATAATAGAATTTGAAGAAACATGGTAAATCAAATATACTTTAATAAAATAAAAATTTTTTTTAATGCCAAAAAAAAAAAAAAAAATCCAATGGCCGAAAGATAACAGAATCAAGGTTCTTCTGGTTCTGGAGTGTGTGCTCCAAACTCTTGATGTACATCAATGGTGTTAAGTTGAAACATTTTGGTGGGTTTTTCTCCAGGTCAGATAAAAAGCAGAAAGTCTACATCACTAGGGACGAGTGTTCTCCTAGCTACTTTTTCATCCTCACATTGTGTACATTCACTTAAAAGACTGTCCCAATATTTGCAGAGAACACATTATTACCAACAAAAGTTGTGGTATTTCTTATTCACTACAGGCTTTTATATAAATCATTCTGCTACTTATAAGAATAGCTTTTGGATGACGTCCTAACTTAGATTTTCCATATTTTTCCTGACATTAAAAAAGTTTAACTCCTATATAAATAGGCTGTCATCTGTGTCAGTTTTATGGAATTATCCCTCAGGTTGTTCAATTTATTAACTTGCGAGGTTAACTAAGTAACTCATTAACTGGGGTTAAAGTAGAAATGTGGCTTTCAGAGTTTGATTGTCTCATGCAAGAAAAGATGTATTTCAGTGACAGATACATTTAATCAAAGGAATAGAGGACTTCCCTAGTGGCCTAAGGGTTAAGGAGCTAGTGTTGTCACTGCTGGGATGCAGGTTCGATCCCTGGCCCCGGAATTTCCGCACACCATAGGCGCAGCCAAAAATGAATATATAAAATACTGCATTTGTTACCATTCTGCCTTGCTGCATTATTTATAACAGTGGAAAGTTGAGAAACAATCTAAAAGCCCCCCAAAATGAATGGTTAAACTATGAAAAAATATACATAAAACAAAATGAAATGAAACGAAATAAAATAAAAATACACTTTAATTGAAGGGGTAGAAATGACACAACACATCCCATTAGGGCACAGTATCTCCTGGCAACGGGGATACGTTCATCTCACTCGCTAATATAAAATCTTGCCTATTATGACCAGGTTGCCAAATGATGAGGACTGGAACTTCTCCAGCTAACTTACTGCTAATCGCTTGTCATGCGTGCCATGATGGACGACCTACACCCAGGTCACTTTCTGAACTGAAGCACATGTTTCTTCTTAAGCTAAGAGTCCTGCCCACAGACAGCTCTACTTCCTCTCTGAAAATTGTCCTCAGTCATGAGCATACTCACTTCCATGGGGCCTCCCATCTCTGACAGCAAGGAGAAGCAGTAACTCAAAATGCCACGCAACCTCCCTCCAACTCGGTACAAGGTTATACTGAGCTGTCCTAGTTTTACAGCTTCCTGTGGGGTTAGACTAGGCCTTTTTTGTGACCACATCACAACCCAGCTTCTGTGTATGGCCTATGCTCTGTCTCTTTTGACTTCCACACATCAGTGTCAATCTGGAGATTGTGCCCCCAAAAGCATCCTGCGTGCTAACCCCCATCTCAAAGTCTGATGTCTTATAGTGTAAACCACCTGCCATACCCATTACCAACAGTCTGTTGTTCAGACCTCTTTGAGGAAGCTCGTCAGCATATTACCTCTTATTAAGGCTGGTAACACATTGATTTTTCTGTGATAACATCCATAATTAAAATCCAAAGGAAGCATTCATGGTTATGGCAATAAAGTTATGAATTCTGGCTTTAATAAGTGGTTCTATTTAAACAAAATTCTAATCCTAGGTATAGGTACAGAGTTTTTTTTTTTTTTCCATTTTTGGATAATCTCTGCCTTGCCGTTGTGATTGACTTGAGAGCCCTGCTTTAATTCTATCAGTTCCTTTCTATCCATGTCCTATGCATTATTTATGGGAAAGCTCAACTCCCATATTCCCTTTAAAATGTTACTCAGTTTTACTGGTGCACTTAATTTATCATCTTATTGACCTCTCACATCTTGTTGAATATATTCATTCTCATATTATGTTCATATCTGTTCATATATATTCACATTACGTTTATATATTTATTCTCATATTTTTCTCATATTATTTATTGTTCTCTTTGTATTCATTTTGAATCCACAATAAAAAGTCTCTGAAATGAGAGAGCATATTTTCTGTTCACTTTATAACTTCTTTACTATCTCCTCTTGTTTGTTCACCTGGAAACCAAGAGTTTTGAACCCTCTTTGTCCTAAGGGAGGTAAATGGTTAAGAGCAGGTGCCTGGAGCTGACCTTTTGTGTTTGGATCTGTACTTATCCAGTACTTGGGACTTTGGATGAGCTACCTAATTTCTCTAAGGTTCAGATTCGCCATCTGTAAAATAGAGATGACTGTATTATTTATATCACAGAGTAACTGAGAAAATTAAATGGACAAATGCAATAAGGTTCTAAAAGAGTACCTGTCAATCACCATAAGTGTAATATGCATGTCAGCTACAACACTCCCAATGCAAGAACAGCTATGTTAGCCATTGGCTTTTCTCGTTCTAGATTCTAAGATGACCAAGAGATACATTTTCAAAATCATCTTTCTATTCACTCTTTGTCATTTGCATGACGAAGGGGTGTCTTAGAATCATTTTCCAGAACCTGCACTATTTCTATTGTTGCTCTAGGCTAATCTGGGGTTAAAAAGTCAGGTTTAGGATCCCTAAAAGCTGAGTGCTACTTCTGGGAGATAAATACGTGTGAGGCTAATCATCTGATACACTTGACCATTCCCTAAATTTGTTTCGCTTTGGTTTAGAGCATCTAGTCTGCTCACACAGCAGGTTCAGAGTGAAAAGACAATTCCCCTTTTCCCTTATGGGTTGCAAGGGAACTGGGAAATAGATTTGCCAATATTTGTTTTTCTGGATGCACCACCTGGCTTAGAACTTGGACCTCCTGATTCTCAGAGGTCTTAGCTTCTGGGCTACTGCCCAATAAAGACAGCTGTGAAATGCCTCTCTAACCTGTTAAACAAAGTTGCTACATTGATGATACCAACTGGCAGCATCAGCATCAGATGGCAGCTTGGTGTGGTCTCCAGCCCGGATCTCCTGAATCAGATCTCAGAGAGACGGGCCCAGGGACCCCCTGTGCTTTACAAAATTCTTCAGCGGATTTTTCTTCTTTTTCTGGCTGCACCTGTAGCATATGGAAGTTCTAGGGCCAGGGATTGAACCTGAGCCACAGTGATAACATGCATCTGTAACTGCTAGTCCCCCAGGGAACTCCCATGATTCTTAAGCACACTCAAGTTTGAGAAGCACTGTCCCAAGGTACATTAAGAATGAAATTATACTTTCTGCATCGGAATGGTGGCTCTGTCATTTACTAACTCTATGAATTGGGGAAAATTACTTATCTTCTCTAGGCTTCCGTTTCTTCTGCTGCTGCGTGATAGTTTGTGAAGACCAAACTTATTTTTTTCTCTTGTTCCTTTTTTTAAAAATGATTTTTATTTTTTCCATCATAGCTGGTTTACAGTGTTCAGTCAATTTTCTACTCTATGGCAAGGTGATCTGGTCTCACATACATATATACATTTTTTTTTATCGTAGTATCACACTCCCTCATAAGTGACCAGATGCAGTTTCCAGTGCTATACAGCAGGATCTCATCGTTTATCCATTCCAAAGGCAAGAGTTTGCATCTATCAACCCCAAACTCCTACCTAGTCCATCCCACTCTTTCCCCTTCCCCTAGGCAACCACAAGTCTGCACTCCAAGTCTGTGATTTTCTTTTCTGTGGAAAGGTTCATCTGTGCTGTATATTAGATTCCAGATATAAGGGATGTCCTATGGTATTTCTCTTTCTCTTTCTGACTTAGAGACTCTCATACTAAGTGAAGTGAGTCAGAAAGACCAAACTTTTCATATCGCGAAAGCAAACAGAAGGTCATACCATCTCAGGAGACAGCATTACTATTATCGGCATCATTGTTGCTGCTGTTTGATTAATCTTACCATTTTCAGCATGTTGCTGGCCGGTGGAGATACTCCTCTCCTGAAGGTGTTATGTACAGTAACTATTTCTTCCTGGACTGTGGCCAATTCAGTAAGGAGTGTTTTATATGGAACTTGAGCTGGTTTTGCCTGTTACCAGAAAACAATTAATTAGTCTTATTTCTTTGAAGTGGAATTTGTAATGCATAATATATGACTCGTAGACTTTGGGACATGAATTTATACTTTATGTTGAATACACAATTATCAACAGAATTTTAAAATCTAAGAAATCTCAGTATATCAGTTTACATTTCTCCAAAGCTAGTTTTGAGTCATAGTAATGTATAATAATAATATAATCAGTCTGACATCACACAAATCTCTAGCATAGTGCACTGGATATTCCATGATTGGGTTGTTTTCAGATTTATGATTGGCACTTTGGGCCTTGTTGAAGTATTTTTATTGGGCAATATGAACCATGGTGGAAGATGCTTTGATATTATTACACCTTTTACTGACTGGCTTCCTGTCCTTGGCTCATCTTCTACCCCATTTCCTAAACCACTTTGCTTCCCAAAGAAACCACTTGCACTTGAATATTGTTTACAGGTAATTATGTGCCTGGGATAATCTAAAAGATTCATTATTAAGTACAAAGCCTCTAGTGTCTTCAACTCAGATCTATATCTTTGTCTTATTTCTATGAGAAAACATCGATATTTATATCAGTTTGTATATATATAAAATAGACATCGATATTTATATCAGTTTGTATATATATAAAATAGAATTCAAATCAACTGCAACGTAGACTTTCTGACTACTCTTTTAATTAATTAATTTGTTTACCTTTTATTCTGCTACTTACTAGGAAGAACAGCAAATGGCCTTAAATATTTTAGGTTAGCATTAATCTTTTGAAGAACAACTTCTATGTGTGTGTGCATGTGTGTGACATAGCACATGTATTTCATCCTTTTTTTTTTTAAAGTGACAAGACTTATAGAGTATAATTGGAGTGGCATCTATTTATTCCTAAACTACTATAGGACACTCAACACAGTTTCTGAATGGGTAGGTTCCAGCACCATACCTTGCTCAAATAGAGAAGTAATTATTTTTCTTTTCTTTTTTAAGGATGTTTATTTTTTTCCATTATAGCTGGTTTATAGTGTTCTGTCAATTTTCCATTGTACAGCAATGTGACCCAGTCACACATACATGTATACATTTTTCTCACATTATCCTCCACCATGCTCCATCATAAGTGACTATATAGAGTTCCCAATGCTATACAGCAGGATCTTATTGTTTATCTATAAGTAATTATTATCTTTTATTTTACATCAACAGTTTAAGGGTATTGGGAGAAAATGTGAGGATGAAATCCGTAGACTCCTCTAGAGACTATCCCCTGACATCATGTCCTCAGAAGCTCACTTATGAGGTGACATTTTCCCATCATACTGGGGGTAGCCTGGTCTAGACTTGAGGGGATGTTGGGAGTCCACAAGAATCCCCTTACGATATCCAGCTGATAACTCACCTTGCCTCTAAAGTACCCTGCTCCAGTGAAACGCATGCCATTTAGCTCTACCGTTTCATCCCTAAACATTTGCTCTCCTATCATGGCTTTCCTCTCAATTCCTCTTTTTTATAGAAATAGGGTCTCCGGAACCAATTCATCTTGTCCACCCCAGGTTCTGTGGCCAGCTGGAGGGCCTTCAACATCCACATGAACAGCTCAACCATCTGATATCTCAGGCCCTTGAACTCTCCATCTCTTACACCTCTCCTTCAACCTTGTTTCGTTTCCCACGGTGACCGTCCCAGCCAATATCTGATGATGGCTCCAAAACACCAGACCTCCCAAGTCACCTTGTCCAGCATCTTCCTGCCTGACCAGGATTTCCTTTGGCTATTTTCAACATAATTTCACCTTCCAGCGCATTCTTTACGTTCTCTGTTTGCCCTCTCTTGTCTTTTCTTCCTTTTCTATCCATGTTCTCCTATGTCAACAACTCTCTTGCTAAAATATTGAACCCTTTGCCTACCCGCCTCCATTTAGGAACACCTCCGACTTTGGATGGGGCCAAAATTACCCTGCCTGCGCTAAGTTGGCTGAGTGCAGGCAGAAAAACGTCACTCAGAATGACATATATTGGTATACAAAGTTAGGATGTTTGATCTCAAATGGTCCCTTACTTCTCATCAATTCTATTCATTTATCTGGCTAATTCACTTTGTCTCTCTCCTCAGTGATATTGTAGAACTTACATACTCGAACTCAGGAGTATCTCCTCTCTCAATAGATGACGATATGTTCTAATTCCTTCAGTAAAGACAAGCTACCAGGGGGCAGCTTCTTCAACATCTCTTGCTGAGTCTATCAATCTGCCTATATCTGTTGTCATTCTTTCCTACTTCTCTTTCATGGCACGAAAGAAGAGTCATACTTTCTGATTGTTGTTGTTGCTATTACCATTTTATTGAGGTATCATTGACGTGTAAAAAACCGTGTGTGTGTGTGTGTGTGTGTGTGTATAAAATGTATGCAACTTAACAAGTTTGGGAATAAGTATACCTTTGTGAAACCATTGTCACCATCAAGACCTTAAGCATATCCATCACCTCCCAAAGTTTCCTACCGACTCCTTATTACAACTATTGATATTATTTTATGTATGTGGTAAAAGAACTTAACCTAAGATATATCCTCTTGGCATGTTTAAAACTAGATATCCACATGCAAAATAATGAAATTTGGCCCTTATCCTACACTGCAAATGAAAATCAACTCAAAATGGATTAAAACTTAAATGGAAGACCCGAAATCATAAAACTCCTAGAAGAAAACACAGGTTAAAAAGCTCCTTGACATTGGTTTTGGTAAACATATGTTAAAAAAAAAAGCAAAAGTAAACAAGTGGGATTGCATCAAAATAAAAAGCTTCTGCCCAGCAAAGGAAACAATCAACAAAATAAAAAGGCCAATTACAGAATGAAAGAAAATATTTCAAAGCATATATTTGATAAGGGGTTAATATCCAAGGTATGTAAGGACCTCATATAACCCAATAGCAAAACCAAAAGCCAAACAAAACAAATAGCCTGATTTAAAAATACACAAAGGAGGAGTTTCCGTTGTGGCTCAGTGGTTAACGAATCCGACTAGGAACCATGAGGTTGTGGGTTCGATTCCTGGCCTTGCTCAGTGGGTTAAGGATCCGGTGTTGCCGTGAGCTGTGGTGTAGCTCGCAGACATTGCTGTGGCTCTGGCGTCTACCAGCTGGCTGGTGGCTACAGCTCCAATTCGACCCCTAGCCTGGGAACCTCCATATGTCGCAGGAGCGGCCCTAGAAAAGGCAAAAAGACAAACAAACAAACAAACAAAAAATACGCAAAGGACCTGAACAGGCATTTTTCCAAAGGAGACATACAAAATAGCCAATAAGAACATGAAAATTTGCTCACCCTCACTAATCATGAGGGAAATACGAATCAAAACCAAAATGAGGAATATCCCTTGTGACTCAATAGAAACGAATCTGACTAATATCCACCAGGATGTGGGTTTGATCTCCTGCCTTGCTCATTTGGTTAAGGATCTGGCATTGCCATGAGCTGTGGTGTAGGTTGCAGACTTGGCTTGGATCCAGCATTGCCGTGGCTGTGGCGCAGGCCAGCAGCTGTAGCTTTGATTCAACCCCCAGTCTGGGAACCTCCATATGGCGTGATTGCCACCCTAAAAAGACAAAACAAAACAAAATGAAAACAGAAACAAACAAAAACAAAAACAAACAACAACAAAACACAAAAGATTCCAAGTGTAGGCAAGGACATGGAGAAAAAGGAATCTAGGTACATCACTGTTGGTAGGTATGTAAATTCATAAAACCACTATGAAAAGTAGTATGTGGGGGAATATATGGGGGTTCCTCAAATAATTAAAAACAAGTCATTCTTTCAAAAGTTCTTCCTCAAAAATTTTTTTTTTAAAAAAAGAATCACGGGTCATGGCACAGGAGGTCAAGGATCCAGCATTGTCACTGCAGTTGCTCAGGTAGTTGCTGTGGTGCCAGTTCAATTCCTGGCCCTGGAACTTTTCCATGCCATGGGCATGGAAAAAAATAATGAAAGCTCATTTCTCCACCAATGGTATTTAGTCCTTTTTCTTCCACCTTTATTCACATTATTTATCTTTCCATTTTATCTTCAACCATTTTTTTTGCTTGGTCCTTCCCATTGGTATTCACTCATGATCAAGTTGCTTATAACTTAAACAATAAAAACACCTTTATTTATCTTACTTTTCCATTCAATCACTGTTCTTTCTCTCTGCTTTCCTTCTCCATCAAAATTCCTGAAAAGGTTGTTGGTACTGGCTGTCTATTATTTCCCATCGTCTGAGTAATAGTCTTGCATTCCCCTTCCCCCCATTTATTCCACTAAAACAATGATTCTATACCAGGAGTGCTATGGCACCCCCACCCCCACCCCCACCCCCTGCCCAATCTCCAGCCCAGGCATCAGGCAATGTCTACAGAAATTTTTGGTGGTCATGCCTGGGTTTGGGGAGAATACCCTGCCATTTTGTGGCCAGTGGCCAGTGATTCTGCTTGACATTCTATAAAACCCCCTGACAAAGTATCATCCCATACAGGAGTTCCTGTCATGGCTCAGTAGCTAATGAACCTGATTAGTATCCCTGAAGACTCGGGTTTGATCTCTCATGTCACTCAGTAAGTTAAGGATCCAGTGCTCCCATGGCTATTGGTGTAGACCTGTGGCTACAGCTTTGAATTGACCCCTAGCCTGGGAACTTCTATATGCCACAGTGTAGCCCTAAAAAGCCAAAGGAAAAAAAAAAACAAAAAATGAAAAAACAAAACAGAAGAATTATCCCATACAAAATGTCAGTAGTGCTGAAGTTGAGATCTTCTGCTTTGAAACAGCTTCTGTTAAGGTCATCGACAAGCTCAATTTGTAAATTATATTTATATTTATATAGAATTCTTTTAGGGCTGTACCCGCAGCAGCATATGGAAGTTCCCAGACTAGGGGTGGAATCAGAGCTACAGCTCAGGCCTACACATAGCCACAGCACCTTGGGATCCAAGCTGAGTCTGCGACCTACACCACGGCTCAAGGCAATGCCAGATCCCCTGCCCACTGAGAGAGGTCATGGATTGAACCCACATCCTCATTAATAATAGATTTGTTTCTGCTTCGAAACAATGGGAACCCCTAAATTCTTCTTTTTTTTGCTTTTTAGGGCTCTACCCACAGCATATGGAGGTTCCCAGGCTAGGGGTCAAATTGGATCTGTAGCTGTCAGCTTACACCACAGTCACAGCAACACAGGATCCAAGCTGCATCTGCGACCTGCACCATAGCTCATGGCAACTCTGGATCCTTAACCCACTGAGCGAGGCCAGAGATCGAACCCACAACCTCATGATTCCTAGTTGGATTCGTTTCCACTGAGCCACAACGGGAACTCCTAAATTCAATATTTTTTGATGTCTTCATCCTGTTTGGTCCAGTGGCAGTTGACCCCTTGGACTAAGTTCTTAACGTAGAAATAATCTTTCTCTTGTGAGGAACACCACTGTCTCTTCATTTTTCTCCAACCTCTCAGACTTCTCTTCCTTTACTTGGACCAACTGTGGTACCTCCTGGCCTGATAGTGCCCTCCCAGCATCACCCTGTGCCCTTCACCTCTACATTGTCCTTACCCCCCCATTCAACCTTCCACGATCCATTCTCCAGTCATCAACCAGAGTACACATTTCAAAACACAGGACTCAAGAGGCTTACCTTCCAGTTAAAAGTCTTCAAGAGTTTACATGTCTCAGAAAGAAGAACTAAATCTTTACAAGTCCCTTAAAGACCCTGCTGGCCTCTCAGTCACTATTTAGGACACGCTTCCCTACTTTTCTCTGCATTAGTCTCCATGGTTTCCTTTCAGTTATTCTATTGTGCCAGCTTCCATCCTGCCTCCAGATGTTTGCCTAAGCCTGTCCCTTTGTTACTATATGCTTTCAGCTTACTCAACCAAGGGATGACAGTTTACCCTTCAGATCTCAGATCTAGCATCTCCTAATTACCAGACAGGTCTTTAATTACCCCAGACAAGATTAGATCAACTTATCCAATTGCAGCTGCCTATACTTTTCCTCTGAAGACCCTTTTGTGTAAATGTCTATCTCAGATTCTCATGGAAAATTTTATATCTCAGTAAAAAGCATTTTCTGTCCAATTAGATGCCTAGCATTCCAGTAAAGTTGGAAAGAAATTTAAAAGAAAGTATTACACTTTTTTTTTCTTTTTTCTTTTTAGGGCTGTGCCGGTGGCATATGGAAGTTCTCAAGTTAGGGGTCTAATCAGAGCTGCAGCTGCCAGCCTATATCATAGCCATAGCAACACCAGATTCAAGCTGCATGTGAGACCTACATCACAGCTCATGGCAATGCTGGACCCTTAACCCACTGAGTGAGGCCAGGGATCAAACTCAAGTCCTCATGGATACTAGTCGGTTTGTTAACTGCTGAGCCACAATGGGAGCTCCCAGTATCGCACTGTTTGTTCTCGTTGGAAAAACTGGAACAGCTTATTATTAATTTTGACTGGAATTCATGTTTAAAGTTTATATAATAAACTTGTGTTTGGGAGACTTAATTTGTCTTCTTGTTTTCATTTAAAATTCTTAAGCTGTAATTTTCTGAGCAAACTGTCTATAAAATTGCAAATATCCCAATAATTACCTATTTCTAGAACATAAACATGTGTTTTATCAATGTCTTTAAACGTTTCGTATTATTTCCTTTGCAATCTTAGTAAATGAATCAGGCACTGCTCCCCTTGAATAGGAGGGGTTCTACCTGTCTACTTTTTTATCTGGGATTTTAATTGTGATACCATCTCCTTTCTTTCAGGTGGCAACCTGGGCCAGGTTGTCGCCCAGAACTTAAACGAAGAGGCCTAGACCAGCCTAGTAAACCTAAGTCTTAAAGGCAAGTGTAGCTTTCTCACAGCCTTTGTCCTGTCCCTCCAGAATGGTAGCTTTGGTTCAGCTTGGCTTTTCCTTGCTATGAAGTGTGAAGATTGGCCCTCCATACTGGGGGATTACAGTGGGCAGTTTTCAGAGGGAAGGGAAGGGAAATCTTCAAGGCTCTACCTCCTGCTTACTGGACGATTTGTGGTTATTGGCTAAGAACTCCACCTGGTTTCTCTTTGGGGAAGAGATAGGAGTGATAAGAAACCAACCAGCAGCTCCGATGATCTAATGCATGTCAATTTTCTTTCATTTATGAAATTAAGTGCCTCCTGCTTCTGCTTTTGACTTCTCCTATCTAGCTTTTATATATATATATATATCACATATATATGTACATGTATAAAAAACTCATGTTCTATATCAAAGCTATTGAATTTCAGCTCCTCAAAAGATATTTTGGACACATTAAAACTATAATATCTTCTTCCTATCATTGAGGTTATTTAGAGGGGCATATTATTGGATGTCCATAAAATAGTAGTGACATTTCTTATTGTATGATTTCATGTTTTGTTTCTGTTGCGTGAATGTTTTTAATAAACCCTGAGATTCAGGCCTCATATATTAACTCCATTGCTAGCAGTTACCCACATTTCTCTCCTTACTGTTGACATCATCCATTTTATATTGAATTTAGATGGGTTAAATTCTTGTTATAGTCATAAATCATAGAGCTCAATTGGGATGTTGATGAAAGACTTACTTTTTCTGGGTTAAAAACTAAAAAGTAATATCTTTTCCATTTCACTATGGAAAATGGATGGATAGTTTGTAAAGAAGTAATTCCTGTCCTATATTTTTAGCTTTGTTTGGTATTATTTAGACAGGTTATAGTGACATAGGCATGGGGCCATGGAGCCAAACTGCTTAAGTTTAACTTCAGGCTCTGTCATTTCCTCATTAATTGACCTCAGACACATGACTTCACCTCCTGATACTTTGGTTTCTTTCTCTGTAATATGGGATGAAGAATAGCACTGGCTTAGTAGGGCTATGGTAAGAATTAGATGACTAATGGGCACAGAATCCTCACAACAGTGACTGTAACAAAGTGAGTTTTACTAAAGGATTAGCTCTTATCCTCTTTTTGAAAGTAATTTTAAAACACAATCTTCACATACTTGTACAATCAAAACAGGCAGGAAGCCAGAAGCAACAGCCAAAAACAAGAAGCGTTTCATTGTCATCCCTGAAAAGGAAAGTAACATAAGTTTAGGCTATTGTCCACTCCTGGGATAATGTTTTGTAATAAGCCTTTTTTTTTTTTTGGAAACACTTTTACACATAGTTGCATTTTCTGCAAGAAGAGACCTGCAGGATCAGAACAAGGTTTAATATGTTTGTCATTAGGACCAAGAGAGAAAGAGCACTGGGATGGGAAGAATAATGCACTTAATGTCTTAATCCCTGGAACCTTTGACTACGTTACATTACGTGACAAAAGAGAATTAAGATAGCAGATGAAATTCAAGCTGCTAATCAGCTGACTTTAAAGTAGGGAGATTGTCCTGGATCACTAATGTAAACTCAAGGTAATCACAAGGGTACTTAGCCATTGAAGAAAGATGCAGCGTCAGTGATGGATTATGAAAAAGACTCAACTAGTCATGAATGACTTTGAAGATAGAGGAAGGGACCAGGAGCCAAAGAATAAGGGCAACCCCTAAAAGCAGGAAAGGATGAGGAAATGGATTCGTTCCTGCAGTCTTCCTGCTGAACCTTGGTTTTAGCTCAGTGAGACCCATTTGGACTTCTGACCTCCAGACTGAAAAATAATAAATGTATGCTGTTTTAAGGTTCTGAGTTTATAGGAATTTGTTACAGTAGCAACAGGAAACTAGCATAGGAACACAACAAGATTAGATTTGAATTCTCTGCTGCCTATAGCATGGAGGTGTGATCATGGTACAAGTGATTTATGGCACATGACCTGCAGATGTTCTGCAAAGTCGGATCCCTCTGCTAGGAATGGCTGTCATTGTGAGCTGAGCAAATCAGAGCTAATACACCCTCTCTTTTACTTCCATTTGATATAGGTTGCTGATGCTAGGCTATTAATAGGCACATGTTGTTAAATTTGGTTGGTACTTTATTTCACCATCTGCCAAACTTATTTCTGAATCCATTTTGCCAAGTGGAAAGCAGAAAAGGCTAACGGCTGGGTTCTCATTTTAAAGAAGACTTTCGAAGAGCAGGTTAAGAGATTTCTGCAGAATAACACACAGGATGCAGTTAGCCTTCGCTCTCGAGATTCCCCCACACGCTGCCAAACATGTTTGATATGAGGGGAATTCTGTAGATCAAATCTGTCAGGGAACAAACACATAGAAAAATTCTTGTATCACTCTTTTTTTCACTCCTTCTTTCCCTTCCTCACTTTTCCCCTCCAAAATGTCAAATCCCCTGAAACCTTAAGAGATACAGTAATATGGTAACACAGATGAAGAAATATGCATCCTATTCTCTTACTTAATCCTCAAAAAACCCAGTAATGTAGAGACTTTTCCCCCTGAGTTAGTTGAAGAAAAAATAAAATAAAATAAAAAAGCTACTTAGCTGTATCTACAGATCTGTATCTGTATCTTTTTCTCTATTCACTGAAGAGAACATTATTCAAGTTAATACCCATTATGAGGCTGTCTACTTCTCTTGCATTTTCTGAGGGAAAATTTTGGGAAGAGGTTGTGTATATTTATTATCTTAGTTGTTATGATGTTTTCCTAGGTACATACCAGCATGTACTTCAATTCTACCTCAAAAAAGCTGTTACAAGATGCTTAAGAAATACACCCTAAAATTTTCTATTTCACACCAAACAAATATTACTGACAATTTAGATTTTGTCTTTCAAGTCTTTTTTTCTTATGTACAAATTCAATACTTAGATAGATACATAAACACATAATTTATACAAAAAATTATATCTTCTTTTTCCAGAATTTGTATTGTTATTATATATTTATTATGAGTGTTGTTTTGATAACATGAATGATTTGTAATTAACTTAAGATTTTTGACTAAGGTTTGATTTTAAGTTATTCGTATTTTCCTCTATAAATAATGTTATCATGAATATTTTAGCAAAAACAGCCAGCAATTTTAGGGATTTTCTTTCATGTGTTATCATAAGGTTTGAGCTTCAGAATTGAAAATCAGTTGAAATCTTTGCACTTTTTTCTTTTAAGATGATGCAAATCTAATTTTACTTCTAAGTGTACTTGACACATGTTTAATAAAAGTTTATTAAGTTTATTGTACAGTTGAAATAATTGACTATTTTAGACACACGCAATCAATCAATACATGGGGTATAATAAAAGTCATACTGATCCTGGAGTTAAAATAGCAGTGTTTTACTCTAGGTTCTCCTATTATCTATGACACTGATAAATCCACAGGTTGTCTGAAAACAATTATTTTTGCTGAGAATGAAATCCATGATGCTGGAGATACAGATGGCATGACACAACCATCTCTTTAGAGTTAACTGCTATTGTTCTTTCTTTTCTTTTCTGGCTGCAACCACAGCATAGAGAAGTTCCTGGGCCAGGGATCAAACCCATTGCCAGAGCAATGACCCAAACTGCTGCAGTGACAACGCCAGATCCTTAAATACTTAACCCCCTGAACTACAAGGGAACTCCTGAAGGAGGCCACTTTAACTAAGGAATTATAGTTGCTTGTACTCAGATAAAGGCAGCTTTTGTAAACACAAGCATTACAGAAGCAGCTGAAATATCACCTCATTAACTTTAACATCAACCTCTACTTACCACAGTTGTTTCATATGCAAGAGGCAATTTTCAGCCCAAACTCTTAAAGTACTTGCAGATAATAATACTAGAAACTTGATACACAGACTATTAAACTTAATTTTCCCAGAGTTCCTGTGGTGGCTCAGTGGTAACAGACCGGACTAGTATCCATGAGGGTGTGTGTTCGATCCCTGGCCTTGCTCAGTGGGTTAAGGAGCCAGCAGTTGCTGTGAGCTGTAGTGTAGGTTACAGACATGGCTCGGATCCTGAGTTGCTATGGCGTGGCTCCAATTGGACTCCTAGCCTAAGGAGCTTCCACTTGCCACGGTTGTGGCCCTAAAAAGACAAAAAAATTAATTTTCCCTACATTTCTGTTTCGGATTGTATGTCTTATTAATTTGTAAACAGAACTTGGATATTTGTAAGTTGATATTAAGTAGGAGGAGAGACCAAAAACCTGGGGAAAGGCTGACGGGAGCACTGAGTACTTCCCACTAGTGCCCTTGGGAACACATTCTCTCATGTGGAGTAAATTGTTAGACCATGACCTTCTCAGAAAGCACTTACAGGAAGAACAGTTCCTTCCCTTAATCAAAGAATTCATAAGAATAAATTCTACAAGGATTATATCATTCATCCTTTTTAATCTTCTTTGCCTCATTGAATTTGTGATTTTCTACAACTTACATTTAGTAAAGTATATAAATCTTAAGTGTACAGGTTGATAAATTTGTAAATATGCATATGTTTGGGTAACCCCCCCCCAAAAAACAATGTAAATATAATAATTCTAGCACCCAAGAAGGTCCCTGGTTCCCCCCAGTCAGTAACTCTTTGGAGTAAAAATAATTCTGATTTCCATAATTCTAGCTTAGTTTTGTTGGCTTCGAAAGCTTATACAAGCAGACTATATTTATTTTGTTTGTTTATGTATTTATGTATCTATGTGTTTGTCTGTTTTCTTTGGATGCGTCTGCAGCATGCATGTTCCTAAGCCAGGGATTTAACCCACTCCACAGCAGTGACCTGAACCACAGCAGTGACAATGCCAGATCCTTAACCTGTTTAGCCATGAGGGAATTCCAGAATATATATTTTTAGAACCTAAGATTTTTCACTTAATATTATACCTATGAGATTCATTTATATTGCCTATAAAGAAGTTTAATTTTGCTAATAGCTGGGTGGTAAGCAGACAATATTATTTATTTACTCATTCTATTATTAATGAATATTTGGTTTGTTTTAAGCTTAGAGCTATTATGAATAAAACTTCTATGGACATTTTATCCACACATATTTTGGTACACATTATTATTTAATTTTTTGGACATATACCCAGAAGTGGCATTATTGGGTCATATGCTATATATATGTTTTCTTTCAGTAGGTGTTCTCAAATGTTTTTCCAAGGTGCAGAGTTCAGTGGTTAACGAATCTGACTAGGAACCATGAGGTTGCGGGTTCAATCCCTGGCCTCGCTCAGTGGGTTAAGGATCTGGTGTTGCCCTGAGTTGTGGTGTAGGTCGCAGATGTGGCTCGCATCTGGCATTGCTGTGGCTCTGGCGTTGGCTGGTGGCTATAGCTCCGATTAGACTCCTAGCCTGGGAACCTCCACATGCCTCGGGTGCAGCCCTAGAAAAGACAGAAAGACCAAAAAAAAAAAAAATATATATATGTATAAATATATATATATTTATATATTTTTTCCCAAGGTATAGAAAAGTATGCTTTAATACTTTTACCAGCTTCATATCCTCATGCATACCTGGTACTCTCAGTTCTTTCTTTTTTTTTTTTAAATTATCCACTATGTTCATGTAATGGTATTTCATCATGTTTTATAATTTGTATTTGTCTAATGATACTGAGCATATGTTTTTAACATAAAGAGAGCATCATTTATTAAATATTTTTATGCTTTTATAATTTCTCTTAGTACAAGTCTTTCATTGTAAAATTGTTAGACAATAAATTTATATTATACACTGAAGTACTCTCAAATTAAACTCCAAAATAAATGCTAATTTACACTCCCACTAGTATTATATGTTTGCTGCTTTCTATATATTTTTACCTATACTTGATATTTAAAAGAACATTGTAAGTCAACCTGATAGGCAAAAATTGTTATCCCATTGCTGTTTTAATTAGCATCCCTTTAATGATTAGGATTATTGTACATTTTTATACATGCATCAGATATTTAAATTTCTTCTTTGAAAAAAATTACCTATTCATATTTCTTAATTTGTTTCTACTTTGATGTTCATTAAAAAAAATGATTTCTAGAAGTGAGATATGCAGCCTTTAAAATGGTTCCAAATGATCCTTGCCTCCTGGTATTTATGCACTTGTGTCATCACCTCCTCTTGAGAATAGGCTGAGCATATTTTTATATGTTTATCAGCCACTCTATGCTATCTTTTGTGAAGTCTCCGTCAAATTTTTTGCCGCTCTTTTAATTAGGTTGACTGCCTCTTTCTCATTGGTTTGTAGGAATTCTCTATATGTTCTTGATATAAAGTATTTGTCCAAATATATGTATTGCAAATCATTCCTTTTAGTCTGTGTCTTATTCTCTGAATTCCCTTAATTGTGCCTTTTTTTTTCTTTTTTTTTGCCATTTCTAGGGCCGCTCCTGCGGCATATGGAGGTTCCCAGGCTAGGGGTCCAATCGGAGCTGTAGCCAGCGGCCTACACCAGAGCCACAGCAACTCGGAATCCGAGCCATGTCTGTGGCCTACACCACAGCTCACCACAACACCAGATCCTTAACCCACTGAGCGAGGCCAGGGATCGAACCTGCAACCTCATGGTTCCTAGACGGATTCGTTAACCACTGAGCCATGATGGGAACTTCCTTAATTGTGCCTTTTGTGATAAAAGTTCTTTATTCAAATACGTCCTGTGTATTTTTCTTTCTTTATTGTTACTACTTGTATGTGTGTGTCTATCTTAAGTCATGACTCACAGAGTTGTTTTCTTCTAAAGCTTGATTCAACATTGATGAAATATTGAAGTCGAACAAAGCTGAAGGATTTATACTATCGGATATCAAGACCTACTATGATGCCGTGGTAATTAAAAAAAACTAGTGGCACCTGTGTAGATAAATGGACAAATATGATAAAATGGATTAGGTAAACAGAATCATATAAACACTTAGCTGGTTTATGACAATCCATGAGATGACTGCTAACTTCCAGGGTAAAATTTGAAATTAGCCTGCCTTCAGTTATAAAAGAGACAGAGGGCCACTGTCTGTTTCTATATGACTGGCTGATTGCTTTAGAAGCAGGGTCATACAGTTTGTGAAATAAAAGTTGCCTGCTTTGGCAGTTTACGATCTATATAACCACATGGTAATTGGCTCTGCATGAAAATAGTTTCTTTCTAGCCCTGCTGCAGGAAGTTCATGAGAATGATACGAATAAATAATATATTTGTGTAGTATATTTATTAATCCCTTTCCTAAAATCGTGGAAACCAACATTAACTTTTGCGTTATAATTACAATAGAAGGTGTTAAGATAAGGCTGCACATTTCCTCTTATTTAACATTAAGAGAACGCCGTTAAATAGTTGTTTGTCATTAATCTCACTTTTCAGATAACTAAACTGACACTTAAAGGTATATATAACTTACCCCGATTCACACAGTGTGTAAAATTCAGCGCTCTGATGAGAATGAAATATTTGGCTGTATAGTGTGCTCTTGCCTTTAAACAACACCGCACGGGAAGATATGCTCTATGAGGAAGTCAGCTAAAGGAAAATGCTTACAAGAGATTCAGGAATTTATAGCAGACAAGGGGCATGAACACATAATCATCAGAACAAATCTAGAGGCTGTGAAGACTACAAGTCATGCCTGTGGATGTGTTTCTAGTTTATAATCCAGACAACGTCATCTATGAAACTCACCAGTCTTAAACGTCCACATTTGGAATGAGCTGCAAAGATTAGCTGCATGATTCAGTGGAGTCATGATCAAAGAGCAAAATCACTGAAAGCAAAAGTGATCCTATGGCCCAGCAAAGAAAAGTAACTTGTTGGTTTTATCGCATGAATGCATACAGGCATTCAATAAATACTTATTGAAGTATTAATATGAACCAATCCCTCTTCTAGCTGCTAAAGGTACATGGAATAATCAAACATGTAAACTGCACAATTGCATGAATTTTGCAATCTAGCACCCAGCATGATAGTACATACAATACTTTTATGGCAACTGCACTATAAAATGCCAGACATTTTGAGATTCTGGGAATGAAAGGATAACTAATTCATTTCTCTAAGGAACTTCATGTTCAACAGGAAAACTGATTGCTAATGAAAGCATTTTAATAAAAAAAATTTCCAGGAGTTCCCATCATGACTCAGTGGTTAACGAACCCCACTAGGATCCATGAGGAGGTAGGTTCGATCCCTGGCCTTGCTCAGTGGGTTAAGGATCCGGCGTTACCCTGAGCTCTGGTGTAGGTCACAGACGCACCTCGGATTTTGTGTTGCAGTGGCTGTGGTGTATGCCAGCAGCTGTAGCTCTGGTTAGACCCCTAGCCTGGGAACCTCCATGTGCTGCAAGTGTGGTCCTAAAAAAAAGCAAAAAAAAAAAAAGGGATTTTAAAAGAAAACAAGCAGACAAATTAAGTCCAAAACACAAGTTTATTACATAAACTTTAAACATGAATTCCAGTCAAAATTAATAATAAACTGTTTCAGTTTTTTTAACCAGAATGAACAGTGTGATACTGGGAGCTCCCACTGTGGCTCAGCGGTTAACAAACCCGATTAGTATCCATGTGGACTTGGGTTCGATCCCTGGCCTCACTCAGTGGGTTAAGGGTACAGCGTTGCCATGAGCTGTGATGTAGGTCACAGCTTGGATCTGGTGTTGCTGTGGCTGTGATATAGGCTGGCAGCTGTAACTCTGATTAAACCCCTAGCCTGGGGACCTCCATATGTTGCGGGTGTGGCCCTAAAAAGTAAAAAAAAAAAAAAAAAAAAAAAAAATTTCCAAAAGTGATGTGGAAGAATTAGCTGCCCTGAAAAGTCTGGAAATACTAAATCACGTTATATTAAAGACTAAAATACTAAATTTTAAATCCAGATGCTATTTGCGCTAGATGAGGATAGATAAATATTTTAAAGCAAAGGACATTGCTGCACAGACAGAAATCATGTGTGAGTGTAGAAAATCACTCTGAAACCAGGTATAATCAGATGGTTTTGAATTATTTTTCTGAAAATTTAGGAAATGCTTGTTTACATGAGTGCATGGCCATTTACAGGGGTTCTGGTATCATCTTTTTCTTTTCCATTGTGGATTAGTTATGCCTTTGTTCCTTGAAAGAAGATAGAATTATTTAATAAAAATGTTTTCCTCAGATATTTCTTGAGAACCATCAATTGACTATCTCCCAGGGAATAAAATAAAGCGTGTGTAATCATGAGTTATTTTGTGTTATGTGTTGAGATGGAGGATATGCAATTTTCACATAACAGAAAAATCCAATGCTCTTGAGACAGCATTTTTCTGGCTTTGCCCAAGAGCTGATAATGAATGCCTGGAAACCGTCTGCGAGAAACAATGACTAAATGTCATTCAAAAATTGCTCACCTCTAGCCATAAGAATTTGTTGTTGTCATTGGAGGGGAATTGTAGTCATCTGGAAGCATGCCAAAGCTCATCTATAAATCTTTTAATATTCTTCAGACAGAGAAATTCACATCTCTGAGGTAACACTCACAAATCACTGAGCAACTTTCTTTTCCCCCCTCCAGCAGGGTAAAAAGAAAAGCTGGAAAAGAATTCTGTTTCTTCATCCAACCAGCATGGTTTATAGACTGGAAATGTACGATTTGTCATTTATGTCTTGCTCCACTGCTGTCTAGAAAGAAGAGTGTTGGTTCAACATCAAGTTAAGTGTTGATGGAAACTTAATTGCTTTGGTTTTATCTGTTGGTCCTGTCAACTCCTGGTATTCCTCTACCCAACACAATGCTGTCCGTATTTATACCACTGATGTCTTCATAGAGAGTTGCTATCCAGCTTCAAATATGGTTTTAAAAGATTTTGGGAAGTGTTGGAAAGCACAGAGTAACTTGATTTGCATATGAGTCCCCAGCATGGATGCCAGTTGGCTGCTTTGTTCATGTCTCTTCTATTTTTTTAAGTTGAATTTTATCATATTTATAGTGGTACAACCATCACCACAACCCAATTTCTCCTATGTTCATACATGGTTCTTTTTCTGTTTACGAGTCTCAGCATAGAGGAAGGATCTACAATGAATATTTTTCTTACAATGAAAAAAATCAAGACGCATTGATCTAACACAGGATATAACAACATGATAGAAAAAAAATAGAATTGGAATTGTCCCAGAAAATCCTTGGGACATAGATGAAGACAAATATGTTGTTAAGCCTATCATGTTTGTGAAAATATATGCATTAAGAAAACTTTAAAAAATCAATCATTACCCCCAATTTTAGAAAACACAAATATCACTATGAGAAGAAAGAAACCCGCATCCACGTGTTAAACACAATGTTTAATTGGTACTTGTTCAAGAATGGTTACATGCTATGGCTCTGATATCATGAGTGTGTCAACCTAGTAACATCTTCTGTGAGGTTTTCATGCTGGTATATACATATCAGATACGTAAAAAGAAACAAATAAAAATGCCATTTTTCTTTACATATTTTTAGTGAGAGTGATGTTTCAAAATTCATAAGCTGGCCACCAAGAACATACAATGGACTTAATAATAAGTTGAGCAGATGAGGAAGCCCTTTTACACAAAGGAATCAATTTGCGGTGCAAAACTGGGTCAAATATCTGGAGTATTCGTAACAACTCATTACTGCTCAGTGTGTTAGACATGCCTATGTTAATGAAATATATAGTAAACAAGCTATAAAAGTGTGTATTCCTTCTTTCTTTCTTTCTGTCTGTCTGTCTTTCTGCCTTTTTAGGGCTGCACCCACAGCATATGGAGGTTCCCAGGCTAGGGGTTGAATCGGAGCTGTAGCTGCTGACCTACACCACAGCCACATCAATGCATGATCCGAGATGCATCTGTGACCTACACCACAGCTCATGGCAACATTGGATCCTTAACCCACTGAGCGAGGCCAGGGATCAAACATGCGTGCTCATGGATGCTAGTCAGATTCGTTTCTGCTGAGCCACGATGAGGACTCCGAAAGTGTATATTTCCTGATCAGAAAAACATAACAAAAAACTTAGACCTGATGTCACATATTTGAATTGGGTTAATGATTAAGGTTCTCTGCTCAGGAAGCCTCTTTGTCTGTTCTGGTTCTTGGCTGATTATTGTCCCTATTTATATTCTCATAATTGTGCTTATCTGCTCTCTCGTAAAGCCAGACATCACAGCAGGCTTTTCAGTGCAGGTGTTTTGAATTTATATGTTTGGGGAGGAAGGTTGATGCACTATTTTCTTTTTCTTTTTACAGCTGCACCCACGGCATATGTAAGTTCCTGGGCTGGGGTCACATCAGAGCTGCAGCTGCAAGCCTACACCACAACTACACCAACACAAAATTGAGTCTCATCTGCCATTTATGCTGCAGTTTGCAGCAATGCTGGGTCCTTAACTCCTTGAAGAGTCCAGGGATCAAACCCGAATCCTCATGAATACTAGTCAGGTTCTTAACCCACTGAGCCACAACAGAAACTCCTGATGCATCTATTTTGAACTAAGTACATGAAAATAACTGTCAACATACCAAAAAAAAAAGTTAAAAATATTATCTAGTGGTATCATTATTCTGGCCATAACTCTTATCATGGCATGGGACTACTTATTTGTGTTGTTGACTTCTTCAGTGTTAATTTTTGTGAGACTGCTTTATTTAAAATATTTCTTTAAAAACACAACGTCTGTGTACGTTGTATCTTATCTACTTTCGATTTTTCAATGTAGTCTGGAACTGAAAAATTAAGACTCATAAGGAAAACAATATTTTGTCCCCATTACAATATCCAACATGTGCAAAAGCAAACAAGAGTTTCATAATCAGAAAGCTTATAATGAGCAGAGTTATTAACTTATTTGGAAATTTTTTGGAGTCCCTTGGTAGCAAAGTGGGTTTAGAATCTGGCATTGTCACTGCTATGGCTCTGTTCATTGCTGTGGCATGGGTTGGATCCCAGGCCCTGGAACTTCCACATGTCTCAGGGGCTGCCAAAAAATTGTTTATGGAGTGGAATGCATAAAAAGGAAAGAAGACCAACCACTACATAAAGAGTTCAATGGCTGTTTACAAAGTGAATATGCCTGCATGCAATGGGAGGAAGGATGGCTTCAAAAGGAGATGTCCACATTCTGATCCCTGGAAACCGTCAATGTGATCTTATTTGGAAAAAAATGGTCTTTGCAAGTGTGATTAAGGATGCAAGATATTATCTTCCTGAATCATCCAGGTGGGCCTTAAATTGATGGCAGTTCCTTAAGAGACAGAAAGGAGAGAAAGACACAGACCGCAGAGACAGAGGCAGACATTGGAGCTATGCAGCCATAGCTTTGGAATTACCCGAAGCAGTGGGAGAAGGAAGGGCGAATTCTCCCTAGAGTCTTCGGAGGGAACCTGGACCATACGACATCTCGATTTCAGACTCTGGGCAATAGACTTTTTTTTTTTTTTTTTTTTAAAGCGTCATTCGAGGCATATGGAAGTTCTCAGGCTAGGGGTTGAATTGGAGCTACAGTGGCTGGCCTAAGCCACAGCCACAGCAATGCCGGATCCCAGTCACATCTGCAGCCTACAACAAAGCTCACAGAAATGCAGGATCCTTAACCCACTGTGCCAGGCCAGGGATCAAACCTGTGTCCTCATGGGTACTAGTTGGATTCAGTACCACTGAACCACAACAGGAACACCTGACCACTAGAACTTTGGAGGAAACTTTTCTACTGTTCGTAAGCCACCATCAGACAACCCATTTGGGCCAAAGGGAGGAAGTGTCAGCCTCAGATCATTACAGGAAGGAGGTTCTCCTTTGTTCTGAAGAGGAACTATCTATTTTTTACAACTGCCCAAATCATACTATAGAGAAATAAATGTTTACAGTACCTACTGCTTAACCTGTTGAGAGAGGAAATTTTCAACATTGGCCTCCTGGCTCACTTTCATCTCCAACCCCCTAAGGTCTAGACTTGAATCTGTAAACAGAGATTTTTCATTCTTTTGTGATCCTCTTCCATTCTGTCTAGTGCAATTGTTTGTTTGCTTGTTTTTATTGTTTGGTAAGACCATCAAGAAAAATAGAGCCACTGCCTCCCTGTCTCCATGGGAGGGTAGGAGCCTAATTTCAATAAGCAACAATTAGTGACCAGAGATGGACTAATTACAATGACCATCCTCCCCACTAACGTCCTCCAGCACTTTTTTATTAGTTTCACTCCAGGGTTTAAATTTAAATCCTCTGTCTTTTGGTTCAACAGAGTTGAGTTCAATCACTTCCTTCTTGCAATATGATTTTTACCCTATTGCAGTAGTCTTGAATCAAGTTTTCCTTCCTATATTTATAGTAAGTGTTAAGTGAAGCTTTTCTTTTCCACCGTCTCTCTTATTGTTCCTTTATTTAATCGTTCTTCATCTTTTATACTCTAGGTCAGACGTTGTGAAGCATTCATTTTGGGGAGACATCAGGATAATGATTTAAGGTGAACTGAAGAAGGCACCTTTTGGGAGTTCCCATTGTGGCTCAGTGGTAACGAACCTGATTCATGTCCATGAGGATGTGGGTTTGATGCCTGGTCTCGCTCAGTGGGTTAAGGATCCGGTGTTGCCGTGAGCTGTGGTGTAGGTCCCAGATACAGCTCAGATCCCTCATTGCTATGGCTGTGACATAGGCCGACAGCTGCAGCTCCAGTTGGATCCCTAGCCTGGGAACTTCTATATGCTGCAGATCTGGCCCTAAAAAGGCGCACACACACACACACACACACACACACACACACACACACACACACACACACACACACACACACACACACGGCACCTCTCCACATCTGCTGCAGATCTGGCCCTAAAAAGGCACACACACACACACACACACACACACGGCACCTCTCCACATCTAGCATGGGGCTACACCAAAACTGAAAATGTCATCTTCCTATGGGAGCAGAGTTAACCTCTCCCAACTTCAGATCCCCATAGCAATCTGGACAGAGAAAGATATCTTGTATATTCAGCATTCAGGGGAGGGTTGAATGGGCAAAGTAAGAAATAAAGAGAAGGACAGAGTTATAAGTATTTTCGAGGAATAGTGGACAGAAATACTTAAAGACAAGCCAGCAGAAGAAAGATACTTAGAGAACCAGGGAGAAAAAGAGAAATTAGACAATGTTAATTCAAAAATGCAAAAAAGAAACAAAATTCCTTAAGCTTCCACTAAGTATCCCATGAGCCTTGTACGTGATTGGTGTACAACATGTTCGAAGGAAAAAGTGGGCTCCCCAGCTACTAAATTGTTAGTGGGAAGAGGAAATTTTCTCTCTGGATGTAGAGTCAGAGAAGATAATGCACCGAACTCGAGCTGCCATGAGGCATACTCCCCTGCACCCTTCCAAATTGCCTCTCCTCCATCAGCCTCCACCAACCCTGGGAAATAGACAGACTATCCTATATGGATAGTGTTAGTACTTTATATATTTTTTATTTTTATCTTTTTAGGGCTGCACCCATGGCATATGGAGCTTCCCAGGCTAGATGTCAAATCAGAGCTGTAGCTGCCAGCCTATACCACAGCCACAGTAACGTGAGATCCAAGCCAAGTTTGTGACCTACACCACAGCTCAAGGCAATGCTGCATCCTTAACCCACTGAGTGAGGCCAGGAATCGAACTTGTGTCCTCATGGATACTAGTCAGTTTCATTTCCACTGACCCAGGATGAGAACTCCTAATTTTTTAATTATAGTTGATTTACAATGTTTTGTCAATTTCTGCTGCACATCAAAGAGACCCAGTCACATATATACACACACAGACACACACACATTCTTTTTTCTCATATTATCTTCTATCATATTCTATCACAAGTGACTGGATAGAGTTCCCTGTGCAGTTCCCAGCAGGACCTCATTGCTTATCCATTCTAAATGAAATAGCTTGCATCTACTAACCCCGAGCTCCCAGCCCATCCCACTCCTTCCCCCTCCCAGTGTCCACACTTCTAGATCTTAAATTAAGAATATGAGTGAAAATATGGGCTTTCCTTTCTAGAAAAGAGTGACCTAGGAGCAGATTGCTTGTGACTTATTTTAAGCATTCGGTGCCTCTGTTCGAAGACCATTAGAAAATCCTGAAGTAAATCTATATTGTGCCATGCATGTTTCAATAAAGGCAGTTTTAGTGAACGCACTGTATATGCCATCTTATCCTACACAGAATCCCCCAATGGTTCTTTATAGCTTTTCTAATGTATTTCATATCAGCTAACAAATCACTTCTCTCAAAAAGTGATATTGCCTACCTCTTTGTCCCCACTTGCCAGTTTAACCTCTTAAATGTTCTTTGGAAATCTCTGTATTTGTGTTTGTTAAGTAAAGCATTTACTAGCTCCTTCTGGTAGAGGTGGATAAGATAATGCAACGAGCATATTTGCACATGCGAAATCACTTTTCTCCCTTTTTAAAAAACCTGTAAACTGGCTCTTTTTACTTTATAATGACTTTCCTTGTTTGTTGACTTGGATATCTTTTATTCTTATGCTCAAAATATTTGCTGATCTATGGCTGTCAGCTTATATTTAAGAGGGAAGCACTACAGACGCTGACTAGGAAGCTCAATATGTGAGGGCAGACGTAGCAACTGGTAAACCTGACCACGGAGTAATCAAACATCCACGTGGCTTTTATTTTAGAGATGGCCTCAGAATACTCATGGATTCACCTGTCAGAGTTCAGTAAGTTACACTAATGGAGAAGGCTGCTTACTGGGAAGCTTAACCCCAGGCATGGATTTTTTGGCTCCCTAAAGTGAATTCCAAGCAACAATGAAATTTTAACACTTTCTTTTCTTTCTTTCTTTCCCTTCCTTCCTTCCTTCCTTCCTTCCTTCCTTCCTTCCTTCCTTCCTTCCTTCTTTCTTCTTTCTTTCTTTCTTTCTTTTTCGTCTTCTTCTTCTTTCCTTTTCTTCTTTCTTCTTCTTTCTTTCTTTCTTTCTTTCTTTCTTTCTTTCTTCTCTTTTTTTTTTCTCACCCTCTTCTTCTCTTGCCTTTCCCTGTGTTCTTATTTTATGTATGTATTTATTTTTAATTATTTATTTTAACCCTCTTTTCCTCTTGCCTCCCCCCTTTACTATTTATTTATTTATTTTAATTTTTTGGCCATGTCTGAGGCCCATGGAAGTTCCCAGGTCAGAGATCAAACACAGCAGTGACAGAGCCATAGCAGTGACAGTGCTAGATCCTTAACCCACTGAGCCACCAGGGAACTCATCTCCCCCCTCTGTTCTGATTCTGTGTTTTTTGTTTCCGGTTCACACACAACTATGAACTCAATCCCCACTGGTGGGTGGCAGCAATGACTGATTGTTTGGTTTTATTCTCTGACCATTTAGAACTCTAACTGGTTGGTTGATGGATAGTAGAAAATTGTTCTCCACATGGTAAGAGATGATAGAGGATCCAGTTTGTTAGCCATTTTCATTGATGTCTGTTTGCAAGCTCAAAGAAATAAATAAGTTCACACCTGCTGGGAACAAATGTGCGAGTGTTTTGTGTTTGTATATCTGTGACTTGTGTCTGAAGTTGTAGACCTGACACTATAAGGTCTCACATGTTTGTGTTTCTAGGAGTTGGTGTGTCTATAATTAAGAAAAGTCTTGACCTTCATTGTGTGAGTATGAAATGAGTGGTCTCTTACCTCCAGAAATTATTGGGAAATGATTGTAAAAGGGATAGCTGTAAAAAGTCATGCTATAAAAAGTTGTGCTCTGTGAAATACAAATGCACAGGACAAGGAAAGAGAGACTTATATTCAGTCGATCGTGATGGGGAAAGAGAGACGGGGAACATCTCAAAGAAAAGGAGGAGGCTGGGGTTTTATAGAGGCAGGTAAATAAGAGAATCATGCACAAGTGTATAAGAGTCATGAGGAAGGAGAGGAAAATGTCTTATCTCTTAAGTGGTTAGCCCTTTCTTGGGACACTCAGGCTTGGGGATTTCTTGATTGTTGCTACTTTCCAGGAACATACAGCTCAGATATAGTTCAACATAGACAGTTGCATGTATTCAGTTAATATTCTTTTTTTTCTTTCTTTCTTTTTAAGGCCATGGCTGTGGCATATGGAAGTTCCCCGGCTAGGGGTCTACTTGGAGCTACAGCTGCCAGCCTATGCCATAGCCACAGCAACACTGGATCCAACATCTGTGACCTACAACACAGCTTGTGGCAATGCCGGATTCTTAATCCACTGGGCGAGACTAGGGATCGGACCCACATCCTCATGGATACTATGTCTGTTTCTTAACTCACTGAGCCACAACGAGAACTCCTATTCAACGAATATCTTAAAGTGTTTGTGTATGATGGCCATTTCTCATTTTTCTCTGTACAAGGAAGTTATTTTGAATAAAATTATAATTACTATTGCTACTGCAGTCTATATGACAAGCAAGAGAAATGCATGTCTGTATGTTGTATTTATTTCCCCAAGGAGAAACAGAATAATTTGATCTTAAAGTATCAATTTGTCCTAGAATAGGAAAGCATAAATAGCAATGAACATACAGAGAAAGGCAAAACTTTTCTATCATAGCTGAGTCTGGAAAGAAGCCATGACATAATGTAAAAGTATTTTTACAAAGTTTGCTGAGTTCTCACGGGCTTGCTTCTTTGTTTCATTGTTTGATGTCTTCCTCTACAATAGGAAAGACTATTCTTTACCTTCTACATAATGTGCCTAGACCAAGATTTCTAATCTTGCCAGAGTTATTTTTAATTATTTCAAAGGAGATAATGCTACCATCTCCCTGTTCCTGTGGGAGGTGGGAGCCTGATTGTTTGGGGATACCTTGCTCTAAGCTCTAAAACTACCTCCTGTCCTGAAGATAGGAGTTTATTTTTCATTTGGATAAAACCAATTCACAGACACAGAAGATGTCCGATCTTCCCCCAGTTTCCTCCAGCACTTTTCCAGCTCACCCAGCCCATAGCAATCCTACAGTCCTCTGCTTTCACAAAAGAGAATTCATACTTAGTTCTGGTCTCCTCCATTGCAATAGCCTCATTCCCTCCCTCACAATAATCCTTTTGAACAAAAGTCTGTCTTTCCCAATTCCAGATTTTTTTTTATTTGGTATAATGATATGCATTAAAAACCCCATGATTTTCTGTCTTTAAAAATTATTTCAAGGGAGTTCCCACTGTGGCTCAGCAGAAACAAGTCTGACTAGCATCCATGAGGACACAGTTTCAATCCCTGGCCTTGCTCAGTGGATTAAGGATATGGCATTGCTGTGAGTTGTGGTGTAGGTTGCAGAGGAGACTCGGATCCTGTGTTGCTGTGACTGTGGTATGGGACAGATAGTTACATCTCCAATTCGATCCATAGCCTGGGAACCTCCATCCGCCACTGGTGCGGCCGTAAAAAAACAAAACAAAACAAAAATTATTCCCGGACCTCAAATATCCAAATGTAGAGGGAAACTTCTTTACAAAGAGAAAAAAAAAATAATCTTCTAATTTAAAGAGTGTGGATAGTTATAGAATTGGCTGCTGGAATTCTAGAAGCAGGAAGGAAGATTAGCATTTAGAATTCTGACTCCGCATGTAGAGATTATCATGTAACATCCTCTCTCAATTTTTTTCTTATATTTCATTCTTGCCTTGTGCTTCCTTTTGCATCCTTGAATCCAAAGCTCTTCTTGTTTAATTTCTTCGATGAATAAGCCTTCCATTTTCTGCAGGCGAAGAGTCATCTATTATTATTATTATTATTATTATTATCATTTTGTCTTTTTGTCTTTTCTAGGGCTGCTCCCACGGCATACAGAGGTTCCCAGGCTAGGAGTCTAATTGGAGCTGTAGCCAGCGGCCTACACCAGAGCCACAGCAATGCCAGATCCGAACTGCGTCTGTGACCTACACCACAGCTCACGGCAACGCCAGATCCTTAACCCACTGAGGAAGGCCAGGGATTGAACCTGCAACCTCATGGTTCCTAGTTGGATTCGTTAGCCATTGAGCCATGATGGGAACTCCTATTTTTATTATTGTTATTAAAGTATAGTTTATTTACAATGTTTCATTAAGTTCTGTTCAACAAAGTGACCCAATCATACACATTTCCCTGTGCTGTACTGCAGGATCCTATTGCCTATCCATTCCATCCTTCTACCTTTAGAGATAAGGGAAGGCACTAAAAAAGGGTTGGAGAGATTAACTCTTCTAAATAAAGATTTTTAATCAACAATTCTATGTCTTACATTTCTATCATTTTTATATGTTTGTATTTCCCAAACTGGGTTATAAGTTGATGTTTCTAAAATTTTGTATTTCTCACTGATATTAGCATACCACTTTCATCATATTTGTTTGTTAATTGTGGTATACATTTATATATATATACACACACACACACACATATGTATCTTGCAATAATCTCTAACAGTTTATTCTCTTCCTTTATATGTAGTGCAATTTTTGAGTTTTAAAAACATATTTTATTGCTATTATTACTATTATTATTATTATTAAGGACAAGCATCATCTGAACACCAGGTATCATTTTAATTGCATTTGTGAAGCTCTGTATTTCTACTGTGGCAACCAAGACTGAGCTTCCTTTCAATTTGAGAAATCATCAACAGTATGAATTTTTGAGTTGGAGAAGGGATTTTTAAAGCTGTTTTTTTAAGCCTTATCGATGTTTCACAAAGTGCTTCCCTAAATCTAAAAGGAGAAATGACTAAGGAATTCCTCTGTTTTGGAGTTGAGGGTGAAATGTGTGGTAATTTTAGCAGTGCCAAGGAGTAGTACAGATGGGAAGGAGAAAGAGCCAGGCAGATGGTGCCAAAGCAAGAGCAGCAGCTGCTGGTGACTGAGAGCTGAGCAGATGGTGCAATGGCCTGGGCTACGGTCTCCATCAGCAGTGAGAAGCATCAGTTCACGTTAGAAGATTCTGGAACAGCTGTCCTGAACCTAGGACAATATTAAATCACTAATTTCAATGATTATTTGTTAGCGTGCCCTGATACGGAATATTAGGTAAAGACAGTTCTTTTGATCAAAAGGATGCCTCTATAGGAATACAGTAATTGATTTCCTATTTTCAGTTATCTGATGGTGTAAAGCAAATACTATTTATTGTATGTATGTATATTTGCAGGGATAAGAAGGACACTTAATGTTTGTGTCAGGCAATACTATTGATATTTTTAAAGTACTATCAAAATGGGTTCTTTCTTAATCCTTGAAGCCAGATGTATGAAACACGTGGGATATTGGTTTAAAAAAAAAAAAAAAAAAAAAGAAAAAAAGAAAAAAAAAATTCCTGGGTTCTTTCCCCAAATGGTTAAATGAGAAGTCCTAAAATTGAAGCCACAGAACTCTCGCAAGCTTCTCCAGAGATTCTTATGCCCACTACATTTAGAGTGCCCACCTAAAGATATTTAGGGGAAATTATAAAAATGAAAACCTATGTCTAAGTATAGCTGCAAATGAAAGAAATCATATATTTGCTGTCTGTCTAGACCCAGGTGCTCTACTGCTCTATCTCCTTATATTTCTCCATTTCTCAGTTCTGCTCGTCCCTGCAGGGCTTCTCTCTAGAGAGTAGGAGGTTTACCTTTCAAATCACTTCTTTAGCCATCCTTGTAAATGACTCCCTTCTTAAATGCGTTTTATTCCCATCCTAGAAAACAATAAGCCCCAGGACTACAATGGAAATGTTATCATAGGTTTAATGACAGAGGGGATAAATGAATATTAATCACATGAGACACTGAGTAATAGCTTAGTTTAATTCTAGCCAGAAGGTAGGGGTGAGTCTAAAAAAATATACAGAGAGCAGATCAATCTACTCAAGTGCTACAAAATTTGAACCTTTTTTTTTTTTCTTTCTCTTTTTCTTTTTTTCTGCTGCACCCTTGGCATATGGATGTTCCTGGACCTGGGATTGAATCTGAGATGCATCTGCAACCTAGGCCCACATCTGCAGCAATGCCAGGTCTTTCACCCACTGCATTGGGCTAGGAATTGAACTGGTGCCTCCACAGAGACAAGCCGATCATTAAGTCACTGCCCCGCAGTGGGAAATCCTGAACCTTATTCTTGAGGGGAAAAAGAAACATTGAAATATTTAGTCAGAGAATCATTTTGGAAAGATCAGCTTGATCATCCTTGTTTTCTTAGATACGAATATAGCTGCAAGATTCTCCGGAATCTCAACAGAGAACTCTTAACAATGGAACTCCTCTCACAATTGCATCTTCCTACCAAAAAATGTGCTCCTTTGAAAATTAACAAAGGGGGAGTTCCTGTCATGGAGCAGTGGAAACGAATCTGACGAAGACCCATGAGCTTGCAGGTTTGATCCCTGGCCTCACTCTGTTGGTTAAGGATCCGGCGTTGCCATGATCTGTGGTGTAGGCTGCATATGTGGTTTGGATCCTGCATTGCTGTGGCTGTGGTGTAGGCCGGCAGCTGTAGCTCTGACTTGACCCCTAGCCTGGGAACCTCCATATGCCACAGGTGTAGCCCTAAAAAAAAAAAAAAAAAAAAAGACAAAAGAAAATTAACAAAGGGTTGAAAAAAGCAAACATTTCCTAAAAAAATTTGTTGGAGGGCCAAGAATTTGTAAGTCTGCAATATTTGATTTTCGGATGAGTATAATAAAGTGTTTCGTCAACATTAAAAAAAAAGAGGAACCAGGAGTTCCCGTCGTGGCGCAGTGGTTAACGAATCCGACTAGGAACCATGAGGTTGCAGGTTCGGTCCCTGCCCTTGCTCAGTGGGTTAAGGATCCGGCGTTGCCGTGAGCTGTGGTGTAGGTCGCAGATGCGGCTCGGATCCCGCGTTGCTGTGGCTCTGGCGTAGGCCGGTGGCTGCAGCTCCGATTCGACCCCTAGCCTGGGAACCTCCATATGCCGCAGGAGCGGCCCAAGAAATAGCAAAAAAAAAAAAAAAAAAAAAGACCAAAAAAAAAAAAAGAGGAACCAAAGAAAGAATGCTTTCCAGGTAAGAAATTTATATCTTTGTGCCATGTCAGCACACTTGGTTGTACCTAGTTCCCTATGATATGAAAATGCCCCTTCTTCTTTTTGGTCTTTTTTTGTCTTTTTTTAAGACTCCACCTGCAGCATATGGAGGTTCCGGCTAGGGGTCCAATCAGAGCAGTAGCCTCCGATCTACACCAGAGCCACAGCAACGTAGGATCTGAGCCGCGTCTGCGACCTACACCACAGCTCATAGCAACAGTGGATCCTTAACCCACTGAGCAAGGCCAGGGCTCAAACCCGCATCCTCATGGATGCTAGTTGGGTTCGCTACTGAGCCACAACAGGAATTCTGAAAATGCCCCGTCTTAATATTGATATTTTCCTCTATGTTTATCCTGTTAGAAAAAGAGTAAAGATTAAATGATGTCAAACACCCTGTGGGTTTTCCACAATGTAAGAAAAATAGGTGTTCATTATTGAGTGTTTATAAGTTAAGAGCTCGATCTCTGTCTCTTAATTCTCACAACAATCCTACAAAGAGGTACTGCAATCATTCTTACTTGTTCAGGTGACAGATCTGAGACTTCAAAATATACCTATTTCAGTTTTTATAAGAATTTTTACTTTCTAAATGTTTCTCAAGTCACTGATGTTTTTATGTTTACATATAACTGTAAGTTACTCGGCTTTTTACACAATATAATGAGATTTTATACTCCCAGTTTTGAAATCAGAACCATTGAACAGGCCAAAATAGAGGGTGGAAATCCTCCTTCTCTTTCTTTTTTTCCCCCCCCCTTTTTTTTTGGTCTTTTTGTCTTTTGAGGGCTGCACCCACGGCATATGGAGGCTCCTAGGCTCAGGGTCTAATTGAAGCTGTAGCCACCGGCCTACACCTCAGCCACAGCAATGCCAGATCCGAGCCGCATCTGTAACCTACACCACAGCTCACAGCAATGCCGTATCCTTAATCCACTGAGCAAGGCCGGGGATCGAACCCACAACCTCATTGTTCCTAGCTGGATTCGCTTTTGCTGCACCATGACGGGAACTCCCTCCTTCTCTCCTTAAGAATTAGATTTTAGGTGTATCATGACTCGTAAATAGCTACAGGAAACCCGTTTAAAAAAAAAAATACAGGGTCTGAGTGAAAAACAGCAAAGCACTCATTTCTGATTTACAGTATTAATTATAAACATTCTACATAACACACGATCACGCAGGAGAACTTTTTCCCTTGCCTCTTCTGTTGTAATTCTGAGCTTTTCTTTTCTTATGATTTCAAGAGCACATTATGAAATCATGGATAAGGTTTTACAGATATGCAATCAAAATAATTAAGGACTCATTTTTATCCACAGATTTTCCTGTGTCATTACTTTTTTATCAATACATAATAACCATAACTAAGGGAATGGTTATTTTTTTATTCAGGAATTCCTATAGGAATAACATTTTTCTGGCACTGTTGATGAATACTTACAAACATGTCCAAAATAAATCATGGGAGAGTGCTATCTGTCAGGAATTAGCTCCAAAACGGGATTATTGTCAGCATGTAGCAGATGTGAGGTGGTGACACAGTGGCAGTCCTATTCCCGACTAGACTTGGCATTCCTTCGAGTAATGAAAGCCAAGACGTGTTAACTTTGAGTTAGGCTAGAATATGCCCCTAAAATTTCTTTTCCTCACTAACACATGAGCAGCCAAAGCTTTTATTCTCTCCTTAAGCCAATGAATATATCTAAGCTTAAAGGTAAACAACCAAAGAACTGTACTATATTTAACTCCTGCGTTATGTGTAAACTGACTCTTCAGAAGATTTATAGACAAAGAGGGACTAAGTGACTTGATGAAGGGGAAGCTTATTCTAGATAGAAGGATATGAAACTTGTAATTTTCCCTAGTCCTTTTTTTTAAGTAGAGGATTTTGCTGTTATCATGACCCTTTAACCTAGAACTTGTCTCTACATATTTTCTGCTCATTGACTTAGTTGGCATGATTATAAGAAACTTACTTTTTTTAAGCGCAACTGATTCCAAAACACCTTTCCTAAAATGCGATGTTTCTGTGTGTGCAAAACAAAGCCAGTTCTCCATTTAAAAACATTCATTACTTTGATCTTTCTTCTATATTTACTTTTCAACAAGGTAAAAGGATTAAAACTATAAAGCTCATATTTAACAAGTAGACAGTCCCAATTGACAATGTAGATTTATTTTTAAGAATGCTTGGAGTTCCTGTCGTGGCTCAGCAGAAAGGAATCTGACTAGGAACCATGAGGTTGTGGGTTTGATCCCTGGCCTCGCTCAGTGGGTTAAGGATCTGGCATTGCCGTGAGCCGTGGTGTAGGTCACAGACGTGGCTCGGATCTAGCATTGCTGTGGCTCTGGTGTAGGCTGGCGGCTACAGCTCTGATGAGACCCCTAGCCTGGGAATCTCCATATGCTGTGGGTGCAGCCGTAAAAAACCCAAAAGACAAAAAAAAGAAAAGAATACTATAAGAAAAAATTATTTAACTTACAGGTAACTCGAAAAATATGTTTACCATGTCTGAATGTGATGGTAAGATGGAGATTTATTATTTACATTTAATGTTAAGTACCTATCTTTATGAGTATCCTATTATATAAAGATTTTACTTTTCTCTCTTGCATATGTAACAGCTTTGCAAAATGTCTTGTGAGCCCCATTACCTGAAATTTGATTGAAGGTATAGAGAAATAGCATGCACTGTTCAAGCAATATTTGTGATAATAAAATGAATATGATATGATCTAAATCTATTATTTTGTGTCTTTACTGACAGATACTCAGCTGGCTACTTTATAGCTAACGCTTACAACAACCCTGCTGTGAGTTCTCTTTATGGAAGACAAAAGGTTTAAATACTTCCCCAAGGTCACATAGCCTGAAATTCTGGAGCTGTGATTCTAATCCAGTGTTCTGGACTTCTCTGCTTATGATCCTTCCTGTGCATAATAGTGATTCTACCTTATGGACTTTTTTTGGAAAAATTAGACTTTTCAGTGTAGACACCAGCATTCTGATGGAAGTCAAAGTGCTACGCTTTCGATTAATAAATTAGAAATTGACATAGAAATCAAATAAACACAAACCCTCTTGACAATAATTTTATTTATTTATTTATTTATTTATTTATTTATTTATTTATTTATTTATTGTCTCTTTTAGGGCTGTACCCACGGCAGATGGACGTTCCCAGGCTATGGTCAAATCAGAAATGTAACTGCCAGCCTATGCCACAGCCACAAGCAATGTGGGATCCGAGCCGCATCTGCAACCTACACCACAGCTCATGGCAATGCTGGATCCTTAACCCACTGAGCGAGGCCAGGGATTAAACGTGCATACTCATGGACTAATCAGGTTGGTTACCACTGAGCCACAATGGGAAGTCCAAGAATATGTCATTTCATTTAATTTATATATATATATTTTTTTTTTTGATAGGTAAGAGATTTATTAAGATAGGATGCTTGTGAGAGATGCAAGTGAGCAGGCAAGGAGCCTCTGCCCTGAGGATTAGGTGGGCTACATTTTTATAATCCAAGGGAAGTCTAATGTTTCATTTTAAATAGACAATGGAAAGGATAAAATTGGGAGCAACTAGGAGAAATGTTGACAGATCAAATCTCTGTGACAATGTTCATCAGAGTCAATCTTGAAAAGACGGACTTTATACATGAGGAATAATGGCAGGGCTGTGCGTTGAAAAATGAAAAAACAAAGTGCATCTATTTAAGTTATCTACATGTTCCAAAGGTGCTACTAAGGGTAGAACATAGAAGGGGACAAAAGAAGGAAGAAGTGAGGGACTTGGTGGCTGATAGAGCTAAAGGAATTCAGGATATTCCAGAATGAAATATCTCAGAAAGACGGTCACTTAAAATCTAAGAAGTATTGATTGAATGCTGGGCAGATTTTCCCCAGAGGCCTATAAAGACTGGAAACAATTTGTTTCTTATATTCTTTATGAGTCAGAAAATGATTTTTTAATCTATCAACTATACAGTAATCATTTTCCTGGCTTTCTCATCTGCTTGAAAATTACATTACTTTTTAATATTCTTAAATTCTTTGCTCTTTACATGTCATTGAATTTGAATATAAGAATAAATCTTAATGATTTAATTTAATAAGTATTGATAAAGCCCCCTACACATTAAAAGTTGAGATGCCAGTTTCAGGTGCTCTAAGGGATAGAAAATTCCTCAAAGAAAATGATACTGTATGTACAAAAATAACAGAGGGTTATTAGCATAAAATGTGACTTAGTTTGAGTTCTACTTAAAAGTTAGCTATGCTCTATACAGAGTAGATGCTGCTAAACACTTGTTGGCTAAATAAATTAATAGTTCAAATTTGTTTTTATACATATTTCCACATTCTCATTGGAAAAATAGCATGGAAAATTTTGAGAGTTTGGCACAATTGAAAATTTGAACCATATGAGTATTATTAGCACTGATAAGATCAATATACAATTACTCAAAATAAATGGCTTTTTTTTCTAGTGAATGAAAAGATTATTCTACCTATTTATGAATAGCATGTATATTTTCCCATTGGGTGTCTACAGTTTTAAGTTGAATAAACTAGTAAGAAATTTGATTAATACTACTTATTTTAAATGTTCATATTACCAATTTAAGCTAATTTTTGTACTGAAGCAATAAGGTAATTTAATGTGATATTAGATTTTCAAAACTTCAACTTTTTGTGTCAAATATTAATTATGATACTTTAAAATATTTTTATAGCATAAGATGTTTTATAGAGTAAAATATTTTATAGAATAGGTATTTTACAAGATAAAGTCAATTGTGCTTTATTGATAGTATTCTGAACATATTTTGTTGGAGAATTATATACTCAACAATCACATACTCATGTCTCAGAATCTAAGATTATGCTTATTAATTCTATCTATTGATTAATTAATATTCCAATGGGTAAGTTTTGACACTTTAAATTTTATATCCAGAGATCAAATGTATTAAAACCATAAAACATCTTGTATACCAATCTTAAAAATTATCTTCTAGTTTGCTCCATACTTGTATCTAGATGCCTCATGCTCAGGTGAATATCCTGCTTTTACTTGATTCCTAACATATTCTGTAATCCTTCTGATCTTTGGGTTCTGTAGAAAACGTAACTCATTATGAAACTGTCCATATGTTCAAATAAACACATATTTTAAAAGTGCTTATGGGAGGTCTTCTGGCAAGTATGTTAACGTCAGTATACACTGAATCCTCATACTCAAAACACACATCATCACTGTTGAAACATTAATAGTACATATTTTAAGAGAACTATTCATGGTCAAAAGCAGATTAACTTCCTCTAGGAAGCAGAAATGGAATGAAAACTCAGAAAATAGCACTTTGACTAGGCAGGGCTCCACTATTGGAAATGACTCACGGCATGTCTAAGTTTATCTCCCATGAACTGTAGCACTAACAGTGGTCCACCCACTGTGAGGAAACGGAGCCCTGGGTTTGCAAATGGGGGCTGGAAATAGCTTGGACTCTGGATAGAATCTCAGCTGTATGTAAATTATATGATGAGCAGCATCATGGGTGTGTCACGGAATGTTGGCGACAATCCACCAACCAAGAGCTGGATCAGATGACACGTTGGGTCTCAAAACAAATTGGCTACCTTTCCTTAAGACAGCAATACAATACAGAGTCAGAAATGTAAGAGTTGGATCTCATCTGAGAATCCTGGGGTCCTGAAAAAATAAGTGCAGAGAAATCAAACATGGTGGAGTAAGCATGACCAGAAAACAACCAAACAGCCAAGAAACTCCTTCCCCAAATATGGCTGCCATGAGAAAAATTAATTTTATGGAAAAATCCCAATGAGAGATCACTCCTGAGATAACATAAATAAAAAAGTATTCTAAAAAGAAATTAACGTAAACTGAATAAGCTTCTCAGAAAATATGACTAGCATTCAGAAAATAAACAGAAGGCTATGAAACAAAAACAGTTGGATAGGGATCAAGAACTCTTGGATATGGAAAAAGAATGTCTTAGTAATCTCAGACACAAGAAAATTTAGTCACTCAAATGTATTACTCCTCACTTGCAGAAGAAATCTTTTGCTCCTTTAGGAAATGACTGGATGGAGGTGATTTTTGTCGTGAAAGAATCTGGAATTTCACAGGGTTATTATCTCCTAGATAACCCCCAACTGAATCACAGACAATAATCTTAACTCTGCCTAGCAGAAAAAAAAAAGAAACATTAAGATTAGAGGTCAAGGGGAGATCCTATTGTGGCTCCGTGGTTACAAACCCTCCTGGTATCTGTGAGGATACAGATTCAATCCCTGGCCTTGCTCAGTGGGTTAAGAGTCAGGAATTGCCCTGAGCTGTGGTGTAGGTTGAAGACGTAGCTCAGATCCTGCATTGCCCTGGCTGAGGAGTAGACTGGCAACTACAGCTGTGATTCCAACCCCTAGCCTGGGAACTTCCATATGCTGTGCAAGTGGCCCTAAGAAGCCAAACAAACAAACAAACAAACAAAATTAGATATCAAGGTTTCCTGAGGCAATGAAGTAACTTTCTAATAAACCACCTTAACGGCCCTTAACAATGTTTTGAAAAGCCTATATTGGCATGAGCTAGGAAGAAGAATGAGCAGTATGTATATAACGCAAGCATTTATTTCAAAATCAAGTAAGCAGGTCATGTCCTTAGATTCCCTAATACTTAAGACCCTTATAGCGGTTTACTTGAAATAGCCATAAATCTTGGCCTTCTGCAGAACTCTGACCACCCCTTTTTACTTGCAGGGACCTCCATGCTAACTGGGCTACTGCTATTCCATTTAGACAATATTTCCAGGGGGGGAAAAAGTTATCTGTCAGGTGATCTTTGGAATACTATTTTTACAATAAAAAGCATTTATTGCTATAAGCTTAGATGGTTACAGAACATTTGTTCAATCATTTTATGCATACATGACTCTACTTAATGCTAAATAAAAAGAAAAACATAGGTGCAGCCCAGTTAGGCCCTCAGGGTCTGGGTAGTGTGGTATGTTAAAACGTTTAGTGAGCCAAGAAGCTGTCACCACCACGATTGCTGATGCCAAGAGAGGCCTGAGCAGACTGCTCAGTGCTGGCACTCATCTTCCCTGACAGTGATACTGATGACGAGAAGGACACCGCTGCTGCTCTTCGGGTCCTTGTCAGCCCAAGGAATCACAAGTAGCTCTACTTGAAACGGTGTTTCTGTATCTTCTAGAAACCAAAGACAAAGCATTCTTCATTGGTGTGGGATAGAAGGGGATCAGAGCCAGGCTGACGGCTACAGCTAAGAACCATAGACAATGCTCTAGCTTCTATAGCTATATACTGGGAGCCACAAAGTGGCTAAGAAGAATAATCCTGTGTGAGGCCTAACTGTAAGCAAAGCTACAGCAGAGGCTGAAGAAACTGAAGCTGCAAAGCAGTTTCGAAGAATCCCCCAGCTGATCCTGTTTAGTAAAAATTTCTGAAATATGATTTCCTCTTCTATTCTTGCACTTCTTTTCTGTCTGATGCTTATGTGTGTTGTGAGTCATTCTTGGCTCATAATATGGGAACTTTCTCAAATTCCTGAGCTTCCACCCAAGTATGGGCCATTACCTACTTATAAACCTAAGCCCTTGTCAAATAGGTTGAAAACAATTGAACCATGCATAAAGAACTTTCCTAAGAATAGGAAGTTTCCCTTCAGAGGAGTAATAGTAAATATTACGCAGAACTGCCACGTAAGCCTGGAGATCTTTGTTGGACTTTGGTCCGTCCCCATGGAGACAGATTAGGGGGTGGTTTGGGTGTTGCCGATGGCCCAACAATTGTGGATACTATAAGACAAGATATATATATATTTTTTACAATAAACGCTACCTGTTGGGACCCAGCAGGTGGAAATTATTATTATAATTGGCAAGATTTTTTTGATATATAGATTTTATAATTAATAAAGATTTTTATAATAGATAAGGTTTATTTAAGACAGTTTATGTTCGCACAACCTGCTAATGGTCTGAGGTCAGCTTGACCTCAAAAGCAAGCCACGTGTGAATACCTCACTCCCCATCAATGGCTGTTCATGCCTGCTAGAGGAGCACAATAGGTAGCTTAGGCAAGAATATCTATCACCTTATGCCAAATCATTGTTAAAGTAAAAATTAGATACCTATTATCCTGCTTGCTATTTACTTATTTTCTAAGAATAAAAGTACAGTTTGTACGTAATCTTTATTTAAAATCTAAAACTAAAAGAATAGTTTGGAATAATAAATTAACATATATTGTTGTTTGTATAATCATGCATAAGAGTAAAATGTATAAAAGCTGATGCTCTCCTTTCAATAAACGTGTCATCTGCAGCACTTGCTGAGGGAGTTGGCTCCAATTCTTTCCGTGCCTGTTTGTAGCCCCTCCTCCTGTTCATTGTCTCCTGGCTGCTGGGGCTGGACCCTGGCAGCTATATTTCATTCTAATAGGAAATACGATTAATGGGATTTGAGAAGAGGTTCACCTTCCTACCTAATCCCCCATTCTACCACGATGTTATTTCCAGAGCAAATATAAAGTCAGATAACTAGAATGGATGCAAGCATTCAGTGTTTATAGCCAATGAAAGGGAAAAAAAATCCCAAACACGTAAGAATAATTAAGCACTAATCAAATCCCACCCAATCTGTTATATGATAATTGATAATATTGTCAGGGTGTATATTCAGCAATAAGAACATTATGAATAATTTTTCAATAATCAATTAATTAGAAAAATTATTTAGTGTAGTAGAAATTCCTTTTTTTTTGTTTTGCCTGCACCCATGCCTCAGCAAAACCAAAGCTGCTGCAGAGGCAATGCTGCATCCTTAAGTCACTGCACTACGGCAGGAACTCCCTATGGTTGATATTCTTAATTTTAATATGATACAGTTTGTATAGCATTACGAGGATATATTTTGCAATTTGTTTTCCTTATTAAGACTGTAGATCAGATAGTATTTATTCGCCTGCAAGTTAACAACAAAATCCATTACAAGGAACACCAATCATGATGTTAGCAAGCTTCTGAAAAAAATTTTTTTTAACATCAAAGCAATTTGTGGGAGTTCCCATCATGGCTCAGTGGTAATGAGGATGTGGGTTCGATTCCTGGCCTTGCATAGTGGGTTAAGGATCTGGTGTTGCCATGAACTGTAGGCGTAGGGCACAGAAGTGGCTTGAATCTGGCATTGCTATGGCTGTGGTACAGGCCAGCAGCTACAGCTTCAATTCAACCCCTAGCCTGGGAACTTTCATATGCTGCAGGTGCGGCCCTAAAAAATAAAAGCAAAAAAAAAAAAAAAAAAAAACCTCCCCCCAGCAATTTCTGTGCTTTGGCAATTACTGAGTGACCTCCTAATATGTCCCAGGAAGATGTAAATACATATACAATCATACATGAAATGTGTGTATGTGTGTGTGTATACACAAAATAGCAGCTCTCCTTTCTATGAAAGCATGAATTTGCGTATGTACCAGCACTCTGGTGTACTGAGAAGAGTGACTGGCAACAACATGGCATGATTATAGCACAGTTTTTTTTTTTAATTTTATTGAGTATTAAAAATGTTGAATTAAAAATGAAAGGATTTTCTGGATGGAATATTTTTAATCCTCTGTCATCCTAATGAGGTCAAATCACATATTAATAATGAGGTACTAGAAACTTACTGTGTTCTGGAGGTTATTTGAAAAATATAAAGTAAATGTCCTTATTGCAAAGCATTTCATAATTCAGCTTGAGCAAAACAGGTTTTTCATGGAGTGCTCACGATTTTTAATTTCACTCTTAGGACTCATAATTCTCACCACCCTCACCCTGCTCCCTCTCAGACATACCTTTTTCCAGCTCCTGCCATTCCAAAGTTCAACTCAAACCATCTCTGACATAAAGAATTGAAGTAAAACTATTGAGAGTTTCTTTTAGCATTTTAAAAATATTTGCTCACTTGGCCCACAGATGATATAATCTTATATTATTTACATGTATTCCTATGTACTATTTATGTGCCCCACTGAATCTTAAATTTCCTAAATAAGTTTAATCAGGGCTTGATTTATCATAATGCAAGTGTGAAGCTATTCTGTAAACCATGGTATCTGTATATGATGAGAGAGCCCATTTATAAGATGTGGAGCTCACCTGAACTTGTCAAGAAACAAACAGGACCAGAAATATATGATAGCACATAGGACATGGGGTTTGAAATCAGGTTGTTAGTATCCTAATCCCGGCTCTACTCAATGATACCATGTGGTTGACGACTGGAAAGATCTTTAGCCTCTCCAATTTCCGAATCTATGTATTAGGATAGTATAGCTTGACTCATAGATTGCTGTGATGCTTCATAGGAAAGTGCATATCAAATCTTTAGGGCAGTTTCCAACACATGAAAACATTCAACTATTTGCCATATATGTTTCTATTTTGTATCTCTACTTCATATATATTATAGAATATAACTACAGTTGTCTGATAATGAAATGAAGTTACCACAGAAGTTAATTTACTTAATAATATATTATACTACCAAGTGTTTTATGAATTCTTCATATTTTTGAATATTAACCCTTTGTCAGATATATGGTTTGCAAATTCTTTCTCCCATTCAGTGGGCAGCCTTTTTATTTTGTTGGAAGTTTGCTTTGCTGTGCAAAAGCATTTTAGGTAGATATAGTTCCATTTGTTTACTTTTGCTTATGTTTGCCTTACCTGAGGAGATAAGGATGCCCACTCTTGCCATTTTTATTCAAAATTGTACTAGACGTTTCAACCACAGCAGTCACACAAGTAAAAGAAATGAGGCATCCAAATTGGAAAGAAAGGAGTAAAACTGTCACTGCAGATAACATGATACTATCCATAGAAAATCCTAAAGACACCTCTAAAATCCATTAGAATAAATTCAGTAAAGTTCCAGGATACAAAATTAATATATAAAAATTTATTGCATTTCTATACATTAACAATAAAATATCATAAAGAGAAACCAAGAAAACAATTTCATTTACAATTGCCTTAAGAAGAATAAAATACCTAGGAATAAATCTAAGGAAGTAAAGGACATATACTCATAAAACTATAAGACATTGATGTAAGAAATAGCAAAGGACACAAACAAGTGGAAAGATATACTTTGTTTATGGTTTGGAAAATTTAGTGTTAAAATGACCATACCACCCAAGACAATCAACAGATTCAATGAAATTTCTATCAAAATACAAAGAGTGGAGTTCCCTTTGTGGCACAGTGGAAATGAACCTAACTAGTATCCATGAGGCCAGAGGGCTCAATCCCTGGCTTAGCTCAGTGGGTTAAAGATCTGGCCTTGCCATGAGCTGCAGTGTAGTTTGCAAATGTGGCTTGGATCCTGAGTTGTTGTGGCTGTGGTGTAGACCAGCAGCTGTAGCTCCGATTCAATCCCTAGCCTGGAAACTTCCATATGCTGTGGGTACAGCCCCCCTCCACCCCCCCCCCCCAAAAAAAAACCAAAACAAAAACAAAGAGTATTTTTCACAGAACTAGAATAAAAATTTTGAAACATGTATGGAGACACAAAAGACCTCCAAATAGCCAAAACAATCTGGAGAAAGAAGAAGAGAGCTGGAGGAATCAGGCTCCCTGACTTTAGACTATACTACAAAGCTACAATAATAAAAACAGTATAGTACCAGCATAAAAACAGACACATAGATAAATGGAATCCAGTAGAGAACCAACAAATAAACCCATGTACTTGTGGTCAGTTAATCTATGATCAAGGAGGCAAGGATATACAATGGAGAAAAGAGTCTCCTCAATACATGGTATTGGTAAAACTGGACAGCTACATGCAAAAGAATGAAACTGGACTAGTTTCTCACCACTTTCTAGTTCTAAAATCCATGATTATATAATCCTTACTCTCTAAGTTTTGTTGTGACTTGGTTTATTTATACAATCAAGGTGTATCATATTATCTGTAGGAATAGCTAAAGGACTTTTGGATATAAGATTAATCTCAGCTAATTCAAAGAGTTTAGGGATATGTTTATTTTACAACTTTTGAGTACCAACTATCTGGTATCCTATCAAATCTTAACAGGGTTTTAGCGTCTTAGTTAAGAATTCTTAGAAAGACACATATAGAAACAACTAAAATCTGATTTAAAATTAAAAGTAACAGAAATTCCCATTGTGGCTCAGCAGGTTAAGGACCCAACATGGTGTCTGTAAGGATGAGGTTCAATTCCTGGCCTCACTCACTGAGTTAAGAATCTGCATTGCTGTAAGCTGCAGCATAGGTCACAGATGCAGCTCAGATCCTGTGTGCCAAGGCTGTGGTGTAGACTACAGCTCTAGCTCTGATTCACCTCCTAACCTGGAAACTTCCATATGCTACAGATGTGGCCCTAAAAAGAAAAATAAGTTAAAAGTGACAAATTCTCTTCAAATCAGAGCAAATCAAAATTGCCTTAACAAAAAGTAGTTGGGGCTGGAAGAGAATTAGTATATGCATCATGGTATAAGTTTAAAGGAATAGATGAGTTTCAATATGTAGAAAACTTGGGGGAAGGATATTTCTAGTGTAGTGAAAATGATAGGGATGGAGTAGGCACAAGTAGTTGTAGAAGTCCCGATTAGGGACCACAGATGAAGAGGGAAATCTAGGGGACTTTGGGAGGTCATTGTAAGTTAATATTTGCTCAAGAAAGCCATCAGAACAAGGCAGGCTTGCTTGACTAGTGGAGGGCACGAGATATGCCTCAGGTCATTGGGTGGGAGATGGAGTGAGGCCTGCATTCGGATTCAGACCAAGAGCAGGAGGTTGAGGATCACCCTTCTGCTGATTTGAATACATACCTTAATACCAAGGAGGAGCTACTGCTCCCAGAAAGAGGAAGAGGCCATCTTTTCCCATCCCACTCCCCTGGGATGATAAAACTGTAGCCCACCCAATCCAGGGGGCAGAGCCTCCTTTCTGGCCACTTGCATCTCTCACAAGCATCCTGTCTTAATAAATCTATTTCTTGCCTATCACTTTGTCTCTGGTTGAATTCCTTCTGTGCAGAGGCATGAAGAACCTGAACCTCAGTAAGTCCAGACCCCAGGTGAGTGATTCCAATTTAAAACTATTGGTTCAAGTCCCAATTTAGGTTTAGGCTGGGTTTGAGTCCTGGCACACGGGTTCAAGTCCCAATTTGGGTTTAGGCTTGGCTTGAGTCCCGGGACATTGGTTCGAGTCCCAGTCTAGGTTCTGGCTAGGTTCAGGCCATTAGGGCTGTCAGTTTCAAAAATATTGATAGTATCACACACTTTGTAAAACAAAGAACATTTTATGGAGAAAGTTTAGTTTGCTTGGAATGTAGAATTTATCTTGAATGTTGAGGTAGATAGAGAAAACCATTTCTCGATTTGAAAGGAATTATCATTTAAGGTTTTTATTTTTTATTTTTGTTGACAGAAAAACAGGCAAAATAAAAAGTTGTAATCTTTATGCAAATAATTTTGTGTACAAAATAATGGATAAGGTTACCTCTTGTGCATATTAGTTTTTATCCAGGCTTTCTTTGTGATGTTCTTTCTCTGCTGTGGAGATGTTCAGGCTTGAAATTTGTCTTTTTTTTTTTTTTTTCTTTTTAGGGCCGCATCTGCGGCATATGGAGATTCCCAAGCAAGGGTCCAATTGGAGCTGTAATCGCCCACCCACACCAGAGCCACAGCAATGCAGGATCTGAGGAATGCCTGCAACTTACATGACAGGTCATGGCAATGCCGGATCCTTAACCCACTGAGTGAGGCTAGGGGTCGAACCCACATCCTCCTGAATCCTCAGGTTTGCTAACAGCTGAGCCACGGTGGGAACTTCCAAATTTGAAATTTGTATTGAAGCAATTGATCTCAATATAGAGACTATACCAGAACGTGTGAACCATTCTGGCAATGGTAGTTACGGAATGAAGTAAGCAGTCCTGTTTATCATCTCATGAATTTATTATTTATGATTAGTAAATAGAAAACTCCAAAAATGAAAGAAGATTTCTATTTTCATAGTTAAATAAATTATATAAAATTCCTATAAATAATAGTATAAACATATTTTTATTATCAATTCACTGTATTTTTGTTAAAAGAGATGATTTGGAAGTTTTAGGGAATTTAGCTTTTTCTTTTTCTTTCACTTTTTTTCTTTTTTCTGTTCCTTCCTTCCTTCTTTCCTCCCTCCCTCCCTTTTCCTTTCCTTTCCTTTCTTTTCTTCTTTTATGTCATGTTGATGTTTTAGATTTTGTCACAAAGCTCATCTTTGGGGGAATTTCCTTCCTTACTGCCTGTCTGGGGAGTTAATAATTTATCACCTTTGCTTCATTACACAAATCAACCACAGTACAGCATCCTTCCCTGGGTTATCCTTGCAATTGTAAATGGTCTTAGTGGCTTTAAATTGTGAATTGTTTTAGTGGCTTGAACAAGTCATTAGTCAGGGACATTTTAATTAAATATAAAGTGATAATTGGCTTTCATAAGCAAATTTAGTGTGAGACCTAACAGACAAACTGAAAAATAGAAATATTGGTTTTGTGTATTTGAGTTTAGCTGTACTGAAGTCTTAAATGATTGCTCAGATATTCAGAGTGTTGGGGAGATGGCTCGGATTGTCAGTGTTGGAAAATGAGACACATGAACACGGGGAGATTTCGACAAGTCTCTTTATTTTTGTAGAAGGGCCCAGGTACTCAAAAAGCATGCACAAAGAATAAAGGACCCTCCCTGTTTATACCTAACGCAGGTGATGTACCTGTCCCCTTCCCATTGGTAAGGTCAGGGTGCACATTCTTCTCAATTGGCTAATTTGAAACAAATTGTTACTGGGAGAAGACAGAAAGGTGGGGGGGGGGGGTCAGAAGAAGGCATTTGAGCCCAAACCAGAACAAACTGGAGTAACCAAGATTTCCTTGGATAGAAAAGACATTATGTTACTTTCCACAAGAGGAACTAGAAAGAGTAGAAAATGTAGCACCTTGTTGCATCACAGTTTCCATTTTTAAAATCATGCATGTAATTAACACTATTAAGAAAACATGCTTCTCTTCTTTAACAGTTTTATATTTTTTACTTTAAACATTAATATTTCTTTTAAATAAGTTAAAAGAGGAAAAGAAGGGAAAAAATTATACAAAACTTTGTTTCCCAACATATATGTTGGCAGAACTCGGCCTCTGCTTCCTGTTGCTAAAAAGACAGTTTTGGGCGGAGGCGAAAAAATAGCTTTATTGCTTTGCTGGGCAAAGGAAGGTCACAGGAGGATAATGCCTCAAAGATTGGGACCACTCCTCTTGGGAGGCGGTTTTATGGTTTAGGGAGTGAAAAATAGGGCTGCAGATAAGGATCAGGGTAGAGGCAAGTTTGCATTTTTTTCAAAGTTGGTGTTCAGTGATCTGGCGATCTTTTTTCCAGAATAAAGAATGCTTCATTACCATCTTCCATTTGTTGGGGGGTTAGTTCTGCAGAAGAACTCAAAAATATTGTTATCCATATTCCTTGAGGCGGGATCAGGACCCTTCCCCAAAGTTGCACTATTGTTTTTTGATTGCTCCTCTCTGGTCTCTGCATCCCCTCCCTTCCCTGATTAGCAACTGTTTGAACCTACCCTTTGGTACTCAAGGAAGGTCAGGGAGGCTGAAATTTATTCCCTAAAAACAAGAAACGGGGGACAGAGAAAGGCTTGTGTGCCCAGGAGCCCGCAGGGCCCTCTTGGTTTCATACATACTATTTCCAGTGCTTTTTATTCTTTTTCTAGAATCGGAGTTAGTCTCCAGTAACATGTCCCTTCCTTTCAAAGGATTTAGTTTGAAATTTCTTGTAGGATGAGTAGGGCTGTTAGCAGGAAATTCTCTCCATTATTGTTTATTTAGAAATGTCTCCATTTTACCATTATTTTTAAAGGATATTTTCACTGAAAGGGGATCCGTGATTAATAGTTTGCTTGTTTTTCTTTCTTCAGCATTTTGAATGGGTTCAGGGGATGGAGCGGGAGCCTATGGTGCCTTTCAGGGGCAGGCCCTTCCCCCATATCCTCTGCTTTAGCTCCTCTTAGTACCTAGATAATAGTATCTGACGCACATTTTCTGAGTTGTTTCCACAGATGCTAAAACTCTCACCAAAGAGAAGATTTTAAGTACTTGATGACCATGAGCACTTAGCCCCCCCCCCCACCTCCTGGAGCCTAAGGATGGATAATGTTAACCCAGGTGACACCATCATGTTTATCCCATCATCAGCCCAAGAATGGTGCCACAAGCTGATCACTTATCCCATGACCTCATTCCCTCACCTGGCTTTCAAAAACACTTTATAATTTTGGTTCAGGGACTTTGGGCTTTTGGGGGAGCAGAAGCCACCCATCTCCTCATTTCCTTGCATAGCCCTGCAATAAACCTTTCTCTGCTCCAAACTCCAACATTTCAGTTTGTTTGGACTCATTGTGTGTTGAGAACAGGAACCCATGCTAATGATCATCAAGTATCTTCAAGCTTCCATTGTTATTTGATGAGAATTCAGCTATTAATCACACCATTGTTTTCTTGTACAAGCAGTATTTTTTTTTCTACTTTCAAGGTTTTGTCTTTGTGTTTAGCTTTCAGCAGCTCTAATATGCTTTGTCTGGGTATGGTTCTTTTTGTACTTATCCTATTTGGGTTTTGTGGATTTTCTTGGCATTGTTAGTTATTATTTTTCATCAGATTCGGAATATTTTAGGCCATTATTTCTTGAAATATACTCTCTGTTCTATTTTCTGGGAACCCACCTATACATAGATAGGAATTCTTTTATTGTTTCACAGATCTCAATACTGTTCTTTTATCTTAAATCATTTTTTCTTTCTTTTTTTTTTGGATTGGCTCTTTTTTATCTTCAAGCTACCGATTCTTTCTTCTATCATCTTAGACTTACTCTTTTTAAAATATATTATTATTATTATTATTAATGACTGCACTTCATACCAGAAAGATGATGCCAGAATCTGCGTTCTTGTTCATGGCAGTGGAAGAATGAACTCTGCAAACACACAGGCAGCAAGCAAGCAAAGTCTTTATTAAAGAGAAGCAAATAGCTCCTAGGACTGTTGGGATGGGGGAGAAGAGCCCCTGCTCTCTATTATCCTATAGGGGTTTTTATCTCTTAAAGATACCAATGTGGGGTCCAGAAAGATGTGGTTTTCTCCATTGGACTTATTCAAGTACCTATATCAGTCCTTGTCCAATAGGGGTTTTAGGGTTGGAAATGTCAGGTGTAAGTTCTATGGTTTCTTTGTCTTTTTCTTCCCTTTGATTAGAGATACCATTTCTCTCATTCCTTTTCTATCAGTTGAGGAGTGGGCTAGAGTACAGTAAACAGTCTGGGGTGGTGGGGAGATACACATTTCCTACAATAAAATGGGGTCTGTGGAGGTGTTACTCCCTGGAACCCTTAAGCCACAAATATTAATCAATCCATAAGGAAAGAATCCATGTTCCTATTCTGTCTCACACTTACAGCATGTGGAAGTTCCCAAGCCAGGGATTGACCCAGCACCTCCACAGTGACCTGAGCCTCTGCAGTTTGATTCTTAACCCACTGCGAAACTGACAGCACTAAAGGCCTGAACCTAGTTAGAACCTAGATTGGGACTCAAACCCATGTTCCAGGACTCAAACCCAGCCTAAACCTAAATTGGGACTTGAACCAATAGTTTTAAATTGGAATCACTCACCTGGGGTCTGGACTTACTGAGGTTCAGGTTCTTCATGCCTCTGCACAGAAGGAATTCAACCAGAGACAAAGTGATAGGCAAGAAATAGATTTATTAAGACAGGATGCTTGTGAGAGATGCAAGTGGCCAGAAAGGAGGCTCTGCCCCCTGGATTGGGTGGGCTACAGTTTTATCATCCCAGGGGAGTGGGATGAGAAAAGATGGCCTCTTCCTCTTTCTGGGAGCAGTAGCTCCTCCTTGGTATTAAGGTATGTATTCAAATCAGCAGAAGGGTGATCCTCAACCTCCTGCTCTTGGTCTGAATCCGAATGCAGGCCTCACTCCATCTCCCACCCAATGACCTGAGGCATATCTCGTGCCCTCCACTAGTCAAGCAATCTTGCCTAGTACCAAATGCTTTCTTGAGCAAATATTAACTTACAATGACCTCCCAAAGTCCCCTAGATTTCCCTCTTCATCTGTGGTCCCTTATTGGGACTTCTACAACTACCTGTGCCTACTCTACCCCTATCAACTGCACCACAGCGGGAACTCCTCAGATCTACCCTTGAACCTGTCATGTGAGTTTTTTATTGTTTTTACTTTTCAGTTCTAGAAATCATTCTTCCCTTCTTAATGTGAGCCTCATGCTGGTTAAAAGTGAAAATCTGACCACTTGGAAGAAAAGAGTCTCCCGTCCAGAGGAGGGGCCCCATATCGACAGTCATAGACAGGGCTAAAGCCTCTACCTCACCTCCACCAGTTCACCTCCACCAAGCAGGAGCTGGCAGCCTCTGAATTGCCTTCTGAGGATTCACATCCTGTGAGTGGCTCAGCTCCTGGCCACTCTGCAGATACTACCAGCATGGGAACTGATTTCTGCCGGTCTGTAATTGGGACCCTGTCACCCAGGAGGAGTTGACCTGAGGTCACTGTTCACAGCTATCCCATGTCCTGATTGTGAACGGCTATTAACCAGTGAGGGCTTGCTCCCTGTAGTAATCAGGTGGGGATTTGCATTAGATACCCAGAAGCAAATGTTCCATCATGGATTCCTCCACTTGTCCTGCTATGGTTCTGAAATGCGATCTTACAAATCCCCGGAAATTTCTTCTTCACTTTTCCAGCTGTAGATTGTACTCTGTCTGGTCTTTTGTTCTCTCTGCCTAAGCAGTTTTAGGCTTTATTTAAGTGTTGCATTTCCAAGCGCTCATGACTCTGTGCAGGGCTTGCCACACATCACTCATGCCTGATTTTACAGGGTGAGTGGGTAATTAGCATCTTTCACAATTAGCCAGGATTTGCTCTGCTAATTTCATTCTCTGATGAAGGTGCTAACTTGGCGTGAAACTGTAATATGTTGGGTGATTTATTAATTCTCCACTGATGGGTGGAAATCACATGCCATGCCTTTACTGTTGAGAAAGTTAACAGCATCCATTTGTAAGAGATGGTATTTGAAAAGTGATGCTGGTGTGATTGAATGTGTGAATGTATAATGAAGTCAACCCAGATAGCCCCTTTCTGATTAAATTGTATTAAAATTATGCGGCAGTTCCTTGGAAAGCGACTCAAGAAAGAAATACGTGCTCATCTTTTAAGAGTCATTGCCAGTCATGATGTCTGTCACTGGGGGCTATAGAGGAAAAAAAGTCATACCTGTTTTTTAAGCAACAAATAGAAGAAACCATACTGCCATAGACCCTTTGCCCAGACCAGCTATAACTTTTAATTTTTACAACACAGGGAGCAAACTTCTTTAAAACCTCCAAACTAAACAATATGACACATATACCATTAGACTTACTGTTGTAAGTTCCCTTTATCTTATTTCCACTCTAAGTATGAGCCTTTGATATTTAGGATGAGAAGTGGCAATCAAATAAGATATACTGAAAGCTAGGTTTCTGACACTTCTTGTATTGCTTTTTCTCATCTATCCTGAGTTTTGAAAAGAGTATTTATTTTTTTAAAGTTCTCTTATCCAGGAGAAATCTGACGGACAGCACTTTAACCAAGTGATTAAAGTAAACAGCATCAATGATGAGGGAAACTGAAATCATGTTCCTCTTGATACGATGCTTGAAGGGAGACAATTTATGCAGTATCCTCGCCCCAGATTAAAGACTCAAATACCAGATACTCATCCAGGAGAAACAATAAAAATAGAGGAATATACTCGAACTTAACTTTTCCTAAATGTCTTTGAAGTAGTCTTTACAAGGTCCATGTCAGGAAAGAAAAAGAATGGCTTAGGTATGGTGTCAGAACAAAAGAGTCTAAGAGATGTGAAAACTAACATGTGATTTCCTGTTGGATCCTTGTTGGGGTAAATTGCTATATAATATATTATTGAGACAATTTGGTAACACTTGAATATGGATTTTATATTAGACTCTAATACTGTGTGGTTTTAATTTTAATTTTACAGGTGTACAGTGACTATAAGATTTAGTGTTTATTCTATGAAGATATACAATGAAAAATTTAGAGGTGAAGGGTCTTTAGTTCTGCAACTTACTCTCAAGCCATCCAGTCAATTAAAGAAAATAAAATACATTTGTATTATATGTGTATACATTGTCTATTAAGAGAAAGTAAAAGACAGGAAGAGAATCTGTACCAAAGTGTGTACAATTAGTGCATTTAGGGAAAGGTACCTAGGAATATATTGCACCCTTCTTGCAATTTTCTATATATATGGTTATTTTTCTTCAAAATAATGACCAGTTCTGTGAAAAATGGAGTGGGTAGGACTGGAGTGTGCACTTGGCTTTTGGGCTGGGATGCACAGTGAGGCTGTCATGGGAAACTTGGCCAGCATGCTACCCTTTGAAGTCTGGGCTGCTTCTGGGATGCTGCTTGAGTAAATGCCAATGATAGTCAAAGCCACCCTGCCTGGGCTATGCTATGGTTCCAAGTTTGCCTCTGCATCCTTAGGTCTTTTCCCAGGTCCTGGCCACCCTAAATCCAGTACCACCCTGTGGCATGGAGTGAGCAGGGAGTTTGCTCAGCTGGGACTGGGGTGGCAGCCACCAGGGCAAACCTCTCCCTGCCCTGCCTGGGGGCCAGCTGGCACTTCTTGAGTGGAATCTAGGCTTCTCCAGCCTTTCCATCTATCCCAGCGGCTCTCTAAGAAGCCGAGGAAGCTTGTTTCCCATGCATAGGACCCCAAGACCAGGACTCCCAGTCTGTAGCTCAACCCGTTTACTCCCAGGGCAAATCTCCACCTGTGTGATCCTTTTCCTCTGAGTCCCATCCCAGGGACCAGTCCCTACACAATCACTTCTCTTCCTGTCCTATCTGATTATGTGTTTATGTTTCTTCTAGCCTTGGTTGTACCAGAGTCCTTTTGCCAGTTTCCAGTTAGTTTTCCATGAGAGGTCTTCCATGTGCAGATGTATTTTTGATGTGTTCCTAGGGGGAGGTGAGCGCCACATCCTCTTAATCTACCACCTGGATCTCTGTCCTCCCATTCACTTTCTTGAGGCCAATGGTGGGCATAATCCATCATTAAGAAGTGAGTAACACACAAACAAGAAAGACAAGAAAATAATACCACGAGTTAAGAAATGCAAAAGAGAGGAGGGATAGAGAGAATTCTCAATCTCGTACTGAAAGGAAATCCTAGCATCATTGGTGTGCTTAGGGAAAGAGAATTAGAATAAGATCATCCAAGAGAAATGAGAGCTGTCCCTCAAAATAAACTGGACAGATTGTTTCACATGTTCAAACACACTGGAAGTATTTTTTTCTGAAATTTTGTGATAGGTAAAAAGGAAATTTCTAAACACACATCAGTGGTTGTTATTCTAAACTAAGCTCAAATAATGTATATCTAATCATAGCATTTTTCTCTCAGTATGCTTTTATTCACAGTATGCTCTTAAATACCTGAGAATATTATTTAATCATAATAATGTAAACACTGGAGAGTACAATTTAAGAAATAATGACATAACTTTTCTAAGAGGATAAGAAGAGGTGAAAGTAATGGATGGTAAAATTATTGTTACTACTTTGTCTTTTTAGGGCTGCACCTACAGCATATGGAAATTCCCAGGCTAGGGGCTGGATTGGAGCTGCAGCTGCCAGCCCACACCACAGCCACAACAACGTGGGATCCAAGCTGCACCTGCCACCTACACAACAGCTCAGGGCAACACTGGATGCTTAACCCACTGAGGGAGGCCAGGGATTTTCCTCACATCCTCATGCATACATACTAGATGGGTTTGTTACCACTGAGTCACAATGGGAACTCCGTGAAATGATTTTTTGAATGTAAATCCTCCTCCATTACAGAAAGTTAATAAACAACATCAACTAAATCAAAAGCAGTAATATAAATATATTAAATAGAATATAGAGGTAGTAAGAGATTTAATAGTGAAAAGATACTAAAAAATGGAATTTAGAAGTGGGGAATGTTGGACCAGGGGCTGTTATTTTTTATTAAAAATCTTATTTGATCTTTTAGGAACATGTATGCTTATCATTTGGATAATAACCAAATTAAGTTCAATAAACATAAAAATTAAAAGAAAAATAAGTATTAAAAACAATTGAGGACATTATGTACAAAGCCAAGTACAAGGAAACTTGCATGCATTACCCACCTAAAACAAAGCAATCTATGTGTATTTGTTATCTTTTTATATTCTCTACCTATTTCCTGTGAGAAAAGAGCGCCTTCATAGTTCAATACCTCATCAAGATTACACACTATGACTGAAATAAGAATTCGAAATTATGCCTGTCCTATTTCCAAACCAGCTATTTTAATAAGTACAAAATGCTACTGGAACCACCTCACTCATTCACTCGATTAATAGGTACTTGGATAGTCACTATGTTCTCTCTCTCTCTATATATATACATATATATATATATACATACATATGTATAAGATATAAAAATGTGGAGTTAAATGATAATAAGAACATCAAGATGTTACATCTGTATTATGTTCTAAGAAGAAAGTACCACATCCCTATAGCTAGACATTTCTCTTTTTTTTTGGGGGGGGGGGTGGAATGGAATCCTTTGCTCTCTATCCCAAAAAATCTCTGACAATATATATAAGATATCACAGAACCCTTCTGAATGCCCATGAATGTGTTACCCAGAAATGTGAGAGGATGAACACAAATAAAGGCAAAAACTTTTACCAATAGAGATGAGTATTGATGAATAAATTGATTCCTCTTTCTTTTCTGTGAAGTGCAGTCCTGAGACACAGTTAGTTTGGCTGCTCAAAGGCTCAGCCTATGAGATGGAGAAGTGCCTTGGTAGCAATGTATTGCTCAGTAATGAATGCTTCCATTGTCTCTTAAGGATATAGAAGAAAAAGTTAATAAATTAACCTTTAGTACTATGTCACGGAAGAAAATTCATTGAAAGAGTCAACAACATGATGCTGGGAAGAGAACCAGGTGACAGTCTTGCCAAAAAAAGGAAGGAAGTGAAAGTAAGGAGGGGAATTCCTCATCTGGATAAAATTTAAAGGTACTCTAGCCTAACGATCTAGCTGAAAACAGGATTAAGGGAGAATTTTTAGAAAATAAGAGTAATTTAAACATGCTCATAGGATGAAAGGAAGAAATCAAAGTGGAGAGAAAGGGAAAATGATTGCTGAGATGTCACAGGAAAACTAGGAGATGGACTTTTCTTAGAGGTACTGGATTAGCTTCAGGCAGGGGAAGCCCCTCACTTTCTGAGCCCTTAAGGGAGATAGACACACAGAAGTACAGTTAGAATAGCTCCTGCTTGGTAGTCATCTAATTTTTTTCTTTTGGACAGTGGGAAAGATGCTGAACATAGAAGATTTGCAGACGGCTGGAGAGTGATCAGGGACCATACATTTTCTGCAGCAGCATGCAGCCACAGGGTATGGAAAAGTGGGGATTGAATCAATCTAAGGTGAAAGTTTTTCAGGGTGCACTGGGCACGGGAGTTGAAAATGCTGATAGAAAATTGGTTGAGATTTATCACCAGGGATGACAGGGTTTCACTGGAAATGAATTGGGAGAGAGATTTTTTTTTAATGTAGCTATCCTTTGTTGAAAGAGACAGTGGAGGTCTATTATCAATGCAGATATAATTGGCATTGTTTGACATGATGCCTAGAAGTTATAGATAATCATGGAATATAGACACTACAGTGAAAATCAAAACCATTAGGCCAAATATGTGATGGTCATTGTTCTTTTCTATTAAATATGAACTATTTTGAAGCAAGATGTAATAAGTATCACACAGGACTTTTTATTATTACAAATATATTTTCGTATTATTTTAACATATGTAGATGAATAAATTTTTCCTTCCTGTCTTTCTGACTATGGTGAGAGAGTGTGTGTAAGTTCGTGTGTATCCACATCTGTGGGCAAATACCATAATTGTCATCTGAAGACTAGTTATAACTTGTGCATGAGTCACAGGTTCCTAGCCTATTGGAATGGGAAAGGCAAGCTGCCATTGTGAGCCTTCCCTGTGACACCAGACGGAGCTCTGGTTACATTTAGTGCCTGGCCCTATAGTGGCTAAGAGGCAAGAGGAATTTCTCATTAAACTACTTCATAGCTGGAATCCTGTCTGCTGTATCAGCTTATGCATCTGGGCTCTAATCTTTGGGGTTTCCTAGAAGGTTGTCTACTCAGTTTTGTAGGCTGTTTAATCAGTTGCTCTTTGAGACATAAAAGACAATGTTCTTTCTTTGGAAATAATATGGAAGTATTTCTTCTTTGGTAATTTGTTTGAATCCTTTTTTTTTTCTGTTAAAAATATATAATAAAAAAATGAGGGGTCTTACAAATGATTTCTATTATATGCATTATAGAAAAAAGTGTTTGTTTTAATCTTTTTGAAATAATACAAATAATTTCAGTAACACCTCTTTCTTTAAAACTCCTCTCAAAGCAGGAGAAAATATAAGGTTGAAATTTATCAGTTTTTTTAAATACAAAGAATATAAAAACCCATGGCTATTCTCCTAAATTTTAGTTCTTTTTAGTAAAACTGCTTAGGTCTTATGAGATCTTATCTATTTATATATGTATTTTAGGGCCACATCTGCAGCATATGGAGGTTCCCAGGCTAGGGTCTAATTGGAACTGCAGCTGCTGGCCTATGCCGCAGCCACAGCAACATCAGATCTGAGCTGCGTCTGCGACCTACACCACAGCTCACGGCAATGCTGGATCCTTAACCCACTGAAGGTTAAAGATTGAGCTAGGGATTGAGCCCACATCCTCATGGATACTAGTGGGATTCATTACCACTGTGCCACAATGGGAACTCCCTATGAGATCTTATTTTGAAAGCAATAGTAAAAATAACATCCACAGACTTTACAGCAAAAAGCTTTTTTTCTCATTTCTATTTTTTCTAACATTTCATCTTCAAAATAATATCTGCTTTGCATTTAACATATCAAAGAAATTTAAAAAGTAACTTGATTTCCAGATGTATGAAATTTCTGTCAATAAATTAACAGATCAGGAAAAACATTGTGAATACACTACATGGCCTTGAGTTTTTTGGCTCAGAAAAATAAAATCCAAAGAGAATAAGACTCCTTGACTTTCTGTATCTTTACTAAGCTTGGAGAACATGGTTATATCTTCTCCTTGGCTTCTAGGTATAAGCTAAGACACAACACTACAATAAGGATACTGAAGAAAATTAGGGTAACATAATTCTTGACTTATTGCCATTCTTCTAGGTCTTGGGGATTTTTTTTTTTTTTGGAAGAGATGATGATTTCTGATCTCAATTGTTTCAGTAATTGTGTGACTTGACTATATCACTTAACATGTTCAGACTTCAGTTATTTCTTCTGAAAAAAGACACCAGGTCTAAGCTGTGTCTGTGACCTACACAACAGTTCACTGGCAATGCCAGATCCTTAACCCACTGAGCAAGGCCAGGGTTCAAACCTGAATCCTTAAGGATACTAGTCAGATTTGTTTTTGCTGCACCACAATGGGAACTCCTGGTGATTTAGATTTTTAAGGAAATGTCTATAGTTTCCTAAATATTCTAAAGTGAGGCAGAAGATCCAGTGAACTGTTCATTCACTCATATATTTTTATTCTCTGCCAACCACGGTGGATACTCAAAAGAAAAACATTCAAAAATTTCCCCTAATTAGAAGACAAAAAAAAAGCAAAAAGCAAGGTTCTAGAGAGAAATCAAGAGAATCAATACCAATTACATTCTTGGTTTTCCATTCTTTAACCACAAAGATTGCAGTGAGGCTACCTGGTTTTTTTTAATACAGCAGAAAGAATAGCTTTGGGAGTTCCCATTGTGGTGCAGCAGAAACAAATCCAACTAATATCCATGAGGAGGTGGGTTTGATGCCTGCCTTTGCTTAGTGGGTTGGGGATCTGGCATTGCCATGAGCTGTGGTGTAGGTTGCAGATGTAGCTCGGATTCCAGGTTCCTGTGGGTGTGGTGTAGGCTGGCATCTATAGCTCCAATTTGACCCCTAGCCTAGGAGCATCCATATGCCACAGATTCGGCCCTAAAAAGCAAAAAAAAAAAAAAAAAAAAAAAAAAAAGAGTAGTTTAAATCAGCATAAATGCAATCAACATAACTGCACTCAAGACTTAAAAAATATGTGATTTTTAGTATATAATTACTCATTGTCACTCTGACTAGAGCACTTATACTTCCTAACTTCTGGAATAAGACACATATCTGGGGAAGTCTCCTTTCCAAACAAATGGTTTGTTTTCTTATTACTGAATATTTAGTTTTCATTTCTTTGGTGTTTTTCATACCTTCTTTACCTCTTTATAGATGATTCCAAATGTTTTTCCATCTGTAACTTCATGCCTGATATGCATATCCTATTACAAAACTACTCAAGGACTTTGACTATCACACATTTTTAATGTGAGAGTCTATGAATTTGAATAATTTATCTAAAGATGATATCATCACATTCACTCCAAAGAAGGTTCTCCTTTAGATTTTCTACAGTGCTGTACTTAGTCTCATCACTTATTCAGGTTCTCATGCTGGGAAACATGGAGCTAACTTTGATCCTTCCTTTTCTTTCAACTCTTTTATCAAATCTGATCTCAAGTCATGATGTATTTTTCTTCACAATATCCCAGGAAAAAATAGAACTGAAACTTGAAGAAAATGATAAGTCCACAGTTAGAGATAAGAATAAGGTGAAATAACTGGGTATTTATTTATCTATTTACTGGCCATATCTGCTGTATCTGGAATTGCCCGGGCCAGAGATTGAATCCCAGCCACCGTTTTGAACTACACCACAGCTGCAGCAATGCTGGATCCTTAATCCCCTGCACCAGGCCAGGGATTGAACCCATGCCATGGCAGAGTCAATACAGGATCATTAACCCGCTGAGCTGAGTATTTAGCAAATGACATTTGAAAGATCACAAACATCCTTGGAAGAGGTCAAAGGATCATGGGACACAGTGAATTAAAGTAAAAAACAAAAGTAAGGAATTGGAAATATGTAGTCATGTTTGTTCAGAGAGAGGAATCTAAACAATATTGAGAAGTTTCAGATCTACCTACTATGTCAAAAAGATTGAAGAAAGGAGGAGTTCCCATGTGGCTCAATGGGTTAAGGATCCAGTGTTGTCCCTGAAGTGGCTGGTCGCTACTATGGCATGAGTCTGCTCCCTGACCCAGGAGCTTCCACATGCCGAAGACGCCAAAGAAAAAGAAAAGAAAAAGAGAAGAGGTTGTGGTTGCTGGTGATCAGGTGTGCATTTAAGATGATAGTGCGATAGTGAATGGAATGGTCAAGTTTATATTGTTGTGTAATTTACAGTAATAGGTTTTCTAAAGTTACATAATCTTTACATTTATTGATTTATTGTGTAATTTTTTTTTAACCCCTCTGCCATGATGGGAACTCCTGTAATTATTGTTTTCTTAACTACATATCATTTGAAGTTCTTTATAATCTTTGGCTTCTTACCCTTTTCTAAAGTTTTCATAAAATAGTTGCTTGAAGGTTTTTTTTTTGTCTTTTTTTTAGGGCTGCACCCACAGCATATGGAGGTTCCCAGGCTAGGGGTCAAATCGGAGCTATAGCTGACAGCCTACACCACAGCCATAGCAACGTGGGATCTGAGCTATGTCTGACCTATGCCACAGCTCATGGCAATGCTGGATCCTTAACCCACTGAGGGAGGCCAGGGATCAAACCTGCATTCTTATGGAGGCTAGTCATATTTGTTTCCACTGAGCCAGCATGGGAACTCCTTGAAATTTTCATATAATGAAACTATATGTTACATTGACCCAGGTAGAGGTAAGATCAATAATTCAGAGAAATTTCTTAAAGCTGATTTTGCATATTTTTTTCTACATCATTGATTAGGCTTTGAGAAGTAGTAAATATTACCACTTTAATTCATTAATAATACTTATTTGTGAACATCAAAAAAATATACATCCCTATTCTCAAAGAGCTTATATCCTGGGAGGGAGTCAGCAAATAAATAATGTGTAATAAATATAAAATTCTATAGTATGCTTGAAGATTGAAGGGGATTGAGAGAGTTGTGGGAAGCAGATTACTGTGTTAAATGGGCTGGCCAGCGATTGAGAAGCTTAAGTTTGAGCAAAGTTCTGAAGGGGTGAGACTATTAACCAAACTGTCATCTAAAGGATGAACTTTCCAGACAGAAGGAACAATTAGGAAAAAGTCACTCCTCCAAATTATGCTGCCCTTGTTCAAAAAAGAGCAAGAAGCCAGCACAGCTAGAAAAGAGGTGGCAAGGCAGAGAGTTATAGGATAGAAAGTCATTGGTAATCTAATCCAGATCCTGGAGGGCATCACCAGCAGTTGTAAAGACTTGCTTTTTACTCTGAATGCAATAGAAAGCCTTAAGGAGCATGTTGGGTGCGATACTGATGAATCCTTTTTTTTTTTTTAATAAGTTTATTCAAGTATAACATGCACACAGAAGAATGCACATATCATAAGGGTTCACTTCAATGAACTATATAAATTCAACATATCAATGTAAGATCATGACCATGATACCAAGGGAAGGACCCAGAAGTTAATAAGCAATGTCCTTTCCCAATTATCCCCTGCCTTATATTGTCTGTCAAACCACTGTATGGCTACAACTGAAGTTATTCAGTCAGAGGCATAGACTCTATATTCCATGGAATTCCTTAATCATCATATAACTGCATCTAGTCCAAGCTCTGAGGAGCAGTGTGAACACCTGCTTTCCTGTCCAAAGATTTCCTGCACCTCTTTACCTAATAGTGTTGACATTGCATACCCTACTCTCTAGAGTTTACTCTATTTATGTGACATAATATTCAATGTCTTAGCTAATGTTAACTTATTTTCCTACCCTCAGAGTTGTCTTTCTAAATGATATTTAGGAAATTTCACTCGAGTACTTTAAAATTTTCAGCACTTCACAAAGGCTGGCCCCTGCCCACCTTGACTCTCTGGCAGGACGCTTATATTTTATTACTGTCACTCTGAATTTCTTTCCAGACCGTTAATAAGCTTGGAGAACATGGTTATGTCTTCTCCTTAGTTTTAAGGTGGAGGTTTGGGAGACATAACACTACAGTAATGATCCTGAAGAAAATTAGGATATTATAACACTCCTGACTTATTGCCATTCTTCTAGGTCTTTGGGATTTTTTAGAAGATGTAATAGTATTTTTTGCATAATTATTTCCTCCATGTTTTAAATCAATATTTGATTTATCTTTCTGCTTTTTTTGAACTCCTTAGGAGACGACATTCTGTGTTTTATTTCATCTTTGTTTCATCTTATACTTTGAACTCAGTCCATCCTCCATTAGTTCAATGTTAGTCAAGTGAATAATTATGTTTAAAGAGAAAATTCAGATATACATGTACATTTGATCTCAGTTGAAGTGTAAATGTGGATATTGCCCATCTATTGAAAGCCTATTTTAAGGAATTTTATTACATTCATAGTTGTACAATGTTATAGCATTTCCATCCCAAACCCCCAGCACATCTCCCCACTCCCAACCTGTCTCATTTGGAAACCATAAGTTTTTCAAAGTCTGTGCATCAGTATCTGTTTGGCAAAGAAGTTCATTGTGTCCTTTTTTTAGATTCCACACATAAGTGATAGCATATGATGTTGGTATCTCACTGTCTGACTAACTTCACTTAGCATGGTAATTTCTAGGTCCAACCATGTTGCTGCAAATGCTATTATTTCTTTCATTTTAATGGCTGAGTAATATTCCATTGTGTATATGTACCATATCTTCTTTATCTACTCCTCTGTTGAAAACCTAGTATAGGGAAGGCATTTGGAGGATAACAAGGTGAATGATAGAATCTTGGCAGGATGAATGAATATTCATTGTCTGAGAGACCAGATCAAGTATAGTCTGTAGATATACATATTCTACTACAAGATATTCATTTAAAATATGATGATGACATAAATATAAGGTTTTTTCAAATGAACTAAAGCTAATATAGAAATTGAAGACATCATTTTTAATTCTTATGGTAGCTTCTCTTTTTTACCAATATAAAGAACTAAAAATCTCCTATATGCTGGTGATAGTATGGAAGGCAATATCACTACACAGCTTTGCTCTTGTATAACAACTGCTATGCTGTACTAGGCTAGTGCTCATGCCTTCTTTTTTAAAAATTATTTTTATTTTTTCCATCATAGCCAGTTTACAGTGTTCTGTCAATTTTCTACTGTAGGGCAAAGTGACCCAGCCTACATATATATATATATATATATACATTCTTTTTCTCACATTATCCTCCATCATGTTCCATCATAAGACCAGATATAATTCCCTGTGCTATACAGCAGGATCTCATTGCTTATCCACTTGTCCCCCAAATTTCCTTCACTTGTCCACTTCTCACAGCTATAACTGGGGCAAGAGAGAAGTCAAAGGCAAGGCAAATTCAATTTACTTTTCATAATATGATTTCTTTTTCCCTGGGAAAACAAGTCCCTTACAGCACTTTTCTAGTGGCAAAGTCATATTCAGCACACGGACCAGTATCTAGAGTTGACTTAAGCCAGGCTTACTTAGAAACATAGTATCTTCAGAGATTAAACCGCCATATGTTGGAGTTATTCCAAAATTATGTTCTAGAATGACTTTCTTAGAATTATATGCACTTTAGAATTGGAAGAGCTATCCAAAATCACTCAGTTTAACACTTTGTTTCATGGATGGGAAAACTGAGAACCAGAAGAGGCAAATGGTTTGCCCCTCGCCTGTGGAGTTAGAGGCACTGTGGTGGTGCCATAAGGTTGGCCTGCCCTTTGCTGATGGCTGCCCACATCGTTTAGAGAAAGAATTCCTTAAAGTCCAATTTCAGACTTAGCCAAATTTAGTTTTCTTTCTTCTCTGCTTCACTTTCCTTGCTTCTTCAGAAACGTTGAGAAATCACTGAAAATTACTTTAGAGAAACCCGAAAGCTTTTGCCACCTTTTCTCTTACAAATGCGTGAGATCATATACTCAGTATTTGAACTTTTCTAGTTCTCCCTTTTATCCTTCTGTGACTCCTTACACCAGAGGCTGGCTTATTTTTTATGAGATTATACTTCAATCTGATTAAGTTCAAGTATGATCTTGAAGCTATGATACATTTGCGTCTTCATAGAGCTAACAAATATGATACTGGTACATATGGAGAACAATGCACAAGGAAAATGATAATGATAACTGCTCTAGAGATTGCGTCCTTAAATTATTCTGAAATATAATTTTTTTAAAGTAAAAAGACTTTTTAAAATTCCTACAATGTGTAATCTCATGTCTACTGTAGTACTATGTGATATATCAGCACAAGGAAGCCTCTGATGTAGATTGGGGGTGACTTGCCCCAACACACTCATTCTAGTTCTTTACCAAGCCCAACCCAAGAGAGGTAAGTTGCCCTCTGGTCTTCCCTGAAGTAAATCCATTATATATATAAAGCCCCTCTGCTCCATTGAAGCTTCACTTCTTTCTGTCTTGAGCAATACTGATAGTCATCAACAAACCAGAAAGAAGAGGAAGGATGGGAAGTGATAAAAGAAAGAAGCTCAAATTAGTAGAGGAAAGACACTTCTGTAATGTAACCTTGGCCAAAGCAGTCATTAACAGTAGAGGATTCACCTGGTGGAGGGCAGAAACACTTTGAATTTCTTAAAATGTTGCAACTGCCAATTAGTGAGAGTCAACAAGGACCTGAATTAATATGCTTTACTGAACAACAGGACATTAGATAATATGAAACATTCCAAAATAAGCCTGACTATAATACTGTAGTATGTACGCTATTTATATATAAAGCATACACACATATTTTATATATATTTTACATGATATGAATATTATTTATAATGCATATATGTAATTTCAGAGAAATCACTCACAATATACAGATGGGAAAAATTTGCTTCTAAGGTGAATGTAGTTTTGAGAAAGGTCCTATCAGTGTGCCTTAACTCTGTGCTCTATATGTCACATGGTGTCTGGAAGAAAAAAGTGAGAAGGAAAATGATAGCTTTGCTAACTTAGTGAAGGTTAGTTACCCCTGGATAGAGACATGCTTTTGATTGCGACAATTACATTAGACTATATGAGTAGATGAAAATAAATCCAAACAGGGGAGGTGTTTCATTACCAATCAAACACTACCTAAAGTCTTGCATTTGATTCTAGGAAGGAAAGTAGAATAGATGGAAATCCTGGAGCAGTTCCTAGGCAACAGTGCCTGAATGGTATAAGGATGTGAAACTGTATCATACGAAAAAGTAAATGAAAGGTTTAACAAGAGAAATGTAAAATACAAAGAGAGACTGTGGAGATGTATTCAGATATTTAAAAGTGGACATGGGGAGGTGGTTAAACTTGTTAAATAAAATTCTCAAAGTATAGAACTAAGATGTGAATATTTCAGGGAAATTGATTGAGGCTGATTACAAGGAAGATGATTTTTAGATCTCTTAGATTAGCTCTCTAAACACGGAATAAATTATTCCAGGAAGTTGCAAATTTCCTGTTACTGGGATTATTCAAGAACAAGTTGGGTAACTACTTGGTGAGAACATGTTAGAAAGAATTCAAGCATCAAATGGAGGATAATATTGTTTAATCTTGAATACCACTTGCAAAATGAATGAGCATGAAACCTAGCCCATTACTTCCCTGAAAGAACTATTTGTGCCTGGAATAGTCTATTTCTGTGCCAAAGCCCAAAGAGCATGAAAGATGCATTTTGTACAACCATTGAACTGAACATACTGGAACACTTGGCTCCCTAAAATGAATTCTATGGTCAGTGTTAGAGCCATTAGTTATTAATGCATTTAAATATTATTTGCTCTTCTTTCTGAGCTTGTATGTGTGTTAGAAACAGCTAATCAACAACTATTTTTTAAGTGCCTAATCTGCAGCATACTTTACTGAGTGCTATGGGTATACAGAGATGTATTGACACAGTTCGTTAACTCAAAGGGCTTACCTTATTTCTCTTTTCTTTTCCCCTTTCTCTTCTCTTTCCTTTCCCTGCATATTTCAATACTCCAAACATCTTGTGTTTTTACTTCACACTATACACAAATTTCAGCCCAAGCTTTGTCATTTATTAGCTGTATAATCTTGGTAAAATTATTAAAACCCTTTAAGCTTTGTTTCCACATTTGTAAAAGATAATGAAAGAACCAGCTTCATAGTGAGGATGAAATAAGATATGGACATAGCTCTCAGCATATAGTAGGTGTTTATTCATTCACTACTAGCTTTTATAATATTGTTCAAACTTAGTATCCTATCTCCCCTTACAACCTCTCAGGAAACGTTCTTATTCTGGGTCATTAGAAGCTCCAACAAACCACTCCTCTCTATCACACTGTCACTACCCACTCTGTTCCATGGTTATACTATCTTGCTTTGGAGATGGATGGGCTTCTCACTTCAGTTGATACCTCCACACTTCCATACCTCTACTCTCAATTCTTATCCTTATACAGGGAGATGGACAAATCTATGCTATGATGTCATAGAATTCTCAGTTGTACATACCAGAGAGTATCCAGTCAATCCACTCATTTTAGAGATGAGGAAACTTGGAGAACAAAGATAGGTCTGACCTTCTTCAGATAATGGAGCAATTAATTAATAGGAGCAATTCAATAGCAGAGTAGTGTACTCCTCTTCTGTAGAGGAGTATTCCTAGTTGAAAATGGTTTTGAGTAAGTTGAAGGTGTGGACAAAAAAAAGGAAGAAGGTGAGTTTGATCTATCACCTTAAATAGCATATAGGACAATATTGCTTTGGGTATTAAAAAAAGGAATAATTTGGGAGTTCCCATCGTGGTGCAGCAGAAATGAATCCGACTAGGAACTATGAGGTTGCAGGTTTGATCTCTGGCCTGGTACAGTGGGTTAAGGCTCTGGCATTGCCGTGAGCTGTGGTGTAGGTCACAGATATGGCTTGGATCCTGCATTGCTGTGGCTGTGGCGTGGTCCAGCAGCTATAGCTCCAATTCAACCCCTAGCCTGGGAACCTCCATATGCCGCTAGAGCAGCCCTTAAAAAAAAAAGAAAAAAAGAAAAAAAAAAAGAAAAAAAAAGAAAGAAAGAAAAAAAGAGGAATAATTTAAGAAACTAACATATTTTTAGTGCTGATTATATTCTGAGCACTAAGATAGTTTCTTCATATATTTAATCATCAACAACAAAAGCAAAGTATATGAATGAAATTTCTCTTCGGTTTTTGTTGTTTTTTGTTTGCTCGTATGTTTTTGCCATGCACACAGCACGTGGAAGTTCATGGGCTGGGGACTGAACCCACACCAAACAGCAACCCGAGCTGCTTCAGTGACAAAGTCTGATCCTTAATCTGCTCCACCACAAGAACTCCCTCTGTTCACTTCTTAATTGAGGAAATGAAGCTCAAAGAAATTATATTCGGCAAAAGTTAAATACACAGCTAATAAATGTGAGTGCCAAAATGTTAACCCACGTTTCTATGAATGTAAAATCTGTGCTCTTTGACCACTTTTATGGTAATGCTGTCTCTTCTCAGTCTTGGCTATTATATAATCCTAATCCTCTAAGGCAAATAAGGCCCCTTCTCCTAGGGATGTTCAACTTACCTAGAATGTATTTGTCTTTGGGAGAAGAGCTGGGTATAGAAATGAATTATGTAGACTGTCACTTGTTCCTGGACACTAGGAAGTCTAATTTAAACAACTCCTCACCAGGTGCTTTCCTCTGAGCTTCTTCTTAAGAACTTGGATCCCACCAAGAGAGATGTGGTAAAATCCCCAAAGCCCACAATTTAATGTCAGAGAGGGCAAGAGAGTGAGCAACATAATTTTTTCTACCAATACTAAGAATTGCTCAAACCTCGGGCTTTTCACTGGCAATGTTGGATAACAGGAAATATTGAACAAATATATTCAATCTGTATGTTATTTATATCTGAAGCACCATCTTTTTATACAATTTTATTTTTGTCTTTATTCTCTCTCTTTTTTTTCATCATGCCTGGGGCATTCAGAAGTTCCCTGTGTCAGGAAGTCAAATTTGCACCATGGCAGTAACCCTTACCCCAGCCATAGCAATGCTGGATCTTTAACATACTGAGCAACCAGGGAACTCTTAAAGCACCATCCTTTAAAGAGCAAAACTTAGAAGTCATCATCCAGCTTTCAGAAACAAAAGCAGAAAAAAAACCTCTGCTTTGTAGCAATGGCTAGTTTCTGCATTATCAACACTCCTACATGGCCAATTTCAAGATACCAGCAAGAATTTGCTGACTGCAAAGTTGAAAGAGATATGCATATTGTCTTGGGTGAGCCCTGTCAGTGCAAGTTAGTGTGTGCATATTATATGTGTATATGTATATTTAATATAGGTGCATGCATATTTTTATGTGTATGCATAGAAAAAGAAGGTCTGGAAGAATACATAAAGATTATTTTATCAGTTTTCTCTGCAGAGAAGAGTGGGTTTAAGATACATCTGATAGAGGACTTTCCCATTTTATTCTGCACATTTTTCTATCTTTCTAAAAACATTTTATCAACATATATACAAAAGTATATATATAGCTCATTCACAAACTGAATACCCCTATGCACTTACCAAGATCCAGAAGCAGTATTACAGGCACCACTCATATTTTAGTCTGTCATTATCCCTTAACACCCCAGGAATAACCAATATTCGGATTTCCAACAGCATAGATCATGTGTACCTGTTTTGTCATTTACATAAATAGTATGGTACATATTATGCTAGTTACTTAACCCAAATACTCAATTATATATACATTAATTTCAGCTAATGACGATGATTAATCACTATTGATCATGATACAATAAACTTTTTATATGTGATAAATTCCTTTGCATCAAACTTCTTTTACACAATATTTTTGTGAGATTCATCATTAAAGATACCAAAATAGACAACATAAACAATATCTTTATGTGCAGTTGAAGACCATTCCTTGTCATTGCTGTACAGAGTTCTATTGTGTGAATATAATTAGATTTATTAATCAGTCCACTGTTGATAGCCTGAAGTTATTTTATAAATGGATGCTGGTAATATCTTCCTCGGTCTCTTTCCTGTCTTGCATCATCACTGCTTCGGAAGCTTGAATTTAACACCAGCCTGCCTACCGCTATGTAGTCTCTGAACTCTTTGGATTCTTTGGGACAAAGGCTGTTTATCTCAGATTCCCTGATGACTTATTGGATGTCATCTTTTCAGAAACATTATGTCAGAGGTTTTGAATCATGTGTCTACAAAAGTCAACAGAATCAAAGCGGTGCTGGTATTTGAATGGATGGAAAAAAGCAATGTTAAAAGAAATAGATGCCACTCTATTTCCTAAGATATATTAAAGAGGGACATCCCAACTAGGTGAAAATGCAATTTTGACTTTGTCCAACTAAGGGATGAATAGACTATAGTTCTTATGGATATTTCTCATTAGATAAAGTTTATATCTTGGAGCTTGGTATTTAGGTTTAAGTAAGAATACAGCTAGGTCATTAGAGAGGAATGGCTTGGTGATGTTAATTTGTCAGTCAGAATGATGGACTGTTTTTAAGACCCTATGAGAAGAATAGGGCAAGTAGCTGTGGAAATATGTGGATTACAGACTGATTGTCAAATATGTCACCCTGGACCTGTATTCGCGCTGCTTCAGTCCAATGCACAAGGACGGGTTTATGGAAGAAAGTACAAGTGTGAGCAGGCAAGGGAGAGATTCCAATTACTTCCCTAGGGGACAGATGGTAGGTTCAGTTCCCTGAGGGCTCAAGGTAGACGCTAGCAGGAGATTGCTATGCCTGGTGGTCAGCTTTCTTAGAGGACACATACAGCAGAGATGTAAAAATGAAGAGCGACAGCCTGACTTAGAAGAAGAATACCAGAGTTCTGATCCCATGGTACATCTCACATCATTCCAAAATTCCTGCATACTCCGTGGAGTCTTGGCTGTGGCAATGAGCTAGTGATATTCAAGGATTCAAGGTAATATGTCCACAAGTATATCCATCATCTGCTAAAATTCTAATTGTTTCTATTGACTCCATCCCTCACTTACAGTGAGAAATGAGTACGTGAAAAAGTTGGAGATCCTTGAGAGGAAGTATGGCAATTCTTGGAATCCAATGCGAATGCACTTGATAATAAGATAAAATAATAATGTTTTGTGTCATCATGATTTTTTACAATTTTTGTCTAGAGAGGAAATTCTACTGGCTCTCTGTAGACATAGCCATGGTCTGTGAGTGATGGTGGGATGTGAGAAGACTGGTAACCACAGCTTCTTTCTATTCTATTTCTATTTGAATCTGGTAGCATTAGGAACCTAGGGTTGTCATAAAATTGCTTTAGAAGAGATTCTTAAGTAACAGGCTAAAAATGGTGTCTTCTCCATCAAAATGGATGAAATTTATTGACTGAAAGATATATTCTAAAAGATGTTTCTTCTACCAAATATAGAAAAGGTGATATATCTCACATATATCTGTATGTGAGCATATATCTGTCCCTTGCAGAGACAATTTTTAAAAATTTGATATAAATACATAGTCCAACATAATTATTAAAAGAAGGCCAACTAGAGAATTTTTATAAAGCAAGGATACAGGTGTATACAATGCTTCTTTTTTAAGATTATATCCTTCTGATGAATATTGCAGTGGGTTTATTAATTTATTCAGTAAGCACTTAATAGCCAAATTTGGAGGCACAGTAAAATGATTTAGATATGATTTCTATCCCAAAGAAGCTTGAAATTTTGCACCAGAGAAAAATTTGTAAGGAAATAATTAGAAAAAATTATTTTTCTGATGAGACATGATGTATGGACATGTTGCTAGAGTAGCACATAGGTGGCAGTGTATAACTACACTTCAAAATAAATATATACACATAAATTTACTAAGGTTTCATAGAATAGAGTTCTGATTACTTGAGATTTTCTGAGGCTCCCATAAGCATACTGAATTTTTAGTCATCACACTTTCTTTTCTTTCTTTCTTTTTTTTTTAAGATTTCTCATGTGGGTGTACTATTTTTGATTCCATAAAGAGAAAATTTCGTTTTTGGGATTCAAGACATCATCAGAAGTATTATTCCATGTTATGACTATAGAGACTAGAATATAAGCATTATTTCATGCAGAAGATTTCTAAAAAGCTCTCTTAAAAGTGTTTTATATAATCATGGACAATGTTTAACCCAAAGGTGGGGAAGTAGAAAAGCCTTCATAGAAGGTATAACAGTCATGTCATCTGAAGAATGACGAACTTCACAGACTAAAAATAAAAAAGAATATTAAAAATATATATAACTCAATAAGCCTCATACTGGCACTATGAATGTCACCAAATGTGAGGAGCTTATGATATATTAGGAAGAATAGGCCCTGTGAAACTGACAGGATAAGTATTCTATAGAAATGAGAAATCAGCATGCTTAAGAATGAGAGTGACTTTAGAAATTTTCTGAAGAAAATTTCTTTTCTAAAGTCAAGCCCAGTGAAGTTGTGAAGTGACAGTTTTGCAGGAAATGGTTACAGCAAGAAGAAGCAAACGACAGACCATTACAATATAGCAAATCAGGATAACCAATGTCAGAAATTCTGTGCTGCTGGCCAAATGACACAAAGAGAAGGGGGCTCCATTTTAACATATGAACATCCCTGGTCCAAACTTGAAAATTAAGGAGTCCAATAAATCCAAAGTTGTCTGGATTCTGAAATCTGTAATCAAAATTGTCTTGAAAATTGTTCTAAAGTACATGAGAACTACAACTCAGTAGTAATTTTAGGAAAAACTTGATTGTTAATAACCAAATATCATTAATTATCAAAGTGATTTTAGAAATAGCAAAAAAGGGGGAAGGATCAAGATGGCAGAGGAGTAAGAAGTTGTGTTCACCTTCTCCTTCAAACACATAAAAAAAAAACACATCTACATGTAAAATGATGCACACAGAACATCAATGAATGCTGGCAGAAGAACTTAAACCTCCAAAAAGGGCAAGAAACTCTTGACATAACTGGGGAGAACAAAAGAAAAAGAGAGAGAGAGAGAAAAGTAATCAGGGTAGGACTAGCATTCCTGAGAGGGAGCTGTGAAAGAGAAAAGGAGCCCATATCCTGGGAAGCCACCTAACCAACAGGGAGATCAGCTGAGATGGAGGGACCTCAAAATCCCTGAGAAAAGCGCAGCAGCTGGGCTGAGGAGGGCAAACTAGAATGAGAGCTGCACAGATCATCTGCACCACTTCCACGGACACCACAGCCTGAGATGCTCGGGCAGGGGCTGGGTGCTGAGACTTAGGCTCCAGAGGTCAGTTCTAAGGAGAGGACTAGGGTTGACTGTGTGGGGACAGTCTGAGAGGCTAAGGAGCAGTGTGTCATGGGTGGGGGAGTGGTGTGTCACAGTGCTATGGGCTGGGGATTGGAACACCACAGCAGAGGGAATCTGGGAGGAGGTCTTGGGCCATGGAAGAAGCAAGGTGCCATTGTTGGGTAGGGCAAAAGGTGGAGGGGAGGACCACCATAGGAATCTCCCTGCACACACGTGTGTGGGCTCTCAGAGGGTGAGGTGCCTCTGGTGCAGGCTACAGGTGGCAAGAAGGCACTTGCTCAGGCTATGGGAGACCTGGTGCTTCTTGGGTGGGCTAAGGGCAGTGGGGGGCTAAATTCAATGTGGTGCCCCTTGTGTGATCTACAGGTGCCAGGGACCGACAGCGGAGGTTGTCTCCAAGGCCAGAGGGAGGCATGTCCTGCCACCACTGGGGGCCTGTGAGTGGGCCCCACCTGCGGCCCCAGTTACCTCAGGGATAGGCCAAAAAAAAAAAAAGAGGGCATTGCAAGCAAGCACCACATATTGTTGCTCACACTTCCCTGGGAACACACCCGCTCTGCTGCTGCCACTGCCAAACACTCTGGGCAGTGCCCAGATGCTTGACCACTGTCCGTTCCCGAGACCCTGCAACCAGTAGCAGTTGGTACAGCAACTCCTGTGTGGGCTAAATGTGATGGAGTTCTTCTTGCATGGTCTACAGGTGGAAGGACAAACCACCACAGTTATCTCTGACTCCAGAGGTGGTGAGCCCTGCCACCACTAGTGGTCCATGAACAGGCACCACTTGCAGCCTCAGTCACCTCAAGGGCACCACAGAGGAGGGCACTGCAATGGAATACCACCTGTTGTTGCTCTTGCACACCTGGGATCATAGTGGTCCTTCAGCTGCCACTACTGAACTCTGCGGGCAGTGCCCATATGCTTGATCTCTGTCACTTCCCTGGGTCCTACAACTAGGAGAAGCCTGTGCAGCACCTCCTGTGTAGGCTAAGTGGGACAGGGTGCTTCTTCTATGGTCTGCAGGTGGCAGGGACAAACTGCCACAGTCATCACTGATTCCTGAGGTGGGCATGGCCCACTACCACTAGGGGTGCCTGAACAGGCACTACTTGCAGCTGCAATCACCTCACAGGAGGGCATGGCAACTAAACACTACCTTTTGTTGCTCTCATTCCCCTGGGAACTCACACACCCTGCTGCTGCCACTGCCAAATGCTCTGGGCACCTTGTAAATCTGCCTAAGGCTCATTACCACTTCTCAGGGTCCTGCAACTAGGAGAAGCCTGTGCCACCTTCCTGAAGGTCCTTGCTGCTGTTAAAAGCCCAGCAACCAGGCACTGACTACTAGTCCTACCCACTGCCTCCTTTTCCCAGGAAACACTCTCAGCACCCTGGGGATAACAACCTGCACATACCAAAGAAAGAGACAGCAAATATTCAAACTCCCATGCCAAAAATAAATAGTAACCCTCCACAAAATACAAAGGTGTGCTCTTGCTTAGAAGTAGCCCTCCAAAACTACAGTTTGGCTTCCCTAAACTGACAGAAAAACAAAAACATAAGCAAGATGAAGAAGCTCAGAAACCATTCCCAGTTAAAGGAACAGGTGAATTCACCTGAAGCAGCAAACAATGAAACAGACCTCTGTGGTCTGACAGACATTGAGTTCGAAAGGGGGACAGTGAAAATACTGAAGGAATTAAGGCTGAATATCAAGAAATTAAGAGCAGATATGAACAGTAATGCAGATTCCTTTAGAAAGGAACTAGAAAATATAAGGAAGAATATAGAAAAATTAGAAAATTCATTTGCAGAGATGCAGACTGAGCTAAAGACACTAAACAGCAGAATGAATAATGCAGAGGAATGAATTAGTGACTTGGAAGATAGAAAAAGGGAAAACAATCAGGACAGCAGACAGAAAACCAAATGAAAAAAAAAAACACGAAAGCAATGTAAGAGATCTATGGGGTAATATAAAGTGGGCCAATCTATGCATCATAGGAATTCCAGAAGGAGAAGAAAAAGAAAAGGGGATTGAAAATATATTTGAAGAAATTATGTCTGAAAACTTTCCAAATCTAAAGGAAACTGTTATGAAGATACAGGAAGCATAGACGGCCCCAAACAAGTTGAACCCAAAGAGGCCCACACCAAGACATATAATAAAAATGCAAAAGTTAAAGAGAGGATTCTAAAGGCAGCAAGAGAAAACAAAGTGTTAATTATAAGGGAACTCCCATAAGGCTATCAGCTGATTTCTCTACAGACACATTACAAGCCAGAAGGGAGTGGCAAGATATATTTAAAGTGCTGAAAGGAAAAAAATTGCAACCTAGAAGACTCTATCCAGCAAGAATATCATTCAACATAGAAGGGGAAATAAAGAATATCTCCAACAAACAAAAGCTAAAAGAGTACAGCAATACTAAACCCATTCTAAAAGAAATACTGAAAGGGCTTCTCTAAATAAAAAAGAAGGAAGAAGAAATAGGATGGAGGAAACCACAACTGAAAAGCAATCATTTAAGTAAGCCAGCATACAGATCTAAAAGTAGAAAGAATACAAATTTTAAAAAAGAAACTTCTGTAAAAGAAGTGATGATAAACACAAGGAACAGCAAAAGGACAAACACGAAGATGTTAAAAATGGGCTTCGATATCACAGAATGTGGGGAAGGAAAGTAAGAAAATCTAGACTCATTCATGTCCTTCTATAATTATCTTTCTCAACCTGACACCCTTTTCAACTATATGGTAACATCCCACTTATCTTTTCCTCTTTCTTCAGATCCTAGTTTAAATGCTATTTTCTTAATGCAGTCTTTCTGGAACCCCTATTTCAAGGTAAATTTAGAACCTACATTTCTTCTATTTTAGCACATGTCACACTAGTACATATATATTTAATAGTTACAACTTTCGTGGAAACTATATCCCTTCTATTCAGCATTATACCCCTCATGCCGAGCCCATCGTGACGATTCCTATGGATCCTTTCTGTAATTGAGGAAAGACTGGCTTGAAAAGTCAATATTACTGTGGGTGTGTGTCATAGATGTGGGTCGGGCAGGGCTGATAGTGAGGGCTTGGCCAAGTGTATGTTGGTAAGAACTGAAAAGGCAGTTTCGAGTGGTATTTATGAACTGGAATAAATGTATTTATCGACGGAGATGATAAGAAAGTAATCTTGTACTTTAGGTGTTGCCAACAATGATGATAAACCAGGTTGGAGAAGTCAGTCTAAGGGGATGAGAATGAGAAGAAGTCAATACATGGATGATGGTGAATCTAAGGAATCTACAGAACAACTTTCATAAGGGAGATCCAATAGGCCTACTTGCATCTTGAGCTATAGAAATAAGTGAGTTAGAGATGGAGAGTTGGGATGCATTTCATAGGGTTGAAACTGTGCTTCTAAAAGATGTCTGCTCAGGATATTATTTAGAAAAAGTGGACCAAGGTTGTGCTTCTGGGACTTTGGAACTGCTTCTTCTTCTTCTTTTTTTTGGTCTTTTTGCCTTTTCTAGGGCCACTTCCTGCAGCATATGGAGGTTCCCAGGCTAGGGGCTGAATCGGAGCTGTAGCCGCCGGCCTACACCACAGCCACAGCAACGCGGGATCCGAGCTGCATCTGTGATCTATACCACAGCTCATGGTAACGCCAAATCCTTAACCCACCGATCGAGGCCAGGGATCAAACCCGAAACCTCATGTTCCTAGTCAGATTCGTTAACCACTGCGCCACAACGGGAACTCCGAGGAACTGTTTATTATTCTATTGTGATGCATGAGGCCCACGGAGTTTAATGTTGTTTGGAAATAAAATGGATAGAAAATCAAAATGACTGGGTTTTTTGTTTGTTTATTCTCTGTTTTTGTCTTTGGCTGCACCTACAGCATGTGGAGGTTCCCAGGTCAGGGATTAAACCTGCACCTTTGCCACAGCTGCAGCAATGCCAGATCCTTAATCCCCTGAACCACAGGGGAACTTCTAAAATGACTTAGTTTTGAAACTTTTTTAATGACTTTCATCCTTATTACTATATGTCCCCAAAGCTTTAGCTTTGCAGAAGTATTTTGAATTTCACCTTTTCTGCTTACTCCTCTTTCTTCATTTTCCAAAACACAGATGAATTCTGACATGGAAAATACCTGGTACCTTATAGTAAAGCTTTATGTCATCTGTCTTTGAGCTTTATTATCCTAGTCTTGCTGTAGAACCCATAAATCTTTACTACCACGTCAGCTTGTTCTGGGTCATGTGAATAGCTTCTGCTAGGCATAGCTTTCCTCCTGACCCAGGGCAGGGACGAGAAATAAAGAAGAAATCAAAATGTTAAATTATCCCAGGGCTGTCTCTTTCCCTCAGGAATTCTTTCTTAAGACTTCTCAAACCAGCCCACATTTAAACATATTTTGATTTTTCATTTTTTTTAATGTGTGGATAGGCTTCTGATGATGACAACGTGATTTCTGTACACATACACGGCATTTATGCAAGAGCAGTTTGGGAACATTAAACTATTAGAGTAGCATTGATCTATAAGATTCCTGTTTCTCATCAGATCAGGAGTTTAATAATTTAATAATTTGGAGGCTTGGCAAAGCTAATGTATCTTGCCTTTTCCCATTTATCTAAGGTCCACAACTATTGCTCATAAATGAGTTTCTGGGTGAAATAAGAGCACTTTTGTTGTCTTCCTTTTTTTTTTTTTTTTTGAGAAAAATTGAAATTGGAGGTTGCCTAAGACAGTATAGCCAAAAGTAGAAAAAGGATTGCAGGGACCTCCTGAGAAAGAAGAGAATAAAGTCTCACTATACTGTCTCATTTGAGATTCAAATTTATTGAAACCTGTTAGAATTTCCACTGACAAGGTATGAAAATCAGACACCCAGAAAACAAAATTTCATCTGGCGGAGACAGAGATGGGGCCACCAGATGGAAGCAGAGGCACTAGTGCCATCATTTTTGCTACAGTTGTCACTGATGTCCTTCAGCAGCTAAGGGCTAGGTAATGATCTCCTCGGCAGGCATCCGTTAAGAATCACTGTCACGACAGGTTTCTGACTCCTCAGCAAGCTGGCCTGTTCTCCAGTTCCCACCACATCCCACGGTTGTGGCTTTTCCCAGTTTTTAATCATGTGCTTGAGTTTTGACTTCAGAGCTGGAATAGAGCAAGCTTGGCTGACGACTTGGGCAAGACTGCTAGTGTTAATGAACTTTAGTGGCTAGGATTCATTTCCGCATGTGGTCTCTTTTTAAAATTCCTCATTTGAGAGAACAGAGACATACAACAGAAGAATTTAACTGACTCCTGTACTTCTTGCTTGCCGTGCCTCCAGTCCCTTGATCCATAACCGGATGAATATTCTATTTGTTCCTTTTCTTTGGTCTCTTTCCACTTCTTGCTCCTTTGGAGAAGTTTGGATACTTTTGAATTGAAGGGTCCTGGTGATAATTTTTTGGTGTCAATTAGCATTCTTTTGCCAGTTCATAAAGGACAAATGTCTGAGATGATGAAATGTTTTCATAGAAGCGCTCGGTATATTGGCCATCTCCCAATATCGTCAGGCCCTTTGAAGAGAACCTAGTTCTTCAAATGATGCCATGTGACCAAGAAAGCAATATGAACTATGTAGGAGTGGTTAGTAATTCAGGCTCATTTGTTACCCTTCCTGATATTCCCTGCATTTTGTTTTTCAGGGATGCTGAGTTTTACTTCAGACTTCTCCATGCAACAGTTGGCATTTAGTTTCGTGCAGAAACTAACAGGCGTTTCTAGATCATGGCACGCGCGTCTACATTTGCCTTTCTTGATGAAGCAACTATAGGTGTCTTTCATGGCACAATTCCCTATTAAAAGGGGGAAAATCACATAAACCATTTAGACCTCATATGTGATGTAGGGCCTCGAACTTGAAATAAATCAGTTGTTGACCTGAAAATTATTTTAGCCTCTGCACATGCTGAGTTTCTACCCTCCACCCCACCTGCAGTAGGGAATTTCAGAAGTCATTTCTTTTCCTGTTTTTCATAATGATGAACATCTTGTGATATTTCCTGTTTCGTTATCCGTTACCCCTCCAGCTTTTGGCTGGACCCACTAGTGGCTCAAGTTAAGTTTTCTAGGAAAAGGTATAAACAGTTATTGTTAGATCCAGAGTAGCTTTGGGACAGACATCATAGATTGCTAAGGGGATGCATCTGACAATTTTTTTCCTCTAATGCAAAGGAACTTAAATACAAATCTGGGGGGCTTTAGTATTCACAAATGGGAAAATCAGTTTATGTTTAAATTGCTCTCTTGCTTTTATCTTTAGGACTCCCTTTGAGGAGGAGAATGATCAGAACCCTAGTAGGCACTGGCTTGAGAGAGGTTCTTTGAACACACAAAGCTCCGAGGCTCTCAGGAGGAAGAGGCTGCCATACTAGTGATGACAGGCATGACCAGTCTTCGATACGTGAAGAAGGGTACAATGGCTTAGCATCTCTTCGTGTTTTCCCTTCTCAGAGTCCTCTCCTTAATAAAGAACTCAAACCTCCATTATCTAAACATGTACCAGCTGACAAACTCATCCATGTCATGGATAGAAGACTTGCTGTTTGACCTCTTCAAGAAATGTTTGCATTTTTTAAATGGGTCACTAAGGGAGGGAGGCTCCCAAAATAAAAGCATTCAGCACAATGGTGAATTACTAGGCATCTGCAAAGAAGGTATATAAACAGTGCTCCTCCTTCTTTCCCTGGAATCTTACTACTTAGGACCCAACTGTGATGGAGTTGATGGTGCTGATAACCCAACATATGGAGGCCCTCTGATTTCAGTACACTTATATTGACATAAACTGCCTGTTACTTTGGAAAACTAGGACTTATAGGAAAAAAGTCAAACCCATATTACATTCGGCTTTTTAGTTTTTTTGGCTATATATTTTAGGCCATGTGATATCACTGTTTCACTGTATAAATTAATGATGTCTCTTTATTTGTAATATCTAGAGAAATGTTATTTATTGCCTTTGATGCCAGAGGGAAAAGACATTATTTCACCAGCTTAAAAATGCATCCTCAAATTACATTGTCCTACACGAGGGGTGTGAAGCATGTATGTTGACTTAATTGGAATTTACAAATAACAGAAGATGACAGCTGTCAAGCACCAGTATGAGGAAAAGAATAGCATTATTTAAGCGGCAATTCTAAATTAGCATATTTCCATTAGTAACAAAAACAACAAGTATCTTCTCTGTAGATGACAGGTATTGCATCATATAAAAATTCATGGTTATGCAAAAGAAGGAATTATAGATTTTTCAACTTTTAGATGAAACCATGAACATATACAAGTCTCTTATGTTGCTGAAGATGCTGAAAATGTCATGAAGATTTGCACATGTTTTTCAAAAGTAGTGACATGAGGGACACATGCAAATCATGATAACAAAACTGAAGGTAATATTTTATTACTTGAATGTGGTTATCCGATATACTAATCTTCTTTACTTTAAGGAAACCTTTGTTTGGGGTTAGTAAAAAACAAAACCTGGGCTTTAATTCAATTTGTCCTGTGTTTATACAGATGTAACACAATATTAATCCTCATGAATTTCATCTAAGAAAATTTATATGTTATAAAATAATTCAAACCATTTGATTACCCAAAATACTTGGGTGTTTGAGTTTTTAAATTTATTCAGTGATAGACTTACTGTGAGAACACTTGGTTTCATTTATTCTATCAAGGAATGGAATTTGAGTTCAATTAGTAAACTATTGAAGTTCTAGGCTACTCCTAAATCAGAAGTCCCTAAAGTTTTTTGTTGTTGCTTGCTTGCTTGTTTTTAAGGTGAGTGGAGTTATTTTCTTAAGGTGTGTTTTTTCACAGTGTTCTTGAATATACATGAAAAATATTTTTTTTATCTCAGGCAGCCTGAAATATGTCAAAACATCATTTTCAATGATATCCATCAAGACACATCGCTTGGCTGCTAATCCAACCTAAGGGTGATAAGCACAAAGTTTTGCAAAGGAGGATACATAGTCCAAGCACATGAAATCCAACAGAGGAAATAGTGCTTTCAATGTCAAAGAGTTTATCCCTTCAAAATGAGTCACAAAGAAGTGACTTTCTTTCTAAGACAATGTAAAAGTAATTTTAATATTTAAGAAGGGTATAATATATTCAATAGTCTATATTAGGCATTTTGTATATTTACATATAAATAATTGTTATGATAATAGTATGAAGTAGACTTATTATACTTAATTAACAGATGTAGAAATTGATACTGATAGAAAGTTAATGAACTGATAGGGTTATATCCCCATTAGGTGCAAAAACCAATCTGAGCATAGCGATCAGTTATCCAAAGGCCATGTTCATTTCATTATCTGATTAATAGTAATTGCTATGTCATTGGTCCTGCAGTAATAGAGCTATTAAAAGGTGTTTTGACTCTAAATCAGCTAAAAACACATTTCGCTTTTTAAAAACGAGAATTCTCAAAGTACATTGTGCCACATATTATAACCAAATCTATCCTTCAGGGTAAGTTAGTGGGAAATCCACTGTTACTGCCCAGGACAGGGTGCCCCATTATTTTCTCAAAGAGCCAGATGATTCTCCTTTACCGTCCGATCTAACTTGTTTTTCTGGATAGACAGCCTAGGGTAAGAACAAAACATTTGATCCAGTCCTTAAACTGTGTCCCATAAGGATATGACTCACCTTTTAGTAGGATCATGACTCCATGATTTTCTCTTGGGATCATCACAAACCACTCTCTTGGTAATTCTGAACCTCCTCTACCTCCAGTACATCAACCAAGACCTACCCCTCCATAAAGATTTTAACCACTCAAATGAACATTTCCATTTTACCTGGTGGCAGTGAGATCAGAAAGAAAAATAAAACAAAAAGAAGGACCGAAATCTTCATAATGGAAGAAAGCCAATCAAATCAGTAGCTCTGAAATCTTTCAGTAAAAAGAAGGTAGAGAGTGTATCTTTTTATATTTCTCTCCCTGCAGTGAGAGGAATTTAATCATTCATGTTTATCAAAAGTTAACATTCCTATTTAGCAGTGCCTGGGGCAAAAGTGCTGGGCATTGTTTTTCTTTTATCTTGGAACTATAAAAGGCTTATGACATCACTGATTATCATGATTTTAAATAGTTGTCTAATAATTCCGTATCACTGGGAGTTTCCCACAGGCGGTCTGAGGAGTCTAAATATGAGAACACAATTTTTGCTTTTTTTTTTTTCTATTTCTTAAAAAGCTATGCAAAAAGAACTACTGAATTTTAAAAGTGGTAAAAATTCTGGTCTACTCTTTTATTTTGACACTAGAACCACCTTTCTCCCTGTGATGATCTATGATCATTATTAAAACCCTCTTCTTCATTATAGAAATAATTATTTGCTGCCTCTCACAGGCCATGTAGATCTTAGAGACACAATAGACATAAGAAAATTTCATACACACACACACACACACACGGCCAAATAACAATATGTAAAATGTCAAATGATGACACCATCAGTAAATGCTTACTAAGTCATTTTAGTAAAAGACTGAATTATTTGAATGGTGTCTGTAAGGAGCTGATTTAATTATGATTACATACAAGGAATGTTAGCTAATGATCCAAGTTAAATTTTGCTTTGCTTTGCTTTGGGTGATCTTTTTCTTAGATCTAGGAGTAACAAGATTTTTGGAAAATGTGGCCACCATGTTCATTAAAGAGAAGTGTGAATGAAATGCCCAATTTAAAGGTATTTGATTTCTCTGTTCTTAGAAAGCAAGGAAAGTTTCTCTATTAAATACTTAAAAAAATACAATAAACTTCCTTATGCTTAATTGCTGAAATAAGAAACCTGGAACACTGCAAGATTATTCAGTGGCTGTTATGTAGGAAATAGCTGAATTCCTAGGGCCAGTCTCTGCAACAAATTTGCAAAAATAGAAGAGGGTCTTCTGAACTATCCTTATTCTTAGGGTATGTTCAAAATCTTAGTAATTATTAAAAGTGAAGTTAGAGAGCTTCAGATCTGCATGACTCTCAGTTCATAAGCCCTGGTGCTCCTCCAAGACTGATGTTTTTAGGACTTATTCTCCTTCTCAGCAAAGTCATTGCAAAGGCTGCTTTTGCCGCAACAGAGATTACAGAAACAGATGAAAGGAGACATGAACATGAAAATAGCAACAGCCCATCTTTCCACATACTGTGAGCTCCTTTCAAAGGACCATAGCCTCTTTTGTATCTGGAAAGAGTGCTTATGTAGGAGTTATGGTACCTGAGTTCTTTTCCTTGTGTTACTGACTCGCTAAGAAATATTTTTGTCAATGTGTCCACCCAGGCTTCACATCCTTTATCGCTGAACAATGAGAGCTAACATTTGTCCATCATTTACAGGGTAGGAACTGTTTTGAATAATTTATATATAATATATGAACGTATTCAATCCTTGCAACATCCTATAAGGTAGGTAAAATGATTGTTTCCTATTTATAGATGTGGAAACGGGGATGTAAGGAGATTAAATAAGGTATCCAGTTTTACCTGGTTAATAAATGGTAGTGAAGGGAATTGAACTGAGGATCTTGGATACCAGAGGTGCCTCTCTTGACCACTTCGTACAATGTGTAATGAAGATTATCATTGAATTATTTACACCTCACCAGTGAAAACATTATTTCACGCTGATTTCTTCCATTGCTCATGGCATGACATAGATTAAAAGGTTTGTAAATGTAAAAGACTAGAAAATTGTAAGTGATGTGATTACTATGAAATCATTGAGATATTGAATCCTGCTAATATGGTTTCAAAACATAATTTTGTAATTTCTGGAACAGCTTAGTTGAGCTTGTTAAATGTTTTAGGTATTCATGTCGCACATCATTTTAGCTGGTGTTCATAAGGCGAAGCATTGCACCCATCTAATCATTTAATGATCAGTCTGTCACATGTACTGAACAAAAGTACAATAGCAAAGTCTCTTTGTTCTTCAAAGGAAGAAACTTCTTTAAGAACCCCAGAAGGTGAGACTCTGTGTGATATTAGAGTTGTAACATTGATTTCTGATACTTGAACAGATAGGATCGAGGGCATCTTCTTAAGACTAGGTCTCCTAAAAAAAAAACAGTACAAAGAAGGATAAACCTTATTAGGTACCATAACATACCATAAAGTTACAACACTAAAAATGAGATTGTATTCCTTAAAAATTATATCAATTGATTAACAGGCCCACACATATATTGGTAAGTTTAGTGTTTCATGAATATAGCATCTCAAATCTCTGTTGAAAATAAGGCATATTTGGCATATTTATAAATGATAGTAGGATTAGAAACTATCAGAAAAATCTGCAGAAACCTGTCTTCTAATATGTATGTCTATAAAATATATCAAACATTTATATGGAAACATTTTCTAAACTTGTCACAGGGAAGGCCTTTCTAAGCAAGAATAAAAGTCTCAGAAGATAATATGATTTAACTATCCAGAAACTGATAATATCTTGATGGATGAAAAATCAAGCAAATCTTGAATGAAATATTTGCAACACATAATCACCAAAAGTTTGCTATACATAAGGAATGAGTGCAAAATTATGTTAAAAATACAGCTCGTCCTAAAGGAAATTAAGAGGTACTTATAAAAAAGCAAATCATGGGAGAAGAAATACAAAAGTCTAATAAACTTAACCCAAATATTTAACTCACTGAGAATGAGCAAAACATGAATAGATACAATTATGATATTTTTCATAATCACGTGTTGCACTTTTTTGTTCTTTAAAGAGTAATCATGAATGGTGGGCTTATTGTGGAAAAATCGGCAGGACATCCTGGCTATGTAAAAACATTAAAAATGTACTTGGATTCAGGAATTCCAAAAGTTCATGTTCCTGGTACAGATAGTGTGCCTAAAACCATGTACGAAACTGTGGGAATACGGATACCTAATGCAACATAATGAGAAACTGGAAAAATTGAAATGAGCATAACTAAGGAGATGATTAAAAATATACTTATCATGGCTATACACCAGCGTAGACTCAGTAGTCATTAAATAGATGAATGTAGGAGTTCCAATTGTGGCTCAGCAGTAACAAACCCAATTAGTATCCCTGAGGATGTGGGTTCGATCCCTGGCTCTGCTCAGTGGGTTAAGGATCCTTTGCTGCTGTGGCTGTGGTGTAGGTCAGCAGCCGTAGCTCTGATTAGATCCCTGGAAACTTCCATATGGTGCGGGTGTGGCCCTAAAAAGCCAAAAAACAAAAAACAAAGAAAGAAAAAAGATGAATATATATGGAGAGAGAGAGAATCATTTGTAATATCTTTAGCTGTTTGTGAACTTGTACATATCAAAGTAAATTGAGACTCTTCATAAATGTCTATAAATATCTTTCTTTTTTTTTTTTTTGTCTTTTTGCTATTTCTTGGGCCGCTCCCATGGCATATAGAGATTCCCAGGCTAGGGGTTGAATCGGAGCTGTAGCCACCGGCCCACGCCAGAGCCACAGCAACGCAGGATCCGAGCTGCGTGTGTAACCTACACCACAGCTCACGGCAACGCGGGATCGTTAACCCACTGAGCAAGGGCAGGGATCGAACCTGCCACCTCATGGTTCCTAGTCGGATTCGTTAACCACTGCGCCACGACGGGAACTCCCTATAAATATCTTTCTATCCCCAACAGGTGCACCTCATACACAGGAGAATTTGGATCACCTCTTATCCGTTCTTGTGTTTCCAGTCTTTCTGTAGGCATGCTTACCTTCTAAGCTGCTCAAAAATGATTTGGAAAAATAAAAAAGTAGGTTTTAAAATGGTGCTCCTGCTTTTCTCACTTTCAGATCTCAGGTGTTTCTCTGTAAGTAGCGATTGAACAAATGCAAAGAAAAGAACAGGAAAATCACTCATTGGGAGTTGGAATACTCTGATAGGATGAAAATAGGTATAAAGTTTCTGCGTCACAGTTCATTACACTAGAACACATACCACATGGGTAGTCTATCAGGGAAGACCTTATCCTGGACCCTGTTACACCAGGCACTCCCTTACCATCTCTGTACTTTGGAGTATCTTTCCAGAATTTTTCTGAGATCTTTGGACCATGACAGCTGGCAGAGCCATCTGAGTGAGTTCCTTAAGCCCTGACCAGACCTGAATTGGCTCTGGTGATTTTTCTTTCATATAGGTTATCTCTCGACTCCCCATCCTCCCCTAGAAGGCCTGACCAGATACTTCAGGGAGCTCTAGGTTTCATGACTAAAGTTCATCCTAGGGACCCATAATGAGGCCCCAGTTGGGCAGGAGGCCTGGCAGGTGAACTGATCTTGCTGGCTGGCATGATATTCTTTTCCAGGAAAAGGAGAGATTGGGCTGCCAAAATGGTGTTGACACCCTAATATTGGGCAATGCTCACTCAGATGGAACATGGAAGGAATGCAAAGATTAGAGCTATCAGTGGTTCATGGCTGCCCTTGGAATTGAGCTGTGAGTTTGTGATCATGGGATAGGGGCTTCTTTCTCTTCTGTATTTCCATAGCAATGGCACCTCCAGTCTGGAGAACCTAAGGAAGGCACCCAGGGAGGATAGGTTTCCTTACTTTTTGCACTATAAACCCACCCTTCTCCTCTATCTGCTGGTGCCCAAAGTGGTCACTCCATTTACCACTTCCCTCTGCAGGTGGACCAGTTGTCAAGTGGTTCTGAGGATGAGTAAGCCCATCTTCTGAGAATTTTCTGAATTGTTGCTCCTCATTTTGAAATGGTATAGCCCTCTGGGTCAGTTGATGTTTTATCTTTTTTCTAATGGATGTGGTGATATTGTTCTCTCCCAGTTTATTCTTAAGTTCCGCTGAAGAAGGGGTAACATTCCTTGCTCAATGAGACAATTCTTGTTCTTCCATCTTCTAGTATGAGAGTGATTCAAGGAAGGTAGAGGAACGGACAACATTGAAATAGATCCTAAGAACGTGGTGTTTGAGAGCTAAGACATTTAAGAAGTAGCTAGAATGTGTGGTACAGCCTACGTGCTATAAAATTCCTAACCGTAACTTTAACGTGATCTGAAAGCAAAGGATCATTCACACCTTTCTTGGCAATCTCAGGAAGACCTGCCTTTGTGGTAATCACCAAAAAAACCCCTCACCATGACATGGGGGGAGTCATTGGAACCCAGCATTCTCTGGCAGCAAAATGAATGATGCAACACCATAAAAAGATAGATTATTTTAACAAGAATTGGTTTTGAAGAATCATGGCATGATAATAACAGCATTCCCACTTTTGGTAAGTGTGGGAGAGGCATGAAATTCATGAGGGACAGACATTTGACAATAAAGGACACAGAGAAATATGGCCTGGAAACTATGAATAACCTTCACAGGCACTAATTGGACAATAACCGAACGCATAACATGCCTCTTCTATACTTATTATTCTAAAGCTTCATTGATACATGGCTATAGTTCACATGGACACATGGGTTTTGTGTTGCATTTTCAAATCAAGTGATTTTTGTAAACAGCTGCTCTGTAAGAAATATTTTCCTGGGATCCTGTACACCCTATGGGCAGCTCTGCTAAAAAGTTATTTCTGTACATAAGATATTTCTCAAATTAGATGCCAAGAGTTGCCATATAAGAAAAACTGATTTCCAAGAACTAGCATCAAATGTATGCATTACCACTTACAAAATTCTAGTTTCCTTAATTGAGTTAGAGATTACATGCTCTCATTTCCTTTCTATTTCCCTAATGATTTTGTGCAATACTAGAAAATTTCATTTCTTGAACATTTTGTAGAACTCACCAGCAATGTTGTCTAGGTTTGGAGTTACTTTTTGATAAGAATTTTAACTATGATTTAATTTACTAAATACATACAGGATTATTCTTTTGAATTGTTTCCATCTCTTTCCTCAGTTTTAAGTTGTACTTTTAAATATGTATGTCAAGTGCACATATTTTAAAATTTATGGCATGTGGTTACTTATATTATTTCTATTTTTAAAAATTTTATTCATTTATTTTTTTTGTCTTTTTGGAGCTGCACCCATGGCATATGGAGGTTCCCAGGATAGGGGTCAAATGGGAGCTGTAGCCACTGGCCTATGCCACAGCCACAGCAACGCCAGATCTGAGCCGCATTTTTGACCAACACCGCAGCTCCCATCAATGCCGAATCTGTAACTCACTGAGTGAGGCCAGGGATCGAACCCGCGACCTCATGGTTCCTGGTCAGATTCGTTTCCATTGCGTCAGGACAGGAACTCCTATATTATTTTCAATATCTGCAGAAACTGGAGGTCCCGTCATGGCTCAGTGGTTAACTAGTGAATACTAGTCAGGTTCATTACCACGAGCCACTACGGGAACACCAAGCTTTACGATTTTGTAAACATCGTAGGAGGACAGAATTTAAACAGCCTCAGTAAACACGGGCAGACTATAATTTCCAAAGTGGTCACACCTGTATATCCATCCTGTCTTACATTCTCTTCTGTGTATCTGACAATCCTCCTACTAAGCTGGGAGTCTATGGGTATTCCTCAAATTTGGGTGGGAGTTTGTGTCTACCCTAAACAATGCAGTACAGTCAACCAGTGCCTGGTTTTTTGTCTCTCCAAATGTTCAACCCTGGAACTGCACCACTCTGTGAGTAAGCACAAGCCAATGGGAGAGTCTCCTGGGAGAGAAATTGAGTTCCCTCCCAAGAGCTTGTACCAGCGTGCTGCCACCTGAGACAACATGCACATTCTCCACATTTACTTAAAACTTCATATGGTTGCAACTCAAATATTCACAACAATCTCAGAGAGGCCCTGACCTGAGCTCTCTCAGCCAAGCAACTGTTCAATTCCTGACTTGTAGAAACCATGAAAAACAATTGATAGTTATTTGTTTTCAAGACACTAGGTTTGGAGTGATTTTTTTTCCTTATGGCATTAGATAAATACTAAAATACTTCTGCTCACTCTACTATATTCTCCAAAATTCTCCTTTAGGCATTTTCGGTTTGGATTGAAAGCAGAATTTCCAAGTAGAAGTTCCCAGAAGGAAACTGCAAAAGATCATGGAGAGCCTTGGAGAGAATAGGATTTGGGGATTTTTATGGGCTGAACTAAAGAAAGAACAGAGGCCCAAGGACTAAAATTGAGGGAACATCCACAATTAGTGATCTGGATTATGACGAAAATTCAACTTTCAATTTTTTTTTTTTTTAAAGCGATAATCTTGGGCCAGTATTTAAGTTAAAGACTATGATGATTAAAAATATGTTTGGGGACCTTGTAGAATATTGATAAAGGGTTGACTTATCCTTGTTTTTTAGCTAAAAACCAAATTCTAGTCTTCATGTTTCTTTTCTCTTAACACTAAAGAGATTCTTTGTGTTGTTTAGTTTTTATATGGAGATTTTGATGCATTTTCCCATCCCATCCAGACCTAAGTAGGAAAAAAAGCAGAGCTTATATTTTGTGAGTCTAAACTATCCAAAATTCAGACTGTATTTAAACCCAGTTTAATAATACAGGAGACCTTTGAACAAAGAAGGATTTAGGGGTCCCCATTCTCCACACAGCTGAAAGTCTACATGTAGTTTATCGTTGGCCCTCGTAGGCACAGTTCTTTTATAGTTGATGCTTTGTATGCACAGTTCCTCTGTATCTTTGTATCCTTTGTATTGGTGATTTTGCATCCCTGAATTCAAACAACTTGGATAGTAGAGTACTACCGAAGAAAGCTTGCACGTAAGTAGACCTCGCAGTTCCAATCTGTGTTGTTCCAGGGTCAAGTGTATCAGCATGAGATAGTATTAAAATAATATGTCTTTTTGAATGAAAAGGACCTTGGGAGAAGAGGCAGAAGGCCAGTGAGCATCACCATGCTCTACTGAAGCTCTAGCATTCATCTTGTACTTAAGTTTCCTATCTCTTCAAGTCAATAACGTGATTATTTAGACAACTGATAAGCCTATGAGTATTAATTTTCATGAATTAAATTTGTAGTGAAGTTGTAGTTAAGTTGGGAAATGTTCAACTGTGTACATTTAGGTAAACCACTGACACATCAAAAATCATCCTACATGGATGCAAACATGGCATTCATGATAAGAAATTAATATGAAATATGCTTCTATTAAAGCTCCAGCCCTGAGAAGATTAGAAGATCCTACCTCATTCCATTGAAAATGTAATTAACATCTACAAAGGAGAATAGTGATATCAGCTTATGTATTTGTTTATTACAGACCTTCTAATTACATTCCTACACCTCTCTGTACTGGTGCACACATTGCATCTTTGGTCAGAGGTACATCTTCCTTTTCAAGATAAATCTTCTTCAAACGCCCTCTGAATGCAGCATATCTTACTTGGTGAGTAGCATATATCAATTTGCTTTTCAATTTTATAACAACGTGTTCTACATTGACCGTACATTTTTGAGCATCGTTCAGGATCCACCAAGGTACATATGGCTGCAGTAAAAGAAGAGTAATTGAAATTACTTATCACTTATTTGAGAACATATCATTTATGACTACAAAAAGTACTTTGTGTACATTGTAACAAATTTGTAATATACCAAAAATAAAAAGACAGTAAAAAGTATTACATATATTCATTATATATAAAGTCGAAATGTTTTAAATTAATATAGGATTAAATTTTATGACACATATTATTCTCCTTAACAATATTCAAGATTTTTAGAGCTACATAAAATTCCCTTGAAATTATATATGACAATTTATCAATTTTCATTACATTGCATTTAAAATTTTACCATTTTAAAGTTAAGATAAGCAAAGTTGTAATCCATATTTTACTATTTAGATGATTTATATTTAGGATAATTTGTAAAAGAAAGAGTTTTATTCTAGTGCTCATAGTTTATATACTGCCACCAATACTATATTTAAACTTTAGCCCCAAATAAAATGATATCCATTGAAATTTTAATTTTTATGTCTTTGGTTATTTATTTTGAACAACTTTCCTTTCTTTTTCTTTATTTAATTGTTTATATTCTTTGCTTGTTATGCTATTGGCATAATTTTTTTTGTTAATGAATTCATTAGAGATCTTTTTATTTTCTACCTTATTTTTTAAGACTATTTTTTAGAGCAGTTTTAGGTATATACAGACAAAATTAAGAGGAAGGTATAAAGATTTTCCATATATCCCCCAGCCCCATCCATGCATAACCTTTCTCATTATAAATATCTTTTTATTATCAGAATAGTACATTTTTCTTAATGGTGATGAACCTACATTGAAGCATCATAATCACCCCCAATCCATATTTTACTCTGATTCACTCTTGGTGCTATACAGTATGTATAATGATATATATCTGTTATTATAATATCATACAGAATATTTTTACTGCACTAAAAATTTTCTGATCCCACATTGCTGTGTTTGTGGTGGGCAGCTGCAGCTCCAATTCTACATCCTGGAAACTTCCATATGCCATAAATGTGGTCCTGAAAGGCAAAAAAAAAAATTCTGGGCTCTGCCTATTTCTCTTTTTCCTTACTTCTCTGATAGCCTTCACATTTTCCATTGTCTTCATAATTTTGTCTCTTCTATAATGTCATATATTTGGAATCACAGGTTCCTTTTCAAATTGACTTCTTTCATTTAGTAATACACATTTGAAGTTTCCACCTATTTTTTCATGGCTTAATAGCTCATTTCTTTTTAGCACTGAATAATGTTTCATTGTCTGGATGTACCACAGTTTATTCATTCACCCTCTGAAGGACATCTTGGATGCTTTCAAGTTTTGGAAATTATGAATAAAGTTGCTTAGACATACATGTGCGAATTTTTGTGTGTTCATAAGTTTTCAACTGCTTTGAGTTAATACCAAGGAACAAGATTGTTGGATTACATGGTAACAGAATGTTTGTTTTTGTAAAAACTGCTAAACCGTCTTCCAGAGTGACTGTACTTGCTTCAATTCCACCAGCAATACATGAAAGTTCCTGTGCTCCACATCCTCACCAGGATTTGGTGAGGTATTGTCACCAAAATGTTGTCAATATTTTGGATTTTGGCCATTCCAATAAGCATGAGATGGCATGTGATTATTATTTTAATTTTCATTTATCTGATAGCATATTATGTGAATCATCCTTTTGTATGCTTACTTGCCATATATGTCTTCTTTGGTGAGATTACAGTCTTCGATCCATTTTTGGACTGGTTTTTTTCTTACCGTTGAGTTTTAAGAGTTCTTTACGCTTTTTGAGTAATAGATCTTAACCAGATGCGTCTTCTGCCAATATTTCTCCCAGTCTGTGGCTTTCTATTATCTTGTTATTGTCTTTGAGAGCAGACATTTTAAATTTTAATGAAGTATACTTTATCAATTCTTTCTTTGATGGATCATCCTTTGGTATCATTGCCATACCCAAGGATGGCTACTTATTTTTCCTATGCAATCTTCTAGCTGGGTAGCTTTGTGTTTTAATTTAGTCTATGATCTATTTTAAGTCAGTTTTTTGGTGGCCGGTAGGGCCCGTGTCTAATTTTTTTTTTTTTTTGCATGCGGATGTCCAGTTGTTCCAATATCATTTATTGATATTTGCTCCTTGTATTTCCTTTGATCCTTTATTGAAGATCAGTTGAATATATTTATGGGATATAAATAAATTCTGGGCTCTCTATCCTGTTCCATTGATCTTTTTGTCATTTTTTTCCTCCATTGGTACTAATAATCGTCTTGATTTTTGTGGCCTTACAGTAAGTCTTAACGTAGTTCCTGTTCTCCAACTTTGATTTTCTCTGAGGAGAGAATTTCTATTATTGATTTTGGATGGTCCTTTTCTAATACATTCATTTAAAGTTATTAATTTCCCTCCAAACACTGCTTTTTGCTGTATGCCACATATTTGGTAAGGTTTTGTTTCATCCTCATTTCATTGAAAGTAGTCTTATATTTCTGTTGAGATTTCTTCTTTGACCCACGTGTTTACTAAGAAATGTGTTGTTTAATCTCCATGTATTTGGGGATTTTCCAGTTACCTTGCTGTTAGCAATTTCTAGTTTTGTTGTGTTCTGACAGAATGCACTGTGTAATTTCTATTGTTCTAACTTTGTTAAGATCCATTTTATGGCCCAGCTGTGTTCTGTTCTGATGAATGCTCCATGTGCGCTTGAGCAGAAGGTGTACTCTACTCTTGGTGGATCGAAGTGGTTTAAAGATGTCAATTATATCCGGAAGAGAGATTGTGTTTTTGAGTTTAACAATGCCCGTATGAATTTTCTGCCTGTTAGATCTGTCTCTGAGAAAGGGCTTTTGAAGTCTCCAAAAATGATAATGAATTTATCTCTATTTCCTTCCAGTTCTATCCATTTTTTTTGCCTCACATAGTTTTATGCTCTGTTGTCAGATGCAAACATATTAAGGATTGTCTTGTTTTCTTGGAGAATTACCAAAAAGTCTTTTTATATTAAGGATAATAACTTTGTGATATTTATCACACCCTTTTTTGCATAGTTGGTGGTGGTGTTGAGAAGTCAGCTTGCAATTTGGTATTTGGTCCTTTGAAAGTGATCTTCTGTTTTCCTTCCCTTTCCTTCCTTGCTTCCTTCTTTTTTCTTTGCTCTTTTCCTTTATCTTTCCCTCTGTTTCTCCAGTATTTTTTTCTATTTTTCAATAATTAATTTACCCTTGTTTATTTCCAGATAATTTCTTCTGATTTGTCTTTCATCTTCATTAAATATCTCACTAATATTGAGATATTAGTCTCATTGACTTAGCTTTACCTGTTTCTTATGTATTTTATTTTGCTTTATTTTTCAGTCCTGGAGGCTTACTGTTGTTTTTTTGTTATAGTTTTTATTTTTACACATGTTTTTAATCTTGTTTTTATTTACTTAAACAGATTACACTTAGTTATTTTATTTATTTATTTGGCCGCGCCCACAGTATGTGGAGTTCCCAGGCCAGGGATTTAAACTGTGCCACAGCAGCAACTCCAGCCCCTGCCCTGACAATGCTGGATCCTTAAGCTGCTTACACATTCTTATTTTAAAGACTTGGTCTGATAACTCCATTATCTGGATCCTCCATTATCCTGTCCATTTATGTGTTGCTTTTTGATTTTTGATTGGAGAATCTTATTTTCATTTCTTCTTGATTATTTTTGTGTTACATGCATAGTCAAAAATTTGGGAAGTAACTCGAGGGCCAGAAAAATATTCTCTCTCCAGAAATGATTTATTATTATTATTATTATTATTATTGCTGGTGGGTAGAACCACCAACCAACCTGCTTGGATGATCTTAAGCCATTTATAGAATTTAAGGTAATGTGAGAGTGCTCGCTAGTCTTTAGGACAACTGAACTAATTGCAGACCCTCTGTATGCGCCTGTCCATGGCCCTGCAGCTCCTCTGCCTGGCCCTGCTGTGGGCTGTCAGCTCCACAGCTGCCTCCCTGGCTTTCCCCTTCATCCTCATCCTCACAGTGCCTCTCCGCATGGTGGTGTTCACTGAGCGGGCGATGAAATGCCTGGTTGCTGATGAGGCAGAGCAGGTGTCAGATGAGCGGGAGGGTGTGGGCGAGTACCATGAGATGCCGGTGCCTGTGTAGCTGCTGCCTGAAAGGACAGCCAAGGGACGGATGGACAGAGGAAACAGGGGCTGGGGAGGGCTCTCTCCCCCCTCACCCCTCCTTGCCTTAATTAAGTAATAATTTAAAGTCTCCTTACCCCACTCCCCGCACCCTGCAGTAAAATGCTTTAGCCCCCACTTAAAAAATACATAAAAATTAAAAAAAAAAAAAACCCAACATCCCCAAACATAGGCCTTTTTTAAAAATAGATTTTGGAGGGATCCAAATCTAAAACTTGCCAGTTTTTCCATAGTTCTCCTTCCTTCTCAGGCTCTGAATTACAATTTTTGTCCCAGAAGTAGCATAGGATTATCAGATTTCTGCTTTTCTCCTGCCTCTTCAAGAATGGTTGAAAAATTTCTATCAACCAGATCTGTTAACTATGTAATTTTTCTTTAATTGTTAATTGAACTGTTAACTCTATAATGTTTTTTAAGTAAAACTTTTTGTTTTTTTTTAAATTTTTAAAGTTTTATTGAAGTATAGTTGATTTACAATGCCGTGATAATTTCTGCTATACAACAAAGTGACTCTACAATGCTTTTAAAAAGAGGTTTTTTCTTTTCTTTCTGTTCATCTATGCCTCTCAGTGGAGAAGCTATATTTAAAAACTGCTATAATTTTATAGTATGTTTTAAGATCAGGTTGCTATATGAAATAGACTATTATAATTTTATACTGTTTTAACAGCTGATAGAAGAGTTCCTGTCGTGCAGCAGAAACGAATCTGACCAGGGACCATGAGATTGCAGGTTTGATCCCTGGCCTAGCTCAGTGGGTTAAGGATCTGGTGTTGCCATGAGCTGTGGTGTAGTTGGCAGATGTGGCTCAGACCTGTTGTTGCTGTGGCTGTGGCATATGCCAGCAGCTGTAGCTCTGGATTGGACCCCTAGCCTGGGAACCTCCATATGCCGCAGGTGTGGCCCTAAAAAGCAAAGCAAAACAAAACAAAACATCAGCTGATGGAGCAAACAAATCACTTTTCTTATTTTTCAAAATCCTTGTGTGGTATAGATTGATAGTCCTTTCAAACTGCAGAGTGAAGATGGGTTTATAGTCATGGACTTTGAGCTTGAATTTTAATGCTGCCATTTATTAGCTATGTAACTTTGGGTAAGCTACTTACTCAAGTTCTGGGAGCCTTAGTTGCCCCACTTGTAAAGTGGAGACAGTAGTAGTACCATGTAGTTCATGGTCTTTTTGAGACATGATGAGTTCATATGTACGTTTACAATGGTGGAAGATAATAACTTCTGACAGATTAAGAACTGTAATTAAATGGTAACCAAAAGACTTTAGTTGAAACTAAATCATTATTCAGTACAACTTTTAGGCCACATGGTGGGATCTATTCTGGAGATAAAACAAAGAGATACTTATTCTAGAGTTGAAAGAGGACATGATATGTTTGGGTCCCCAAATAAATAATAATGAAAATAGTTTTTGTTCATTGAAAACCTATGAGTCAGTTATTGTTTTAAATATTTTGTAGGCATTATCTTGTTCAATTATTATAAAACGTGGAGGTAGATGCTGTTCAGATTCAAAAACCTGAGGATTTGGGTGACTAAATAATTTTCCCTAGGATGCAAAACTAATGCGTGCTTAACCCAGAACTTAATCTTAAATTGTTCTAAACCCAGAATCATACTTTAAATAGTTAATCCATGGTTTCTACCTTGAAAAATTTGGAAATTGACTCATGAAAATTATTCAGCCAGTATCTGAATATTGCCTCAAATTAGATACTTCTTGAAATAGGTCTGGTTGTCTCTAAGAGCCTTAATTATTTAAAAATAAAAAATTCCAGTCTTATAAAAATTGGAAGTGTTTAATTAATGACAAATAAAAGGGATTCTGGTAAAATTAATATTTACATGTGTAAAGAATCATTGGTATTACATTCTTGGTAATTCTCTCTATATACTTAATAAGTGCTTTTCCAGCCTGCAATCTGAATGTAGAAAAAATTCTACCTTAGGCAAATTAAAATAAAATCATTCTGGCTCCTTTATTTGGAATTTTAGAAATCAATTCCATTTACTTTGATATGTCTTAATTCAAAGTTTTGATAATTGGGAATTTTATGTCACTTTCTGTTCCCCATCTCTTACTCACTTCTTATTCAGATTTTAGGATTAAATTTTTTTTCTATTCCTGAAATATTATCAGTTTCGCAAGAATTATACTTACTCTTATCTTATGACTTGCACTATGACTTGCACACTTAGCTAAACAATAAAATCCTGACCACATTGATAAGGTTATTTATTATTGTGGGTTTTGCTTTTTTCCCAACAATTTTATCATGTTTCTCAAGTAACAAAATTGTCTTGGTGACTGATTCTACTTACTTGTAAACAATAAAACTTGAAGCACAAAGACTGATACTCTCTTTTCACCATTTCAACACAGAGGAATGATTCTCCTTCACAATTTTAGGTTCGGCCTCTCATTCCCCTTGCAGTGGGTCATTAAGCTGCCAAGGCCACCATGTTTCTGCCATTGGAGATCCACAGTCTATTCTAAGACTTATTAAGAACTGGCTACACCAGAGCACTACCTTGTGTTCCTTCTCCTCTATTTTCTCTCCTTTCCTTTTTCTTTCTTCTTTCTTTCTTTCTTCTTTCTTCTTTCTTTCTTTCTTTCTTTCTTTCTTTCTTTCTTTCTTTCTTTCTTTCTTTTTCTTTCTTTCCTTCTTTCCTTCCTTCCTTCCTTCCTTCCTTCCTTCCTTCCTTCCTTCCTTCCTTCCTTCCTCTTTCTTTCTTCTTTTTCTTTCTTCTTTCCACTTCTTTTACTTGAAATATTGCAATACAATCTTCAATGTGATACTTACTTAAATTGTTTCTTTTAATCTTTTCAAAACCTTATAAACTCTCTCTCTCTCTTTTTTTTTTTTTTTAGGCCACACCCAGGGCATGTGGAAACTCTGGACCAGGGTTGAAGCCCAAGTCACAGCAGCGAACCCTAGCTGCTGCAGTGACAATGCCAGATCCTTAACCCACTGCACTGCAAGGGAACTCCTCAAACATTATAAACTTAATGATATTACCATCCATGATGCCAGTTAAGAGAACTAAAGCTTCCTTTTTTTATAGTTACAAAGGAGGCTTGGGTCCTCATATAAACCCTAATCTATCTAACGGCAAGCTCACTCTAGAAACTACTGTCGTATGCAATGTTCAACTGTCTCTATGGATTATTTTATGCTTGCACTTCCCTTAAAATACTTTTATGTTTTAGTCAACATTGATATGGGTCTCTATCATGTTATGACTGGTCTCTCTAGCATGGTATCCCTGTTTGGACTGGTCATCTTCCATCTTCATAAAGTACTCATTTAGATTGGATATTTTTCATTGCTTCTTTTGTGACTTTAAGGTCTTACCAATAGTCAAACCACACTATTGTGTAACTAATTTGTACTACTCAATGAACTCCTTCAAAACCACCCACTCTGACATCTGGTGTTACCCTTCCTGATTTTTTTTTTTTAAATCTATCAAAGGCCAAATATAGAGCATTCTCTTGATTCCAGCTGACATTATAACTTAGTATCTATTAGAATGATCAAAGGGAGAAGGAAAGATTGTGGTCGTATTCATAGACCAAGTGTCTTCATAGGCTTCTTCAGAGTTTTCTGCAATGCGAATAAATGTGGAGTTTGATGGTATAGACCCGATACACCTGAAGTGTAGTCGTCTTCCCACATGACCTCAGTGCTTTAGATCAAATTATCTATTCAGCCTTTTATTTAACCTCGGTGCCTTCTATTATAGGAAGTTTGATGTCATATAAAGAACAAATATGCTGGGATCTGAAAAGCCCTGGATTTGCATGCCCCTTATCACAGATATTTATATAAGTATGAACTTGAAACACGATATTTTATGTCACTTTCCACTCTGTTAAAAGGGGCAATGACAGCTGTCTCACAATGTTATCTAGAAGATCAGATTAGATACCTACACGGAAAGTTATGGAATGGTGTTTGGTACATACTAGACACTCATATTTGCTTCTTGTTTTCTCTTTCTTTCGCTCACCTTCCAAAATCTAAACACCCCTAATTTCAAAACTCTTCATCAGAGAATTTAGGATATTCTCCCAAATTTCCAGTATGGCCATGATTGCACCAGTCTTACACTTTAAAGCATGCTAACATAAACCTTCTAACTGAAGCAAATCCATTGATTAATCTGGGTTTAGTCATCTAGCTTGTAAGTATTCCTAGAGAATTACTGTGCCTTTTATTTCTGTTTCCTCAAGAGTCCAGGATTTTGCACAGTAGTTTACTAGGCACTCAATGTTAGACAGTTATTGACTGACACACTAGTACCATGTACATCAACTCATCTCCTTAATCATATTTGAGGTCCTCACATACTCAGGCCCCTTTCATTATTAATAAAAACCATAACAATGGCAACACCTATAATAGTAATAATAGTAATAGTACCTAAATTTGTAAACTAATTTTCTGTTTATAGAACTACTTTTCAATACATTATTTCAGTAAATCTTAACTGAGGTGCATATAATTAATTGGCACAAACTTTTATGTCAGATATTTCATTTTTTATAATTTTTACTTAAATTCTCTGAGCAAGGTTCACAAGCTTTTGAGTAGGAAGCTGGTAATGAATCTAGATTTTCTAAGTTTAATTTCAGTGCTGGATTCATTACTAGCTTCCTACTCAAAAGCTTGTGAACCTTGCTCAGAGAATTTAAGCAAAAATTATAAAAAAAAATCTGTTTCTAATACATGTCACACCTTTTGAACTTTCAATTCTCCAGGGCCAAATTAGAACATTTTGGGGCATAAATTTATATCTCCCTTTTTAGAGAGTCTGGATTGCCTCGGTGGCTATACCCAACTTAGAATAGATTTACAAGGAGATCCTGCTGAATAGCATTGAGAACTTTGTCTAGATACTCATGTTGCAACAGAACAAAGGGTGGGGAAAAAATGTAATTGTAATGTATACATGTAAGGATAACCTGACCCCCTTGCTGTACAGTGGGAAAATAAAAAAATTATAAAAATAATAATAATAATAGTAATAATTGCATCAGAAAAAAAAATAGTTAATTTTGGTGTTGAAAAAAAAAAAAGAATAGTGTGTAGACACAACACCAGGGGCTTTCGTTGTACTACATATTGTGATCATTTATTTTTAACTGATTCATAAAACCATTGCTATATTCTTTTCCTAATGTTTTAAGTAATTCAACAAAGATTTTTGAGGTACTATTTCTTTTCTTGCTTTTCTATTCCTATGGTGTCTCATTTCCAGCATATTCTGAGACTACATCCTGGATTACTTTATAGATTTTTGTTATTGATATCTTAAGAGGTATATACTGTTGTTCTTACTCCAGTCATCTTCCCTGAGGTCCAATTGATTGTGAAGTCTTCACTGATATAAGAATAAATAAATTTAAGAAATTATGATTTTCTTAGTAATTTGAATGTCTAAAGAAAAAGACACCCAAAAGAATTTCACCTTAATCGACTTATGTTACCTGCATTTTAACTTTCAAAATGAGATAAAGTACATTAGTAAAATACTATTCTAAATGAGAAAACTGCGATTCAACATAATGAAGAGACTCTTTAATTGAAAAGATTGGGTTAAGAATATGCATTTTCTAATTCATATTTTACCATTTCTATTTTTAGCTAGAAGCTGTAGGATATATACAAACACATCAGAAGCATCTATTACCTGGTAGAATGAAGGTCATATAACAGAGAAAATGAAGAAGATAGTAAAAGATCTTCATTCTGTAGAAAGAAGCTGCCAAAGGATTTTGGTAATAACTAGAACACTTTCCAAAAGCCAAGAGGCATTTACTATTTATAGTTTTCTAATAGAAGAACAGCTCTTTATCCGGATATTGTTTTAAGTCTGTGTACTTATCTCTGCTCCACTGACTAGGGTTGTGGGCAGAATCACCCAAATTGAAAATACTCTAAATTAAGTAATCTTTAGAGAGGAATCTCTATGAAGAAGACAATTGCAAACAGGAGATTTTTGTATCAACGGTGATCAATTAAATACCAACACAAGGATCATGCACAGAGTGGGCTTAAGAGAATTATATACCATTTTAGATGTAAAACAACTGAACATTACTATGACAGTTAAACTCTTGAGTTTGTTTTAAAATATATTCCAATCACTAATCTGGTATGCAAACTCATCAATATGTTGATATATTCAAAAGCCTACCTTATATCAATGATTCATTTACCAAAGTCCAGATATTATATCTCACTTTTTCCATTGATTTTTATTACATTTTTAAAACATGTGAATTGAATATTTATACAGCTTTGCTTTTTCCTAGAAAAGTCCAATGGTGTCCACTTGTTTTATAGTTTTTATCACAGTAATACATATACTTAATAAATATTGAAAAAATAACTTGTAATGGATATAAATAATTTCCTACCTCAGTTTCCTTATTTTATGTCTTCTGGTTGCTATCAACATAAGAATTTGTCTGGCTTGGAAACCACAGAGTATATATTTTGGTTTCCATTAGGGGGAAAAAAAAGGATTTAGACCACTTATAGTTTCTCTTGTAATGTCCTTCTCCTCAAATATTTGGAAGTTACGTTAAGATATCAGTAGATTATCTTTAAATATTTAAATACTTTATTTTTTTCCCACCATCTTTAGCCACAGCATTAACCTTTTTCTATTTAAATGAAGATATTAGCCCTCTAACCATTCAAGCCAACATTGATTCTTCAAATCCAAGTATGCAGTATATCTTTCCATCTGTTTGTGTCTTCCCTTTCTTTCACCAGCATTCTTTTTATTTTCAGACATTTCTCAATTTTTAATATAACCATTTAATTAATTAATTAATTAATCTTTTTAGGGCTGCACCATGACATACAAAGGTTCCCAGGCTAGGGGTCGAATCAGAGCTGTAGACGCAGGCCTACACCACAGCCACAGCAATGTGGGATCTGAGCCACATCTGCAACCTACACCACAGCTCATGGCAATGCCGGATCCTTAACTCAATGAGTGAGGCCAGGAATGGAAACTTCGTCCTCATGGATGCTATTCAGAGTCATATCTTCTGAGCCACAATAGGAACTCAAATATAACCATTTGAAAAGATAATGGTTATCATCTTGAGCTGTCTTTTTGTCTCTTTCTCTGCTGTTTCTGTGTATCACTGTGTCTCTGTCTCTGGTTCTGTCTCTCTCTTATCACTTGTTCGAAGAGAAATAACAGACTATGCTATGAGAAACCTTATGGGATAACCCAAATTATGGCCTTTGAATTTGTAACCCTCTATTTTACAATATGTAAAGAACTGAAGCCCTGGAGTTCCTGTCGTGGCGCAGTGGTTAACGAATCCGACTAGGAACCATGAGGTTGTGGGTTCTGTCCCTGCCCTTGCTCAGTGGGTTAAGGATCCAGCGTTGCCGTGAGCTGTGGTGTGGGTCACAGACGTGGCTCGGATTCCTCGTTGCTGTGGCTTTGGTGTAGGCCGGGGGCTACAGCTCCGATTCGACCCCTAGCCTGGGAACCTCTATATGCCGCGGGAGCGGCCCCCCAAAATAGCAAAAAGACAAAAAAAAAAAAAAAGAACCGAAGCCCTAAGTCCAGTAGCTTTCATGGACTTGGAGAAGAGACTTGTGGCTGCCTGATGGGAGGGGGAGGGAGTGGGAGGGATCGGGAGCTTGGGCTTATCAGACACAATTTAGAATAGATTTACAAGGAGATCCTGCTGAATAGCATTGAGAACTTTGTCTAGATACTCATGTTGCAACAGAACAAAGGGTGGGGAAAAAATGTAATTGTAATGTATACATGTAAGGATAACCTGATCCCCTTGCTGTACAGTGGGAAAATTAAAAAAAAAAAAAAAAAAGAATGAAGCCTGCTGACAACCACATGAGTGAGTTTAGAAGATCCTTCAGCCCTGTTGAGTATAGATATTTCTGTAGCTCAGGCCACCTACGTAAGTGCAAATTCATCAGACATCTTGAGACAAAAGCACCAAGCCAAGCTGTTCCTGGAATCCTACTCACAGAATCTATGAGATGAGGAGTTCCCATCTTGGCTCAGTGGTAACAAACCTGACTAATATTCATGAGGACACGGGTTTGATCCTTGGTCTTGGCGAGTTAAGGATCCAGCGTTGCTATGAGCTGTGGTGTAGGTCACGGATGCAGCTTGGATCTGGCATTGTTGTGGCTGTGGTGTAGGCTGGCAGCTGCAGCTCCAATTCAACCCCTAGCCTGGGAACTTCTATATGCTGCAGATGTGGCCCTAAAAAAGCTAACAAATAAAAAAGAATCTATGATTTTTTAAAAGCTGTCACTTATTGGGGTCATTTGTTATATAGAAACAGATAATTACTACAACAGCTTGTCCTAAATCTTTACCTTTTAATTGTTATAGTCACTATATTATTTATATTTAATAAAATTATGTTATGATTGTATTTAAATCTGCTCTCTTGTATTTGTTTTCTACTTGTTCTCTCTCCTTTTGCTCACTTTTCTTTCCTTTCCTGTCTGTGTATTTTTTTATGATTACATTTTATCTATCCCATGGGCTGTATATATTTTCTGTCCTTTCCTTAGGGCCTGTAATATAGGTGTCTAACTATCACCTATAAGGGTCTTAAAATCCCTTACTTCTATTTTCCCTTTCCTATGATTTGAGCTATTATTGTCATTTCTTTCCCTCTACAGTGCTATAAACTGCATGATATATGATTACTTTTGCTTTAAGCAATGAATTAGCATTTACTAATTTATTTTTACTAATAAAAATTGAGGGAAAAGATATTTACATTTACTTACAAACTTACAGATTCCAGTTTATCTTATTCCTGTGTGCACATCCAAATTTTTATCTTGTACACTTTTCCTTCCACTGGAAGAATTTTGTATATGTGTTCAAGAAAGTTCTGCTGACAATGCATTACTGAGTAGAACTGTAGATTGACAGAATTTTTTTCAGTATGTAAAAATGTTGACACATTGTCTTTTGGCTTGCATAGTTTTTGACAGGAAGTTTGCTTGTATTCTTTTTTTTTTTTTTGTAACAAGTTTATTGAGAATTAATCCCGGTACCAAACAATTTATCCATCTAACTTGTACAGTTCAGTGTTGTTCAGCACATTGATGGAGTTATGTAACCATCCTCACAATCAATTTTTGAATACCTTTTATATTCCCTTAAAAATCCCTGTACTTTTTAGCTGTCATTTACCCCACCTTCAAGGTCCCCTTCCTCTGAGCCATAAGCTGCCATCTACTCTCTGAACCTGTAGATCTGCCATTTCATATAAATGGAATAATATAATATGTAACAATTTGTGACTGGCTTACTTTTACTTAACATGCTCTTTAAAGGTTTATCCATGTTGTAGCATGAGTCAATATTTCCCTTTATTTTATTGTCAAATAACATTCCATTGTATGGCTATGTCATGTATTGTTTATCTATCCATCCATTTGTGGACATTTGGGATTTTTTGGACATCTATTTTTTGGCTTATGTATAAAGCTTCTATGAACATCCATGTGCAAGTTTCTGTGTGACATATGCTTTTATTCCTCTTGTATATATGCCCAATGGTGGGATTGCAGAATCAAATGAAGATTCCATGCTTAAACTTTTCAGGAAATGTCAGCCTGTTTTCCAAAGTGTTTGTACCAATTTACACATCAGCAACATATGAGAGTTCTAATCTCTTCATATCCTCACCAACATTTGTTAATGTGTCCTGTTTTGTTTACAGCCCAACCCAGTTTAACGGGTGGAAAGTGGTAACTCATTGTGGTATTAATTTGCACACCTGAAATGGCTATTGCAGATAAACATTTCCACATGCTAGTTGAACATTTGCATCTCTTCTTTGGTGAAATATCTATCCAACTTCTTAGTCTATTTTATATTTTGTGGTTTTTTAAAAAAATTAGTCAGTCGTAGATATTCTTTACATATTCTCAGGTATCATGTTTGGGAGACTGCTGGTTTTCAAGGCTACTGTAGAGCTAGGGAGAGTTGGATGGTAATAGGGCAGTTAAAATGCCTCAAAGGTAGTTGTCCTTACTGAGATTGAGCGTTTTTTCCTTGACTAAAAGCTCCTTGGACTCTTGCAAGTCTGTGGTTAATTTGCAGAAGTCTTAAAAAGTTGATGTTGACTTTTTTTTTATTTTTATTTATTTATTTTTTTAGCCAGTATTTTGTTACTTTTAAGAAGGGGCAGATTTGGGGAGTATTTTACTTCATCATTTCAGAAGCCCTGCCTATAATTCATTACATGTTTTTTCTTTTTCTTTTCTTTTTTTCTTTTTTTAACATTTTTGTTATTTGGAAGTTACACACATCTCTGGTTAATATTGCTATGCAACAAACTACTCTGAAATTTGATGGCTTAAAACAAGAAATATTTTACTATGTTCATCAGTTCTGTGGGTTAAAAATTAACGTAGGCATTCCTGTTGTGGCTCAGCAGTAATGAACCCAACTAGCATCCATGAGGATGTGGGTTTGATCCCTGGCCTCACTCAGTGGGTTAAATATCCGGCATTACCATGAGCTGTGGTGCAGATCACAGACATGGCTCAGATCCTGCATTGCTGTAGCCGTGGTGTAGGTCGGCAGCTGAAGCTCCAATTGGATCCCTAGCCTGGGAACCTCCATATGCTGTGGTGTGGCCCTAAAAAGACAAAACAAATAAATAAAAAAATAAATAAAAATTAATGTAGAGCATGGCAAGAATGGGTTGCCTCTTTTCCTTTATGTCTGGGACCTTACCTGGGAGTGAGGTTTCATTGGCCACCTTCTTCTTATCCTCCTTTGTACTATCCAGTTTTTCCGAATGTACTTAAAATCTTACTCCTTGAAATTTTAGACTTTTTTTTTTCTTCTCAGTCTGCAATCTTCCCTAGGGTGATTTATCTCATTGTTTCAACAAATGGCTTCTCAGGTATGTATCTGAAGCAGGTTTTTCTGCCCTGAGTTTCACACACGTATACAGTAGGAAAATCTAAACTTAGAACATCATGTTTCCTTTAAATCTGCACCTTTTCCTGTATTTCCTAATGAATGATTGCATCGTTCATCAACTTCTTCAAGTAAGAAAGCTGAAACTTACCCTTTTCCTCTTAAACTTCAAATTGACTAAATGTATTTCATTTCCTCTGATCAGATTCTCACCTAAATTTTTACATTTTCCAGATATATGCTGTGGCTATATATGAAAAACACTCAGTGAAGACTTTAAGTTCTGAATGTCATTTACTAATGAAAAGCTTTATAATTCATAAGATCATTTAACAATTTCATATTATGATAAAACTAAGGTGGAATGTGGAAAACTGAAAACACAATGAGTTCATTGCAGACAGGGATGAGGACAGACAGCATGAAATACAGAATTGTAAGATGAAGTAGTTCAATTCTTAAGGACCAGGAGAAAATATCCTTGGATTGGTTGCCTCCGTTCAAAGATGATTATGAGTAATAGCACTGGATGGTAGAACTGGACATGACTTTTCATAGTTAAACATTTCTGTAATCCTCAAAATGCTCTTATTATCAGAAGAAAAAATATATCTTTCAAATGTTTTTAACTCGTTCTTATTCTTATCACGTTTTACTCCATGTTAAGTTTTGTTCGATTGCTTTTTCTCGTAATTGTATTATCAATACTGTCTTGTTACATGACTAAAATATATATGACTTTGTGTCCAAGGTCCAAGCACATTTTTACTGAAACTATGGAAAGGTAGCGTTAAACCATGATTGATGGCTGATACCTAAAAGAGCATATGAAATTAACCAGGGTAGTACACAGGGCAAATAAATAGGCCAGAGGTAAAGGGAAGTCTTCACAATGCCGAATGCTGGCCATGTGCATATAGAGAGCACTTTTGCCAGTTGAATAGACACTGCCACTCTTCTTTATTTCTCTTGTAGTATCCTAACATCGAACTCACCAGCTGCCGTGACATAGTTGTATAATCCAGAATGCTAAAGGAGAAGATTTGAAAATAGACTTACAGAAAGTAGAAAGTTCATTTTTATTAGTAATATAGTTACCATGCAGTGTTACATACTGGAATTTTAATTTACATCAGTATTGTTAGGTAATATAATAGAAGAATTATAATTTGCATGGGTAGTAGCAGGTAGTGTAATAAATCTATAATTAACATCTTCATAAGCTTTAGTGGTGGTGCTTTGACTGCCTGGTATTGCGTATTCCCGTACAACACAGCAGGGCTCGGAATCACAGTAATTATATACATATTCCCAGGTGTTGCATGAAGTCTTGCAAGCACCACGAACAAGGTAACATTGACTTTTTCTTTCTTCAATTTCTCTTGTTTTTTCTCTTGTTTTCCTCTGTAAAACTAGGAAAAAATAGGTATGATCATGAATCCAGGCTTAATCCCCTTGTGTAGGTAGATGGATCAAGAGATAGGTGGAGAGATAGATGAGTAAATAAAGTTGCTTAAAGTATAAAGTTAAACTATTTTGTTTCTAAAATCATGCCCAGGAAACCATGTTAAAGAATTTGGGTTATATTCGCTAGAGATTGGTACACTTTAAGTACATATTTATCCAACAATATTTTCTTTGCCATTAACTCTTTTGTTGTTGTCGTAAATAGAATACTCTTAAATATCTAATCTGTGCATCCTCTCTCAAGAGAAAGAGAAAAGAATGTGGAAAGTGTAATCTATTTATTTTGTGTTGTAAATAGCCATCCATCCCAAGACCCCTCTCCTTTACCCTGTATTACCAAACCAGTTGTAGAAGCTTGAATCACTTAATTAAATTGCATTTAAAAATGAAAACAAAACAAGAAACAGGTTTAGTTCTACCATGTTGGTCATTCTTCCCTGTTATATTCTCAATTATCAGTTCCACTCATTGCCTCTCATGCAAAATCATCAGTGAATTGCATTATGAATTCATATGGAGCCTCCTAACAATATATTTTCCAGAGTCAAGCATTTATATAAAAAAGTTGGCTTTCCCTCTTTTCCCGTATTAACAGATATTACCTGCTGGACCACAAGACACAGTGAAGACAAAGGTCAGGAAAATACAAAATATCTTCATTGCTGATACAATCACTTGAGTGAGGTTGAGGCAGAGTTCAAAAGGACAGAGAGGTGCTATTCTTCAATCAAAGAAAGATGAACTTTTGTTTTTATAGCCTTCTCAGGGTGATTACTATGCTGATTAATGCTGCCTTTCAAGATCGAGCAGATATTCATGTAAGTATTGTGAAACAGAAACCAGCAGAAGAGAGGGCTTAGTTCCATTAGCACCTCAAAGAGCCAAATGTGATCTCATGTTCAGTTATACAAACAAATAATAGGGTTAAGGTCTTCTTCTTCCTTCCTTTTTTTTTTTTTTTTTTTTTTAGGGCTGCGTCTGCTGTGTAAAGTTCCCAGGCTAGGGTTGAATTGGAGCAGCAGCTGCTGGCCCACCCACAGCGGTGCGTCTGCGACCTACACCACAGCCATGGCAACACTGGATCCTTAACCTACTGAGTGAGGCCAGGAATCGAACCCTTATTCTCATGGCTACTAGTCAGGTTCATTACTGCTAAAGCAGAACAGAAACCCCAGGTCTTCTTCATTTTTTAAGCAAAAGCTCATATTCAGCATCGACATTTTCAGCCACATGTTTTTTTGAGTGTTTATGATGGGCCAGGCAGTGTTCTAAGCACTTTATACAGATTAATTAGTTGAATCCTCATGACAATGTCTGTGACATAGAAACTTCTTATTTTCCAGCCAAGGAGACTGTGGTTCAGAGGGATTATATAATTGACTCAAATCACACATGTTGAATGGAGATGGACTCGAGGAATGGGAAGCCAGAGTCCATACTCAACCCCACCTTCTTCACTCTCATAACTGAATAATGAATAACGAGTGTTCGTTATGTGAAGTTGTTCTCTGTACATATGGCCTGAGTTAGACACTATATCTGAAATTCAGTTTTCCCGCAAACAGAAAATATTTCTAGGATTCAGTTCTAGGACAGCTAACATTAAAAATGATCACGGTTATAGAGTGTAAGAAAAGTCAGTATAATTCTTTGTATACCATGGAATGACTCAGTCATACGGTTGCCTCATTTGTAGGGGAAAATAGTTCATTAAAAAGTGAAAGAGGAGTTCCCCGTCATGGCACAGTGGTTAACGAATCCGACTAGGAACCATGAGGTGGCGGGTTTGGTCCCTGCCCTTTCTCAGTGGGTTGATGATCCGGCGTTGCCCTGAGCTGTGGTGTAGGTTGCAGACGCAGCTCGGATCCTGCGTTGCTGTGGCTCTGGCGTGGGCCGGTGGTTGCAGCTCAGATTAGACCCCTAGCCTGGGAACCTCCATATGCCGCGGGAGCGGCCCAAGAAATGGCAAAAAGACCAAAAAAAAAGTGAAAGAACACTCAATTTGTTTTCTTATTTTTATTAAAGTATAGTTGATTTTATTAAAGTATAGTATCTGTCAATTTCTGCTGTACAGCAAAGTGACCCAGTCATACATATGTACATTTCTTATATTATTTTCCAAAAGATTGGATAGAGTTTCCTGTGCTGTACAGTAGGACCTCATTGCTCATCCATTCTCAATGTCATAGTTTGCGTCCACAAACCCCAAACTCTCAGTCCATCCCGCTCCCTCCCCTCTCTCCTTGGCAACCACAAGTTTGTTCTCCACGTCTGTGAGGCTGTTTCTGTTTTGTAGATTCAACTGTGCCCTATTTTAGATTCCACATATAAGTGATATCATATGGTATTTTTCTTTCCCTTGAAAGAACACTCAATTTATATGCAGAAAAGTAATCTTGAGATCTGACACTTTTGTTTACTAGCTGTATATTGGGGATAAATATTCATTAGATGAGCCTCAAGAGTCCCTCTTTTAAGGCTGGATGGGTAGGAATGGCCATACTTAGAGGTTTATGGTAAAGATTACATTTAAATATTAAACCATTTGCCTGGGAATGAACATCCAAAAAGGTATCCACTTACAGCTGCCTGATTTATGGTCTAACTTCTTGAGTCATTGAGGAAAAACAAGTTATCCAGGGTCTTATCATCTGAGTTTTAAAAATAGTAATTTAGTCTTCTTGTAAACCTCTGGCTCCATTCCTTATCTCAAAGTGGACTATATATTTATAGTCAAACCATGGAAAATCTATTTTCTTGATATCATCTTTCTAAAATACAAAAAGTAACCCTTTAGGAGTTCCCATTGTGGCTCAGTGGGTAAGGAATCTGACTAGTATTCATGAGGATGTGGGTTCAATCCCTGGCCTCACTCAGTGGGTTAAGTATCCAATATTCCTGCAGTGTAAGTTGTAGATGCAGCTTGGATCTGGTGTTGCTGTGGCTGTGGTGTAGACTGGCAGCTGCAGCTCTGATTTGACCCCTGGCCCAAGAACTTCCACATGCTGCTGTTTTGGACCTAAAAAGGAAAAAAATGACCCTTTAAAGGGCTAGAGATTTAATAAAGACCTGTTATATGTTAGCAGAGCAAAATATCAGTTATGAAATACAACAGAAGATTGCAAGGCCAGGCATGGTAATGATGGCATGGATAAGAGGATGGCCAAGGACTAAATGGACCATTTTTACTTCAGTGGAGCTGTATCCATTTCACCTGTACAAAATGAGCCAGTCTTATCAAGTTGGAATATCAGCTAAACATAAATTGCATGACCCTTTCTTTCTTTGCTTAAATATGAAGTTAGCAACAGTGACATCTGGCTACTCAGAACAAAGATAAGGATGTGAGTGACTCATTTCAATTCTCTAAAGGAAGCAACATAAATAGTACCAAACTGGATGCATGGGAGAGAAGTTAACTTATTGATTTATTGCTTAAAATGGATATCCTAGGGTTTCATTTGGGAGAGATCCAGAAGCTAGATTTCTATTAATAAACTTTTTCGAGACGGGAAGGCAGCGAAAAAAAGTGGAAAGAAGGACAAAGATGAGATTGCAAGTAGTTATTAAGAAAAAAGGAAGAGAGAGAGAAAAAAGGAAGAGAGAGAGAGGATTTTTTTTTAAGGGTGGAGAACTGACCTAAAGTATAAGAAATAAAAGGTAAGATGAGTAAGCCTTCATATTTCTACTTGAGTCAGGATTTTGGATTTTTAGATGAAGCAAATGTTTTAAATTTCTTCCTATGAAGTTAGAGGATCATAGTTAGTAATTTTATCATTTAGAACTGTATGTAAGGCCTCTCAAAGTTGTAAGTTCTTAGGAAGAGGGGGTGGCAAAGCTTTAGGGATGTTCAGCTGAGATCTGTCTATCACAAAAACTTTTCTAGGAAGGCATAGATGATGGGAATGCAAAAAAGGTGTGATGCTAAGAAGAAATTTCGATTGCCAAAAGAAAATTCCAAGTGCAATGCTATTCTCTTACAAGAGTCTCCAGTAAAACACTTGACACTTTCTGCCACTTTTCTGCACAAATTCTTCATTTGTTGGGCTTTCACTGGGTCTTAGCTTTCACATTTTATTTATTTTTATTTATTTTTATTTTTTGTCTTTTGTTGTTGTTGTTATTGTTGTTGTTGTTGCTATTTCTTGGGCCGCTCCAGCGGCATATGTAGGTTCCCAGGCTAGGGGTTGAATCGGAGCTGTAGCCACCGGCCTACGCCAGAGCCACAGCAACGCTGGATCCGAGCCGCGTCTGCAACCTACACCACAGCTCACGGCAACGCCAGATCGTTAACCCACTGAGCAAGGGCAGGGACGGAACCCGCAACCTCATGGTTCCTAGTCGGATTCGTTAACCACTGCGCCACGATGGAACTCCATCTTTCAAATTTTAGAAATATGAAACCTAAAATAACATCATGATTTCTTTGCATTGCAAAATTATGATGTGATTTTCATTCTTTGCTCTTCACTGCTAGACATCATACCTTATTTCAACCCCCCTTAAAAACACTGTATATTTAAGTTCAGTGATGGATGCAAAAGCTTAGGATTAAAGATTACAAAGTCATTATGGGATTGTTTTTACAAACCCATGACAGATTGGAAAGTTTCAAATTGGAAAGAATCATAAAACATTTTATAGATGAGGACTTTGGGGATTAAATTACTAAGAAAAATTGCATAAATATCAGTGGCTAGGTCTTCTGCTACAATTTCTACTTCTTTCCACTACAAAATCCTCTTATGCAAGCTCCAATAATTATTGATGTTTCCTATCTTTAGAATCCATGAATCCAAGAGGCTCAGCGTCTCTGCCATGCAGCTTAAAAACATCTGCAATTTTTTTTTGCACCTTAAAAATATCTGTAAATATGGATTACCTTTAGAATGGATAAGCAGTTGGGTCCTACTCTATGGCACAGGGAACTATGTCCAGTCTCTTGGGTTAGAGCATGATGGAAGATAGTATGAAAAAACGAATGTATATATATGTGTGACTGGGTGACTTTGCTGCACAGAAGAAATTGAAGGAACATTGTAAATCAGCCATACTTTAATAAAAAAGAAAAAATATGGGTTATGTGCAAGGTACTTTTCTGTGTAACTTACATATACTAATATTAAGCCTCATTAAAGCCCTAGGAGGTAGGTATAATGTTTAACCCCCTTTTCACATACAAGGAAATTAATACATAGAGATTTATGTTGCCCAAAATGAATCAGCTAGCTAATTAGTGGTGAAACTAGAATTGAACATGGTCTATTATCAGAGTCCATATTCTCAACAGTTCTTATTGTTACTACATATCCAAATCACCTGAAATGTTTTTTTTTTTTAATTTTTAGTTTTTTTGGCTGTACCTGCAGCATGTGGAAATTCCTGAGCCAGGGATTGAACTTGCACCACAGCAGTGATAAAGCTGGATCCTTAACCCGCTGAGCCACCAGGAAACTCCCTGAAATGCTTATTTTAGGGACTTACATAATTATGGAAACAAATGGTTTCCAAGGTAAAAGAAATACTACAATTCATTTGTTCTCAACCTTTGTTTTTACACTGAAGAACACTTCTGAAAGCAGAAACTTTGAAAAGAAATCACTCCCGGGAATTGTTTTCTTAGAAGAATCTAGAAACACCTCGGAGAATAGTGCAAACTCTTCTCATCCCAACAGATATCTTTCCTACCCCAGCTTGAATCTTCCTCAGCATTCTAAGGAGTAGAAGAAACTTGCATATCATACCTTATCACTGAGATGAGTCAAAAACAATTTCTCATGCAGACCTCTGGTGCGACTAGTTGTTCTTATTCTATACTAAGACATAAATGGGTGCTAAAGGCAACAAACCTTGAATTTTGAACCAACATTAAAGATAAAAATTAGAATGTATAGTCTGGTGGGAAAATGTTCAGTGTCTGTTGGCTTGTGTGCCTCATCTTGATTTTGGTGACAAATTTTATAGTCTAACAAATGTATTTTTTATGCCTCCTTATTACTTGTGAATCATTTTAACTTTTTTTTTCTTTCTTTTTTTTTTTTTTTAGGGCCGCACCTGCAGCATATGGAAGTTCCCAGGCTAGAGGTCGGATAGGAGTTGCAGCTTCTGGTCTACACCACAGCCATAGCAATGCCAGATCCAAGCCACATCTGTGACCAATGCTGCAGGTTTAACCCCCTGAGCAAGGCCAGGGTTCAAACCCACCTTCTCATGGACACTATGTTGGGTTCTTAACCCACTGAGCCACAAAGGGCACTCGATCATTTGTAAAAACTTACACGTGAAAGAATTGATCTTGAGAATTTGCTTATAGTCATACCACATTGATGTTGCAGTGTGAAGCCCTCTGCCTAATCAAAACTACTCTTACTACATCTACATTTTAGTGCAATGGGTATGTTTCTCTAAGTTGTTCAGTTCCAATAGTGACCTTTTCCAGTGTGTACGAAGGTGTCTACCTCTGCACTCTCAAAAGTGTCCTTAAGCTCAGGGCTAGGGTTTGGGGGTATTAATGACAGGGGGATGATAAGAAAGATAAAGGAAAGGTAAAAGATACATTAATGAATAGTGAGAGAAACATTATAAAAGAAATCCGTAGCTATGTGAGCAGAGCCCATTATCGTTTTACCTTTTTGTACAATAATATAGAAATTTTAATCTGAAACTCTCTCATTTTCATTAAATAAGTATTGCTTAAGCCTCTACTGAACAAAGGTCACTGGAGAGAGTTTCAGATTAAAATTTAAGGAAGTTTCTTAAAGCAAGAAGCAATGACATTATACACATGAAGCTCACTAGAGGTTGAAATGAGGGACATATATATCCATATTTATAGTTTACTGGGATGGCTTATAGTTCAGTTCTAAATCTAAGAAGATTATTGAATTTGTAGCTGATTAAGCAAGATTATAGCTGAAAAACTTCAGCAACACACCTCCAAAAAAGTTAAAGAAAACCTGCATGCTGTCATCCAGGGCTTAGCAGTTTTTAAGGACTGTAAATTCGTTAATGACTCCTGGGCAGTCTACTGGGTAATGGTTTTAAGTTTCAGATCTCTGACCCTCTCATTTTCATTTAGAAGACTTTATTAGCCTTTTTAAATGAACTCCCCAGCTTTTACAGTTATCCGTGGAAACATAATAAAACCATGTGGGTGAAAGTTCTTGAACAATTCGTCTCTGAGTCCCAGACATTGTGCTTTCAAACTTGCAGCCTACAGGTCTCTCTTGTTTCCTGTGGGGTCCTGTGGTGGCTTCTGTGTCCTGCTTGACAGCTATTATGTTTTCCTTTGAAGTGGCTGGTCAATCTTCACCTCCTTCTGAATTTACTAGCAACTCTGTGGTTTGTTCACAGTTCTGACTTTCAGTGCTGTTTGAGTGATATTGCACTTCCCATCTTCTTATATGGGGGTGTGTCACTGCTCCCCATGCTTCTATTGTTATCATTGCTGCTCCAGCTGAAGTCTGGTCTCCTCTTTTCTTGACCAATTCAGTGACTCATTTTGCAAGGTCCCCAAATGGGATATCCATACACTCTTAATTTCGGAAGCATTCCTCACGAGATGGCTGTAATGTTCCATGTCACTATTAAAAACAGTGCTTCCCCCCCCCCGCCCCCAATTATCTGTCTTGCATAGAATTGTGACTGTGTCTCTCACAGCCTTGGTATAAAACCTCAAGGCTTGCTGGGTGTGTTGTAACTTCCCTACTTCCACCCTATGTTGGGCTGCCTCTCTTTGGGCTTTTGATTTTTTCTTTTGCCTAGATGTAAAGCTCTCTAGGTCTAATGACCCTAAGTTGGCAATTAGTAAGTTAAAAAATGCATTTATCTAAAGCTTCTGACTGGTGCTAAAAACTGTATCCAAAATTTTCTCTAACTAGGTGCAATGTCCAAGAAGATTGAAATAAAAATAATTGTAGCGGGATGATAGCAATGGGAAGAGTGTCATGATCCTTTGGTGCCTATAATATTATAATTTAAGAAATGGGTGATTACTTCTTAATTCAGCAGCATAAATATTCCTCTAAAAATGTATCTGTTGCCTCATGAAATTCTGATCTTATAGAACAGAATACTTTTTAAAAAGAGAGAAAAGAAGACTCTTCATGGTAGAAAATTCCATAGCAGAGAAGAAAAGAAATTCCTTCTCATATCCTGTGTTGTTGAAATGAGGCAAAAGAGAATTCTTGCCTCTCTGGAGCATACTAAGAATAAGAAAATTTCAGTTCTGTGTTAAGCAGTCCTATCTTCAAAGACCTTGTGGTCAGAGAAAGAGCATTTTCACAAAAACAATGATATTTTTCCCCATTGGTGGAGAAATTCATTACTTGTCTTGATTAAATGGAATCATAAGATGCATTGATATGTATGTAAACAGTATAACAATGAATTCAAAGAGAGTAGCCTGACTAATTTGAAACACACAGTGTATGTGATTTAATAATTTCTATTTAAACGAAGGGTCATCTCTTTATTCCTGGCCCCACAGTAGCACAGCTTCTGAAAATGCAAAAGTTGTCCTTTCCTCAGGAGTCATATCCAGGGTAAATAATACGGTCTTTAAGTGACCTAATTTTTGCTACCAGGAGATCATTGCTTTCTAGCCGTCTTCATCTTTCTTGGGCTCACTAGGACATTTCCCAAGTTCTCCATCAGCTGTATAGTGGTGAAAAGTGAAGCCACTCTTACAAACTTCTCCATCCCCACTCTTTTAGACAAAACCAACCCTGCTCAGTTTCACAGTGGATCTCAGAGACACGTGTTCTGAGCAGCTGTCAGGTTTACACATCAGCTTACTGAGCTTCCTTCCTAAGATGCTACATAGATTGTGGGATTCCAAGTTTTCCTCCAACAAAATTAAATATTCCCTCATATGATGTGTTCTTTGGGAAGAGCAGATTGAGTTGGCCAAACACAAATCCTCAATTGCTGAGAAAAGAATATCTATTACTAAGCTTCTTTATGGATTTTGTTTGAATAAAAGATTGCATGGATTGGAATTCCTGTCGTGGCACAGCAGAAACAAATCCAACTAGGAACCATGAGGTTGTGGGTTCGATCCCTGGCCTCACTCAGTGGGTTAAGGATCCAGCATTGCTGTGAGCTGTGGTGTAGGTTCCAGACATGGCTCAGATCTGGTGTTGCTGTGGCTGTGGTGTAGGCCTGTAGCTGTAGCTCCAATAAGAGCCCTAGCCTGGGAACTTCCATATGCCACAGGTGCAGCCCTAAAAAGCAAAAAATAAAATAAAATAAAATAAAAAAGATTGCATCGATAAAAGGAGCTCTCTCTCATTCTTTCTAAGACCTTGCTGTTCATCCCTTTGTTGTGCCATGCATAGGATTTAACTGCCCTACTGAGAAATATGAAACTGTGTCATCTCACAGGAATTGGTTAAATGTATACAAAAAATCATTAGGCAAATCAAGATTAAACCTTTCCACATCTGAAAGGGAGAAAAAAATGCCTTTTATTTTAAGAAAGAACTAAGGCTATAGAGATTTTGATCTGGAAAAAAGGGATGTATGAAGAGAACCATGACTCTCAGAGTAAACCCAGCAATAAGGCCACCTAGATTTATTTAGTGAGGAAACAGAGCAACTCAGATAAGTAGGAAGAATATATGAATGGCAAACTGGCCAAAATGAGATTATAAGCACAGTTAGCGTTTGTTCCCATGCTTAATTAATATGTTCATCCATCTGAAATACAGAGAAACTGAGCAAAGAATAGACGGATTAAAAACTGTAAGTTACTTTTACTTACATAAATAGTGATATTTAAGACTTAATAGTACGTATTTCCTTTAACGATCCCAAACATTTTCTTTTTACCTACTCTTGAGTCTATAAGATGCATCTCTCTTCCTGACTTTGATGCTCAGTCATACCTCTGATTTCCAGAGATTAGATGCAGCACTGATTTCTCCATTTAATGCAGTATCCATAATCATACTCAGCATCATTACGAAATGGTTTACATTTTCCTTTCACTTCTTGGCATCACTCACGTCTATACTTGGGTTGAAGTTCACTTCTGGCTGTAGTCAAGAAAGACATTTGAAGTCATCGACCTGATTCGTCATGACTTTTTTACTAAAGGGAACAACAACAACAACAAAAAACAAAGTTGTTCGAGTTACAAGATCATGTGTAGGAGACTCCTGGAGTGTTTGGGTTGTCATGCTCTTTTATACCACGGTTTATCAGTTGTTGCAGAAAATGACCAAGGTTTCCAGACATTTTACTAGTACAAACTGTGTATGCCCTTATCTCACAGCTCACATCAGTATTAAATTTCAGCTGGCTGGTAGGGAGCCTTGTTTTCCTATCTTTTGTCTTACCTTATTAAAAACAGATTTACTCTCCCATTCCCAGATGGTGTTTGTAATTCCTTAGAAGCATGTAATTTTCTCTCCCTCTTTTTTTTTGTTTCTTTTTTTAAGGGTTGTACCCTTGGTATATGGACGTTCCCAGGCTAGGGGTTGAATCAGAGCGGTGCAGCTACGCCACAGCCACAGCGACACAGGATCGGAGCCACATCTGCAACCTACACCACAGCTCACTGGCAGTGCCAAATACGTAACCCACTGAGTGAGGCCAGGGATTGAACTTGAATCCTCATGGATACTAGTCAGGTTCCTTACCACTGAGCCACAATGGGAACTCCAAAGCCTACAATTTTCATGTTTTCTCAAAACCTACTCTTATCACCTTTTCATGGTATCATTTGTTTAATACTTTCTTCTCCATTCCAGATCTTACTCTTAATTGAAAAGTTTTCATTATACTAGATTATATGGATAGGTTCCTTTCAAAAGCCTACATAACATAATTTAGTACTTAATGTATGTTTCTTAAACATTTATTATAATACTTTATTCTTACAGCCAAAATATAAACCCTTATCCGATAGTTATGATTTCTTGATTCTTTTTTATCCCCTACCCAATATGGCCTGAATAATTGTAACGTAGTAGGCATGAAAATACTGATAGAATAATTTATTAAAAACCTAAACCACTTTAGATATGCACACAGAAACAGTTTTGTTGTACTTTAAGCATTTAGTAGACAGTGGACCCCCATGTTAGCCTTCTTGTTGTTGTGAGTCATCTAGGACAATGAAAGGAATGATATTCTGAGAGTTCAAATTCACAGTTTTGTGTTCATATATTAAATTATAGTGAACAAAAGCAAATATTTTTGGTATCTTAAGATTTTATTTTTCTTAATGATTCAACTGTACTGCAACCAGTGTTTTAGAACAGAAAAGATATTTTGAAGTCAGGTGTATTTTTCCCCCCAATTTTTTTTTTGTCTTTTTGCCTTTTCTTGGGCCGCTCCCTGTGGCATATGGAGATTCCCAGGCTAGGGGTCTAATTGGAGCTGTAGCCACCGGCCTACGCCAGAGCCGCAGCAATGTGGGATCTGAGCCGCGTCTGCAACCTACACTACAGCTCACGGCAACTCCAGATCCTTAACCCACTGAGCAAGGGCAGGGAGAAAACCCGCAACCTCATGGTTCCTGGTCGGATTCGTTAACCACTAAGCCACGACGGAAACACCTCCCCCCAATTTTTTCATACTGCTTATTTATCTTGGATGAGTCATTCCACCTGTTGGTATTACAGAGTATAATAAACATAGCTATCACAAAATATTTAGAATATTAAATTTTACATGTATATGTCCACAAAAAAAGCAAAATAATTTCATTAAAATTTGGAGAATTAATTGAATTGAATTTAGATTAGTTACAGATTGTCAACTCATAGAACCTAATTGTCTGCCTTGAGTCTAACTGAAATTCAGAAAGATATTTCATTTGAGTACATAGCATTCTCTAAGCATTAGGTTGAGAACTGGAAAAAAAACTTCAAACTTAGAGAATGTACAGAAGACTTCAAATGTACTAACTCTATTGTTGTTAATACAGTTAGTAGAAAAGAGAAAGAAGTTAAGCCTAAAGTCAGAGATTGTCAGGAAGGCTTTGACACGTGAATGTATGTATCTCCTTTGGGAAAGGGAAGCTTATTCATGAAAACAGAATCCCTGGCCATTGATGAATTTTGGTGAAATCAAAAGTTATTTCAGGAGTTCCTGTTGTGGCACAGTGGAAACGAATCCAACTAGGAACCATGAGGTTGTGGGTTCGATACCTGGCCTCGCTCAGGGGGTTAAGGATCGAGCGTTGTCGTGAGCTGTGGATTGAGCTGTGGTTGCCGATGTGGCTCAGATCTGGCTTTGCTGTGGCTGTGGCTGTGGCTGTGGCTGTGGCCAGCAGCTGCAGCTCTGATTCGACCCCTAGCCTGGGAATCTCCATATGCTGTGGGTGTGGCCCTAAAAAGACACACAAAAAAAGTTATTTCAGAGCGATAGTTAATATAATTTAAAGTAGGCAAGAGTGTGATGTATGATGGCATTTTGCTTTTTAAAAATCTTTTGTCTGGGTAGGACTTTTGAGTCAGCTAATCAACATTCCTGAGACCCTAATATCTTGTCAATCCATCAAATCCATGTTCATTAAGATCTGTTGAATTCAGGAAAGAGAAATAAGCATGAGTAACATTAAAATATTCTAATGTTGCTCTTCTTTCTCAGTTTTTCAAAGAGTAAAAATGTGTAAAACAACCATGAAGTATAGAACTACATGATCTGGAAACAAAGAGCATGCACCCCCCAAATTGGGCCTATCACTTCTTAGTTATTTGCAAATAAGGTATACTTTTTTTTTTTTTTTTGGTTTTTAGGGCTGCACCCACAGCATATGGAAGTTCCCAGGCTAGGGGTCAAATCAGAGCCAGAGCCAGAACCAGAGCCACAGCAATGCAGGATCCAAGCCAGATCTGCGACCGACACCGCAGCTCACAGCAACGCCAGGTCCCTAACCCACTGAACGAGGCCAGGGATTGAACCTACATCCGCAAGGGTAATAGTCAGATTTGTTTCTGCTGCGCCGCAATGGGAACTCCCAAATAAGGTGTAATTTAAGAATCACAACTATGTTATGTGAAAACTGTGAATCAGAATAAAACATCCTCTCAGCGTTGTTGTGAATATTGGTATGTAACATGTTATAATCTGTATAACGCTATATAAATGTCATCCCTGAGCACAGAAGCATTCTTGTGAGGTGGTTACAACTAGTTGAGGTATACTACCTAGAAAGAAAAATAAATAACTGTTTGGAAGAAGGACACATAGTATCTGTTTCACCTACTGCTACTTCTGCACATTTTAAACATCACTGGAGAAATGAAGTTGATGCTAACAAATTTTCACGGTAAGAGAAATACAAACACGAGCTTGGAGGCACCATATGGAATATGTGCCCTGGAAAGATTTTTTAACAGTCTTGGCAAGAGTGAAGTGCTACAGGAGTTCATGCTGAAGCGCGGTGAGTTAAGAAGCTGACTACAGCAGCTTGGGTGGCTACTGAGGCCCATGTTCAATCCCTGGCCAGACAGAGTGGGTTAAAGGCACAGTGGGTTAAATGATCTGGCATTGCTGCTTCGTGTAGGTCACAGCTGTGGCTCAGATTTAATCCCTGGTCCGGGAATTTCCGTATGCCGTGGGTTCAGCCATAAAATTAAAAAAAGGGGGGGGGTGAAGTGCTACAAATATGGTGGAAGTTTATGGTGGATGGCAGCTTGTAACAAGTCCTTGCTTGCCTATCCATATGGAAAACTCTGTTAGAAAACTAACAGGCTCAATGGTTCATTTATTAAATGTTTGTTTTCACAAGTTCTGTGTCTATGTGTGTGTAGGGGGTGGGTTCTTCACCCTCCCAGAAAAAAATGTCTGGCATATATCTCCTCATCTCAGAGGGAGGAGCTTCTCTACAGATAACTCTTCTGCCCACCTCATGATCTGGAAAGAGTTCGAAGTAAGAAGAAGTGGGTTTGGAGGATGTCTACTTTCACTGGGCCCAAGTTGCAATCAAGGTAGAAGCAAGTTCCTATTTTGTGTGCTATTTTTGAAAGGGTACCATCTTTCAGAATCAGATATTACTACACTCCCACCCTGTATACTCTATTTACTATCTGTGATATATTGGATAAATGATTTATCCACTGTATTTCAATTTCTTCATGAAACCGAAGTTATCATGAAATGGATTTAAAAGTCATAATGCAATAAAATATGTAAACTCCTTTTATAGTGCTAAAATATGAATGTCTTCAAAATCAGGTTATTTTCATCCCCTTGTTTTTACCTGCCTTTTGGATTTACCCTTAAAACTGACCCCACATGAAAAAGTGTTGTTAGTGCTTATGCTCTGCTATGGTGCAAGCACAAACCTCCAGTCTTAAAGCTGCATTTGATCAAGTTGTCTACCCACCTTGTTTACTGATTTATTTCAGTATGTAGCCAAATGCTTGAAACATAACATACTCACTAAACTTGTAAATAACTGACAAAATGGCTGAATAGACAAACCTGTCATCATAGATAGGAATCTAACTGTTCTTAACATACTGAAAGCTTCTCTGGACTTCATTACAATCTCCATCAGTTATTTCCTGTCAACAGAGCAAAGGGCTTAACACCTATGCTAGTTTCTTCAACTGTGAAATGCGTTTAATAGTAACTGCTTACTTATAGCTTGTATACCAATCAAATGAGCTAACACAAATGGAACTATTCTGTAACCCACGTTTGTCGTTAATAGGAATGATTTATAGGCTTGTGGCAAGTTGAAAAATCTTTATTTAAAATTTTTTAGGAGTTCCCATTGTGGCGCAATGAAAACGAATCTGACTAGGAATGATGAGATTACAGGTTTGATCCCTGGCCTTGCTCAGTGGTTTAAGGCTCTGGCATTGCCATGAGCTGTGGTGTAGGTCACAGACATGGCACAGATCTGATGTTGCCGTGACTGTGGTGTAGGCTGGTAGCTGTAGCTCCCTCTGATTATACCCCTGGCCTGGGAACCTCCATTTGCCATGGGTGCAGCCCTAAAAAAAATAAAAAATAAAATTAAAAAAATTAAATAATAAAATAAAATAAATAAAAAATTTTAAATTGTGGTTGATTTACAATGTTGCATCAATTCTGTTGTACAGCAAAGTGACCCAGTCATATGTATATATACATTCTTTTTCTCATATTATCTTCCATCATTTTCTATCACAAGAGATTGGATATAGTTGGATATAGTGCAATACAGTAGGAACTTGTAGTTTATCTATTTGAAATGTAAGAGTTTGCATCTACTAACCCCAAACTCCCAGTCCATCCCTCTCCTTCCTCCTCCTCATTGGCAACAACAAGACCATTCTCCATGTCTGTGAGTCTGTTTCTTTTCTGTAAATAGGTTCATTAATGCCACATTTTAGATTCCACATATAAGTGATATCATATAGTATCTGTCTTTCTTTTTCTGACTTGCTTAGTATGATAAAAACCATATTAATGCACCAATTTTTCTTCACTTTCATTATTAAATGAAGAGTTAAAAGTCATAATGTGATAAAATATGTGGTTCACACAACACACATTTATTAAGCAACTAAATGTAATAATGTGATTAAATATGTAATAAAATACATATATAAAATAAAGACAAAGAGACGTATATAATAAATAAATACATATTTGGTACACACATAAAATGTAATATGTAAAATATATAAAAATATAATATGTAATAAAAATAAAATATGTAATAAAAATGTAATAGTGTAATAAAATATGTGGTTCATACAACATACAGTTAGTAAGCATGTGTTGTACTTGACACCGTGCTGGTTGCAAATGCAAAAATAAATAAAATAATTAAACTCCCAGCCTTAGAAGACTGCTTATGTCTTTTCTTGGGAGAGGATGGCATAGAAATGAAAAAAAAAAAAAAAGTCACTTCTTAAGACAATTTTGAGGTATAAATAAAATGTCTTCATGGCATAAAATAAAAAGCTCTTCCTGGAAAAGACTATTTTTACCAACACTACTACACTACTATAACTCCTACTATCATCGATCGTTATGGTTTATATGTTATTATTAACAATTATGGTTAACTAAGTGTTCTTTAGGTTTCGGATCCTTTACAAAGCAAGTTACATTCATTACCTGATTTAATGCTCTAGTAACCTTATGAGATAGGCATAACCATTCTCATTTCACCCATAAGACCAACTGATATATATATAGATACAGATATTTACTATTGTGTATATATATATATGTGTGTGTATATATATATATATATACACACACACACACACACATATCCTCAACATAGATACAGTGTTTTGAAAGAATGTATGATATATGTAGGATGCTGTCACTTTTAGCTTAAGTGAAATGGTGTGGACACAGACTTAATAAAATACAGGATCAAACTGGGCATAGGTGGCAAAAGACCTGCAAAGCTGAGGAATGGAATATTATCATGATTAGAGAGGTGAAACCGGAGAGATTTTAAGCACTGTTTTGACTTTAAGGGAGTAGAGTTTTGTAGCAGAGAGGCTGGCTAGATGGTTGGTTTTTAGAACATTCTAAATACAAAATAATGAGAAATGTAATTGAGCTAATGGGATTCAAAATAAAAAGGAGGATGAGAAGTTAGGAAGATATTTACGAATTAGAAACAGCCCCATAACTTTTTGGATTTGGGGGAAAAATACTAGTGGGAAACAGAGCACCAGTGAAAACAGCCCTTGATACTGTGTAGTTGATAATAACAATAAAAGAAACAGAAAATAAAATGAAGAGGACTGACTTTAGACTTTGTCAGACGAGCTCTCTTTTGGACAAATGAGGATTAAAGAATTTGGAAGTCAGCCAAATAAGTAAGTTCTATAACTAGTAGTAAATACAGCTTTGTGATTTGGGAAAGATATTGAGAAAAAATATTTGTTGATAGGGGAAGTCATTGTAGAAAACAAGATAATCTTGGGAAAGAAAACCTGTAAAACAAGATGACTTCTCTTGTCATGATGAAGCAAAATACATAATGTCATGGAAATTTAGATTCTAGGCCAAAGGAAGGGAAAATGCAAAACTTTCAGCTCTTTCAGGCCAACTACTTTAAGATTATCTAGCTCTTCTGTCAACAAACGCGATGAAAATTAGAGTATACGAGCAAAATTTAGCAGAAATCTTCCCATTTTTAAGCATTTGCCCCCTTTTTTCCTCTTCCTTTTTTGTTAATAAATTCTGAGGGCAATATGAATAATCAGTGACACCTCTTTCTTTTTAAGAAAACTGGCTGCAGAACTTCACCAAGGGGCTTGCAGAATTTTCGATTGCTATCATACACGGTGAAAAGATTTTATGGAAGGATATTAATTTTACAACTGATGTGCATAGGTTTACATTCATCCTCAAGTAGACTACACAAGGAGAGACCAGCTTAGAAAAAAATTTTTTTTGGTCTTTTTAGGGCTGCACCTGGGGCATATGGAGGTTCCCAGGCTAGGGGTCCAATCAGAATTGTAGCCGCCGGCTTATGCCACAGCCACAGCCATGCGGGATCCAAGCCGCATCTATGACCTACACCAAAGCTCATGGCAACACCGGATCCTTAACCCATTGAGCAAAGCCAGGAGTCGAACCCGCATCCTCATGGATGTTAGTCAGGTTCATTAACCGCTGAGCCACGATAGAAACTCCTGGCCTAGAAATTTAGATGGTTTTAGTTTTCTCTGTCAAGAACAGAGAGAGGGACGGTCTACAGTACAGACTATTTCAAGTGCAGAGATGCCTCTTCTAAGGAACGTCTCACCGTCTACCACTTCTTGGTAACCACTGGAAAACTCAATTCTTTTTTTTTTTTTTTTTTTTAATTTTCAGGGCCATGTCCATGGCATATGGAAGTTTCCAGGCTAGGTATCAAATTGTAGCAGTAGCTGCCACCCTATGCCACAGCCAGAGCAATGCAGGATCCTGATCTGAGCTATATCTGCAACTTACACCATAGCTCATGGCAATGCTGGGTCTTAACCCACTGAGTGAGGCCAGGTGTCTTCACGGATACTAGTGGGGTTCATTACCATTGAGCCACAATGGGAACTCCAAGAAAATTCAATTCCTATTTTGTCCCCTATGAATAGTATATTAGGCTCTTCAATTCTACTGTTCGAGCCTTGATGTAATAATAGCTCAGTACCTGGTTAGGTAGAGTAAATGATCATCCAACTTTCATCTCAAGTATTTCGTTTTACTCATCTCCTTCTCAATGTGGCCAATATATTTATTGTTCAAAAGTCAGGCTAATTTTTTTCTGGGGACAATGATGTATCATTTCCAGCTCACTTCTAATAATATTTGAAAAATTTAAATTGATATTTATTCTCATAAGACACAGAAAAATTATTATCTGAAAATATTGATTTTTTGGCTTCCACTTTTATTCTTAAATTTCTATGAGAATGAGTGCTTAATTAGAAACCAGTGGCTCTAAACAAGGGGATGATTTTGCACCTCCGCCTCAAAGGGGACATTTAGCAATGTAGGTAGACGTTTCTGACTGTCACAAGTAGGGGAAAGTGTGCTTCTTGGCCAGTAAAAGGTATGGATAGGGGGAAGCATCTTGCTGCTAAAGATAGAATGGACAGGACAGCTGCCACAACAAAGAATCATCTGGGCTAAAATATCAGCGATCCTGAGGTTGAGAAACTCAACCTCAATGAATATTGTAAAAATACTTTTGAAGGGAGTTTCCGTCATGGCTCACTGGTTAACGAATCCGACTAGGAACCATGAGGGTGTGGGTTCGATCCCTGGCCTTGCTCAGTGGGTTAAGGATCTGGCGTTGCCGTGAGCTGTGGTGTAGGTCACAGATGCAGCTCAGATCCCACACTGCTGTGGCTCTGGCATAGGCCAGGGGCTGGAGCTCTGATTGGACCCCTAGCCAGGGAACCTCCATAGGCCGTGGGAGTGGCCCTAGAAAAGACAAAAAGACAAAAAAAAAATACTTCTTAAGATATTTATACAGCAAGGAAACACACTGGACAGTCACATCCATTTCAAGTTATGAAAATGTGAAAGGCTATGCATGTAAGGGCCTGATGTATGCCTAGCAAAACATTGTTTCCTAATGGGTACTCACATTTATTAAAACAAAACTATAAATTAAACTGTGCCATGTGATGGAAATAGATCTAGAAACTTTATATAAGTGGGGAAAAATTATTTCCCAAGCATTTCACTATAATAGATAATGCTTAATACAAACACAGACCTTTGGTCTCATATCTGCATTTAGTAAATGGGATGAGAAGTCATAACAAAAATATCAAGAGAGTACCTGGGGCCTGAAATGCGTGTACCCTTCTGAGTGCAAGTCCCAATTTCCTTTTCCTTTAGTTCAATTGCTATTTTTTTTTTTTTTTTTTTTTTGCTTTTTAGGGCTGCACCTGCAGCATATGGAGGTTCCCAGGCTAGGGGTCAAATCGGAGCTGTAGCCGTCGGCCTACACCACAGCAGAGCAATATGGTTTCTGAACCACAGCTAATGGCAATGCCAGATCTTTAACCCACTGAGCGAGGTCAGGGATTGAACCCGCAAAATCATGGTTCCTAGTTGGATTCTTTTCTGCTGCCCCACAATGGGAACACCAAAAGATTTAATTTTATTTTGGGAAGAAGAGATGTTTCTGTTTCATTACTATGTTTTGGTATTAATCATTTTTTCTAAAAAATTGTAAATTAATACAAATTCCTAAATTGATAAAAGGAGCAGAATCTACATTTTTTGAGTAGAAAATGTGTGATATGGATGTATTGTTGCTAGGACTTTGGGAAAACGTCTGGGACCTTCAGGGGAGGTAATGAGAGGAGGTCAGCAGAATGGGGCTGAAGGGAGAGGGTCTCTCCTCCTTCCTTCTGCCATGTGCATCTCCCCAAAGAGTCACCTCTCAGGACAAGGGGCTGAGTTCAGCTTTTGGCCATAGTTTCTGACTTTTTTGGTTAAAATATTTAATTAGATGTAGTCGCTTCTCCTTAGGAAATGATTCTCTTCCCTTGGCACTCCCTCTTCAATTTCCTGGTGCACGTTTTTCTCCACTCCGTGACAAATACAGATGGAAATCAGAGCTGGTGTGCTTTTCCTCTGCTCCTCTGCCTTTAGACTCTGTCATTCTCTCACTCCAGCTCTGTGTCTTTCAAGAGAAGGAATTGCTCTCACAAGGTCTAGTCTCCCATGCCCAGCGGATTTATATTTTTTCCTGGGATAATCTATAGGAAGCGTTTAGTCACACAATAGCAGCGCCTCTCTACTGGAGACTTGTATCTCAGAAATAAGGTGTGTCCCTCTCCCTGACCGAGGGTTTCTCCCCACATTGTGTATGTCAAACTAACACAGGGCACCTAGACGTGGAACCGTTCTTGAAGAACTTCCATAGATTAAATCGTGCTTGCTTCTGGTACCAAGAGATCAAGAGGAAATGCAATGTAAAGGCACCAGATGCATGGGTGACTTCGAACCACCTCTGAGTGGTTCACTCTTAACTTTTATTTAATTCTTTGTGTATGACAGTGATACACAGGCCTGGAAGGATGTGCTGAAAAGATGGGAAGGAAGGCTTAGTAACAGTGGTCTTCTCTCTTTGGAGCATGTGTCTCTTTCTTTTCTTCTGTCATCTTTACTTCTGCAAGCAGCAATAAGTTGCAGGTCTCATGCAGTAAGCAATCCTAATTTCACCCTCACGGCACTCAAGTTTACACCGACCGTTGCCCCTTCTGCACTCTCTCCTCAAATCCAAGCCACCATACTGAGGATATCTCTTTCTGGCTGTAAGAAGGAAACAACGACTGGAATTAGCAATCTAGCTGTCACACCTCCGTATTTTAACAGGAGAAAAGCTGAAAAGCTGAGAAGCAAAAGATCATAGAGCAGGGCAAAAGAAAAACCCCCCTTCTAATTTATGACCATGAGAATTTGACGGAGGAACGTTGAAGTGGATGGACTGTTCTTTGAAGCAAGGTCAGTCCTGGAAATTAGAAAGTGTCTTGGACTGAAGACTTGGAAAGTGCCAGCTTGCTTCCTCACAAGGGACCGGATAGCAACTGAAAGCTTGTTCTCAAAGTTGACAATGAGAGAAGTCCATGTAGTTTATCTTCTGCTCTCACACGCATTGTTTAGACTGAAGGTTGTGCTTTCTGAGCTCTCTTTTAAGAGCTTTTTACTGCAGCCTGATGTTACTTTTCTTTAATGTCAGGAGAGGGAATGTTAGGCAATTTATCTAAATTCCTACAACAATATTCTGAGATTGACTTCCCCCAAAGAAACAAACTAACTTAGAATATGTTTGAGGACAGCATTGCTTTAAAAAAAGAGTGAGAGGACAACATTGCTTTAAAAAAAGAGTGAGAGAATGACCGGACTATGGGGCCATTTTTGGCCACTGCATGATTTTTAAAGTTACTAAGTAGTCCCAGCTCCATCTTGTAGTTTTGAGACGGACTCTCACTAGAAACTGATTATTTAGGATAGTTGGAGATGCTCAGGGAATTGAGGGATGTTGGATAGACAGGCTGTAAGATCCATTCTAAACCAAATCTATTTTAATTTCGTATTTCACATTATGTGCTGACCTATAAAGAAGATCCTTATTTTGGAGTCTTTTATAATATAAACATCGCTTTGGATAAGCACTCACTTTATGATACAGTGAGATTAAGAAAAACTAAAGTGGGAGAATTCTAAATTCTGCAGTGGCTCACCAAAAGGCAGACTCAAATATTTTATATATATTCATGGTATGAAAGCAAATAAATCTTGGCCACTAGTTTCTGCTATCCGTTAAGATTTGAGGTCCAATAATTCCTTTAAAGATCAGGTCTTTTTGCCTAAGTATTCTGTCTCCATTTCCAACAGTGGGTGTGAGTAGCCAAAAAATAGTTGACTCTGCACACTTTAAATGCTAACTTCTAAATATCATTATTTATTTGGCAATTTTTAAGGAGTTACTATCATCAAGCCCATATATGATTTGCCAATGGTAGAAACCTGAATTAACACTCACTTTCTACCAGAGTTCTGTCACATTTGATACCATTGTCCAATAACCACCCTAAATAGACCTCACCCCTTTCTTATTCCTTCTTGGTCTTATTTCATTTTCTAAAAATACTATTTTCTTCTTTCTCTTCAATCTGACCTCTAAATATGAATATTCTTCAAGCCTATGTGTTTGGATCATGAATACTCATCTTTGCAAGCATTCATCCACTCATGCAACTATTAAGTCCATTTCTTGCCAAACTCTGTGACAGTCTGGAGGGCAGGGTTTGTTACTATAAGTGCTATGGATCTTTTGGGGTGGTTCTTTGCTGTGGGATGTGATTCTATTCAGTTAAAGGTATTTAGCAGCCTCCCTGGTCTCTACTCATTAGATGCCAATAGTACTAGTTGTGACAAATTAAAAGGTCTCCAGATTGCCTAATGTCCCCTTGAGGACAAAGGTTCCTCTTATTGAAAACCACTGTTCTAAGCATGCTGTGATAAGCCAAACATATACCATCTGTATCCTCAGATACACTGTTCAAATCCTATCTTCTCTCTGAAATCTCTGCTGATCACTTGCAAGAAAATCGTCTCTCCATCACTCTCACAAAGTACTTCACAGTATCATTCATATAACATCAATAACATTTTCACATGTTAGGGAATTAAAATATTTAAACAATATATACAACTCTACCTAATGTATAAGTTAAAAATGGGCACACTATCTCCTAAACTATCTCTTCAACCCATAGTTTCTTTTTATTCTCCCTGACTTGCTATTTTACTCCTTAGGCTCCCATTCACCTTCTTAGAAATGGGGGAAAAATCATGACTACCCTTTCAGCACAAAACTATACTCTTCTATATCCAAAGTACAGGTCAGACTTAAAAAAAAAGTGGTTGGCGATAACACAGTTTTCAATTTGAGAGACAGAGTAAAACAATAGGTAGGATTGAAAAAATATTTCCTTTCAAGACACTGGGTACCTTTACAACCTCTAAAAAATGAAGAGGAAAACTCAGTGGCTTCACTGGAAATTTCCCTGCATAGAAAATATAAGGACTTTTATCCAGACACCTTTGTATCTGTAACTGTCTAAAGGAGTTTTTGTACGAAGACTGAGTAAGAGCTTTCACTATATGAAGGTAAAATTTAGAAAAATAGCTGAGGAACTCTTAGGAGTCACATAGAAAACATTTACTATTATCCAGTTTTGTTCAACCACCATATGCTGGAGAACTACAAAATGAAAGACAAGATTCTTATTGCTTCAGTATTTTCTAAGGTGTCTGCAATTCATAGATGCCTTTTCTAATTTTGTGAAGAAAATGTGCATCTTGACATATTTCTTTTACTTTTGTATATTTTTATCTCTAATGCTAGGAATTTTCTGAAAGTTTGGTATATGCATGATTAACAAGAACAATGGCTTCACTTTGAATACGCACACACACACACACACACACACACACACACACACAGTCCATAATACTGATGTTATAATCTATGCTACTGTATCCCCCAAGTGGTTGATAATTTCTAAATCTACAAAATCCATAATTTTTAAATTTGTTGATAAATTCATGAATAACATTACTCATTAGGGGCACCTGATATAGATGTTATAAGGAAAAAATAAATTATTAAACATAGAAACACTTGACATAGTGATCTATTAATGCTAGCTATTATTGAAATTAAAAGAAAAAACTAAAAAAAAAGGTTTATCACATTTTAAAATCTATATGAATCTGTGTAGAATTTCCTTTTGGCATTTTCTAGGTCTGGGGAAAAAAAAATCCAGAGATCATTTTCCAACAATTTTTGAATGGAGAGACAGGAAGTTATTTTTAAGTTAAATTAACAATTAACTATTATTTTGTTACTTCATCGATGTTTGGCCCCTCTGTAGAATTTTATCTACTTGCAACCTTTAAGTGATAACTTAGATTATTATGTGGAACAATTTAGATGGTCATTATGGATTTTATAACATGAAAGAATAAGTTAGTTCATTCACCTATGCCTCTCTTATGATTTCCATTTCTCCTAAACCTGTCATCCAGGTACTATGGGAGGAATATTTTTCTGAGAGTTAGTGAATTGAACCTAATTTCAGGGCCAGTATTATGAATTGGGCATACTTGAGCTCACTCTTTCACCTGAAACTCTTTAAGAAGAAGGAAGTAGACCCAATGATCTCTCCATCTCTAAAACTTATTACTTTATTTCTGAACAAGTCATACTTACATATAGTTCAGGAGAAGAGAATCTCATTACATACCTGATATGAAGAGCTAATCCTTGAGGGGGAAAATCTCATGAAAAATATAGCTCATGGGCAATTATTACACTCAACATTCATGTGATCTGTAGCTCTTAAAGACAGAAGGGCAGCAACCAGACATATTTAAAGAAAGGTCAGCAAGGGACATGATCTGCTTGTAGTACCAAGGACAGAATATTAAGAAAGTCTTCCCAAACTGGAAGTAGCACATTGGCATAGATTAAAAAGAAGGAAAAGATAAATACATCGCTAACACTGAGCCACCTATCACTTACCAGTCAATTATACAAAAGAATATTTTTTTTTTCCAGCAAGAATTGATGGTAGCTAAGTGTTTCAGAATGAAGATGATGAGACTAATGTACTGATCTGCAGATGCTTTATATTTTTTATTTTGAAATAGTTTGAGACTTACAGAAGAGTTGCAAAGATAATAGAGGCCAATTTCCCCTTATGGTACCATTTCACCTAACTGTGGTACATTGATCAAAACTAAAAAATTAATATTGCTGTAATATCATTAACATTACAGTGTTACAATAAATGCTACAAGCTTAATTCACATTTCACCAGTTTTCCCTCTATTATCTTTTTTTTTCCTTTCCTGTTTCAGGGATCAATCCAGAGTACCTCATTGCATTTAGCATAAAAACCTTTTAATCCCTATGTTACTACCATATTTTAACAAGAAAAAATTGATGCCTTCTCAAATTCATTAGCACGAGTATGCCCATAAACATTTCCATGTTACCTGGTAAAATTGTGACCCAAAAGAGCAGAATAAAGAAAAAGAGATGAATCTTCATGGTAGAGAGTTTCCTAGGGGAAAAAAGTGCCAATAGATTTTCTTTTTCAAGTCAGGTGTTGTCAAATAAGGAAACAGAGAAAGCTTTTATTTATAGATTCTCTTGGGAAGTGGTTTTAACTACTGAGGCTTATCAATAGCAAGAACATTTGTATGCTTGGTTGAATAGTGCTATGTTCAAAGAACAGAGTCACAAAAATTATTATCATTTTTTTTCATAAAAGTAAAGCCTGCTTGTGTTACCTTAAATAGACTCTCATGAAAACCCAGTCTTTAAGGGACTTGAAAGGGATATGTGTTTGGACTGCTAAAACATCCAGGTAAAAATGTTATGGTAATACAAATCCTTTATAACATGTTACATAATTGTAAATATTTTATGCTCTTTGTATTAAATTAGTGACCATCTGAATCATAAGATAGTGCAGCTAAAACTTCCACTGATATCACCTGTGTTTACAGGTGAAATCAATGAGAACTAGGGGTGGGACAGTTGAATGATTTATTTCAATTCACATAATTTATTATTATTTAAGTTAACATCATTCTGGCATCACTATGAGTATAGGAGATTAAACAATATGTTTTAAAATATGACTTATGAATTTCCTATGTCATCTGATTTCACAATTCTAGCACCAATGTTTTTAATTCTGTTTGTGGAACTGGAAATGATTTCTGATCCAATTTGCACACTGCCCAAGACAATTATTTCAGATACATGAGGAAGAGCTGGAAGTATTACATGGCACCCAGAACAATTCATCACTTCTCTGCCACTACAGAGTCAAGAGAGTTTATAGGATAATCATTCTTAAACTTTAGCTACATCAAAATCCCCAAAGGATTTGTGAAAAACATTGTAAGACCCCACCTCAGCATTTCCAGAACATGTCCAGAATACTCAGAACACGTCCAGTACTAACTCTAGTAGGTCTAGAACAGAGCCTGACAGACGCATTTTTAATGATTCTGTTATGCTAGTCTGCTAAAAGGCCTATTACTCTAGGAAACCTGATGTTTTTTATTGCTATAAAATATCAGAAAAGTGAATCACAGAGTCGCAGAATCTGCCATAGTTTAGTAAAGAATGTGAAGCCGCTTAGCTATTCTAGTAAAATACTCTCAGGTTATAGGTAAGGAAAGTGAGATCAATCTACTTGCCTAACAATTATTATCCTTAAAAAAATAATCAGCAAATAGCAGAAGATCAATTTAAGATGTCACTGTGTAATAGTTGTTCAACAAATATCCATTGAACCTTAAAATTTGCTAAGTCAGAATTTGCTACAAGCTGATGGTATATTAGAGAAAAAAAAAATCCCAGAGTTTATATATTATCCTGGAAGGTGACATCAACCAAAGTGGTGAGATAAAGACCTCTGATAATATGCCCCTTCATGAAAACAGTGGAAAAAAACAGACAGTGAAAATTGGCAGATTTTACTTTTTCAGAGCTCTGGAAACATTAACCAAAGGCTTGCAATAACTCAGAGAGTACTAATTCAAGAACAAAGGCTCAATCTCTGTAAGAAGAGTAAATTCTGTGATATTTTAACATAACCTAATACCATCCCCTACTCCTCAGCTCAGCAGGTAAATAGTAATCCACATTCACAGTACCACATGGAGTGGAGCAGAACATGGCTAGAGCTCTTCAGATTCTCATTCCCTAACGACAGTCATTATTTAACCTGCCAGGTGATTTCCTTGACGATCCCAATTGAAAGGAGTCTATTTTTCCTGAGTCAGAACACGTCCAGTACTAAAGATAGTCCTAGGGGAAAAACATTCACAGGAGAATGTTTAGTCACTCTGCCTGAAGCTATGGTTAACAGTTGGGGCAAAAAAAACATTAATCAAAAAGTTTGGAAGGAAAGTTGAAGAATAAGATTTTTAAAATTTCATACACTTAAATCTAGGCACCATAATTAACTGACCACAAAGATTATAAAATAGAGGTTTCAGTGGCCCCACAAAACTAAGAATGTAGACTATAGATAATAAGTTCAGAAAAGTCACTTATAAAACAAACCATTTCAATAAGCAGCACCACCAACAAACCTTTGTTGAGGAAAGAATCTGATTTCCAAAGTTGCAACATTATAGTATTTGAATGTTCTGTTTTAAACAAAAAATTATAAGGCAAGCAAAAAAAAAAAAAAAAAAAGAAAAGTAGGCACAGTAAAATTATAAATGAAGTGAGACTTTCCCTGAGGAAGTCCAGACATTGGATTTACTAGGCAATGACTTTAAGTCAGCTATTTTAAGTATGCTCAAAGAGCTAGGTTAAATCATGTCTAAAAAATTAAAGGAAAGTATAAATACAACATCTCATCAAATAGAGAATGTCAACAAAGAGGTAGAAAATGTTAAAAATGGAACAGTAGAGGTGAAACGTACACAAACTGAAATAAAAATTCACTAGAGGGGTTCAACAGTTGACTAGAGTAGGAAGAAACATGAATCAAGAAAACTTGAAGATATATCCATTGAAGCAACATGATTTGAAAAATACAAAGGAGGAAAATATGCACACGGTCTCAGAGATTTGTGGGATACCATCCATCATGCCAATGTAGACATAATACTAGTCCCAGGTAAAAGGAGAAATAGAGAAGGGGGCAGAAAGAATATTTGAAGAAATAGTGGACAAGAAACATCCCAAATATGATTATAAACATCTCCTATTCAAGAAACTCAATAAATTCCAAGTAGGAAAGATCAAGGTAACACACACCTAGAAACATCATAGTTTCAATTTTCAAATGCCTAAGGACAAAGACAATCTTGAAAGCAGTGGATGAATAATTACTTGTCACTTACAGAGAATCAGGAATAAGATTAACAGCTGATTTCTCATCAGAAATAATGCAAACCAGAGGGCAGTAAGATGTCATACTTAAAGTGCTAAAAGGAAAAAAAAACCCTCTGTAAACTAAGAATTCTGTATCTGCCCAAATCATTCTTCAAAAATAAAGAAATAAGACTTTCCTGAATAAGCAAGTCTGAGAGAGCTCATTGCTAAATGACATGCTCTACTAAAAATACTAAATACAGTCTTAGTGGCTAACATGAAAGCACATTAAACAGTAACTGGAAAAAACATAAAGAAGTAAAGAATATCAGTAAAGGTAATTATATGTTATATCGGAAAAAATAAAAGTATAATGTATTTTTGTCTGTAACTCCATATTAGAATATGATTTAAAAGAAAACTGAATAAAGCAATAATCATAAGCCTACATTTAAGGACACAGAATATATAACTTGTGACCATAGCAGCACAAAGATGAGGAGATGAAGCTATATCAGAGTAAAGGTTTGTATAATATTGAGCTTAAGTTGGTATTAATACAAACTAGATTCTTTTGGTATGTTAATTGTAATTTCCCCTGCAACCTCTAAAAAAGAAATACCAAAAGAAACAACCAGATAAATAAAATAGTAACACCAGCAAATAGCTACTTCAGAAAAAAGAAGGCAGTAAGAGAGGAACTGAGGGACAAGAAACACTTAAAACATATTAAAACAAATGGCAAAATAGCAGAAATAATTACCCATCAGTAATTAGACTAAATATAAACAGATTATCTCTACCACTAAAAAGCAGAGGTTATAAAAATGATTATTTTTGATGATACAAGACTCACTTAAATTTCAAAATCACAAATATGTTGTAAGTGAAAGAATATAAAAAGCTATCCCATGCACGTAGTAGCTAATATTGATCTGAAATTGACTGTCCTAATAACAGACAAAATGGTCTTTAAAACATAAATTGTTACTAGAGACAAAGAAGGACAGTACATAATGAAAACAGGCCAATCCATCAAGAAAATTATAAGCATTTATATACCTAACATGAGACTCAAAATATATGAAAGAAAATATGACAGACTTTAAGGAAGAAATAAACAAATAAAAATTATAGTTGGAGAAATTAATGTCTCGTTTTGACAATGGATATAACAACCAGACAGGTCAGTAGGAAACAAATATTAAACAGTACTATAACTAACTAGACCTATTAATTAACTAAATACATAGGTCTGCTAACTAGATCAGTAGAACACACCACTGATCAAAAGCAGAATATAAAAATAAAAAGCCGGAGTTCCCGTGGTGGCCAGTGGTTAACGAATCCGACTAGGAACCATGAGGTTGCGGGTTTGGTCCCTGCCCTTGCTCAGTGGGTTAACGATCCCGCTTTGCTGTGAGCTGTGGTGCAGGTTGCAGACGCGGCTCGGATCCCGCGTTGCTGTGGCTCTGGCGTAGGCCGGTGGCTACAGCTCCGATTCAACCCCTAGCCTGGGAACCTCCATATGCCACAGGAGCGGCCCAAGAAATAACTAAAAAGACAAAAAATAAATAAATAAATAAATAAAATTAAAAATAAATAAAAAATAAAAAGCCCGAAAGCCAAAAATATTTACTAACACTCTGTCAAGTCCTGACTTGATCTTTTGCGTTAATACTAGAGTACTTTCAAGAGAGAAAATGGCAGCATACTCCAAGAGTATAACACTGATTCTTATCTCTTTATCTTTCCACCTGATTTTTCCCTCTTTCGTTCTTCTCGGTCTTTTCGTTTGTTTTGGTTTTTTTGCTTTTTAGGGCTGACTCTGGAAATTCCCAGGCTGGGGGTCAAGTCAGAGCTACAGCTACAAGCCTATGCCACAGCCACAGTAAGGTGGGATCTGAGCTGCATCTGTGATCTACACCACAGCTCACACTATGTCGGATTGGTAACCCACTAAGTGAGGCCAGGGATAGAACCTGCATCCTCAACTATAGTTGAATAGCTTTTATGAACATAGATCTAAAAATCCTCAATAATGTTAGCAAATCAAATCCAACACTGTATAAAATATTGTACACTGTGACCAAGAGGGATTTATCCTAGATATGCAAGACTGGTTCAATATTCAAAAATCAATTAATGTAATCCATTACATCAATAGGCTGCAAAAGAAAAATCATTTGATCATATCAATAGATACGTATTTATATCAATAGAAAAAGTATTTGACAAAATCTAGCATCTATTCATGATGAAACTCCCAGTAAACTAGGAATTGAGGGGCACTTTCTCAACTTGATAAAGAATATCACATCTGCAAAATTCCTGCAACTAGCACCACACTTGGTGAGAAACTAGCATCTTTTCCATCAATATCAGGTACAAGGCAAGGATGTCTCCTCTCACCACTCCTTTTTATTGTTATTATTATTTGCCTTTTTAGGGTCCCACCCACAGCATACGGAATTTCCCAGGCTAGGGGTTTAATCAGACCTGCAGCTTCTGGCCTACACCACAGCCACAGCAATGCCAGATCCACCAGGTCTGTGACCTACACTACAGGTCATGGCAATCCTTAACTTAATGAGGAGGACAGAGATTGAACCCGCATCTTCATGGATACTGAATTGAGCCACAGGAACACCTCACCACTCGTTTTTAACATATACCAGAAGTTCTAGCAAATGCAACAAGACAAGAAAAGGAAATAAAAGGTATACAGATTGGGAAGAAAGAAATAAAATTATCTTTGTTTGCAAATGATATGATTATCTATGGAGAAAATCTGAATGAATCCAAAAACAAAATAAAACAAAACCCTCCTGGAACTAATAGGATGCTATAGCAAGGTTGTAGGATACAAATTTAAATATACAAAAAAATCAATCACTTTCCTATATGCCAACAATGAGAAGTGGAATTTAATCAATCAATCAATTAATATGGCAGCATATAAAGTTCCTAGGCCAGAGATTGAATCCAAGCTGCAGCTGCAGCCTATGCTGCAGCAAAGTGGCAATGCTGAATCCTTTAACCCACTGCCCCAGGCTGGGGATCAAATCCATGCCTCCACCGTGACCTGAGCTACTGGAATTGGATCTTTAACTGACTGCACCATATTGGGAATTCCAAGAGGTGGAATTTTAAATTAAAAACACAATACCATTTTATATTGGCACCTGAAACATGTAATACTTTGTTATAAAACCCAACAAAATATGTAAAACCATTTATTAGAAAAGTTACAAACCTCATAAATGAAATTAAAGAACTAAATAAATGGAGAAAAATTCCATGTTCATGGATAGAAACACTCATTTTTATCTAGAGATCAGTGCCTCCCTATTTGTTCTATAGATTCAATGCAATCCCCATCAAAATCCCAATAAGTTATTTTGTGTATATCTACAATCTGATTCTAAAGTTTATATGGAGAGGGAAAAGACACAATAACCAAGAGAATATTGAAGAAAAGCAAAGATGGAGGAATGACATGACCTGACTTCAAGACTTACTGCAATGAGTAAGCAAGCCAGGGGTGGTGTTGGCTAAAGAATGGCAAATAGATGAATGGAATGGGGCACCCACAAATAGGCCCACATAGATATAGTTAACTTATCTCTGACAAAGGAGCAAAGACAATACATTGGAGCAAAGATAATCTTTCCAACAAGTGGTGCTGGGCCAACAGGATATCTACATCCCGCCCCTCCCCCCAAAAAAGAATCTAGACACTGGCCACTAAAATTGACCAAAAATGGACCTAAAAATGGAACTGAATGTAAGACACAAAACTATAAAACTGGAAGATAACCATAAAAGAAAACCTAGATGACCTTGGATATAGTGATGATTAGTTACATATAAAACCAAAGGCATGATCCATGAAAGAAATAATAAGCCGAACTTCATTAACCTGGGAAAACAACAGCCCTGTGAAAGACAACATTAGGGGAATAAGGAGACAAGGCAGAGACTAGGAGGAACTATTTGTAAAAGACACATTAATTCAAAATATACAAAGATACTCAATATTTATGTTTATTATATTTATATAATCATAACTTCTATAAATAGAATATATGTGTGCATGTATACATATATTCTATTATTTTTCCCAGAGTTAAGTACATGAAAGCAAACATACTAAAACTCTAATAATCAAAATGATACAATTAGGTGATTATATGAGGGAATATCTTAAAAAACAAGACAAAATTAAAAGATTAATCACAACACTTCAGAGTTGTTGGGATTGGTGTTATTATTATTACCATAGGCCTCAGAGACTTATCTTCTCTTTCTCCCTTAGTTTCCCTCTATACTACCATTTGGGATTATTTTTCCCAAGAGACTGGCTATGCCCTTGAACTATATTTAAGAATTCTGTCAATAAACTGAAGAAAAGCATAGTTAATATGAGAAAGCTACAAGGGCTCCATAATCCTTCAAAGCTCTTGCAATCATTTGTACTAGTTTAGGGATAACATATTTTCTATCTCTCATAAACTCTCCCCTCTTGACTCTTCTCAAAGAATGCTTGATAAACATCACCAATCACTGACAACATGCTTTTCACACTAAGTGTAGAATTGTCCCCGGAATCTCATTTAACACAGTAGTCCCATCACGCACTTCTCTCCATTCTGCTGCTATTCCCAAGTTCAAAGCTCTATCCTATTCCAACTCTTTCTTCCAAGAAGGCACAATGTTCATGAATGGCTCTGGCTGAAAAAACTTTTATTTAATTCTTTATTTTTTAGAGACAGTTATGAACAGAAATACTAGGCTGTGAAGGAAATAGTAGAAGTAATTAGAAGCTAGTTCATGTGGTCTTCTTTCTGTGAATTGCTCTCTTCAATTACTTCTTAGAGTCACATTCTCTCATGCAGCAAAGAGTTGTTGGCCTTTCACAATATATAATCCTAAATTCTTTTTCACCACATTTATTTTTACATCGACCACCAAGCATTGTACATGCTAGTCTCCTATTAAGAGCAACAGTATGCTCTTTTCTTTTTGCTGAAAAAAAAAAAAGAAAGAATGGGAAGAATTAATAATCCAGGTAGGAAATGCATAAATTTAAAAGACAAAGAAGCACGGACCACAGAAGGAAGAAAAACGAAAGGGGTTCTTTTAATTTATTTTTTCTTTGAAATCTTTCTTCTCTAATTCTACTAGAGCAAATCAAGAAAATCAGTGCACATCTGATTCCTAAGGTAGATGAGCTATGTCTACACATTTCAACTGATTAGGCATTGACTCAATAAGGGACTCTTGGACAACTTGCAATTTATTGAAACCTTCTGTTTGTCTTGCTCATTCTCCAGAGCCATTGAATATGAATGATCCAATCTCCATCTTCTTCATCTATCCTCATTTATTATTCATGCTTATTCCTGCTCTATGGTGAATATTTTCTTCCTCCATAAAATTTCATTGTTCATTGTAACCTGACTTCAGCAGCTCTAAAATACTGAAAAATACTCTTTTATTAAGTCTTAACTGCTCTTGTATCTGGACCCCACCCTCAACCCCAATAGAAGTTCTGGTTAAAAAATAGACACTTTGGGAGATTAGTATGATGGATAGGAAATGAACAGAGGGATGAGCATAGTAAACACTTCAGGAAAGCTTTTAATTTTTTAATGCTACTTTCCCTTCTTTCTCTTTCACACTAAGGTTTCTGAAGCTATAGAAAGTTTAAAAAATGTTTACAGTCTCACTTTGCACTGTAATTTATTTGATGTAACTAAAAACAATCATGAGGAGTGAGGTAAGGATTTGGACATCTGGTATCTCTGTCACTCACAAAAGGTTTTCCATTTATTTCCTGTACCCTTACAGGAAAAATAGAAACTATAAATAAATTATGTAGATCAATATTTTTGCCATATTTCATAAAGTTTGGAAAGCTGTGTTTCCATTTTCATTTGTCTCAAGGTATTTCCTGTTTTCTTCTTTGATTTCTTCATTGACTGGGTTATTTTTTAGTTTCATGTTGTTTAATATGCACGTTTATGTTTTCCTATTTTTCTTTCTGTAATTGATTTCTGCATAGTTGAAAAAATACTTGATATAATTCATATCCTCTGAAATTTGTTGAGGTTTGTTTTGTGATTTGGCATATCATCTACCCTGAAGAATGTTCCATGTACACTTGAAAAAAATGTGTACTCTGCTGGTTTGGGATGGGATGTCTTAAGATAGCTGCTAAGTCCAAGGGGTCTACTGTGTCATTTAATACAAGTGTTGCCTTATTGATTTTCTGTCTGGAAGATCTGTCCATTGATGGAAATGAGGTTTAGAGCCTCCTACTATTATTGCGTTATTGTTAATTTCTCCCTTTATGTCTGTTAATATTTGCCTTGTCTATTTAGGTGGTCCTGTACTGGGTGCATATATGCTGAGTGTAATATTCTCTTCCTCTATTGATTCCTTTATATAATTCTTTTCTTGTCTTTTGTTATAGCGTTGGTTTTGTAGTCTATGATATGAGTATTCCTAGCCCTGCTTTCTTGTCATTTTGTTTATATGAAACATCATTTTTCATCCCCTCACTGGAAAGTGAATCTTAAATCTATGTGTGTCTTAAGTGCTGAAGTGAGTCTTTTGTAGGCAGCATACAGATGATCTTGGGAGTTTTGTTTTTGTTTTATCCAATAAGTCATCCTATACCTTTTGATTGGAGCATTTAGTCCATTGATATTTAAAGTAATTCTTGAAAGGAATGTACTTATTGCCATTTTAGTACTTTGTTTTTGCAGTTCATCTCCGTTTTCTTCTTCTTTTTATTTCTTCCTTTGTGGTTTGATTATTTTCTTTAGTGGTATGTTTGTACTCCTTTCTTTTGGGTTTTTGTGTATCTATTGGAGGTTTTTGATTTGTGGTTACAACGAGGTTCATCTATGTTGATGCATACCTATATCTACTTATTTTAAATTGACAGTCATTTATGTTCAAACACACTGTAAAAGACTGATTTTTTTAGTCTCCTCCCCCATACTTTATTTATTTTTTTTTAGCCTTTTAAGGGCCTTTTGTTTTTTATTTATTTTTTATTACTCAATTAATTTATCACATCTGTAGTTGTATAATGATCATCACAATCCAATTTCACAGGATTTCCATCCCACAACCCAAGCACATCCCCCCATCCCCCAAACTGTCTCCTCTGGAGACCATAAGTTTTTCAATGTCTGTGAGTCAGCATCTGTTCTGCAAAAAAGTTCAGTCTGTCCTTTTTTTCAGATTCCACATGTCAGTGAAAGCGTTTGATGTTGGTGTCTCATTGTATGACTGACTTCACTTAGCATGATAATTTCTAGGTCCATCCACGTTGCTAAAAATGCTGGTATTTTGTTCATTTTAATGGCTGAGTAATATTCCATTGTGTATATGTACCACATCTTCTTCTGTCAATGGACATTTAGGTTGTTTCCATGTCTTGGCTATTGAAAATAGTGCTGCAGTGAACATTTGATGTCATATTTTATATCTTCATGTTTGTCCCATAGCTGTTCATTTTAATTATAGTTGCTTTTACAATTTTATGTTTTTTTAATCTTCATGCTAATTTACATCAGTGGTTGATTCTTAGCCCTCACAATACATATGCCTTCCCTAGTGGTATTTTCCTTTTCTTATAGATTCTTACTTCTTTTCCACTTAGAGAAAACTTTTTAACATTTTGTTTAGGTAGTTTTAATATTGATGTACTCTTCTAATATTCGCTTATGTGAGAAGTTCTTTATCTCTTCTTCAATTCTAAATGATAATCTTGTTGGATAGTATCCTAGATTGCAGCTTTTTCCCTTTCAGCTCTTTAAATGTATCACCACTCTCTTCTGTCCTGAAAAGTGTCTGAAGAAAAATCAGTTGATAGCCTTATGGGACTTCTCATGTATGTATATGACTCTTTGCTTTTTCTTGTTGCCTTTAGAATTTTGTTTGTTTATGAACCACAGACATTTATTTCTCAGTGTTCTGGAGGCTAGAAGCTGAAGATGAAGGCACTAGCAGATTTGGTGTCTGGTGAGAAATCCACTTCCCGTGCCTCCTATACTTGGATATCTGTTTCCTTCTTCAGGTTTTGGATTTTTTTTTTTTTTGTCTTGGCCCCACCTATGGCATATGGAAGTTCCTGGGCCAAGAATAGAATCCAAGTCTTAGCTGTGACCTATGCCACAGCTGTGGCAATGCCAGATCCTTTACCTACTGCACCACAGCAGGAACTCTTGGGAGGTTTTTAACTGTAACACTTTCAATCTACTTTTCTCTCTCTTCTCCTTCTGGAACCCCCATAATGAGAATGTTGTTATGCTTGATATTATCCCAACAATATCTTTTCTTTCTTTCTTTTTTTCTTTCTTTCTTCCTTCCTTCCTTCCTTTCTTTCTTGCTTGCTTGCTTGCTTGCTTGCTTGCTTGTCTTCTTAGGGGCCCACACATGGCATATGGAAGTTCCCAGCCTAGGGCTTGAATCAGAGCCACAGCCACAGCAATCCTGGATCCAAGCCATATCTGTGACCTATATCACAACTCACAGAAACTCTGGATCCTTAACCCTCTGAGCAAGGCCAGGGATTGAACCTGCATCCTCATGGATGCTAGTCAGATTCATTTCCACTGAGCTATGATGGGAACTCCTTCCAAAGATATCTTAAACTGTTCTCATTTTTTAAAAACTTGCTTTTCTTTCTGTTGTTCTGAATGGGTGATTTTCATTATTCATTAGTCTCCAGATCTTTCATGCATTATTTTATACCACTTAGTTTGCTATTTATTCCCTCTAGTATACTTTTTACTTCAGTTATTAAATTCATTTATGATTGCACCTTTTAAATATTTTCTAGTTCCTTGTTAAAACTCTTACTGTGTTCATCTATTCTTTTTTCTAATTCAGTTTTCATTCTCATTATTAACATCTTGAAATCTTTATCTGGTAAATTGTTTATTTCTGTTATCTATTTTTTCATGCATTTTCTCTTTCCCTTTGGCTTGAGACCAGTTCCTCCCCCCTCTCATTTTGCTTAACTTTCTCTACCTCTATGAGTTTTGGTAAAATAGTTACCTATTGCGGTCTTGAAGGGGTGTCCTTATATGGCAGTATCCCTATACGGTTTATTTGTGCTCAGTGTCTTTGCTTGAAGAGCTAGACTTGATGTAGGTGAAAATCACATCTTTCCTCAGCATTCACCTTGAGAGGTGGTGGGGCTGGTGATGGAGGAGCTAGAACTGCTGCCAGGTGTGAGGTGGAACTTTCTCTCAGTGCTAGTCACTGCCCTATTAGGGTCAAGGTCAGATCCCAAGTTTCTAGGGCTAGAGCCCTGAGGATCATGTCTAAACTGGCTCCATTTCCTTTAAATGTATGCTTTCCACATTCCCAGCCCCAAAACGCTTGCCCTAGAGGATGGACGGCTGAAGCAAGAGAGACCCATGAATGCGCTCAGCTCATGTTAGGGCACAGACTGCAGGAGGTTGGCTACAGATAGAAGTCCAAGCTCCCTCCAAGGCACTATGTGTGCATGTGCCAGCAACTGTTGCCTTGCTCTGCTCAGACAGAGCCTTGGGTCTGAGTCCTCTTTATCCTTCACAGCCAATGACTCCTGTCAGCCTCTTCTACCCCCTATTGTGGAGTCACACCACAGGGCAGGTGGGACCTGTATTGGTTCTCACTGTGAATCAGGCCACAGGCTCTGGTGGACTGATTTCTGTCAAAGTTCCAAGTTGCTTCTGAGGTACTGCCAGAGAACTCACCAACAACAGCTGCCTCTGCCCCACCCAGATGCTGCCCCTGTATCCCATGGCCCAGCTCTCCCCTCCATCATGGCAGCCCTAGGTGGCATGTGCAGTGCTGTGATATGAAATAAGTGGGGCTGGAACATTCACTGCCTCAGGCTGGAAGGCACACCAGAGTGGTCACAAAAAAAGCAGGTAGCCACTAGAGCAGTCTTCAATCTGTCCTTTGCACTCTGCCTTGAGCGGAAGCCAGCATGTCACTGCACTCCTCACAAGAGGAGTCCAGGCTTCAGCAGGTCTCCAACCAGCCAAGGCGGTTGTCTTCCCTGTGTAGGACTCTAAGGCTGGGGCACCCTGTGAGTGGCTCCAAACCCTTACTCCGGAGCAGGAATCTCCACCCGTGTGTCATCTCCCTTTCCTTTTGAGCCCCCTCCCAGGGACACAGGTCTCAACTTGATCACTCTCTTCCTTTTCTACCCAGTTCCATGTCTATCTTTTTCACAGCCTTGCTTATACAGGCGTCCTTCTGTCAGTTCCCAGTTAGTTTTCAGTGAGGACTGTTCCACGTGTAAATGTACTTTTGTTGTGTTCTGGGAGGGGGTTGAGGTGGGGGATTAAGTTTCCCATCCTCCTACTCTGCCATCTGAATCCCTGAATTTCTGAAGACTGTTTCTTTGGTTCTTCTCTCTCCCTCTGTCCATGCATCTATTTATTCATTTATTTAGTGATTCAATAAATAAACTTTTATGGAGCTCTCACTATACATCAAGCACTATGGTAGGCTTTAGCAATGACATTTTGGGGAAAATAAAGTGTATAAATTAACTTGACCAAAGACTTTTTCCAAATAATGTCACAAAGTAACTCTCCTTACCCTCCCACAGAAATTTATTCATATCACTCACATGATATTTATAATATTCTAACTTGAGAAGATATTTTGATAAATGATATCATAAACCATAATTGAGATAAAGAGTAAAACAGAAGAAAAAGCCCTTTTAAAGTAAGTCTGCAAACACCCAGCCTGAACTTTTGTTGCTCAACTCCCTTTTCAAGTTCTTTTAATTACATCAGCCTTGGAATTAATAGGAGCACCTTAATTACTCTTTCTATGTAACTATAGCTTTTATCAATGATATCCAAAGGTATTACGGTTATGAACAAAGGACAGAGGTGATGAACAAAAATAAATCCTGCCAGTCGTCTGGCAAGAGGGAAACTGAGACAACAGTCTCACTCTTAAGCATAATGACACTAACAACATTTAAACAAATAATAAGGATTTTGGAAGTAATGTTTGGAGAATTTTCCCACTTAGAAATATTAAGGATATTTGTCTAGACAGAGTTCCATGAAAAATAAGTCCCCATGTCTTTAAAATCAGACTTTTTTTTCCATTTTAAACATGAAATTCAGCTTTCATAAGACTCGAAGATAAACGACAGGAAGAGTTAAGTATATTGGGACTAATGGAGAACATACTTGGGATATTTTCTTCCTTTGACTTAGAGTAATTAAAATGTGCAAGATATAACTCCATTTGTTTTATTTTACCTGTTTTATTTTCTTCTATACCATACTGTGTGTTTTCAGATGTTGTGGAAGAATTTCTTGTCTCTGAGTAAAGTTTCTCAAGCTTCCGTCTACACATGATTTTTGATGATGAATCAGAATTGCCAACAGTTTGGCCAGATCCCACTGTAAAAGAAAAAAATTACTTCAGAAGTTTAAAAAAAAATGTTTTCCAAAATGAGGATACTAATGTCTTTATCTTTGTGCCGTGGTCCATATACTCTAAGAGGTTTTAGAGAAAGATAAACAAGTAGAACCCACTTTTAGCATTGGGTTGAGTAAATAAATGATTTGGTTATTTATAAGATTACCTCACATGACTACTGAGAGGAACAATAAATTAATGTGGGCCAAGGGCAGAACAGATGATGACTAGTCAAATTACGATTATTATTAGGACAGAAAGGCATCCATGCATATTGAAATTTATGTAATTCTACATAGCTTAGAAAATTTCTAGAGGTAGAAGGAATTTTAGTGAGCATATTCTAATGAATTTTTATAAAGATGAGGCAGAAAAAATGGACTTATTTAACTTCAATCCTTGAGTTACATGGGTTAAATTTTCAATTAAAGTTTATTTACTTGTCCGCTTTGGTAAGAAACTGTAAGCTAAAAAGTTATTTATTAGAGCAGAGTACCAGTTATTTATTATGTAGTTATTTATTAGAGCAAAGTAGCAATGAGAGAATAGGATACTATAGATTTATTTTCTGGTGATTTCTGATCTCAATAATGACAGATGTCTAGGTGATTCAGGGAAAGCAGCGAGATAAAGAAGACTTTAACAGGGATTGAGTGGATGTGCAGCTAGTTTCATTATGAATATAATAAAACTTAGACTTTTAAGCATGCCATTAAACCTCAACCTCTGCTATCAATACTTTAAATGTGGAATAAATCTTTTCCAAATGTAAATTCATCCCACTTCAATTTTTTTTCAAATACATTAACATATTACATTTCATAGAATTTCGGTATTGAATAAACGCGCTTTTCAGGGATTGATGAAGTCACTGTAGCTCTATGTTCTTCCAACACCTTATGAACTTAGTGAATTAATAGTGCATGTCCTTGAAACTTATTCTAATATTTTTTCATCTACGGACTGTAAGTAATTATGATGTGGTCCTGCTAATGGTATTAATATTAGCCCTAACACACCCCCTTCATTTAGGTCTGACCCTTCTAGCAATAATAGTCCTGTTACCTGGTGGAATGAAGACACCGAAGAAGAGAAAAGTAGAGAAAAAGAGAAGGATCTTCATTGTAAATGATTTCTTAGGGGAAGACAGTCCACAGGTCTTCTGTCTTAACTCAGGCATTGTTGAAATAAGGGGGAAAAAAAAAAAAGGTTCCTTGATTACTGAGGCTTCTTGACAATAAGAACATTTCTATGCTTGGTTGAATAGTACCATGTTCAAAGATACTGTTTCTAGAAAAAGCTGATGCCTTGTCACACTAAAATGTCATCTACTAGTTCTTCTCAAGGTCAGTTTCTTTAAGAGACTTCAACAGTTACAAGATAGCGGGCATAAATTTGTAAATTCAAGTGACCAAAATAATATTGGAGTAATCACATGATATTCCAGAAGTATGTGTTTTAGATGATCTTGCATACGGTTTTCATGTCTGCAATATAAAAAAATGAGTCTTAATGTAAGGAGGAAATCAAAACAGTATTTTAGACTGAATTATCATTGAAAATATGTGGTTTTTTACATATACAAGTATTGAGTTCCAGAGTGGTCAAGGGTGTCATGATCCATATTATTTTATTTAAAATATGTCTGAACGTAAATAATGACTGTATAATAATGTGTTTGGGAATTACTGTATCTAGTTTACTTGTATCTTGAAGAAAAGACAATATCCTCAAGTCGGATTTACAGATTTTGATGAATGAACACCCCATAATAAAAAGTCAGATTTCACTTCTTTCCTTTTTTTTCCTATGTATCTTGGAGTTATTTCTGAAGTCATCCACGAGTTTTCCATGGTCTATTGTAACATATATTGGAGAAGAGCAGCTGAAACTGTTTCCTAAACCCCAAAGCAAATATTAGTAGCAATGGTCCATTGATTCTCTCTTATTGCACCCCAAAAAGGGCACTAAGAATCAGGATACAAAAGAGTTCCAGTCAGCATCAGTCATCCTTATTCTAAAGTAACAGAGATATTTGCTATTAAAACATATATAGATATTCAGAATCTGGGCAAACTGTCCTGAACAAAGCAATAATGAGATATGTCCAAAAATCATTTCCTTCCGCAACCAATTTCTTCACTATATAAAACATGAATTAAAAATGAAGAACTTCTATCGAAAGCTAAGAACTTGTGGAGAAACACGATTGAGAATTTCTCTAGCATCTGACATAGAGTAAGATCATTCAAGCTTAATCTATGTAAGATTAGTTCAACAAAACTTAATCAAATACCTACCATGTATCTATTACTGCTCTAGTTGCTATAGTATAACTATGATGAAGATAGGGTATTTGATTGGTGGATGAGGATAAGGGCTAGCTAAGTCACTGAAACTAAAATTCAAATTCTACTAAAATAACATATTGGGTACCCTCTCTGTATCAGAACTCCTGTGGATAAACAAGAAGGCAGAGAATAAAGGTCTGTCATTGATTTTCTGTTCCTTTCCCTTTGCCTTTATATGACAAATGTTTAATCATGTTACCTTCTTCCAAGGACCCAAGCCAATTAGAAATTTATTTTGGATTTTTCTTTTATCAAATCTGGAGGGGAAAAAAAAGAGCAAATTAAACATAACTGGTGATTCACGTAGGATACTTTGTAACCCAGACCTAATCCCAAGGAGAACGTGAAAACACTCCTTTTTTTTTGAAACAGAGAAGCATCATTTTCAATCTTTCACTCCGATGTCCAACATGTTAAACACATTCTATCGAATGTACATCACTAGTTAATAGAATTAAATTATTCCTTTTGACATTTATTATTTGGATATGAGAATACATATTATTGCTTTTGTTTTACAAACAAAGAATTTTAAATCCTAGACAAGGGGATGATTTGGGAATGTTTGGATTCATTGATCACCATTTGATGATCACCCCATAGCCATTCCAGATATTTAAAAACAGATCCAAAGACCTTGAAATTTAAAAAAAGACCTTGAGATAAAAAGACTTTGAGAAGTATACGCATATAAGTAGGATAAATTCCGTAACAGTTCCATAAAAGTTGTTCTTATATGTCTTCTGAGTGTAGTATTTTCCCTCCTGTAACACAAAGTTCAACAGTGAATACTGCTTATCAAAACCTTTCTAGACTAGCAATTTTGTGGATCTAAGAAGAAAAGTCTAGATGATGGAAATTAAAGCAAAACCTAGTACATTGAGTATATTTAGGAAGTTATTTTGTTATGCTTCATTTTCTCTTCACTTCAGAGAGAAGGAAAGTATCACTACAATCAGTGGTTTGGGTCTAAAATAATTAGGTTTTTCAAAAACCATACCACCTTGGAGACAAAAACACACAAAATGTATTTGCCCTCTACTAGATGAGAAACAAGGAGAATAACTTTCCTTTGGATCCTGACAATGCCTTCTTCAGGAGCAAAATCTCTCCAATTAAGTTTGCCCTTATTCCTAATTTATTTTATAATTTTTAATCACATAAAAATGAATTTTCAATCTCCCCAAATGCTTTCTGGGAAAAAAATAAGAGGAAGACAGCATATCCAACTAAGAAATCAGCTCCAAAAAGAGAATTATAAAAAGAGACGTGGAAAATTTCAAATTTTAGCTACTTGTTTCTCGGTGAACTGTGGGGCCCGAACTATGCCATTACCTCTCTCCCAAACTGAAATCTCATCCATGAAAAAAATCTCCTGCCACCCCACATGGACTTATAATTGGTAGCAGGAATGAAAAGGGTAAACTGTCTTCTTCAATCTTTCCTAATCCATCCTTTGCTTGAGGCCATCAGTTGTGGTTCTTTTTTTTCCCCATAGTTTCAAGAGTCTGGTATCCACTTCTGAGTTTTGAGTTTACATTTCAGATGTTCAAAAGCTGGTAAGGAATCAAAAGATTGCAGAAGTAGTTTTATAGACAAGGAAATATCTTAGTCCTCTGACCTGGGTTCAGAGAACAGAGATCAGTTATCTCATTTTTATAGCCCTCCAAGAGTTAATGGAATGTGGGAATGAGTAGCTTCAGCCACAGGAGTCAGTAATCTTTGCTCATGTTTGCTCTTTTGAAGTAAAAAGATTATTAATCATATGGTCATAGAACATTAAAAAACAGTAGAATGTGTAAAGATTCCAGACAGTCTCCCTGATAAGAGATGAAATGAAGTGATTTGTCCTGGGATTGCTTCCCTCCACAGATTTCCTCCATACAATATAGGAACGAACATTTTGGGACTAAAATCAAGTGCTTGGAACTTGACTATGACACATGTTCTTGCTGGGAAAGAAAGAATCAAGAATTTTCCTATAAGTTGATGTCAGGGTAATGGTTCAGCCTGTTGCTAAGTAAAATTCACGTATCTAGTCCTGCTCAAATCACAATAAACAGTATGAAGAATTTAACTTTGTTAAGAATAAGAATGTTTATTAAGGTGAGTCTTGAGCAAATCAGTTAAAACATCTTTTTTTGCTAGCAGAACTCCTGAAACTAAGAAGACAGAAGATTATATCATTGGTTTTTTTCCCTCAGAAATAATAAGGCAGCATTTCTTTATTAAAGGATTGCAGCCAAGTAGAATGACTGTTTTTGAACCTCCATTTTCCACATTGGAAAGGGAACAATAGCAAAAATAAAATGTTAATTCTGATTCAGGAGGAATCTTTATGAGCTGGATTTTAATCCATGAAAACCATGGAAATTGCCTTCTAACTTGATTGTACACATAAGGCTGGCCCTGGAATTAAATGTGAGCTTATTATTTTAAACTCCACAACACTGCTTTTTCCCCCTAAAGAAGGCAAGCACATTCTATAATTTATGTTTTGTGATATAAATGGTAATTATTATCAAAATCCTCATGATCACTGTCATTTCTAGAAAGCTTATTATGAACCGGAGGCTGTGCTTTAGAGACATTATTTCATTTGGTATCCACAACAACTTTATAAAGTAGACACTACTTTTACATTTTGTAGATTGAGAGGGTAAATAACTTGCCCCATATCAAATAGTAAGTCAAAGGACTAGAATGCTTACCCTGATACGTTTAATCCAAAATGCATAATCACAATCACTAGACTTCAGTCAAGTCATATCATTTCTTTGGATTTCTCTTTTCTCGGCTATAGCATACAGAGTTGAAAATTTTTGGCCATTTTCAAAAGTTGTAAATCATATATTTCTGTTGACTTAAAAATATGCACAACCTAAAAGTTGAGAGTTAAGTTTTATTTGGGGTGAAATGAGGATAATAGCCTGGGAGGCATCATTTCAGATACCTCTGGAAAAACAAACAAACAAACAAACAAACAAAAAAGCAAAAAAATACTCCGAGGAGGTAGGGGAGGAATGTCAGTACATAGGCGATTTTGGTGAAGGCAGCAGCACATGCAACCAAGAACATATTTTTACACGAGATTGCTGCTAGTCTTGTGAAGGTTTCTGCTAGTCATGAGGAGCAGACACCACCCTGAGGGATTTTAGTGATTTCCTAGATACGAGGAAAGACAAGAATTTGGCTCATAAAATCTTCTTCTGAAAATATCTGACTATCTGAAGACCTGTCTTGCCAGTTTTCCCGGTGCCCAGAGCACCTCACTCCTGATCTCCAATCTGAACTCTTTCAGGGGGTGTTGAGGGTTGGCAGCTTCGGGGACTCATGATCCAATCCTTGTAGAGGCAGATGGCAAGTGCCAGTCTCCAATTCACATTTCTTTGAAATAAAATCATGTATATAACCTTAAAAATCAAGCCTCAGAAGAAGAAGAAAAAAAAAATAGGTCCTGAAATCTTCCCATCCTTGTGGTTGTCTGGAAACACTTTTCCAGTTATCTTGGATCCCATAGAAAACCTATTTTAAAAATTCCTAGGCTACAGGCCTTTTGGGGGACTATCCAAATCCCTTCTCCCAAATCCCCTCTACATTTCCCCTTCAAGATCTATTTTTAACAAAAACACTTATAAATATAGTAAAGGATTTCATTGTAAACAAATTGTTTGTTTGAACACCATCAGGCTGCTGAGAAACTATGGGGTAAGGGTTTTTTCCTTTCTGGTAACTCAGCAGATTGTTTAGAGACTGTCAACACTCCTTATCTGAGGATATTATAGTTTATATTCCCCAAGAGATAAAATGCATATCATGTCATATTTACTATTGACAGAGCAAACAAAGGGGCCATGTTATTCCTGTGCCAAAGGCTTTTGATCAAGATAATTTTAATGTTCTCCTTACCTTGGCTACACTGTGGATATATTTCTTCCTAGCAATAGGCACCTGACCTCCCTTTTCCTAAAGCACTTTAGAAAACTGGATTATGAGGGACTGGCCGTTTGGGATTAGTTGATGCAAACTAATGCATAAGCAATGGAGTGGATAAGCAATGAGATCCTGCTGCATAGCACAGGGAACTATATTTGAACACTTGTGATGGAACATGATAGAAGATAATGTGAAAAAAAGAATATATATGGATGTATAGCTTGGTCCCTGTACACAGCAGAAATTGACAGAACATTGTAAATCAACTATAATTAAAAAATAATAAAAAAATATCCTTTTTCTCTTTGAGAAGTAAATATACTCCTAATCCCTTAAAAATCTTCTCAAGGAATAGATGATAGCCAAGGTTTGCAAGCCTCTTAAGTCAATGGCAGGAAAAAAATGTAGAAAAATAAGTATGATCCAGATTTGGAGATTTGGATGGAGATGAGTGTTTTCAAGGACATAGACAATAAAGAGTATGATGTGTTGATTAAGTGATGGCAAGACGAAATTTCAAACAATGAGATTATCATGACTTCCATATAACTTCATGAAATATGTGAAAGGTATAGAAAGAACTCTTTTTGGATAAATGTTTGAACAGATATAGTGCCATTTAGAGAAAATAAAGGGAGATTTGCAAGAGTAAGATAAGTCAAGGGAAAGTAAGCAAATGAGAAATAAATTCAAGGTGAAGTAAATTTCTTAGGATTGATACAGCAGAGAGAGGTATTATTCAGGTGACCTTGGAATGAGAAGGTTTTTCTGTGATCTTTAAATTGGAAACTATGCTTATTCCAAGTATAAAGTGAAATCTCTAAGGCTGAACCCCCAAGAACACTCTGTAATATTAAGCACAGATAACACAAGTAATTAAAGAGGGAGATTTCTGTACAACCTGTAACATTTCAACTCTGACACATGACTATTTCAGAATAAACTGTTCACTAAAATGCCACCTTCCCTTTGATCCCTATCTATGCTCCACTGATATTCTAAGCAGTGGTATTCATTAGATTACTGATAACATTTTATTACATAGTGGGAATAATGAATGTTACATCTATGTTTGTGACAAAAAAAGAACATCAAAGTAACCAAGTCATAAGAATACGGCGGAAGATGGAAAATTTGACTTGGCTTGAAATTCTTAGTGATTAAACATTTCCCGACTTACAAAATCCATTAAAATTTATGTTAAGAGTGAAAAAAAAAATTGGCCATAGAAGACAGCAGTGTTGGAACAATTTTGTGTGCAGCTAATGTTTATCGCAGAATCCTCCTTGTTCCTTCAGTCAGGGATGTAGCTCCTATTGGCTCATGGTCCCAAAAGGATGTGGAGTGGAGCTGTTCACCAGCATAAGGTCACAGAATGTTCAGGAGAGAGAAGAGCCAGGACATGATCACCTTGAACCCTGTCATGTGAGGCCAGGGAAATGGCTTCTCCATGCTCGTAAAAGGAAGATGCTCAGCAGAATCTTTTACTTTTTCACTTAATATAGAATAATTTCAAAGGAAGAATGAAAAGCCTTGGTGAGGAGTTCCTGTCATAGCTCAGTGGAAACAAATGTAACTTGGATCCACGAGGGTGCGGGTTTCGATCCCTGGCCTAGATCGGTGGGGTAAAGGATATGGCATTGCTGTGAGCTGTGGTGTAGATCACAGGTGAGGCTTGGATCCCACATTGCTGTGGCTGTGGTGTAGACCAGTGGCTATAGCTCCGATTCGACACCTAGCTGGGAACTTCCATATGCCATAGGTGCAGCCCTAAAAAGACAAAATAATAATAATAATAATAATAATGATAATAATACATAAAAAAGTAAGAAAGAAAGAAAAAAGAGAAAGCTTTGGTGGAAATTATATTTCCTTTTTGGTTATATCACAATTATATGTTCCCAGTCCTCCTGAAAAATGGCACCCTCTAAGCAAACAAAAAATGTTAAAAAAAATATATAATAGTCCTTTATACTTCATCTCAATGTTCTTAAAAATGGAGAAATTAACTAGAAAGAAGTCTAATGTTTCTTCCATGCTCAAAAAAAAAAATCCTAAAAAAACCAATAACTATGCTGAGTATCATACTAGACATCTCTTCCATGTAGATGTTTTCATAACTTTGCTGGGATGGTTACTGCTATCTTCATTTAAGGAGAAGGGAAACTTAGATTCAGAGTAGGGTCTTCACTTAGGTTAATCCTGAAGTGTATAATGCCTTAAACATTGTAGAATTTTCTTTATTTCCCATTTAAAGTCAAATCGGGTAACACAGATCTGTAAGTTTCTCTCTTCTAAACATCGATTCCAGGATCCAGGTCCTGCTCCATCTGAGGGTTCTGTCACTTTCAACATGTGGGTTTCAAGATGACTGTCAAGTGAAGAAGAGAAACAAATAAAATCTTGCATAGGAGTACTTTATGACCAGTCCTAAACATGGCACAAACTACTTCCTTTTACCATAATTCAGTCAAGTGGGCACCTTTAACTCTCAGATAGGCAGGAAATGTTAGTTGTGACCTCAGAAAGAAGGGAAAATGAGTTTGGGAAGAGTTAATCAGTCTTCAAGCAGGTTAATGTTTCTGCTTACCAAACATCTATCGAAATGTTCGTGGCACATGTAAAATCACCTCTCTCCCTCCCCGCAGGAGGCAGCTCAAAATCTCATTCCAATGAAACATTCATGTAAGAGTCCAGGATCCTCTAGCGCTGGGCATTTTTTTCCTCTCATGTCTAGATAGAACATACTAAAATATAAATTATCTTTCAGGAGATAGGTCTAAGAATAATCATGACAATATCGTTTGTAGCCATGTTATCATTGGAAATAATTTTTATGAAGGAGAATGAGTAAATTGTGGTATGTTTAAAATGGCTAATTAATGAAAAGAATGCCAGCTATAGCAAAAAGAAATGAGTCATAGAAACTTTATATGGATTTTACACAATTCTAACACATTTATTTTACAATATATTGTGTAAAATATGCTAATATTATATTAGTCGGTGGTCTGTGTACTTTCTAGAAAAACACGCTGTTATACCGGGCACCTTCCTGGCTTTTTCTTCTTTGCTTTTTAGGGCCTCACCTGCTGCATATGGAAATTCCCAGGCTAGGGGTCAAATCAGAGCTGCAGCTGAGGCCTACGCCACAGCTACAGCAATGCCATATCTGAGCCACATTTGTGACTTATGCTTCCTTAACTTTCTGTGTGGGACCACGAATCATACCCACGTCCCTGTGGATACTAGTCAGAAGCCAGGACAAGAATTCCCCAGCACCTTCTTTGAAAAGTTTACTTTGAGTAGAAATGAATTCTCTAAGTACAAATAATCAATGGAATTGTCTGCACAAGAAAACAGACTAATGTGTTGCTTCAGGGAACTGAGGTATTGAAAGCCAGAAGACAGGTAGCAGACTGCACATGCCACAGTGTGGACACTCCCCCAACTCCTAAATGTTCATTAGGTTTAATACATCTAGACAATATTAAAATTTAAATGGAATAAGTGAAACTTCCCCTTAGAAGGACATTGTTTAGAGTCAGAATTCTGAAGAGCGTTTTATAGTCTTTTAAAACTTGATTGTGTATGCAATAAAAGAGCCCCCTCGTTTTTAGGGTGAGATTTCCTTTAATTCCCAGTTAAGTAAGTACTTATAAATTTTGTTCTATATGCACATAACCTAGCTGGGTTATTAGCTGAAGTCTTCCAATCTGGCATTCTTTTTGTTTGGAAAGCTTTATTTCCCATTCTGAGGTCGGTTCATTGAAATGAAAATTGCGAGTGATGATAGTGTGCTGGGCCAATGTGCTGCTTGAGAGCCTGACTCTTCTAGGTTTTTGTCCCAGAATTGCTTCCGCCCCCTTCTTACATGTCTCAGGTTCTCCCGGATACAGTATAAGACTATCACAAGTGCTCAGATGGTGGAATGGCCAGTTCTCATTCATGTCTCCAGTTAAGCAGGTTGTTAATTAAAATGAGTGGGTTTCCCTGGATGGACAGCTATGTGGTATGAGGTCTAGCCCCCACTGTGGTGGTCCATGCACATGGGTCAGAAAAAGAATTTTCAGATTTCAGAGCAAGTTGAAGAGAAGACAAGTTTATGGAGGCAAGAGATGCTGTTAACACTGTGTGCTGACTTCCTGATAATCAGGGAGAGCTGACTCTGAGCACATGGTTATGTCTGGTTTTATAGCCCAAAGAGAGAGAAGAGATCTTAGGATACACCTGCTGACCTACTGATTGGTTGGGGAAAGAGGGGTCTTATGACACACTTGCTGGTTGATTGAGGGGTGTATCATGCCCCTATAGGGGTAGGGTAAGGAGAGGGCCACATACTGGTGGGGAATAGAAAGAAGTAGGTCAATCTGCTTATGGTGAGGGGGGGGGAGGCATTACAATGAAATGGATGGGCTAACGATAAGGGTCTAGTACTTCTTGTCTTGGCCAGAGGCTGAGGTCTATCTCCTTGAAGCCCTGAAGTCCCACATCCACCCCTACTGCAGGTTCCTCAGTCACCTAAGAAAGCTGCTTCCAGCCAGGAGGAGAGAGTCCCTTCTTTGGAGCTCAACAACTCTCACTAGAATTTGGTTTTATTTTGACAAACCCTATAAAGGTAGCCAATTCAAGAACAAATGATGGGCCAGTCTCTTCCCTAATTATGCTGTCCAGTGCTACTCAGTATTTAACTGAACAGTCTTCTCTGTCTTTAAACTGAGGATAAACCACTCACTGTCTAAACTGAGTAAAATCTTGCCAGTGTCTCTTACACGGAGGATGGCCCAGGTACCTCTCGTCAAAACTAAGTTTAAGAGTTCCCAATGTGGCTCAGCAGTAATGAACCTGACTAGTATCCATGAGGATGCAGGTTCAATCTCTGGCCTTGCTTAGTGGGTTAAGGATCTTATGTTGCCATGAGCTCTGGTGTAGGTCACAGACGTGGCTTGGATCCCATTTTCTGTGACTGTGGTGCAGGCCAGCAGCTGCTGCTCCGATTCCTCCCCTAGGCTGGAGACCTCCATATGCTGCACATGCATCCCTAAGAAGCAAAAAAAACAAACCAAACCAAAATAACCCCCTAAGTTTCAATGATAACCTGCTTCTCCAGAAAGGAGTTAAATACCACTGAATAAAAATAACATATGATAGGAGTTCCCATCATGGCTCAGTGGTTAATGGATACAACTGGGAACCATGAGATTGCAGGTTTGATCCTTGGCCTCGATCAGTGGGTTAAGGATCCGGCATTGCCGTGAGCTGTGGTGTACGTTGCAGACACGGCTTGGATCCCCCATTGCTGTGGCTCTGGCGTAGGCCGGCGGCTACGGCTCCGATTTGACCCCTAGCCTGGGAACCTCCATATGCCACGGGAGCAGCCCGAGAAATGGCAAAAGGACAAAAAAAATATGATATCACTTACATATGGAATCTAATATATGAACCTACCTACAGAAAAGAAATAAACCCATGGATCTGGAGAATAGACTTGTGGTTGCCAAGGGGGAAGAGGAGGAGGAGGGAGTGGGATGGACTGGGAGTTTGGGGTTTTGGGGTTAGTAGATGCAAACTACTGCATTTGGAGTGGATAAGCAATGAGTATGGCACAGGGAACTATATCTAGTCATTTGTGATGGAACATGATGGAGGATAATGTGAGACAATATATATTCATGTATGACTGGGTCACTTTGTTGTATAGCAGAAGTTGACAGAACATTAAAAATCAGCTATAATAAAAAGTTAAAACAAAATAAACAAACAAAACAGCAGACTCATCCAAATTCATCTGGACTCCTCCAGGAAGTGGATGGGCACAAGAGGCCTCTGCTGGTACCAGGGCTCCAGATCCTTGTAGAGTTCAGGTGAAGGAGAGGCGTCAGCTCTGGTCCCTTTCTCACTGGTCACCATAACTGTTGACTAAAAAATTATGCACAACTTTAAAATTGAGAGTTATGTTTTATTTGGTGGGCAAACATGAGGACTTAAGCCTGGCAGGCAGCATCTCAGGTAACCCTGAGAAAACTGCTCCCTAAATATATAGAGACTTATAATGCGACATGAAATGAGAGCAAAGCTGTGTTTGCCCTTCATTTGTCAGAAAGGTCAAGTGTCTCAGAGCATTTAATTTAAAAAGGAAAAAAAAAGTGCAGAAAACACAAACACTATTTCACCACTTGAAATGGCTCTGGAGTCTTCTATCAACTTCAGGAATTAGTTTCCAAGTGTTGCCTGCTTTCATTCAGTCTGCAACCAGCATGGAGCAGACCACCTGCTGTGAAATAAGGGTGTAGCGACCAACAGTTATTATAGCAGTAGCCATAAGTTTATTGCTTATTGGTACTAAACTTAAATCTTCGTAATTTTGAATTACTGAGTTAGCTTAGATTTATGGAGATGCACAGTCATTTAGAATGGCATTCATTCCAGAAGGGTATATTATCTAAACCAATTTTCTTATAGTGATGCAATTGCAGTGCTATAGTTACGGTTGTATCAGCATTTCCATTATAAAGTCTTATTTTCAGGGTTTTATAATTTGACCATAAAAATTCTCTCCTTGTTGAAACTTGGCAAACAAGGTCTGGGGCACAGAACTCAGTTTTTTTTAATGAAATTTTTAAAAAAATACACACATGTTTGATCTCTTCAGCCATTTTAGGCATTGAGTCTGCAAACAACAACAAAAATGCACCAAGCATCTAGACAGATGGAAAGAATTGAAGAAAAGAAAAATTAACCCAAACTCCAAGGTGATAGACATGGTTAATTTTTATCAGTTATATGTTAAGTTCCTTGGAGGGGAAGAAGAACAATGGTATTAAAGGAGGTTTGAAGATGCAAGTGGAAATCTCACCAGTTCTAATATAGCAAACCAGTGATGATGGCAAGTCATCATCCATGCAGGTGAGCCTGCATGAATCAGATCCCTCATCTGTGAGGTGGGAGAATAAAGACTTCCTGTATAAAGGTGTGAGAATCCAGTAGAAGCAAAATCTTTGAAATTGCAAAAGCACTCTAGAAGCATGCAATATTATTTCTTTGGCTGACAACAGTTCCTTCTTCTAAACTTACAAGTCTTACTGTCCGCTCTGCTTATTTGGATGACACACACATAGCTCTTCCCCAACACACTGTAAACTCATGGAGTTTCTCTGTCTTTGTTTCCAATGTGACACATAAAATTATTTGTTGAATTCAAGGAGAAGTAAATTGGTTTTACATTTTCCTTTCACGATTGAGAGTGGCTGCTTGACTTTACTTTGCATAGAGTTAGTGTTTCTTTTTGGAATTAATTCACCCTAAAATCTTGACAGTTGCCCTCTAGTGATCAATAGAGAATGTGTTCATGATGTACCATGGAAAGGCCAGAATCTGTCTTTAGGAGACAGACCCATGGGAATTTACTTTTTGTAATTTATAGAGTATATAAGACAAATCCTAAGTCCTTGAAAATCTAAATTATTCACTATAAAAGAGGGAAGGCATTTTTTCGGTGTTGTATTAAGGCAAGTGATGAAAACAGGCTCTGAAATCAGACTGCTTAGGGTCATTCCTGACTCTACTTCTTGGCTGCTATATACATTAGCAAGGTATCCAGTAACTCTGAGACTCAATGTCCCATCTGTGAAGTTGAGGCTAATGGTAGCATTATATCCAAAGGCTGTCATATGATTACATGAGATAATCCACGAAAACCTTGGATCCTGTTAAGTACTAGAAAGATGTAACTATCATTATGTTGTTTTTTCTGCTGTCCCATTCTGACCATAATATTCTCTCTCAAATTTTCATTCATGAAGAGTATCTCCTTTAAAGTGTTTTTCTTTGTATACTTTGTTTAAACAAGCATAAAGAAATCTAAAATTTCTTTGTATATTTTGTTTAAACAAGCTTAAAGAAAAAAAAAGAGGCAAATGCTTCTTTTACCATGTAAAGTATAGAATATATGGAAGCTCTTGCTGTCAACACACTTAGAATTCTTTTGCTTTCACTATGAGATAAAGATGGAATTAAAAATCTGAAACAGAGGAAACAGCTATTTACATTCACCAGGAAGAAATACGATGTGCCACGTGGGTACTTCAGAGTTGGAAGGCATAGAAGGTGTGTTCTGAGGGAATTTGTTTTCAATTCATTTGCTGTGTAAACTTTGAAAAGTTTCTGAGCATTTCTGTGCCTCAATTTCCTTATCTACATCATGCAGAGGAATGGCTACAAAGTATGTACTGGAGCATTCCAAGTGTTCAATAGATGCTAAATATTGCTATTATAATCATTGTCTCAATTCTAATGCTCAACAAAGTAGATAAATGTTGCCTACCTGCATTTTTTTAGAGTTTGCAAATTGGGTAATGAAAGATCTAATAAGCCCCCTTATTAGGATACAGAATCCTATCCATGATAGTCACTGAGTGAGAAATTATGCTTTTCATTTTCTGGGGGTGGGAAAATCTAGATTCAAATAATTTATAATCTCCAAAAAGTACAGGAGTCCAAACATGAGTCCACTTCTCAATGATATATCAATTTCTGGGTCCAGAACAGAAAGAATCACATAGGAAATTGAGCCCTAAGAGATGTGAAATTTGCTGATAAGTATTTTCTTAAATTTGTTTCTGTTATTGTTGCTTGGCAATTTAGTGTCAATTCTGCCGTACAGCAAAGTGACCCATCATACACATTCTTTCTCTCATGTTATCGTCCATCATGTTTTTCACAAGAGACTGGATATATTTTTCTGTGCTCCACAGAAGGACCTCACCGCTTAATCACTTTAAATGTAATAGGGTCCTCTCACACTCAGAATAGAAAGAATCACATAGGAAATTGAGGTCTAAGATATGTGAAATTTACTGAGATGTATTTGACATTATCGAGACGGAGAATCATTTTCTATAAAATCTGAAGAAAGGTGGCCTTTTTCTGTAGTGATCTATTTTTGCAAGGGATAAATTCTGAGGTCAGAACTTTAGCGTGAACTCTACATGAGACAATTTTATTAGAAAGAAATCAAGAGATGCTATAATTTAGAGAGGTTGCCTTTTTACAAGATCTATGCTAGAGAATTAGAATATACTGTCTTCTCTGAATCAAGAACATTAATTCAAGACCCAGGGAAGGGGCATAACAAATAGAGATATTAACTAGAAAATGACTTATCCCTTCTGGGATGTTGTCTGTCTCTCACTTGAAAGGATTATCTGCCTAGGACTCAAGCCCTCAGAGACCAAGTTCAATGTAGTTAACTGTTACGGAACAGGGATGCATGGGAAAAGATGGTTATAAATAAAAGTTTTTGAGGTGTTCCCTTTGTGGCACAGCAGAAACGAATCCAACTAGAATCCATGAGGATGCAGGTTTGACCCTTGGCCTCGCTCAGTGGATTAAGGATCCAGCATTGCCATGAGCTGTGGTGTAGGTCACAGATGCAGCTTGGATCCTGCAGTTGCTGTGGCTGTGGTGTAGGCCAGCAGCTGTAGCTCCAATTTGACCCTTAGCCTGGGAACTTTCATATGCCCCGAGTGTGGCCCTAAAAAAAAAAAAGGGGGGGGTGGTTTTAGTAAGATGCTGTCTTAAGAAAGGTATTCCAGGAGAGTGTCTTGATATGAGAGAGAAAAGAGAGAGAGAGAAAGAGAAAGAGGGAGGGAGAGGTCCAAAGGTCCAGCACTCACTTCCATAGTTCACTTCAATTAACCTTATAGGTGGGTGGTTTTCAGTTCTGAATTTCTAAAATTCAGCAGGCCTCCATTCAATGTCTGTTATGGCTGGACACTAAATTAGGTGATTGGAATTCAAATATAAATGAAAAAATAGATCCGTGTTCTCAAAGAGATTGTGGTTTGGTGGAAGAAACTGAGCCCCCCCCAACTCTTGAGATTTTTATAAAATATATAAAGTGCTTTCACAGAATGTGGGCAGATAATAACTTTGAAATACTTAAGGGGGAACTGGAGCATTGAGAGGAAGCCTGAAAATATTTTCTATTTTTTATTTTTATTTTTTGCTTTTTAGGGCCACACCCACAGCATATGGACATTCCCAGGCTAGGGGTCGAATCAGAGCTATGCCACAGCCACTGCAACACCAGATCCAAGCCGGGTCTGCCACCTATATCACAGCTTACCACAACACTGGATCCTTAACCCACTGAACGAGGCCAGGGATCGAACCCAAAACCTCATGGTTCCTAGTCGGATTTGTTTTCTGCTGAACCATGAAGGGAACTCTGTGAAAATTATTTTCTAAAGAAGACACTTTACCTCCTGCTTTTAGTAAGGGCAACTCTTCATCTGTTGAAGAAAGGAGGGAACATGTGACTGGATGGGGAACACAAGCAAAGGTTTTTGTCAGCCATGCTCCCCCAAATCCCCTTTTCCTCTGTGATACTGCCCCCACCCCACCCCGTTCCCCCAGCTTTCTCTCTGCAGTGCACTGGGCTGGGTCTCAGTCACAGATCCATGGATGTCATGAGTATTTACTCCCCATGACCCAGACTCACGAGGGATGGTCCCCGTCCCAAAAGGTGGGCGTAAATGACCTCCTCAGACCTTTGTCAAACACAGAGTTGAAAAGCTATATCCCGATACTGTGTCAGAGTGAAACTGGCAAAATCGGTGCACACGTGATACAATTTGTGCTACCTTTTCACAGAGCAGTAAAGAGGAAATGTGTCAGTAATGTGTTGGCTACTCTTGAAACCGTGTGTAGTGCCTGCTTTTATAGAGTTTATCGTGTAATGAAAAACATACAGTGGTAAATTTAAAAAGGGAGGCAGGGATCTCTGCAGTGCAAACATAGCATATGCCTGGATACTCTAGGATTTTATAACATCAACTAACTAATAAGCATAATTCAAGGAGTCTAGTGTAAAATTCCATAAGGAGTGGTAGTAATATGAAGGCTTGGTAGAAATTAGCTACATTAGTCACAAGGCTCGGGTGGGGAGCCCCCACATATGCCAGGCTAGCGTGTTGATTATTTTGTATTAAAGATACTTGAGCAACAGTCTGTACAAGAATACTCTGACCTGCCTTTGTTCTCCTGAAATTGGGGGAAGAAAAAAAAGGTCTTATGGGAAGTCATCATCCCTGTTCTAGGAGGATGGGGGTCATTCTTATCACAGGGGACAGGGAAAGCTGTATAACCAAACTGTTACTTCTTCATTAACTTGCTACCCCAAGCAAAAATCCCTTTGCTTTCAAACACATTCATTGTCTCCAACCCCAGTGCTGCAAAATATTCCTGCACATAAACAGCAGATTTGAAAAACAAAAAAATGTTAGTGCAAGAACTGTAAAGATGAAGAAACAGAACTTGAGTTACTGTAATTCTGTAACTCTACACGACTATATGAAGTTTCCATTTGCATTTAAGATTGAAAATAGGAAAACAGAGCACACACACATATACAGATGCATACATACATATATGATCAAATTATATTTAAAATGGGAAATATTTTCCTGAATTACCTGATCCAGGCTTCAAATATGCAAGAACACCACCAGAGGAGAGAAGTATCCTATAGGCAGAAGGAACAGCATATGTGAACCCACAGAGCTGAGACACTGCAAGTGTCTTCTTGGGAGAACAGCACGTACATCCAGCTGGGTCAGGGAAGGCAAAGGAGTGGGTACTGAAGAGTCAGGCCTTTGCCAAATCAGGGAGAAGCCGGGGAGCTATGATTTGTAAATTGAACTTGAACTCATGGGCAACTGGGAGCCATTGAAGATTCCACCAGTGAGATTAGCAGGATCATTTTCACCCTCTAGAGATAATTATGACTGCATTGTAAGAACAAGTCATGTGGATGATATCGAGTGGAAGATTCGTTATGTAGCGGCTGTCATTTCGGTGTGAGAAAACGGTGCTCAGAATTAGGGTGGCAGGACTCTGGTTAGACAAAAACACAGGTAGACAGAGAGGGGGTCCCTCTTCAGCTAGTGTTTTGACTTTGGTAACTGAGTGGGTGGTGACATCAGTCACGAAGGTAAGGAGAGCACAGGAGCTGGGGATTCAGGAGAAAGGGTCATTTCGGTCATAGGTTACATGATTTTTCCTTTGGGAAACAGAAACAAAAGTGCCTTGAAGGCACTTGAATATATTACCCAGAGGCTGAAGACAGACCTAGAAAGAGATGTAGATTTGAGAGTCCCAGGAGAGAGCTTCGGCTGGTTGAAGCTCTTTGGGCTGTGCACTCTCATTAGAAGTCCTGTAACACAGATCCCTGGTGCTGCACCTACTGTCTCTACAGCAGCAAACTATATCACCATCCTTTACAAACTCTTGGTCAGACTATTTAGTTTCACTGGGCCTCAATTATCCGTAACCTGGCAGTTATCACACATTAGAGGGAGGACATACTTTAGAGTTCTTAAAATAATCTGTCCATATTTTTTTTTCTCACAATCTGTACTAGTGTTTTCCCAATTAGAAAGTCTTTCTTTGGATTTAGATGATTGGCATCTCTAAGATCTTATTTAAAATAACATTTCCTTGGAGTTTCCATCATGGCTCAGCGGAAATGAATCTGACTAGCATCCATGAGGATGCAGGTTTGATCCCTGGCCCTGCTCAGCAGGTTAAGAATCCAGTGTTGCCATGAGCTGTGGTGTAGGTCACAGATGAGGCTCAGATCCAGCATTGCTGTGGCTGGGGTGTAGGCCAGCATCTACAGCTCTGATTCAGCCCCTACCCTAGGAACCTCCATATGATGCAGGTGCCACCCTAAAAAGACAAAAAATAAATAAAATAAAATAAAATAAAAAAATTTCCTTGACGTGTTATTAATAAATAAGGATAACTGTTAAGAATCAAATAGTTCTTACTATGTGTTAGACACTGCTCTAAATAACTTGTATATTTTAAATCATTCAATTGCTTAAAAGCCTGTTAGGTAGGTACTATTTTTATTACCCATTTTACAGTTGAGAACACAGAGGAAAGAAAAGTCAGGAAACTTGCTTCATGTCCTATAGCTAGTGGTGGCATTTGAACTGAAACAAGTCTAGCTCCAGAGTCTGTCTTGACCACTAATCTATATTACTATTAATTTTTCTTGTAGGATAAATTGTTAAGGAAGTATTCCTTTAGTCAGGTAGGAATGCCTGATAAGTGCACTTAACTTATGAAATAAGATTTTTCCAGATTGGAAGTCAGGGCTGGGGAACTTTAGCAGTGAGAAATGAAGATGCTATCTGGTTTAAGGCTGGGTCAGGCATTGTGCTTGTCCTCCTGGACATTTGAGTATAAAAGAGGACAACACGTGCCTGGTGGAAGGTGTACAAATAGGGGCAGGATAGTTTCAAAGAAGGAGAAATCCATCAGCGACACGTTCAGATGTTTTATACTGACAGCATTTGTCTGCTCCCCGTTCTTCCGCACAAATATTCATTTACCCATTTGTGTTTCTGCAGGAAATTTACCTACATGATGCGGCACCAAATTCTTGATCGATTTGATGAAAAGTGAGAGAGTCTTTGGGGACAAAGAATCTGTAGAGCATTTCAAATATTTGATAGCGCTTTCCCCTCCCTGCCTCCATTTGTTTTCATCTCGCTCATTTCATCTTGATTCTGTTGTAACAGATGCCGATAGAGTTTTTGACACTGAGAATGCCAGATCTATCGTTAATGTGTTGCCAAACTGGGGAAGATTTACTAACAATATGTTTTGCCCTGCATCAGTTCGCTTCTTTTAATAGAGAGACTCATTTGAATAACATCTGAATAAGGGAGTTAATAATAGTAGCCTAGAAGCAGAAAGCCAGATTGGATTAATGAGCAATTGACCCGAATCTTCACCCTGAATTAAAATTGAATGGCATTAGAATACTTTTGGAGGCACAAAATGTTCTGTCAACTCTAAACTGCCTTTCCACCCTTTCCCTACTCCCCCTCCTGCTACCCTGTTTTTAACACGGTACACGCCTTTGCCCCTCTGGCCTTACCTGGGAGTTAAGAAAGGACATATTGGATCGACATTAAAATCATTTTGTAGCATCAGCAAAAATATTATTCTGAAATTGATTACAAACTTTAACTCTTCAGAAATGATGTATCGGGTAGTTCATGTCTATACATATATAATACTATATTAGAGTAATAGGTATAGATACTATATAAACTAGTATCATGCAATTTACAGCTCTTTAAATAAAACCACCAAAAGGGTCAATGATCTCTACAATTTAGGAATCTAGAAATAAGAAAATGTACAGCTATTGCAAGTAAAAGTGCCATTGAAAAGAACCAAAACCCCACACTGGCAAAATTAAGAAGCATAAGTGTTAAAAATCTATCCAATGATTCTGCTGCAAGGGAGATAATAGCATTTCAAAATTCCCCATCCTCTCTCTAATCTCTCTAGAAGAATTGCTTAGAATTGTAGATGGACAATAACATAGCTTTCTTATTTTTATAAATATTACTATACATATTTCAAATCCCACCACTATATAATACCAGACACTTCAGAGAGAAAAAAATGTTGTCTGAAAAGCAAAAAAAAAAAAGAAAGAAAAATTTACTTTTAAGATTAAAAGAGAGGGAGAAAGGAATTTTATATTAAAGTAGAAATGACTGGTTAGGCCAGATTGTGAAAGAAACATAATAAAAGAAAACTTTGAGAGTGTCCAGTAAGTCATAAAAGCCTTGAGGGGAAATAAACTTTACTTATTTTAATCAAACTATTCAAGAACTAAAAATACCTCCACACCAACCTCTAACCCATATCTTGAGGTCATTATCAGAAGAAAACTTTGTATTCTCAGTGGTCCATCTCCTACCAATATAATAGTTAGAATTCACTCCCAGGTAAAATGTACTGCCTCTCTGACACATGATCAAATTATAACTGATCTAGACACCAGAATGCACACACCATGTATGGTTCAAGAAATACATTCCCATGAGCAAAAGACACCACAGAATAGATTAAGTATGTACAAGGCATAAGGGTTTATATTGACTCTTTCTATAATATATATTTTTTGATTTTTGTCTTTTGTCTTTTTAGGGCTGCACCCACGGTATATGGAGTTTCCCAGGCTAGGAGTCTAATCGGAGCTGTAGCTGCCGGCCTACACCACAGCTCACAGCAATGCCAGATCCTTAACCCACGGAGTGAAGCCAAGGATTGAACCCTTGTCCTCATGGATACTAGTTGGGTTCATTATCACTGAGTCACAATGGGAACTCACTTAACAAATATTTTTTAACAGCACTGTTGCAGCTACTCTGCAAAGGCAGAAAGAACTGCTATCCAAAAATCTAGTTTGAATGTCCGGACTGATGCCACAGTTCTCTCTCCCCCCAAGGTAATATTCAACATTTTACTACATGAGTAGGGGGGGTCTCTAGTGGGAACAGGGCAGGTCTCTTAAAGCAGGTCCAAAATGGCTTAGGAGACCAAGAAAATGAGAGGCTCGGGATTTTATTTGCAATTAAGGGGTGAGGTTACTCCCAAAGGTGCTTGCATGGTTTAAATCTTTAATAGGTGTCCAAAAGGTTTTGCACCCCAGTTTTCTTTACTTTTCTATATGGGGCAGAAGGGGAAGGAAGAGAAGTGACATCTGCAAACTCCCAGCAGTAAACATTAAAAAACAGAATCAGACCACTTAATATAAGCATGTCCTATGTGCCAGACAAGGTAAGAGGCACTTAGAATATGGTAGTGGACAAAACAGAGAATTATACTTAGTATCCATGAACTTTTCTTCTATCCAGGGAAGACAGAACATGCACAACAGATATAACACATGAGTAAAACAAATGGGATATTGGATCCCAAAAAACCATTTGGAAAAAAAGAGAGTAGATCAGAGGGAGGAGGATCAAGGATGCAGGACAGTGGAGGCAGAGGTGCAATTTAAAATAGCATCGTCAAGGAGTTCCCATCATAGCGCAGTGGCAACGAATCCAACTAGGAACCATGAAGTTGTGGGTTCGATCCCTGGCTTCGCTCAGTGGGTCAAGGATCTGGCATAGTGTAGGTTGCAGACGCGGCTCAGATCTGGCGTTGCTGTGGCTGTGGTGTAAGCCCGCAGCTGTAGCTCTGATTAGACCCCTAGCCTGGGAACTTCCATATGCCACAGGTGTGGTCCTAAAAAGCAAAAAAAAAAAAAAAAAAAAAAAAAAGGATGGAGCTCACTGAAAAGGGGGCTTTGAAACAAATAAAGCAGGTGAAATCACTAGTCAAGCAGAACCCAAAGACGAACCATGCAGGGGGAAGGAGCAGCCAGCCCAAGGACCCTAAAGAAACAGGGAACCTGCTGGAGTGTCTGAGAAACAGCAAGGAGGCAGGTGTGAAGTAAGGATGTGAGCCTGGGGGGAGGAGCAGAAGGAGACTAACTCATAGAGGGAAAAGGAGCCAGATTATGAAATATCTTATAGATCATTGCAAGACATTACTGAGTGAAGTGGGGAGCCATAGGGAATTTTGAGCAAAAGAGTGACATGATCTTTTATTTTAAAAAGACTCCTGTAGCTATTGCATTGAGACTAGATTGTAGGAGGGTAAGAGCAGAATGTGAGAGAGTAGTCAGGAGGCTGTGATTAGAATGTGGGTAAGAAATGATTTTGATTTGGGCCAGAGTAGGAGTGTTTGCATTCTAGTATATGTTTTGAAGATGGAGTCAATAGGATTTGATGTCAAATTCGATGTGGAGTGTGGCAGATGATGGGTCAAGGAAGACCCCAATGCTTTGTAGGGCAACTGTGCTACAGGTGGACAGATCTTTATAAAAACATCTGAAGGAAGTCAAGGTCCACCTCTCAGTACCCTGTTCATGGCACAGTTCTAGGGAGGATTAAAATAGATAATATGTGTAAAGTGGGAACAGATTTAAAATATAAACAAGTAATGTGCTGGGGCAAAATGGATAATGGGTCCATCCGTGGACAGGAGGGTGAAACTTCCTGGTCTCAAATCCAGACTCTGCCTCTTCCTTGTGAAGTGATTTTTGGAAAATCAGTTATCTTCTTTATAGCTGAGTTACCTGTTACACAAAATGGAAATAAGAGTATATAATTACTACAGATGAGGATTTTGGAACATAAAGACTTTAGGATTGGAGTTGATTTTGAGTTCTTGCTAAATTCTTTAGTGAATTATGATACTGTATTCACCTCTTTGACCTCAATTTCTTTATTTGAAAAAAAAAGAAATGTACTCACTTTTGCAGTACATATATTATAAAAGAACAGCAGGGAAATAGTGCCTAATTTGTGTATATGTGAGGATTAGGAAAAAATAGCGTATTTGGCATAAAGTGTGTCCAATCATTAGAAGTTAATTATAACTTGCAAGTTTTCTTCAGCTGTGTAGTTATATTTCCCTCTTTAAAAATGATTTAAGTCAGCCTACAGATTTTTTTTCTCCATTTCATTTATATCTGATTTTTATCAGCAGATAACATAGCAGAGAATGGTCTTTAGAAAACACTGAGTAGCCTTGTTCTTGAGATGGTACAAAGAGGGTAAAAGAAAAACCAGGTGTTTAAAACACCCTTTGCTTTGCTTCTGCCTCAAGACAGCAGATTAGTGATACTATCTGACCTAGTGAAATATTGGAAACGTGTAATAGAGGAAATATTGTGAATTAAAGTTGATGTTTAATGCCCTTCTTGTCACCTTTACTCTCTGATGTTTCTACTTGTTGTCCCTGATTCCATAGCCTCATTATCTCACTCCCAAATCTTCAAAGCTGCGTAAATAAATATTAACTCACACTTAGTCAATTCATAGTGGGTTTGTACTACCCGTTAGTTCATTCCACATGTATTGGTAGTCTTTGCAGATGAAATAATGAACACTTAGCAGAAGTCTGGGTATCTTCTGTGAGGGCTTCAGTTAGATTAGTCTACTTAATTTGCCAATGACAATATAATGGTTGAGCTTCCTAGTTTCAAATACTTCTCTCTCTCTCTCTCTCTTTTTTTTGGCTGCACTCATGGCAGGTGGAAGTTCCAGAGCCAGGGATTAAGGATCAAACCCATGCCACACAGTGACCTGAGCCATTGAAGTGACAATGCCAGATCCTTAACCTGCCACACCACCAGGGAACTACTCAGATGCTTCTTACTAACATTTAAATGGTAGTCAGTTATTTATTTATTTATTTATCCTTTTTAGGGCCAAACCTGTGGCATTTGGAGGTTCCCAGGCTAGGGGTCCAATCGGAACTACAGCTGCCGGCTTACACCACAACCACAGCAAAGCCAGATCAGAGCCACATCTGCGACCTACACCACAGCTCACGGCAATGCCAGACCCTTAACCCACTGGGTGAGGCCAGGGATCAAACCCGCAACCTCACAGTTCTTAGTTGGATTTGTTTCTGCTGTGCCACGATGGGAACTCCAAAATGGCAGTCTTTTAATTCAGAACTTTGATGCTGTTGTGGAATTTTCAGCTGCAAATGATGATAACATCCATATTTAACAATGTTCCTTATGTAAGGCTCCTTACAGTAAGCATTAACATATATAAAAGCATCTCTAAAAATATATTTGAGCCTATACATAAAGGTATCAACGATCACAATGAGGTACCAGGTTATACAACCAATCCTTGGAGTTCTGTGTTTCTTAGGTTTTCAATAACACCCTTAGGAGAGAAGGTAGGATGTTAACCTCTGAACCGTCTATGCAGTATGGGTCCATGCCTTGTGCCAACTCTGTTGATTCTTGTGGGGTCTGCACATATCAGATGGGGAGATGAAATATTGGAATTATGATATTCTATGCTTTGCCCTTAAATGTGAAATAGTCTATAAAAATACTCAGGAAAATACCTGTGTATTTTCTTTTGACTATTTTTAAAATGTAGGAACAGGATGGTTTAATGCTCCCTAGATTTAAAAAGAAAATTTATCTTAATTAAAATAGAAATATGGCAGCAAGGATTTTTAGACCATCCCTATATTTATATGTGAAACAAACATAAAAACAAGAAAAAAAAATAAAAATGTTTTTATTATTCTGAATGAGCAATATTTATAAGAAATCCTATTATTCAGATGTTTGATTTCTTGCTTATAGTTCATTCATCTATTATGCATTTATTTATTTATCAAGACTTGGTTGCACACATACCATATTTTTGGTAAAAATGAGGTGAAGGTTAATACAGGCATCACGTAAGGACGCCTTATTCTCACCAGCAAATTTCCTGAAATAACTGGAATTCAAAATGGTTGATCTCTGTCCCATTAGGTGTCACTGTTTCCCAGCTTTATGCCTAATCCAAACCCCAAAGTTTCTTTGGAGTATATTGTATAAAAACAAAACAAATAGAAAAAGGCATGATTCTTGCCCAAAAATTGCTTAAAATAACTTTAATTTGGGGATGAAAGTCTCCAAGAAAAGACTTATTGAAATGTAAATTAAGGTATGACTACAACTCTGTGTTAAGGGCATCAAGAAAAATATCCTACCTTGTAGAATTTTTTCCATTTAGATGTGGTCATTCATTCATTCATCTAGCAAATATATTCAACTCAAACTGTGGTCAATGTGCTATATTTGGGGGCATGGTGATATATGAACTTTTTTATTTTTGTAAAACAGGGGATGTAGATAGACCATTAAATAATTATTCTGTAATGCAATAAATATGCTTATAAAAGTATAGCCAAGAGTTTGAGATTTTAGGAGAAAAAAATTAATCCTACCTGAGATATTAGGTAAAAGTTCATATAGGATATTTTGAAGAACATAGCAGGGCCAGGACTAGGGTGAAATGATTGAGGCATTCTTCTTGAGTGCAAAATTTAAGGTAACGTCAAATAATTCAGTAATCAAGACAGATAATGCTTTAGCAAAGTATTTTTAGATAAAGTTGGTAAACTACGGTCCATGGGCTCACCACCGATTTTTGTAAATAAAGTTTTATTTACTTAACTTTCTCAACAGGTAAAAAATGAGAGGTAAGGTTATTCTAGAAAGAAAAAAAAATAGTATGAGAGAACACTAGAAGATTTGGGAATGTCACAAGCAATGTTTAAGAATGATAACTACCAGTCTTGTGAGGTTAAGAAGACCGTCTGAATAAAAATGGTTGTTTATTGTTGGTTTGTAGGTTTCCATGTGAAGTTTTGGATTCAGTGTCATTTCACTCTCTTTTAAATTTCCATCCTCCAAGAAGCCATGAATCAGACTAATTGACCTTGAAGTGTTTGTGATTTCTTTGACAATACAATAGGCTTTAAAAAATATTTGCTGAATTGAATAATTTTCCTACTAGTTTAAAAAAGCTAGAAGGCAAGAAGGGGCACCAGGTAGGAGGTATCGGAAAGGGACCTAGAAAAGAAGGTAACTGCTTAAAAGACACGTTTTTCTTACTGTGCAAACTTGCTGGTCTGCCGTGCACGAAGCGAATATAACGTGTAATAGAGGAAAGACTTGGAGGAACCATATATATTAGAGAGCACTAGGGGCTGTGTAAGAAGACTAAAGAGGAGTTCCCGTCGTGGCGCAGTGGTTAACGAATCCGACTAGGAACCATGAGGTTGTGGGTTCGGTCCCTGCCCTTGCTCAGTGGGTTAACGATCCGGCGTTGCCGTGAGCTGTGGTGTAGGTTGCAGACGCGGCTCGGATCCCGCGTTGCTGTGGCTCTGGCGTAGGCCGGTGGCTACAGCTCCGATTCAACCCCTAGCCTGGGAACCTCCATATGCCGCAGGAGCAGCCCAAGAGATAGCAACAACAACAACAAAAAGACAAAAAAAAAAAAAGAAGACTAAAGATAGGTGGAACATGTTTAAGTTTTCTTTTAAGAAAGGGAATTCTGTATCTATTGAGGTTTTTTGTTTTGTTCGTTTTGGATTTTTTTCCCAGCTTTATTGAGGAATGACCTACATGCATTCTATATATTTATGTCGTACAATCTAAATTTTTAAGGAAGATGTGATGGTTGAACACAGGTATACCTTGTGAAATGATTGTTACCATCAAGCTAATTAATACACCCATCACCGCAGTAGTTACCACGTTTTTTTTTTTTTCCTATGGTAAGAGCACTTAAGATTTACCCCCTTAGCAAATTTCAAGCATACAACAGAGTGTTAGGAGCTATAATCACCGCACTGCACTGCAGATTCCCAGAACTTCTAAGAATCATCTTATAACTAAAAGCTTTGACCAACATCTCCCCTTTCCCCAGCCCCCATTCCTTAGCAATCACTGTTCTGCACTCTTGTTCTAGGAAGCCATACACAGAAAAACAAATACCGTATGATCTCATTTACATGTGGAATCAAAAAAGTCAGTATCAGAGTTCCCGCTGTGGTGCAGTGGGTTAAGCTGTGGCTTAGGTCTCAGGTGCACCTCAGATTTGATCCCTGAATGGAGGACTACCACATGCCATGGGTACGGCTAAAAAAGAGAAAGAAAAAGTCTGTATCTATGTTGAAGGGAAAAAAATTCTTATGATAGTGTAGGTTGATTGAAAGCATGTGTTGTGGGCAGGATGGAGAATGTTGGAGGGAATAAGTTATTTGAAGCCTATAAACAACACGAATAAAACAGACACAGGGGTATTCAAAGGAATGAAAGTAATTAGAAATAGTGTACCTGGTTCTGTACCATATAAAGATAATGCACACAATGATTGTTTATTTAAATTTTATATAAATGATAGCAAACCTGTGTACATTTGAATTGCATATGCATCTAGATGTAATTACATCTATATTGATTTTTAGATCATCTTTGGTTCTTCCAGAAGGCTAACCAGGAAACTTGAAGGTCAACAATGAATTAATTGGCAATGTGGAAAATTTTTGGACTCAGAGAGAAACACTTAAGAAAGTAGGGGCACCACAACCTAAACTCTGGCCATGTCACCACTTAATGACTTCATACTAAAGAACTGCTAAGAGGGTGTAAACTTCCCATCTAAAAACCCAGGGCCCAGACCCAATGTTGACATTGGAGTAGTCACGCATCTCAAGTTACCTATGGTGTGGCCTTCGCTAAGTCTGTCTATGACTGATATGTTCTTCTTAAAACAGAATAATACAACAAATTTCAAAGCAAAATCAAAGACACTCAGGAATATCATAGTTATCACCAAGCCCCATTATATGCTTCTCCACTCCCTGGAGTTTATAATAAAAAAATAAGTTGTCACCAAGGATAGCATCAAAAACATAAACTCCAGTCACATCAAGATAGCTATTTCTTTTCCCAGGTTCATCATTATTTTTAGTCACAGCCTTGGCTGAGAAACCACTAAACATGAACCACCAAGATTAGAAAGGCAAAACAGCCATGTAAAAGATGCCTAGAGCGATAGGCAGATTTTAATTCTTTTAAAAATAGCATGCATCTCTCTAGCATCTGTGATGGATGGTTTAAGAGAAGACCTCACAAAACCCAGCAACATAAAAACATAACATGCAAAACACACACGCACATCACCCATTACCTTGGCAGGGCTTCCTTACTGAGAACATGGAATATTGCTCAGAAACGTGGCCACAGGTCCCTTGGACAGAGTGGGCGCTGTGGTGGTGTCTTGCTGTGTTGTTTGCTTTCATTTACAGGGAAGTTATCTGCTCTGGCTCTTGATTTTCAGAGTCTAAGTATCGATATACACACTTATTTTTTGCCATTGTTATTACAATGTTCCTTTGGCAGTTTAGAGTTTCCATATTCAATCATATTTATTACCTTATGCCATGACAGCCTTAGGATGTAAGGGAGCTATCCACTACAACGATTGCAAAGCAACATGTCCAAATTGAGAGGAAAATGAATAAATATTGTATATCATTAGCAGGATGTGGAAAACTTTCAGGTTCTAAACACAGTTCTGGCCAAACCATATTTAGCCAACAATTATTTGCTTCTCTCTAGGCTGCTGTTCACCCCTCCTCTCACTGTCTCTAGGCTTATCTATCTCCCCCTTTCTTCTCCCTGAATGATGTTTCTCTCTTAAGATTTAGAATCACTATTTACTTTATTTTAGTTTATTCCTTCTTTGGTCCACTTCTCAAAAATGCCTGTGCTAGTCTTCCTTGCCCAACCTTTTTGCTTCTTTTAAACTCTTCCCTCAGTTTTGACCAAATCAAGCTGATTGAGTCTATTCTTGGGCAAAATTTCTTTCTTTAGGAATGTCTTCCTGACCTACTGTGTTCCCTTATGAATTCTGGATCCAGGTATTAATAGAATTCCTGTCACTTTCTTGGGGTTTATCATGCAGGCTCGTGTCAACCTGAGTATCTGTCAGAGAAGGTAAAAAGCTGTGAGCCTGCTGAGACCTGCATTTAAAATGTTATGTAATGCAGATGGCATTACATGCACCATAGCACCTGGGTCAGGCTCTCATATGGAGAAAATGCCCACTTCAGGAGCAGTACTGGGGACTAGAGGAGAAAGGCTTCAGAGTTATTATTTATTCCTGAAGAGCTATTTATTCACTCATTCATTGATTTTTTAATTTACTGATTTCGTTTTTTTTTTTTCTCTAGGTATTCTCATCTCTTTACCTCCTAGAGTTTTCGAGTTAATGCTTTATCAAACTATGTCTTCCAAGCTAGAAGAAAACCAGTTTAGAAGGCTCTCTGTCCAAAGGGTGAACAAAACAAAGCTAATGCCATGCTTTTATCCATAGGAGGTTGAAGTGAATGATATAAAAGCAAAGAGTCTGCTGATATCTGGCTTCAGAGGGTCTGACACCAATTAAGGTAATAATTCATTTACCGGGGTTTCATTTTCATGTAACCTCAAGCATACTGAATCAAAATAAGGGCCTGGAAGAAAGCAAGTCCAATAAACATACAAACGATTGCAATCATACAAACGATTGCAGTCATACAGAAGGGCTGCCACAAAAACTATCCGTATAAACTGAAACTTAATGTGAAAGACTCTCTCAAAGACTCTTAAAAGGTATCTTTATTTTGTTAAATATATAATTATGGCAAAGCTGGATTATGTTACACATTAAAAATGCACTGTAAACCAGCTATAATGGAAAAAAAAAGCATTATAAAAAATGTAATTTAGAAGGGTGGGAAAGATCCGACTTCTGGAGAAAGCCTTCTGAACTCACATGAACTCTGATAAAGACAGAGAAAAGATACACTGTTCCAACGATTAAAAATAGTGTAGAGAGAGTTCCCATCATGGCTCAGTAGTAACAAACCCAACTAGGATCCATTAAGGATGGATCATAAGATATACTTTATATACCTGTTTTAAAAATTTACAATAGCAGATAATTTGGAGGTTTAGAGAATAGCTTAGCTATTACTATGGCTATTATGAAGCTGATGAGTATAACAGTTCTTAATAAGTGATGTACTATTCACTAACAACAAACTGGTATTATAATCACCTAAAAAAAAAAAGTAAAGCCACACAATTCATTCCATGTCAATACCAAATAAATACATATCTACCCTAAGTGGAAACTGATGAGATGAAAACAAGATGGTTTTGGTGTAGAAAATGAAAAAGAGGGAAAGGACACCTGCTTTATATAAAGTTTTCTAGATGCCATCTCTGAGGAAGTCACCTGGTAGCCAAGGCTTAGATAAGGATTAAGAATGCAATAACCAGGAGTTCCCACTGTGCCTCAGTGGGTTACAAACCCAGGATCCCTGAGGAGGCAGGTATGATCCCTGGCTTTGCTCAGTGGGTTCAGGATCTGGAGTTGCCGTGAGCTGTGGTGTAGGTCACAGAAGTGGCTCGGATCCTGCATTGCTGTGGCTGTGACTGTAGGCCAGCAGCTCTGATTTGATCCCCAGCTTGGGAACTTCCATATGCCGCAGGTGCAGCCCTAAAAAAAAAAAAAGAAAAAAAAGAATATGATAATTAATTCCACTTAAAAATACCATGTTCACTTGACTATTAGAGTCTTGGATGCTCACAGAAATGATCTAATCAAGTCCTTTACAGAAGAATAACATTTGGTATCTAGACAGGAGAAAAAATTTGCTCAATTATTTTTATATTTATTGGCTCAAATTATTTCCTCAGGGGCTGGGGATAATGTAGGAAAAGGCCTAGCTCAGTATGTGCCCTTATATCATAGCGCCCTTTTTCCCGTAATTCTCAAACCCAGTTCTGCAGAAGCCTTTGTTACCCACTTGTGATTTCAATAAATCCAGCCATAACAGCAAAGAACATTGATTGCAGGGACTTCCTGGCTAAATGTGTATTTCTCTAGGGGCAAGTGCAAGATGAGAGGGGAGTTGAAGGACAGCATAGCAGTTTAAGACAACTGAAGTCTATGAGGTGTTTTGGCCTGATTAAACCCATCTCTGCAACTTAGTACTATGTGTCCTCAGCCTCTTCGTGCCTTGGTTTCTTAATCTGTGAAATGGGAATAAAAACACTGATGCCTAATTGATTGCCTTGGTGTGAGGACTGAGTTAAAAAACAGCATACTACTTAGTCCATTTCCAATAAATGTCATTAACTATTTGTCTCATGTTTATTTATGAGGCCTAAACTTTTGTAACCATCTAACTGGGAGAAAAGAAATGAATGAACTAAGGGAAGGATCAGATTTGAGAGAGTTCTGTCATCTCAAATAATAGCCTGGAAGCAACTTGCCAAACATTTTCTCCTTGATTTTCAGGGAGAGTGAGTGTAATTAAAAATACACGAAGATGATAATAATAAAGATACCAACTCTGTTCTTGTTTCATAGGTTCCTAGTTGACATTTCAGGTGTTGGGGGCATGACTAATGCTAATGAAGAGGTTTCCTTATTTTCTCTCCCTCAAAGTCCACCCTGTTTACGCTTCTGAATCCTACAAGACCTTTAGTGTAGGGAGAATAATTATATAGAAAACTATTAACAAACCATGGTCACCAAGTTCTGTCAGGACTGAGTGATTGACACCTGTCATTAGTTCACATCCCCCATCGCCATGAGGACGTTTGGAAGGCCATATGGAGTGTGGGTGGAGTTCAACATATCCTTCCCGCCCCTGCCCCCCCGAAAGAAGCTGCAAATGCGCTTCGTGTATGTGAAGGGGAGTTGTCAGAAGTACACACTCCAATATTGCAGTCTTTTAAATTTATGTTAATATGTCACAGGGTTAACGTGAGGAGTCAGCATGTGTCATTCACCCGTGACTTTGGGAATAACTCCTAACACCGCACTACACGTCTAGTCACTTTCCATGCTATTCTGGAAGTGGCTGATGTTTGCCACCTGATCTTAACACTCCAAATTATCATCAGATTCCTCTTCAAGAGTTCCCGACATGTCTTAATTTCTGAGTTGTGCCGTCCACGTCTTGTTAATCCTAACATATATCTTCAAGAGCCTCCAGTCAGTTTTGATTACCATCTGCTGCACATTTGAAAGTCATTCCTGTAATGGGCTGGCCAGACTGACACGTGTTATACCCAAACCTGCATGTCAAAGTGGAGAAGTTAGTTTTGATAAACTTAATTGAGAGGCATTCTTCTAAAGGGCCATTACTGTTGGCGACATAAATGCATCACTTTAATTAGTTTCTCTCTTTGTTCTTATTCTTAATGTTTATTCCTCCTGAGAACTCTTAAATCACCCATGTTGTCTTTACAAAATTTCTAGAGAGAAAGAGAGGAGCTACAAAGGCAGAATACATGGTGTTCTGTTACCGCTGGGAAGTTGCTGAGATATTATCACAAGGCTGAGAGCTTGAAAGGGAGGGGATCTGATTGTTTGAAGAAAATATTGAGTCCTTCTTGATCTACCTATCTCCCATACCCACTTAATTCATAGTTAGTTCACAGTGCACCGACCAGGTGGGGTAGTGGAGATTCATTCTCCAAGCAAATTATTCTCATCTAAATCCTTCCCATCGTTTGAAGGGTTAGTATGTCTATGGTAAAATAGTGAATTATTATCATAGTTATTTATGAAGTTCATCCTAGACTCGGTCCTCTTGTCACTACCATCCTCATCAGCATCACCCACCCAGGGTAAAGAGAAAGCATGCAGCCCTCAGCTCTTGTGATCAATACCTTAGTCTGTTCAGGCTGCTCTAACAAAATACCACAGACTGGGTGGCTTATAAACAACATTTATTTCTCACAGATTCAGAGGCTGAAAGTCCAAGGTCGGGGTGCCAGTGTGGTGGGAGGGGGGCAGTTCTTAGGGATGACTGTCTTCTCATTGTACCTCACACAGCAGAAGGGGCCAGGGAGCTCTATGGAGTCTCTTCCACCACTAATTCCATCCTCATAAAGCACCTTCCCCAACCCCCACTTTCTAATAACATCACACAGAGCACTAGGATTTCAACCTATGACTTTGGGGAGGGGGGGGGGACACAAACATTCCGCCACAGCAATCATCCTCTTAATTTCATTTAGATAGCACCACTTATGGAGCATTGTTATAAGTCAAAGTGATCCTACACAAGTGTGTACAGTAATTTCTGTCCTCAACAAATTTCTACTCCTAATTTAAAGGAGGGACTCGGTTCACTGAAATCAACACCAACCACCACCAAAGCTGCCTAGTGAACACTCAAACAGAAAACATCTTTATGGAACAGGGAACTCCTTTATAGCAACTCATTTTAATGGACTTTGAAGATCTTCTTTTTGGGTCTTTCATTGTCTTCATAATTCATGCATACTGATTTAATGTTTATTATATGCCAGAGTTCCAGCCCTTCCCATTCCTGACCAATACTTTTCTGGGTTTGGAGTCACTCAGAGCCTCAGGGAGGATGAATTCATCTAATGACGTGAAATCTCACATAATTCACACTTTGTAATGAAGAGGCCAAGTTCCAGGTGATATGTACACAATGAGCGGGATGGAGAAGTGGCCTCTGGGCTGTCAAGGACACTCATTTCCCATGCAGTCCCAAGCCCCAAGGAACAGGTTACCTCAAATAATCACTTCCTCCTTAATTGCAGCAGGTACGCCCATCCCGTAAGACTAGGATATAGTGAGGGCAAGGATAGAATCCAATATATTTCGACCAACCTCTTCCATTGACAGGATTCTGATTTCCTTCTTGGTGTCTCTTCAAAGGCAGCTTCTCCAAGTCTTAAAGCAGGAGTCGTATGTTCCAGGGATCAACTGACAACTTAGAGCTTCCATGGTTACTGCAAAAACAATTATGGAAAAAAAAAAAAAGAAGAAGTTGACTTACTGCCTCTACTCTTGCTTGACATGAAGAAATAGACTATTGGTCTGAGCCCAATCCCTATGGCCTCGTGCTGCTGATAAGATTGTGGCAACAAACTTTTCATTTGCTCTTCTCTACCAGGATGGAAAGCTGAGGTTCACTGAAAAACGTAGGTTAATTTAGTTAAAAGTAAGAAGAAAATTTAGCTTAATTTAATTGAGAGTAAAAGGAACAATTCAATAATGACGTCCTATATTTAAAAAAAATGCTCTTCTGTCTTTTGGGGGAGGGGATGACTCAAGAGCTAGGATTTTCACTATGTATTTAAATATATATGTAGCTATGAGCAAAATATTAGAACAAAAGTTATGGTATCACTATTCATGGTTAAAGGCATCAGCAACAGTAACATAAAGAAGCCAAGCCAAACCAAATATTTTTTATGTTTTTATTTTGGCTAAATCAAATATTTTTAGAATAGGAGAGTCACATGTTAAAAATGAGTAAACATCTAAGTGTTAGTTAAATATACATTGGAAGAGCAAAAAGGAAGCAGGACTTTCACAGAAATGTGATATTTTGCCAGTTTGTCTAACCATGAACCACAAATCAGTCACTAGATATATTTAAAATAAGCCCTAGAAAGTGAGGCGTGGTTTCACAAGTGTTTTGTTTTGAATTTATTATAATTAATCTCATTTTGTCATTTGTATGACACATTGTCCCAAAGGATATCAAGATACTTAACGAAAGTTAGGAGTGATGGCAAAATAGCACGATAATTGGTGTTAAACGGATCATTTGTTAAAGCACTTTACTTCCCTCCTTCATCTCTTCTCAACCTCATTCTTTTTTTCCTTTCCTGCTCCCAAATGAGGCCAATTATCTAAAATCCTGAATAATAATTTATTAACCTTCACTTGTCACCTTCTTAACTCAGTTCTTCCATTCTCTTTGCAAACCATGCATTGCGCAGTTATCTTACATTCAGCAAAGCTTTTATTTAAAAAATAATTATAGGCCATAAAAGTATCTATCAGTGCCCATTACTAAGTAAAATCTAAATCTAATTTTGACTTCTGCAGACAAGTAATTTTGTTTTCTGTCCTCTTTTTGGCCTCTAGGGGGAGTAGTTTTTTTCCTCCTCTCTGATTTGCATTAATATTAGGTTATTTTATGGCATCAGGTGACTTTTCTATGAGTTTTGGGACACGGGTCAGACTCTAACTTTGCATAGAACCCTCCTGGCCTTATTTCCACTATTTCCCCTACAGTTTGGCTTTGTCTTAAAAACAAAACAAAACAAAACTATGTTCATAAAATGCCCTCTTCTCAAGTCTGTTAAAAAAAAAAAAAAAAAAAAACTGTTTAATTCTCCCTGCAGACCTATTGTAGGTCTGAGCCTCAAGCAGACATATTAAAATAATGACAGGTTTTGAAAATAAGTGGTTTTTCTGTTTAGTACATTGTATAGTAACTGAAAAGTGGAAGAAAAATAAAACTCATTGACAAATAAAATATGAATATTGTAGCTATTCTCCTGTGTCTGTAGCTGACCTATAGAAACATAACTTCATTGATCTCTTAGGATAAAAGCCCGCCTAGCCTACACAGAGTGGGCTCTTTTGGAGTTTCAACATTTAAAGTCTATACAGAGAACCAGTGTTTTCCTTGAGCTTTTGGTACATAGAAGGTTGATCTTTGTACATAGAGCTATGAACTTCAAAAGCGTCAGGCAGTCCTGATTCCAAGCATTGAGCCCAGTTGGTCCACAAGCTCATTTGTATGTGGCAAAAAGGTGCCTTGGTTTGGATTTGGAAAAGAATAGAGTCGCAATGTGACTCTAAACTCGCAGTCTTTAAAAAATAAGAAAAAGTCATACCTCATTGTCCTGGAAAATCTTCAGTCAGCTGAAAAACATGCTTATCTTTACCTTCCCTTTGGCTACTGAAGTTTTGGGGTACGTGCAGACACACTTTAAAGGGGGCTGGAGTTCTGTTAGAAGCCCTCCAGTAGTTTTGGCTGCCAACCTAGGTCTAGTCAAGGCACCAGGGCAGGTGGTGAGCACCTTGGCACTGGCTGTGTGCCAGTACCGTCCTCTGAGGGAAGGCTGAGAAATGTTCCAACCAGCAGAACTTCTCATCATGCAGATGAGGAAGGAAATGTTACGAAAGGACATGGTGGAATTGAGACTTTAATACAGATTTATGGGGCTCTAAAATAATGCCTATTACGCCCATCCCTTAATGTTCCTGTATTAGTTTCCCAGGGCTGCTGTGACAAAGTACTTAAAAACTGTCTGTCTTAAAATGATAGCAACAACAGCAACGGCATTGTCTTACAATCCTGGAAGCTCAAAGTCTGAAATCGAGGTATCGGTTGGGTCATGTTTTCTCTGATTACCTGTAGTGGGGAATCCTGCCTTGCCTCTTCCAGCTTTCGGTTTTTATCAACCATCCTCACACTTCCTTAACTTAGAGCTACTTCACTCACATCTCTGCTTCCACTGTCGCATGGCTGCTTTCTCTGTGTCTCTTCATACAAGAACACCAGCCATATTGGATTAAGGGTCCACTTTACCCCAAATTGGCCTCAACATAATTAATTGTATCTGCAATGACACTTTCCACGTAGGTTCCAATTGTGAGGTACTAGGGGTTAGGACTTCAGTGTATCTTTTTGGATGACACAATGCAACCTACAACTCCTCCCACCTACTAGGCAACATCTTCAAAGCTAATCTGAGTCTGCTAAAAGCTTTTAGCTTCAGGGGAGTTTTGAGCTTAAGGAGAGAGAGAGAGAAAGAGATGGAAAAGAGCTATTTCACTCAACTTTGTCTAGTTCATGATTGTATCTGGAGAATTTTCAGTATTTCATAAATAGTAAAAACATGCCTGTCTGATGCACCACGAAACATTTCCTTGCTTGATTTTTAAGCACTCTATCATATTACTCCTGCGTGGTCTATAAAGTATTATCATGATCTCCAAGTAGTAAGTGATCAGGATTTATATTTCTTTGAGTTCTCTATGCAGCTCAACCTGAAACAAACTTATGGATGTGAATTGAACTGCATGATCTAGAACTGTCAGACAGAAACAAGGTAGAGTAGCCAAGCATTAACTAAGGATGCCCCCCTTCCATTTCTGCAGACGTGTCCCTTGGCTGTAGGTTCTTGACTCAGCACTTTTTACAGAGTCTGGCTGAGTCATGGTCAACAGGAAGTGATGCTGAACTTCCCACACTGAACAAGAAAAGGAGCCTGGTGTACAGACCCATGAGGTGAAGACAATCTACATGGCCCAGTCTGGAGGAAATTTTAGTTAAGATTTTCTTAGAGAGGAGGATAAGAGAATGCTGTATTAATGAGGTTTCTCTGGAGAACCAATAGGAAATTTTATATATGCATAATTATTATTTATTTATTTTTCTTAAAAATTTTTTTTATTAGGAGGTCCCATCGTGGTGCAGCAGACACGAATCCGACTAGGAACCATGAGGTGGAGGGTTCAATCCCTGGCCTCACTCAGCAGGTCAAGGATCCGGCGTTGCTGGGACCTATGGTGTAGGTCACAGACACAGCTCAGATCTGGCATTGCTGCGGGCTATGGCACAGGCTGCAGCTGTAGCTCCAATTAGACCCCCTAGCCTGGGAACCTCCATATGCTGTGGGTGCAGCCCTGAAAAAGATAAAAAGCCAAAAAAAATTTTTTGTTGCAAAGTCACTATTTATTATTATAAGTAAGTTTATTATAAGGAATTAGTTCACATGATTATGGAGGCTGAAAAGTACCATAATCTGTTGTTGGCTAGTTGGGGATCCAGGAGAGCTAGTGGTATAGCTCCAGTCCAAGTTCAAAGGCCTGAGCACCAGGAAAACCAATGGTATAAGCTCTAGTCTGGGTGCCCAAGACTTTTGTCCAAACTCAGAGACACTCAGGCAGAAAGAAAATAAATCCTCCCTTCCTCCTTTTTGTTTGAATTAGGCTCTCAACAGATTAGATGAGACCTGCCACACTGAGGAGGGCAATCTGCTTTCCCCAATTGATTCGAATATTAATCTCATTCAGAATCACCCCCCCAGACACATCCAGAAATAAAGTTTAACCAAATATCTGGGCAGCTCGTGGCCTAATCAGATTAACACATAAAATTAACCATTATAGACACTGTTCTTGAATTTTTGAGAGACCCATTCTTGAATATTTATCAGTTACTTAAGAGGCATACTTTCTCTTCATTTTTTTCACTCTGTCCCTGATCTCCTGGGCTAAATGTAGGAAGTGATCCGTGTTAGAGGAGGTAAAAGCAGAACAGGATATTATCAACACAGGAAGAAATCCTGGTGGTAAAGAAACACATTTTCCCCTAAATCATTGATACTGCCACCACTCATATCTTTTTTCTCCCTCACTGTCCTCTACATCTCCAAACTTGACCTAGAATTTTATTTCAGAAGTAATGAGAATTACAGCCAACATATCACCATTTAGAAAAGCAGAAAGCTAAGAATTCAGGCAGGCTCCTATTAGAATCCTAGATTTGTTTTTCATTATCTGCAAGCTCTGGGGGCATGGCTTGACCTCTCCAAGCTATCAACTCTCATTCATAATATCAGGAAATTAATATATTCCTATGGGGTTATTTTGAGGAATAATTGAGATAATAAAATGATATGCTGAAAATATGCTCAGCATCACACAGGTTGGGTGTGGTAAAGCTGAAATTTGAAATCAGGGTTTAATTATTCAGCCCCTGGTCCAAAAAACAGGGGTCAGCTAACTATAGCCTGTAAGTCAAAGCCAGCCACTGTCTGCTTTTATAAATAAAGTTTTATTGGAACAGGGTTATGCCTATACTGTAAAAGGTATTACTCATAATTTTGCAGGCAGAACTGAATGGTTACGATGTAGACAACAACTTAAAATATTTACAATTTGTTTCATTGCATGACTATTTTATCACCTTCTGGTCCAAGACATTGCATTATGCTGATGGAGATACTTAAGATGATGTTTGAATTTAAAAGACATGAAAAAAAATTTGTATTAATGTGGGTTCGTTGTAACAAATGTACCCACTCTGGTGTGGGATATTGACGGTGGGGGGGGTTGTGTCTGGATGGGGAGATAAGGTAGATGAGAACTCCCTGTACTTTCTGCTCAGTTTTGTTATGAACCTAAAACTACTGTAAAAAATAAATTTTGTTAATTTATTTATATAATTTATAAATATATACATGTATATAAATATGACAACAAATAAAAATTGAAACTAAAAAGCATATTAAGAAGTCTACTCTTTTCATCGAATGAGGTAGTACCTGGTCCATTCTCTGCCTATAGAGTAACTAGAAATCATATTTGGCAGCAATTCAGGTAAATAGTACTTCTAGACACACTCTATTTTTCTAGGCGATTGCTATTCTAATAATGAATTATTTTAATATGTCCCTACTGGTATAAGTGTATACTGTATTTGTGTCTCACGATATGATATATAATAATAATACAACCAATAATAGTTACGTCATTATTAAAAAGTTGTCACTCCTAGTTTGACAAGGATGGCTCTGTCAGGGACAGATGGACACTATATTCAGCTAACCAATTGCCCTTCTCTGCACTGGGTCTATGAAATGTAGCATCCTGTGGATGACTGGGTATTTCTACCACAGCCAGAGATGACTGAACTGCCTTCCAGTAATCAGAAAGCACTGTGTCTCACCAAAAAAATATTTTTAAAAATCATCCACCTGTGGAGTTGAAACAGGATGTTCCTTTTTAAAAAAAAAACCTATCTTTTATACTGCTCACATAAATGCTTCCCAACAGATTATCAGCATTAGGAAATGCAGGCTATCCTTCTATTCCAGATTTGACAAAATCACGGGCTTAAAAGAAAAAAATAACAAAAAACCCAAACAATTCCTTGCTGTGTTAACCTGTCAGACTGATTTTTTAAAATCACAGTTTAAAATAATAAAACAAGAATTTTTAACTTAAATTTAATAAATTACTTAATGGATATCTGTAACTTTGCAGCTGATTTTCATGTAAGTTAAAAATCTGCAACATTGAATTGATTTTCCACGTTGTATACTGAAGAATAGTGTTTTGTATCTCCTGAATAATTCACAAGTTTGATTCCTAAGGCACATAAATGCACACACACATACATACATAGACAAGTATATATTATGTATGTATCATATATATATATATGGCTAATTATTCTGGTAGCAAAGGTCAAAAGGACAAGGTGGCCATAAATTAATAATAGGTTAGCAGATTCAGATGGAATGTGGACCTAAGTTACTGTTACATTACCTTGTTGAAATCTTATTGCTAAAATTTTGCACTGCTAGGCAGTAAACTAGAAAAAAAAAAAAGAAAAGAAATTGAGAAAGTGTTAATTTTTAAGCAAGTTTGACAAAGATTGAGTTTCATATGACAAATATTGTCAGCAAGACAGGATTCTGTCAGTGGAAGAAGTTTAAACATTAACGATTTCTGTCAGGCTGTTGACACAATCATGGCAGACATTTCCCAAGATGCCAAGATGACTGCTGGCATTTGTCAACAATCCTGTCATAGTGACAGCAATAAGACCATGTCTGGAAATGTGACAGTTTTGGCTTTGTGCTCCCCTGAGCAATAGTCCAAGTGTTCAGAGAAAGTGTGGGAAAACCCATATTTCTGCATTGTCATTCGAACACAGAAAACACACGAGGAAAATGAGCTGTCACTCCAATTCCCATGATGCCTTGCTGCTTAGCATAACTGTACAGTGCGGCCCTAGGTCCACTGGTCCATACTCTGACAGATAATTAAGAAAGCAGCAGCTTTTTCTAGACGGCTCTTCCTCATGATTTGCATTTTAGCCAGAGGCGACCAGTTATAAAAAAAACATGATGGAAAGATGGTAAGAAGCCAATTAGATGGATGGATGGCTGACTGACAGCTCTCTGGTATTACGACTCCAGATTTCAGACTACATAGCCTGGCAGTTTTCTACAAGAACCAACTTTTTTGCAGGTTGGTAAAGCTGTTAAATGTGGTACTATATATAGTGCTATATCATTTTTGCAAAGTTGTACATTTTCCTTAAATAAGCATGTATTCTTTTCAATCAGGGTTCGCATTAAACAAGTTTTCACAATTTAATCACAACTCGTGTCACTAAATTTAGCGATATTAAAATTCCAGACAACTTGCAGGCACATTAGCTGTGCCAGTAGAGAAGTGATTAAAAAGCTGAGAACCACGTTGCGCCAGCAGAGATAAAGTGAACTAATAATTAGAATGTCTGTGCAAATGTGCCTTTGGAACTTTGAAATGTACGTTGTTTGGTTTTAAGCAACCCACAGCATCAACCTTAAACTTCCTCTCCATCTTTAGATACATTTGCTTCTTATCCCTGTACAAGGTCTAATATATGCTTGCATGTCTGCTACTTTGGCTAATTTTGATGCAAAAAAGAAAATAAACTGTTAGACTCAAGCTTCCAGTTTGGCCGTGATATTCTATAGCCTCTAGCCAATAGGAGTGAACTCTTCATAATAGCGTCCAATTTGGAACCTTAACCAATGTTTCTTATATGCTGCATGCTGTGTATGTGTATGTTGTCTGTTCCCATACACAGACACACACTCACACACATAGACACACTCTTTTAGGAGCAAACCATTTGTTATTAGAGCAACACATCTCCATCTGTAGTTTGAAATGAGAGAATTTTCTTTCAAATTGTTGTGATACCTCTGATTTGATTTAGATTTTGACAGATGAAGGGAAGGCTATTCTTTCACTATAAACTGAGGTTTTGGTAAGGAACAGTGACCCAAGCCCAAATTGGAAAGTGTATTTTCTTACTGTGGGTAATGGATCTTCAAATTAAGAATGAATATTAAACCAAGAGTGGGTCTGAATGCTTTTAGTGGCTAAAAGCCAAACTGATGTAGATTTCAAAGTTCTGTGTTTATCAATGAATGTACATTTGATGTCAAAAATCCACAATGTGCAAAAAGTATGATGAGAATGTCTTATACTTATTAGTCTTCCCTATTAATTTTCTTTTTCAATTGTATTGGTATTTGTCTTTGTTTTTGCTTTATATCATGCTGTTAGAGTAAAAATAACTCTAGTCTACTTATAATCATTCTAAAAAATACTCTACCTGTGCATACTTGGAAAGTTTAAAAAGAGTTCAGAGGAGTAATGACCATTCATAAACTATTTCTCAAATTAGAGAGGAATAAATGCATGCTGGTTTTCACAAAAAACCATTTTTCCCCCTATAGATATAGTACAATATCAGTAAAAGTAAAAAAAAAAATCTGGAATAGTTCTTATAATTTTTAAGAACTATTTCCTCTCAGTAATTGAAGCCCTTATATAAGAAAAATATACTTTCATCATTCAACATTTTAGTTTCCTCTGAATTTGCTATTTTAAAGAGAGAAATTCTGTGCCCTGATGAAGTATTTCTTCAAAAAGAAAATTGAAAAACTCTGAAGCATTTGCTTATTCTGATGGATATTCCTGCTCAGTGTCTGGCTGGGCCTTTTTTTCCCATGTCCTCAGCTTGCACCAGACACTCACACCTTTTTGTTGAAATTTATTTCACTTTTGGATCCTCTCAATTATAGCGCAATGTCAATGCATTGCATTTTCTCAAACTCTGGGATAAATTACGTGCTTTTTAAAAAATTATTAGAACTGAAACTTGAGTACTAATACATAATATATTTTAAAATAACAACTACCCTTTCTACATAAAACTTCGTTTTTTTTTTTAAACTGTATGTTAAGAGAAAATTCTATTTAAGGAAAAATCTGAAAAATGATGTTTATTAAATTGAAATGAGTTCTGAAAAATACTAGTTTTAAAGGAGACCTTTGTGCCACTGCAGGGTAAAGAGATATATTTCTAAATAAATAAAGAAGTGTGTTATCATCAAAACAAAAAGACACCTCACCATAAGACTTGTAGAGCTGTGACTCGAAAATGTACTAAAACTCAGTGGAGCTTATTGCTACCATTGTGTTCATATTAAACTCATTTGCAATTTAAGGGGATGGAATTTGAACATAAATAGCAAAGAGAATAGACAAGTTTCTTAAAAATTGTTTTTCTTCAGTCTATCTGTAGTTCTAACTGAATATTTGGTTATAGAAGTGCTTTGTCAGATTTAAAGTAGAATATTTGGATAGCATATAACCATTGCAGATCTGCCTCTCAGGTAAATATATGCAAATAATGATTTGAGATACATTTTGGAAATAACCAATTTTCTATTCAATGCATTTTACACTAATAGAAAAGTAGAGGAGAGAAAAACTTAGGTAAAAACTATTTAAGATGTGAATGTAAAGATTATTTCCTGTTTTTTTTCCTTCCAGATGATTTCTAGAAATATAGCTTCAGTGATCTCTTTAGAATAAATCTTTATAAGCTTATACAAAACTGGATTTTTTTGGTGTTCCAATGTATAGACAATTTCTATAAGTACAATAACAACTGACCTTGAACATCTTTTAAACGGTGTTAAAAAGGAACAATGTTATTTATGCTGAATTGCTCCTCAGCACCTCATACACTTTTCTAACTCCCTGAACACCCAGTGACCCTGAAAACCATCACCGGGTCACATTACAGGGTGAAGTAGGTGCCTTCTTTACTTATCTGGCTGGCAATACTTTCCAGGAAGCCAGGATATTACTTAAAATGGGTTCATCTTCCCTGATGTGGGATGAAATCATGTGTAAACATATGCAAATAATGTATGTGTATATATATGTGTGTATATATGTGTGTGTATATGTGTGTGTGTATACATATAATATAGTGTGTGTATATAATATATATAGTGTGATGTGTGAGTGGCTATATATATACATCATAATAATCAGAGTAATGTTAGTAATGTCATATATAAATGACAAGAAACCACTGAAAGGGCAGAGATACTGAGAGGAAAGGAAATCAGCAACACTTCTTTAGTAAACCTTGCTTATAAATTGTTCAGAATCCCATTAAAACGAAGGCTTGAATTATGTAAGAAAGTCCACCAGCACGAAGACACATAAAAAACCAGAGCCTTCCTAAAGACCAGAAACATATATATAGATCCCAATGGTAAAACCCATCTTCCTCTCTCCCTCTCCCTGCATTCTGATAGTCCTTCTCTCACTTGTCTTTGCAAGCACATCTCTGTCTGTGTTGGGTAACAGCTACCTGCAAGCTCTTTAAAGGCAGGAGCTGCATCTCCCTGGTCTTTTATTTCTGCACCAAGGATATTGGCTTGCAGTAGAGGTTCCATTTATAGAGAACGAATTTAATGCCAGTGTGTGCCTGGCTTTGCAGCTGTTAGTACTCTCATGTATTACAAATTCAACATTCTGTTGGCTACTTCCTTGTGCCTAAGCTGTGACTGGGCCAGGCAGTTTTACTATATTTTTCAAGCCTAGCTGAGCCTGGTTTTTAAATGTGCCTTGGCTATGAGAAGACTGGATGAGAAATGATGGGTAGAGCCATGCATGTCCTTGTCATCATCATCACATCATAATTAGCACCATATTCCATCATCATAATCCATCATTTGCCTAAGACTGGCCATTGACTGACTATCAGTTCTATAGGGAATTCTGTACACTGCTTTCCATAGCAAAACTATGTCTGTGGTTAAAGATGCTAGAATATTGACACTTATAATTTATTTTTTTGACAATTTCTTATCATTCACCTCAGTTTCACTTATTCAATCATTCAAAACACCTTGAAAGTCAATATTTTAGTCTCATTTTGCATACGTGCTATCTAAGAAGTTAAGCAACTCTCCCCAGATGTAATATCTAGTATGTGGCAAAAAAAAAAAAAAAAAGAACTGAGGTCTATCTGATTTCAAAGCTACTCACTATGGTGCCTGACTTTCTAATAAATAAACAAATATTAACATAACAAGAGGTTGTAATTTTAATGCAAGCATTTCTGGAGAAAAAACTTACAATCAGTAGTATACCTTAGTGAATGGACACAGAATTATTAGTGTTATTATTATTTTGTCTTTTTGCCTTTTCTAGGGCCACTCCAGCAGCATATGGAGGTTCCCAGGCTAGGGGTCGAATCGGAGCTGTAGACGCCGGCCTATGCCAGAGCCACAGCAATGCAGGATCTGAGCCACGTCTGCAACCTACACCACAGCTCACGGCACCGCTGGGTCCTTAACCCACTGAGCAAGGCCAGGGATCGAACCCGCAACCTCATGGTTCCTAGTCGGATTCGTTAACCACTCCCAGAGTTATTTGTTTCAACTGTATTGTCATCCATGCACAATAGTTACATTGTTGGTAGGTAAGAAACAAGTTGGTAGATAGGGGAAAAAATGGACACTACTCTGTTTATAAGGCAAATTTAGGGAGTGGAAGAAGAAACATTAGGGAATGCAACAGAGTATTTGTCTTCTTGGATCTCAAAATTTATTGGAAAAAGACACATATAACTCTATGACAGTAGCTGATACACCCAGTGTCGTCTTCTCAGGAAATGATTCAGTGGCCACTCTGAGACATTAAGAGAGGTCTTCACTTGTGTTAGGTCTTGTTCAGTGATTATACAATCATGCTGACTCTGAAAGGAGAAAGTGTACGTAGGGTGAGAGGAACAGAATGAATCAGGATCTATAAGCATGAGGTACCAAGTTATCACATGTATCTAGAGGATGACGTGAAACCTGCAAGCCCAAGATTGTGCAGGAGGCTTGTGCAAGGATGAGTATGTTGGGAAATAGTCTTGGAAAATCAGACTGAGACAAAATAAAGGAGGCACTTCCTGGCCAGGCTGAGACGCGTACGCTTTCTTCTGTAGGTCATGGGACGTCATCTATGAGCATCCCTGTGATGTGACTGAATTTGTGAATTAGGATGATAACTCTAACAGCAAAATGGATCAGGGTTGAAAAGTAAAAAAAGTTTGGTGACAAGGGAGACCAGTATGGAGACTGCTTCAGTGACAAGAATGGTGAATAACTGAGCAAAGATTCTGACAGTGGATTATAGTGATGAAAGTTTAGGGACAGCCAGCCCTGGTTGGTAGTGTATCAAAAACACCTCACTTTTGTGCAATTTCCTCTAGTTTTCTAGCAATGCTAATGGCCTTCCTTCTCTTAGATTTGGGCTCTAAATCTGCTGGTAATTGCCCAATTTGATTATTAAGCGTAGTTCTCTGTCACCAGGGAAGAGTCAGTGTATACGAGGAAAATGTTTCAGTAATTTTTTTTCTCCTTAGGGGGAAATTTATTATATTCATGTTAATTTTTCTATTTTTATTTTTTCAACAGAAGGTCATACATATGCTATTTCAGAGTTCACAGCTAGCCCCTCGCTACTCGAATTGTGGGTGTTATTGCCAGACTGCGGAGATGCAGAAGAACTGACTTGAGAAGCCAGGAGATTATTCATGCACCCACACACACTGTTATCCCTCGGAACTCTTAATCAATGCAGGGCGAGAGCCAGTTAGCACGACTGAGGTTAGGGCAGCCGGGCTGTTCCGTGGAAGATGAGGAATCAAAACGTGACTATTATTCAAATGGGAGTATAAAATAAAGAGCACATTCCAGGAAAGAAGAGAAGGAGGAGAACAGAAATAAATGAAAATTTACCTACTGAGTCCCTGGCTATAGTGTGTCTTTTCCTTGAAATGCTAAAAATATTATGATAAGCATTGAGGGGAGGGAAAGTTCTGGGGATTTATACCGCATCTCTATTTTTCTTGCACATATGCTGAAATAGAAATGCATAAAAGCTGGCGATGTCTACTAAGGATGCCCTGATCTTAGATTAAATCCTCTTATAGAAAGTGGCACCAAAATAGAAAACCTTTATGTGAACCAAAAAATTACCTCTAAGTGGCAGCTTATGGTCTAGTGATTACAAAGAAAATAGATGATGCGCCAAAATTCTAGTTACAAACATTAGAACTTAGATTGCAGTTTTGGAGCTCAAAATAATAGAGCTCCAAATTAGAGACAAAATAATAGTGTGATTTGCCTAAAAAGTTAAAAATATTTTCTTAATATTTAAAACCATGATATCTATTTAATAATTATTTATTTGATGGCTACTTTAAAGAAATTTTAGTCACAAATACATGCTTGCTTTGACTTGATAATATTGCTGCTCATGTAAAAAACAAAACAAAATAAAACCCAATCAGTGATTTAAATTCGTATATATCCTAGCTATCTGAACCATTTTACTTTATTTCTCTTAGTAAATTCACACCTATGAATTCATAATTCTTTTGTCTTCAGATTTTGAATGTATATCCTACCTATTCTATATTTCTATCACATAGTTTGAGTGTTTGAGGGTTTCCCCCCCCCCTCACAATCTAGTTGGTTTCTGGACCATTTCTTCCAATTCCGAGATTTCAGTTGTCATCAGCACATGGCCTCAATGTTTAATAAGGTACTATCAGCAATTGCTAGAAAAGATAACATTCCATGACTATACATAGTAAGGGAGGAGAATTCTTTTCAAAGTACGGTGACATGCCCTCCCCAGATCATGCAGCCCCAGATCCATGCTTTAGATCTTTTTCACTCCCAGATGCTGGGTCAGAGCAGAAAAAAACCCTCTGTGCTTCTGGGCAGAACTTCTAAGCCACCTTTTTTCAGAACAAGATGGGTGCCATTGTTTGGGCTCAACACCCAGAGTCTGTCTCTCTGCTCTTCTCAGCAGAGACTCAGGAAGTTTTCCAGAGGTTGTTGGGAAAGTCAGGCTACTACAGGAACACTTCAGCTTCAGGAAACTGAAAGCTGAGAGCCTATTAAAATTACAGGAGTCCCTGTCGTGGCTCAGAGGTTAAAGAACCCAAGTAACATCCATGAGGACTCGGATTCAATCCCTGGCCTCGCTCAGTGGATTAACCTCCATCTGCCGCAGGTGTGGCCCTAAAAAGACAAAAAATAAATAAATAAAATAAAATAAAATGACAAATACTTCTCTTCAATTCTGTCCCATCTCCCTCTTTTTGCCGCCTCCCTTATTTTGATCTACCTTCCACCTTGACTCTCAAAGATTGAGGAATTAAGACATATTTACATCGACAGCAGTCGGTCAAAATATTTTTTATTCTTCCTTTTTAAACTAAGAGGCATAATATAATTTTGTGCCTTCAAATCAAAATGGAATGGTTGGATAGGCTTACTTTTTCAAATGAGTAAACCACATATAAAAAGTGTGGACTCTAATTAAAAGGAGCATCAACTACTTTGAAAAACTTATAGTTTTCAAATGAGACAGGTTGGGGGATGGGGGATGCACTGAGGATTTGGGATGGAAATACTACAAAATTTGGTCGTGATGATCATTGTACAACTATAAATGTAATAAAATTCATTGAGTGATAAAATGAAAAAATGAAAAAAGATAGTGGGATATATGAGTGTGCTGCATATTCCACTGGCTTTATAAATGGAAAGTATAATTTTCTCAAAAAGCAAAAAAAATAAAAAATAAAAGGAGCGTCAAGGAGTTAATTCACTTTGTGCAATGCTTTAATGCGAAAGTTCGAGCGATTAACCCAAGTGTATGATGTCTTGGAGTCATTAGTTCACTCAACATTTTTAATGTTGTTTGAAACGACTTTCAGGGGACTCTGCAATGTTGATGACCAATTTAGTAAGAGACTTTGAACTTATTTTCATGATCCCTGCACAGAGTCATTTCTCTTCAGGATGGCTAAAATATCTTTTAAAGAATTCTCTTCATTTTCCATCTAATGAGTACATTATAATATTGCAGTATTCATCAAACTTGAATAAAATCTTTATCCATTTTTTAAAAGTAACTCACTCTCACAGATGTCCAGTTGTAACACAAACCATTTTATTAAGTAAATATGTATAAATGTAAAGACCTTATGGCACAACTCTAAAAGCCAAATGAATTTATACGTTAAATGCGAATGAATTTAGAAATAAAAATACAGAAATAAGATAATTTCACATGATTGAAGGAGTCATTTTCCTGTAAATAAATTCCTGCCAGCTATCAGAATATACACAGCTATCACACAAAACTATACATGGAACTCCAAGGGATAATGCAATTTTTCTAGCTCAGTTACTTAAAAAAATAGTTCTTATTTTGTACCATGACTTGTCATTATGTATTTCACCTTCAACTGGTCATAAGTGTATTGTTTGCTTATTAAGTACATTCAATACTGTTCTTTTCTTATTAGCCCAAGAATTAACCAGACACAGTTGACTAAATCAGGGAACAAATGACACTAGGAAACCATTTTACTGGATTTTCACTGACAAATCAGATTTTCATACTCAAAGCTTCAAGACCTAGAGAGAGCTTAAAAGTCATCCAGCAGAAAGGTGAGTGGAGGTGATATTTAGCCAACACAGCATGCCAGCTGAAATCATGGAGGGCATAATTTATAAGTCAAAAATGGGGAGAGGAAGGAATTCCCATTGTGGTGCAGCGGGAACGAATCTGACTAGGATCCATGAGGATGCAGGTTCAAGCTCTGGCCTCTCCCAGTGGGTTGGAGATCCAGCATTGCCGTGAGCTGTGGTGTAGTTTGCAGATATGGCTCAGATTCCGTGTTGGCTGTGATGTAGGCTGGCAGCTGCAGCTCTGATTCTCCCCCTAGCCTTGGAACTTCCGTATGCCACAGTTGTGGCCCTAAAAGAAAAAAAATAATGGGGAGAGGAAGTAGTTAAAAGAAGACAAGAAAAACTATCATAGAGTACAAAAGGAGAAAAAGGGAAGAGACATCAGTTTCCAACGTCTTTTTTTTCTTTTAGGGCTGTACCCATGACATGTGGAAGTTCCTGGGCTAGGGGTTGAATCGGAGCTTCAATTACAGGAGATACCACAGCCACAGCAATGCTGGATCTGAGATACATCTGTGACCTATGCTACAGCTTGTGGCAACGACAGATCCTTAACCCACTGAACGAGGCCAGGGATCAAACATGCATCCTCAAAGACACTAGGCTGGGTTTTTAACCCACTGAGCCACAACAGGAACTCCCAATTTTCAGTTCCTCACATGTAGTTTCTTTAGTTCTAGCTGACCTTTTTTCTTGACCATGGATATTTGTTTCACAATCAATTATCTTTCACAAATGTTGTATCAATGGAACTCATTTTGTCACAGTTTTTATTGAACCCAAAGAGAATAAGTACAAACCAGCCCCATAATCCAAAGCTGGGCAAAGACATTGGACTTTTAGAGAGGGATTCAATGACCTCTTTCTTAAGTCCTTAACACCTCATATCCCTTGAGTGTGTAGAGATTTCAATTGAAGAGAGGATTTTTACCATGTATTAGAAGGTCTCTCTTTCCATGGATGCTAATAGGATGTGCCTCCACTTCACCTTCAGTCTAGTGAAAGGATTTTTAAGGACTTTACCAGAAAAGCTTGACACCACAGCCATAGCTACGCCAGATCTGAGCTGTGTCTGTGATCTACACCACAGCTCATGTCAATGCCAGATCCTTAACCCACTGAGCAAGGCCAGGGATTGAACCTGAGTCTTCATGGATACTAGTCAGATTCATTTCCACTGAACCACATGGGAACTCTGTGAGAGTTCCTACCGGTTGTCAGAACATTCTTAGAGATAAACATCTGGGGACTTGACGAAGAGCATTTGAGAGACAAATAATCAACTCTAAACACCTATGACAGCCAAAGAGATGCCATAGGAATGCCACCTGAGTCAGCTAAGATTTTTCCCACCATGTAATCTCGAGTCTCTTCCCAACTTCAACCCTGGAAGAATCAGAAGACCTAACTGGAGATCACAACTTCCAGGGAGGAGCCAAGAGGTACAGACACAAAAGAGCGAAGGGGAATGACTCATCTACCCCCAAGCTGAATGCAAGGAGTTTAATGTTTTGGCTTTTAGTTAGGACTGGGCTTATTTAGTTAGTGAAATGAAATTATTCTTGGAAAGAAAAGTTAACAGATTTTTTTTTTTCCTGCCAGTGAGCAAATAAGTTATGACTTCTGCAAAACTTTGATGTATGATGCCTTTGGTCAGGTTCCCTAGAAGCAGAACCTAGGGTGGGACTCTTGGGTAAGTGATTTTGGGGGGGATGAGGGCTCTCAGGAGAAATTGATTGGAGGAAGCAGCACAGGGGAGAAGAAAGTTAAACAAGAGAGTGACCTCAGCTGGAGAGTAATTTCAGCCCTGCTGAGAAATTCTGGAGCACAAACGGCACCACAGTTGGTTTTGCCTTCATTCATTGGCTGTGCTGCCAGGACAAGGCACAGTTTAGGAGGGCAGGGCACTGATAGAACCCACAAAAGAGGGATAGGAATGGGGCAGAACTCATCTCACAGAATGGATCTGAATAAGGGAAAAAGGTCAAGCTGTATCCTAACTACCTCAACTAGGACCTTTTTTGTAATAACCATTTCAGACACAGTAACTCATCCTTCTTCATTCAGCTAGTGGAGGTAATGTTTTATGTTTCTCTCCTTTAAAACTAAAGAACATCACCTGGAACAAAATTGGGGCGTTACATGACAATCTCTCTAACTCCAGTAGCTAGGACTAGGGCATGACAGAGATGATAGTCTATGGATATTTGTGAATAAGTAAATAGAAGAATTTGGCATTTCACTAATTAAAATCCCTTCCTCTAGTCAATCTCAATGCTTCTGTAGTCATAATAATGAGCTGGACATCTCTGCAAATGGGGCTCACTCAGAACTGAATACCTGTATGTCCATCGGTAGAGCAGGAACATGTTGAGTTTAAATAATATCTGAAAACAAGATTTAATTAAAGGCAGGATATATCCAAGATCCATTTATTTTCATTTATGGATTTCAGAGCATAATGAAAAATCTGCAAGAAATGAAAGGAGCTAAATATTTCAGCATGTATGATGCCGTATGTTTTGCCATGGAATCCTAGGACATACTTTATCCACCACTACCCCCCCCCCCCAATTTTACATTCTTGTAAACCTTGAATTATAGCATTTGGCGATCTACTTCTGCTTGTAAAATGCCCTCAAAAGGTCAATCCTGGCTTAAATTTCAAAGCAGGTAGCATTTGCTATTCTCCCTTGTTTCAAAGTGTTTTATCCACTAAGGGATTCAAATGAGGTAGGCGCTGTCATGGTGTCTAGTGCGCCAATGGCAGCCTGGTTTTTTACCCCACCAAGAGGAGTCAGGTCACTTGCAGCTCCCAAACCACAGTAATGTGTTATGAGAAGAGAACTCAGAGTGGTGAGAGGCCCTGGACCCTTTCGTGGTTTGCACTATTGCAGATGCTTTGTTGAAAGAAATCTCCAAAGGCAAAGTCATGGCACCAAGAGCAACTAAAAGAGTCACACGGATGGCAGGCAATGGTCTGAATGTGGAAGGCCAGAGAATGATACTTTGAGGCAGGAAGGCTCTTGCTACAGTTTCTTTTCACACATAGACAAACAGTGGTGAGGGTATCAGAGCTTAGTTAGATGGTGTGGGTTGGAGATAAAAGCCATCCTGATAAGAATATCTGGGCTCTTGCCTGGATCACAGAAAGCCCTCGGAGTGGCAAAAGAGGATCACACATAAATCCTAATTGGATGACCTGAGTGAACAAGGAGAGAAATCCAGAGTTCTAAGATCTCAGAAAAATAAGAGAGAAAAAGACCAAGGAGGCATTGAAATATGAAGATAAAATCGATAGAGAATTGCCTAGGAAATCAATACGAGGAATAAAGGACGTGCCGGGGATGTGAAATATGTGTTCTTCTCCTGTACAAGTGAGAAATCTGGCAGTGTGTTTTGAACAAGCTGCAATGCTGTAATTAAAGCTCGAGGGAGAACGGTGAGAAGGAATCTTAATAATCAAGTGAAAAGATGCCACGGCAATAAGTGAATCCTTGTCAGGAGAAGAGTTTCATAGGCAAATGATAAGTTAAATAGGAACTCACATACACAGCCAGGAGATGGGTGGATAATTGTGTCTGTGTATTTGTGGACGTAGAGACTGGGGCTTGTTTTTAGACTCATAACCCAAGAAAACATCATCCTTCAATAGGTCAGAGTAACTTGCTCACACAATTACTACAGGCTTGATGATCACAGCGTTGTCTCGGGCTCTACTTCAAAGTAAGAGATGACCGCCTCTCAAATGCCCAGGGTCTTTGCAAAGGGACTGAGCCCCCAAGAGTCAGTCCGTCATGGTTAGATGTATTTATAGAAAACCACAGATAGATGGGTCACCCTCTCACACACCAGATATACATAAAGCAATTAGAGAAGAAGCCTAGAAATTTACACAGGCACACACACGCACATGCACACACACACAGTTTCTTGATAAAACACTTGCATATATATATATATATATATATATGCACATACACACACACACAAACACACACACACAGTTTCTTGGTAAAACACTTGGTGCATATATATATGCACATATACACACACATACACACACACACATACATACACATAGTGTAATAGTAGAAAACCATCTGCCTGGAGTTCCCATCATGGTTCAGTGTTATGAATCTGACTAGTATCCATGAGGACACAGGTTCAATCCCTGGCCTTGCTCAGTGGGTTAAGGATCTGGTGTGGTGGTGAGCTGTGGTGTAGGCCAGCCATTACAGCTCCAATTTGACCCCTAGCTTGGGAAGCTCCATATGCCGTGAGTGTGGCCCTAAAAAGACAGAAAAAAAAGGAAAGAAAGAAAACCACGTGCTTAAAAAATGCTATATCCTGGAGTTCCCGCTGTGGTGCAGCAGGTTAAGGATCTGAGTTGTCTCTATAGCCCCTCGGGTTGTTGCAGAGGTGAGGGTTCAATCCCAGGCCTGGTTCAGTGCGTTAAGGATCCGGGTTGTTGCAACTGTGGCATAAATTGCAGCCTGTGGCTCAGATTCGATCTCTGGCCCAGGAAGTTCCATAAGCCAGGGGTCCAGCCAAAAAAAAAAAAAAAGTTCTATAGCCTTTTATTGTTCTTTCCTTATTTAAGCAGAGGTGATGTATTTAGAAGTCCAGGGAAAACACACCTATCATAATCTATGTGAAAGTCACTGTTGCTCAAAGTTTCTTTCAGGGTTCCACTCACAGAGACCACAACATACATAATGGTTGCACTCCAGGATTTGCTCAATATGTGCTCTTAATGATAAGAAAGTTGCTCTGAATGTAGGATTATGAAAAATGAAGTGTTTCCTCATTTGTAAAAAAATAAATCTATCAGAACTTGGAGATTCCAATGATGTTTGTCTCCTTCGTCAGGCTTATTTGGGTAATTTATAATTGCCAGTTACTCTTGTGTAGCCCCAAGTCATCAATATTTTCCAAAGAGGATATTTTGAGTTTGACAACAAGCAAAGTTATATGAAATAAAAAGTTTAAATGTCGAAGATTCTAGATAATGGTAGCGGGGGTGGGCCTTGTTTAACTCAACAGATCACCACATCGAAACAGAGAGACTAGTTAGCAAAGCCAAAAATACAAGACAGCCTTCACAACAAAACAAAGGTGACAAAGTTTGTTCAAGAAGCCCCTGATACAGGTACAAAGAAAGAAACCATCAACACCCATGAGATCTGTCACATATCAGTATCTGTGCGGGATGAAGTAGAGAGAAGCAACAGGTATGAGACGATGCTAAAGCAGAGGAATCTCAAAATAGACAATAGGTATTTTCTAGAGAGTGTGGTGGGCCACTGTGAGAGTAACGTGTGAACCTGGAAGAGTGTTTGCCTTCTCCAATAGTGGGTGAATGCACGGAGCCCGTGATAGGAAGGTCTGAAGGTGACTAGAGTAGGGTGGCCCCTTGTGAACTCTAGAAATGAAGCATCCCGAACAAACTCCTTCTTACATGGGAGAGCAGCTCCTGAGTGTCATCAAAATTGACTCAATTCACAAAGATTCAGAAAAGTGGAGGCCCAGAAAAACAGAGCCAGAAAACCTCAAAAAATTTTAGCCATACTTTTTATTTTTCCTTCTTTCTTTCTTTCTTTCTTTCTTTCTTTCTTTCTTTCTTTCTTTCTTTCTTTCTTTCTTTTCTGTATCGTTTTTTTTCTTTTCTCTTTCTCTTTCTTTTTCCTTTCTTTGCTATCTCTCTTTCTGCTTCTCTGCTTTCTTTTTCTTTCCCATTACTTTCTTCTATTGCTTTTCTCATTCTTTACTTTCTTCTTTTTCCTCTATGATGTCATTGTTCTTATCTATGGGCTTTTCTTTCTCGCGGACCTCTTCGTCTTTGGCTTTTCTTTTCTTGTCGTTCTTGTTTATCATCTTTTGCCACTGGTGTCTTTACCCCATTCTACTCTTCGGAATTATTCTACTTTTCCCGTACCTTCTTTTTCTTTTCGTTCTTTTCTTCCTTCGTTCGGTTTTGTTAAGAATTTGCTGGATACTTCAATTTTTACAATTCCTTATTTTCTCTATTTCTGGTCTTGTTACACTTTTCGTTGTTGCGTTTTCCTTTGAATTATAGTCTTCCGTCCTTCTTTTTTCTTTCGCATGTATGCTTTTCGTTTAAGCTAAGAAATGAAGCAGTAAACAAGGTTTCCGCTGGGGGGTCTTTCTATTCTGTCTACATTCTAAAGGCATCTTATGCTTATTTTCTAACTTCTTCTCTCCGTTTTCTAGTTCTTCTACTTTGCCTGGTATCTGTGGAAGACTTCTCTGCTTCTGTCTATTATCAATGGTTTCAAAACTAGAATACTCTGTTCTCTTTTCTTTGCAGTTTTCTAATTGCTTTTCAGTTCGTAATAGTTCTTAGGTTCTTTCAATATCATTTCTTTTCTTATATTTGCGTATTCTTCTTCTTTCTTAGTCTATTTGGGAAGCTGGCAAGTTTGCGTGGGGTCATTAATCTATTCGCTCCTTTCTTTATTGCGGGTACGTCCTAGTTCTTGTCCAACTTTAGTGAGGTTCACCTTTCACTTTCTTGTTCTTAGTCTTTTTCTATAAAGTTTCTTCTAGTCACTTTTCTGTGAGTCTTTTTACGTTTCGTATTCTTTATGTCGTTCATCTTTCAATTGTATCTCTTCCGGTGCATTTAGTGCTCTTGTAATTCTTTCATTTTAAAACTTCTTTCTTTTCGCTGTTATGGTCTATATTCGTTTCATTTGCGTCTTTTGTTATCGTGGTGGGGAGTTACTGGCTTCCGCTTCTAGAGTGTGGTCTGGATTCTTATTTTATCATGCTTTTCTTACTGTCTAGGTTTCATATACTCTTATCCATTTTGATCTCACTTCTCTCCTGGAGCTCTTTCTGACTTCTTTTGACTGTTCACTATTCCCACTCTTAGAAGTCTTGTATCCTTGTCTCATTTCATTCTTTCTATATGTGACTTTCTTTGGCATGTTCTGATTCATTATCCTTTCTTATGGATAATCATATGTCTACGATTTTCTTTCTTATAACGTTGAGTCATCGAAATAGAGACGGAACATCCTTTCTCGTATTCTGGTCGTTTTTCTTTCTGCTTTTACTTTCTTGCATTCCTATTATCATTGTCTTGTTGACTTTCTTTCTTCTTCTTGTCTTGTTACTTTCGGTTGTTCTTTTGGTTTTTGTTGTCTCCTTTCCTCTACTGGTCAGATCTCATTCCTGTTGCGATTCATTTGGCGCGAATCTATCTGTGTCTATCATTTATCCCTGGGTGGTTGCGTGCTCTTGTCAGTGGAGAGGGTTTTTTCGGAATTTAGGTCCGTGGAGAAGGACGTAAGTACACAAGGGATTCGGGGTTGGACTGGGAGACATGTATTAGTCAAGGAAAAAGGGGGGACAAAAAACACAAAAAAAAAAAAAAAAAGGAAGAGGGTTATAATATGATACTGTATACAATGGCAGTGAACATAAACAGCTGAGGGTCGGTCTTTCTTGGGCTCCGTCACGAATGGACGTGCTCGGCCGCCCTGTGCAGTTCCGCTCCCTGCTCGCCCGCCACTGCCTTCTCGCTTCGACCTCCTGTCCCCTCTTTCCTGCCCGCCCCTAGCTACATCTCTGCTGTACACCCTCGCCCCGGCGATCCCCCCTTTAACCTTAAAACTCCACGCCCGTCTCCCTCTCTCTCTTCCCTCTTCCGTCTCAGCCTTCGACTTCCATCTATTCGCCGCTCCCTCCTTCTTTCTTTTCTTTCTTTCTTTCTTTCTTTCTTTCTTCTTTCTTTCCTTCCTTCCTTCCTTCCTTCCTTCCTTCCTTCCTTCCTTCCTTCCTTGCCTTTCTTCTTTCCTTCCTTCCTTCCTTCCTTCCTTCCTTCCTTCCTTCCTTCCTTCCTTCTTTCTTTCTTTCTTTCTTTCTTTCTTTTTTTGGTGAGGGGGGCTGAACCTGTGGCATATGGAAGTTCCCAGTCTAGAGGTCAAATCAGAGCTTCAGCTGCCGGCCTACACCGCAGCCACTGCAACCATGGGACCAGAGCCACATCTGCGACCTACACCAAAGCTCACAGCGACACCAGAACCTTAACCCACTGAGCAGAGCCAGGGATGAACCCACATCCTAATGGATACTAGTCAGGTTCATTACTGCTGAGCCACAACAAGAACTCCTATTTTTTTGAACATTATGTTAAAACAACAGAAAAGAGAGCTCTGTGAAGTTAGAAGAGCTTTCCTGAAAGCCATCTTCTTCTAATTTAAAAAAAAAAAAAAGTGAGCAACCAAAAAAGAATTGAAACCAAATATCTTAGCTGTTTCAAGATGTAAAAGATAATGGTAAAGACCAGGATAGCATTTTATAAACAAAAAGAGAACGTAAGAAATATATACTCAGAATTACACAGAAGGGCAAAGTAGATTAGCGTTAGAAGCATTCAACGAGTTGACTGAACTTAGAAAATTAGACATAAAAGAAAAAACCATTTAATAAAGAATCACCTAGAATAATCATAAGAATGACTAAATAGAGCAGATAATGCTTTAAGGGTCTTTTAAGGTAAAAAAGAAAAAAAGAATTTTCTTTAATGGCTGCACCTGTAGCATGTGGACGTTCCTGGCCAGGGATTGAATCTGAGCTGCAGCTTCAACATATGCCAGAACTTTTAACCCACTGTGCTGGGCCTGGGATTGAACCCATGCCTCCATGGTGATCTGAGCTGCTGCAGTTGGATTCTCAACCTACTGTGACAGAGCAGGAACTTGCAAAGGAAGAAAACATTTCAATCATAAGGAAATGAATAAAGAGACAACATTTTCGGGGAAACAAAGAGATGCATATTGAACATAAGTAAAGAACATCCAACATATAGGCAATAACAAGTCCTCAAGAAGAAAGCTGAAGGTCAGAAATAGACCCAATACTAAAACATACAGTCTAAGAACAGTTTATTGAAGGAAAAAAAGAAAGAAACTTCAGAGAAACTGCATATTGAAAGAAAACACACTATATTCCCCGAAAGGTGATGGTGGGATGATCAACATCAAGACTCACAAAAGGATATAACTTAGAGCTTCATGTTTTCGGACAGCAGTGCTTTATGCCAGAAGAAAATGGAAGAATACATTTGAACGACTCAAGAGAAGAAAAATGCACCAATTATTTTACATACCACAAGTCTGACTGTGAAACTTAAAAGGTATATTAACAAACAGATTAACAAACTCTTACTAGGTAAGGACTCAGGGAATTGTATCCATGTTCCTAGGCTGTGCTAGAGAACAAAGGTTAGACAACCAGCATATGCAGAGAGACACTGACATAAGAACTAGGGATGAACACTCAGTATGTAACATATAAGACTAAGACCAAATGAGAGCTTAAAAATGAGAAAGAATATTACATCACAACGCTAATGTCTGATAATGAAAAATGGTGCAACCATAAACATAAGGGAGAATGAAGAGGGCATATGCAAAATCACACACATTTTCAGAAACTGTACTGATGATACTATTACCACTACTGCTATCTTCTTTTTTTTTTTTTTTTTTTTTTTTTTTACGGGCCGCACCTGCAGCATATGTAAGTTCCCAGGCTACGAGTTGAATTGGAGCTGCGGCTGCTGGCCTACGCCACAGCCACACCAACACAGCATCTGAGTCATATCTGTGACCTGCACCACAGCTCACAGCAACACCGGATCCTAACCCACTGAGTGAGGCCAGGGACCGAACCCACATCCTCATGAATACTAGTAGGGTTCATTTCCACTGAGCCACAGTGGGAACTCCATTACTGCTATTCTTGTAAAAATCAATTAAAATCAAATAAAGAAAATTAATAATTATGCAATATTGAATCATCTCCTGTGTACCAGTATTCTTGGTATGAAATAAAAGAAATATAACACAGATCATGGAGAAATATAACATAGATTTGAACTGAAAATATAATTTGAATGTATGACATATTTTATCTTTAAGCATGTCCTAGTTCTTTCTACTGAAAAGGTCTAGAAATAATGATTATTCCAGGAGAAGAGGGCATCGAGCATTACTAACAGCTAGAGAGTGGTCTTGAAATAGTATTTCCTACTAAAAGAAACGAGGGCTCCATACTTATTTCTCAATCCAAATGCCGGTTGCAATCTTGTTCCTTTTAAAATTGATTATACATATGTTATTTTTATAATATATATTAGATTTAAAATATGTAATAATTGCCATAGATATCTTTGTTGTGGTTTTCCATATCTAAATTTATTTTATAATACAAATATTTTTTAAGGTATTATGTGTTAAAGAGGGTTGAAGTAAAGCCGTGTTAAATATTTTGAAGCTAAAAGTAGGGCGCAATAAGCTAATGACGACTTTTTTGAATAATTTACTATATAATTAGTAACAATTCCAAAGGAGCTTTGTAAATATTTGCAAAGGAATAATAGCACCACTGTTCAATTAAAAATAAAGTATGTCTTGGTAACTAGTTTTAAAGGAAAATATGTTATTTAAATGAATAGGTTCCAGTGTATTTTAAAAGTGTATTTTACAAATGCATTCATTAATTATTGTGGAAATATGGAGCTAGAGGAGGATTATGAAATATCACGTATCCATCTCCTTTTCTCAGGGCAGTACATGGATATTATCTCAGAATGATTTTTTCTTTTCCCTTTCCTGACCTTCCTGTTCTTCCTGCTCTCACTCATCTCTTTTTTTTTTTTCTCCTCTGGCAAAGGAAGCTCATGAAGTTTAAGCATCAAGGGATCCCCTTGCACAAGACCCTCCCAAGGCTCTAGTAGGGTCCTTAGGAATGTGTCTAAAGAAGCATGTTTTTGTAAAGTTCGCAAAAACAAGTGATTTTGACCACCATTAATCAAACTTTGTCTTTTCTCTTTGGGTCAAATGTCTTCTCATAAATCTGTTGTCGTGGTGACTGCAGCCATTTTGGGGGATTCAGTCACAGGGAAACTAGGTTGAGGATGTAGAAGGTGAGTTTAGGTGGGATATTTACTGGTTCTTACTGTCTTCGGTTTCCACATAGGTTACTGCTCTTGTTCTGGTAGAGGGAGAGCTTCCCAGAATATTCCCCTGGACTGGATTTATCACAATGCTATGATGAGGTCAGACCACTATGCAAAGGTGTCTGATAGCAACAGGTACAGGACGTATATAGGTTCTGAAGAAGGCACGCATGCTAAGGAAAGACTTTGGTTCTCTCTGGTACCTGGTCAAGACAAAAGGAATATTCTCAGTGATGTGGAGCATGCCATTATAAACACACACTGTTCCTTTTTTGAAGAAAATGATACAAATTGAATTTGCCAGAATCCCTGTATTTATGTTTGTGGTATTAGTCAGCATTTATATATATATATAAAGAGATAAAATTTTTGGCAATTTCTTTTTTTTCAAACTGTTTTTTATTCCTAAATTGTATTCCTAATTTCATATTCTTTCTCCAACACCGGTGTTCAGACTCCAACACTGTTAAAGATTCAGGTCCTAGAAAACCTGCATCTGCTTCTCTTCTCACTAGAGATTAGTGGGTGAATGGAAGGCATATTAATTTCTTTTTCTTGCTTCATCCTCAGTTGTTAATGGACAGAGGTTAAAAGAATAAGGAAGAGCCTTAATTTTGGAATGAACGATGTTAATGGATTTCTTATCTCTCACCAACATTCAACAAGCAGAGAACGTTCGTGTTCAAGCCAATCCTGGGCTAATTTTTTCAATAAAAAATTGATTGTTTGATTAAAAAGAATGCCATCTTTGAGCTGAAAGAGGCCATTTCCCAGAGGTCAAGCATTTTTGTCCTACAAGAAAAAGAGGCCATGTCACCTCATACAAACATTTCAGACTTTGATGGGGGGGACCCTATTTAAAGAATACCTAGAGAAGTCAGTATTTTTAGAGATTTTTCCCTACCCAATGTTATTCAATTCACACAAAAGCCCTGGGAGGTAAACACTATCATGTACATTTTTATTCCGTTGAGAAAACAAGCTCAAGGACATTATGCTTCTGCTACAAGTGAGTAGCAAAGTACACAGCTGAACCCAGGACTTCCTGACTCCAAAGTTTACATATTATTCCATGCTTCTGTACATGATTAGCCAGCCACTTAAACTGCCCTCTGATTCCTTATCTGGACAAATAGGACGTTTGACTAGAAGATATTGCCATATTGCCACCCTCCAAGTCTTTGATTCTCTGAGAACCAAGTCAGGCAACATTATCATCTCCCTTGACAGCTCATTCCCATGTCATATAACTTAGGAAATCCCTGCACCTCATCTAAATGTGGTGATAATTAAAATCCACCTCCTCTCGACCCGTCCTTTGCAGAGGTGTAAAACAGCTTGTGCGCTCCAGTCTTGAACACTGATTTTATGTTATGATGACAGAAGCCAAAGCAGGTAGGGAGGGATGAGGGATGCGCTAAAGGGAGTGTCTCATGAGCTGCCTGGACATGCTAAGGCTTCATCTCCTCTGAAATATTTAAATCTGAGTCTCACCCTCGGCGCGTAATAGAGGAAAATAATGTTTCATTTCTCTCCTCTCTCAGGTGTAATAAGAAGCGTGGATATCTACAGGGATATAAGTGATGCATGAGTAATAAACTTCCTGAAGAGTACACTTAAAAGGCTTGTGGGAAAAAGACCATGGCTTTCCTTCCCTGGTTCTCTGTATAAAATCAGACAATGTTTTTGCCAATCTGGCAATAAGGATCTAGCCCAGAGAGCCTCTGGGGGTGGGGGTGGGGGCGGGGGCCAGGGGTCATGGGGCTTTCACCATAAGGGAGTCGTGACTCTGATGTCCCAGTGGGTCATGGCGGGCTTCCAGGCTGCAGCTTCACCTCTGCTGTTGTCATGACGGCGTCTGCTACGGATTCTGTCTCTTCTGCCTGATGGTGGGCTCTGTAGTTGCTCTCACTGCAGTTTCTTTGTTAGAGATTTGCCCTCTTGACACATCCAAATGAAGAAGTTGCAGCACAGAAAGAGGATTGGTGACAGACCTCGCAATTTCATTCCCTGTAGTAGGTCCCCAAATCTTATCTACATGTCATCTGGCTAATCAGAGGTCCATGGTGAGATCTGTCAGAGATTTCTGTTTTAAAAAAGAAATTCAGACACGGTTGACAAGAGAATTGGGATGCTTCCCCGGTCTTGTGGCAGCGACCAGCCCTATCTATTATTATGGGACTGCAAGCCTGAGGCTGTAGTGAGGGAGGAGCCTCGGGGTGGCCCCCTAAGGACAAGGCTCAGGTGAGAGGAGTTCCCCTCCGCTCCCTCCGCAGCAGAAAACAAAGCGGAACCCACCACCGCCCGACAGCAAGAAGTAAACACCAGGTAAAAATAGAAACAGTGGCACATCAGGCTAAACTGGTTCTTAAGAGAATATAATGAAACTCAGGAATGGCCCAATTAGTGACACAGAGAGGGCCGAATGGGGCCACTACATCTATCACAAAGGTCAGAGAGTCATGCATATCACCAAGCCAATAAAACCTCCAAGCAGAAAATGCCTTTTTTTAAGGTATGGTATTTACAAAACTATGGAAATGAAATGATTTACTTCTATAATTCTTGGCTCTGAAAAAGCAACTCCATTCCTTGGAAGCCCTTGATTCTTTTCCTCTTAATAAAGTTCAAAGTGCCTGGTAGTCAAACCTTACCAGAGATGGGAATATAGACATGTATCAAACTCTTTGCCAAATCAGTCCATGACACTAAGAAAATTATCTTTGGAAGTTGCACAGGACTAAGTAAAACTCAGTGGTTAGGGGCACAGGTTCCAGACCGGAAGTGTCTGAGTTCACGTCCTGGCTCTGTCACTCAAGTTTTCTTGACCCACCACTTAGCTTCTCTCTGTTACTACTGCCTCATCTGTAAAAATGGAATGAGGGTACTAATTATGGGCATCATGCTATTATTGAGGGGATTAGAAGCATCCATACAAAGTGCTTGACATATAAGAAACATTCCATAAATATTATTATTGTTGTTATTTCAATCTGATCAATTTGAGATAGGCTCTGTTAAACTATGTAAAAATCATCCCCAATATCTTAAGCATTAAAACAAGGAAAGTTTATTTCTCGCTCATACTGTACCTCCATTGGCAGAGAAGTTTTGCTCTTTAGTTACTCATGGCCCCAAACTGATGGAACAGCCACCATCTTGGAAACTGAAAGTCGATGTACCAGAGGGAAGGGAATTTGATGGGTCTGGAGTCAACATTCAAATTCTCCAGCCCAGAAGACAGATACATCACCTTTCTCACAACTACTTGGCCAGAAACAAGATACTTGGTCCCATTAAATAACAAGCATAGGAGGAAATGCAAATTTTTTATGTACCTAGGAGAAGACCTCTAACTGGTGAATGATACTAATACTACCATTATTTTATTATAATAATACATATATACGACTTCATTCAATAAAATGCTTCATTCATTATTTTGGGTTTTATTCCCAATGTGAAATTGGAACTTGAGTCCTCAACCATAAAAAGGGAGTGAGGCATACTGGACACCAGAATCACCAGCATCACCAGAATCTCTCCCCCCCCCCCCCCGCCCCCGCCCCCTGACCAAGGGACCCTCTGGTTTAGAAAAGCACATGGACTGGAAGGAATCACAGATGGACTGGCAGGGCATTGAATGCAGCAATGACTCAACCAACACACCATTTGAAACAGTGTAACAAAATTGGTCTAACCTGAGAGAGTTGAGGAAGATGACTATGGTTTAGGATTGGGTTAAAAAGGAATCGGAAAAGAAACTTTGATAATTCCTCAAACACAGTGCTTCCATTAATTACCCAGGATCTCAGCTCACTTTGGGAAGTCATAATTGAGGCAAGAATTACTATGCTTTGTAGAAACAACAAGAGCACTCTTTGGACTCTACATTCCTGGCTCAAAGGCGTATTAACTAGAAAGGTGTTGCTTTCCATCCTAAGCAATATATGTAGTCCTTGGAATGCAGCCTAACAACAGAGGTGTCAGTGAACCAGAGTTTGCTCTAAATAATGGTGTCTTTCTAGGAAATAAAGTCATGGAGCTCGCTAAGAGTGATAATTGCATAGTCTAGTTTGTAAATTTTTTTTTTCAATTGATTGTTCTTTCTTTTTTTGTCTGCACCCAAGATGTATGAAAGTTCCTGGGCCAGGGACTGAACCCGTGCCACAGAAGCGACCCCAGTGGCTACAGTGACAAGGCCAGCTCCTTAATCTGCTTCTCCACAAGGGAACTCCTCACTTGATCATTTTTAAAAAGATTTATTAAAAGAAAAAAGACAACACTAAATGAATAAGCAAATGCTAACCTCTGGTTTTTCATTTATCTTTCCATATCAGACTGACTCCTGCCTAAATTTTCAACCTCATAGTACTCACTTCTCTACACTGCACACAGCTTTTTGCAATAACCTGAATGTACCTATTTGATCACCCACATCTACCCAATACAAGCACATGATCATACGATGCTTAGGACTTTCTGGCATTGCTCTGTGTGCCTGACATATAATATTTATATTTTGGCCATGACTTGCAGCACATGGAAGTTCCCAGGCCAGCGATCAAACCCAAGTCACTGCAGTGACAATGCCAGATCCTTAACCCACTGTGCCACAAAGGAACTCTGACAGAGTATTTTATGCTCACAATAATTCTTTGCACCAGGTATTATTACTGCAATTTTATGGATGAGAAAAAATAGGGGCCCAGAATGGTGTGTAACTTTCCCCAAGTTACATAGCAGATAAATAACAAGTCAGAATTCAAATAGAGAGAATATAGGTCCAGAGTTCATCCTTTTAACCTTAAGCTATGCTTTTAAATTTTAGGTTATCTTCATTTGGAAGGTCCTTTCACCCTTTAAAGGACCTGGCCAACTCCTTCATTTTTTAAAGCTTGGCTTTGACCTCACCTACTTAGCAAAGTTGTCCGTGACCCCTCTCTTACCCTCATCACCCTGGCTTTCTTTGCAGGATTATATGTCAGTCCTCTGTGTCTCGGGCAGCCTGATATGGTCTTGTTATTTGTTGGTCTCCTCCCCTCTATGTGGAATTCTGTACAGTGGCGTAGTATTCATTTCCATTTACATCTTTGTACATAAACATATATGTCATCTATGTACAGCCCACTGTAGGCATTAAGTAAATATTTGCTGAATGAACTGCTTTAATAAATAGGAGGCTATGTCTGTGTAAGACATTAGAGTTGTCATTCATTCACTAGTTGATAATGATCTTTGAGGTTTAGTTAAAGACTATTTTAGGTGTTTTTAGAAATGGGTGTAGCTCAGAACTTCAGTTTCCTCCCACAAAGGGTGAATGAAGAATTCTGTTGACATGCAGGTGCTTCTCCAGGAAAAATGAGCTCAGTCTATTTTTAAACTATTTTACAGAGCTTCCAACCTTAATCCACAAAGTGTCAAATTTTCTATGTCTCTTTCTCCAAAAGAACAGCTGCTCCTGGGATCTAAAGAATGCTTTCTTTAGTTTTTACAGAAGGCAAGAACAACAACCAAACAAAAACAGATGTTTGTGACTCTACTATAATTTAAGGAGACCCGTTTTTTTTCTAGATACTGAGTAATCCAAATCTCAGGAGACTTAAAGAAGTTCTGATTCCAAGCTTGAATGAAGAAATATCCTTTGTGTGGATGCTGATGACAAAGTCAAGCTGATGGTTTTAGACAACACGGCATTGAGTCAATAGCTTGTTTTGAAAACTGTGCTGATGTCAATGACTTCTTTATAGCAAGCAGGGGATTCAGGGCGAGTTGTTATAAAAGGCTGCTTCTTCAATGTCCCCTTCAGAAGTTTCTTCCCTTTAGCCCCCTACTGAGAGTAGGGAACTCACAGTATCCAGCACGGTCCTGGATTGTTGTAATTACCATCTCCTATGCATTATCTGAGCTGAGAAAGGCAGGGTAGCCAGTATATTAAAGTAGGCTGAATTTTTTTTTTTTTTTGTCTTTTTGCCACTTCTTGGGCTACTCCCGCGGCATATGGAGGTTCCCAGGCTAGGGGTGTAATCGGAGCTGTAGCTGCCAGCCTACACCAGAGCCACAGCAACGCAGGATCCAAGCTGCGTCTGCGATCTACACCACAGCTCACGGCAACACTGGATCATTAACCCACTGAGCAAGGACAGGGATCGAACCTGCAACCTCATAGTTCCTAGTCGGATTCGTTAACCACTGTGCCACAACGGAAACTCCAAAGTAGGCTGATTGTGTTCTATGTCGGATGAGTGTGAACTAGAATATTATTCCTTTTTTTTTTTTTTTTTTTGCTTTTTAGGGCTGCACTCACAGCATATGGAAGTTCCCAGGCTAGAGATCGAATCAGAGCTACAGCTGCTGGCCTACACCACAGCCACAGCAACATGGGATCCAGGTTGCATCTGCTATCTACATCACACATCACAGCAATGCCAGATCCCTGACCCAGTGAGCGAGGGCCAGGGATTGAACCCGCATCCTCATGGATCCTCATCAGATTCGTTTCTGCTGAGCCACAACAGGAATTCCTGCAATATTATTCCTATAGAAGCCAGCAAAATGGATCTGAGAGAAAACCGACAGGCAAATGCATGAAGCAGGCTTTGGGGCATGACCCCAAAGCTGAACACATATGTAAGAAAAGACCAGGGAAAGCCATACTTACCCACAGTGACATAAACATTTGTTCCTATTCTAGGTTGGTCTCGAGTGTTTTACACCCAATGCAAGGGAGTACTTTTCCCGCCTTACTGGATTTAAAATATTTCTACCCTGCCTAGGCATAGGTTGTTTGTGAAATGAAAAGCTGAATGATGAAGAAGCAAGGAGGTCATCTCATTTTCATTTTAGCAGTTTAAATTCCATGGTCCCATTTCTGTATAGAACAAATGGCTCCTTCTACACTTCCCCCCACTTTTTCTCTATTCTTTTTCCATATTTTTCTTCACCAGGTTTAAGCCTAAGAAAGTGCAGAGCAATGACAGTTTTTGTACAGATCAGGTAACTTGGGAAATCCTACCATCTCACGGCGAGGATAGAAGCCACTCGCCTCCCATGCCAGCATCTGTCCTTCCCTCCCTTCTCCTCGTGTGGTGGATAATTGTCCTCTCTAGACCTCAGCCCCCAACCTGTGTTCTGGGTCCTATGGCCTTGAACCTCTTCAAGATTCATTCACAATCTACAGCAATGCAGATGCACCTGGCGGTGATCTTACTCAGTAAAGTGAGTCAGAGAAGGACAAATATTACATGATATCACTTATTTGGAATATAAAACAAATTAGTACAAGTGAACTTATTTACAAAATTGAAACAGACTCACAGGCATAGAAAACAAACTTATGGTTACCAAAGAGGAAGTGAGGGGAGGGATGATTTAGGAGGATGGGGTTAACATATGTGGACCACCACATATAAAACAGATAAACAACAAGGATTTACTGCATGGTGCAGGGGACTGTATTCAATATCTTGTTATAATGGAATATCTTTTCTATAATGGGAAAGAATTGTATTTATTTATTTATTTATTTTTATCTTTTTCTAGGTCTGCACCCATGGCATATGGAGGTTTCCAGGCTAGGGGTCTAATCAGAGCTGTAGCCGCCGGCCTACACCACAGCCACGGCAACGGCAGATCCTTAACCCACTGAGTGAGACCAGGGATTGAACCTTCAACCTCGTGGTTCCTAGTTGGATTTGTTAACCACTGAGCCATGATCGGAACTCCCAAGAATTTTAAAAAAATTTATATGTGTATATTACTTTTTAATAGACCTGAAATGGATGCAAAATTGTAAATCTGCTATACTTCAAGAAAAAAAAAAAAGGCATTCACAATGCAGTTTCCCCAATCATCTGTACACTTCTATTGACATAAAACATGATTCAATCACCCTCACATTGAAGGGAGGAAGGAAGGAAGGAGGAAAAGGAAGGAAGGAGGGAGGGAGGGAAAGTCCTCCTTGTCCCTAGTGTCTCTGTACGAACTACTCTTCCACGACTCACTCACCTCCTCTTCGCATTTCTGAAAGATTTCTAGACTTTCTTTCTACAGTTCCTTTTCTTCCACTCATTCACCAACAAGCTCCCATCTCAATTCCCCTTGTTCATGAAACCCATTTCACTAGAATTACCAATAATCTCTATGGCCTTAAATTCAATGGGCATTTTTAGTCTCCATCTTATTTGACCTCTCACCTCTCGCCCATAAAACACTGGGACCCCCGTCCAATCCCTTCTCCCTTCCTCATCTGAGCTCTCCCCATAAGTAACTGCCTCCATGTCCTCAGCCTTCAATACAACCTCCAGGCTAATGAGCACCAAATCAAGCCTGAAAAAAGAAAATGATGACTTCCTGCCTGAGAGGCTCACTGGGATGTCTCTAAAGTACCTCCAACTCAATGTCAAATTCAAAGTGTATGCTCTTCTCCAACCTCCAGCCTCTTCCACTGACACTCTCTCCATGATGGCACCACCAAATGTCATTGTCACTCTGAGAACTCTTTTTTCTTTTTTTTTTTCTCTTTTTAGGGCTGCACCCACGGCATATGGAAGTTCCCAGGCTAGGGGTCTAATTGGAGCTATAGCTGCTGGCCTACACCACAGCCACAGCAATGCCAGATCCAAGCCGCATCTGCGACCTACACCACAGCTCACGGCAATGCCGGATCCTTGACCCGCTGAGCAAGGTCAGGGATCGAACCCGCCACCTCATGGTTCCTAGTTGGATTTGTTTCCACTGCACTATGACGGGAACTCCATGAGAAACTCTTTTGCTCTCCCCTTCTAGGTCCTGAAAAGTGCATGTCCCCACTGACTGTTCAATACATACCCTTCCTACAACTATCTCACCCCAGACCAAGACCAAGACAACCATCCAACACTACAGTGCTGGAGCAGCATCAGAACTAGTCTTCATTTTGCTTTTTCCAGTCTGTTCTCCACAGAAAAACACAGTTGTCAAATATGTAGTTTAGTTTCTGAACTCTCTTTCTCAGTTCTTCAAGTGCAGCCTAGTCACTTTTCTGTCTGCTTTTACCTGTTGGACCAAGCATCTCTAGAAAGCTGAAGTTAAATGCACACACATTATAGTTAATTGACTGCTTTAATAATGGTAGCTCCTTTTCTTTTTGTTTAAAATGAATTATATAATGCATCTAAGGCAAAAGATTTTCCCTGTCATTTATTACACATAAATATTTGGATCTGTATATTTTTTCTAAAAGTGTTAGTGTTATCACTGTTTATGAAAATTTTATATATTTGTTCTGGCCCTGAGGCTTATTTTTCAGACTTTCTTAAGTATTGTGCCAAATAAATTTGAGGTGCTTCCATAGTTATCACTTTACTTTTAAGATGCAAACTTTTCTTTCTCTCTTTTAATCAGAACATCTCAAGGGCTAAATATGAAATCTTTCTTTTCTACATAAAGAGTCCAAAACGTATGTAGGTCAACCTTCCTCAGAATCAATTTACGTAAAATTTTTCCTGAGTGATTGGGACAGACTTTGAGTTATTCATTTGTTTATTCATTGCTATGAGCTTACTGAGTCCTACTGAATCCTGGTAGACTTGTAGAGGGAGACAGAATAGCAAGAAATCAGGTGAGAGAGGAAGTTGACATAGACTTCATACATGATCTAGTTGGAGGGGAGAGCCATACCACATAAAAGGCAGGTATGTAATTATTGATAGACTAATAAATAGATCAAGAAGAGAGACAGTTTAATACTCAAATGGATTGTGTTTTTAAAAATGTCATCATAGGGAGTTCCCACTGTGGTGCAGTGGAAATGAATCTGACTACTATCCATGAGGATTTGGGTTTGATCCCTGACTTTGCTCAGTGGGTCAGGTTGCATTGCCATGAGCTGTGGTGTAGGTTGCAGATGTGTCTCAGATCCCGTGTTGTGGTGTAGACCAGCAGCTGTAGCTCCAATTAAGTCCTTAGCCTGGGAACATCCATATGCCACGGGTGTAGCCCTAAAAAGCAAAATAAATAAATAAATAAATAATAAAAATGTCATTATAATTCAGTGGACAGAGAAAATAGGTCAACAAAGTCTTTGTGAATGAGATGCAGCTTAAACTGGGTATTCAAAATTTTATTTTATTTTATTTTTATTTTTTCCCCCAATATATTTTATTTTTTTATTTATTTTTATTTTTTTGTCTTTTTGCCATTTCTTGGGCCACTCCCATGGCATATGGAGGTTCCCAGGCTAGGGGTCGAATCGGAGCTGTAGCTGCCAGCCTACGCCAGAGCCACAGCAACGTAGGATCCGAGCCGCGTCTGCAACCTACACCACAGCTCCCGGCAACGCCGGATCATTAACCCACTGAGCAAGGACAGGGATCGAACCCGCAACCTCATGGTTCCTAGTCGGATTAGTTAACCACTGCACCACAATGGGAACTCCTCCCCAATATATTTTAATTCTTCCTTCCTTTCTTTCTTTTCTTTTTTCTATTTTTTTAATTTTTTTTATTTTTTAATTTTTTTTATAATTTTTTTTTATTTTCCCACTATACAGCAAGGGGGTCAGGTTATCCTTACATGTATACATTACAATTACATTTTTCCCCCCACCCTTTCTTCTGTTGCAACATGAGTATCTAGACAAAGTTCTCAATGCTATTCAGCAGGATCTCCTTGTAAATCTATTCTAAGTTGTGTCTGATAAGCCCAAGCTCCTGATCCCTCCCACTCCCTCCCCCTCCCATCAGGCAGCCACAAGTCTCTTCTCCAAGTCCATGATTTTCTTTTCTGAGGAGATGTTCGTTTGTGCTGGATATTAGATTCCAGTTATAAGTGATATCATATGGTACTTGTCTTTGTCTTTCTGGCTCATTTCACTCAGTATGAGGTTCTCTAGCTCCATCCATGTTGCTGCAAATGGCATTATGTCATTCTTTTTTATGGCAGAGTAGTATTCCATTATGTATATATACCACCTCTTCCGAATCCAATCCTCTGTTGATGGACATTTGGGTTGTTTCCATGTCCTGGCTATTGTGAATAGTGCTGCAATGAACATGCGGGTGCACGTGTCTCTTTTAAGTAGAGTTTTGTCCGGATAGATGCCCAAGAGTGGGATTGCGGGGTCATGTGGAAGTTCTATGTATAGGTTTCTAAGGTCTCTCCAAACTGTTCTCCATAGTGGCTGTACCAGTTGACATTCCCACCAACAGTGTAGGAGGGTTCCCTTTTCTCCACAGCCCCTCCAGCACTTGTTATTTGTGAATTTATTAATGATGGCCATTCTGACTGGTGTGAGGTGATATCTCATGGTAGTTTTGATTTGCATTTCTCTTATAACCAGCGATGTGGAGCATTTTTTCATGTGTTTCTTGGCCATCTGTATATCTTCTTTGGAGAAATGTCTATTCAGGTCTTTTGCCCATTTTTCCATTGATTGATTGGCTTTTTTTGCTGTTGGGTTGTATAAATTGTTTATATATTCTAGAGATTAAGCCCTTGTCCGTTGCATCATTTGAAACTGTTTTCTCCCATTCTGTAAGTTGTCTTTTTGTTTTCTTTTGGGTTTCCTTTGCTGTACAAAAGCTTTTCAGTTTGATGAGGTCCCATGGGTTTATTTTTGCTCTGATTTCTATTGCTTTGGGAGACTGACCTGAGAAAATATTCATGATGTTGATGTCAGAGAGTGTTTTGCCTATGTTTTCTTCTAGGAGTTTGATGGTGTCCTGTCGTATATTTAAGTCTTTCAGCCATTTGGAGTGTATTTTTGTGCATGGTGTGAGGGTGTGTTCTAGTTTCATTGCTTTGCATGCAGCTGTCCAGGTTTCCCAGCAATGCTTGCTGAATAGACTTTCTTTTTCCCATTTTATGTTCTTGCCTCCCTTGTCAAAGATGAATTGACCATAGGTGTCAGGGTTTATTTCCGGGTTCTCTCTTCTGTTCCATTGGTCTGTCTGTCTGTTTTGATACCAGTACCACACTGTTTTGATGACTGTGGCTTTGTAGTATTTCTTGAAGTCTGGGAGAGTGATGCCTCCTGCTTGGTTTTTGTTTCTCAGGATTGCTTTGGCGATTCTGGGTCTTTTGTGGTTCCATATAAATGTTTGGATTGTTTGTTCTAGTTCTGTGAAAAATGTCCTGGGTAATTTGATAGGGATTGCATTGAATCTGTAGATTGCTTTGGGTAGTATGGCCATTTTTACAATATTGATTTTCCCAATCCAGGAACGTGGAATATCTTTCCATTTCTTTACATCTTCTTTGATTTCTTTGATTAAAGTTTTATAGTTCTCGGCATATAGGTCCTTTACCTCCTTGGTCAGGTGTATTCCGAGGTATTTGATTTTGTGAGGTGCAATTTTAAAAGGTATCGTATTTTTGTATTCCTTTTCTAATAGTTCATTGCTGGTATACAGAAATGCAACTGACTTCTCAATGTTAATCTTATATCCTGCTACTTTGCTGAATTTATGAATCAGTTCAAGTAGTTTTGGGGTTGAGTCCTTAGGGTTTTCTATGTATAGTATCATGTCATCTGCATATAGTGACAGTTTGATCTCTTCTCTTCCTATATGGATGCCTTTTATTTCTTTGGTTTGTCTAATTGCTGTGGCTAGGACTTCCAAAACTATGTTGAAGAGCAGTGGTGAGAGTGGGCATCCCTATCTTGTTCCAGATTTGAGTGAGAAGGCTTTCAGTTTTTCCCCATTGAGGATTATATTTGCTGTGGGTTTATCATAAATGGCTTTGGTTATATTCAGGAATGTTCCCTCTATACCCACTTTGGCGAGGGTCTTGATCATGAATGGATGTTGGACTTTGTCATATGCTTTTTTCTGCGTCTATTGAGATGATCATATGATTTTTGACTTTTTTTTTTGTTAATGTGGTGTATGATGCTGATTGCTTTGCGTATGTTGAACCATCCTTGTGAACCTGGGATGAACCCAACCTGGTCATGGTGTATAATTTTTTTGGTATGTTGTTGGATTCGGTTGGCTAAAATTTTGTTGAGAATTTTTGCATCTATATTCATCAATGATATTGGGCGATAGTTTTCTTTTTTGGTGGTATGTCTGTCTGGTTTTGGAATGAGGGTGATGGTGGCATCATAGAATGTCTTTGGGAGTATTCCTTCTTCCTCAACCTTTTGAAAGAGTTTCAGGAGGATGGGCACCAATTCCTCTTTATATGTTTGATAAAATTCACCTGTGAAGCCATCTGGTCCTGGACTTTTATTTGTAGGGAGTGATTTTATGACCTCTTCAATTTCATTTCTAGTGATCGGTCTGTTCAGTTGGTCTATTTCTACTTGATTCAGTTTTGGCAGGCTGAAAGATTCTAGAAAATTGTCCATTTCTTCCAGATTGTCAAACTTGTTGCCGTATAGTTGTTTATAGTATTCTCTTATGGTTTTTTGTATTTCTGCTGTATCCGTTGTGATTCAAAATTTTAGATAAGCAGGAAGAAGAAGGTATTCCATAGAGGGGGAAAAGTTCAAGTCATAGTTTTAGCATGTACTTCATTTATTCACTCATTTGATTCACTGAAGGAAAACTTAGTGAGCAATTACCATCCCAGGTACTGTCCTATGTCCTGGGGATATGTGAGTAAGCAAAACAGAAATGATAAATAAGTCCTCATGGGGCTTATATTCTAGTGCATGGAGACCAAAAACTAAAATCAATCAATAAATTAATAATAACAAGCAAACAACCAAATAAATAAATACAAACTTTAATATGTCAGAGGGTGGTAAGCACTCGGGAATAAAACAGAGATAAGGGTGTTCTGCAAATAATTCAGGTAAAAACCTTGATGAAAATAGAACATTTCTAAACAACAGGAAAAAGTATTCAATGCAGATATTTGAAGGAAGAATGTCCCCGGTGGTGGGGACAGCAGTGTCAGTAAAGGCTCTGAGATGGAAGTATGGCTGGCATTTCAAGGAGGCCACTGGGGACAGGACAGAATAACAGAGGGAGAAGAAAAGGTAAGAGGTCAGATCTGTCAGGGCTTTGAAGGCTAATGTGAGGATTTTGCTTTTACTCAATGAAACAGGAAGTCGTTAGAGAATTTCAATAGAATAATGGCTTAATTTCAGTTACCTTTTAAAGGGCTCATTCTAGCTGCTGTGTTGTGAACAGGCTGAAGGGAATAAAGGCAAAAGCAAATGGAGAGACCAAAAGAGAAAGGTGGTATTGTAACTTTGGCAAGAAATGATGGTCGCTTGAAGCAGGTAAACATGATGGTTTTAAAAGTGATATAAAAGTTTTTAAAAGTGATCTGATTTTGATAAGTGATTCAATGTGGGTAGGTTGAAGGCAGAATGGACAGGACTGGCTGATGGATTTTAATATAGAGCCCCTTCTATTAAATGACTTCAAAGTGTTTGGCTTGAACAAGTAGGAAAAGAAAATTGCCATCTGTTGATGAGAAGACTGTGAGGGAAATAGTTGGGGATGAGGAGAAGAACGGTGATTCATTTCAAACCTGTTACATTGGAGATGCTAATTAGACACCAAGGAAATGTTATCAAGGAGACAGTTACACTTATGTGACTATTCTTCAGGGATGAGATCTGGTTGTTGAAGTCACATATTTGTGAGTCATCAATATGTAGGCAGTATTTAAAGCCATAAAATAGGGTGCAATAACCAACAAATTAGGACAGACAGAATAAAGAAGAGGGTAAATGAGTAAGCTGAATGTAATTCAATACTTAAAAGATGGGACAAGGAAGAGGAACCCAGATGAGAAGGAGCATTCCCTGAAGTTGGAGAAAAACCAGGAGATTGAGGTACCCTTTTTTAGAAATGTTCTATTTTCATCCAGGTACCTGAACTATTTGCAGAAGACCTTTATCTCTGTTTTATTCCAGAGTGCTTATCACCCTCTGACATGTTAAACTTTATATTTATTTATTTGGTTGTTTGCTTTTTATTATTACTTTGTTGAAATCCACGGAAAAGAGTGTTTCAGGGATGAGGGGTGATCATTCCTGTCAAATAATGTTGAGGGGTCCAGTAAGATAAGTCTTAAGATCAGCCATTGTTTTTAACTACACAAAGGTCACCAGTAACCTTGATAGGAGTAAGGCTAGTGGAATTTTGGGGAGCAAAGTCTGGCCGAAGGGAGGTGAAGAGAGAAATTAGAGATATATTTTTGCAGATGTTTTGCTGTAGAGAAGAGAAGAGAAATAGGATAGTAACCAGGTCAAAAGTGTCGCATGTTTGCTTAAGAAAGAAGAAATTACTGATGGGAATTACAAAGTAAAGAGAATATGCACAGTGCAGGAAAAAAAAAAGGAAATGACTTGAACTGTCTCACTGAGTAGGCAACACAAGCTAGGTCTGGCCAGACCTCTAAACATTTGGGGATCAGTCCAGAGCAGCCATACTTAATTTTTTTCTTTTGGCCATGCCCAAGGCATGTGGATGTTTCTGAACCAGGGATCGAACCCAAGCTGTAGCAGTGACTTAAGCTGCTTTAGAGACAATGCTGGATCATAAACTCACTGTGTCACAAGGGACCTTCCAAGAGCAGCCATATTTCTTTGGTGACCCGAACAAACTTAAAAGATAGCAGGACCAGAAGAACCTCTCCTTCCTTTAGGAGCAGACAAATGCACTCCTTACCCTGGACCTTTGAATGGAGTAGACAAGGAGAGACCACTGAGAGTTGGGAGAAAGAGCCCTGAGTTGAAATACTTACTGAAATGGTTCTGGAGTTAACTAAAACAATCATTCTGTGCTTAAGTTTATATGGCTTTTAAGCTTAAAATCTTTCTTACTGTTCTCCTTTCTCTCCTAAGCCCACACCCCGGAATGGACTTAAAGAACTCTAAGTGCATCTGCTCTTCTAAATGGTGTATCCACTATTTAACTCTCTATACTATTTTTTAAATTCCTCTTAATGCTCTTTTGATAAAGCCATTTTGAGCCTTTTTTTAGGCATAAAGTCCTTAAATAACCTCCTCCACTGTACACTCTTAATACTTATTAGACCTCTGATCTGCTTCAGTCTATATCCTATGTTTTAATGGTGTGCTGTACCAAGAGCCCTAAACTGAAGATAGTGAAATACAGGTCTCTTCTAAATGAAAGAAAACAACTATTGATGGACCAAGATCCATTAAGGGTGAAATAGTTCAAGAGTGATCCTGCTTAGACAACCTACAAGCCACGGTATTGAAAGGGGATGCTTTCTTAGCAAAAGAATTTGGCCAAATTCACCTTTCTGGACACAATCCTAGCCATATTTTTTGTGCTGTTCCAGTTTCAGACTTTGTTCCCACTGATTTTTGTTTTGTTTTGTTTTGTTTTTCCGCTATACCTGGTTTACAGTATTCTGCCAATTTTCTACTGCACAGCATGGTGACCCAGTTACACATACATGTATACATTCTTTTTTTTCACATTATCATGCACCATCATAAGTGACCAGACATAGTTTCTAGTGCTACACAGAAGGATTTCATTGCTAATCCATTCCAAAGGCAATAGTCTGCATCTATTAACCCCCAGCGCCCCATCCATCACACTCCATCCCCCTTGACAACCCCACGTCCACTGATTTTTTTAGTATGGTCTTTGCTCTTCCCACCCTAAACTTTATACAGGATCCTGAATTGAATCAAACTCTACATGCTGTGCCATTTTTCTGGGAAGACAATTGCTTAACAGCACTAACTTAGAAGCAAAGGAAAGTGGTTTTCTAATATCATCATCCCACTTTCAATGACAATCTTTCTTCAGTTTTTATAGCAGTTACCTTCATCCTGTGATGTTGTTTCATCAAATTTTTACATGCAGGGTTAATTGCATGACTATTCCAGGATCCCTGTTTGTCAGTCTCTTAATCATGGCATCCCATTTCTTCTGACTGCTTCCCAATTTGTATGTATTGTTTTCAAAATAAGATGTCTCTACACAAATGGGATTCTAAAAGTTCTCCGTCATTAGAGGGGGGCTAGAACCTTCCTGCTCCACAGTCTGATGGCTCTATATCTGCATCTCCAAATAATATTAGCCTTTTCCAACTCAATATCACATCTAGCTGATTGCACTGTCATCTCATAAAATGTCCACCTTCCTGTTACAAAGTTTTTGACAATACCACTTTCTGCATTTTCTTCTTCTTCTTGACTGTCTACATGCCAAGTGTGCAAGTTTGCTTTTTCTCCGGATGGAATCTCATTGTGTCATGTTCGGCTCCTACTTAAAATGACATCTGATGGAGAAAGTAACAAGTTGCTCTCAGCACTTTAGGAGGTTACCTCCTTGCATCAGGGCGAGTTTCCAGAGCTTAGAAGAAAAAGTTTTCAAGCATATGTTTTTTTCCTTTTTTCCTACGTGTGGAAAAAAAATGGTGCCATGATTTGGAAAATGACGTGACTTTTTATAATGCACGTAGCAAATCTGATCCAATTATAGAAGCAGGAGGCTCATGCCACTTATTCACCAGTTTGTTTTACCAGGTACACAGTTTGATAGGGATCCACAGAATGACTGATTTATATTTTGTACGAGAGGAAGACTCGTACAAAATATAACTTTGGATAACTGTGGACATCTTGTTACATCCCATTCCCAAATCTGTCAACCATTTAATGACAGACAGAGCACAAAACAACATTTTACTTATTCATAAGCAACAAGGCTCATGAGTGGAAAGAGCTATTTTTCCAAGTGTTTATAAGGTGAAAGATAAACTATAGTACATAGCCCATGTTCTTGGGAAGTCATCATAAAATGGTATGCTGTGTTAATTTTCAATATACCTAATCAGTAAGACTCTCTCTGCATGGTTGTTACACTGCAAAAATACTTAAAAAAAAAAAACCTCAGTGAAAGTCAAACCCTAATGGATTTTGCTCTCGATATAATTAAATGTTTCAAAAGAATCTTTTCAATATGTACCAGATTTAAGTACCACATTCTAAAAGCCAATATTTTGTCAATTAAAAATCTTAAAGATTTCAGGGCACCACAATTTAAAATTAGTGTTTGGAATCATTTTATTGTACACCTGAAACTAACACAACATTGTAAATCAACTATAATTTAATCAATCAACCAGTTAAATTAGTGTTTTGGCCAAGTTGTAGCAAATGTTCCAGCACTTCTTTCTTTCAACTGAACAAAAGACATTACCAGACGGGAAACTTACTATGGGACAGAATTTTGTTTATTGTCATAAAATGCTATGCATCAAATGAGCACCATGGTTGTCCTGCTCCAGCTAGGCTGGTGATATTCAGTGGGCTCAGACCCTTCTAGCAGACATGCCTTTTCTTCCTACTCTCCTTGACCTCTTAACTATGGGCTTAGTCCTTGGCTCTTTCCTCTATCCTCCCTTGGTGATTTCTTGCAATCTAGGGACTTAGTTAACTACTTTCTATATATTCTAAAATACATATAAATACCTCGGAACTTCCCTGTACTCTGACTACTATACACAGCTAGTACTTAACATCGCCACTTAAATTGATAAATTAGGATGCCCACACTTAGACTTAATTTGCCCCAACTGAGTTCCAGACCCCTTTCCTTAATATTCTTTGCAAAGTCTCTCCCGTCCCCCCTCAATGGCAGCAGCAACTCCATTCTCTCAGTTGCTCAGGCCAAAGACTTGTAGTCACTTCTCTCACACCTACGTCATCCAATCCATCAGTACATCCCACTGGCTCGATATTCTCAGTGTATCTAGAATCCTATACCACTGACCACCACCTCCACTCCCATGACCCTGCTCCATGGCTTCATAATCTCTCACCAGAAATAGTGCAGAAACATCCTTACTGGTCCCTGATTCTTCCCCTGCCTTCTTTCAGTCTATTCTTAAACCAGCAACCAGTGTATGAGTTTTATTAACTTTGTCCTCTGCCCCAAACCCTTCAATGCCCTACGAGATTTTGACATCAAATTATGTCTCTTCTTGGGTGTCTGTTTTCTCTAATATCCAGAGGGCTCAAACTTTCATCCCCTCAAGTGATTACTTAAAGTCTCCTTAAAATTGCAACCTCACACACACTCTACCCCCTTCATGATTTCTTTTTCTTGTTAGTATTTATCACTATACAAAATACTATTTGGTGATTTATTTTGTTTATCATCTCTCTTACTCCTAATGATGAGCTCAATTAGGGCTGTGTTTCTGTTTGTTGCATTCACTTGTACATCTGCAGTCGTTCCAACAATGTCTGGTACACACAAGGCACTTGAAAATATTTATTGAAAGAATTAAAGACACAAATGCCCCACCCTCCTTTTGTTTTTAATCATTTTAAAGGCACAGTATATAATGATGGCTGTGGGAATCATCACTATGTTACATTCATGTTGTAAGTATACTTTTTTAAAAGTGAATGCAGGAAAAGTAAATTAAAAAAAATGCTCCAGAATCTAATTATTTTTCCATACTTTTAACTTTAAAAAATATTGGTGTATCTTTGACTTACAAGGTCATGCTTCTAACTTTTGACACCACGTTTTCTCTTCAATATATGCCCTTAAAGGTTTAAACCATCAAAGATTTATCTAGGAGTCCTCTCGTGGCTCAGTAGGTTAAGGACTTGGTGTTGTCACTGTGTGGCTCAGGTTACTGCTGTGGTTTGAGCTCGGTTCCTGGCCCGGAAACTTTTGTATGCCATGGTGCAGCCAAAAAAAATCTAAATGAAGGCACATTTATGCAAAAGGAAGTGAAAAGGATTTTATCTTTTTTTTTTTTGGCCTTTTCTGGGGCTGCTCCTGTGGCACATGGAGGTTCCTAGGCCAAGGGTCCAATTGGAGCTGTAGCTGCCAGCCTACGCCACAGCAACAACAATGCAGGATCTGAGCCGTTTCTGCAACCTACACTACGCCAGATCCTTAACCCACTAGGCAAGGCCAGGGATCGAACCTGCAACCTCATGGTTCCTAGTCAGATTCGTTAACCACTGAGCCTTGACGGGAACTCCCGTGAAAAGGATTTTAAATGTTCCAATAACATCAGCCCACTTATCAATCCCACTATTTTCAGTATATTATGCATTAATATTTACTTCTGCACCCTTACCGTGGATGATTGGATAGAGGTAAGGGTATGGAGGTCTCCTGTGGGACTGAGAACTCACCTTGAAATGTCTTCACCATTTATCAACCAGAAAAGTAAGAAACTAAATAAGGATGCTGTTTCTGGTCCAGTTTATCATGCAGAAAACAGGTACAAAATCCATGAAATGGGAAAATAATTTGGCCTATGTACGAGAGGAGTTTCTTTCCGCCACATCTTCACACAAGGACTGTTATTCTGCTGTCACACTGACACAAGTATAGAATTCAGGCTCATTGAGACCTGGTTTATGTTTCAGCTACTACTAAAGACATTCAATGCACTTCTGGACTTAGAGAGTTGGCTCTAGATTCCTTCGTTTCCTCATCTGCCCTCCTTTATTCCCTAAGTCTAATTTTCTCTTCTCCCAAATCCTTTTCTCTCTTTTTTTGTAACTGTCATTTCTCTCTTATGTGCCTGATGCCCTATTCCGTTCCCTCATTCCTGGATAGAAAACAACCAGGCCTATCCCAACACACACATGCTCGGACACATCGGTTTTTATCGCACAAAATCACAACATTTTAACAGACCTAGAGGAAAATATAATTTAAAATAAGAATTGGACCAAGATTGTATAAAAGAGCGATGTTGAAGAACACTTGCAGTGAAACTAGGAGACGTGAAAAGACAAGCAAAGTCCATGTGAAGGTTACCTATGTGACATGTTTTAAAATAAAATTGCATATGACAGCTAAGTTTTTTTTTTATAATCCAGTAGTTCTGTCTAAGTTGGTGATCACATGGTAAAGATAAAGAGGAGTATAAACTGGTATCTGTCTGGTTTCTACAGGTTCTGGTACAGAATAATCGCTCGATAAACATTTGTTGAAAGAATAGAAGAATGAATAAATGCACAAATTCAAATATTTAACAGTTCAGACAAAAATCTCCCGATAAAGGTATATTCCAGAGGCTGCTGAGTCTGAACTGTAGGTTCATCTTTTAAGTGAAGGACAAGTAAAGCACTCAGAGATGGCCCTGGACACCACTGAGCCCCTTTATAAATCCATTACTTTCCATCACTTGACGCCTAGAGCATCCATGTCCTAGTGACCCGTGTTTAGTCATAGGCAGGATGTCAGAGCTCATGGAATCAGTCACACGATTTTACATTTTCCTTCAAACTAGTGTTGATTATATATTCTGAAGCCTGTTTAATTGAGGTACAATTGACATATTACATTCCAGGTATAAAACATTGTGATTCAGTATTAGCGAATATTGCAAAATGATCACCACAGTAAGTCTAATTAACACACATCATCATGTGCATTTACAACTATTTTTTGCTTGCCATGAAAACTTAAGATTGATTCTCTTAGCAACATTCAGATATGTACAACCGTATTAATAACAATGCTGTGTATTGCATCCCCAGGACTTAATTATTTTCTAACTGGAGGCTTGTATTTTTCGATCCTCTTCACCCCTTTTGCTGAGCCCCCACACCTCCACCTTTGGCAACTGCCAATCTTGTCTCTGTACCTATGCATTTGGCTTCATTTTCTGAAGACTTTGGTCCCAAAGAATTTCTTGTGTTTTGCCCTATGAATTTAAATTGTCTCTGCTCAAACTTACCATACTTAATTTGAACTACTCTCTTCGCACTATTGCTCATCACATCCCTAGATATAAGGAGTCTAATCACCTACCCATAGAACCAAGGACAAGACTGATACAGTCTGAGGCTTTTATATGAGCCTAGATCCTTAATGACCCTTTGACAACTAGGGCAAACCACACTTTAGGGTCAGTTTCTAAACTCTCTCCTATACTGTTCCTCTACCTTCAATGCTTTCTCTCTCTCTCTAGTTTCCACACAACAACAAACGTCCAAAAAATATATATAAGCAAGGTTTTCATTTAAATAACTCTTGTCTGTCCATCTATTTGACACATACAGATGTTCTGTCATGCCTGTCATGTATTTTTTCAAATGTTTTTGTGTTCTTTTGCACAAAGGCTATATCTTCTATCAGTTGTGTCCCACAGTATTGATCATGAGCCACTATGAAGTATCACTCAAGTGTCTGCTGATTAATTGACTAATTCAGGCTGATCTTATGTCTTCCATGATGTCAGGTCTTTATAACATGGGCTGTCATTGATTTCATTCCTGGCACTTATGCAGGGCACTGTGCCTAGAGGCTCAATTACTGTAATCTACGCTTCTACTTCTAGACCATTTGGGATGGTTTCCAGCTGCAAATATTGGAAAACCCAGTGAATAATGATTTAAATAGGGTGTTTTTTTTTTTCACCTAATAAGAAGTCTGGAATAAGTGGCTGCTGGATTTGATACCAGGGCCAATATTTTGAAAAGTATCCTGGTCTTTCTGAAACAGGTATAAGACAGCTGCTGAAGCTATGGCATCAAGTTCACATTCAAGGGAAGAAGACAAAGAAAAAGGGAGGGGGAAGCCAGTGATTCAAGTCCCTTTTAAAAAGAAGCCAAAAGTTTGCAGGAAGAATTGCCACCCTGGGCATGTTTCTGTACCCTTCTCATCAGCCCCTGGAAGAGAGATCGAGGTAGCTGATATACTGGGTTAATTAGTTAACAGAATCTGCCGTAAACTTACTTAGGAACACGCTCTGTGTATCTTAGTTACTCTGGTTGTAAACTAGGCACAAAACTAACAACACATTATGTGTCAGAGGAGGCTGAGGCTGTGAAGTGTTTGAGGTCAAGATAAAATAACATTCCACTTGTTACCTAGAAAGCTTGGGAAATGAAATCTCTGATAAATGAAACAGGAGGTTACAATGCCATTAAACAGGGGATGAGAGCAAACACCTGTTAAGCCTGGGCTGTGAGTAAGGAAAAGGAAAAGCAGGAGTTCCCTCCATGGCTCCGCAGAAGGGAATCTGAGTAGCATCCACAAGGATGCAGGTTCAAACCCTGGCCTTACTCAGCATGTTAAGGATCCAGCGTTGCTGTGAGCTGTGGTGGAGGCTGGCAGCTACAGCTCCAATTCATCCCCTAGCCTGGGAACCTCCATATGCCACAGGCGTGGCCCTAAAAAGACAAAATAAAATAAAATAAAATAAAATAAAATAAAATAAAATAAAATAAAATAAAAAGGAAAAGGAAGCTTGTGACCCTCCTCACGTCCCTTCTCAGGGAACTTTACACACAAGGCAGGAAGAAACCGCCAAAGAAGAGCAGACTAATAATGTCCTGCTCTTACTCGGGAAGCTGACTCCATATATAACAGGAATGAATAACTGAGTGACTTTAGCAAAGTCTTAGAAGTGTTTAGGAACCTAAATCTTAAATTATTTCAATGCGAACTTTAGATCCCTTTCAAAGTGAAGTAGCTACATTTTGGTCATATGTAATAACTGTATTGACAAACTATAAATGTTTGCTTAAGTGCCTATTTGTGAGTAGTTAAATATGTTTCATAAAAGCCTATTTTAAAATTATTTTACAAGGAGATCCTGCTGAATAGCATTGAGAACTTTGTCTAGATACTCATGTTGCAACAGAAGAAAGGGTGGGGGAAAAATGTAATTGTAATGTATACATGTAAGGATAACCTGACCCCCTTGCTGTACAGTGGGAAAATAAAAAAATTAATAAAAAAAATAAAATAAAATTATTTTAGAAATCTCAAAAAAGCAGAGGATAGATTCATGGGTTTTTTAAATCAAATAACAGAATCTATTTTGATCCTGTTACTCTAGGCTCTTGACAATTTGAATAAAAGCTAGACTAAGCTTTGTCTCTGTACTACTTTGACATATTAATAGCAGAAATAACTTGGGTGAGTTTAACCCACCTAAGGAAATAATTCTGAGTCACCCTAAATGCCTGGACCTACATCCAGAAGACTTGCTGTGAATGATTACCTATCTTTCTTGGCTATTTACAAGGGGCTCTTCTGTGAAAAGTGCCTCTTGATAACCACACATAAGAGTCTATGTTTTAAAATAAAATACAAAACTACAACTCATGTTTCACTAATTCACAGAGGCGGCATCCCTTTAAATTCCAATTGATAATGATATGATTTTATTATAATAGATTAGTTTGACCAGAATCTTATTTTTATTTTTATTTTTTTATAATGAGTTTTTTATTTTCCATTATAGCTGGTTTACACTGTTCTGTCAATTTTCTACTGTACAGCATGGTGACCCAGTTACACATACATGTATACATTCTTTTTTCTCACATTATTATATTTTTAATAAATAATGATCACAGAAATGCAATTTTGTGCTTCTTTTGGGGATAAATCATCCTGTGGTTCTTTGTTAGGCTAAGTGGGAAATAAATATTTTTCTATACTGAAATGATTAGAAGAATTAGAATTATATATGTTTTACTTTTAAACAAAAATGTAATTTATTCAGTTTAATTCACATTTAACTTGTCACACTTTACCCTAAGAATGAAGAGAAGTTTAGGATTCAGAGCCAAAATTTAAATTCAGTTTTAGTTTAGTTCAGAGTCCTTAATCAAACATTAGGTGGCACTGTTGTCACAATGAAAAACAGTGGCATTCAACTGCTTTTCTTCACTGTCTAGAAGAATCTTCTTTAAAAATTCTCAAAATTAAATTTAAGAACTCACTCTGGATTGTTTTCACTTTCTCAGTGTGGTTAAAATATATCTATAATAAACATAAAACATTAAAATTCATTGTCAACATCTGCTATTCACTAAGAGGTGTGAACCAAGATAATTTTTAAGGGAGTGTTCTCTGAATTCTAGAATTTAAAGGATACTTGCATAAAGATGAAATAGCTATTATAATGAAATATTGTATTTTCTTTGTTCAAAAGTCCCTATTACTTGAATGTATAAATACTGTATCAGAATGTTTTTAAAAATTCCTTTCTGGAAAATTCTGCCAGAAGTTTTAAAGGATGCCTAAAAAATCACAGGTTTTTTTTTTTTTTTTTTTTTAGGTAGAGAAAAAAAATTCTAGAAAATATCATTTAATAGGCAGTGAAAGTAAAAGGAATAAAGAATTGGATATCGAAACATCAGTTCGTATGTGTATATTGTTTCAGAAGTATGCAGAGAAACGGAGGTAGATGAAAAAGGGGAACAATAAGCTATCCATGTAAGGAAAAGTGCTTGATTCTAAAAGGAATTCAAAAATTTCAGGCAAAGTTACAAGAAAGAGAAACGGAGAGAGAACACAATTCCTCTAGGACCAGTAGGACCTGCATCAGATTTACAAAACATCGCTTCTGAAAATGCACTTCTCTTGGTTTAGATCACACGGCGAGTTTTCCGAACCTGGGACACTCATGGCGGTAGCACTCTATAGTTGTTTTTTTAACATTTTGCAGAAAAGTGCAGTTTGGTTCCAGGGGTAAGGACACAGGTCCTGAGAAAATGTGCCTGCATTTGAATCCTGGCACATGGGCCACTTATTAAACCTCTAAAACTACATTTTCTCATCTCTAGATTGAGAACAATGATATTCTTCCTAGTTGATTTGAGAATCAAATTAGAATATCCTTGCAATATATAAAGCATGCCATACTGTGAGGCCCTAGCTGTAGGAGTGATGCTGATGGGTTATTTTGTAGTTATTAACAGTCTTAGAGCTGCTGCACAGGTGGTCGGATTCCCTGCAGGCAGCAGCAAGGAGATGCACACTGGGGAGGGAGGTGCTGCATGGTGTCCAAGGGAGAGGCCCCCCAGGCTCCTTACTGTAAGGCAGAGCCAGGGGATCAAGAACCTTATGTTTACAGTCTGATGGCCACGTCCACCAACCGCAAGGCTGTGGGGAAATTACATAATCTCTCTAAACCTCAATTACTCCACTTGCAAAGTAGAAATAAAATTGGTAAGCCTCACCTCACAGGGGTAATGTGAGGACATCCACATATACTTACTGCCATAATCAATGCAATAAGAGCTCAGTAAATATGAATTAAGACGACAACAACCACCACCACCAACATAGATGATCCACTTGTGATTTCTCAGTCTGTGAAAGTTTTTTTACCTTTTTATTTTCTTCTACTTGGGAAAGTATTTAGACTCCAAACAATATATTTCTATCCTGACCGCTCCACTGATCGGGGAGAAAACAATTTATCAAGATCCAAAGAATTTAGAAAAAAAATTATAACAATCTCAGCACAACCTTAAGAACCAGAGATTTTCACTGTAGGCATATTGTGAATTGCATCAAGTCATTATATGTCACTGTAATTTTCTGACCTCACTATACAGCAAATGCTATATTTTGACCAAAGTAAAATCTTATTTTTTTTAAATGTAAGTTAACCTAACCTGCATTTATTAAATGAATGGACCCTTACTATCTTAAACATTCCTGATTATAAACTTCCTTTCCTTTCATTTTGCCATAAACATCATGATGGTAAAATTGGTTTCTTAGTCCCAGCACTGATTTCGACACCTTCGTATGCTAGGCACCGAGCGATCTTTGTTAAGGATGAACAACTAGGTGAGTAAAAAACAAGCAAACAAAAGCAACTATCTGTCAATCAAATAATAATAGACCAATATTTTAAAAAATTTCTTTCTAGCATCTGTAGTAGAAACCACATCTTGGGTTTCCTGGTAGCTCAGAGGGTTAAGGATCTGGCATTGTCACTGCTTTGGCTTGAATCACTGTTGTGGGGCAGGTTCAATCCCTGGCTCCGGAACTTCCACACACTGTGGGCATGGCCAAAAACAAAGAACAAACAACAACAACAACAAGAAGAAAACCAAAAGAGACCACTTCTCTTCAAGTCTTGCCTGGCATCACTATAACTTATGGACCTCCAACTGCTGACATCAGAGATTGTAAACGGACCAAGAAACTGGCCAGATTCATATTTACTTGTGCTGCTTCACCATCCCCCGGAAGTTGCCAAATTTCTTACTCTACGGAAATTCAGGACTTGCTAAATAATACCAAGTGGTCCCCACAGAATTAAGAGAGGCAGCAAGAAGATAGGAATCTTGTACTTTACATGTCTTTTTTTTTCTTTCACACATGTATGCCTGTTTACTTTTCTTGCCTTATTGCACTAGTACATTTTTTCAACATTTTATTTTTCTTAAAGTATAGTTGATTTATAGTGTTGTGTCAATTTCTGCTGTACAGAAATACACATACATATACATTCTTTTTCTTATGCATCTTTCATTTCATATTTTAACTTACTGTTAACTTCTGCTGTTCCGATTTGTATATTTAAACTGAATATTGTAGCCTCTTCTACAGTCTAGCAGGGATTTGTTATCATGTATTTTCAGTTTAAATAAATAATACTTACGAAAATTTTAACATTTTCCCCTGGATGGGCAGTTATGATGTGCAATGTGAAATTTAGAAACAATAACAGTTGAGGCCTCCTGTGCTTCAGGCGCTATGGTGGCCTCTTGATATTGATGCAATGCCTAAAAAATTCTGAAAGCCAGTTACTACTACGAATGAGGAAACTGAGGCTCAGAAAAGTTAAGTCACATCTTCAGAGTCAGACGACGAGGTGTTCTGGGAGCTGGAATTTAAGTCAAGATATTTCTGACTTGGAAATATGTATGTTGCTCAGTATTTGTTTCACCACTACAAATATCTGCTGAAAGCCACGATTTCTCCTTAGGAGGTCCATTACTTAAGGTAACTAGGATTATATATATATGTGGCATACCAACTCTGGATGGCCGAGCTAATTTAATACATAAAGGGCAACGTCTGGGAGAAATGAGACATTTAGCCGACCTGCTTAAGACAGACAGTAATGCGTGTTCGCAAAGCTTGTAAGTGAGGGGTCATTCTAATAAGTGACATTGGTTCCCCTAACATATATTTACTAAACCCCTCTTATGTGCCAGACCCCTAGTGAGGGACTTGCAGGAAGTAAAGCAAGTCAGACAGGCTCCGGAGAGGTGGTGCTTGCGGATGGATAAGAAACCATAAACTTGGCACCTTGTGAAAATGAGGCTTACAGGTGCCTTTTTCTCTGTCAGAATGAACACGTGGGCCTTGGTACTTCAAGAGTAGAAAATAACTAAATCTCGTGACTAAAGTCTTGGACAACACGATGAGAATAAAATAATACTACCAGAGGAAAAAATTAATCAATGTGAATGAGATAGGTTATATTATTTAGACTCCAACTCCCACAGCATGCGTCTAAGCTGCCTGGATGTTCCTCGCTCATATATTCTCTGTTCTATTCCTTTTTTTTTTTAAATCAGCTTCATCGGTCAGGAAAGTAAGTGCTCGTTGTATCAATATATTTTTGTATATTAAGGCCAGCTGCCAGCTCAATTACTCGAATACATTCTCACAGTATGGGATTTCTCAGAGGAGTAATTCTATTGTTAACACTGCCTAAATTATATGAACGTCCTATGTGACCGAGAGGAAAGAAATATTCAGAATGACAATCACTTATAAGGTAAAGAGATCCAAAGTGTATTGTTTTATTGTGTCTTTTTTCCAGACTTTGGAGACTAATTTTGATTTTGACATCTTAAAACTAAATATGGAGCTTTTGTTTAATTTAATTTGATGGGATAATAAAGTCACACCGTGAAAAGTTAAAAAGCACAACAATGCATAGAGCATTTAAAGGCAGGACTACTTAATGAGATTAATAGTGGTAGAACTCAGGAATACATCTTCTGTTCTGGCTCCATGGTCAATGCCACATGTGACCTTTCCCTCCAGGAACCTCAGTTTTCTCACCTCCAACAGGACAAAGATGAATCAGGGGATTAGAGGCGGGGTGGTGTCAGGGAAAACTTTATTCTGAATTATGGTCCTATCTGATACTCTTTCTCTACATACAAAATTTTTTAATTTTACAAGTAGATAGTTAAATGCAATCGACAATGATTGTGTGACTTGACAGACTATAAAGCATAAGGAATTATAATCCTATGACATAACAGAGGGTACTTGCTGGACATTCTCAGGGAAAAGAATGACATTGAAAATGATCGCTTCTTTCAAAGGAAAGAAAATATATGTTCAAAATGCATAGGAAATTTAATTAAAATACACAGAATTATTGTTGTATCTATGAAACTCTAGAAATATTGCTGTTGGAGACTATGAAGTTCGTTTATCTCAAAGACTATGATTGTTCTTGAAACAAATAAATACTAGGTCATCTCAGGCCTGTTTCAGAAAACCTATTTCTATCTTATTCATGTTCGAGAAACTAAAACCTCCACATTTCAAGGCATTCCAGTGGTTGTATCCCTTTTTTAAAAAAATTGGGGGTTTGAGCAAAAGAACAAAAATGAGTTTAATACGAATCTGGGTTCAACGATTCTGTACGGCTCACTCCGCATTTTGGCTTAGAGTTCAGCATCTTCCTCAGGTTTAGGAAGAGGTTTCAGTGCCACCCTGCAGGGAAGCCGAGATAAAAACAGGTAACCTCTGCTGCTCTCTCCCATAATGAGAATGTATTAGTTCACATTCATTAAGCTGTTGGTACGTTCAAAGCCCTTGGTCTGATTACTGCCTCCTCCTGGGATGAAGTTCTCTGTGGGCAGAGGTGAGAGTAATTCAGTCGGAGTCAAGACCTTATTGTTTTTCTTCTGAATTCTCTTCCTGTTCCAGTTTACACCAGGCAGCAGGGAATATCTTGCACAAAGTCCAGCTGAGCAAATTGTCTTTATTCCATGAACAAAAAACTTGCTAGGGAGAAAGGTGACAGTTCTGCTCTTTCTTAACCAAAGTGAATTTATTCCCTCAGTATTTATTTTTCAAGGGCCACTTCGGTGACTGGAGAGGTTGACATGCTGTTTGCTTTGCACTGTTTTATATCAGAATGTCGCCAATATAATGTGACTCCACCATGGCAGAAATAAGGTATCCTTCCAAGCCCTTCTCAGAAACTGCCTTCCTCGCCTTTGCTTTAAACGCACGCCTGTGTTTTGTCAGAGAATTTAGTGCATGGTTGGTTTTCCGAGGTGATTTCAGGACCCTGGAAGTACTTAAACGAGTTAATGGACAGGAATATTTCTTTATAAGTTGGATAGAATACATGAGTATAAAGAATTGCTATTGTTTTATTAACAGGTAGAAACCTAAAAATTGTAAAAAGTCTGCCCCTTGTGGGTACGGGTTTCAGTGCAGGGGATCCACTCTGTGCATGAGTACCTGGAAGTGGAAAGAATATGCCATGACACATTAGAGAAGATTTGTTTTGCCATAGCTAGTCTCGCAGACTCCAAGAGTCCCAGATGTCTTCACCAAACCTGTGCCTTTGAAATCATCATTGTAAAGGTGACTATTGGGTTAGTCCAAGAAAAACATGCCAACTTTCCTTAAGTAATAGCACCTACAGAAAACAGTACTGTTTGGAAAGCACTGTGGGTTTTATGAACAGGAGGGCTGGGTGCTAGAGCAACTGCTCTGGGAACTCTGGCCACCCCAGGTTCTCGCCATTCTTTCAAAGAGAGGCAAGTAACTGTCCAAACTGAAACCCACTAAGAGAACAGGAGTGTTAGCCAATAAAGTAAATAGTTGGAGAATATGGAAAACAAATTCTTTCCATCACTAGACTTCTGTTGCTACCTTTGACCCGGAGATTAAAGAAGAGTAAACCAGAAAACACAAAATTTTTGGTGATAGATGGAAATTATCTTAGTTGCACTGGCACAGGTAACCCTCAGGATATATGATGGCTAAAAAGTCTGTGAGTGTGAGTGTTTGGTGTGGATAGGTGTATACATATGTTTAGATTTCACGTGTGTGTGTGTGCGTGCACATGCATCTGCATTGGAGCTATGAAAGGGGGGAAAGGCAGCCCAGTAAATGAAACCTCTGTCCCCTTGTCTCTCTGTCCAGCCCTGCTTTCTTTTATTTATTTATCTTTTTTTGTCTTTTGTCTTTTGAGGGCCACACCACGGCATATGGAGTTTCCTAGGCTAAGAGGTCTAATTGGAGCTGTAGCTGCCGGCCTATGCCACAGCCACAGCAACACCAGATCCGAGCTGTGTCTGTGACCTACACCACAGTTCATGGCAATGCCAGATCCTTAACCCACTAAGCCAGGCCAGGGACCGAACCTGCAACCTCATGGTTCCTAGTCAGATTTGTTTCCACTGTGCCATGACAGGAACTCTCAGTCCGGCTTTCTGAACTTGCTTCTGGCATGACTGCATCATCGGTTCTCCAGCATCGTATAAAGACATGATAGTCATTCCTAAAGCTGATTCTAAGCAAGTTTTGATGAAAAGGAGTAGAGAATAGACAGTTTTATAAAAAGTTACATAAAATGAAGAAGTAGAAAATGGCAGAAATGGCCAGTGGTATAAAGTTGTAAAGAAGGATATTGAGAAAATCAGGAGGAGGCAGGGGGCTTCTCCCTCCGGTGTTGCTCACCACTAACCGGACATCCACTAAGCAAGCCTGACCTTACCCAAGACAGAAGTCAGAGTATTGATTAGTGAGGCATCGCCCCAAGGTGACTGAAATCACCTTTATAAAGCTACGCTACTAGTGGGGATCCCTAGAGGATTAAGCACTTATTTGAAAATGCTAAAGTAACGATAGGGCACATGCAGGACTCTGAAGAAAATGTACAACATCTTCACATTTCAGAACTTTTATAACAGACATTTTCAAGATCTTGGTGGAAGGCAGATTTTTCTTTTTTTTTCTTTCTTTTTTTTTTTCCCCGAGGCCGGCTGTGCTGCAAACATTCTCAGTCTTTTGGAATTTACTGCTCTTTTCACCTAAAATCACTGTAAATGTTGTGACATGTCGAAAAATGTGTCTGCCTCTCCCCTGTTCCATCTCGCCCCAAACTATTTTTCTGTATAAATTTGACCATGCACTTTCAAAGAGTGCGTTATTATATGCCTTGCTAGGTCCTGCTCTTTATTTTTCATATGAGAAATAGCATTTTATTGGACTTGAGCAAGATGCCATAGAAGAAGGTTAAATGATCTGTAGATCATTCTTTTGTATGTAGGCACAGGAAAAAACATAAGTAGCTAAATAAGTAAATCAAACAAATGTTTAGCTTGAATCAAATGAATATGGGTTAAACATGATGGGAAAAGTAGAACTTGTAATTTAAATTATAATGCTAAACTGACAATATAATTTTGTTGAAACCGGCTCAAGTTTTTTGTTGTTGTTGTTGCTTGTTTTTTTTGGCCACACCTGTGACATGTGGAAGTTCCCAGGCCAGGGACCAAACCCATGCCGTAGCAGCACCCTGAGCCACAGCAGTGACAGCCCTGGATCCTTAATCTGCTGTGTCACAAGGGAAATCCAAAACTGGCTCAATTTTGTGTGTAGAAAGAGACAGTATTAATAATTATTCAAGGACAATAACTGAAATTGAGGTTTTTTTTCCAAACCAGAAGATATGGTCACCCTGTTGATCTTTATCTTTTTTGGCCGCATAACCCGGGTGGATTACTTAACCCTGATGGGAGTTCATCAGTGAGGAAGAATGTTGGACTGAAATCTTGGCGGTAGCTTTTACCAGCTATGAGAGCAAAGGTCCCGCTAGAGTCGCATGCACAGTCAGTAACAGACTGGGGCAAAGGGAACTAGTTCTAATAAGGAAGCACTCACTGTTCCCGGGCCTCGCCATCGTTACACACTGAATAGAGCTATGGTAAGTGTCCCTGGACTCATGTTCCTGGAGACAAGACACCACCACTTTTTCTCATAAAATTGAAATTTTGTGAGAAATTTAAAAAAAGCTAATGTTATTGATGAACTGGTGAAATTCATGTTATTCTCCTCACCCTTTGACCTACCCTCCCACTCATGTCAGTTCCACTCTAATTTCACCCAGCTCCAGGAGAAAACCAACTAGGATATACATATGCAACTCAGACATGTTCATAGCATTCCCTTTTAATTTAAAGATAAGGTTGTTTATTAAAAACTAATAAATAAAAAATTAATAAATCCTATACAATTGGATTGTGATGATCATTATACAACTATAAATGTAATAAATTCATTAAAAAAGGAAAAAAATTGAAAAATAAAGATAAGGATATATCATTTATAAATTTGTAAAACTTAGCATCATTTTAAAAGCTAGGAAAATTTCCTATCAGATTGTCTTAAGATTCCTCTCATATCTAAAAGCAACAGATGACTTTTTGCTTTTGATGCAATCACCTTATTAAGTTTTGCATTGGGAGGAAAAAAAAAGTTTGGAAGTTCTTACTGCCTCAGAATGCTGTTATATAGCAGGGGCATTAGAAGAAAGAAAATATAAATTACTTTCATTCTGCGGCCCACGTTTTCCAATTAAGAAGTTAGCATGTATTTTCTGCATTCTCTCCACTTTCATTAATGTGACAAGTCTTAGCCTTGTTTGTACCTATCAGAAAAATAAGTGCTTTTTGGATTGTAGGCAGACCCAGCTTAGAGCAGTAATTCAGTCAAAAGAAAATGCTGCCTTTAAGCTTTATGCTTTAAACTGTTCTGTAGGACACCATAACATACTTCACTAGTTGAAAGGAAGCAAGTAGAGACATTGTGTGTGTGTACCTGTATGTGTACAAATTTGGGTGTGTCCCAAAGCAACTTCCTTCTTCTATTTTTTAAATTTTTAAATTTTTAAATTTTTTTATTTTTGGCCATGCCCATGGCATGCAGAAGTTCTCCTAGGCAAGGGATCACCCCACATCACAGCAGTGAAAATGCCAGATCCTTAGCCCTCTGAGCCACCAGGGAACTCCCAGCTTCCTTCTTTTAGATCATTAGCAGAAATCAATGAGTTGGTATAGCTATTTATGCAAACATTTACTAATCTTCCAAAACCATTGGGTTTAATGAGGCCATATTACGGTCTAAAAAATGGATGCCATTTTCAAACAGTGTATGTGAGAAAGTTACACAGAAAAATGAGGAAATAAAAATACCATAGATGATTAGATAAGGAAAAAAATCACTGTCTAATACTCTTTTTTTCCCCTCCCAAACGGCCACCTATGGATAGAAGAAGTTTAAAGGGCTGATTTCTCAGAACCCAGAAATAAACTCACAAACCTTAATCTTCTTCAAAGGAGGCAAGAATATACGATGGAAATAATATTGTCTCATTTTTCACAGAACTAGAACAAACAATCCAAAAATTTATATGGAACAGCAAAAGACCCAGAATTGCCAAAGCAATCCTGAGGAACACAAACCAAGCAGACTCTAACTGTCCCCATAACTCTACCAGACTTCAGACGATATTACAAAGACACAGTCATCAAGACAGTGTGGTATTGGTACCAAAACAGACATACAGACCAATGGAACAAAATAGGGAACACAGAAATAAATCCAGACACCTATGGTCAATTAATCTTTGACAAAGGAATCAAGAACATAAAATGGAGAAAAGACAGTCTTTTCAGCAAGTATTGCTGGGAAACTGGACAGCAGCATACAAATCAATGAAACTAGAACGCACACCTTCACAGCATGCACAAAAATAAACTCAAAATGGCTTAAAGACTTAAATATAAGACAAGACACCATCAAACTCCTGGAAGGGAACATAGGCAAAACATTCTCTGACATCAACCTTACAAATGTTTTTTCAGGTCAATCTCTGAAAGCAACAGAAATAAAAGCAAAAATAAACCAATGGGACCTAATCAAACTGACAAGATTTGCACAGCAAAGGAAACCAAAAAGAAAACAAAAAGACAACTTACAGAATGGGAGAAAACAGTTTCAAATGATGCAACTGACAAGGGCTCAATCTCTAAAATATACAAACAACTTATACAACTCAACAGCAAAAAAGCCAATGACCTAATTGAAAAATGGGAAAAAGACCTGAATAGACATTCTCCAAAGAAGATATACAGATGGCCAACAAGCACATGAAAAAATGCTCAACAGCACTGATTATTAGAGAAATGCAAATTGAAAACTCCTATGAGTTACCACCTCACACCAATCAGAATGGCCATCAGTAATAAGTCCCCAAATAACAAATGCTGTAGAGTGTATGGAGAAAAGGGAACCTTCCTGCACTGTTGGTGGGAATGTAAGTTGGTACAACCACTGTGGAGAACAGTATGGAGGTACCTTAGAAATCTATACATAGAACTACCATATGACCCAGTAATCCCACTCTTGGGCATATATCCGGACAAAACTTTCCTTGAAAAAGACACATGTATCTGCATGTTCATTGCAGCACAATTCACAATAGCCAAGACATGGAAACAAGCTAAATGTCCATTGACAGATGATTGGATTAGGAAGATGTGGTATATATACCCAATGGGATACTATTCAGCCATAAAAAAAAAAAACAAAATAAAGCCATTTGCAGCAACATGGATGGAACTAGAGACTCTCATACTGAGTGAAGTCAGTCAGAAAGAGAAAGACAAATACCATATGATATCACTTATATCTGGAATCTAATATACAGCACAAATGATTCTTTCCACAGGAAAGAAAATCATGGACTTGGAGAATAGACTTGTGGTTGCCAACAGGGAGGGGGAGGGAGCAGAATGGATTGGGAACTTGGGGTTAAGAGATGCAGACTATTGCCTTGGGAATGGATAAGCAATGAGATCCTGCTGTGTAGCACTGAGAACTACGTCTGGTCACTTATGATGAAGCATGATAATGGGAGAAAAAAGAATCTACACATGTATGTGTAATGGGGTCACCATTTATAGTGTTCTGTAGAAAATTAACAGAAGACTATAAATCATCTATAATGAAAAAAATTAAAATCATTATATATAAAAAAGAAATAATACAGTTTCTTCAGCAAGTGGTGCTGGGAAGGTCAGACAGTTGCATGTAAATCAAAGAAGTTATAACATTCTTTCACACCATATACAAAAATAAATTCAAAATGGTTTAAAGACTTAAATATAAGACATGACACCATAAAACTCCTAGAAGAGAACATAGGCAAAACATTATCTGACATGTCTTAAAAATGTTTTCTTAGGTCAATCTCCCAAGGCAATAGAAGTAAAAGCAAAAATAAGTAAATTGAACCTAATCAAACTTACATGCTTTTTCACAGCAAAGGAAACTATAAACAAGACAAAAAGGCAACCTACAGACTGGGGGGACATATTTGCAAATGCTACTGACAAGGGTTTAATTTCCAAAATATAAAAACAGCTCATACAGCTCAACAACAAGAAAAAAAAAAAAACTTCAAACAACCCAACAGTATAATGGGCAGAAGATCTAAATATACACTTCTCCAAAGAAGACATATAGATAGCCAACAGGCACATGAAAAGATGCTCAACATCACTCATTATAAGAGACATGCAAGTCAAAACTACATTGAGGTACCACCTCACAGAGGTCGGAATGTCCATCTTTAATAAGTCTACAAATAACAAATACTGGAAAGGGTGTGGAGAAAAGGGAATATTTCTACACTGACGGTAGGAATGTAAGTTAGTATAACCACTGTGGAAAACAGTATGAAAGTTCCTCAAAAAAACTAAAAATAAAGTTGCCATATGTTCCAGCAATCCCACTCCTGGGCATATATCCAGACAAAACTATAATTTAAAAAGATATATGTACTCCTATGTTCATAGCGGCACTATTCACAATAGCCAAGACATGGAAACAACCTAAGTGTCCATCAACAGAGGAATGGATAAAGAAGACTGCCTCCTCAATTAGTAACCTAAATCAGTATTTCTCCAACTTTATAGTGTGTGTCAAGAATCACCTGGAGAGCTTATTAAAATATAGGTCTCGGAGTTCCCATTGTGGCTCAGTGGGTTAAGATCCAACATAGGGTAAATGAGGATGGGGGTTCAATCCCTGGTCTCACTTAGTGGGTTAATGATATGGCATTGCTGCAAGTTGCAGTATAAATCACAGATGCGGCTTGGATCCCTGCATTGCTGCGGCTGTGGCATAGACTTGCAGCTGCAGCTCTGATTCGCCCCTTAGCCTGGGAACATCCATATGCCACAGGTGCAGCCCTAAAACAACAATGACAAGTTTTTGTGCCCCACCCCAAGTTTCAGATTTGACATTCTTAGGTGATGCTAATGCTTCTGGTCAGTCAGTGGGTCACACTTTGAGAAACTCTGGCTTAGACTGGCCCCCAAGTTGATATTTTCATTTTTTTAAATTGTTATTTCCCCAATACAATTTTTTTTCCTACTATACAGCATGGTGACCCAGTTACACATACATAGATTCTTTTTTCTCCCATTATCATTCTCCATCGTAAGTGACTAGACATAGTTCTCAGTGCTACACAGCAGGATCTCATTGCTTATCCATTCCCAAGGCAATAGTCTGCATCTCTTAATCCCAAGTTCCCAATCCATCCTGCTCCCTCCCCCTCCCTGTTGGCAACCACAAGTCTATTCTCCAAGTCCATGACTTTCTTTCCTGTGGAAAGAATCATTTGTGCTGTATGTTAGATTCCAGATATAAGTGATATCGTATGGTATTTATCTTTCTCTATCTCTTTCATTTGTCTTTCTCTTTCATTGCTTTCTTAGCCAACTGTGCATCACATAAGAAAGGAGGATCAGGATTTTTTGGAACCAGACCTATAAGATTATAATAGTGGCAAGGTGGCTGGTGGATGTGATATCTACAAAATTTCCCAAATGAAATGGAATATGGAAGTAAAGCATCAAGTCAGAGAGCAGTGGGAGATCAGAAGTAAAGATGTACATAAGGAGAGGCAAATAGGACAGTTGTTCCAACAGTGCAAAGCATACAAAACAGAGTAAGGAGATGTACCAATGGACTGTGATGCTATGACCTGAGCTCTGAAATGACAGAACATGATGAGGCAACATGCCTACATAGTGGGGATGTGAACCCTCAGTATAAGAGCCACTTATTCTACAGCTGCATATCTGGAGTTTATTTATTTTTTGGCCCCTATCTTTGTATCAGGCTCCAAGTTTGCACTTTCTGGAACTCTGCTACTTTATCTTATCACTTCCCCAATACTTTGATAGGGATCCTTTCAAATCTCAGCACATTAAACTCTAAAGTAGGTACCTGGAGAAGGTACATTCTTGACTAGTGCATGTCCCTTGTGCTCTGCTTGAAAGGGAGGCTCAGCAATGATTCTTGTGACAGTCTCTAAGGTTGGAAGCATTGAGTGGTACTGAGGACACCCAACTGGGAGACTGAATGATCTGTGAGAACGGACCATTTCCCCCCGCCACACACACACACACCCTATACCTAGAGCTCAAGAGAGAGCCGTTATGGACTTGTTGGGAAAGCAGAAAAGGAATGCAGAGTAAAGTGTTGGTAATGGGTTTGGGAGATGGAATTAGGATGCTTCTGAGATACCCAAGATGATCTAGCTTATGTGCTGAGAGGAATGCTTTAAGTGCTCTGAGTTTATTAGAGGTATTTTAGACTTTATCTTTACTTTCACGATATTCTTTAAAGGTAATTTCTTTTATAACCAGACTCAGTGGGGACTTTCTGGAGGTCAGCAAGTAATGACAAAGTGGAATTAAACTGTATCAAATTTTGTTTCCGTAAGAAGTATCATGAATATTTAAAATTGAAATCAAATCTGTGGTTGAAATGTAGAGTTATTATTATGGGTCATATTCTTCCAAAGGTAGAAGAAGCGTAATGCCCCAGGAACCTTATTTTCTCTTGCCTTTCTCAATAGTAATAAGTTCTTCACAAATACTACTTTAAATATTTTTACATACCTTCACAAAAATCTTATGAAAGGCTGTGTTATGTGATTTTAAGAATGAGGACACTGAGGCATCATCCATTTAAGTGACAGGTGTTCAAGCCCAGATCTATGAAGTCTCCAGAGACCAGGATTTTTTTTTTTTTTTGTCTTTTGTTTGTTTGTTTGGTCTTTTTAGGGCCGCACCCACAGCATACGGAGGTTCCCAGGCTAAGGGTAGAATTGGAGCTGAAGCTGCTGGCCTACACCACAGCCACAGCAAGTGGGGATTTGAGAAGCATCTGGGACCTACACCACAGCTCACTGCAATGCTGGATCCTTAACCCACTAAGGGAGGCCAGGGATCAAACCAGCATCCTCATGGATGCTAGTCAGGCCATTAACCACTGGGCCATGACAGGAACTCCAGAGAGACCAGGATTTTATCTGCTCCACTCTTCAACTTCTCCTATAGAATTTTAATCTATTGATATCCCTAGAGGTCAGGATCCAGCAAATGCAACTTACTCCATGGGGACCAAGTATTGTATTTTATGCTAAGATTTGCACTGTGGTGTGGAGTGAGAATTCATAAAACCTAATGGTAACATGTTGCCATGCTAAAGGGCTCAGTGTCTTTTTCTACCAAGGAATTAATATGAAGATTCTTTTCATAGCTTATAATACCCTTCACAATTATTCACCTGCCAGTCAACCAACACCCTATTTTGAAGGAGTCTGCCCACCCATAGGCCCCGCCCCTTCCTGCGGCTGATTGGATTAAGAGTGTTTATGGGACCCAAGGGCGGCCAATCCATAGGCTTCCCAGGGTCCCCTACCTTGCGTTCTGACAAGCTGAACCAATCACATTCCAATTTTTTTTAAATCTAAAATGAGGAGCAGAGGGATGATGCAAAAACAGTGGGACAGAGACAGAATACCTTATGAAAGGGCGGCAAGGGCCGTGTCTTAAGGACACACTCTAGGGTAAAACCCTTGACAGGAAATAAACAATCGCTGCACACTGTAAATATTGTGCGTTATGTTCTCCCGTGCATTCTTTCAAAGTACTCGATGATATTTTACCCAGATTTATTTTCAAAATGAGTTTTAATGGCCATATCAGGGCTGTTAAACAGCTTTGGCATGTTTTCTCAGTTAGAATCCTTTAAGAATCCCCATTAAATTAAAAAAAATTAATGGTGACAAATACATAGAACTATTGATATCTACGCATAAGTGATGGAAAATTCCTAAAAGAAAGAAAAAGGAAGACTTTGGTTCCAGGGTCTATAATAAATATGAGTAATTTAAAAATATATATTCAATTGTAAATTGCATGTGTAAATGTACTTATTTTGCCAGTCTAAGTCTTTACATGAACTCAAGGGTAAAACCCATTATACTGATTTCTTCTCCACTGTTGTACAGAGGAACTCCCAAGGATTCTGGAGTCACTCCTGGGGTCAAATCACCTGCTAATACTAGGTATATGGCTGCAGAGGAGGAATATATTCTGGGCAATATTTTACTTCTCAGTAAAAGATAAGCTATGTTAATTCATACTCAACCTCAAAATCATTGTGTGAGTTAAAGGAGTACTATGAATAGTATAATATTCTTCTTTGAGTAGCTTCATGCTTTATTATATACAATTTTTCTCCAATATATATCACCCAGAGCTTAGAAGTCATTTGTATTGTATACAGAGTATGGCTTTAATGGTTTGTGGAAAAATGGTTCTGATATACACTGAGGTCCCCTGTTGTCATATTCACATTCAGTGATCTATAAAAAGCCAATGTCCACTTAGAGTGGACACCATTTAACAAAGTCTTAGTATTTTCTTAGAGTGACAAAGCAAGAGCTTTCAGAAATCACGTTTAGGAGTTCCCGTTGTGGCGCAGTGGTTAACTAATCCGACTAGGAACCATGAGGTTGCGGTTCAGTCCCTGCCCTTGCTCAGTGGGTTAACGATCCGGCGTTGCCGTGAGCTGTGGTGCAGGTTGCAGACGCGGCTCGGATCCCGTGTTGCTGTGGCTCTGGTGTAGGCCACTGGCTACAGCTCCGATTTGACCCCTAGACTGGGAACCTCCATATGCCGCGGGAGCAGCCCAAGAAATAGCAAAAAGACAAAAACAAAACAAAACAAAACAAAAATCAATATAATCTTAAGCCATAAAAATAAAAATATTAAAAAAAATAAATCACGTTTAGAAATTCAGCCTATCTCCAGAAATCTGGTCAAAAACTAGCAAATTTAAATTTTCCACCTGACATGCCTTTTCTCACAAAAATCTGCTGTTTTCTGGTGTCTCCAAGACCCCCAATCTGACTTCCAGGCCTGTACACTTTCATACCTCTCTCATGACATCCTCCTTCTCCTCAAAAGAACACGAGATAAATGATATTTACACTCCACTTGAAAACTTCAAGTATGAGCGTCCAGTCTCCTGTTCCCCAAATGCAGTCAGAGCAAGCGGTTTTCACAACACCGCTAATGCTTCATTACGAAGCCGGATGTAGGTGACAGCCGCACGCTCTTTGACAGTTCAAATGGCACATTTCTGAGAGAGTGTTTAATTCAGGTCTACAAGTGGACAGAACTATTCAGACTTCCTCACCACCCTTATTATGGGTTTCAATTTTGTTGCTGGTATTTTTCCCCCTTTTTAATAGGTGTGGCAGCTGACAACTGAATTAGTACACTCTCCTTAGTATGCCAGTGGCTCATGACAATAGCCTAAGGGGGAAAGATATAGATAACTGAAGAGTTTTCTCACTGTTGTGATATATTTTTTCATATGGTTAATAAGACAATTGAAATGACATTCTGTCACAGTGGTGTAATACGGTGAGCTTGTGATTTTCCCTGTGCTACCACTAGGAGGAGCTGCATTTTGTTCAATACTTTAAAAAAGAAGCGGAAGAAGAAAAGGAATATGTGTCAAGATATGACAGTCTGCAAACTTGAATGTTCTTAGTGTAATTAGGCATAAGCAATATCTAATGCTAATGGAAGGGGAACTGTGCCAGGCTGGGCTTGTTCTGGTAATGAAAACGTTGAATAGAATTAATAAAGAAAACTTAAAAACCTAAAGAAAACAGTTCTTTATCAAACAACATTAGAAAATGGAAAAACTAAACAGATGCGAACTACTCTCCTTAAAAAATTTTTCCCCTCAGTAAGTGGCATTTTGTAGGTAGGATCATTTTAAGGTCTTCCTTTGCCCTAAATCCTTTTACTATTAGAGGCTCACATCAAATATTAAAACATGCTCACACTTCATGTTGTATAAATATATGTGTATGTGCATGTGATGGTATGAGTTCAGTCTTAGTTGACTAGTTGGTACAATATTACATTTTGAAGGTGTTTAACTAAACATGAATTGATTATAACTGTGTAATTTCTTTTCTTTTTTCTTTTTTGTCTTTTTGCCTTTTCTAGGGCCGCTCCCTCGGCATATGGAGGTTCCCAGGCTAGGGGTCGAATTGGAGCTGTAGCCGTCGGCCTACATCACAGCTCACGGCAACGCTGGATCCTTAACCCACTGAGCAAGGCCAGGGATCCAACCCACAACCTCATGGTTCCTAGTCGGATTCATTAACCACTGTGCCACGACAGGAACTCCTATAGCTGTGTAATTTCCATCTAAATTTTGGATCCCATGCTATTTTCCTATGTTGTATGTATTTTCGTCAGCTCTTGCAAAACTCAGATATTTTTATATCTTCCAGATAAAGCAACATCTTTTAGAGGTAGGCTTTTCAGGACAGGTTTCTTCAGATTCCAGAGGATGAGAATTATCATCTGTGGTGAGAAAAAAAATGATTTGACTTGGTCTCATGATACGGTCTCATCATATCATGTGAATATTCAGATATAAGACTGTAAGGATTTTGTTATCAAGTTTTAGTATCACATATATATTATTTAGTAATGCTTCAATATATTAAATAGATACATTATCAGTTTTAGCTATATCAGTTAAAATATTCATTGGGGCAGGGTGAGGAAAAGTGAACTAGTTATAAAAGCAATAACCTAAACAACCTTCTGCAAGCAGTTACGTAAATGAAGAAGAGCTAGGAAAGCTTTGTTACCCACATGTGTTCAACTCCAGGCTTCTCAATCCACTCACCTGGACCAAGTATTCTGTCTGCTGAATTTCTTTCAGATCAATGAAAACAGACATTTTTCACCTGCTGCTTATACACTTCACCTTTGAAGTTTACTGTTCTATAAGATGGACACTCCTCCAAAAGGACAGATTTTTTTTTTTTTTTCATTTACGTATATGCTACAATCTCCAATACAGTTCACTGTGCGTTTACTGAGAGGTTAGGAAATAACCTCAGAGGGTTCCCACTCCTGATTATCAGGCCGAGGAGGCAGTGACAACCCCACCATGAACCACTCAGGAAAGTAGAACATAAACAGACAGTTCATCAAGCATAAGATTCTTAAAAGACAATTTTCCATAACTTTCCTCCCTCTCAGGACGGTAATGGACATTGGCTTAAGAACAACAGACAGATAGTCCTTTGCTCTACTTGAGTGTATTTATTTGTAGATTCTTCTGCCTGGGCAAAGCAGACATGAGGGCAATCATTTTGCCTGTTTCTCTTAAGTAATTTAGCTTTCGTCAAAGTAATGTGGACTAGACCCCATGTCTGGATGAGCACATGCGCTGACCTGAGAAACAAGAAGGGAGAACATGGTATCCAAACATCTATTACTCCCATGTAACAACCCCTTCAAGAGGAAGAAGATTAGGTCTGAAACGCAAGTGTGATTGGAGCCTTTTGGTTCACTACTGCATTGTCTCAACTTATTCCTGCGATAGTCATGCCCAGATAGAGTTGCAGCTTTAGTAGTGGACATAGGGTCTCTATTTTATATGAAGTGATTTAATAACCATAGGACCTTAATAGCATTGCAAACACAACCAAGGGTGAGCTAGATGCCAACCGGGGGAACTTATGTTTGAACAAGAACAACAAAAATGGTGTTATTGTGCATATTCAGATACCATTAATAGAGCTACTAGGACATCTTTTTAACAAAATATTTTAATATATACAAATATTTAACTAAAACGTAGAACCTGAGCAGGAGAAGATACCTAGAGAAATGCATAGGAAGATGTTCTAATTAATGTAGTTTGAATGAATTTATCTTTTATATAACTTACATTACCAAATTGGTTTTAGTTTCCTCTTAGAGTCTGAGTGAACCAGAATATTCCATTCAGAAAAAAAATAAATAAATAAAAGAATATTCCATTCAACGTAGAGTAGAAATAAAGTCAGTTATTGCTGTTTAGGACATTGATAATGCTCACCCATTCTTCTCAAATTGTATTCCTAACCTAACTTCCAACCTGCCACCCTACCTTGGCCCTTACTCATAAGACACAAATACCTGGCACTTCAGCAGAATAGCTACAATCAACAAACATTTGATTCTACCCATCAGTCTCGATCCCAAACACCCTATCGTTATTCTTCTCATCAGCTTGTAAAATCCAGAGCAGTGTCTTTAATCTGTGTTGCGGCTCAAAAAGTCTGATACTAAAGTCTTGTATCTAACTTAAAGGAAGGCAATATGGAAGGAGAAGAGAGCTCTTAGGAATCTTAGGAAATCAAAAGCAAGGGGAAGTGTGCTCTGGACCAGAGTACCTAGAAAGGGGCCTACCTCCCTTCCTCTCCAGAACACAATTGCAAAGAAGCCTTCTCTGGGAGTTGGGCATTTTCTATTTTCTTGAGAAACTCTTAAACTGAATGTTACAGAACTTTGTAATGGTCTTAAGATCCTGCAGACCTGATTTCTGGAAATTGCCAATCCATTTTCTCCTTCTGAGAAGGACGCCTCAGGAAGTTATTTTCACTCTTAAATTTTTTTCTTGGAACAAAAAGCATTAGCTGGCTGTTAAGAACAAAATCATTAAGTGTTCCACTCTCCTCTTTGCAGTACATAACCTAAGGATAAAACAAATTCTTGCCCTCAAGGATCTTACAATCTCTCTGAAAACATAGTGCATTAGCATTTTAATAGTGCGATAATTCTGTGATGCTGTTGGAAATGCTTTATTTAAATGGGCACAACAGCAATATTTTATTCCAATGAAGACTCATTGACAATATGGATTAACATTTGCCAGTGGGAAGTGGCTATTAACCTTGATATATGTGAATACACCCACAAGTAGTGGCCAAGTCTGTGCAGAGTGCACTTTCTAAGGTATAACAAGGAGTGGGGGGTGGGAGTGAGGAAAGACCATGCTCTATTTACTGTGGTTGGAATGCACGAAAGCACGGGAGAGTAGAGAGACACAGGCAAAAGAGCAAATCTGTCTGATCAGTAACAACTCTAAAACTCTGCCTTCAGTATCAGGAAGAAAAAGGGAAAATGACTGTATTCTTTAATTTTCACCTCATTGAGACTTAGTTACCATCTGGCATTTTTGTTACATTGTCAGTGCACAGCATAGAAGCGCTAATAATAATAATGTTAGTACTAACAATTAAAGCCATGACCTATAGGGCTGTTAAAAATGCACTGGACCTCTTCTACATGGGTGTCCATTTAATTCTCACAATAACTCTAAAAGTTTTGACTATTAATAGGGCTCAAGATTTCACAGTATGTACCAGTGTGTCCAAAATTCTTACCGAGCTTTGTCAAACTCAAAATTTCTGCTCTCTTTGTTTTCCTTGAGGTTGACACAAGTCCTAACATCAAAGGATAGGCAGTCTCTCACACACAGAAAAAGAGCCACACATATATACATACATGTAAGAACCTCACAAATAAAAATACCAATAAATTACAGAAAGTGCTCATTGCTACAACCTACCTAAAAAGTTTTATTATACACAGACATTTGAACATCAAGATTACCAATACTCTACAGACAGAACAAGTCAGAAGACCCCCTTTTCAGAGAAGCCGACTTTGAGGCTTCATACCTCTATGGTTTATCCCAGATTTAGAGACCCTGGCAGAGCAAAGCTCATCCGTTTTGGAATACTATATTGCTAGCCGAGGCTTCCAACCCCCTTGACACTACCTTCAGTTTCCATGATGGAGTTCTTTTTATTTGTTGTTTCTTTGCTTGTCTTTCTTATTTTTACTTGCTTTGATGTCTCTAATCCTACTGATCCACGCAGGTGACCAAACTTTCATCCGTAATCTGTAGCATTCAAATTAAAGGAATGGTTTATAGATTCTAGGATTTTCTGAGCACCTCAAGTAAATCCTCCTCAGGCCCCTCATGAACAGATAAAACCAGGAACAGAGGATGAAGTTAAATTGATCCCCATCAATGTACCACAAAGCATCAAATTGCATTCACTGCCAGTCAACAAACAAATAAAGATCTGTTCCTCCTTGTTTTTAAAATAAATCTCGTTTTCATTATGTTTCTTTTTTCCCCTAATGCTGCTTGATCACAAGTTGTTGCTTTTTTTTTTTTTCTAGTGAGTTTAGATTCACGGGATAATTCACCCTTCATTATATGATAAACAGCTCTTAGATTTCCACAGAATCCTATTTCTTGTGGCTCTCTTCAACGGAACACTTCTGAAATGCTTACACTCTGTGTTATTTAAGAAAAAAATATAATCTCTTTTTCCTAGCAAAATTCTATATCTCTTTAAAGAAAACAGATAGTATAGAAATAAGCGCCTTTTCTCCCAGTCACTTTAAACAGAAAGGTTAAGCTCCTACTGACAGGAAAGATGTATTTGCAAGTGATTAGTTATATTTCTATCATAGTGCTTGTCTGTGTTCTTCCTTTGATGTTTAAACAAAGCTCTTGAACACGCTGGGTTGTATGCTCTGATGTTGATTTATAGGTAGAACTGAATTCCAAACACTGAGCCAGTAGGTAGGCTTTAATAAAAGGCACAGACTTTCCCCCTGCTGGTTAGTGTGTGACAAAGTGATACAGTTCTAGGGCCCCAATCTGTCAAGACAGGTGTACAATGGGGGGGTCCTTCAGGCACAAAGACCTGGGCTATTCACAGAGGGGCCACCTTCTGCTCTACTAGATTGCTGGGTTTTAAACCCTTAGAAGAAAAACAGTGTTTAAAAACAAAACTAAACAAAATGGGTTTTTCTTGCACAATGATGTTGACACAACTTCATTTGGGCGTGAACTGGACCCAGAAGGAAGAAACTGAAAGCAAGGAGGCAGTCTGATGGCACATGAGCTGTGGGCCAGGTAGGGCCAGTCCTAAAGCAAGCACATCAGAAGGAATGAAAGAACACCTTCCACAGGCTTTTCCACACCTACATGGCTGACGTCTCTCAGCGTGTTGGAGGGTGGGATCCAGGCAGCGGCACGGACAGTGCAATGAAGCTATTTGGTGAAGCCACAAAAGAAGGAAATATTGATGTAATAGAGATACTGGGTTAAATTAATACAGGCATCCCCATCTGGCCAAGCCCAGGGAGGTGTGAATTATGAAATGAGGGCAAGTGAAACACCGAATTCTGCCTACTTCATGATCTCAACACATATGTAATGCACAGGATCACACCATCAACTGAAAACAGAAAAAGTAGCATATGGTTCAGTATTGCCAGAAATACTTCATTTTCACCTGGATATTTTGCAATGCATTTTCCAAATAATGGGCTGCAATTTCCACTTTGTATCCAGTCTATTTGGAGACTCTCAGGGTGCAAGCCCAGAGATAAAAGTAATCTCTTTAAGGATAGGAAACAGATCCTAAAAACAAGCAATCTAATAACACTAACAGGTATTGCTTTTTTTTAAAGGAATAAATACATTGTATAAAATATGTAAATAAAAAAATTACAAACAGAAAAGATACCACCAGCTAAATAAAGTTAACCACTTTTGCATTCCCTTCCAAATACGTTATGTCATTTATACGGAACTATTTCAACATATAAATATGTGTATATATATACACATATATAAAAATATATATTTATAAACACACAGTATATGTTCTGTTTTATAATTTTCTTCTCTTACCTTTTACTGTGAATACATTTCATGTCAAAAATAATTTACAGGAGTTCCCGTCGTGGCGCAGTGGTTAACGAATCCGACTAGGAACCATGAGGTTGCGGGTTCGGTCCCTGCCCTTGCTCAGTGGGTTAATGATCCGGCGTTGCCGTGAGCTGTGGTGTAGGTTGCAGACGTGGCTCGGATCCCGCATTGATGTGGCTCTGGCGTAGGCCGGTGGCTACAGCTCCGATTCGACCCCTAGCCTGGGAACCTCCATATGCCGTGGGAAGGGCCCAAGAAATAGCAACAACAACAAAAAAGACAAAAGACAAAAAAAAAGTAATAATAATTTACAACTTTTTTTAATAGTGAAAGATTCTCAATAATTAAAAGTTTAGATTTTTCTCCAAACTTTACTACTGTAAAAATGTGCAAGAGATCTTAAATAGAGTAGATATAAATACCTGCTTTCTGAATTGGTGAATGCATGTATTTGGGTTGTGCTCCCCAAAATATGCCTCAATGGCACATTGATTATTTTGAATTAAAGTTACTTAAGAAATGGCTGAGGGAAGTGGGACATTTTGATGCTCCTTCCTGTCTTCTTAAAAGTAGGACATAACTTTATTATGTGAAAAGTCCCTCCTGATTCTGGAGGGAGAAGGGTGTCCTTATTACCAGGAGACATAAAATCTGGGGTTGACAAGCCTATTTAAATAAATCTTGATATCCCTTTAATTACCTACCCCAAGCTCAAACTCCATTTAGATTGTTCACTAACTGAGCACCCCAAGAACCCCAGTTTCTTGGTCCTGTCAGTTCCTCACAAATTTGTTGTTTCTTTGTCTAAAAATTGTAACAGTTTCCTTGCCTTGGCCACTTCCTAGGTTCTATGCCTATGAGAGGATTGTGTCCAGCAACATGTACTCACAAGGAGTAAAAGGGAAAGTTTTACCTTCCCCACACATAAAAATGAACATCCTTTAGTACATATTTCTTTGTTCAGTGCCAAGTTTCTCTTTACACAAACTTAATGCATTGTTTTCCTGGGTGGTGTTCCACTAACAATTGGGAATTATTAAATTGGACTTAAAAAAGAAAATATTTCCTTGTTCCAAATTTACTCTAAGGAGTTTATAATAAATTGTTTTACTAACTTATATTCTGCTTATAAATGGAACTTAAGAATGGGAAGAACTCGTCAATGCCCCTTTCTTCACTCAAAGATGTAAGAAAATACTATATATTAAAAAAAAAAAACCCTAAGGACAATAGAACCCTCTAATAAACTCTTCCTAAAAACTGATGTTTGATATTCAGATATTGCTAACCAACATATTTTTTGTAATATTTAGTTCAATGTATATCTAAACCTAGTTCCTAACGACATAAATAAAAACTTTTTTTTGTTTATGCCTACTGTTCCACATGTCACTATTTATGACCATTTTGCAAAACATTCCATTTGGTTACCCATCCACATGTGTTCTGATTCTATGGCTCACAGGCCAAATCCAAACTATATCCTGATTTTTGTATGATCCTCAAGTTAAATTTTTTTTTACATGTTTCAAGTATTATAAAAAGGAATAAGGAATATGCAACACAGCCAATTTATGCTACAAATCCTAGAATATTTACTATTTTGTCCTTTAAGAAAAAGAATGCTGACCCCTGTTCTTATCCCACCAACAATAATCTAGACTAATGCTGGATTTTCCAAAGAGATTCTTAGAAATATCATTTCACAAATACCAGTCATGATGATGATGATGGTCTTGGAGGGAGAGGGAGAGAGAGTAGAAATAGAAAGTTATCCTATTTTCATATTGTGGAATAAATTAATGTGCTAGTATGCATTCTGAATCTCTAAAAGTGAGAAGACCAGGCAGTGAAACACATTATTTCTCTGTGTTAAAAATATGGATATTTTGGAGTTCCATCGTGGTGCAGTGGTTAGCAAATCCGACTAGGAACCATGAGGTTGTGGGTTCGATCCCTGGCCTTGCTCAGTGGGTTAACGATCTGGCATTGCCGGGAGCTGTGGTGTAGGTTGCAGATGGGGCTTGGATCCAGCATTGCTGTGGCTCTGGTGTAGGCCAGTGGCCACAGCTCCCATTAGACCCCTAGCCTGGGAACCTCCATATGCCATGGGAGGGGTCCTAGAAAAGGAAAAAAAAAAAAAAAAAGAAAAGAATATGGATATTTTGTTACATAGAGATAGTGTTTTATGAAAATTTACTTAAACAAGATTCTTTGAAATGAGGAAACAAGCTCAAAAGTAAATGGAGGGTATGATTAATTAATTTTAGCAGATGGATACATTCTAGGTATATCTATCCTGTCGTTTTTCAGGATTAAGAGGCTAACATATTCTCAAGGTAACAGCTATATCTACACAATAATAATAATAATAAAAAAGGTCCAATTTAGAATTTACTTCCACACACTTTGCCCTATGCATTGCTTCAGTCTGGCTATTCCTGATACATCCTTTTATAATAAACCAATAATCTAGTGAGTAAATAGGTTTTCTTTCTCATTCCTCCTTCTCCTCCTCTTCCTATCCCTTTCTTTTTCTTTCTTTCTTTATTTCTTTCTTCTTTTTTCTTTTCTTTCTTCTTTCTTTCTTTTCTCTTCTTTCTTTCTTTTCTTTCTTCTTTCTTTTCTTTCTTTCTTTTTTCTTTCTGTTCTTCTTTTTTCTTTCTTCTTTCTTTCTTTTTCGTTCTTTCTTTCTTCCTTCTTTTCTCCTCTCTCTCCTTTCTTTCTTTCTTTCTCTCTCTCTCTCCCTTTCTTTCTTTCTTTCTTTCTTTCTCTCTCTCTCTCCCTTTCTTTCTTTCTCTCTCTCTCTCTCTCTCTTTCTTTCATCTTTCCTTTTCAGGGCCGCACCCACAGCATTTGGAAGTTCCCAGGCTAGGGGTCGAATCAGAGCTACAGCTGCTGCCCTATGTCACACTCACAGCAACACAGGATCCAAGCTGCATCTGCAACCTACAGCAAGACCGCGGCAATGACGTTTCCTTAACTCACTGAGTGCAGTCAGGGATCAAACCCACATCCTCATAGATACTAATCGGGTTCGTTTCTGCTGTGCCACAAGGGGAACTCCCAGTAAATATGTTTTCTGAGTTCTGTGAGCCACTCCAGCAAATTAATTGAACCCAAGGAGGGTGTCCTTGGATTTCTGATTTTTAATTGGGCAGAACACAGATAACAATGTGGGGGTGTGCTTGGCCTCTGAAATGGAAGGTGGTCTTATGGGACTGAGCCCTTTACTTGTGGAATCTGGTGCCATCTCTGGGTAGATAGTGTCAAAACGGAATTGACTTGTAGGACATCCGGCTGGGGTGAGCATGGTTTGGTCGTGTGACAAGAAACCTCCTCCACCCCCAAGGTGAAAGTGGGTGCTCAGAACCCAAACAACTCTGAAAATGATTAATATAAAGCATTATGTAAACCTTAGATTTAATGTTTTCCTTAAATAATAATAACATTGTGCTTTTGAAGTTTCACCAAAGACCTAGATAAGTGAACACTGGGATCTCATATTTTCAGTTAATTAAAAGTGACTCTGTCATTAGCAATATTTCAATTTCTTAATTCTTACCTAGAATCAACTGTCAGAGGCTATAGTCACGTCCCCATTGAAGAACTTTTCTTCTGAACTCATATATACAACTCAGTTACCTTACATTCATCATCCTGCTTGCCAGCTGTTTGATCTCTATGAAGTCTAAGCTACTCTCTATATTAAATACTTATAAGAGACACTGTACGTTATCTCTTGAAATTTAAGTTTCCACATTTGTAAAGGAGAAGAAACAATGCTCCTTACCTCATAGATTACTTGAAGGGATTCAATGTGAAAGTTCGTGTAAAGCATTTAAATACATCATCGTATTTAATATAGCTTTTGGTTGCTATTGTTATTTTCACCAGCTTTCCCTGAAAACCGGTTCCTTCTCTTAAGGTCTTTATTCTAGTAAATAACTACACAATGTAGCCAGTTTCTCAATCCAGAAACCTAGGAATCTATGCTGTTTTTTCTTTCTTTTCTAAATCCAATCTGGCCCATCCTACAACCTACGCAGAACTAGACTGCTTCCTCTCCTTTCCATTTCTGCTGCTGCAGGTCCTCGTGATTTTCCCGTGAACTTGGCAATGGTACCCAGATTTATTTACCCACCTTCTGTTTTAGCTCCTTCCAGGACAACCCGTTGCTTAAGGGATATGTTTAAAACTCAGAGCTGATTCCCAGCTCTACACTTTCATGGCTCCTTGTTGGCTACAAAGTAAAAACACAAACTCCAGCCCATCAAGTGAGGCTTTTTATCATCCAGTTCTGGCTACAAGATTCCTTTGCCACTATATTACAAGAATGCTACTCCTTATAACCTCTACAATCAGCTACATTCATCATTCATTAAATATTCCAATTATCATTATTATTCTTATTGGGTTAAAGAACACTCTTAAGTTCCCCTGGCTCTTCTTTATATTTAATGTCCCAGCTTACTTTCACTCTTTGTTGCCAAGTCATCGGTTACATTTTCACTCTAATTCTCTCCCTTGTAACCTAGAGAAAATAAATGAATCTGCTCCTTGTGCAAAGACTGAAGTGCATAAATACATATATTATAGTGATTATCACATCATTTAAAAAAATGATATGAGGGAACTCCCACTGTGGATCAGCAGTAATGAACCCGACTCATATCCATGATGATGTGGGTTCAATCTCTGGCCTCACTCAGTGGGTTAAGGATCCCATATTGCTGTAGGCCAGCAGCTTCAGTTCTGATTCAACCCCTAGCATGGGAACTTCTATAGGCTGAGAGTGTGGCCCTAAAAAGCAAAAAAAAAAAAAAAAAAAAAGGATATGTAGAGTTTCTGCTGTGGTGCAATGGGATTTCTGGCATCTTGGGAGTGCGGGGACACAGGTTTGATCCCTAGCCTGGTACAGTGAGTTAAGGATCTGGCATTGCCACAGCTGTGGCTTAGATGGCGACTATAGCTCAGATCTGATCCCTGGACTGTGAACTCTATATGCCCCATATGCCACGGGGCAGCCAAAAAAAAAAAAAAAAAAGTTTTATGTCTGCTTTTTCTTGAATCCCTTCATAAAAGATATGTCCACAGAGTCTAGTTCAATAGTTGACACATAGAAAGGAAACAGTGCCATGTAGATGAGATATGAAAAGAAAACATGTTTGGTTTAAAAAGTTTTGGTCCTATTAATTCCCTCTAGTGTACGTGGAATTTTTTTCCTCTAATTTCTTCTAACCATAATGCATCCTCCTTCTTAAAAGTCATTTTTATGATTTTCATTTGGAATTTTTAAAAATTTGTATTTATTTATTTTATTTTATTTTTTGCTTTTTAGGGTTGTACCCATGGCATGTGGAGGTTCCCAGGCTAGGGGTCGAATCAGAGCTATAGCTGCTGGCCTATACCACAGCCACAGCAATGCTGGATCCGAGCCAAAGCTGAAACCTACACCACAGCTCATAACAATGTGGGATCGCCAACCTACTGAGCAAGGCCAGGGATTGAACTCGTGTCCTCATGGATACTAGTCAGTTTTGCTAACCTCTGAGCCATGATGGGAAGTCGTCATCTGGAATTTTACCCAGTTTTACTGAGATTTGAGGTAACCTTATATCTTTTCTTTCTAACCTCAAATCTTATTTCATTCTTTCCCCATGTTGCTTAATCAGTCAAAATGAACGAATGCATTGGATTAAATAAGACCCATTATTTCTATTTTTATAGCTGTTTCATCCAGGGTTCCACCAGACAAACAGAACCAGGAATATATACCTATATATAGGGATTTTTTTTTTTTTTTTGCAACATATTGGCCTATTTGACTGTGGAACAAGTTAGGCAAGTCCAAAATTCATAGGGCAGGCTGTCAGGAAGGGTGGTCTGGAAACTCTTGGGCAGGAGCTAACTCTGCAGTCTACAGACAGAATTTCCTCTTCCTCAGTTCTCGTGTTAAAGCTTTTCAACTGATTGGATCAGCCTCACTCAGATTATCAAGAATCATCTTCCTTACATAAAGGCAACTGATTAAAAGGTTAATTACTTTTACAAAACACATGGACTGCAACACTTAGATTAGTGTTGACTGAATAAACAGACACCTTAGACTACTCCAGTTCATACATAAAAGTGCCAGAATTTCATTCAAAGACTTTTAACAAAAAGAGAAATATAAATATAATAACTCATTAAATATAAGTAATACTTATATTTTTAAATTTCATTATAATACTATTTACATATACTCTTTATATACACTTTATATATAGTATATTTATATTTACTTCATAATTCTGGAGTTGATAACTGAATTTGCATTTTCATCAGATGTAGTTTCCTTTTTTTTTTAAAACCATTCTTAGAAACACATTTTTGAGTTTCCTTTATCATCAGAGCATCTGTATAAGCTAGTAAGTGACTCACTCCCTCTTCTGGTCTGAGGCATCATCATAAGACAAGCTTCTTTCACCATTAACACCCCAAAGTCAACACTGGTAGAAATGACAAAGGGAACTAAATGGCAAATTTTGTATGTCTTAGAGATAATATCTAATTAAATGATAACTGCCTGTACGCTTTCAACAGAGCAGTGAAAAATGGAATGAAAATAAGACTGTCTGCCCCAGATAATAAAATACATTTAGGGTAAAGGAGATGCTATACTCTTCCTCTCTCTTTTTAAAGATTATATGCTTATGTCAATCAAATAATTCAGCCTAATAGTATTGGCATATGTGCCACAAACCTTATTTTAATATAGAGTGAAGGTTTTGTTTTAGGGTTCTAGGATCATTTTATTTGTGTTTCCACTTTTCATGAGTACCACCATGGAGATGGTTCCACCCCAGCAACACCATTCTCTAAAACGTTTCACCTTAATGAGATGACAATGAATTTTTAATTTTTTATAAATTTACAGTGTAAATTTCACAAACTTCACTTAAATTCATAGTAAAACATACCCAGCGGTCTATTGCTGTACCAAAATCTTTCCATTTATTCCTTAATCCCAAATCAATCTTATTTCATGTCAATTTTAAAATCGGAAATTCTGAACAAGTATTTTCTGACTTCACTCTGACGACCAGGGCAGTGTTTTCCCCCTGTCAATTCTGAAATATGAAATGAGAAATCTGCTTTTATTAATCTAGTTAGAAGAATGAACTTCAGACTTCTAAAATGCACCAAAGAAATGGAGTCAGGCAGGAAAAAAAAAAAATAATGAGAAAGTTAGGATGCCTTAGTGAGCAGGCAGAGTCATTTTATGTAGAGGTTTCCCTCAAGCAACTAAATCGAGCCCAAAAAAGCCTATTTCTCTGAAACTTGCTTTACCCGCCATTCCGTCGCAAAATACATTGTAATAATATCATAAAACAGCTTGAGACGAAGAAGGATTCTGATTGACTGTTCAACATTCCAAAAGGGTAGATTAATATCTGTGAATCTCACAGCTGAAGCATTTTAATGCAAACTTGCAGTTTGTGGGAATTGAATCTGTCCGCCAAAATCATTTATTTATATATAGAAAATGGGGGGGGGGAATAGACATTTCATAATAGCAATGAGTCCAGGGGATGCTGTTATCATGAGCTAATCACATCCCATGGGCATGATAGCACTCAGCTGTGTCCCCTGTCTTGTATTGCTCCAGAGGAATGATTATCTCATGATAATAACCCTTATCGTGTCTTAGTGGGTAATAAAAAAAATAACTTTCTTCCTAAGTTCTTGAGTATTTATTTATCAGCTAACTTTTCCCTCTTGAGTTTGGTCATATGATACTTTCTGCTTAGGAAACACAAAGAAATTCTGTGTTCTGGTATTTTCTGTTGGCAAAGTGCAAAAAAAAAAAAAAAAAGAAAAAAGAAAATTTGTGTGACTGTATTGATCTGACCGTAAAAGAGCAGTATTGCAGGCAAGCTCTCATCTCCTGAGACCAGTGTACAGAAGATCCATACTTGCATTGACATTTTATAGGATGTCTAGACTGGCTAATCCACTTTGGAGAAACAAATGTATTTTGCAGCATGGAAAACAATGAGAGAAACAAATGCCTATACAATCTATGCTTGTTCGAGGGCTGTAATGCACAACTATCCTGATGTGTACATTTAATTGGAGTGCATGTATCACGCAACTTAAAATACAATTGTCCCACTTAGACAAAAACCTCCTACCAGTGACCTTCACACTGCCAAACTGCCAGTTACGTCGACACAGATTCAAGGTTATGTCAGTCACAACAGCAGGGATGCCAGTGCATTCTGTCAGTCTTTGCAGCTCAGAATGCAAAGGCAATGGGAATGCTGAGACAATGTCATGGATAAACAGAAAATCAAAAAGGAATGAGAGCAAGAGACAAGAGAGAAGTGAAGTGGGAAAGAGAGATTTTACAGCACATTCTACTCGTTTATTTGTTGCTTAGGTGATACTCCCCCATTTCTCTAACTTACCATATTTGCTGATAAAAATACTCATTTATGCTTTTTTAATTTCCAAAAATGTATCCTTAACATAATGCTTTCTGAGAAAAGCACACTATTTATTGAATGCACTTCCTTTTATATGCTAATACTTACACAGAGCCATATGCCATATTTAATGTTTACAAAAATTAAAGGTAGAGCCAATGAAATAATATTTGTCCTGTTAAACACAGTATAAAAACATCAAGACAGTTTGGTTGAAAATGTATTGTTGTCTATGTATGTAGTAAATAAAACTAAATATGTGAGATCAATATTAATAAGTGCTGGTGCATGGATTTTTCATTCTAGAACTCCATAGACCATATTATACATGTAACATAGGGAAACAGAGATTGTGGTCTATAATGGACTGAAAGAATGAGACGGCTTTTACTCTACTTGACCATCCAATAGGGCAAGTGGAACTGAACTAGTAATTTTATTTTCCCATTCATCAGTTTCAGTTTTTTTAAAATAATAGTTTAGTTAAGTTCTCATGCTCTGTCCAACTCTGACTTTCTAAGACTTTATCATTATATTTGGATCACCCACTAGTTTACTTCATGGTGCCCTATAAACAGTAGTGGAAACCCAAAACCCCAATATAAACCTAAGGCCAAGAGCAGAAAGAAGAAAGGACACGAGCACAGAGAACATCTTTGGTTATATAAGCAGATTGCGAATCTGCCATAGCAGTTAGGTCAATTAAAAAAAATGAGTCTTCTGTGAAAAAATATAAAATTCCATGTTAAAATTGTTCACTACCCTTAAAAAAACTTCTAAATTGCTAGTGAAGTAAAATATCAGTATATTATTATTCATATTTCACATACATAGCTATGAATACTATTGTGTAATACAAAATTAGCTGCATTCTATGTAAGATGACAAGATGGTGATTTGTGCGGTCATGTGTATTGCCTCTATCTTCTAAACACTCCATAAAATAGAAGGAAAAGAATATTAAATGAAATAAACAACTAATTATGTTTATTTGGTTGGTCTAAAATGTGTTAGGTCAGTGAAGTTAGAAGATATATTGGGTAAAATCTACAAGAATTGGGAGAGTTTGCATTCTGACTAAAAGAAGGAGGCAACCTAGTTTAGCTGGAGTTCTAGCAAGTGAAGGAAATCTACCTGGATTTCAATGGCACCAATACATTTCTTGTCATTCTATTATGCAAATATTACTTATGTTGATGATTTATAAAAAGGTAAGTGATGTGCAAAAGCATACTGAAAAATTAGGAATGAATGACACACGGCCTAACTAGATCCATCTGAGACTATATCAGAGGAAGAATTTTAGGGAGGGGGTTGGAGGTAGAAGAGGGGTAAAATCAGACAAGATGGGATTCATTTAATTTTTCTTAAAAAGGGATTCTAGGGAGACGGTAGTGTGGCAGCACAATCTTTCAATCTTGCCAAGTCCCCACAGAAAACTGACAGAGCAGTTAAAAAACAAAGGCTAAACACAAGACAATATTTAAAACAAAATTAGAATGGTTAGGAAAAACCACTATCAGTCACATAATATGGCATCCCTATGTTGTGAAGAAGGAGGTAAAAAGGGCAATGACTGGGAGTTCCCATTGTGGTGCAGTGGTTAACGAATCCAACTAGGAACCATGAGGTTGTGGGTTAGATCCCTGGCCTTGCTCAGTGGGTTAAGGATCCGGCATTGACGTGAGCAGTGGTGTAGGTTGCAGGTGCAGCTCTGATCCCGCATTGATGTGGCTCTGGCATAGGCTGGCGGCTACAGTTCCGATTCGACCCCTAGCCTGGGAACCTCCATATGTCGCAGGAGCAGTCCTGGAAAAGGCGAAAAGCCAAAAAAAAAAAAAAAAAAAGCAATGACTGATGGACAGGAGAATAAGAGAATCACAAAAGAGTCAACAGGTGTTGATTGAAAAGTGTCTACCAATTAGAGAGCAGTCAACAGGTGTTGATTGAAAAGTGTCTACCAATTAGAGAGCAGCAATTAGGAAGGGAATTAGGTGTCCATCACTTCTTCATAAGAAGAACAAAAGGGATTGGAGAGGTATGTCCCTATGAACTTCCAAAAGTCACTAATGAGGTCTCTCTTCTAGAATAGAGCCCCACAATAAGAAGAAATTTCTGGAAGTGAAATCAAAGTTGAGCAAAAGAGAAGGAAAGGGAAGGTCAAGATTGAAGTAATGGAGGGGAAAAAATCAGAAAGAAACACTAGGAGATGGAGTTATGTGAAGTTAGAAGTTTTCTTAAACTATGCCTCCTTTGGAAAAACACACAAAAACCTAAAACTAATTCCATATAAAAATGAGAGACAGAAACCGATTAAGATCAAATTCCATGTAAATTAATTTTAACATAAAATAAGAAGATGAAGCAAAACAACACTCCCATAGACAGTGGGAGTATACAAGCAAGACTGGTTTACACAACAGAACTAAGACTATTTTAAAACAAAGTAAAAAGATTAAGCAAAAAGGGTAATGAATATTAAAGAGCAACACAAATCAAAATTAGAAAATTAAAAAAATGAGAAGATAGAGCTAAGGTAAGAAAAAGAAACAAAAGGATCATTTCAGAAATGAAGAACAAACTATAAAAACACAACTAATACAAATATAAGATAACACATTATAGGAAATAGAAGGTGGAAAAAATTTAAGTTCCAAAACAAATGAAAAAAAGATGGATGACAAAAAGAATTTAAGACAAAGTGACAATACTGAGGAAAAAAAAAAAGTACATACATATGGAGAAGTAAAACAATAAAACCAATAAGTGAAAAGTACAAAAACTATAATTTAAGGTCTTGTCTTTGAAATAATAAAATATCTGAAACTACCTATTGAAAAACTACATTGCATACCAAATAACATTGACCCCTCCAAAACAAAACATAACTATATCTTAGCAAAATCATTAAACTTAAACAAAAAAGTTTTTGTTTATTTAGATTAAAAGACACATGATTGAAAAGGAAAACCATGTTATCATCAAGATTTTTCAGGAAACAATATTTTATAAGAAAATAAATTAACCTATTAAAATATAAGTGCAGGAAAGGATCTTATATTCAGTAACACATATTTTTGAAGTAAAATGGGGTCACAAACTGCTATCAGAATTGCAAGAACTCAGGAGATTTTACATTTTTCCTGATGAATAGGATGAACTTCACACATCCAAGATGTTTAGATAGACACCAACATAAGGCAGGTCATAAGGATTAAGTGTATAAATACTTGCAGAAGAGCTACATAAGGGCTAAAGGGGTAAGAGTGTGCAGTGACTATATTCTTGGACAGCTCTATAGTAAATCTAAAAGAAATGGGGGGAAATGGGAAGAACATATACTAAAAAATTAATTTTTTTGATATTTGTTGCTCTGAGATATTTGCTTGCATAATATGAGGTAGAACAAATGAGTAATTATGGAATATTCTAATCCTATCATCTACATTTGAGAACCAAGATGAATTAGTGTGGAAAAGAGATAAAAATATAGCAGAAGAGAGAGAGAATGAGAGAAAGAGGAAGAGAGATGTAGGAGGGAAGAGGTTGAAAAAAAAGATCTATGGCCTTGAATTTGGAATGGAAGTATCAACATAAATGGAATATCACAGGGACCTCTACTCAATATTCTGTAATAACCTACATGGGAAAAAAGAATGGGTACATGTGTATGCATAACTGAATCACTTTGCTCTAACACCTGAAATGAACACACCATTGTAAATCAATGATACTTCAATATAAAATAAAAATTAAATTAAAAAATGAAGAAAAATAAAGACAATAAAGTTCAAGTTCCAACAATGACAACAACAAAACATGAATGAAAGAGCTTCTTAGGGAAATAATTGATCTCTGGCGTGGGAAAAAATTTACAATTTGAGCCTTGAACATTTTATTCTATCAGATAGTAAGGACACTTGGTGATTCTTAGAGAACCCAGGGGCTAAGTTGAAAATCTCCCACTAGTCAAATATAGGAAAATTTGCACTTCAGTAATAAAATTTGCAATGGATTGGACTCCATTAAAATGTTTAAATGTATGCTCATAATTTCAAAAGTTGGTTACCTTTGGAGAATCATAGGGAACCAGTTTACTTGCTTGAAATCTAGAAAATAAGAGAAATAATCATGTTTCAATTTTGCCTTTCCTATCTAAACTGCCACACAGGATAACTAAGTAGTAGCTGAGGAGAATTCATTGTAAAATTATTCCCACTGATAAAAGAAAAATAAATGCTTTAACTAGAATATCAACATTTTTAATACCTAATAAGTAGATATAAGTAGTAGACATCAGTAGTTCCTAACATCATAAAACAATAGAAGAACAAATCCTACGTCACTTCTATATTTTTGTCAAGTATCATTGATAGTTGTGCAAAAACAATAAACCTGAAGGTTATCTGGTTTAAAGACCCAATGACCAATTTCCTAAAAATGTAGAGACAAGGAATATGCTAAAGTGCATTATGAGCATATAATCAGCAAAATCCAGATTGTGGGAAATGCTATAGGACAAATGACATGGGTATTTCAACAAGTAAAAGAAAGTGTTGGAGAAGAAATATTAGAATAAAGCAGAATTAAAGACATCAAATTTAAAAAGAAATGGACAAGATTATAATGCCTGGGGAGGCACATTTGGATGACAGACTTCCTTTTAAAATGCAAAGTAAATATTATAAAAGTAGAATAATAGTTACCTACAGGGGAAGGTAGGAGGTTGTTGTTGGAATGGGGCATGGGACTTGGTCTTCTAGAGTGGATTACAAAGTTTTACTACTTCATCTGGTGAGGTTTACTGGGAGTTTACCTTAGAATAATTCACTGAACTTTATTTTTACTTGGTGTGTTTTCCTAGATCTGTTTTATTTTGTAATTGAAAATATAGTAAATAAGTAAATTTTAAAATGCATTCAACTTAAATAAAATGAAAATATTTCTTAAAGATGCTAATAGTAAAGATCAACACAAGAAGAAAGAGAAGCCACATGGCATGCATTGAGGTGGGTAAGAGTTTTATCCCCCACCAAGCCTAGTTCTTGTGGTCAGGGGGATAGTACCTCTTGGTCCCACAGGACATCTCCTATACAAGGCCACTCCTTCAAGACTGTGAGAGGTAGCAGATTTGCCTAATATATAGAAACAAATACCCAGAGTCAGGCAAAATTAGGAAGCAGAGGAATATGTTTCAAACAAAAAAATGATAAAACCTTAGAAAAAATATTAATGAAATATAGATAAGTGATGTATCCCATAAAGACTTCAAAGTTTTGGCCGTAAAAATGCTTACTGAACTCAGGATAAGAATGAATGAACATGGCATTCTCACTGTGGTGTAATGAGATTGGCAGCATCACTACAGCACTGGGATGCAAGTTCGATCCCTGGCCCAGCACAGTGGGTTAAGGATCTGGCTTTGCCATATGGTGTAGGTCACAACTGTGGCTCAGATCTAGTCCCTGGCCCAGGAACTCCATATACCACAGGGCCAAAGAAGAAAAAGATAAGAATGAATGAACACAGTGAGAACATCAACAGAAAGAGAATATATTAAAAAGTACCAAACAGAAGTTACAGAGCTGAAGAATATAACTGAACTGAAAAACACACTAAAGCATACAAGATGAAATAGAAGAAAAGATCAGCAAGCTAGAAGACAAAGCAATGGAATTCACACAAAGGAACAGCAATTAGAAAAAAGAACTTTGGAAAGTGAAGAATTTTTAGAGGTCCTTTGGGGCAACATCAAGTGGAAAAATATTTATATTACAGGGGTCTCAGAGAGAAAGAAAGGGCCAGAAACTTACTTGAAGAAATAATGGCTGCAAACTTTCCTAATCTGGAGGTGGAAACAGACATGCAGGTCCAGGAAACCCAGAGAGTTCCAAAGATAAACAAGATGAGATCCACCAAGACACATTATTATTAAAATGGCAAAAGTTAAAGACAAACTCTAAATAGCAGCAAGAGAAAACAACAACAACAATGACAAACAAACAAACAAAAAACAAAAACAAACCCGACTTGTTAGATATAAGGGAAAGCCCCTAAGGCTATCAGCAGGTTTTTCAGTAGAAGCTTTGTAGGCCATAGGGAGTAGTGTGATATACTACTGAAAGGAAGAAACTTCCAACTAAGAATTCTCTATCTAGCAAGGTTATCATTCATAACTGAATGAGAGATAAAGGGATTCCAGACAAACAAAAGCTAAAGGAGTACATCACCACTAAATCAGACTTATAAGAAATGTTATAGGGATTTCTCTAAGCTGAAAAGAAATGACATTAATTAATAACAAAATCAAATTAAAGTAAAAATATCACTGGAAAACATAAATATATAGTAAAGGTAATGGATCAATCACTTATAAATCAAGTATGAAAGTTAAAATACAAAAGTAGTGAAATAACCTAAAATCAAAATAATTAAGATATGCAAAAAAAGATAAAAAATGTGATATCAAAAATATAAAATGTGAGGTGGAAGATAAAATGTAAAGTTCTGAAATGTAAGATTTGAAATTTGTTCAAATTTAGGGACTTCCCATCATGGTGCAGTGGAAACAAATCTGACTAGGAACCATGAGGTTGTGGGTTTGATCCCTGGCCTCGCTCAGGGGGTTAAGGATGAGTGTTGCCATGAGCTGTGGTGTAGGTCACAGACGAGGCTCCGATCTGGCATTGCTGTGGCTCTGGCATAGCCCAGCAGTTGCAGCTCTGATTAGATCCCTAGCCTGGGAGCCTCCATATGCCATGGGTGTGGTCCTAACAAGCAAAAAAAAAAAAAAAAATTGTTCAAATTTAAGTTGCTACCAACTTAAAATAGACCATTATATATGTAGGATGACATATGTAAATCTCACTTTATCCACAAAGTAAAAACTAAGGACACACACAGAGTGAAAGTAAAGGAATGGAAAAAATATTCCATGTAAATGGACACAAAAAGAAATCTGGTGTATCTCAGACAAAATAGGCTCTAAAACAAAGACTGTAATAAATGACAAAGAAAGGCATTACATAATGATATAGGGTGTATCTAGCAAGAAGATAAACACATAAGCATATATACTCAACATAGAAGCACCAAAATATATAAAGCAAAAATTAATGGATTAAAAGGGAGAAGTTGATAGCAATACAATAACTTTAGGAGACTTTAATACTGCACTTACATCAAAAGATAGATCATCCAGACCTTGTTCCTTGTATTGCTATGATCTTCCCACCTATAATTGCTTTTGCTGCATCCTTTAGAATTTGGTACATTGTATTTTTGTTTTCAAGTTTCTATAGGTATTTTTTAGATTCTCCTTTGATTTCTTCAATGACCTCTGTGGTTATTCAGTAGAATGTTGTTTAGACTCTACATTTTTTGTGTATTTTTTCATTTTTTTTCTTATAATTGATTTCTAGTTTTATATCATTGTGGTTGGAAAAGGTGTTTGACATAATTTCTGTCTTCTTGAATTTATTGAGACTTGTTTTGAGGCCTAACATGTGATCTATAATGGAAAATGTATTCCCATGTGCACTTGAGAATAATGTGTACTCTGCTCCTTTTGGATAGAATGTTCTGTATATATCTAAGTTCATCTGTTCTAAAGTGTTATTTAAGGCTTATTTTTCCTTATTTATTTTGTGTTTAGATGTCTATGTTGGGTGAATATATGCTTATTTCAGCTTTTTACAACAGTTAACAAATAGTAATCAAATTTTTCCATACACTCCAATTTTAAATATGAGGAAACAGATATCTTAACTTGTTAAAAGCCACACAACTAGTAAGTGGCAAAGTCATCATATGGACCTAAAAGTCTAGTTAAATTTCAAATACCTTTCAACATGGAATTAGAAAGACAATTAGACACTCCAGTAAAAGTATGACTTTTATATGAAAAAACACTAAAGTGAGACATGCTTTTAAGAAATTATAGAGATTTTTTTCCCCTTCTTTATTAAGCTGCACCTGCAGCATATGGAAGTTCCCAGGCCAGGGATCAGATCTGAGCTAGATGTGTGACCTATGCCACAGCCGAGGCAATGCTGGATCCTTAAACATTGCATCCTGGCCAAGGATCAAACTGGAAACACCATAGAGACAAGCTGGATTATTAACCCATTGTGCCACCACAGGAATCCAAGTTATTTTTAAAAGGAAAAATCAATTTTGAATAAAATAGAAATGGTAAAGTTAGAAATACAAAGAAGAAATATGTACCTCAAAGATACTACATACTTTGCTCTACAGTATGCTCACATATTTATTACAGTGTAAATTGTGATTATTATAATTCAATTACAGTGTAAATTCTGATTATTATAGTTCAATTATAAAACTAACCCATAGATAAAGCACATAAGTCTAAATTTTAATTATGTAACAGAAGCCTACATTTTAATTATGCATTTGCTAGCCAGCCTATGGACCTTCAGATCTGTGAGCACTTAGACAATGAAAGTTGTATTGCAAATCAATGAGCAATATGTACTATTCAAAAAATGTTGCTGGGAAAATTGGTTGTCCATATAGAATAATAATAAATACAAATAAAATTGGATTCCCCCAAAGATAAATTTCAAATGGATTGTACACTCAAGAGAAAACAAGCAAAAATCCATAATATTTAGAAGAAGAACTTTATGGCCACGTGTTAGGAAATTATTTCTTTGTCAAGGCATCAAAGCACAAATAAGAAAAAAACTGCTAAATTTGACCATGTTATAATCAGAAACATTTATGAACTTAAAGACACTCTAAACAAAATGAAAAAATAAATCACAAGAAGAAAGAGACTAATTATGTGTGATAATCATAATTATCAAAGAATCAGTGTACAGAGTATATGAACAATTCTAGCAAATCAATGAAATCATAGACTATTGGACAAAGAATATAAACTACAATTTACAAGAAAAAAACATAAATGGCATAAACAATGAAGAATATTTTGGTTGTATTTAACATATATATGAGTCTATCTCTTTATGCACATATATATACATACATACATATACTTATATATATGCACATATATACACATACAGGGTTTATTTTAGAATGCTAAATAAAATTGAATTTTGTCTTTCTTAAAGAAGTCATCAACAAAATATTTAAATAAAATGTGGTGAAAACAAAACAGTTTTTAATCTACAGATCATATAATTCACAGACCCAAATTTCACAATAGATGTCTTCTTCCAGACACAAATTCCTCAAAACTGAAGTGCAAGATCAATGCTTCTGCTTTAATTTCTTTGTCACTACCATCACTTAAAAAAAGGCCTCTCTTTTGAAGTGCATAGTATATTTTTTGTTTTGTTTTGTTTGGAGTATACATATATAATACACTGAAGTTACATAGTCAATATAACCAGCTGTGAATTGGGTGGGCTGGAGCAATTTCTCACTCCTCTAAATTTCGTAGCTTATTTTGAAGAAATCTCAATATTCTGATTATCCTATTATCAAAAATAACTGTCAGTGTTCCCAGGTTGCACTAAAGTCAGGCAGAGGAAGGCTTAAGGATATTTCAGCCAGACTATAAAAATTCCATTGTCTTCCAAAATTATGAAAGAGAGAAAAATCCTTCCAAAGTATCTTAAAATAGAATTTTCTACGTGGAAATCCCAAAGAGATTTTCACTTTTTTTTATTCATAGTCATAATAACCAGTGTCTATATATACTCTTCATACATATCCAAAGGCATAATTACAAATGTATTTTACTCTTCAGGAAACTGAGACGTAAAGTATAGACAGGCTGCCAATACACACATATACATATGGGAGAAAACCAAGGCTTCCACAGAGATCTGCCTACAATACTGAGGTGTCTTGAGATACTACACAGTCATGGACAAATGATATTCACTTGGACGACGTTCATTTGTAGGAGATACAAGGTTGCACATAGAGAAAAGGGCTCTGAGTCATAAGGACTAGTTTAATGATTATAATTTTCCCATCTTGCATTAACAAAGATGTATTTGGCTGCAAGGTAATGAAAGCAATGTCATAATGATTACCCTAAATCTCTTTAATTTAATCTGGGGGGATCATTCCCAAACTTTCTTATTTTTGACAATTTTTAGTACAAAACTTGTATACACTTGTGTAGGAAAAAGAACTGCTGTGGCTTTATAGTGTCCATGGCTCCTTATCTGCATGGAAACCACAAAAGTTTACATTTCATCCCTAGGGACCAGTTATCTGTGCTTAACTCTTTGGTTACATGCCTGGCAGCCATGTGCAGATTTGCATGGTGAACCAGAGCCTAGCTGTGCAAGCATCTTTTCGCAGTAGATCATGAGGATTATGGGTACCAGGTCAAGAGTCATGCTACCAGCCATGCCACTTGTTAGATTTATGATCTGGGGCAAAGAGATTACATTCTCTGTACCTGTATTTCCTCATCTCCAAATGAGAAATAATAATAGCACTTATATGTTATGGATTATTCTCCAAGGAAACAAAGAAGGAGTTCACCATGGAGATTTATTAAGGCATGCCCTTGCAATCAACACCTGTAAAAGAGTAGGATGCCCTTGGAATCAACACTTGTGAAAGAGTGGGGAGGCAACAGAAACAGACAGAAGTCAGGTGATGCAGACCCTCTTGGGTGGCTCTGGAGCTAGGTTGGTCTTTCACATAGATCCAGAGTTGGGCTAAGATGACCAGGACTTTTTATGCGGGAATGAATCAGTCATTAGTTGTGAGAGAACTTAGAAGGGGTATGACCTTCGGTGAGGCAGCTGTCTGCAGCTGAGACAATTCCTGCGAGGAGCCGACTGCTGAAAACTCCTGCCAACTGCACTCCTTAAACCTGGACAACAGGTCCTTCCTTGAAAGGGGATCTGGGTGGACCATTGCAGCATCTGCCATGCTTACTTATAGGATTGGTGTGGGTTAGTTGAAAAGAGAAAGAGGTTATAAAGATTCTTGGCAGATAAGACGATGTAAAGTGTTGGCAGTTATTATGATTGAACAAATAGGCAAGCTCATATAGAAGGAAAAGATGAGGCTAGAGACAAAGTAAAGTGGTAGGCAGAAAGTGGTTACAGTAAAAATTGATTGAATTGATTATTTGTGACAACTTTGGAGAGCATGCCACTTTTTAGGAACTGATACACACGCTTTCCAGCTGAGTTGAGTGGCTGTAAACCATTACATGTAATTCCTCTGAGGCCAAAAATGGAATTGCCTTTAACCACCAAGTCTGGTCTGGAGTGGGCTAGGGGTACTAGGTGAACCATTCAAGTGTGCCTAGGAATTCCCACTATGAAAATAAAAGGAAGATTCCTTTCTAGCAATTTGAAAAGCTGGTAGATTACACACTCCATAATCTCACAGGAGTTAAATTCATATTCTGGGTTTTGAAATGCATAATCATTCAATCTGGATGAAAACATGTTTAAAGGCAGAACATAGCTCATGATGGTGAAGACCTACCAATTCCAGCCACCACCATTCGAAAGACTGGAAATTCAAAAGATTCTGAGCTGCGTCTGACTTGATCTATTCTTTACGAAGACCAGGGACAATGTCTTCCACAAAGGATGTTTCTCATAGGACAAGAAACCACATTGACAAGTCACCTGAGGCATAAACCTTCCCAGAGCCAAGATAGGAATCCATAAATCTCCCTAATACTATCTCCCTAATACTATCTCCCTGTACTGACCCCCACCCCAACTAGCTATCCTGCTCAGCCTGTTTGCAGGTGCACTTGCAGTTCAAGGTATTAACACTAGAGGTCTCTCCTTCCTCATGAGCCTCTGTCCCCGCAGACCGGCTTGGCCCACCCCCAGGCGGCTCTGCTTTTTACCCTAGACTGCAGTAACTATTCCAAATGTTAATTGTGCTAAGATTAGAAAATGATCAAGACACAGAGTCTTTGAAACCTCAAATCCTTGATCTACTTCCTAGAACCATGTCACTTTCCGTTATAGACACACAAAAAATACACTTGACTCCCCAAACCCCCCAAATGGTATTGATATACTACCTCCCTCTCCCATCCACATTCCCAACAGAAAAAGAGCTAGTGAGCCTGGCTAGACCCAGTGGGTCACAAAGGACACTTTTACCTCAGGGTCCACGTGTCTAGAGTAACAACAGCAGGCTGAATGAACTCCTTAGTGCTTTATGTTTTATATATTATAACACCCTCTTGGGGTATGCTGTGAATAAGCCACAGAGCTGTCCACTGTGTATGTGCGTTTTTTTTTTTTTTTTTTTTTAACAGCCAGTCAGGAATTAAATCGGAGCTGCAGTTGAGGCCTGCACTGCAGGATGGCAACACCAGATTCTAGCCACCTCTGCAACCTACACTGTAGCTTGAGGCAATGCTGGATCCTTAACCCACTGAGCGAGGCCAGGGATGGAATCTGCATTCTCACAGAGACAACATTGGGTCTTTAACCTGCTGAGCCACAACGGGGAAGCCTAAATGCCTTACATTCTTATAGAGTGGAGGCAAACCCAAGGAAATGAAGAGGGAAAGAGATTTTGCTTAAGGCCTAGACTAGAGTAATAGGCCTAATGTACCTACAGCAAATCTATTTGACAGGAGTTTTCATTTGTCACTAGAAAGAAGAATAACCATCAAATTCAAAGAAATGTCAAGGGGTGTTTAAAAAGAGAGACAGAGAGAATTCCTGAGTTAGAGAAGCCAAGTAGCTCCTATGCAGTTAACATTAACCCCTTGCCCTTTAAATTCCCTTGGCCTCGATCCATCCTTTCAGAGTTAAAGGCAGGATGGAAGAGGGGATAAGACCTCAAGCAGGCCTGGGCTGGAAAGCAGCCTGTAATGTCAAGAAACCAACAATCACGACTAAATATCTACATTTTTATCTTATGCCTGTTTATGACTTGCCTGAAGAAAGAATATGGAGACTGATTAATTAAAAAAAATATTTATTTATGGAGTTCCCGTTGTGGCACAGCAGAGATGAATCCAATTAGTATCCATGAGGATGTGGGTTCAATTCCTGGCCTTGCTCAGTGGATTGGGGATGTGGTGTTGCTGTGAGCTGTGGTGTAGGTTACAGACGTGGCTCAGATCCGGCATTGCTGTGACTGTGGCATGAGCTGGTAGCTATAGCTCCAATTCAACCCCTAGCCGGGAACTTCCATATGCCACAACTGCAGCTCTAAAAAGCAAATATAATTATGTATTTGTGTATGTATGTATGTATTGGCTCTGTCCGAGGGATGTGGAAGCTCCTCGGCCAGGGATCAAACCTGTGTCACAGCATCAACCTAAGCCATTGCAGTGCCAACCCTGGATCCATAACCTGGTGAGCTACCAGGAAACTCTAAAAATATTTAAATTTAACCTAGAACCTCTACCACTATTACTACTTTTCCTAACAAAAGATTTGAGACTTGTTGACTGCAGCTCCCCGAAGTGAAAGGCCAGAATTGTGAAACTAAAGTACAAAAATGTTTAGCCTAGCAAAGCAATCAGAAAACCCAGTAAATAAAACCTGCATGAAAATAACCAAAAAAGCACCCCAGATTATTGACCCTGCTAAGGATTCATCTCGCTGCATGTGCTATTTAAATGTCAAGACTCGGCATGCTTCAAATGTGATTCAATTTATAGCAATTTAAAAGTCACACAACTTTTCAGCATCATATCGCTTGCACTTAGTGGAAAAAAAACAACTGCCCTTAATTAAAAAAGCAGAAGAACTAGAAATGCTGTGAAGTTATTTAATGCTTTCATGGCTGTGCATACTGCACAAATGGTCATTATTTAGGAGAAACATTAATCTTATCAACTAAAGGGTTGTTAAGATTATCAAAGGCACCCTAAAGGCACCCCTTCAGTTGCATGATATTAAAATTTTCTGTTCAGACAATTTTTAGTGCTCATCAACAAAATGTACTCTTCCTATTGGAAATGTTTGGTCGCTGTCAGGGGAAGGTTTGCTAGCTGGGACAATGAATTTCTTGACAAGAGGGGACGTTGAACTCTGGAGGGCTTCCTGGGATGCTGTAGTCTCTTTCCTGAAAGCTTTAAAAAGCTGAATTGACTCTCATCCACAGATGTGCTATGAGCATGGCTCTTTGAACGTGTGCCACGTGAACCCTCCAAATATTTTCGGGATGATTATTCTGACACCTGTTTTGTATGCACTCTACCTGTGAGTATTAGGGAGATGTCTGCGCATGTGCCTGGTTTCCCCTGTCTCTGTCGAGTCAGTGGCCCGCCTCGCCATGCTTTGCAACGTGCAGTCGTAATGCTCTTCATCCGTGTCTTGTGAGCAAGGCATCCTAGTCACACAACAGTATTACTTGCAAGAGATGTGCTATCACCCCTTCCGCCCAGGAGCCAGCCAGACAATGCACCTCTTAGATGCCCCGTCCTCATTGTAATTCTGCCCAAGTGCTGCCTGTTCCCTCGCCTCTGCAAAGGTCAGCCCGAGGTCTGCACTCCACCGCTAATGGGTGCACGAAGCCTGCCCACTGCTCCTGCTGCGGAGGAGGAACCCAGTCCCTTTTTACATCTCTAGCTTTCCCCAACTCTGTCTTTCCTCCCTCCTTCCCTCTCTCCAGTGCTGGCGCTCTCTTTCTCTGCCTTGCAAATGACTCTGAGGAGCTAGGCTGGTGGATGATTTATATTAAGGGAAAAAAAAAGCACTCAAAAAAAATTTTTTTTTTTTTTTTTGAACTGGGCTCCCTGAGAGCACTCAGGGCTGCCTCGTCCTGCTCAGCGCCTACCTGCTCAACGGCAGGGAAACAAGCTTCTGAAGGCTTTAATGGGATTTCGCCTGAGGCTGTTTTATTAAGATGTCGGCTTTTTCTGCTGCCTCTGCAGCTGACACCATTCACTGTCAGCTGTCCCCTCCCCTTCCCACCCCCACTGCCACCCCCCCAACAATGCACCAAATTATTCGCTTCATTTAGTGCTCATGGCTCAGTGTGGGCAAATTGGGAGAAGGAGCCCTACTGGGCCAGATGAACTGGGCCGAGAGGTGAAAAGCCACTGTGCTACTTAACTAGGGGTTTAAAGGGGGTGGGGGGTGGGCAAAAAAAGAAGAACGAAATCAATGCCACTGGGGCACACTTCCATTCTATTAGAAAGAGTCACATTCAGGATCAACCTACCTATTTTGGAAGTGCATTTACATTACTCATTTATATGAAGCCTTCATTTGGGAAAGTCGGCATACAAAGCTTGGTATAATTATCTACAATATATAATGTTCATTGGATACCCATTGCAAGCAGAATGGAGATTATGCCACTCAATGGACTACATATTTGTTCCAAGAGAAAGTCAGCATGAAATTATATATTTTAATGAATGCTCTGAATTATATATACACTTTTTCTACCTTCGGAAGAGGAATAGTTGACTACAAAATGGAAATGAACACAGGTAGTGCTGGTGGTTATAAAGAGAGTGCGTTTATGCATCTCTGTGTATGTGCATGAGTGCAGGTGGGGAAGTGTGTAAAGTTTGAGGGGAATTTGCAGGATGGGGAGAGTGTTTATAACAAAATAGCCTATTCTTAATTATCTGATATTTTTACAGCCAGAATAAATGAAATACAGCTCAGCAGTAAGTAGTAAGGTGTCGGGCTGTGGTGTCAATGGTCACATCTAATTAGCAGTGAAAATTAATGTTTATGTAAAACAGACCTAGTAAGCACTCGGAATATTCTAGGAGTGATTTATGGGGGATAAGATGGAGAAAACTTGCCATGCTCCCATTTTATGGGTGGAAAACCCAACAGCATAATAGGAAGAGGCAGTAAAGTTGAGATAACATAACAGTTCAGTATCAGATGCTGAGAAAACCATTGTGTTCCATTTCCTTTGACTGACTTGCCCAATAACCTGGTATAACAGGGAAGTTTTCACTTAGAAGCCATTCACTCACTCAGCAAATATTTATTGAGTTCTCTGTTTTGCACCTTCTATGTACTATTCCCTGTTTGGGGCTCAAGGTGAAAAACAGAAAGCAAAAATTGCCATTACGTCTGCTCTCATGGAACTTCCAATTTAGAGGAGGAGAAAAAACATTGATGAAGTAATCAAAACTTGCTCTGCAGGAAGGGAGTAGTACAACTGAATGAGACCCTTAATCAGGAGGCATTACGGAGAATCACGATAGGTTTCCCTGAGGAAATGCTAGTGGATCTGAGATCTGAAGGAGTCACAGAAGTTAACTAAGTGAAACCAAGTGTGTATGGAGACAGTTAGGGATGTTGGAATGTACATGTACAGAGGCCCTCCGGCAGGTGCAAGAAGATGCTTTTAAAGAAATAATATGTGACAAAAGCACAAATGGCAAGTAGACAGGTATTGCAAAGTGTTTCTGGAGAAGTGAGGTTCAGAGCTCCAAGAGCCTGGGAGGCCTTTATCTCCAAAGCCCAGGAAAAGGGTTATGCCATTGAAAAGTTTTAAACTGTGAGCTTTGGGGATCGAGGGTGTAGTATCACTCAAATTTGATTAGTAACAGGCCACTTTCTCAGTAGGGAGACTAAATCGGAAGAGTGGAAGAAGAGAAACCCAAATTTTTCTCAAGGACTTCTGCAGAGGTCCAGGGAGAGATAATGAAGAAAGTTGGAGAGAAGTGGACATCGCTGAGATGGATGGGAGATAAATTGATAGTTGCTGCTAATAGTGAAAGAGGGAGAATGTGATGCCCAAGGTAATTTCTAGGTTTCAGACTTGCAAAGTGAATGAACAGTGGCCCCATTGACTAAGACAGAGGAACCAGAAGAAGGTCCGTTTGGGAGGTAGCCATCCTTGAATTCGATTCTGGACATGCTATGTGAGATGCCTTTGAAATTTGAAGTTGCCAAGTATCGAGTACAGAGGTGTGGAATATCTGTTGATACAGTCCAGGGTTCAGAGAAGGGGTCTCGCCTGGAGATATGTGGATTATCTGTGCATTGGTGTGGTAGATGCCAAGGAAAATTGGTAGTGTTGATGCAAAGGAAGTGAGGAAGAGCTAGGAATACCAGTATTTACTGGGCAGCTAAAAAAGTTGAACTGCAAAGGAAACTGAGGAGTAGCCAGAGAGGAAGAAAAACCCTCAGGAATGACCGATGTCAGGAAACAAGGTTTTTCCTAACAGAAAAAAATGCTCAGCAGCTTCGCAGCGATGTCAAGTGCAAAGAAACCAAACAAAAGTCCATGAACTTGTGCAGCATGGAGCCATTGTTGTGTGATCACTGCTGGATCAGTGGCAGCCATAGAAGGCAAACTGGAGTGGACCCAAAAGTCTAACCTGGGAACAGTGACCACCCTCTCAGTTTGCTCAGGATTCCCCCAATTTATGCCTGCTATCCTCACATATTAATATTAACATCATCTCTGTCACTCTCAGAAGTGTCCCTGTTTAGACCACAAAATGTATGAGCACAGAAATTTCGAGCTTGAGAAATTTCACGTTTTTTACACCTTTCCCTCCTTGAATTGCCCCTCTCACACCTATAACCAAGTGCAATAAATTCTGCCTCACAGATGTAAGATGTGATGCCTCATGTTCTGTGTGGCCAATGCCCAAGTTCAAATCATAATCATCCCCTCCCTGTACTTCAGTAACCTTTCCTGGATCCATTCTAGTCTATTCCTCATGTGGGAGCCACAGTTAACGTATTTAATCATAACTCAGGAACTCAGGTCCTGTCACTGCCCTCCAAAAAAAAAAAAAAAAAAAAAAGAATGAATGACAACTTTCAAAAGCTTTCCACTGACCTTAACACAAAAACCAAACTCCTTAATCTTGCCTGAAAAGTTTGTAATAATCCTGATACTGTTTATCAGTCAAACTTCATATTGTCTCATATATCTGGTCTTTCTCCCTAGATTATAAGAACATTAAACTTGGATAAGACATTCAAAGTGATGGGAGACTTCCTGATGCAGAAGCTCCATGTGTAGTTTCCTAGAAATATTTAGTTCACTCCATACTTAATAAACGCATTCATTGTTTGGGGCTACATCTGAAAGCCAAGTCCTTACCTTTTCCCTAGACTTCCACAATCTAAATTAATCCTTCTTATTGTTCTCTTATACAACATCTCGTTCTTTTCTCTTTTTTTGTCTTTTTTTTTTTTTTTTTTTTTTTTGCTATTTCTTTGGGCTGCACCCGCAGCATATGGAGGTTCCCAGGCTAGGGGTAGAATCGGAGCTGTAGCCACTGGCCCACGCCAGAGTCACAGCAACTCGGGATCCGAGCCGTGTCTTCAACCTACACCACAGCTCACGGCAACGCCGGATCCTTAACCCACTGAGCAAGGGCAGGGACCAAACCCGCAACCTCATGGTTCCTAATCGGATTCATTAACCACTGCGCCACGACGGGAACTCCGTCGTTCTTTTCTTTCACAGCAATTTTCACAATAGTGATTAGAACGTTGTGTATTTATTCTACACTGATCCTGTTGGTAGATGTTAATCTCAATGAAGACTGAAATAATGTCTATGTATTGTTCAATATTTTACATTCTGATCATAGCACAGTACTTACCCACATCTTATGGGTTCAAAAAATATGCTTCAACAAATATTGACTGGGTGCCATATAGGTGCTAAACACCATAATATGGTTCAGGTAGGGATTTCCTGTGTTAAGGTCTATTCCTGGGTTAAAGCCTAATAAGTAAACACTGTTTTACTGCAAGGCATTGTTCAGTTCACAAAGAGTTAAAGCCTGCAGAGCTCAAATACAAAGGCAACTGTTGCATTCTATTTGTGATGCTGTATTTTGAATTTAGATATCAAGTTTGTGTTTGTAAGGGAATTGGGTGATTGAGTTTTAGGCACAGGATTTTGAAGGATGGATTGAGGGTTTGCTTCATAATCTTGGATATCCCAATTCTTGAATACCTTGTCCATTAAAACAACTACTGGACTGCCATCTACTTTCTTGGTCACTCCTGGTAAAAGTCAGGAGCATAAATGAGTGTCTCACCAAAATCATCTGAGCAACCCGAGAAAGCTGTAATATTGCTCTAACAACTCTGGGATCTACTCATAGAAAGGAGATCATCCTCCAGCCAGAGAAAAGTATGGCTTTCAAGAAAATGTTTTTCTCTTTCTGATTTACTTCACTCAGTAAGTCAATATGAGAGTTTTTAGTTCCATCCATGTTGCTGCAAATGGCATTATTTTGTTCTTTTTTTGTGGCCGAGTAGTATGGATTGGGAGCTTGGGGTTAATAGATGCAGACTATTGCCTTTGGAATAGATTAGCAATGAGATCCTGCTGTGTAGCACTGGGAACTCTGTCTAGTCACTTATGATGGACCATAATAAGGTGAGAAAAAAGAATGTATACATGTATGTGTGACTGAGTCACCATGCTGTACAGGAGAAAAAAAATGTATTGGGGAAATAAAAATTGATTACAACTAAAAAAATGAAAATTTTTTATCATAGTTCATCAACACCAGGAGGAATCCACTTTACTGATTCCTGACCCTTAATTCACTTATAGATTATGATCTTGCCTTTCTCTCTTTACTACATCAGGGTGCTTAGAAGGGAAAATAAAACTTGCTTGAGCTTTATCGATCCCTTGAGATCGTGTTCCTTGTAAGTTCCTTGAAAGTTAAAAGGAAAGAATTTGCTCCAACTTTATTATTATAGTTAGAATATTTATTTACAACCTGTCAAATAATGGTATTTGGGGCAAGGCACTGGAAATCCAGATGAAGAAATGCCAAAGTTCAGGGAAAAAAGGAATAAACTTTTGTGAGTAGAATATTCATGAACCAATTGGTAGCTAAGTGCCTCTAGATGGTCACAAAGGCAGACAACACTCACACACGCATACACACATAGACACATACACACAGCTTATCCAGAAATTCAACCTGTGTGAATTGGAAGTCATCCTCCTCAGCCCAGATTTCTTTGTTCTGTATCTTCTGTCTCTGTGAATAATAGTTCTACTACTCAGTTAGAAATATGGGTCAGAAATGTGGATCCAACTCTTGATTTCTTCACCTCTCCACTTCTATTTGTGTTCATCCAGTGTCTTTAAGAAGCAGATACCAAACGAGAATAAACATGTAAGATATTAATAAAAGTGTCCATTAAAAATATGAAGAGGGATGGGAGGATGGAAGACTTATCACACCTACATGCAGCTATGATGCAAAGAAAAGAGGGAAGGAAGGAGAAAGAAGGAAGGAAGGAGAGACAGAAGGAAATTCGCTTGAGAGGAAGCATCTTATGCTGTAGTGCAGTTCTAAGTAAACTTTGGCAAGATTATCTGAGAATCTCTGAGCCAAAGTCACCCTATCAGAGAAGTTCCACATCTTCCAGAAGTTGGCCTGTCTTATTATCCCTGATGCACGTAGTTCAGGGCTGGTAGTAGCCTACTGAGCACATGGTCTTGGTGAAAACACAGAGGTAGACTTCACAGTACAGCATGTAGAGCCCCCAGTCAGTTACTTTCCTGGCCGCTGGAGATCTGGGCATCCCAACCCAGGGTTACCATACTACCTTACTGGAGTTAATTTAGTTGGGAACATTATTTATTAACCAGTCTTATTTCTGATCTCCCTGCCTATAGCATTGCATCCCCCAGCCAATCTCTTCATCATCACTGATCAATGTGACATCCAAAATTTTACTTTTGTCATTTTTCTATTAATGGGAATTTCAGTGTATAATTACTTTTTTTTTTTTTAGCAAAGCTCAATGGCTCCTCAAGATAAAGTCTTGATTTATTTATTATATTGGGCCACAGAATATTTCATGATTTGACATAGCCTTATTTTTTTGGATGCATTTATTTTGCACAGTTACTTCTGAATGACTTACCATGACTAACCCCAATTGTTATTCTGGTCTTTAAGCCTTTGCAGGTACTATCAGGTTATCTGTAATAGCCTCCTCTCTCTCATTAAAATGATCTCATTTCAGGTTTTGGCATCGTCTCTATGAAATCTTTCCTAAGTCCCAAGGAAGGTATATGTGTCCTCATAGAACCCAGCACTTAACAAAACATGTTTTACACTCCATTGTACATGTCAATTTGCTTACCAGATTTTTCTTGGTAACAAGCACTGGAATATTTCTTCACCTAGTCCAGATTATGGTAAAGGGCACTAAAATATCTGTTGAACACATGAATGACGTAATCATGCTTATCCAACATTATAATATTGATAAAGGAGTGATGAACTGTTGATAATGAAGATGGGTATTAAAAGTTTGGGTTCAGGGAGTTCCCACTGTGGCTCAGCAGAAATGAATCTGACTAGTATCCATGAGGATGCAGGTTCGATAAGGATCCGGCATTGCTGTGAGCTGTGGTATAGGTCGCAGATGCATCTGGTGTTGCTGTGGCGTAGACCAGCGGTTACAGCTCCCTTTTTAACCCCTAGCCTGGGAACCTCCATATGCCTTGGGTGTGGCCCTAAAAAGACATTAAAAAAAAAGTTTGGGTTCAAATGAGAAGCAGAGCAGTGGGACAGAATAACTAGTCTTAGGGCAAATAAAAGAAAGTCTGACAAAGAAAAAGGACAAACTAGGGAAAATGCCATATAGCTACTATTGAGTTTTCATATAAAGTAAAACTTCCCTTCACAAAATTTTCCACTTTTAGTTTTTTAGCTTCTGAATTTGGTGAAAAAGTGTCCACTTACATATGATCTGAAAATAAAACTTGTCTAGAGTTTAAGGCATGCATATAGATGCAGATGTGGCATTACATTTAAAATTTCCCTATTTTTCAGATTGCAAGAGGTTGAGCGTATCTGAGTGATTATTTGACATTAAGTTACATCTCAAAAAAAAGAACAAAAATTAAAATACGATTATTCTTGGAAATTCAGAGACATGACAATTCTACTCAGAGTCTATACATTTTATTCTTAAGCTTGATGACCTTTGCTGCGCTATATTGAGGGCTTACTATTGTTTTCTTCTTTCTCATCAAATTCAATCTACAGTACTTAAAATAGCAATGTAGAAAACTCAAAAACCATATCCATATGAAATATGGCTGTTTAGCAAATTTAGAGATTAGAGAGCTTTATGACCTATGACCATCATATTTATGACCATGTGATAATAATACTGATAAACATTATTACAATAATGTAGCTTTTATTGGATATGCCAGAATTACAATAAACTCTCAGTTTTCCAATATTTAGGCAGGAATTTTTTTTAGGGCCACACATGCAGCATATGGAAGTTCTCAGGCTAGGGGTCAAATTGGAGTTGTAGCCACCAGCCTACACCACAGCCCCAGCAATGCCAGATCCGAGCCACATCTGTGACCTACACCACAGCTTACAGCAATGTCAGATCCTTGATGGATACTAGTCAGATTTGTTAACCACTGAGCCTGACGGGAACTCTAGGAATTTTTTATTTGACATTTTCTATATGTACAATATGATGATAAATACTGTTGTTAGAGCATAAAGATGTTAGTGTACTTTCTATTATTACCGTTAAATAGTATTCAACTATAGGACACTTTTCCCCTTCATAGCGGAGAGAAGCCAACTGTTTTGTAAAGAAAAAAATACATGTTTTGGAAGTTCCTATCGTGACTCAGTGGTTAATGAACCCGACTATTATTCATTAGGACGCAGGTTCAATCCCTGGCCTTGCTCAGTGAGTTAAGGACCTGGCATTGCCGTGAGCTGTGGTGTAGGTCGCAGATGTGGCTCAAATCCTGCGTTGCTGTGGCTGTGGTGAAGGCCAGTGGTTACAGCTCCGATTTGACTCCTGGCCTGGGAACCTCCATATGCTGTGGGTGTGGCCCTGTAAGACACACACACACACACACACACACACACAAACACACACACACAACATGTTTTGGAGTCATATAACCTTAGTTTAAAACATAGTTTTATGAATGAAAGGCTTTTTGACCCTGATCACTTATTTAAACTCTCCGGGCCTTAGTTTTCAACAGCTGTAGACTGGGTTGTCCAGAAAACAGAGATCAGAGCTGATACAGTAAGGCTTTACTAGGTGGTGCAATCCAAGGGAAGTGGGAGTGAAAAGAAAAGTGATTTAGGGAAAGAACAAAAGCAGGTGAGAGATGTACAGTATCGATTTGGATACCTCCTCAGAAAAAAAAAATGTAGATATATGATACAATACATATACAGTTGTTTGATTGTATGGGGTATTTTCCAGACAGGCTTTGTGGAAACATTATGTCTTGGGAAAAAATCCCTCAGAGAAAGGAAAAGAGGTGCATTTATCTTGCTCATCTTTTCCATCTCCTCCTGACTCACTGGTTGAAATTTACCCACTGGGGCATTAATTAATTCTTCCACTTATAGGTTGACTTTTTCCAGGTGACCCCATAGCACCCTGCTTCTGAAAGAACCCTACCTTTGTGGGTCCAGTCTGGATGGATCTGAACTCTGTGCAGCAAGTGACATCTGCTGTCCTGCCACGCTGGGATAGGAAAGGAGAGGAAGTAATGCTGATCCTCATAGGTGATTGGCAAGATTCTAGGGCCTGTGGGTGTTTTATCCATTCATTCTTTCTTTCATTTTAACGAGATTTTATTATGCTAAATGTCAGGACTCTCCTAGTTTGATAAATGATAAATATTCAGATCCAGCACTTCAAGACTTTATGGACATTTGTGGGTGCTTTTGTACATACCTGTTGGTGTGCATGCATTCAGGTCATTAACATGCACAGGACAATTATTTGGAGTGAATATGAACATGTGTTGCTTTACTGGTAGAAGTAGAAGATGCCCCTTTTGGAAGTCAGAACTGCCTGTGAGTCTTATCACATCATAATTTCCAGTATTTTCCATTTCTTTGGGAAATGCAAAATTCTTCTGATTTGAAAAAAAAATCATTAGAAGTAACTGCAGAGAAGACTGTGTTTTGCGTGTCTTTAGTCGGAGTGTTTCCTTGGTGATTTCAGTTTCTTTTGCAGTGATGAGTTGGCACCAAGTTTAGGGTCAAGGTGACTCAGGACCTATATTTTTTTTTAGGATACTGGGAGTCATATCATATGTGAGGTGGGAGTTTCTTGATTCTGTTATAACCCCAAATCTTGTAATCCTGAAGGTCTAGTGTTAGTCAGAGATGTATTCAGAATCAAAGAAAGACATCTCACCCTACATACTATTTCCAGTCCACCTTCATCTTTCTCCACCATCCTTCCAGATGTGGAATCCTTGGACTCGAAGGGAAATTCAGTAAAGACTTGTTTCTATCTTTAAGGTTAAGGCTATCTTCTAGAATAGCTATCTCTTATTTATATATTTCCAGGAATAGTTTGGGAACATTATGCCTATGAATCAACCTTTCTCTGAAAAGGTCAGAGGGAGCAGAGGGTAGTCAGCCTATCCCAGTACAAATGAAAATCTGTACCAATTTACCACCGTATTTATGGGAAAACCCTGTAATTGTAAGCCAGCAACAGCGATGTCTCACGACTTGTTTTACTTACGTATCTTCTTACTACTTTCTCTCATCTCCCTAACTGCTTGTCAAAGAAAAAGCAGCAAGTATGTAAATAAGGACAAACCTATAATGGAATAGCTTCTTGATTTTTAAAATAATCTATGTGTTATATTTTAAAAAATCATTACTAGGATGAAACTTGAGGATAAACGGAATTGGATAACTTTTTTTTACAAGCATTTCCAGTAACTTACAAAAAAGAAGTAATGCAGATTTTGACAGAATTGTCTATAAATACCATATGCTCTCACTTATATCTTGAATCTAATATATGGCACAAATCAACCTTTCCACAGAAAAGAAACTCATAGACTTGGAAAACAGACTTGTGGTTTCCAAGGGGGAGCAGGGAGGGAGTGGGATGGACTGAGAATCTTGGGTTAATAGATGCAAAGTACTGTCTTTGGAATGGATAAGCAATGAGATCCTGCTGTGTAGCGCTGGGAACTATGTCTAGTCACTTATGATGGAGCATGATCATGTGAGAAAAATGTATATGTATGTGTGACAAGGTCTTTTTGCTGTTCTGTAGAAAATTGGCAGAACACTGTAAACCAACTATAATGGAAAAAATAAAAATAATTTTTTAAAAAAAGTGGGGAGACGTTCCTGTCACATTAGAATTGTCTATTTTATGCTCCAATTTTGAGAATTCTTTTTATTGGAATCTGTTCTATCCCAAAGTAACTCTATATTCCCCCCAAACACTGTCAAGATAATTTTAGATGAGAGATCAGGGTACAATTAGATAAAGGAAACTGACAATGGACAGTGTTGTTCTGAGGCAGGGTGAAAGTACAATAAACCCATGCGATGGGAAAAAAATATTAAAAGGTAAGAACATGATACAATTTAGGCACATAAGCTCCAGTCCATTTCTATTTTTGTGGAATAAAACTAGAAGTTAACAAGTTAGGATCCCCTGAGCACCTGTCATTCCTGGGTTAAAAGTTGATGGTTCATGAAGACATAGTCATCTGTTGGCCACTAAGGTACCACCGAATGCCCTGTAACAGTTCTGCCTTAGGCAGAAGAGATAAAAACTTCTTATAGTAGTAACTCATTAAAATGTGCTTCAGTTAACTGAAAGAGTTAAAGTCCTTCCTTAGCTCCTGACATGCAGAGAGTGTGGGACTAGGAATAATTGGGCCCTCTGAAAATTATCGGTTCAATTCTACAGTGAACGTATTTTAAGCCATTTCAAAAGAAGGAGAACAAATTAGTCTACATGGAGGTTCACAGGAGATTTAAAAGAACTGTAGCTGCATCTTGCTCCTACTATAGCACCTTATAACTGCAGATAAGTTCATAAAGTTAAGAAATATTATCATTAGCTTTAACAGCTTAAATTTGCAAAGACATGGACACAGGTGGACACTAGTAGAACTATTTTACCATTTTTTTTTTCTTTCCTTATGTCTCTGCCTTGTCACTGATCATGGTGGCTAAGTCAGTTGGAATCCAATTGCAAATGTATTACCTCTATGTATCTTCCCTAACAGATGCAGTAAAGAGAGAGAGGGAGAGAGGGAGGGAGGGAGAGAGAGGGAGAGATAAATCTAATAGAACCTCATAGCTCAAGTAATGATGCAAATTATAAAAGAGACTTATTTATAAAAAGTGATATTAAGATTATAATATGGCAGTTGTATAACATATTCCTAAAGGCTAGAAATAGACGGAGTTGAGGTCTTTTTGTCTGTGCATGTTAGTCCACTAAACCCATCAAACCATCACCATCGCATGTACTGTCAACTCACAGGTCCAAAGTCCTGCTCTGTGACAGTGGTTCTCAACCCTGGAGACATTCTGACCATCACAGCAGGGGGCGGGGGGGGGTGCTACTGACGTCTATTGGGCAGAGGCATCCTGCAGTGCCTAGGCAGCCTGCCAAAACAAGGAATGATCCAGTTTAAAATGTCAGGTAAAAAACAAAACAAAACAAAACAAACACGTTTCTGTCGTGGTGCAGCGGAAACGAATCCGACTGGGAACCATGAGGTTGTGGGTTTGATCCCTGGCCTTGATCAGTGGGTTAAGGATCCAGCATTGCCGTGAGCTGTGGTATAGGTCGCAGAAGCAGCTTGGATTCCGGGTTGCTGTGGCTGTGGTGTAGGCCAGCAGCTGTAGCTCCAATTATAACCCTCGCCTGGAAACCTCCACATGCTGTGGGTGTAGCCCTAAAAAAAAGCAAAATAAAATAAAGTAAAATAAAATGTCAGGAGTTACTCAGGCAATGCCAAGTAGTAGAGATCTTTTTTAAAAAATTTCCCTCAAAAAGCTGTAACATTCTAGGTGGAATCTCAGAAACAAGTAAACAAGGATGTTGAAAGGTGACATACAGAGAGAGTATTAACTTAGTGATATATATGACAATGTTACAGAAGACAGACTGAGAAGGAAGAAAGGGGAGCTGGAGCAGCTAGCCCTACTTGGGTCTTAATAAAAACTAAGTCCCTGTCAAGTGAAGAGCAGGGTTGAGGGCCAATAGGACCAAGATACTGACACGGCCTCAGGTATGATGGGGAGCAAATCCATCAGGTGACTAGAATGAAAGACTAAAAGGCTGAAAGGTGAAATTAGAAACAAAAATTGGTGCCAAATCATGGAGAATAGTCAATGTCATCCCCAGAAGTTTAGATTTCAGTCTACAAAACAATGAGAATTAAGATTTTTTAACAGTAAAATGATACAATACTAATCAATTTTACATTTCACAATTTTCTTATTTATATCATACTATTTTCCTAAATTTGCACCTACTTTCCTTTCCTTTAAAACCATTTTTGATACTTTTTGTTTGCTTGAAATGACCTACAGCTGTATAAAAGACCTCTCAAGGCTTGGCTAATTCACTTATTTCCCACCACTTTTAAGCAAGTTATGCATGTTAATTGTACTCTGTGAAAAGTTATTCATAACTGCTTGCTTTATTTTTATCATATTATACCTTATAGTTATTTTTTATTTAATTTTAATTTTTTTTTGCATTTACAGTAATTTTTTTTTTTTTTTTTTTTTTGTCTTTTGAAGGCCACATCTGCGGCATATGGAACTTCCCTGGCTAGGGGTCAAATTGGAGCTGCACTGCCAGCCTATGCCATAGCCACAGCAATGCGAGATCTGAACCATGTCTACAACATACACCAGAGCTTGAGGCAACACTGGATTCTTAACCCATTGAGCAAGTCCAGGGATCAAACCCGCACCTTCATGGATCCTAGTTGGGTTCATTACTGCTAAGCCACAACAGGAACGCCATACATTTACAGTAAATCCTGAAGGCATGAGTGGGATTTATCCATCCTGGCCATTAAAGTGTTTATTTATTGATAGAATTCCTGTAGGGATCCAGGGGAAAGTACATGGGCATTTTGAGAGATATGCAGCAGTAATTATTTAATTATCACTTGACTATGTATATATTTTTTAATCTTTCAAACTCCAGTACTTGTAGTGATACTTAATCATCAATAGTCAAGCAGTATTAATTTTATTTTAGAGTTGATAGTAAGGAGAAGGAAGAAGATAGAGCTAGACCATAGGAAAAGATGCCAACAAAGGACTGGAGCAACAAAGGGTGTGTAAAAATGAAAAAATGATTTTCCATTAAAAATATCAAGTCTTAGAAAAGGGAACTCTCTTATATTGTTGATGGGAATGTGGATTGGTACAACCACTATGGAAAGCAGTATGGAGTTTCCTTAAAAAACTAAAAATAAAATTGCCATATGATCCAGCAATCCCACTCCTGGGCATCTGTTTGAAGGAAACCATAATTTGAAAAGATACATGCACCCCAGTGTTCACTGCAGCACTATTTACAATAGCCAAGACATGGAAGAAACCTAAATGTCCATCAACAAAGGCATGGATAAAGCAGATGTGGTACCTATATACAATGGAATATTACTCAGCCATAGAAAAGAATGAAATAATGGCATTTGAAGCAACTTGGATGGACCTAAAGATTATCAAACTAGGTGAGTTAGTGGGGCAGTGAAAGACAAACATCATATGATATCACTTATATGTGGAATCTAAAAAAAAAGGATACAAATGAACTTGTTTGCAGAAGATAAACAGACTCACAGACCTTTAAAACAAATTTATGGTTACCAAAGGGGACAGGTGGGGGGTGGGATGGACTGGGGGTTTAGGATCAGCATATGCATACTGAGGTATATGGAATGATTGGCCAATGGGGACCTGCTGTATAGTACACTCTTTAAGATTTAAAGAATCTTAAAAAGATTCTTTGCACATGTTTAACTGAATCACTTTGTTATAAAGCAGAAATTGTAACAACATTGTAAATCAACTATACTTCAATAAAACTTCAAAAAAATGAAAAAAATCAAGTCTTACATGGAAGAGTAGATTTGGTCTAAGAGAAGTAGTTCTTCCATACTTCCCCTGACTATCCACCAAAACTCAGACTCTCCCCTCACCTGTCCATGGTTCAACTATGCAGAGTTAAAAACCACTGGCAGAGCATCCAGTAGCAGGACATTTCATTTCAGTCCCTTGTATGCCCCTAAAAAATTGAATGTAATGATATTTTGTTCCATATTAGTTTCCTACTTTGGTCACAGATCCACTCTGAAGTTAATTTTACATAATAAGAGCCTATTTTTTTTTCCTCTTAGATAAAGAGACAGTGATGTTCATTCTTACTTAGAAAAGTGAAAAGACGGTGTAGCTCTGTTTCTCACTCAGAAGGTCAAATTAGTTATATTGAAATGACCAATTTATGTTGCCTAAGGAAATACCCAGATTCCATGTATATTACATGAGCATAAATGGGAGGTGGGTTTTTTGGTTTGTTTTTATTTTTTGTTTTTTGTTTTTGGCTGGATTGCAGAAAAGTCGACCTCCCCATTGCCAGGAAAGGAAATGTCCTCGACCCTTTGTAAAATCTGAATCAGATCCGAGTGGTCTTGTGTTTCCTCTGATGCAGCCGTCCTTGAGACAAAACGGCCTCTTCTTACCCATAAGACAATCAGGCCATAGGGGCGTCTAAGTTGTTTGTTTTCTAGTTCTAAATCTGGAAGCATAGCACAGACCAAAGGACTTGGAATAAAACACATTACTTGTGTATAGAGATGAACTCCTCAGAAGCTACCACTCTTGGGCTTTATGCACTCTAAAAATAGCAACTTGTACTTGAAACTGAACAAAGGGAATTATAACATGTTTTTCCACATGCATGCTGCACAGTTTGCTCTGTGCTTTTGGCATCTCTGGCAGTTACTATTGTTCGATCCCTTCGGGAAATTAAGACTGGTGGTGGGAACAGAAGCCTCACTCCAATGCTTCTTGAACCCATTGGGATCTATGTTCATGGAGCACTGAGTAAAAGTGCTCAGGATTCTCTAACAATGGGAGTGTTGGGTGGAAAGGACCCTTAGTTGTCTCTAGCCTTCCCCACCATCGATCACTATTTAAAGGAGCCCTTGGTTCTCTTCTTCTAAGTGAGACTGTGTGATTTCCTTCTCCCAACCTCAAGAAACAATGCAATGAAAATGGGGAAAGAGAGTGTCAGTGAGTGTAACTTAATGGCTTTTGGGTATTCACTGTACATTTTTTTTTTTAAAAGTTGATTACCCTGTCTGTGATTCATGTCGTTTTGCTTTTAATTATTAAAGATAAGATGGTGAGTGAGCTTGTCCTTTTCAAAAACACAGGCACAAAATGCTTCTTCTTTGATTTCCTTAAAAATTACATAAAAATTTTTTATCTGGTTCTACCTTTCTTTCTTTTCCTTTAGATTTTTTTACTAGTCTTATTTGTAATTTTGTGCAGAGCCCTAAGAGAAAGACATAATACCAGCCAAGTTTCAGCACTATGTAAAGCCCCAGTTTGCTATCATCTTGCAGCAGTGTATGTGCATATTAAAATTCATTTCCTCTCTAATCTCTTTCAATTAAAAAGGCAAGGTTGCCTTCAGCTTTATGAAATTTATGATATGAAACACCTTAGATATGCTGTAACTGTTAAAGAATTTTATTTAGTATTTTGATTATAAATTAGGGAAATGGTACATTAACTCCTTTCTGAGGCTAAGATTAAAAAGACTCCATTTACTTGCTGTTGTTGTAGTGCTTCGCAACATATGTTATATTTATAATTGCCTTATTAAATCTTATACATCGTAAGTGATAATCATATCGCCCAGAGCTATAAAATCATCAAAATATATAATGGCATTTTAAGTTGTTGTATCTACAAATGGGGATTTTTATTTTTAGCTTTTTAATAATGTTTTCAGTTGAGTGTTGGAAACAGTCATCAGCTCTTCAGAAGCAAAATATTATTTCCACTAAGTGTTTAGTAAGTGATATTAAGAGGAAATCCTAGCCAAGTCTCACACAGATAAGTATGGACATTAGAGAACAATTTCACTCTCAAAAAGAACTGGATGTGGGCTATGGTTTGATGAAGATGGTACAGACAGATAAAATCAGATACATAAGACTAGTGCAAGGAATATTCCCTCTGCGGGCAGCCTCTCTCCTTTTCTTATTCCTGGTTATGTCCGTAAACCTGAGCTATGATACCTCAATTGATGTCTCCTCTTCTCCTTTCCCTCTTCCTCCTCTGCCCTTTCCCCTTCTCTTTTCTAAAGAAGATGTTCTCAAACTTATACCCTTGAATCTCCTCCCTCTTTTCAGTTTTCCCATCAATACAATTTTTTCAATAGTGTTATCTAAATGCAAAGGTGAATCCTGAATTGGCCATTTACTTCTAGCCAAGACAGCTTTCCCAAGTTCCAGAGAAGTATCACTTTCAGAACTAAAAATTAGAACTGTAAAATTTAGGCTTCCTGGGTCTACTTTCAGTAGAAGGTTTCCTCCTTCAAAAATAAGAGATTGGGAATCTTAACATAATAATGAATGCATCAAGTCATAAAGAAGCTATGGCCATCCTGAATGTGTATGCACTAAACAACAGCATTTCAAAATGCATAAAGCAAAATCTGACAAGCTTTACCAAGTAGGCAAATATACTATTTTAGTTCGGGGTTTTAATATCCCCACTATCAGCAATTGATAGAACTAACAGAGAGTAAATAAACAGTGAATTAGAAGTGAACCAATAGAATCTAACTGATTATGAGAAGAACTGGTGGTGATGACCTCTCTCTGTATCTTGCATGTGGTGGTAGTCAAATGAATTACACATACAGTAAAATTCATGTCATTTGCAGCAACATGGATGAACTTAGAGATTGTCATACTAAGTGAAGTAAGTCAGACAAAGACAAATGTCATATGATATCAATCAAAAATAGAATCTAAAGAAATGAGACAAACATTTATGAAACATGAAAAGACTCACAGACATAGACAACAAAATTATGGCTACCAAAGGGTGAGGGGGGAGATAAATTAGGAGTTTGAGATTAACAGATATACAGTACTGTACATAAAATAGATGAAAAACCAGGTCCTAATTACAGCACAGGGAACTATATATATATTATATATTTATATACATAATATATATATATTTCAGTTTTACACCTCTATCTGCACACAACACACACACACGCCTGAATCACTTTGCTGTACACCTGGAACTAACACAACATTATAAATCAATATATTTTATTTAAAAAAAATTTTAAAAATTGCAAAGAGCTACATACACACAAACACACATGCAAACACAGTAGTGAATGAATAATGAATAACTGACTAGAAAAGTCTTAAAAAGCCTTATAAATTGTGCAAATATCAATTTCCAGGCATTGATACTGATAGTCATGCAAGATATTAGCACTGGAGGAAGCTAAGGTGAAACATTCATGGAAACTTCTTATAGATTTCTGTGAAACTTCCTATAAATCAATAATTATTTTGAGAGTCACTTTGCTGTACATCAGAAACTGATACAACATTTTAAATGAACTACACTTGAATTAAAAAAATAAAAAATAAAAAAATTAAAGACATAAAATTCTAGTTAAGGAATATGTGCAAATTGATGCCAGAATCCAAATTCTATTGTTTTCTTGTCTCTCCAAGTTACACTAACTATACTTATTCTTTGAAAAAAACTGAGGGACATGGAAGTCTCGTCAATCTTTCTCTCCAAAGTCTCCCATCAGTGGAAAACTGAATGATTATTCAAATAGTCACATAACACAGAAATGGAGAAGCTCTAATGGTAGACTTTTTTCATTTATCCGTGTATCTTCTACAAAGATATTTCAATTTTCCACCTCTATCTGCTAGTGGAAGCATTCATGAAATACTGCTTTGTTGCCAATTAAAATTTTCTGAAGCCAATAACAATAATTAAAAATACTTTAAGTCAAATGAGTCCACATTGTAAATATTATGTCATTGAGCTCATCAAATCCTGCTGAATCCTGTCTTTAGAGTGGGCAGCAAAGTGTGACTTTTAGATCCTATGAAAGACACAGAGCTTGTTTTCTTCCTTGTAGAGTCACATCCAGCTTCAGCCACAAGCTGAAAACATGTTTACAACCTTTATTTTAAAAATAAATAAGATAATATCATGACTTTCCATAGTCCTCATATCTCCCTAGACATCCTTCATGCATAAACTATGATGTCTAAAAACACTTTGCTGATAAATGTTAAATGATAAATGATAAATTATCCCGTATAATTTTTTAAACAGATATTTAGTGACAACATATTAAGCCTCTCTTATTTAATATTTTTAATTTGATAAAATAAGTCACTTGGAAGGCAAACTAGCTCAAAAAAATTAGACAAAAGCAACTTGAGCCTCAAACATTCTGCAAGAATAGAAGATGAACTAAAATCTTTGTAAATTCATTCCTAATAATCCAGAAATATACATAGCAAGGTGAATGTTGTTGCATGATCTATATGATATTTTTGATTTGCAGTTACAAAGTTTTCCTTTCTCTACAATCTGTATTCCTTTTTAAAAGTCAGGCTTAACAGAATTCCACAATTTCATAAATTATCAAGCCATTTAGGATGCATAATTAATTGGATTGTACTGTGCCATATTTATGAGGGTTATTCATGCACAGTATGAGATAATCATAAATTATTTTGTTAACAAAATCTCTTGAGAGACTTTTTAAAGAGCTTTCCCTTGAGTAACTTCCCTTGGTGTGACTGCTGTCTGATTTTTTTTTTCCCCCTCATTGGTTAAATCAGGAATGAGCTATTTATTACTTTATAATTATAAGTATAATCTGAAAAACACTGAAACAATCTGCAGAGGAGGTGCAAAGCAATATTAGGATTCAGAATTTTCAAAAGCTTGAAACAATTTGATAAAGAAAATGAAATAATTATAGATTTTATATTTACATTTAAGTTTATCCATGAGTGGCAGCTTTAGCTACAGATCTGTATTTCTTGACACAAAATTTGTAAACGCCCTGAGGTTTTTATAATTTTCTGGAGCAACTTTTAAAAAGCACTGAGTCCAAGCACAGTTCACGACCATATATATGAGAAAGAAAAGGGAAGTTTTGGCCTAAAAAATAGAAGACCAAAACCCATCAAATGATATTTAATTGGGACTGGAAATATTCCAAGTTTGACTTAAAAAAAAAAAAAGCTTTGATTTACAATAGTTCATGTTGGCCTCATGTTGAGTCTGCCAAAAATCCAAGCTAGATCAGAGCCTTTTTTGAAATAAACACAGGCTTAATCTGATGTAGGTATTTCCAAACTCCCACTGCTTTGGTTATAACATCATCTGTTACTGAATGATTTATAAATCACCCTCTATAGAGAAATTTCTGCAAGATGGAGGGTGAGATATTTTAACCTTAGGATATAAGGACACATCTAATTCATACATTAAAGCCATATTTAGAACAATTCTTCTGGGAACAAAGTTATTTCTTGTCCATGCTTTTTTAGGAGTGTGACTGTTATCTGAAAATTTAGCAGTACCTAAAATGTTCCTCCCTTGTTCAATAGTGATCAGTCAATAAATGGTCATTGCTGTTATTACCTACAGTCAGTAAAGGACTCAGAGCCTGTCCCATACCAGACAGTCAACCATGTGCTTTCAGAAAGAAATTAAGACTCTGGGCTCTTCAGTCTAGCTCATGCAGGGGCTCGAGTTCCAGCTTCCCCATTCATCTGCTGTGGACTTTGGGCAAGTTACTTAACCCGTATGTGCCTTACCTTCCTCTCTGTTAAAATGTCTACCTCTCAGGACTCTTATGAAGAAGAAAATTTGTTAATACATATAAATCCCTCAGAGCAGTTTCTGGCATGAAAGCATTTATTAAATGTTAATTATTATTGTGATTTTTCCTATTATTTTACCTATCTTATAGAGAATGAACCTAAAATTACTTTTCTCAAGGTTACATGATATTTGAATACTGGCTTATCTGACACCAGGAATTTTGTGTTTAATCACACTTTTCCATGGCCTCTTGGTAATATCACTCATTACTTCACATGAAGACAATTATTTTAAATTCAAAAAAAAATTTTTTTGTCTTTTTTGGGCCACACCTGTGGCATATGGAGGTTCCCAGGCTAAGGGTTGAATAGGAGCTGTAGCTGCTGGCCTATGCTACAGTCACAGAAATGAAGGATCTCAGCTGTGTCTGTATCCTACACCACAGCTCATAGCAACACCGGATCCTTAACCCACAGAGCGAGGCCAGGGATTGAACCTGCATCCTCATGGATGCTAGTCAGATTCATTAACTACTGAGCCACAATGGGAACTCCTTTTTTTTTTTTTTCAAAAATGTTTTAAATTTACAACTTTAAAAACATTTTTAAATTATAGCCTTTTGCTGTAATATTCTGATTCATTCTTTAGTTGATTTTGAACTTCAAACCGATCTTAAAAAAAAAAAAAAACATGAACACAAATGGAAGATATCACCTACCCCATAATCTGTATATATTTCCAGGGAATCCCTGAAAATGACACTAGCTTATGAGCTTCCACTGTATTTACAGGAGAAGATACATCTCTGGATCTTGTGAAAATTCCCATGTAGTATTGGTTCATCTGGATGGAAAGTGTATGAATGGATATTTAAAAAACAACAGCAGGACCCCCTGATGGCCTAGTGGTTAAGGATCTGGTGTTGTCCTTGCTGAGGCTTGGGTTTGACACTTGCCTCAGAAACTTCCACGTGCCACGGGTGTGGGAAAAAAAAAAAGACAATGACAACTCAAAGTAAAAAGTCCTTATAAGTATGCAATCTTTAATCTATGGTTTTTACGTCCACGCACACATTGTATTTGTAGAAAGACCCCTTTTATAACACTAACACAGGTCTGAAACAGACTCTCAAGTTTCAAGATTTCATTCTAGCTGTATGATCTTAGCTACGCCTTTCATTATACATAACAGATAGGCTTTTGTTAAAATTAAATAGCTTATGTTTATAACACACATATCACAGAACGTGGGATGTTTGTAAGTGCTCAGTAAATATTACTGGTGAGGATGGCATTATTATTTACAGTATACTTGCTAGTTTTTAACTCAGATTGCTTCTCTTCCTAAGCTCATGGTGAACAGACCCATAAAAAGTAGGGACCTTTGCGGCTATTCAGAAGGAAAATGGAAAAATTATCCATACCAATACATGGGTAAAGTTACGCGAGAGATTCTCCACTGAAAACCGATCATCTAAGTGAAACAATAGGGAATGACGGTGTCACAAAGCAAAGCTATTTTTCTGACTTTCCGGTTCAGCCCATAGAACTTAAGCAGCTGGCTCCATTGTAGTTGCAGATCCAGCCTGTAGAAACTGCTGAGAAACTGCTTATAGGGAGAAAAAGGGTCATCAGCAGTTTTGCAACCCTGCAGGGTTTTTGTGATACTAGTGTAGTTAAAGCCCTGTAGAAACAGGCAATGTAAATGTCCCAAGACAAAGTTTAAAAGTCCTGAAGAAAGGACAGCAGAAAAATCACGTTCTGTGCTATCTTGTTAGTGGCATTTGCTCTGGGCAATAACGGACTCAAATCTAATTATTATTTTAAGCAATTATATAGGATTTTATTTTTGCAAAGTGCTTGAGAGTAATTTTTTATTACAGATTCATCACAATAAGCCTGTGAAGGAGGTCAGAATATCTCCAAGGAAGAAAAGATGAAGCTATTTTTTTTAAACATCTTAGGATAAAAAATACTCTACTTTTCCTAATGCTAAATATAAAAGTTTTATGTGGATATTTGTTTGGTGCTCTAACATACACCCTGGTTTAACAAGGTACAATTTGGAATCACCCTGCTTCTGAACTGCCTGATGCAATAGCTGAGAAAGCCCTGATCCTTGAGGACAAATGAATAATCATAAAAATCAAATACATGAGGGACAGGTAATAAGGACAGAAATTCAGAAAAGAAACAGTTAATGGAATCTTGGAAATTATTTAATTCAGAGCAGTAAAAGCAAAGAATATTTGCATTGCTTTACAATTCTCCAAACACATTTAGTCAATGCAATTATTAAATAGTTTCCTGTTTAATTATCAGAATTACTCTTAAGAAGTGAGAATTTTTTTTTTTTATAATCATTTCATAGGAGTCCCCTGGTGGTGCAGTGGGTTAAGGATCCAGCATTGTCACTGCTGTGGCTTAGGTGGCTGCTGTGGCACAGGTTTAGTCCCTGGCCCCGGAACTTCTGCATGCCATGGGTGCAGCCAAAACAAATCATAAAATGGAGTTTAAAAAGATGAATAACCAACTCTAGGCAACACAACTAGTAGTCAGTAAAGTTAGTAATCAACAGTCTTCTTACTCTAGACCAGGTTAGCCTATTTAACCTATTGGTTTATTTATTGTTTTATCTACTTCCCTACTAATGCTGACAGGCTACAAAAAAGAGATGAATTTCATTTTCTGCAAAACTTCCTAATGTAAGCCAGTTCACACTGCATAAATCATCCCCCCCCCCCAAAGTGTGTTTCACTCCAGTTTGTAGGAATTTGACTTCTGCTGTCCTTGGATAGAGCTCCAAGGAGCATAAGAAGTGATGGCCTTTTGGAGTCCTGACATTTCCACTGGTCCAGGTGACTGTCTTTGTGCCACCAGTTCCTCTGTATATTTACCTGGACAGTGTTCGGAATGATACAGAAATTCCCAGCCAAGAAGAGAATGGCCTTTTGGTGCCACCTAGCATGATCTTAAGGATGCTAAAATTACAGTAAATTTAAGATTAAGCATCTGTTATGTTCTGAATAATCAGAGTCCCCTGCTCTCCAGAAGACCAGAGAAAATGGGGTTGCAAGGAGGTAGGGTAGCCTTACCAAGAGCATCTTCTTGTTCCCGTAGCTTAGAGCAAACCTGGAGGCTCCTGTTTGAGAATATGGACACCCTGGCTGCATCAGGTAGGAATTCTTGGCCTTCTTTAATTGCCTTGTTAGATGTGAAGCTCTGCCTACCCACAAGATACACACATGGGAGACTTTTCTAGACAGTGCTGTGGACAGATGGACTCCAGACCAGGGAGGGGGTGGGGGCGGGGAGCAGGTGTGAAGCCAACAGAGGCAAGACGTTGAGGATCCTGTCTGTGTCCTTCGGGACTTCCCTGTAGCAAGAGGAAGAAATTCCCTACCCCGCAGTCCAGTGCTGACGTGACCCAAAGGTAATGATGCCATGGAAGAAGTTAAAGATCTGGGGCCAGGAGGCAGCTCAGGGTGAAATGCTGGACCCCTACCCTTCCTGTTTGCATGGCCTGCAGGGCTACTTGTTCATGTGCTCTTCATTCTCCTGCTGCTTTTTAATCAACGTGCACTTACTGTTGTCCCAGCAAGTGCAGGGCCTGATGAAAATATCCAGAGGAAGGGATGTCTTAGATTTCTAAGCAATCTTCTGCACGTTTAAAAATTAAAATGATGTAATCTAATGGATGCGAAAATCTCTAACAGAAAATTTCTAATGTGAGATTCTTTGAGGTCAAGAAATTTGACTCAAACTTTCCCACATCATGTACAAGGCAGGGGCTTGACCTTGACTGACCTATGGCCTGACCATGGATTTCATAAAGCAGCAGTGCTAGTAAATGTTGCCAGGGGTACTGCCCTTGAAAGATTTTTCCAGACTACTTTTTAAACAGGAACGTATTAAAAGGAGCAATCCAATAGCATATATTCTTCAATAAAGAACAGCTGAGTTCCTTCATGTCATACAGAAGTAGTTATCTTTTTATAAGTTTAATTCTATAAGCAATCCAGAAAACCGACCCATGAGGATGTGGAACCAGGTCATAAATGGGGAAATGAGGGCTTGTCTGCTTGTTTTCCTTTAAGAAAAATCAAGCAAACTACATATCACAAACATTAAAGTAGAGGACTTTAATGATAAACTATTGTTTTTTGAATGGCTAAGAAAAGTACAATGCTGTTCTGGGAAAAAAAAGTTTTTTTCTATATGACGATGTGCTAATACTAATGATGATTAAAAAGGAAATAATCATATAAAATAATTACCATGACTATGTAAAGTAGCTTTGCCCAAGGGCAAATTCACGTTCCAAGAGGCCTGCTTTTCCCCAAAGACTGTCAGATTTTCCAATTTCTCTATTAAGAGCTTTGCCCATCTTTGTGGGAAAGATTTGGTCCAGCCTGGGAAGCAAAGGGTGTGGGGGATGGTTCCCCTGGTTCTTTATTTTCTTAGTGGGGGTGGAGCACCCTTGCTTGTGCATTCTCTTTGTGGGTACTGGCGGTCAGACCCCTTCTCCCTGGGGTCTTGGGGCAGCTGTCAGGAGCACAGCCCACTACAGGCCTCTGAGCTGCATTGTGATTTTGCAGATGAAGGAAATGGCCTCAGAGCCTCATAGGAGTGGGGGATGCTGGGGCAGGGCTGGCAAATATGCAGATTTTGTCCATAGACTTTATAATTTGGCAAATCTACTCTCCACTTTGTTTACCTCAGGGCTGATATCCAAAAGGAGGAAACTTCAACTGAAGAAGAAAAATTCATCTGCCAGTACCTAGAACATGCAGTCAATTATGTGATGAATTTAGTCAAGCGAGGTACTTGATATTTTATAGACAATGCACTCAGACATAGCAACTGTCTATCTACATACACATATGTAAATAAAATGGATACATAGATATAGATATATTATTTTTCTCTATATGTGTGTCCACACACACATAATTTTTAAACCATGTTGTCTATTCTACAATTCATCTTGAAAATATTTAAAATATATATGAAGGAGTTCCCTTCGTGGCTCAGTGGTTAATGAATCCGACTAGGAACCATGAGGTTGCAGGTTCGATCCCTGGCCTCAATCAGTGGGTTAAGGATCCAGCGTTGCCGTGAACTGTGGTGTAGGTTACAGATGTAGCTCGGATCCCGCGTTGCTGTGGCTCTGGCGTAGGCTGGCGGCTACAGCTCCGATTGGACCCCTAGCCTGGGAACCTCCATATGCCACCAGAGCAGCCCAAGGAAAGGCAAAAAGACAAAAATAAATAAATAAATAAATAAATAAAAATAGTAAAATATACATGAAAATCCAGAAGAATTTATTTAGGTCTATAAATGCATACTTGCATTGGCTAAAACTTAATTATTTTATCTATTACAACAGTCAGAATAATTTTTTTCCTTTTTTTTTTCCTTTTTTTTGGGGGGGCACATCCATGGCATGTGGAGGTCCCCAGGTTAGTGGTCCAATTGGAGCTACAGCTGCCAGCCTACACCACAGCCACCGCAACACCACATCCGAGCCACGTCTGTGACCTACACCACAGCTCAGGGCAATGCTGTATCCTTAACCCACTGAGCGAGGCCAGGGATGGAACCTGCGTCCTTATGGGTACTAATCAGATTCATTTCCACTGAGATACAGCAGGAACTCCCAATTTTTGTGTTCTTACACCATGTACAAATTTGCCACATAATTTAGGACTCAGTATTAATATTGAGCACTTTCAGCTAGACTTCCTGCCCCTTGAAAAAACCTGGATTCTATATTAATTTATTTGTAATTCTAGTCAAATTACATTCACAAGTATGCACTTAAAATACTTATTACTGTGGCTTTCTATAGAAATGCACCCATGTGTATATAGGGAAGGACTCAATGAATGATGGTTCATTCAATGACTCAAGAGGCCAATCTTATGGATGAACCATTCTCCTACATACCATGTGACTCTAGATTCACAGAACAAGCTACCAAGGTCATACCAGAACTGATGCAGCCCATTTCTTCAATTTCTTATTTTCTTACTTCTCTTAAGGCATGTCTTTCACTGGGAGAAGTTGGTAAAATAAATAGGTTGTGTTTTGACAAACTTAGATTTACAGAGCACATATTTAGCTAAGGACTCCCAGAACTATCACAGGAGCTAAAGTTTGCCTTTAAGAGGTATGTATTTCACTTGATCTTAGCCAAAAGGCCAAGAAGCGATAAGAGGTATGTATTTCAAACAGGGCCGGCCAAAGCACTTAATTTTAGAAGTTTAGATTCCCTCTATTGAGGAAAATAAGAAAAAAGTTGTGCTAAAGGACTTAATTCCATCAAATTACCCTTCTGGGATACTTCTATTTTGAAGAAATAAAAATGTAATTGAATCAGAATGCAAAAAGCAAAACCATGTGCTTAAACACACTTATTAAACTCTTTCATTGATTTTAGTTTGGGGAATTAAACATCATGAAAACATATATATATTCTAATTTGTATTCTCACTCAAATATCTAAACCAGAGCCGGAGGATTCCTTTCACTGGCCCCCCAGACTTTTAAAACATGGAAAGACAGAAAAGAACCCAAGGAAGAACTCAAAGGAATTGGTTGCTATAGCTGCCTCTCTTCGCACACCTGTCATTTTCAAACATTGTCAGGATGAGAGGAAATCTTCCTCATAGCTCTTATTTTCACATTAATCTATTACCCGAAGACCTCAGAAACTGTGTCATCAAACCCAACGTTGTGTGTCCGATGCCCAGTGAGGCCAAACAAACCGAAGTGTTTGGACCAAAAAATATGTTCACTGATGGAGAGATGCCACCATGCAGGGTGGGAGACACAGGTTGTCTTAGATTCATTTTGCTGGCTGGCCAGGGGTGCAAGGTTTTTAAAGGCAAAAAAAAAAAAAAGGAGTAAATGGGAAGAGGTCTTTGTATTTTCAGCTTCCCGATAAGATCTTGGTGGCAGACTTCCTGGCACTGTCGTGTGACCCAAAGTGTTATTGGAGACTGTGATTGATCAAAATGTTCCTGCAAGGCAAGCTAGTAAAACACCGTCTTGTGATCCCTTAACGTCTTTCTAGAAGACGTTTTATTATTTACTTAAAGCCTATACAATGAGATAAGAATTTCAATTCCCAGTTGGCTCAGCTTGGCTTGGCTTGGCTTGGCTGTGTGTGTATTTTTTTTTTTTTTATTCCTCAAAGTAATTTATTTGAAAGTAACATAAGCCCATAGTAAAATCACTCTGCTGTACTCATGAAACGAAAGCAATATGATAAATCAACGACAGTTCGATTTTTTTAAAAAAAGTAAAAAAGAAAAAAAAAAGGAGAAAAAGGCCATGGTTTAAAGAAAAAAAAATAAAGTAGTAAAAAAGTAGTCACTGTGTTGTTTTGTAAGACCATTAGGCTTGCTGTTCCTCTGTGTTTCCATGTTCCCTCACCTCCTTAATTCGTAACTGTCTGAGTCTGCTCTTTGCAATTCAGGAAAATCCAAAGAGACCAGAACCTTTCTCTACAAACAAGAAATGGGGGACACAGAGGAGGGCCCTGCCGGGTCCTGCTCCATTTCAATTGGTCAGCAAGTTAAATAGCATTTTTTTCTTACACACTCCTTTTTTCATAAAAGAGACATATTGCTGAGTCATTTACCACAGTTGTTCCAATAAACAAAATGTACTCTGCAAGAGAAATATATTAATTACAGTAGTATTTGTTTGTAATGCACTTTGTTCCCTCAAAATTAAGTGAGCTGTAAAAATTTAAACTGATAATTAAGCAGTTACATTTGTACATTAATTTTGCGCCCGAATATTTGCAGCTGCATCAAAGCTCTTGTCAACTGAAAAAAAAAAAAAAAGCACAACCTAAAAGCTGAGAATTATGTTTTATTCCGCAGACATATTGAGGACTTAAGCCCAGGAGAGAGCTTCTCAGATAGCTCTGAGGGAACTGTGCCAAAGAGGTAAGGAAGAAATCGGGATATATAGGAGTTTTGGCAAAACAAAAACACCAAAAGCCAAAACACCAAAAAGCAAGATAGTTGAAACATAAAAAGATTGCTATTAATTAAAGAAAAAAACAGATATCTCAAATTAATGGTTTTAGCACTTTTCTATGATTTTTGTACGGGAAGATGCAAGAGCCTGGGATGTGCACCTTAACTATGTAGGGCCACCAAAATGCTGTTTTCTCCGTCCTGAATCCCCATGGGGTGGAGGTGGCGGTCTGCAGTGCTGATGGCTTGTGCGCCATAACATCCTTTATTTACTCGCATGGCAGGTGATATATTCATTGTCCACATTCCCACTTGGGCCCTTTATCAACAACATACAGCACCATCTTGCTCACGACACAGATGGTAGCTGGGATCAGCTTGACTGTAACTCTGAGTTTTTTCCCTCCATGGGATCTGCCCATGGCCACGTCCGTCTTTTTAAGCTGAAGTCAAGATCTCCAGTGCCTTGAAATCCTTTATGACCCTGATTTAGATAACACAGTTAAAAAGTTTTTCCCAGAGATGCATCTGCCGAAAATTGTAAAGGAGGCTGTGCGTCCCCAGAGCCACGTTCTTCTTCCATCGCCTGCTCCTCACCATTGGTGATCACGTGATCCCATGGAGCCTGCCACTCCTTACCCTGCTATATGCGCCCTGGGACCTGGTCTGCCTTCCTGCCCCCTAGGCATGCTTGCAATGGTAACTGGTTAGCAATGTCAGTCCCTGTGCTAAGTGCATCACATGGTTTCCATTATTTCTTCTCCACAACAAGCTAAGGAGGTTGGTGTTAGTGGCCAAGCATCTCAAATGAGGCAATGGGAATTTAGTGGCTCCCACAACCACAGAGCTCACAAGCTAATTTAAACTAATTTCAGTCAAACATTCCAGTGGTAAGGAATGCTGAGGCACCATCCTAGAGACTGTGCAAAGGAAAACTAACATCGCTAAAGGTGGGCAGGGTCCTGGCAAAGCAAGGGGCTGTTTTGCCATAGTTCTTAAGGCCGTTCATTAAAATCCTTCCTTGAAGTTAATAGATGAAAAGCCCATAATACAACCTGCACTTTTATTTTTCTTCATTTTTTTTTTTATACCTGGGAGTGGAGGAGTAAGAGCCTGAGTTTGTCTTGGATGCCTAGAAATCCGGCATAGCTGATGGGACAGTTGGAGGATGGTGTGGGCAGAAGAAAGAGACTGAGCTTTGGAATTAGACTAACTTGGATCTGAACAATTTATTTACTCACTAGCCATGTGCCTCTTAGAAATATATATAACTGATGGGTCCCTAGGGGGATGATGGATATGACCCTTTGGGTTGAGCAACCGAGATAAGGACACATGGAAAGGCATTGCTCAAGGACTGACTATCCAGCCTGTATACGTCAATCCCTGCCCTTGGCAGGGCACTTGTAACCCTTATCAGGACATGAGATATGGAGAGAAGACACTACTCCTTTGCCACATCCCTCCCCCACACATTGTTCCTATTATATTTTTCCTGCCACCTGTCCTTTATAAACAGAACTCCTCTTCCTTCATCTGCAAAAGTAGGATAACTCTCAATTGAGGGGAGTTCACTTAGTACTGAACTGGTATTTTGAAAACCTTGGTAGGGACCCCAAAATCTCTAATTAGTATTTTATCCTCTGGATTAAACTACTTTGTAGTCCTCTCTCACCTCTGGCATTTCCTTACCTAAAGAATATTAATATTCTGAATCCAATAATCTGAAATATTTTAGAATGTTTTGGCTTCAACTTTCTCTTTGCAGTTTCAGTACTCATCTAGTATCTCTAAGGATGCTAGTGTGAGGCAGGGGACCAAACAGAGATGTTGTGCTGAGTGTTAAGATGCTCATAGGAGTTCCCATTGTGGCGCAGTGGTTAACGAATCCGACTAGGAACCATGAGGTTTTGGGTTCGATCCCTGGCCTTGCTCAGTGGGTTAAGGATCCTGTGTGGCTGTGGCTGTGGCATAGGCTGATGGCTACAGCTCTGATTGGACCCCTAGCCTTGGAACCTCCATGTGCTACAGGAGCAGCCCTAGAAAAGGCAAAAAAGACAAAAAAAAAAAAGATGCCCATAGCTCGCTAAAGGAACAAATGAGAGCATGTCCCTGTTTAAACACATTCGAGGTAAATACATTCATGGAATACATTCACAGAAGCATCTGGTGACGAATTGGAAAGCTTTTTTCTCTTTCATATCTAAGACTTATTTAAAATGTCTACTCAGAAAGAAGGTAGGAGCGGAGTATTTCCTGTTTATACTTTGTCCATCATAGATCCATGAACTCAGTAATAGCTCCTATAGCTCTGGGATTTCGAAGTACCCTAGTCCCTATATAATTTAGCCCAGGTTCCTATATCACTTCTTCCACAGGCAAAAACACTCATTCCCCAAGGGTCTTGTAATGCTTTACATGGAATAATGACTATGAAGGCAACTAGTAGAGTTACTACCACATAGTAATGCTCAGTATATGGTACTGGTTTGCTTTCTTTCCTTCTCTCTTCCTTTCATCTTTCTTCTCACTTGCTTCAAGGTGGAAGAACATGGGGGCATCCAGGTCAGAGACCTTTGAGGACACCCCAACTGAGCCATCATTTTTACTCTAACTACCACACAGTCCTGACTTCCTAGGCAGCTGAAACCATTTATTGCCAGCTTGCTCCAGTTCTGAGTAAAGTCATGGACAGGTGAATTTAAAGGGCAGAGTGAGCTCTCTGCAAAGTGACCGAAGTGGCTGTCAAGCCATGACTCATGCATTAAGTATTCAGAAATCTGCAAAGATTCTTCTGTCACATCATTTCCCCAAATAAAAGGGAATACAAATAAAGTAAAAACCTGTTTGATGCCTCAGGCATGTTCGCTGTGTTGTTCAGGTCAGTTCATTTCAATACTTAATTTGTGGCACTTCTTTTAATGGAATCATTTAACACCCAAAAAGTAATTATAAAAATGAACAAATGTGGTTTCCTGGGGCTGGTATTTGACATTGCGGAATGCTCAAATCCCTACTGCTGGCTTAAGCTTTGTCTGTTATTCAGTAAGCAAATAAACAACATTAATTTGAATATGGCTAATGGATGAGCTTTTACATATCTCAATCTTTACTTATTTACATTGTAATTGAACTTCGTAATGGACAAAGGAATGCTTCCTACAATGTCATCGTTCACAATTAAGTAAGGTACGGCATATTGCCTTGCAGACTGCCAGAGCTCAAAGTAAAGCTATCAGATATTTACAGTGGGTTAAAGATCTGGCAGTGTCTCTTCAGTGGATCAGGTTGTTGCTGAGGCACAGGTTCCTCTGCTGGCATAGTGGGTTCAGGATCTGGCATTGCTACAGCCGTGACATAAGTCACAGCTGTGGCTTGGATTTGATCCCTGGGTGAGGAATTTCCATATGCCACAGGTGTGGCCAAAAAAGAAAGAAACTGAGGCTCAGAGAAGCTAAAGGACTTGCCTATAGTCACACAGCTACATAGCTGTAAAGCTCAGGGTTCAAATCCCTTCTCTTCAAAATGAATAATTTTTCTATGAAATTTCATAGTTACTTGGTTGATACATGAGGATATATATTAATTTTTGAAATGTGTTAATAGAGAATTTGTTGACCAGTTACTCTGTGTATTTTCATATATTAAGTACAAAATACTTGCCCAAATCATATACACTCAACTCTCACATACAGGACCACGAAGTTCAAAGTCAGGAAGAAAATGAATGGCTATGTGAACCCACATCCCTTTGTATCCTGTAGCTGTGGTTACAACCTTCCTTTAAATGTGTAAACTTTTCCAGGCAGTAAACTCAGAGATAAAGACTTTCAAAAGATGACAGGAGAATTTAAAAAGACTAAAAGCGTTTGGAAAAGTTAGCAAAGCCTGTTAAGAGAAGTTATTCCATCTGGAAAGCTTTGCAAACCACTGCAGTTTTGTTCTCATTTACATCCCCAGAGGGACTGATTGATAAATATAGATGGAAAGCCTATTCTATGCAAGGGGTTATGGGATGAGCTTGAGAAAAAAAAAGAACAGGTCATGATTTCTGCCCAATGCATAGCAAATCATGTTGAAGAGGAGAGCATATGTAAATAATGAGACAACTAATGAAAAGGACCACATAGAAAAATTTCTAAATGTTTGAACAATTTTTTAAAAAATGTGTTATAAAGAAAAGACAAATACCATATGAGAGCACTTATATCTGGAATCTATACAGATGAGCCTTTCCACAGAAAAGAAACTCATGGACTTGGAGAACAGACTTGTTGCTAAGGGAGAGGGGAGGGAGTGGTATGGACTGGGAGTCTGGGGTTAATAGATGCAAACTATTGCCTTTGGAGTTGATAAGCAATGAGACCCTGCTGTATAGCACAGGGACCTATATCCAGTCACTTGTGATGGAGCGTGATGGAGGATAATATGAGAAAAAGAATATATATATATATGACTGGGTCACTTTGCTGTACAATAGAAATTGACAGAACACTGTAAATCAGCTATAAGGGAAAAAATAAAAATCATAAAAAGTTAGTTATATAAGAACAGGGCAAAAATTAAATGCCGTATTATAAAGCAAATCCCTAGAAAGAAGTAGCAGGAAATTTGTATTGATTGTACATATAGCAGGTGCTATAGAACTGTTTTAATCTAAAAACCATGAGACCTTATCATATAAGAAAGAGTAAAACATGATGTGCACTCGAATTCAGGGAGTTATATAGAATGTAGGATTATACTTGTTACTCAGGAGAAACTTAGTTTTGGTTTGGTGACTAAATAAATTGATGAACATATAATGAGTAGAGAGAAAAAGAAATTTCTTTAACCACTCATTTTATCTCTACTACAATCTTTTTTCTTCTTTGTTTTTTTCTGCATATGTGCTTCATTTTTCTTTCTACCTAAGACCAGTTTCCCCCTTTTTGGATATAAGATGAAAATTCTTCAGGGGTTCCAGTGGTGGTACAGCAGTAATGAAGCCTACTAGTATCCATGCGGACATGGCTTTGATCCCTGGCCTCACTCAGTGGGTTAAGGATCCAGCATTGCCCTGAGCTATGGTGTTGATTGCAGACATGGCTCGGATCCAGCTTTGCTGTAACTGTGGCTGTGCCTGGCAGCTGTAGCTCCACTTTGACCCCTAGCCTGGGAACTTCCATATGCTGTGACCAGGGCTGGAGCAGAACCACAGAGTAACCACAGAGTATGACTATGGCTACTTAGAACCACCTCTTGACAGAGAGCATCAATTGTCGGGTAATAAGAATCCCCTAGGAGACAGGTGCTCTTTGAACAGAACAAATAACTCACAAATTATCTAACACATCAAGGTTACAGAGTAATTAGGTGGCAGTACAAGGACTCAGATCTGTCTCAATTCCAAAGATCCTGCAGTTAATCAACATACATACTCCCAACAACTATTTGATTAAATGTTTTCCCGTCATATTTTGATTTCAAGAATTAATTACTCTCAAACATCTATCACCTCTACCTATAAATACCAATACAGATTATAAGTTATCAAAGATGGGTAATTCATTTTTTGGATTTACCTTGGGAATAATCTGAGATTTCCTGTTGCAGAGTCTTGGATAACATATGAATGTTTAAATAAATATTTCCAGAAGTCTTCATACTATGAGGATAGCTGAGCTATGGTAGGCAGCACTCATAGACTTGAATCACACACAGAACACTTGTAATTTGAAAAGTTTTGAGAACTACCAGTGTTACTTAAATTATTTCTATCATATTGTTTATTAAATCATAACAAATGGGAAAGTAGGTATAAACTATCACATACAGCATATCATTTCTTTTGAGTGCACCATTTCTATAACTCTGAATAGCACACACTTTTCTTAATATCCCAGTCCTATAACCCAGGTCCACCTAGTATCCTAGTAGTAAATTCCCAGTGGTGACCCAAACACCAGCTTTCCCCACTCCACATACCATCCATCCTCCAAATCACAAAGAGCAAAATATTCCCAAATTCATCATACCCCTGCTCCTGGAACTTTTAAGAGCCCATTGCTCATAGGTTAAAAGGTTAATATACCTTGCACAGAACTCTGTAGACTGGCATCTGTATACTTCTCTAGACTCATTTCTTGCTAGTTCCGTCTCCTACTCTAATTCATCTTTCAGATACATCACTTCACATACAAAACTTAACAAGTATCCTTCTGCCTGGGACACTCTTCCCAACCTATGCTTCTCCATCACTCGAATTTCCAAATTTTACCTTGCGCTAGAGTGACCTAGTTGAGTAGTAAGGCATTAGGCTTTGGAGTGAATCAAGTCTTGCTTATAACCTGGAGAATATTTTCATCACCTGTACACATTCATGAATATAAATAATAATAGTACCTACCCCAAAGTATGTTTTTTTCTGGATTAATAGTGCTTGGTATGGAGCCAGACTCAAAATGAGAAGGCAATATCTGTGAACTAAACATCAATCACCGGTCGAGGCGACAAAAATTCAAGCATTTCCTTCTCATTCTTCAGGAGTTTGGTGTCACTTTGTAAAGGCATTCCTGATGCATTCCCTGGATTCTAAGTGATTTTGTTTTCTTTTAATGGCCACACCCACACATATATAAGTTCCTGGGCCAGGGGGTGAATCTGAGCTGCAGCTGCGGCAACGCTGGATCCTTGAACCCATTGCCCATGGATTAAACCTGCACCTCCACAGCCATCCAAGCTACTGCAGTCAGATTCTTAACCTACTGCACCATATCAGGGACACATTAAGTCATTTTTAAAAATGAGTTACAGTCTTAAAATCTGAGATTTCCCCTCCCTCCAGTAAGATTCCGCATAAAAACCCAGACCTCTACATTTTGCTTGGAAAATGGAATGATCTGGCAACATTCCTGCAGGCAAGCATTTGGCCAGCTGAGTCTAGAATGGGGTACATGCTTTCTAGTTTGCCACAACCCCCACCGCTCCCTTTCGTACCCACCTTACTTTACTTGTTTAGATCTCCCATCTGGCTCATTAGGCACTTAGGTTTGCCCTAGACTAAGGCTTGTTTCCTTCTCTGTGAAAATGATTTCTTTGCAGAACATTTTCTATCCACATGATTCCTAGACTTTGGTAACTATTCTAAATATTGATAGATAGGTAGATAGATAGATAGATAGATAGATAGATAGATAGATAGATAGATAGATAGCAAATCCTGGAGAGCGGGACAGTGTGTCTTATTTTTCTCTGATTCTCCACAAACTTAGAACAATAAGTGGTTTACTATAATAGATAACCAATAAATAAAGAATGACTAGTTGCCTATTCTCATTTTCCACAGACTCATGTTTTTATTTTTATAAGATATGCTATTATTCCAACATGCTGTCAGTTGAAACTGGTGTAGTTACTCTCCCTTTGCATTGGGCTGGCAAGAGTAATAGAGTGAGTGTAGGGATAAGGAAGAACTTATTTCTGGGGTCCCTACTCCACTTATACTCTCTTTGGGGTTGGTGAATCTCCTCACTCAGCACACAATGGCATTTTAAGTCAGCGTTTCCCACAGGAAGCATTATGCCTTCAAGAGAAGAAAGAAAAAAAATCATCATGGCATGCCGCGCAGGATGTCACTTACACTCCATTGGCCACATCGTCAAGGTTCATTTCCATTAAGCCCTGTGTCAGTTCAGAAACCTTACACATGAGGCTGTGTGTAGCAGTCTACCACTGCTGACTGCCCTGGGGCTAGCCCAGAGTCCCAATCTTGTCATCGGTTTTCCAGAATGCCTCTGTGAGAATTAGTTGCATATGCTGGCCAGCCTCACCATTTGAGACAGGACTGTGGTTTGGTTGTATTTTTATAAATCCCTCTCTTAGGAAACACTTACCATCTTTGACATATTTAGATAGGGAAGAGATAAGAACAAGAGGAGAGTGAAAACAGTCATAGACAATGATAGGTAGGTGGAGAGATGGATGGATATAGATGGGATGAGATGGATAACTTCTGACATTAATAATAGAAAACAAATGGGAGACGGGTATTGTTTTCAATTTCTGTCCAGTGCTTCGGAAATGTGTCATGAAGTGTGCGTAAGAGAGATATTCAGACTCTGTTTTTCAGTAGTGACCAAATTCTACCATCTGTACCAACTTAAAATAATAAAAACACCTTCACCCAGATTAATTAGAGTGAAGAAGGGTAAATGAGAGTATGTAAATAAAATAAAGTAAAAGCTCTGTCCTTTTTATTTTGGTTGGTATAAACCCCAAAAGCCATATTAAGGTAAGCTAGTTATTAGTTATTACAGAATTTTTAATTAAAAAGTTTAATAATCTCTTCCAAACGATTTTAATCTACTGCCAAGTGAAGTCCTCTAAGTCATTAAATAGTATTGTGTAAAACAGGATTTTTTTTTTTTTTTTGGTCTTTTTAGGGCCACACCCATGGCATATGGAAGTTTCCAGGCTAGGGTTCTAATTGGAGCTATAGCTGCTGGCTTAGGCCACAGCCACAGCAACATGGGATCTAAATCATGTGTGCAACCTACTACAGCTCACAGCAATTCTGGATCCTTAACCCACTGAGCAAGGCCAGGAATCAAACCCACAGCATCATGGATACTAGTCGGATTCGTTTCCACTGAGCCACAATGGAAACGCCAAACAGGATAGTTTCATTTTCCTCTTTTGCTTCCACTCTTAGTTTCTCATCCACATGTTTCCAACCACTTCACTCTTTAAAGACCAGTTTCCTCATAGTTTGCCATTTACGCGGTATTATTTGGGAATATTAGAAGATTCCCCTCACAAAAACTCTCATCCATATTAGCTTGCACAGCGACTACCTTTACAATATTCATGATTGATTTGTTATCATGAAGACTGCCACCAATATGGTTTCATGTTGTTATGGATCATAAATATTATAAAGGCAATGTGTTAACTCAATAGGGGAAATAGCACCATGTTGTTAGTTTGTGACTACTGAGAGGAGAAATAAGGACATAACACAGGCAAGTTTTGAAAGAGACTGAGAGAGGAAGGAGGTTATGGATGTATTTTCCTATCTTAATTAGTTTTCGTTTTATTTCTTCTACCCTCTGCAATTTTATGTAGACTGTGATGGTAGAGTTAATCATAATTTTCTCCATAGTTTGAACAATATCAAGATTTATTTACAACACCAAAGAAATAGATGAGACCCAAAATGAAATACAATAACTGTTGAGCTCTTGGACACCTCATTTAGGGGTGAGGATGAGTGCATTTATTGCGTGTATAAATGATTAGAGATTTATTTGCATTATGACAGGTAGGAGCATTTTCTGTGTGTCACTACATAAACTGGAGAAAAACCAGAGGAATAGCATGAACTGGATGGTCATTGGTTGAAATTGCCCAGAATACCAACAGCCTTCCTTTATTATGAAAAAGCCATCATAAGTGAGGTCCACACATCATCACCATACTACTTCTCATCACAAAAAGCTCAAGGCAGACAGATATTTACTCTTCAACTCCCAGAAAGTTAATTTAGGGTGAGACTAGATCAAGCCAATGAATGTTTCCCTGTAGTCTTGGAATCTGGGGGTAGTAATGGAAAGGCATTGAGTTTGCCAGAAATCGCTCATAGAGATTTCGGCAGAGCCAATGGTCCAGCTGTGTGGCAGTGAGTACGAGGTGGAAAAATCTTGCTTTTGCTTTCCTTTCCCTTAGATCCTGTCAGCTGACTCTGACATGGTCTCCAGCTGCTGCATCAATTCTGAGGTCTATTAATCTTGATTCAAGAAATTACATTTCTGCCTAAGTTAGTTAGACATGGCAATTCTTGTTTGCAACTAGGTACTTAGACATATAATCTTCAAAACTTTCTTCTCCTTTTTTATATTTCTGTTAACTACTAAATTTAGGAAGACTTTAATGTTTACTTTGCAGGAAAAAATTCAGAAGACTATCAGTTGCTTTTCCTGTGTTGTGCTTTTGACAATTCTTTAATTTTCATGTATTGCTTATTCAGAGCAAGGAATGAATTTTTCTGTAACTCCAGTGAGATGTCCTATCATAATTTACAAGATCTAAAGGCCAGTAGCAATTTCTGTTGATTGCCTACTGGTATGATTTTAGTGGTGGTCCAGCTTGACATAAATGCCAACATCGCACATCCATTTCTTTGAGTCAAGTTATCACGTTTTTAAAAGGACCTTCACAAGTGTAAATCTTGATAGGAAGAGCTACATCTGAATGAATACTAAAAGTTCATGTTATCCTAATTTAGTTAACTGGAAAAAGGGACCATCTAAAAATCAGTGGAAAGGAACTTAAGTCAAAATGAAAGTGAGATTTGGATCATGAGACTATTCACCAGCTCGGTGGTATTTATTTCATGAGTCGATGCATTTTCATGGAAGGGTGGAAGAAGGAAAAGGTTTTCTAAATGTTGCTGGATGATGAGGGAAGTCACTAGAGGGAGTGTTGAACATCTAGAGGTGATGCGTGAAAGCACTCAAGGATGGTTAGAACATAGGAGGTGCAAGGGACCGAGTCCAATACCTTGCAAAGAATGCTTTGTTCTAGGCGTACTATAGTAAGTTGCACATGTCCGGACTTCTTCCCGCTGGCCACATTTTTTTGGGGGAAAAAAAAAGAGTCTTTATAAGAATATGTAATTCTACTTCTAGAGCCTCTTTTTGGCTCCTTTCTTAAGCCATGGGGCCTGGTGGTTAATACAACATATACTGATGAGGCCATGGTTAGGGATTATTATGACATTTACATGGTCTTATTTTTTATTTATTTTTTATTTTTATTTTTATTTATTTATTTATTTATTTATGTTTTGTCTTTTACAGGGCCACACCCGTGGTCTAGGGAGGTTCCCAGGCTAAGGGTCTAATCAGAGCTATGGCCATCAGCCTACGCCAGAGCCACAGCAACACCAGATCCAAGCCATGTCTCCAACCTACACCACTGCTCACGGCAACGCCAGATCCTTAACCCAATGAGTGAGGCCAGGGATCGAACCCGCAACCTCATGGTTCCTAGTCGGATTCATTAACCACTGAGCCATGACGGGAACTCCAGGTCTTATTTTTTTAAAAAGAGATGTACATGGAAAAAATTGCATCCCTTCATATGGTAAAATAAATCATGTTTATCCTTCCCTAACACGATAAGTAACATTGCTGATTTAAAAAAAATTTCCTTGACCTATGAATGGTAGGCGTGACAATGATGACAGTGTTATATTTGGTGTCAATTTGCCAAGGGGTAAAGGGGTATGATCTCACTTACAAAATTAGTAGCATTTAGTATGTGTCCTGAGTGCATTAAGATGCTGGAAGTACACACACCACACACACACACACACACACACACACACACACATTAGATGAGCTCATTTGAGATATACCATCCTATTCCCTACACTTGCCCCAGGAACCTGAGAAGCTACTACTGTTCTAGGTAGGCAGGAGAGTTTCCAACAGAAGTTATAAAATTGATGAAAATTTCAAGCTACAAGCTATTTTTTTCAATTACATGGACTAGTTACTCAGTCCAAAACACGCTGTTTATGTTAGGATTTTGAAGTGTGATAATTTGAGTTTTGCTTAAAAAATGAAACAAAATACAAGGTATCATCATTATTTCCTTGTTTTCGATGAAAACAAATAACTCCAGTATATGCTTCCCTGGGGAGAAAAACCTATGTGTGATTATGCATAATTGAAAAAGCAAAAATAAGGAAAACAAACAAAACATGAGTTCAGCTCCAGCATATGTTGACATTAACAAAACTATTTTTGTTGTATTATTGAAATATTTAATAGTCTGATGAAAAAAAAACCTCTTTGTATTTTAATTGCACTAATGTTTTTAGGAAACATTTTCTCAGCCAAATTCCCTAGCATCTTATTGTCTGGCTGAAAGAGAACCTATGCGATATTCTAATTCCATAATCATATCATTGGTGTTTCATATTTGTGCTTCTGGGGACTTTATGAAGCTGAGGACAGAGTCTTTCATCAATGAAAACTTACTTTATCTCACCCATTTTCTATTGTCACTTTCCCTAAAATCTTTGAAATTTTTCCCATCACCTGGTCTACTACCTTCAAAGTACCTATCACAATCTATCATTCCAATGCCCATTTTTCCTTGCTTATTGCTTGTCATCCTCACAGGAATGTAAAATTCCTGAATAAAGAGTCTTCTCTGGGAGTTCCTGTCATGGCTCAGGGCGGGGAGCCGAAGAGATGCAGGAGGCCGAGGAAGGGAACAGTTCCGAAGGCAGGGTTCCTAACCGAGGAGAAAAAGCCTACCCGGCCGCACAGTTCCGAAGGCAGGTTTAGAAACAGGGAAAAGGGCTTACCCGGTGGCACAGTTCCGAGGGCAAGTTCTAAAAGCAATGAGGCTCACCTGCTAACCCGACAACAACGGCAACAATAACAAAATGAAGGCTTTGCACAACAGTGCAAGAATGGAAATCGCTTCTTGGAAAATTCAGTCTTTCCTGTTATTTATTCAGTCTTTCCTGTTATTTACTTATTATTCAGTCTTTCTTGTTATTTTCCTATATTGTTTTGTGACTCAATAAAATTGGAACAACAAAAAATTGGAACAGTAATAAAATAATAAGAGCTTCACCTTGGTGGAATTCCCCCATCCAGATCTAATATAGGTAAAAACAAAGTATTCGTTAGTTTGTTAAAAGGACAGGTTTTAGAGTTAGGTCATTGTGGAATGTACAATAGGTTGGAATAGGTTAGACATACGTTATTCTTGACGGAAAAACATAATAATAATTTTTCTTTTAATGAATTTTGTAGGAGGCTTTTAAGTTTTAGGAAATTAAGTTGCTTTGATATAAAAAAATATTTTCTCATACTGTCCCCTGACCATAACGCTTTGAAGTTAGTACCCCAAGCTTCAATCTAAAAAATGAATTTTTGTAAATGTCAAATTCTTGTGCTTGTGACCTTTCTAATTGTTGAAGATTAGCTTAAAACAATAACGGGTGGTGCTTGCTAAAAGTAACCACAAAAAGTTTTGTACCGAATCGCCTCATTTTCATATAATGTTTTTTCCACATGATGTTTTGTACCCATTATAGTTTTACATGATGTATTGTATCTGTTGGTTTTAATTAAAATCCTTACAACACAATGTATATCTACTGTACCATGTAATCTAAAAGTTTAACCTTTAAAAATATGATCTAAGCACTGTGATGTAAGTTACAATTAAGCTGTCTATATAAACTGCTACCTATGCTAATAAAATTCGAGCAGTCCAGAGCACTGAAAGAAGGGACAAAGAGGCTGTCTCCGTGTGCATTTGCCCACACTGTCCACCCCCGACATGGTGTGCACTCCCTGGCTGCTGGAGCTGGACTCCGGCAGCTCAGCATAACAAACCTGACTAGTATCCATGAGGACATGGGTTCGCTCCCTGGCGTCGCTCAGTGGGTTAAGGATCCGGCATTGACATGAGCTGTGGTGGTGGGTCACAGATACTGCTCACATCTGGCATTGGTGTGGCTGTGGCGTAGGCTAGTGGCCACAGCTCCAATTCGAGCCCTAGCCTGGGAACTTCCATGTGCCGTAAGTGTGGCCCTAAAAAGACCAAAACAAGAGAGAGACTTCTCTGTTTTGTTTAGTGCTATAACTCAGTATATGACACACAGTGAGTGTTCAATAAATATTTCAATAAATATTTGCAGGAATTAATACTGCCAGCACTCTCTTCTCCAGCCTTACATAGAGTAAGGCACTAAGCTACTCTTTCTGCAAGCTCAGATCCAACCGGCTTCCAGGTCAACCCAGTGTTTACACTGCTAACGGTTTTTTTCCAACACTGATTAGGTAGAAAGTAGTCTTCTGGTCATGAGTTTCATATGCAAGAAATATGCAGTTAGTAAGTTTCCAAGTTGCCCACCTCTCCATGGCCCCAGCCCTCCCTGGTGATGTGTCAGCCTTCTGCTTTACAGCATCGCACATGCCCTGCTGGAATTGGAACTAGCTCTGTGATGCAGCTCACTTTCTGGGGGTCTGAAAATATGGCCAGCTTTGGGAATCCCCCCACCTTGAGATTTAGTTCTTTTCCTTATTCTGTATACATATATGTGTGAGTGGAAAATTGTGCAGAAGAAAATTGACAGAACATTGTAAACCAGTTATAATGGAAAAAAGAAAAATCATTATAAAATTTAAAAAAAAGGATTTGAAAATCAAATATCTCTGTCTCCCTGGAGTTTTGTCCACAAGAAATAGTTAAGGACTTTGGAACTTCACATAAGACATACTTTCTCGGAGTTCCCGTTGTGGCACAGCATAAATGAATCTAACTAATATTCATGAGGATGTGGGTTCGATCCCTGGCCTTGCTCAGTGGGTTGGGGATTCGGTATTGCTGTGAGCTGTGGTCTAGGTCACAGATGTGGCTCAGATCCTGCATTGCTGTGGCTGTGGTGTAGGCCAGCAGCTGTAGCTTCAATTTGATCCCTAGCCTGGGAACTTCCATAAGCAGTGGGTGTGGCCATTAAAAGCAAAAAAAAAAAAGACATACTTTCTTGACTGTAAGATAAACTGAATAGTGAAACAGATTAATAGGCAAAGAAAAAGAAACTATGTTTGGTGACCATTATGTATCAAATCTACTTTTTATTTTGGACAATTTAGGTGTGCGCTTCCTAGTTTGTTAGGGGTGAAATCAAGTTATCCTATTAGCCTAGCCATAAGTCTGTATATTGAGTCCCTAAGTGATTAGGCTCCAGAATAATGGTGATAGTAGTCACCATTTGGTTAATATTTTGGACACTGATATGCTAGGATCACAATAAAAAGCGTGGGTTTTCACATTGAAAACTATAGAAGCTTTTCTAATATTGATAAGAAAGTTCTTCCCTCTCACTCATATGTCCCAATAAAACACCCCCTCAAATGTTGTTTTCTTTATAAGTCATTTATATCTTGGAAACATAAAACAGAAGCCTTTTTCGACTATCCTGTTTCTTTTATCGCAAGATCCCTACACTCAGAAGGTCGAAGCTCTGCTCTGCTCCTAGCTAGGTAATTATTGGATGGTTCTGAGCATCAGTGTCAACGCTCTGGATTCATCTCATTCCTATCGTCCTCTCCCTCTTGGTTGGGTAGCAGGAGTAAATGTCCAGGAAAGGCAAAGTGTAGCTTACTTGTAGCCACTCCTCACTTCCACAAAATGCAAATCTCAATTGTCACAGCCTTTTCCCATTGAGCCTCAGAAATTTCCCAAGTTTAGTCATCGAGGTAGCTATTCCCAATCAACTGGAACTCTTCTACGGGAGGAAAATTACTAACTCGTTACTGAAATATTCTAGATTTTGACTCATTCTGAACTCTGCCATCTAGACCTCCTTATCAGGGAATGTGGCTAAATGGAAAGAAAGATGTCATTTTCCATATATCTGTGCTTTACCTTATCTATATCATATTAAGATGACAAACCAAAGCACAAAGGAAAGCATTGAGTTATTTAAAGTTTTATGTACTGTTTAACACTCAACCTAATTGCTACATAAATCCCTCCCATGGTGTTTTCATTACAAGACAATGGCTTAGTTCTGTGAAGTGTGGCTTAGGTATCATTTATTTTTCGGCAAGTTGGGCATAAATATGTTAAAGAGCTAAAAGTGGCATTGAATTCACTGAAATGAGCATTATTAAAATGGACACATATCTTTTAAAACTGATGCTTCAGTTGCAAGAGTCAATTTACCAGAGCTGAGTGGCCATGGAGCAAAATGATACCAGTGAACACTCATTAAGAAATAGCATGATGCTAATTATGGAAAATTATGTGACTATTGTATTTGCCTGATATACATTTACGAACTCCTTGCTATGTTGTATATATCATGCTAGAAACTAGTTAGTGTAACATGTGATAAGCACAGTATATTTTCTTAAATAGCAGATAAAACAATGAGAATCTAAATTTATGTGCACATACATTAACACACATAGACACAGACATACCAACAAAAGGTCCAGCATTTTTAGATAAAAGGGACTTACAGGGTCCTGTCTTCCTTACGAAACTAAAAATCCTGGAAAGATCTCACCTCTCACTTGGGGCGGAACAGAGCAAATTTCCCACACTGTCAGCTTTTTGCTCCTAAATTTCTGCAACAGAATTTCCCTGATTCAGATTCATTTTCAAAAGCATTTTTGAGGATCCACTATCTGCTTGGCATTGCGTTAATTGCTTTTGAATATTTATGGCCAGGATGTATGTGTCTGTGTGTGTATACTAGTGTGTGAATGAATATATATATGTATATATGTGTGTGTATTTATATATATATACACACACATATATTTTATGTATAATAATATATAAATTATTTCTAATTTACAGGTGGAGAAATGCAATATTTGTTATTTGTTGAACTGAACAGTTCTCTGAATGCCTAAATAGATTAGTCTCTATGCTTGGTTTCAGGAATACAAAGAAGAATAGGACCTCTTGCTTGCCAACAAAGAGCAAAGAAGTCATAGGAGATACATATAAATAAAACTGAACTATGTTGTAAGCGCCATGGCACCAACGTATACAGGACACAGAAGTGGCAACTCAGTTTAGCCTAAAGGCTCAGTGAAGTCTTTAGGAAGAGAATGATTCCTGAGTTGAGTGTTAAAAAATAATCCCAGAGGAGTCGAGATGGATGAACATCTAGAATGATATGAGTGACCAGATGATGGTACCATTAACACATAGAACATGAGAGGAAGAGTAGGGATTTTGAAAGTAGGTGCAGTAATGATGGCTTAGGGTAATTATTGGGTTGATTTGTGGGTAGGTTGGATTTGAGGTGCTTGTGAAATATTGAATTGGATATCTGCAGCAGATATTTGGTAAGTGAAGACTGATCATAAAGAATAGATCTGAGCTGGAGATAGGATGTGGGAAATCAGATCACATGAAGGGATCGTCCTATCGCAGATATCTAAAAAGGGACAAAATGAAATTTAAATCCAAAGCATCTGGTCTAAAAGTTCAGGGTCTTTTGAAAGAAGGGCTATATCATATTACCGGCTATTCCATTCTAAGTAAGCCTTTTAAAAAGTCAGAAATCCTATTTTAAAGTAGACATGTGTATAGGTAGGGGAGAAGCAGTGGCTATGCAAGGCTGAAATGCCAATGAATCAAAAACTCTACCAGGGAGTAGCCTCAATTGTAGCCTCTGTACCAGATTTAAAAAAAAAAAAAAAAAAAAAAAAAAAAAAAAAAAAAACAGAATAATTTAATATAGACTTAGCTTTTTTTTTGTCTTTTTTTTTTTGTCTTTTTTTGCCATTTCTTGGGCTGCTCCAGCGGCATATGGAGGTTCCCAGGCTAGGGCTCTAATCGGAGCCGTAGCCACCAGCCTACACCAGAGCCACAGCAACACAGGATCTGAGCCACGTCTGCAACCTACACCACAGCTCACAGCAATGCCAGATCTTTAACCCACTGAGCAAGGCCAGGGAGCAAACCCACAACCTCATGGTTCCTAGTCAGATTTGTTAACCACTGCCCACGACAGGAACTCTTAGACTTAGTTTCTTTACATGCTATCAAGCTGATGATTTGGCAAATGAATAATTTTTTTATTCCCTTCAGGAGAACCAGAATTTTGTGTTCTCACATGGAGGGGGCAATAATATACATTTACCATTTTCCCCAAAAGTTACACTAAATGTGGTCCTTTTTCATAGTCCAAAGAGTGTTACTCCATCTTTTCACCTTTCACAGACCAATGTATTGACCCATCACATTGATCATATGGTCATTGAATTGGGTGAACAAGAAGCTGCTAGCACATAGACACATGTGATTCAAAGAATGAAGATAAACTCTATGAAGCCTCAGGAGCTTGCCATATCACTAGAATTTTTAGGGATCCAGCAGTCGAAACCCTTCCAAAGTGAAAAGTTAATGATTGATGTTTTCGCCACCTATCACGATGCAGAAAGCACAGCCCACATTAGATTCCCAACTTTGAGTGCCCCAAAATGGGCATTCTATCAGTCTTAGGTTTTAGGGCCATTGTGCTGCCATTTAGGCCATAGGACCCAGCAGATCCTATGATATTAAGACCCAGAACATCTTATGGTATCAGTTATGTGAAGATATTCAGAGGCAAAATCCCAATGCAGGTCCCTGGGATTCTAAGAATGACTTTGTCATCTGCAGGGGGATTAAGACACTTAAAAAACAGCATCTACCATTTTATTGGCCCCGATTAAGATGGAGCATCTGACCTGGAGACATCAATTGAACATCCATCTGAAATATCCCATCTTAAGCTGAGTTCTCTCAGCCCTGCCTTGTCATAAGATTAGGCAGAGCTACCAGCAATTAAACAAAGTAGTAACTAAGGTCAAGCATTTTCATGTGTTATAGGCTGAATTACATGAATTCATATGTTGAAGTGGTAATTCCCTGTACCTCATGTGACAATGGAGAATTGGGCTTTTAGAGAGGGAATTAAAGTAAAAAGAGATCTGATGCATGGACCCTATGCTAATATGATGAATGCCCTTATAAGAAGATAAAATTAAGACCCAGACACAAAAAGTGAAGACGATGTGAAGATATCCAGAAAAAGTTGGCCATCTACAAGTCAAGCCAAGGAGAAAGATCCCCCAAAGAAATCAATCCTGCTGACATCTTGATTTTTGACTTCAATGATAACTCTGAGGAAATAAGCCTCTATTGCTGAACCCTCACAGTGTGTGTGAGCTTCTCATGTCAGCTCTAGCAAAGTAATAATGGCATGATCAGAGGGTGTAGGTAAAACTGCAAGCAGGGTCCAGACCCATATGTTGTCTAGTACTATTTAACAAGGGCTCTCCTCAACTCACACCCATGTCCATGTAGGGAACCCTGCACGGCAGCTTATAGAAGGAGAAGTAGCTGGAGATTCTTGTTTGTCAGAAAGACTTTCAACTCAGTCTTATTTGGGTAATTTGTGTTTCTTTGACAGTCATGTAAATTGTCTGACTCATGTAACTACAGGGAAGCAAAAGCATATGGGTAAGAGTGTGGTCTTTTCAATCACATGGACACAGGGAGTTCCCATTATGGTGCAGCAGAAACAAATCCGACAAGGAACCATGAGGTTGTGGGTTTGATCCCTGACCTCTCTCAGTAGATTAAGGATCTGGCATTGCCGTGAGCTGTGATGGAGGTCGCAGATATGGCTCGGATCCTGCATTGCTGTGACTGTGGCGTGGGCCAGCAGCTGTAGCTCCAATTTGATCCCTAGCATGGGAACCTCCATATGCCGTGAATGCGGCCCTAAAAAGCAAAAAAAATAAAATAAAATAAGATAAAAAATAAAAATAAAATAAAATCAGGTGGACCCAGGACCATGTTCATGTCTAAATCCTGTCACTTATGATGCTGAAGTTCAATCTCTTCATTTGTAGAACTGAGTTAATGAGTAATTATACTGTCAAGTGACATAAGAATGAAATGAGATGATACAAATTATTTCACAGAGCACTTGACACTTAGTGATCATATGATCATTTTATAAATACATATAGTTTATATAAATATATAAAATGATTATATGATCACTGTATATATGCACACACACATATAAACATATAAACAGACACACACAGTATGTTTTCCCCACTATAAATCCCAATAAAGAATTTTGTGTTTTGTGACATAATTTTATCTGGTGAAATGATATAATTAGGTCCGTTATTCCAGCCTGTCAAGATCTTTTTGACTCCAATCCTGCTGTCTAACAAGATCACAATTTCTCCCAACTTCATGTCAAACCCAAATTTCATAAATGTGTCATCTTGATTCCCAAGAGAATGACTATTTAGTAAGCAGGTCTATGGTCATTTATTTTTCCTTATATTGCATTTTCCAAATACAAACTCTTCTACTTTATTAACAAAAAGTTACTGTTAATAAGAATTAGCATTTTGGTTCCATAAATATACTTTTAGATTCATGTTATTTCTTTTATTTTCTTTCTTTTCTTTTTTTTACTTTCCCTCTTCTCAAAAATTCAGAGATTTCTCTATTCTTTTTTTATAATGATTTTTATTTTTTTCCATTATAGCTGGTTTACAGTGTTCTGTCAATTTTCTACTGTACAGCAAGGTGACCCAGTTACACCTACATGTATACATTCTTTTTTCTCACATCATCATGCTCCATCAGAAGTGACCAGACATAGTTCCCAGTGCCACACAGCAGGATCTCATCGCTTATCCATTCCAAATGCAATAGTCTGTATCTATTAACCCCAAGCTCCCAATCCATCCCACTCCCTCCCCCTTCCGTTGACAAATACCATATGATATCACTTATATCTGGAATCTAATATATGGCACAAATGAAAACAGAAAAGAAAATCGTGGACTTGGAGATTTCTCTATTCTTATAGGCCAAGTTCCAATTTTAGGTGGAGGAACATTTCAGTGAACGGCAAACATTGTTTTCAGCCATGAGATAGACCACTGTTTGTCATTTTCCTATCCAGCCTTAGCTTTTAGTCTACCTTTTAAATGCCAAGTGGCAGAAATATTCTGTGAAAAGACAAGGTAGTAAAATCAACATTTTTTTTTTTTTTTTTGCTTAAACTACCCAGGGGAATTTCCTAGTAACACATGGTTCTATGACCAAATCATTATAGAAAATAAATAGTGACATGGGTCAAAAGACTGTCAGGCAGCTTGAAAGCTACCTAAACAGCCCCTTACATCTCAAGGATTTCTGTGCACTTGGTCCCAGGCCTGTCAATCTGCTACGTTACTGATGCTTTAGTCTATGAGGTCAGAGTTATGACTTTTCACACAGTAATGCCAAATAGCCCAGAAAAGTCCGTAGAATTTGCATCACAAAACACTTCCCAAAAAGAGCTGATGACTCACATACAGACAAGAGGGAATAAATGGAACCTGCAATGATTAAAAACTGAGATATTTTGAACCACTATCTAAAACACAGCAAAGCTTATTTTCATGTCTGAAAAGTCTTAGGGGTCCAAGCAGGCGAACAATAGTCATATTAATAGTAACTGAACCCTTAATGAACCTAAATCTCATGTTGCTTCTGTCTTTTGTGAAGCATTTAGGTCACAGTTATTCTTGCTAGAAACGGCAAAGGATTTTTGTCAATTATAGCACAGAAACCAATGGGGAAATTTTCTCTGTTTTTGTGGATTTTATAGTACCATTATCAGATTTTTCTCCAGAGCTCGTATAAGTTCAAGGAGGTTATGATTTTGCCTTATGATGCTTTGCATCATGATTTTAACTAAAATTGGGCCAACCACTATAAAAATTGAACTAAAGATTTTAAATAATTACTTCTCAATCAGATGAAATGGATTCTATCTACATCGGTAGGGTTTATAAATTCATGTGTGTTACTTGATCACTGCCTGTTTATTAACTATGTTTTTTCAGGCATAAATTGGAGAAACCCAAATTAAATGAGCTTAGAAAAAAGGAAATGTCTGGAGTGCCCGCTGTGGCACCACAGGTTAAGGATCTGGTATTGCCTCTGCAGTGGTGTGGAGTTAATCCCCAGACTGGCATAGAGGGTTAAGGATCCTATGTTGAAGCAGCTGTGGCATAGGTCACAGCTGTAGCTCAGATTTGATCCTTGGCCCAGGAATTTCCGTATCCCAAAAATACAGCAGAAGAAAAGAAAGAAAGAAAGAAAGGAGGGAGGAAAGGAAGGAAGAAAAAGAAAGAAAGGAAGGAAGGAAGGAGGAGGAGGATAAGGAAGAAGGAGGGAAGGAAGGAAGGAGGGAAGGAAGGAAGGAAAGTAAGGACAAGAAAGCAAAGAAAAAAAAGAAAGAAAGAAAGAAAGAGAAGAACAAAGAAAGAAAGAAAAAGAAAGAAAGAAGAAAAGAAAGAAAGAAAGAAAGAAAGAAAGAAAGAAAGAAAGAGAAGAAGAGAAAGAAGGAAGGAAGGAACAAGAAAGAAAGAAGAAGAAAGAAAGAAAAAAGAAAGAAAGAAAGAAAGAAAGAAAGAAAGAAAGAGAGAGGAGGAAAGGAAGTGGGACGAAAGAAAGACAAGAAAGAAAGAAAGAAGAAGAAAGAAAGAAGAAAGAAAAAAGAAAAGAGAAAGAAGAAAGAAAGAAAAGAAAGAAAGAAAGAAAAGAAAGAAAGAAAGAAAAGAAGAAAGAAAGAAAAAGAAAGAAAGGTGGGTAGGTCAGTCTTGGAGGTTGGCATAAAATAGAATGGTTCAGAAAATTATAGAATGATTATCAGTAACTGACTGGTGAGAAAGAACATACAGTTCCAGCCAAGATGTTGTAATCCCCTGCCTGAAATCAAAAAACAACAAAATTATGCCAGGCATATATACAAAATTATGCTATTCAAGGAAGTGAATATCAGGCAAATAAGGATAATGGTTTCTGAGAGCTGGGAATCAAATGAGGTAAGCCCAGTGGTTGTCCCAGATAACTACTCTGACAGGGTTCCTAGGCTGCAGTACAGGCAGTGCAGGGCAGTGCTGAGGCACAGACAGCAAACTCCCTGCTGTGAGGAACTGAGTGTCTGGGAAGAATCAAGCTGTTGGGTGTGCAGATCAGACCATCTGAGAGGAGGAAATGGCAAAGAGAGAGGAACCCGGAGGCCTGTGGATCATGTCTTCCATATTCAGCAGAGTACGGATTGGTATGTGCATATAAGAAAACCATCCAAACTGGAAAAAAATCAAGTGAGGTAATTAGACCAAACAATACCTGTCACTCACACGGGGCCAGGAACAATACCTGCTCCCATCAGCCAATATGGAACTTCTCAGAAGTTCCCATTGTGGCTCAGTGGTAACAAGTCTTATTAATATCCATAAGGATGTGGGTTTGTTCCCTGGGCTTGCTCAGTGGGTTAAGGATCTGGTGTTGCCATGAGCTGTGGTGTCGTAGATGCCGCTCAGATTCTTCAATTCTGTGGCTGTGGTGTAGGCTGGCAGGTGCAGCTCCTATCTGACCCCTAGCCTGGTAACTTCCATATGCTTCAGTTGCAGCCTTTAAAAAAAAAAAAAAAGTGGAGTTCCCATTGTGGCTTAGTGGTTAATGAATCCGACTAGGACCCGTGAGGTTGCGGGTTTGATCCCTGGCCTGGCTCTGTGGGTTAAGGATCTGGCATTGCCGTGACCTGTGGTGTATGTCAAAGACACAGCTTGGATCCCACGTTGCTGTGGCTCTGGTATAGGCTGGCAGCCACAGCTCTAATTAGACCCCTAGCCTGGGAACCTCCATATGCTCTGGGAGTGGCCCTAGAAAAGATAAAAAGACAAAAAAAAATCCAAAATATAAATAAATAAAGGAACTTTTCATGAATCATGGGGCATTGAGGAGAGCTCTCAGAAGAGTCTTGCTTTCATTCATGAGGAATGTTTACGCCCAGACCTAAATGCTGATGTGGTGTCCTTAACAAATCTTAAAAGCAAGATCCCAAAGGATCAACCCATTTCCAAATAACTTAACAAAATCCCAGAACCAAAGTTCAAGAAAACATAGAAAAATATCCAACCCCAATAAAGCAAAACTCAATATCTGGGACCCAACAAAAGATTATTAAGCTTGTAGAAGCAGAAATATATGACCCATAACAAGGGCAAAAATTAATGAACTAATCAAAATCAAACCTGAATGGACACAGATACTAGAATCAGCAGACAGGGTTATTAAAATATTTACTATAATTGTACTCAATTCATTCCAAAGTTAAATAGAAACATATAAGTTATAGAAAAGATGCAATCACTACAATGCCCATGATGAAAAACCCCCTGGTTAGAATTAAAGGCAAATTAGACACTGGAAGAGAAAAGATTAGTGAAATTGAAGGTACAGAAATATCAATTACCCAAAGTGAAAAAAAATTAAAAAGAATATCAGAGAGTTGTATGGTAACATCAAACAACCAAATAAATATGTAACTGGGCCCTTTGAAGGAGGGGGAGAGGAAGTGAAAAAAATAGCTTTCAAATTTCTGAAATTTGAAGGAAATTACAAACCCAGAAATCCAAGATGCTCAATAAATCTTCCACACAAGAAAATATGAATAAATTATTTCTAACTTTTAGCTATTGATGATATTGCTGATATGAACATGCCTGTTCATGTACTTGTTTGAGTACCTATATTCATGTACACACATGTTCCCAGAAACATTGTTATCAACAGCTAAAAGAGAGAAAAAACCCAAATGTCCATCAATGGACGAATAGATGAACAAATTTAGTGTATATATATATGCAAAGGAATATATATTCATATATACAATGGAAGAACATGCTGATACATGAATAAACTTCCAAAACATTATGCTCAGTGGAAGAAGCCAGACACAAACGGACAAATATTGCATGATTCCACTCAAACAAGCAAGTTTATAGGGATAGAAATTAGATTATTGGTTGTTAGAGGGTTGGAAGAGTAGGGAACTGAGAGTTACTATTTAATGCATAAGGGATTTTACTCTGGAGCAATGGAAATGCTTTGGAACTGGATGAAGGTGGTGGGTACACATGATGAATTTACTAAATGCATTGAATTATTTTCTTTAAATAAAATAATTAATTTTACATGAATTTCACCTTAATATTTTTAAATGGAGGTAAAAATCAACATTTAAAAAATGAAGACATACAAAAGTTGAAAGAGTGTACCACTAGGAAAACTTCACTACAAAAAAATAAAGGAAGTCATTCAGGCAGAAAGAAAATGATACCAGATGGAAATAGGGATTTACGAGAATGAATTAAAAAGCACCAGATATGGTAAGTATTACATGGGCAAATAGATGAAATATTTTTATTATTACAAATAGCGGGAATTAGAGAGAGAGAGAGATCTGGGTCTCAGGGAGACCTCCAACCAAGCTCTCAAATGTCCCTGTCTCTCCACTCTCTTGCTCTCAGTAAAGTTAGCTTTACTTTTCATCATTGATATCATAGTAATTCTCAGGAATAAGCATCTCTTGTATTCTATGTTATGACATAATAATAATTAGCTCTTAAGATCTCATTTATTTGTAGTATTAGGACAATAGACATTCTAGAGAAATGTATTTTCTAGGTAACTGAAGCTTAAGCATTCGATACTTAAAAATTTTAATCTCTGTATCATTATATATGGAAATCTCTTGGAAATACACACACACACACACACACACATACATATAACACATTTGTTTGTCCTGTCATCCACTAATGAACACTTCGGTTGTTTTCATATCCTGGCTATTGTAAACAATGCTGCAATGAATTTGGGAGTGTATATACATGTACACTCCCAAATATATATATTTGGCTACACCTGTACCACGTGGAAGTTCCTGGTTCAGGGCTCAAACACAATCACAACAGTGACTCAAGTTGCTGCACTGACGACACCAGATCCTTAACCCACTGAACCACGAGGGAACTTCGGTTTTTGGCTTTTTGAATTAATATTTTCATTTTCTTTGGATATACACTCGGGAATGGGCTTGCTGGATAAAATGGTAGTTCTCTTCCACCAGTAGTGAACCAGGGTTCTCTTTCTCCAGATCCTTGTCAACACTTATTATTTCTTATCTTTTTAATACATTTTTTCTCATCTTCTAACATGAATTTTCCCCTTCTTACATATAATACTGTTCAGAGGACTACAATTACACAGTGTAAATATGAATCAGGGGTATCCCTTTTTGATTATTTACTCATTCTTCTTTTGGGGGGCAAAATAGCCATATGAATAGCACGAGTCATATTACCTCCTACTCATGTAGGAGGTGATAAAAGTCATATGGCTCCGTAATATCCTGGAGGTGAAATATTAACATGCCTCGGAAGTGAAATTTTACATATCTTCTCTGAAATATGTATGCTAAATATACATGAAAGAGTCTCGTGAAAGAAAAGTATCATATCATTCGGGTTTTAAGGAGAGAAATAAACTATGAGTTTATGAAAGAAATGATTGCTAATAGGGAATTAGATCTTACACAATTGTGGAATGAGCCAGGAAACTACAGTCTAGAATGGGGTCTGTAGGACCAGAGAAGGAGTAACTGCGAAGGCAAGCACATAGAGGAGCTCATGGGTTCTCTGTGTATCTACTTTTTCCATGGCAGCAGCTGGTAGCAGACCTATCTGGGGCTCCAGTTGCTAAGCAGACCCCAGAGTCAGATAGAAAATAGATGTGGGGAGGAGGGTGAGAACAAACCGGAACCCACAGGCCTCCTTTGCAGGAACCTATCATTGCACCTGCCCATGTAAAGGTCTTCGGAGATTAAAAGGCATTACTTCAGTTTAGAAGGCATGTTCTTATTTTGGCCAGTGCTAACACAGGACCACACAGAGAAAGAGATTCTGGAAAACACAGTTCCCAGCTTAACCGAGTTGGCACAGCACAAACCAACACACATGGCTTATCTCTAGTGCTGATAGTTTCTTCCATATGGTCTTGTTGCGTGAGGGAATGTTTTATTGGTTCCGTAAGCCAAGACAATCATTTGCAAACACTCTAGCGTCAGAGTAAACAAACCTCAATACTTCATTTGGTAGAGGATTTGGATTTTCACTAGACCACCAAAAACAAAAACAAAAACAAAACACCATGTTTTGAAATACTAGGTTCTACTCTTCTTTAATGTCCTTCAGAGAGCAGATTTGAACTATTTATAATCTAAGAGACAAGGACAATCCCTAGTCACTCTTCTATTTTTTGAGCAGGCTGGTTCAAAGTTCTATATGAGCTGACAAACAATATCAGGTGCTAATTTCTGTTATTAAAATGACATCAGCTCCCAGAAATAGAGATGAGAAAGACCTCCCCTAATCTGTTCTTCTAGTTGGTGGAAGACCTAGTCATACCAAAAGCTACGCATCCCATGATACGCCAATGTCTACAAAGAGCCTCCTTTAAGCAATTGATTTTTCTGATAAATAGCACACGTGTATGCTCCTTAGACTCCTAATTGCAAAGGTGAAGTGGTCAGGATCTTCTTCCAAAGCAAGCCATAGTAAACAAGAATGAAAACAGCCGAGGCACCTGCAGTTCTGAGCTGGACTAAGGACAACATAGAGACAGGGTCAGGTTAGAACAAAGGACTTGAACATGTGCAGGTGATGTTGACCATTGATTATGGTTCCTATTGTGTTCATACCTGGAATTAAATCCTATGTTAGCCGATTTAGAAAAAGTTGATATACCTGTAGGATGGACTTTTGATGAGAATGGACCTGAGATCCAGAGATACATTGTTTAAAAACCCTTTCTTCTGCCTCTACTTCTCCACCTTCCAAAGAGGTCCTCTCTGAGCTCTGGGCTCTAAGTCTCTTTCCTGGGATTTTGAAGCCCCATATTCTTAATCTGCAGGATGAGCAGAGAACCTGGTACCAAAAGAGTTGCCCAATAGAAAGAGCAGCAGAGAAATGTTAAGAGTAACAGACAAGGTACTTTAGAGCTTGAGCAAATTGATTTTTTTTTTTGGCCATAGCAAATGCAAGCTCCCAGGCCAGGGATCAAACCCAAGCCATCGTAGTGACAACACCAAGTCCTTAGTTGCTAGGCCACCAGGGAACTCCTGGTTTAGGAACAATAGCTAAGACATGGTTAAAAAAAAAAAGGTTTGCAGCAGACAAGTTCATGAAAAGATGCTCAACATCATTAATTATCAGCAAAGTACAAATAAAAAACACAATAAGATATCATTTCACACCTGTTGCAATGGCTATCATAAAAGAGACAATAAATAGGTTGTTTCCATGTCTTGACTATCATAAATAGTGCTTCAATGAACATTGGGGTGCATGTATCTTTTCAAATTATGGTTTTCTCCAGATATATGCCCAGGAGTGGGGTTGCTGGATCATACGCTAATCCTATTTTTAGTTTTTTGAAGAAACTTCAAACTATTTTCCATAGTGGTTTACCAATTTATATTCCCATCAACAGTGTAGGAGGGTTTCCTTTCTCCATACCCTCTCTTACATTAACTGTTTATAGACTTTTTAAATGAAGGCCATTCTGAATGGTGTGAGGTGATACCTCATAGTACTTTTGACTTGCATTTCTCTAAATTACTGATGTTGAGCATCTTTTCATGTGCTTTTTGGTCATTTCTATGTCTTTGGAGAAATGTTTATTTAGATCTTCTGCTCACTTTTTTTAACTGAGTTTTTTTTTTTTTCTATATTGAGCTACATAAGTTGTTTGTGTATTTTGGAGATTAATCCCTTGTTGGTCGTCTCATTTGTAAATATTTTTTCCTATTCTATGGGCTGTCTTTTCATTTTGGTTATGGTTTCCTTCACTGCGCAAAAGGTTTTAGGTTTAATTAGGCCCCATTTATTTATTTTTGTTTTTATTTTCATTACTCTAGGAGGCAGATCCCAAAAGATATTGCTGCAATTTATATCAAAGAGCATTCTTCTTATGATGGTAAAAGAAGATGTGGTGCATAAATACACAGGATATTACTCAGCCATAGAAAGAATGAAATGGGAGTTCCTGTTGTGGCTCAGCAGGTTAAGTGGGTTAAGAACCCAACTAGAATCCAGGGCCTCACTCAGTGGGTTAGAGGATCCAGTGTTACTGTGAGCTGCAGTGTAGGTCGCAGATGTGGCTCAGGTCTGGTGCTGCTGTGGTATACGTCAGCAGTTGCAGCTCTGACTCAACTCCCAGCCTGGGAACTTCCATATGCTGCAGGTGTGGCCATTAGGAAAAAAAACAGCAAGGGAGGAGGGGAATGAAATGAGGACATTTGCAGCAACATGGATAGACCTAGAGATGGCCATACTAAGTGAAGTAAGTCAGTCAAAGAAAGACAAATACGGTATGATATCACTTATAAGTGGAATCTAAAAAATTATACAAATGAACTTATTTACAAAATAGAAACAGGGAGTTCCCGTTGTGGCGCAGTGGTTAACGAATCCGACTAGGAACCATGAGGTTTCGGGTTCCGTCCCTGCCCTTGCTCAGTGGGTTAACGATCCGGCGTTGCCGTGAGCTGTGGTGTAGGTTGCAGACTCAGCTCGGATCCCACGTTGCTGTGGCTCTGGTGTAGGCCGGTGGCTACAGCTCCGATTCAACCCCTCCATATGCCACGGAAGCGGCCCAAGAAATAGCAACAACAACAACAACAATAACAACAACAACAACAACAACAAAAAGACAAAAAATAAAAATAAAAAAAAACAAAATAGAAACAGACTCATAGACTTTGAAAACAAACTTATGGCTACCAAAGGGGAAAGATAGGGAGGAGGGATGGATTGAGAATTTGGGACTGACATCTGCACACTATTGTATATGAAATGGATGGTCAACGGGGACCTGCTGTATAGCATAGGGAACTCTACTCAATATTCTATGATAGCCTATATGGGGAAATAATCTGAAAAAGAATGGATATGCGTTTATGTATAACTGAACCATGTTGTTGTATAACAAAAATTAACATAGCATTGTAAACCAAATATACTTCGATAAAATTTTCTAAAAAAAGATGACAAATAATCAGTGTTGGTGAGGATGTGGAGAAGAGGGAATCCTGGTGCACTGTCATGGGAATATAAATTGGTGCAACAACTATGGAAAACAGTATAGAGATTATTCAAATATTAAAAGTAGTACTACTGGAGTTCCCACAGTGGCTCATCAGGTTATAGACCTGACTAGTATCCACGAGGATGCGAATTTGATCCCTGGCCTCACTCGGTGGGTTAAGGATACAGCATTTCTGTGAGCTCTGGCGTAGACTGCAGACGTGGCTTGGATCCTGTGTTGCTGTGGCTGTGGCTGTGGCTGGCAGCTGCAGCTCCCATCCAACTCCTAGCCTGGGAACATCCATATGCCACAGGTGTGACCCTAAAAAGCTAAAAACAAACAAACAAACAAAAGTAGTACTACTATGTAATTCAGCAGTCCTGCTTATGTGTACGTTTTTGGAAAAGATATAATCACTGTCTCAAAGAGATATCTGCACTCTTATATTCATTGCAGCATTATCACAATAGCCAAGACATGGGAACAAGCTAGGTATTCACCAACCAATGAATAAGTAAAGAAAATGTGATATCTATCCATCTATCTGTCTTTATATATAAGATAGAGATAGATAGATAGATAGATGATAGACAGATAATTATTCAGCCATAAATAAACGAAATATTTCCATTTGCAACAACAGGAGTGGACCTTGAGGATTTTTGCTAAGTGAAATAAATTAGACAAAGAAAGATAAATACCATGTCACATCACTTATATGTGGAGTCTAAAAAAGCTGAAGTCATGGAAACAGAGGATATGTTGCCAGAATGATGGGTGAGGGAAACTAGGCGTTGGTAAATAGGGGAAAACTTTCAATTACAGCACAAATAAGTCCTGGTGATCTAATGTAGAGCATGATGACTACAGTTAACAGCACGGATTGCAGACTTGAAAACTGCTCTATCTGACGCTTTAATGCTCTAACCATAACAACAACAAAATGGTAATGAAGTAAGGTAAAAGATGTAAGAATTCTTACCGTGGCAAAAATTTCGCATATATTCAGGTACACATCATTACATTGTACCTGTTAAACTTATGCAATGTTATATGTCAATTACATCTCAATAAACCTGAAAGAAAAAAAAAAGACCACTTTTGCACAACCAACAGATGTGAATTCACAGCTAGACTCAAACAGTGAACGCAAGTGATGCTGAAATCAGTGTCCTCTGATAGGCTCTTTTAAAGCCCAGTGGAGATAAAACCAGAAAATAAATGCAAACCTGGCTTGAATGCGGTAACTATTATCTCTTCATCAACATTCTTATGTGAAAAGAGACTCTTCTAGAAAAGGATATTTAATTCCTTTACCCTGAACACAGAGTTCCTAAAGCATTCTCAAAAAAACAAAACAAAACAAAACAAAAACAGAGGTAGGCTGTGTCAGATTATTTCAAATGTAACAAAAGATTTAATATGAAAGTATCTCTCTAGTTCTACATATGAGGATGTTGTTGGGCTCTCTAGAAACCTGTGTGCTTGGCCATGTAGTTCACATATAATCTTCTACTTTGAGAAGATTATTTAACGCCTGATGGCAACCAAGTGGCCCTAAAAATGGAGAAATAATTTGTAGAAAGCTGGGTCAGTCCCATAGGACACAACCTTGCACTCTAGCAAAAGCCTGAGAAGGTTAAATATCTATAAAGTGAGTCATGGAAAGCCTGTGTGACTCTTCTAGAAGTCACCCATGAGCCCTGACAAGACAGGGCATCCTACACTGTGGCAGTGATGATATATGGGAATATTTAAACGGCAGTTTAAAAAAAAAAGGATGAATTTAGAAACAGAGAGGTTAAATTTCCTAAGACCTGTCAGAATAAAATAAAAAAAATCTGCTCCAGAAAGCCTTAGAGAAAAGTGTCACAGCTAAAAAGAAATCAGGCTGGGCTCACCATTAATTAAGTACTTTCACTTATTTTTAGAAAGCAAAAAAAGCAAAGGTGGGTGACACTATTCTGGTGAGAAAACCTAATTCAAGAAGAGGAGGGGGCAAGGCACTCTTGAGAATGAGAAGAAACAAAACAGCAGTGAAAGAACTCCAGCCACTGATGCAACAAATGCCTCTCAAACTCAGAGTTTACAGGGAACTTCAAAGAACATGAAGATTAGAAAAGGTACTTCCCCATTACGGCAGGGGTCGGGGGGGAGGGGCATGTACGTGCTGCATCCTTTGAAAATCAGTGAATACTACCATTTTGTTACAATTGAACCCACTTTTAGGTTTGAAAGCTTAAAAGCCAAAATTAGCCTGAACCCTTGCTTGGAAAACATCAAATGATTAACCTCCACCCTGAGCAAACTCTTATTTTTGGAATTAGGTAGAGCTCTGGGATTACTGTATACACCGATCCAGGTCCAGGATGAGATGGCAGAACCCAAGACAATAGGATAGGGCAGTGGGGAGGGCAGTTGACCTTAATGTGGAAAAGTCCCACTTCACCTTCAGAAAATAATATCATAATTAAATGTCCCTGACCTTGGGTGCCAGTTAAGGCTGAAGTAGAAGATTCCCTTAGGAGTTGGTGTGGACCCACTAATCCTGATTTGGGACCTGAATCTGACAACACAGATACTAGCCTGGGCGTATGAATGAACTGTAACCATCTCAGGACTGCTTTATCTACCTACCCATGAGTCATGTGAACCCCAAGAGACTTGTTCCAGAACCAGCAGGAACTCTGTGACAACCCAGCTTTGAACACATGCATGGTAATGTAGAAGCAACTCTGAAAGCTGGATTGGCACCACAAAAGTAAACGCATGCAGACCACTCTAAATACAGGCTCTTTATACTATTTATTGACTCTTTGATTGATACTGTTTATGAAAATAAAATCCCCAGCCCTGCAAAAACACCAGGTATTCCGACTAAAAGGATGTGTTTTTCCTTTCCTACAACTAGTTAAATAGTATAGAACTTTGAAAGAGACTATAAAGTTTCCACATGAGGTGAAGAGAAGAAAGCATATTGGCTGGGTTGGAGCTAGGATTTAGAGATGCTGGCATATGGAGCAGCAACACTCCCCACCCACAGAGTCATGTGTGTATGCATATGTGTAAGTTCACATATAAAACGAGCCAAGCACACTTAAATGTTACAGAAAGTTCAAAGAGCTCCTATGTGTCCAGAATGCTTGCATATATCATAGAGGTGTCTAACCAGATTCTCTGATTTACATATGAGCCAAGAGGACCATGAAAAAAATTATTCCATTCATTCATTCCATAATTCAGTAAAGTCCCTGCCCCCTGTATACTGAATTATTCTCTCCAATTATCACTCATATGTTGAACTCCTACCCCACAATTAAACTGTATTTGGAGATAAGACTTTTAGGAGGTAATTAAAGTTAAATGAAGTCATAAGGGTCCCAAAGACTTCATGGGATTGATAGCCTTATAAGAAAAGAAAGAGAAAAATTCTTCTTCTTTCTCTCTTTCACCCTCCTTCTCTCTGTCCGCCATGCACTGAGGAGAGGCTATGTGAGCACACAGCAAGAAGGAGGTTGTGTGAAAAACAGGAAGAGAGCCCTCACTGAACCTGACCATGCTGGCACCATGAACTTGATCTTCCAGCCTCTGAAACTATATAACAAATTTCTGTTGTTTACGTCACCTAGCCTATGGTATTTTATTTGGTAGCCTTCTTAGGAAGACAGTTCTTCCTCTTCAGAAAGCTTATATTCCATGGATGAGCAATGAGATTCTGCTGTATAGCACTGGGAACTATATCTGGTCACTTATGATAGAGCATGATAATGTGAGAAAAAGGAATGTATACATGTATGTGAGTGGGTCACCTTGCTGTATAGTAGAAAATTGACAGAACACTGTAAACCAGCTATAATGGAAAAAATAAAAATCATTATTTAAAAAAGCTTACATTCCAGAAATAAAGAGTAAGACATCATTCAGCAAATCATGAAATCCATGAACAATAAGTCATAATGGCCACAAGTGATCAAAGAAAAATGAAGCAGAAAAAAAGGAGTGTGAAAATAATAAGAAATAGAATTTAATTAAATATCAGTGAAAACTAAGTGGAGGGCGAGAGAAAGTAAGGGGGCATGTAAGGGACCGTGGAACAAACCATACATATCTGGGGCAGAACATTCCGGGAGGAAATCACATGAGCACAAAATATCTTTGCATTTATTTGTGTGTCCCTCAATTTCTTTCATTCGTGACTTGTAATTTTCACTCCACAGTTCTTTTAGCTCCTTGGTTAAATTTATTCCTATTTTATTCTTTTTGATGCAATTGTAAACAGACACATCAAACAATGCAATGGAAAAGACAGGCCAGAATAACCATATTGACCAGACTATCTGGTCAATTAACTTATGACAAAGAAGCCAAAAATATACAATGGGGAAAGGATAGCCTCTTCAATAAATGGTATTTGGAAAAACTGGACAGTTATAGAAAAGAAAGAAACTGGATTCTTCCCTATATTACATCATACATATAAATCAATTCAAAATGGGTCAAAGACCTGAATGTAAGACCTTAAACCGTAAAACTCTTAGAAGAAAATATAGGGGGTAACTCCTCAACATCAGTTTAGACAATGATTTTTTTTATTAGACACTGAAAGCAAAGGTAATAAAAGCAAAAATAAACAAGTAGGGGTATATTAAACTAAAAAGCTTCTGTAGAGCAAAAGAAACCATCAACAAAAATGAAAACCTAACCTACAGAGTGGGAGAAAATATTTACAAATCATATATCTAACAAAGAGTTAGTATCCAAAATATATAAAGAACTCAAACATTTCAACAGCAAGAAAACAAACAATCCAATGAAAAACTGAATAGACATTTTTCCAAAGAAAACACACAAATAGCCAGCAGGCACATGAGGAGAAGCTGTTCAACATCACTAATTATTAAGTAATTGCAAATGAAAACCATAATAAAATGTCACCATGTACCTGTTAGAATGACTATTATCCAAAAGATAGGCAATAGCAAGTGTTGGGGAGAATGTGAGGAAATGGGAACCCATGTGCACTGTTGGTGGGAATGTAAATTTTTGCAGCAACTTTGAAAATCAGTATGGAGGTTCCTCAAAAATTTAATATGGAACTACAGTGTGATCCAGCAATTCTGTTTCTGGGGTATATACCCAAAAGGAAAAAAAAAAAAACACTATCTTGGAAAGATTTCTGTATCCCAATATACATTACAGCACTATTTACAATAGCAAAGCTATGGAAACAATCTAAATGTCCATGGACAGATGAACGGATACCAAAAAAATGGTGTAGATATGAAATGGAATATTATTCAGCCATAAAGAAGAAAGAAATCTTTCAATTTACAACATCGTGAATGGAACATGAGAGCATTGTGTTAAGTAAAATGCCAGAGAGAAAAACAAATATTGTATGAGCTCACTTACATGTGGAATCTAAAAAAAGCAAATTTAAAGGCACAGAGAACATGAGCAGAGGAAAGCAAAATGGGTGAAGGTGGTCCAAAGTTACAAAGTTTCAGTAATGAGATAAATAAGTACTGGGATGGTAATGTGTAGCATGGTGACTATAGTCAATAATAGTTATAGTTAATAGCATAGTTAATAATACTATATTGAATATTTAAAATTATTAAGAGAGTAGATAAGAAAAAATATATAGCTACATGAGTTGACACATTAACCAAACTTACTGTGGTACTCATTTCAAAATATATACCAGTTATCAAATAATCATGTTGTAGACCTAAAATGAATACAATGTTTTATGTCAATTATATCTCAATAAAACTGGATAAAAACTTAAAGCATGTTACATTTCTTTGCTACTTGAAGTTCTAACATTAAAGACTCCCTCTTATATCTGAGTTGTTTAATTCTAGACTTAATGGTGTAAGACAGGATTTTCTCAACAAGTTTTTAAAATAAGGGGAGAGGACCGTGTCTCCTTTCCCTGGCACTTATGTAAATCTTTTTCCTTGCCACTATCCTTAGATGGACCATATTCAAAATAGAAATTCTGAGTCGATTAACTACTGGCATTCTCATTATGCCTACTGTTAACTCCCTTTTATTTAGCCAGTCTTTCAGTTTGGAATCTTAAGAAAGTAAAAGAACGCCTAAAATACAAATATCTCTTGAAAATTTGGGAAGGATTAAATTAAGAGGAGGGACAAATAGAAGAGTAAGAATGGCTTGCAAATATATATTTTCTCAAAAAGTGCATTCAAAAATGGAATCCACAGGTTAGTCATTAAAATAATTACACTCAGGCTTCAGAAGGAGTCTGCCATGCCTCTGACAGCAATCTAGACATTCCTGGCCTACTCTCATTCAAGAAGCTGCCCTCATTAGCCCAGATGCACTGAATGGGTCTTTGGGAACCCTTCTCAAAAAAAAAAAAAAAATGAGATACTGTCTTCAAGTTGAGGCTAATGAGAAACAATGTACATTTATAGAATACGGACTTTCTAACACAGCTCCTGTCAATGGTAAAGAATTAGAGCAAGAAGATATTCTCTTCCTGAGGCCCCAACAAAGAGAAGGGGAGAATCAGAAACTTCTCCTGAATACTGGATTTATAATGCATTCTAGTGCCAACAGTGTGCAGATGAGTGGAAGCCAAAAGAAGCAGATGGTCATTTTACGTGGGGAAAAAAAGTGATGTTTGGAGTTCCCGTCGTGGCACAGTGGTTAACGAATCCAACTAGGAACCATGAGGTTGCGGGTTTTCTCCCTGGCCTTGCTCAGGGGTTTAAGGATCCGGCGTTGCCATGAGCTGTGGTGTAGGTTGCAGACGCGGCTCGGATCCAGTGTTGCTGTGGCTCTGGCGTAGGCCGGTGGCTGCAGCTCCGATTCAACCCCTAGCCTGGGAACTTCCATATGCTGCAGGAGCAGCCCAAGAAATAGCAAAAAGACAAAAAAAAAAGTGATGTTTGCATTTGCCGAGACTTGTTTCCTTGGGGTCTTGGTGACATATACATGCTTTTAGGTGACAGTGGGCGGTGGGCATTCAAAAGCTAGTAAGAAGTTTCATATTTTGAGGAGCTGGGTTACAAGTTCATTTGGGATTTACTCCATGAGCTGTTCAGCATTTTGAAATTATGAAACCAGTTTAAGGCCTTAGCCAACTAAGAATTTAGTACTAAAGAAACAGTGGTTTTATTTTCTACATAATGTGAGATTTCCAACTGGTAAATGGAATTTTTGACCCCATGAGTTCAAATATGTATTAAGTTTTGGGTTTTTTAATTCCAAAAATTTTCCTCTAAGTTATGTGACCAAGTAAACTCAATTTTAACACCAACTAGCTTGGCTGACTTCAACTTATTACATCATTGAAGATTCCAAGAGCCATTTAAAGCTATTGAAGAAAAATATTTATAGTTGCTATTGTTTCATTTGGGGCCATCTAAGTATAAATATCACAGATAGTTCAGAAAACAATTTTTTTGTTTAGAATTGTAGAAGTTATTGTGTGTGATAGTTAATTTTATGTGTCAGCTTGACTGGGCTAAGGGATGCCAAGGTAGCTGGTAAAATGTTATTTTTGGATGTGGTTTGTCTCCAGAGGAATCTGAGTAAAAGCGATTGCCTCCCCCCCACCCCCCAACAATGCAGGGGAGTCCTCCTAATCCACTGAGAGCCTGAGAGCACAAAAAAAGTAGAAAAAGGGCAAATCCATTCTCTGCTTGCACTAAAGGATCTATCTTTCCCTGCCCTTGGGCAAGCTGCTTCTGGTTCTAGGGCTTTCAGACTCAGAAAAAGCCTTACATCATTTCCCTCCTCTCCCCAATTCCAGTCCCTACTCCCAATTCCTAGGCCTTTGGACTCAGACCCAATTACATCCTCAGCTTTCCTGGTTCTCCAGCTTGCAGGTGGAAGACTGCCTTGGGGCCTTCATAATCACAGGAGCCAATTCTTAGATAAACATCCTATTATATGAAATCTGTATATCCTATTGGTTCTTTGTCTCTGGAGAATCCCATCAAATATACTGGGCATTGCAGAATGAAAATTGAATCAGATCTGGATGGAAGCTTGGACACATTCAGGAGACTTACTTCCCTGTCTTTAAAGAGATGCACATCTAAATACTCACTACAGGAGTTCCCATCATGGCTCAGCAGTAACAAACCTGACTAGCATCCACAAGGATGCACGTTCCATCCCGGCCCCACTCAGTGGGTTAAAGGATCTGGCGTTGCTGTGAGCTGTGGTGTAGGTCGCAGATGCTACTTGGATCCCGAGTTGCTGTGGCTGTGGAGTAGGCTGGCAGCTACAGTGCCCATTCCACCCCTAGCCTGGGAACTTCCATATGCCACAGATGTGGCCCTAAAAAGATAGATAGATAGATAGATAGATAGATAGATAGATAGATAGATAGATAGATAGATAGATAGATGTCACTACAAAAAATGGAAGGGAAGCAGGAACAGATAAGATAAACATACTTGGATCACATCAATGATTTATCCAATTAAGTGACATAATTGTTGGAATGTAATCATAAATAATAACTCGGATTCCTCTACTACCAACTTAAGAGGGAAGGAAAGACGGATGTTTAATAATGTAACACAGGAATTTTCAAGGGGCAGTTCCTAGAGAAATATTTTCGGGTCACATGCCAAACAGATTGTAACTTTAAAAGTAGGTTAAAATGCTTCTTCCTTTAATCGAAGCAGATATTTTGAATGTTGGTTTTGGAGAGGAACAGAGAGCTAGTAATAAGAACATGAACACAAGCCTGGACGTCCAAGTTAAAGAGAGACACATAGCTACAATATTAAACATGAAATATGATTATCAAGTGAAACATGTAACCAGAATCCAACAGAATACATTTTTGAAAAATTAAAAAGTGGGGAGTTCTCGCTGTGGTGCACAGGATTGGTGGCACCTCTGCAGCACTGGGATACAGGTTTAATCCCTGCCAGCACAGGGGGTTAAGGATCTGGTGTTGTTACAGCTACTGTGTAGGTCACAATTGCGGCTAGCATCTGATCCCTGGCCAGGGAACTCCATATGCCTGGGGGGTGGCCAAAAAAGGGGGGAAAAAAGTGAAATGGATATTGGTTAAATGAGTTTTCATGTGCAAATTAAGTTCTCATGCAAAGATTAATAGCCACAAAAGTTACAAAATTATTGGCAACCCAATACAAAATCATGTCAGTCAAATTACATAAGGAGATGGGCAGAACCTCTGAGAAGAAGAATTCAGATGAAGGGATGTGTGCTCTTAGACATGGTGGCCAGTGGTTTTCACCAGCTTTGCAAAGAGAACCTGTGGGTTAAGGCACTAAAGATGGTAGATAACAATGGGACCCTCCCTCACCCCCACCCCCAGCTCTCTGGAGCACCCAGGTTGTCTGCATCATCCTTCTTTAGAAGGCGGTTCTGTCACTGACCCACTGGTCAGAGGCATCATAGTTTGGGTACAAGCCTTGATGACATGGCTGCCATTTCTGTTCTGCACCCAAATGTCTTCTCTTCTGAGGCCGAAAGGACAAGATCATCAATAAGTTTCTCCTCAACACTTGCTTGCTCTGTGCCAAGATACTATATGGCACTGGTATTTTTAGAAACATGTGGAGTAATTAAACACAGTCAAGGAGCCACTCCAAAAATAGCTTGCTCAGAGTTCTCACTGTGGCTCAGTGGGTTAAGGACACAACATTGTCTTCATGAAGATACGAGTTTGATCCCTGGCCTCACTCAGGGGTTTAACAGTTTGTTATCTAAATTCGCCACTTGTAGCTCCAGAGCAGTTACAACTCTATGGCTCATGCCAAGAATAATCTGGTGCAACTGGACAGGCACACATATCATTATATTTGTATCATAAATATGACTTTGAAACCAATGAACCACCTCAGAATACTTGGAATTTGGGGCCTGGCGAACTGGTAATAGTTACATTATTCAGAATACAATAATTTGGGAGTTCCCGTCATGGCACAGTGGAAACAAATCCGGCTAGGAACCATGAGGTTGCAGGTTCGATCCCTGGCCTCACTCAGTGGGTTAAGGATCAGGCGTTGCTGAGAGCTGTGGTGTAGGTCACAGACATGGCTTGGATCTGCTGTGGCTGTGGCTGTGGTGGTAGGCCGGCAGCTACAGCTCCGAATTGACCCCCAGCCTGGGAATGTCTGTATGCCACGAGTGCAGGTATAAAAAGCAAAAAAAAAAATAAAGAAGAAGAAGAAGAATACAGTAATTTGTACTGTACACATTTCAATTTTCCTTCGTTTATGTTTCCCTTCTTTTATGCTTTAAGGATGTGTGGGTCCTCAAGATTCAGGTAAAATCCATTAGAATATTTTAATGGAGCCCTCAATGTGACTTCCAATACAACTATTCAGAGAGAACACACCATAAAGGCTGCTGGACTTATCCATTCGATATGTCTCCCCCTTTTCCTAGCTCTTGTCCTATTCATTGGGGGAGAATAAATTACACCACTTAGTTTGAAACTTTTCTTTACTTTTTTTGTCTTTTGGGGGTTGTACCTGCGGCATATGGAAGGTCCCAGGTTAGGGGTCGAATCTGAGCTATAGTTGCCAACCTACACCACAACCATAGCAATGTGGGATCCCAGCTGCGTCTATGGCCTACACCACAGTTCACCCACCGGAATCTTAACCCACTGAGCAAGGCCAGAGACCCACTGCGTCCTCATGGATACCATTCAGGTTTGTTACCACGGAGGCATGACAGGAACTCCTGAAACTTTTTTTTCAGCTCCTCATGTGTTCTTTAGGTTCTGTAGAAAAGTTGAAGTTCATGCTAAGTTTAGTTTCCATGGCCTTCCTGTAAAGATGAGTCATAATATTCCAGCCGTTGCCAATGGGGCAAACACTGAAAAAGCAGGTATGTAGGTATTGTTACCCTGCAGGTATCAATAATAGCAGCTTAACACAGGTAAGAAGTTGGAGTGGGTCACAAAGGGCATACCTATTCTAAACAGACCCAGCTTCTGCCTCTTGTGATGGCTGCCTGATCAACAGCTGGAGAGAACCAAGCTAGAGAGAACTAACCCTTGTTAGATGGCCCAGGGAATGCCAGGAATTCACTGTCCATCTTGACCTGGTTTGGCTCTTTCTTCCAGTGCTTATCCCTCTGTCTGCAGACCAGCCACATGGAGAAAAATGTCTATGGCGTGAGACAGCAGGAGGACCACTGGCCAACCAGAATCTACTGAAACCTAAAGGGTTTATCTTATATCGGATTCCTCTCTTCTCTTTGTTCCTGCAAATCCCTCAGTCTCCATACACCACCCCCTCCACCCGGAACCTCCCCCACCAGGTCCTGCTTTCTCTTTTGCCTGACTCCCAATATGCGTCATCACATATTCTCTGTCCATGAGTTATTCTCCAAAAGAGTCTCCTGCTTCTCTGGGGTGGGCAAGAGATGGAAAAAAAGGGTTCTTTTGATCTAGTCTTGGGATATAGTATGAAAAAACCCAATCCACATGTTTATATTGTAGAAAACTACCCTCTCTCCATTCTCCCTCTGTGTTATTACACTAAGAGAGTGTCTACCTATATTCCAAAGTTACATACATTACAAAATGTCCCCTGTCTTTGGTAGGTATTGGACACAATTAAGAGTAGAGAGGAAAAAAAAAATCTGTTTCCTCTATACATTATTTCTAGTTCACGCTCTACAATTAACCATTATTTAATTTTATCTACATCAACCCCATATTACTGTGGCTACTAAGATTTCTATTGACTGTTATACACTACTACTAATATTCTTTCAAAGTATCTTAGCAAAACAGAATCCCACTGGGTAGAATCCTTCTTTACTTTTTGGAAATGCAAGTTGCAGTGATGGGCCAAGCTTTCGGTTTGTCTTATTACTTTCTGTTGACCAACGTTAACTACCAGCCTCCTACTTATGATGGGGACATGAAGCCAGTTTGATTGTGCTGCTGTGGCCATTGCTATTCTTGCCAATTGTCTGATTCAACTGAAAAACAACAGCGTTGCTTTCTCATCTTCCTGAAAGACAGGGAGGAAGACCAGTAAAGAGAGACTGAGGGAAGGAGGAACAAAAGTTGAAGACTGAAAGGAAGAAGGAAAAAAACAGAGATAGAAAGGCATGAAGGAAGAGAAAAAGAGAGAAGGAAAAAGGGAGGGAAGGAGCAAAGGAATAAACAAAGGAAGGAGAAGGAGGGAAGCCAGAGACATTTTATTTTTTTTCCTCTTGGGAATTATTAAGTGGCTCCTTCCTGCCTGACATAATGAAAGGCTCCCCTCCTATGATCTGATTCTGCCTGTCTTACTAGCCTCCTTCGCACACCCCATCTGTACCCCATACTCCAGCCAACTTCCACTGCCAGCTGAATGTGCTCTGCTCTCGCCTACTCCAAATCCTTGTATGTGCAGTTATTTGGGTTTTTTGTTTTTTGTTTTTGTTTTTTGCCACAGCAATGTGGTATTCAAGCTGTGTCTGCAATCTACACAACAGCTCACAGGAACCCCAGATCCTTAACCCACTGAGTGAGGCCAGGGATCCAAGCCACATCTTCATGGGTACTAGTCAGGTTCATTACCACTGAGCCATGACGGGAACTCCCCATGTTGTTTTCTTGAACTGTTTTTTCCCCCAACCATCACAAATTACTTCTGCCTACTTGTCCCAGATCCTGGCGCTAAGTTTCATTTTCATAATTATAAGAAAAAACTTCAATCAGTGTGTTTATATGGAAATAGCAATATCCTCACCTATCACCAGAACCATGATCAAGAGTCTATCAAATTATTTCTCTGGAGTCAAAATTTTAAAGAGAGAAAAAAAAATCTTTTTTCACAATTTGAAAAGAAGGATAAGAAGGGCATACACATGTTACCTCAAAGAGTATCCATTTTATAATATCATGCCTACTAAATAAACAATTTTCAAGTTAGGCTGTGTATCTTTCTGCAGGAGAAATAAGAATATTAAAAGGATATGAACCCACTGCCAATAATACCTAAAGAGACAGTAATCAACCCATATAGTCTCTCCAGAAATCAAGATGAGAGATTGATTCTGGACTCGAGCATTAGTGGAAAACTCAGGATACGGTGCAGCAGCAGGAGACCTCAGCACAGGAGAGCAGCTGTCAGTCTGACTGATGGATAGGAGAGGTGAGTTTCTGTAAGGCTTCAGGAAAGTTAAGCTTGGGAAGCTGACCCAGTGGGGATGTGGTGGTGTGGGAATCACTGGCGGGCAGACTTAACACACCCTCTTTGTAGCTCTGCTGCTCAGAAAGGCTTTCCCATCTGTAGGCAGGTTTTTACCATATTTTCCACTGTATTGTAGACAGTGCACCAACTGGGAAAATAAGGCATTGAGGTCTCATAAACTGATGTCCTTTAATATTCAATTAAGCTAAAAAAAAATCCCCCCTTGCATTTGACCTCCTAGCCTCCAAACTGTCTTTAAATCGTGGTTTAGATTTTAATGGAGGTCTGAGTACAGGGAAGAAAACATGCTGGGTTCCCCAAATAGGCAGTCAGACTTGCATTATTAGTTAAATGTTGATACCTGGAACATGTCTAGGGGATCCTAATTATGGAAGGCCATATTTAAGACCTATGCCCACTGGACTGCAAAGCTGGCTTTGGACTGTGGCAAATTCACAAGGTTAACTGCCCAGTGATGTTTCTTAGGAGAAAGCCAAGGGATTTTCCTGGTGATGTCACTCAATTTGGCATGTGATGTGTGCTCTTATTATTTTTTTAAAAAAATGAATACCAGAGTTGCCATTGTGGCTAAGAACCCAACTAGTACCCATGAGGGTGTTGATTCAACCCCTGGCCTCAATCAGTGGGTTAAGGATCTGGCATTACCTCAGGCTGTGGTGTAGATCGCAGATGCACCTCAGATCCAGCCTTGCTGTGGTTGTGGCATAGACCAGCAGCTGCAGCTCCAATGTGACCCTTAGACTGGGAACTTCCATATTGCTGCAGGTGCATCCCTAAAGAGAAAAAAAGAAAATGTACACCTATAGAAAATGGTAACATATATTTTAGGATGGGTTACTGAACAGGACTGCTACATTATCAACTAACTGAGAGAAGTTAGGTAATAAGATGTTTAGTTACATAAGGAATAAAGCAGAGAATGCCTAGAAACCACAAAGTTCTGTGGGGTGAAAAGGAGAGTACATGTGAGGGGACTTACTGTACCATGAAGAAACCAGTTGTCCTGGATAAGGAATACCAAACTTGAAATTACAATGTAGAAAATGAGATGGAACATTTTCAAAGGCAAGTTCGACTACTTCAAAATAATGCCCAGAAGGAACCCTTATCCTAAGTAATAAATATGGGTTATTTTTCCACATTTGCCAGTCTCTTTCTCCTCTTTGATTGCCTTTCCCCTAAACATCTTCCCAGTAGTCAATATTCCGCATTTTGCTTTCAATACTGACTTTTTAGGGCACATGGGAGAGTTCCAGTACTGAATTACAAAATAAAGCTCTCCTTGGAATTCCAGAAACACCTCAGCTCAATTCTGTATGTCTAGAATAGAACAAATTTGGGAGTTCTCTGGTGGCTCAGTGGGTTAATGATCCAGTGTTGTCACTTTTGTGGCTCAGGTCGCTGCTGTGGCACAGGTTCAATACCTTGGCTGGGAACTCTTGTATGACTCTTGAGTGGCTAAAATAATAGTAATAATAAAATAGAAAATATTCTCTTATGGGATCACCCACCTCTACCATTGAACTTTTTTTTTTTTTTTTTTGCCAGTGCTTTTCATCCAGTAGTCCAAGTTAAAAAACGGGGTCGGGGGGAGGTCATCATTTTCTCTTCTCTCTCCCTCAAGTTGCCACTCAATAGTTCTCAAGATTTGTTGAGGCTTCTCCTCAACTAACCCTTGCATCTCTCTCTCTTTTGCCACCCTACGATTCCCATAGTATTTAAATCAGATGTCAATTGAGTCCCATAGTATTTAAATCAGATGTCAATTGAGTCCAACAGCTCAAGGAGATTCATTTTAGTGCAAGAAGCAAAGAATATTCAGAATGCAAAAAAATGCATGTATATCCATATATAACTGATCTGTGGTTTCATTTATTCATTCATTTAGCAAATGTCTTTGAGTCCCTACATTGAATAATCAGGGTGCTGAGCAAGGGGATTCATCAGTGACCGAAAGACAATTTCATGCCTTCAGGAAGTTGAAATCCTATTGGAGAGCCATGCTACACACAAATAAAAGATTACTCATTGTGATAAGGGCTAATTAAGAAAAGATCCAATGCAACAATTGAAAGTGGGGATGAAGAGAAAACGTAGAGACAAAAGAAGTCTTCACAAGGAATTTTGAGAAGTCATTTGAATGAAACATTCACCTCTTACCTACAGATTTCTGTAGACCCCTCAGTTCTTATGCATAATTTCCCCATCACATTTGGAGGTAGTTCAGTAAATTCATGCTGACTCCCGTATATCCAACCATATGTGCAGACTGCCACCATAACACCAGCCAAGAAAATATCCTTCCTCCACCACAGTTGACACACTGTGTGTTTTAGTTTTATTCTGTTTTATTTACAAATTACCAAATTAATTTAGCATGTAAGGGATTTTCATGTAAGCATCCCAACACTCAAACTTAGTATTATGATTATATTCTAAATCTCATGGTCAAAAGAGTCCCTAGATAATGTAAGAATACAAAATTAATTGCTTCAAGGTACAGTGTTTGTATCTGTCCTCAAATATTACTATTGACCCACCTTCAATCCATGTCATGGAATTGCACGTTTGGACTCTAGCTTTTTTTTTTTAATTAATAAGTGATATCTTAAATGCTACGCTCGGGGGTTTAGAAGACATCATTTAAAAATTTATTATTTTAAGAAAGTAGAGATCAGTTTTAATCATCTGTTGTCCACCAAAGTAGAGGAAAAAACTAAGGCTGTTAAATAAAAAGGTCCTTTGTAAACTTTTACCTATCATCCACTGCTCAAGTTCAGTGTAGATATGAGTTAAAGTGAAGGGTTTTGGAGATTCAATTATATTAAAGATCAGAATGTTTTTCCAAAATATAATATGCAGAAGGTTAAAAAACCCACTCTAAGTACTTTTATTGGAACTCCTCCTTAATGTTAAAGGAAAAGGAAATATTTGACCAAGGAAGTTAAAGGGGCAAACTCACGTTAGAACGCCTGGATGATAGAAGTTAACACCAGTCCCTTTAATGCTTAAGTGGCTCTTTAACAGTCAGAGATGTAAGCATTGGATTTAGAAAAAGAAAGGAGAGAACTTAAAAAGGTGTTAACTTCATCTTGTGCCATAAAAGAGGAGATGTTTAATTAAGCCACTGGTAGTTCTTGGGTGGTTTTCGGTTTAGTTTTATACTTTTGAGATGAAAGGGTACATGCAAAATTATGTACAAAGTACCTTTTAGAAACTTTGGAAAGGTCAAGGAGAAAATAGCTGGATTTCAAAAGCTGAACTTTTCAAGGTTTTTCTCTGATTTTTCTAAAACAAGATAGCCTCCTCCTCCTCTTAATAGTTCTTCAAGGCCCTTTTGGTAGCCAAAATCTTTGTTCTTTTTTTTTTTTTTTTTAAGCAGCTTTGTAACAGAAGAACTAAAAATTAATTATGGCTATGGAACTTTTACACAGAAGAGTTTAAAAAGCACAGACGTAAAGAAGGGAAAAAGATGAGGGCCCATTTATCTTATATTGACAGGACTAGCTTCAAACGATGACCTTGAATCATAATCATCCTAATGAGCTCAAAATATTTCACTTGAACAAGTGAAACTATAATCAAATCAGTTTCTGAAAGCTCTACTAATGAGCATTTCCTTTGATGAAAACGTGGTTAACTGCCTTAGTCTGCAGGAGGTGCACTACAGTAAGGGGCCAGCTCCTGACAACTCATTAGCTGACCTGGGGAGACAGTAATTTGAATGCTTTTGATAAAAATTTCAAGGCTTTTTTATTAAACTTAATTTACAATTTATGCACTTTTATAAATAGTCTAATTTTTCTAAGTTGGGGGAAACTAGCAAGAAGACTTCAAAGCTGTGGCACAAAGTTTGTTTACCACATTTCATCTGTTGTATTCCCCAAACCAGGGAGGGGAAATAGGTTTAGTCAGTCCCTGGGAACTTGGGGTCAATCTTTCTATTGTATTTTTACAGAGTATTGTTACAGGTTGGGGATGGTGTTAAAGTCACTTAATGGAGCTGCAGTTTGTAAGAATTAGGGTAGAAAATCGGAAGTCATTATTATTTACAATGAGGTTGAAGGATGTCTTCTGAAACTACTTCATCAAAACAAATCACTCGATTTAACTAAAGCAGCAAAATTAGCTGAAATGAGAACTGAACACAGAAATGTGGTTTACTTTTATTTTCACTACTTGTCAAGGATGCCCCCCACCATTAGAATTATTCATCATTTTATCTGCTGCTCTGCTACTCACCATCTAGAAATGATGATCTGTGTGTGTGTGTGTGTGTGTGTGTGTGTGTGTGTGTGTGTGTGCGCGCGCGCGCGCATGTGTGCAGAGCAGACTTGCTGTCAAAGAAGAATATAAAACAAGAACAGTTCAGGGGCTCAAAGTATCACTGGAAGACAGACCTCCATTGCTTCAGAGAACCATCTAACTCCTTATCCCCTCCCTTCCTCCAAGCTCCCCTTTGCTGTTGAGGGCTCTTCTACTTGGTTTCCATTTGTCATTTTTTCTCCCTGTGTTCTGCAAGGCAAACCACTGAGATGGCTTGTGTCATAAATATACGAGATAGTGTTCGCAACTGTCAAGTGTCTAATCGCTCTCTCTTTGCTCCCTTTGGCTTGGGCTGAGAAATGGAAACATTCCCAATATTTTAGAAGACAAGTTACTGGACAGAAAGGTAGGATATCCAAAGAGAGAAGTATTATCAACATTATCACTTAGCTTCTTCCAAAAAAATTTGTTTTTGTCTTTTTGCCATTTCTTGGGCCGCTCCCACGGCATATGGAGGTTCCCAGGCTAGGGGTCTAATCGGAGCTGTAGCTGCCAGTTTACGCCAGAGCCACAGTAACGCGAGATCCGAGCCGCGTCTGTGACCTACGCCACAGCTCATGGCAACGCCGGATCCTTAACCCACTGAGCAAGGCCAGGGATTGAACCCAAAAGCTCATGGTTCCTACTCGGATTCATTAACCACTGAGTCACATCGGGAACTCCCTTCTTCCAAATAATTTTTTAAAGTGCAGCCATAAACAAGGAAAATATTTAGATTCCATTTTGCATGTGTGTGTATAAAATACATGCTGTCAATTATCATTTTTCACAGGAGTTAATGTTCTAGAAAGTCACTGTGAACACTGAATTAGAAACCACTGCAGCATCGCTCCTAGGGAAAAATACAGGAATAGGTTTCTGTGAGCCTCTGGTCCCATTTCCATCAACTGATCAATGCATGACTTGGTTTATGTGTGTTTCTATTTAAAGACATCTTATTTAACATGTATTACTGATTTATTAACATTGAACTCACAGCCATGTTAAATAAAAAATATTCTGATACAGGTTCCTGTTGCAGCTCAGCAGTTAATGAACCCAACACCCATGAGGATGTGAGTTCGATCCCTGGCCTCACTCAGTGGGTTAAGAATCCAGTGTTCTTGTGAGCTGTGGCATAGGTTGCAGATGTGGCTTGGATCCCATATTGCTGTGGCTCTGGTATAGGCCGGCAGCTGCAGCTCCAGTTGGAACCCTGTCCTGGGAACCTCCATAGGCCATGGTTGTGGCCCTGAAAAGACAAAAAGACAAAAAAAAAAATCCTGATACTTATTAAAATGATATGGAAGGCTTTATTCAAGACTAGTGCAGTAAGGGTGTTATAGAGGGAAGAGATGGGGCACTATTCCAAGTACAAATGGAGAAGCAGAGATTTAGAGCCAACAGAGGGAGGGGCTAAGGGATAGAACCTTACTAAGAGGAGACATCAAATGTAGGGAGAGTCCTACTGAACTAATGGGATTCTTGTCACCTGCAGGCCAGCAAAAGTGGGGAATGAGGAACAAGATCAGACCTTAAATGTAGAAGGGGTCTCCTTAAATTGACCTAAGAGAATTCTGGGGTGTTCCCATTGTGGCACAGTGGAAACAAATCTGACTGGTATCCATGAGGTTGCCGGTTCAATCCCTGGCCTCACTCAGTGGGTCAGTGATCCAATGTTGCTGTGAGCTGGGATGTAGGTTGCAGACCTGGATCCCGAGTTGCCATGGCTGTAGTGTAGGCTGGCAGCTATAGCTCTGATTCAACCCCTAGCTTGGGAACTTGCATATGCTATCGGTGCAGCCCTAAAAGCAAAAAAAAAAAAAAAAAAAAAAAAAAAAAAAAGAAAGAAAAAGAGAGAGAATTCTTTGCTAAGACTTGTCTGGGCAGGCCAAAGACAAGACAAGGGCAAAGGTTGAAGCCTAGTTGAAAAGAAGGCTCAAAGGAGGCTGACTAAAGTTTGGTTAAGAAAAGGGTCTTAGTCAGCCAACAGCACTACAAATTATCCTGAACAAAGTTTATTGAGCACAGGGACAGTAGCCTCCTCCTATCTGTGCTTTCACTTTGCAGGTCCCAGTTACCTGCAGTCAACCATGGTCTGAAAATATTAAATGGAAAAATTCCAGGAATAAAAATTTCCTAAGTTTTAAGTTATGCGCCCTTCTAAGCAGCTGATGAAATCTCATGCTGTCCTCTCCTTCCCACCTGGGATGTGAACCATCTCTCTGTCCAGCATGTCCCACCTGTGGGTCACTTTTGTTCTTCTTTTTAGGGACGTGGAAGTCCTTGGGCCAGAGGTTGAATCAGAGCTGTAGCTGCCGGCCTATGCCACAGCCACAGCAACACTGGGTCTGAGCTGCTTCTGTAAACTACCCCCAGCTTGCAGCAACGCCATATCCTTAACCCACTGAGAGAGGCCAGGGATCAAACCAGCATCCTCACAGAGAGAGACTGTCAGGTCCTTAACCCAGTGAGCCACAATGGGAACTCCTTAGTAGCCTTCTTGATCATCAGGTCAACTGTCGAGGTATCCCAGGGTTTAAGTAACCCTTGCTTTACTTAATAATGACCTTAAAGTACAAGAGTGGTGATGCTGGCAATTCGGATATGCCAGAGAGAAACCACAGAATGCTGCGAGTGAAAAGTGAACACTCTCTATTTGATAAGGAGGGAAAAAAATAATCGCATGCTGAGGTAACTCTAAAATCTAATTTGGGGTTAATAGATGCAAACTATTGCCTTTGGAATGGATAAGCAATGGGATCCTGCTCTATAGCACTGGGAACTATGTCTGGTCACTTATGATGGAGCCTGATCATGTGAGAAAAAGAATGTGTACATGTATGTGTAACTGGGTCACCTTGCTGTACAGTAGAAAATTGACAGAACACTGTAAACCAGCTACAATGAAAAAAATAAAAATCATTACAAAATTTAAAAATAAATAAATAAAATCTACTATAAGAATAAATCTATCTGTGCAACTGTGGAGAAGGAAAAAGGATTTTGTGCTAGTTTTACTATCACACCTCAAGCTGCAAAAATTACAGCCACGTTGAGAAGTGCTTAGTTCAGATGGAAAAGGCATTACATTTGCACAGGAAGATATTTAGAAAGAGGAGTTCCCTTGTGGCATAGCGGGTTAAAGATCCAGCATTATCCCTGCAGTGGCTTAGGTTGCTGTTGTGGCTTAAGTTCAGTCCCTGACCTGGGAACTTCCACATGCCACAGGCACAGCCAAAAAAAAAAAAAAGATATTTAAACAGAGAGACCACATTCACATAGATTTTATTACAGTATATTGTTACAGTTGTTCAATTTATTTATTGCTAGTTACAGATTCATTATTAACTTCTTGTTGTGCCTAACTTATTCTTTTTTTTTTTTTTGCTTTTTAGGGGTGCACCTGTGGCATATGGAGGTTCCTAGGCTAGGGGTCGAATTGGAGCTACACCACAGCCACAGCAACATGGGATCCAAGCTGCATCTTCGATCTACAACTCACAGGAACGCTGATTCTCAACCCACTGAGCGAGGCCAGGGATCTAACCTGCATCCTCATGGATACTAGTCGGATTCATTCCCACCGTGCTACAACAGGAACTCTTACTGTGCCTAACTTATAAATTAAACTTTTTCATAGGTAAGTATGTGGGGAAAACCAAGGTGTAGATGGGGCTCAGGACCATCTGTGGTTTCAGGCATCCTCTGACAGTCTTGGATGACTGTCTTCTGAGTAGGGCACGTCACAGCCTTCCTGCACTTAGGATCATAGAGAGCTCTTCAGTGCTACACATGGGTGCTGTTTTTAGGAGAAAAATCATTAACAAAAAGTACAAAATTATGAAGCTGTGGCACTAAATAGATTTTCAAAAGGATATTTGTTTGTAGTAGGAGAGCAGGAAAGAGAAGGTAGAGCAGGAAGTTCCCCTTGTGGCTCAGTGGAAAGGAATCTGACTAGCATGCATGAGGACACAGGCTCGATCCCTGGCCTTGCTCAGTGGGTTAAGGATCCAGCATTGCCGTGAGCTGTGGTATAGGTTGCAGACACAGCTTGGATCTGGCGTTGTTGTGCTGTGGTGTAGACCGGTGGCTTCGGTTCCGATTAGACCCCTAGCCTGGGAACCTCCCTCAGGTGGGGTCCTAAAAAGACGAAAGCAAAAAAAAAAAAAAAAAAGAAGGTGGAGCATTGCCCTGCTCTATCTCTTTTGCCTCTGCACAAGACACACACAAATGACCATTAAAGCACATGAGTATGGATTTTGGGGATGACAAATAAATTTTAGTTAGTTGGATGAGTCAGAAATACAGAATCTGCAACTAATGGGGATCGACTACCTACACACATACAGGCACATATACATAAAGATGATAGAGAGATTAGGTAGATAGATAATATATATGAAGTATATTAGTCATTGTAATTGAATAATATCAAAGCTTTTTAAAAAGAGAGTAAGGTTTGAATTCTGCATCACTGTTTTTTTTATTGGCGGAGAGCGGGGAGCACTTCTTATGAAAATACTAGAAAAGTTAACCCAACATAAATTAAATCAGTAATTAAGTTGCAATTGTGAAGAATGCAAAATGGATATGTTGACCTAATCATTTCATTGCGGATTTAAAAATATACCAACGACAAAAATCTAACTTTCTAAACCAGGAGACTCTGTTATTAGTTTTCCTTGAAAGTTTCCATAATTAAAATCAATACTACAGCTTTAGTAAAGTAAAATCTAGTAAATGCCTCAAAGATGAGACTGGATCTTTAAAGAGTCCATCTACTATGGTTTCCAGGTGTGATCACCTGAGATGCTGAAATTAGATACTCCTCCAGAATTTGGGAGAACATTTCTACCCACCTGCATTCCTGGGTCTTCTCTGAGCAGGACTATCTCATTCCTTCTTCAGTCTCAGGAGTCAGCCTTCTTTGGCTTAGCTTCTCCCTATGAGTCCTGGGGTGGGAGCTATTATTCTCAATCTTTTCTCCTAAAGGAAGTGAGCAGAACTGGCCTTTCTTTTGGAAAAGAAAATAGTCAAGTCAGGTGGAAACCATCTCCTTTTAATAGAACCCCCCATGGCACTTCTGGAATGGTAGGGTCAGCTGCCCAGCTCCCTACACCCTCCATATGTCTCATTTTCTTTGCTGAGAAAGATCTTATCATAAGGCTCTAGACTATAGAAGCTATTCCCAGTTGGCCCCATAAAACCTATACCCCAAGATTCTGATTCATTGCACACAATCAGAGCAGTTCTGCCATCCCATGTATTTCCCAAATTATTTAGTTCTCAGCTTCATCCACTCAAGCCTTTCCTTCCTTTTCCTTTCCTTCCAGTAGGCTGCTGAGCAACTTTATGAAATGGTAGAAAAGCCACGGAATTCCACATCTTTCTTTTCTGGAGGGATGCACCATGGTGTTGGTAATTTATGCTCTCCTTCCTAAGGGAAAAATTATCTAAACTCACCCCATAGAGAGAGATAAGTGGAAATGGAAAAAGTTTATGTTCACAGAGAAAGATGGGACAGGACTCTTATAGAGCCTATGGGCACCTCCTCTGGGCCTTTGTCCAGATCTACCCATCTCTGAACCCAGGCAGGGCAAATGCAGTTCTGTGGGTGTGGAGCAAAAGGGGTACAGGGGGGAGCTGGGCACATATTCCTTGTTGTGCTCTATGTGATTTGTAAAACCTGGAGGAAACCTTGGGTTTGAAGATTGTGAGCCGTGGTCCTACTTCTGGAGGATATGGTGATTCTGCCAGTATTTTGTGGAAGTTTAACAGAAAGACTTTGTGCTTACCCTAGACATTTTTAATGAATTTTTTTTCTCATTTTAATTAATTAATTATTTAATTATTATTATTTTTTTTTAGGGCCGCACCCAAGGCATATGGAAGTTCCCAGGCTATAGGTTGAATCAAAGCTACAGTTGCCCGCCTACACCACAGCCACAGCGACGAAGGATCTGAGCCACCTCTGTGACCTACACCACAGCTCCCAGCAACCAGGGATCAAACTCACATCCTCATGGATACTAGCCGGATTCATTACCATTGAGCCACAATGGGAACTCCTGTTTTTAAAAATGTATAAAACGAAACATTCCTGTTGTTAATATAATCATTTTTTAAGGGGGATTTAAATAAATCATTGATACATTTACTAATCTTATTATAAATATACCTCCTCCTATATGATTGAAAGCTCATGTGTCATAAGAAGAGGCTTAAGTTGTTATATTAAATTAAGTTGTATAGTCAATTTAAATTCTGTGATGAAAGTCACTGGGTAGAAAACATAACACACTTTAGAAAAATTACTTCTATGACTCACTTTCTAGAAGCATATAAAGAGTCTCTTTATTGAGATACTTTTGGATTTAGATTTTTTTCACAATAAATTCTTTATTTAGTAGCACTCATTTATCTTTCAGGTCTGTTCTCTTACACACTCTTCAATAACTACATGGTATTGCTGAGTTTCCTTCTCTTCATTTTATTGTCTCTATAAGTTTGCTTGAATACTTAGCAGTCTCTAAATTAATCTGAGGGATTTCTAGGTTGTATAAATTATAGGACAGCATCTAGTGACATTACTTATATACATTATCTACAAAGCGGCATACTGTTTTCATTCAAGGGGTAGCAGCCCAAGAGTCTCACCTACGCAAAAGTTGCAAGTCAATTTTACAAAGTAGCATTAGCCAGTCAGGTGCTGAGGTTCTAGATCTTTAGCTCGAAGACACTCAGTTCCTATGTACAAAGAAATTCCACTTACATTCCTGATTTATAGTTTTCTGTGTTACCGTTTTAATTTTTAGTTTTTAAAATTAAATGACATGGAATTTATATCATTCTTTGTTTTAAAAATTGTAAATAAAATATCATAAGAATGATTCCAGGTTAAAGTTACATACAGTCCCATACGAAACCTTCAGACAGTATAAAAAATATAAAGAAGAAACTGAAAATCGCCCATACAATAGTCACAATTAATTCTCTAAGTAAACCATTATTTGAAGTAAATAATCACTATTGCTAGCAACTCTGCAATCAATATTCTTCTATGTCTATCTTCACACAATTATATAAAGTATTTCTGTGAAATAAATTGCTATTATTATTAATGGTCCAAGAATATGCATATTTTAAATTTTGATAATTTTAATCAGATGCCTTTCCAAAGTCCAGTTTACAGTTCCATGAAAATTGCACAAGGTGTAGCTTATTTATACCCTGGTCAGTACTGAATGTCAACAGTATTTTAATAATCACTGAGCTGACAACAAACGAGTGTTGTTTCCTTGCTTTTTAAATTTTCATTTAGTTATTGTAAATCAAGTTAGAAAATAGTCATTGATCATCTAAAAAGTTAGGCAAGATGGCTTTGTGACTGGACCCATAATAGATGTTCACTAAAAGTTTTTGAGAAAATGAGTGTTTGGTTATGTTCAGCTTCTGTATACATACTTCAAAAGAAAAAACATTTGGGTTTCTCTTTACACTTCTTCATAGAAAGAGCTGTAACATCCCTTAAATTTCCAATATCAAATCCAGGATCTAGTTTCAGGGTTCACAAGCCCTGTCTATGTAGTCTTTATTGTTTGGTAACTTGACATTTTGTTCTTGTTCTAAACTTTTTATTTCTTACATTTCATGTAATTTTTAATGATGGGTACATTATTTCCATACTAGCAATTCAGTTACTAAAGTGTAAGCTGACAATGACATAGCCGAATAGCGAAAATTCAACTTCAATGAACTCCTGCTTACAAAAAAGTCACAAGGAAATATTATTCAGTGAGATGCTTGATTTCTTTCTTTATTACAGCATTAGTATGGAGGATGGAGAACCGATGCTCCCATTGGCACTGTCTTTCCGCACAGTTTAATGAAATCCTTTTAGTTTATATATCATTCTTTGGCCACAATCCACCAGAAACTTCAGGTACAAAAATTAGCCGTCATACATCAATTAGGCAGCACACAAAGGCTGACAGTTATAGTTGTGCCTTGATGTTCTAACTGAAAACATACCAGTGGAAAGACACATGATAAGGCAATCAAAATAAATTAAAATTCATATACTTAGAACACACATATGCATGCACGAGCACACACATCACTAATGTAAGAGGCATACGCAACACATCATTAACATGAAATTTCTAGCACAATTTTTTAAACTAAAAAAATAAACTCACATACTTTTTGTTTATATGGTTAAAGCTATAATTTTATTTTTTTATTTTTATTTTTTATTTTTTCGTCCATGCCTACAGCATGCAGAAGTACCCAGGTCAGGGATCAAACCTGCACCATAGCAGTGACCCAAGCTACAGCAGTGACAATGCCAGATCCTTAACCCAGTGAGCCACCAGGGAACTCCTAAAGCTAAGTTTTAAAAATAAAATCTCAAGTTGACTTTTGATGAGTGAGGGAGTAGTAACAGTTTTTATTATTAAAACACAAGTTATAATATCTTTTTGTAAATGTCTCCTTAATATCTAGAACAATTTTCAAATATTTTAACAAATTTCCTTTTACTAAATTTATTTAAAAATTGGAGTCACTAGATTTTATGAGAATTTACATTTTATTTTTCTTCATATATTTTGATATCCAGGAAAGAGCAGGAGATACCAAAGAGAACTGTGGCTTCCGGAATAATGGAATAGTATTTTTGTCTTCTCTTCCTTTTTTTTTCTGGCTATCAACACCAGTATATAATAGAGAATGTCCACTCATAGGTAAGAATAAATAAAGTGTAAAGCAAATATTAGGTGAGAACATTATTTTCATCATTTATAAGTGTTAGAATTCTTTTCTTTTTTTTTTTGGACACGCCCACAGCATGTGGACATTTCTAGGCCAGGGATTGAACCCATGCCACAGCAGTGATCCGAGCCACTGTAGTGAAAACACCAGATCCTTAACCCACTGAGCCATGATGGACTCCCAGAATTATTAAGATTTAAAGAATTCTATTCTATATTTTGAAAATAGAGTAATCTGTTAGAAAAATAGACAAAGGACATGAACAGGAATTCACAAAAGAACAAACACGGATGAGTTATAAACATACGAAATGACATTAAACTTCATTATTAATAGAAAACAAAACAAAATGCTCTATTTCATCCACCAGATTGGAAACCATAAAAATAATGCTAAAACTCAGGGTCAGCCTTTGTGTGCTGCCTAATTGATGTAGGACAGCTAATTTTTGTACCTGAAGTTTCTGGTGGATTGTGGCCAAAGAATGATACATAAACTAAAAGGATTTCATTAAATTGCGAGGAAAGTGGAGATATATGGAATCATTTGTACACTGTTGGTAGAAGTCTAACTTTATAACCTTTGTTGAGATTAACTTCATAAAATATCTCAAGTCTTAAAAGGTTCATATCTAGCAGCTTTGCTTCTAACAATTAGGACTAAGGAAATAAAGGATATAGGTAAAGTTTGGTTATTACAGTCAAGTTTATAATCACTGTGATGTAAAATAAAAGCACCTCAATATTTACAGGGAATTAAGAAAGAAAATCTAAGCAGTTTAAAAAAGTAAGACCTGTCTCATTTCACTGATATGAAAATCCATGTACAATATACATGCTCTAGAAAACCATATGTAGAATGATTTGCTTAGTGTTGTAAAAGGACTTGCATATTTCTACATGTATATTCTTTTTTTTTTGTCTCTATGCCTGTGTTGTGTTTTCTATGCATAGATTTTTTTCCTAGAAAAGTGAGCAAAAAAAGTGTTAACGATGATTATGACAACCATATGGTGATTAATGGGCTAGGGATTTTGAAGGGGAAGAAACTTTTTAGTTGATACCCTCCAAATTGTTTGACTGCTTTGGGTTGAATGATACTATCTTTATAATAAAAAATGCTTGTTTAAAAAAGCAATTTCTATTATAACAAAAAGGAGAGATGATCACGTGCTTTGCTCACCCCACATTATTTTCAAGGTATTTTATTCTACCTTTTCGCAGGCATATAACTGTAAAAATGTACCTAATCCTTTGCCTTCTAACATATTGGATCTACTTATCACTAGAATTACACCAAATGATCATCTCTCTTCAAGAAAAATAAAGCATTTTACAATGTGAACTTTCGCAGGGCCTTATCATTTTCTTCTCCAGGTGAGATGAGCTCAATTTCTTAAACACTATGGTTTCCAATCTCTTCAACATTCTAGTCACCCTCTAGGTGTAATCCACCTTTTCAGCATCTCTTAAAACACAGCCTACAGAACTGAATATAATATTCAAGACACGGTCTGATCAGTTCAGATTATAGTGAAACTATTACCACCCTTGAACTTGACTCTCTACCTCTATTAATGCAGTTTAAGAATGCATTAACTTTTTTAAGCATCTGTTAACACCATATTGGCTCATATTGAGCGGGTAGCCAAATAAAACCACAGGAATTTTGTCATAAATTTCCTTATCCTGTAACTGTGCAATAAACAAGAGTTTACAATAACCCAGTAAATTTTCATTTTATTAGTTTCAGCACATAGTTTCAACCTGGAAAGATCTTTTTTTTTTCTTCAGGCACAAGACTATCATCTAAACTAATAGTCACTCTCTCTAGCTTTGCATTACCTGCAAAACCACTAAGCATTTCTTCTTTCATCATTCTAACCACTGCACCAACTGATGAACAAGACAGCCCAGTGGAGAGTCCCAATTTCAGAGAACTCCATGGAGCCTGGCACCAACCCATGACTAGATACTCTATGGATAGTTGTTCAATTAGTTATGGATTAGGAGATTGCTCACATTTCCCCACCTTATCCTTAAGAATGCTGAGAAAATCATCAAGGAATATGTTGCATACATATAGGTATGCATTGCTCAGCAACCTCTTTATGACAGCATATGTAATATACTATTTGGCACAAAGGAAGAGAATAGGGCACCACTTGGTTTGTCTTCTAGGGGTACAAATCCTTGGCTCTGAGGACCTGAACTTCTCAACTCTTATTTATTTACCCAATTGCAATGAGAGCCTGTCTTCTTAATTCTATTAAATACCTCCATTTTAGTTGTAGATCTCTCACATTCAAAATTTATGAGAAAGAGCTATATATGTGATGGACAGTGGCATATAGTAGTTAAAAGCACAGACCCTAGGACCAAAGCTGCCTGAGTTTGAAACCCAGCTCCACCACTTTAACTTGTATAACCATAAGTGAATTACTCAAATATTCTGTGCCTTGATTGCCTTATTTGAGAAACAGTGATAATAGTATCTCTTTCCATAGGATTAAATGAGTTAATATGTGTACAACATTAAGACAAACCCTGGGCATCTAGTAAGCTCTAAGTGAGTGTATCTACTAATATAATCATAACATTTTCAAAGGAAAAAAAGATGGTATTATCTTAATGTAAAACAATAATGCTGACATGTTACTGTGTTTCTTAAATTATTTAGCTCTGTGCCTTACAAAGGATGCATTTGTTGCTGCCTCCTAAGACTTATATATATTTTTGCAGTCCAATATGCCTATCCATTCACTAAAATAGTATATAAGTATTTACTACTATTATTATTATTACCAAATTGACATGGTTGTGTGACTGCCCTTGTAAATGCTTAAAAGAAAGTTCTAAGGTCATTGACTGGTTGGTGAAAGGCTCTTCTGGGGTTCTGAACATTCAGGGGTCAGGCAGAAACATGCCCTCACCCACATACTTTCCACAGGTCCTACCATGCTGGCCTCCACATCACTGGCAATACTACAATACAGGACTAGAAAATAAGACAAAAGTCAGAACCTTCCAGCACAGCTGATGGCTTCTGCATTGTACTGTTTCTCCAGGGGACTATTTTGGACAGTCGTTGCTAACATACCTTCTTACCTGGCCCAACTTCCATTGACTGGTCACCTTCATTTCCAATATTATTTCGCCTTGAACACAAGACTTCCTGTTTTCTTTCCTGACATCCTGACAGTCCCTCCACCTCACATCAAAACCAACACTAGCTCAATTTTGAACATGTCACTCCTTGGGAAGCCTAGATGAATTCAGACCAGAGTGGGAAAACCAAACGAGGGAAAAGCCTCTTTCTGACCCTTAGGGAACAGGGAAAAGAAGTAAAAGGTAAGACTAGATGTTACTCTGACAGTGTCAACCATGACTACATTTATTCATCAAATGATTAGTGAGCCATAAGCACCATGATAGATGGTAGAAACGCTAAATATAGCTTAGTGTTGGTTCTCAAGGAAATTAAATAGAGCCAAAGAGACACCAACAATTAAAGATATTACAGTATAATAAGTGCCCTAAAAGCAAAGAAGATGAATTATCATAGCAAAAATTATTATAAGTAAATCTTTTCAACATTATATCTATTTACTAAAGTCAATGCTGTGATTTTATGTTGGGCTAATCAATTTAAAGGATTCAAATCTAGTCTCTATTTAGAGTGTGTTCCTCAGGCCAAGAGCAACTGCATCATCTGGGGGTTTATTTGAAATACAAAATCTTAGCCCTAGTGAATTAGAATTGAAGTGTTAACTAGATCCTGCAGTGACTCATGAACATATGACCATCTGAGAAGCATTATTCTAAAGCAAATCCTGGCTCACAGAAGCTATGGCTCAGGCCTGGATCCTATCTTCACATGCTGCAAGAGACTGAGTTGGGAGCTCCTTGTGTGTAGGGAAGATGCCTATTCATCTAACATCTAACATGCAGTTGGTACTCAATATGTGTGTTGATTGAATATATAAGTGGATAACTAAAGGAAGGAATGAAACATTAATGAATAATATTCTTAAATTTTTTTTAAGCACGTAGGAGGAGAGGGAGGAGTCATAACGGAACTTAGGTTACACAGCATGTGAAATCAGTCATGTAAATAACACTTTGGCTATGTCAATCACATTAAAAAAAAAAAAAAAGAACATACCAGTAGAGGGCTTTCCAGTGCTAAGGCAATTTTAATTTGCATTTTAGCTTAATTACATTTTTAGTGTGAGGGGAGGGGGGGAATGAAGTTTTGGTAACATTTTCAGCTTTTATCATCTTTATATTTAATTAATTAAAAGATATATATCAGTGGTAGATTAAGGCTTTGTTATTGCTAATTTCCTAGTCACTTAAGTCATCAGGATGGGATTTAAGGTGTCAAAACCATAACACACCCTCATCTGTTCAAACATTTCATATCAAGTATATAAGCACTAGAAAGCCATATGATCTCAAAGAGCCACGCTAAAGTGATACATGCTAAAGGGAGGAGGGATTAATTTTAGGATGAACCACAGCTAAGTTTTCATTATTTCATATGGTACAAAATAGAATGGGAAGAAATAAGAGGCTTTTGGTAATGAAAGGAAATGCTTCCAGAAAAATACAGGGAAACATTTAGAATTAATTGCTTGATTCTAATTAAAAGAATATGACCTTTTAGAAGCACAGTAGTTATTGAAACTCTGATTTTATTTGCATACATTAGAATGAACATGACAACTGAATCTCTAGGTAAAAGTTAGTCTATGCCCCTAAAAGGGACACTCTTTTCCCGAAATACAATTTTTTAACTACTTGTACCAGAAATAAGTTAAACTATGTCCCTAGTTTTATTTTATTTTGTCTTTTTGCCTTTTCTAGGGCCACACCCGAGGCAAATGGAGATTACCAGGCTAGGGGTCCAGTCAGAACTGTAGCCACCAGCCTTCATCACAGCCACAGCAATGCCAGATCTTTAACCCACTGAGCGAGGCCAGGGATTGAACCTACAACCTCATGGTTTCTAGTAGGATTCGTTAACCACTGAACCATGACAAGAACTCCTGTCCCTAGTTTTAGAGCAACATGTGAATGGCCAGGACATGTGAACAAAGCAACCTCAAAAACATCTCAGACTAGTAATATGGAATAGCCTATAATAGCAGCGGATATGAGAGTCTTTCTAGCTTGTCAGCAGTTTAATATATTACAAGTGACCTGCCAGTGTCACCTACATACTGGAACATTAGGTACAATATAAAAGGAATGTCATATATCTTCAGAGACTAGTGAACTGGAAAATACAGAGGGACTAGATTTGTTCTATGTAAATTTAGTCAACAGGTAAGGTACAAAAACTGGAGAAAGGCAAAAGTTCAGCGCACCATACAAAGAACTTTCTAGCAACAAAAGCCATCTAAAAGTGAACAGTGGTCTCACACAGTTAGATTTGCCTACAGAGGCAGAACTTCTACCCAGAAATCACCATGATACTCTGAAGGCTATTCACCTATTGACTTTGGACAAAATAAATGCTGAGTTTCCTTCCTAATCTTGAATTATGATAGCATCTCGAACATAAAACTGCACATTTTGGACGTTCCTGTCATTGCTCAGAGGTAATGAACCTGACTAATTCCATGAGGATGTGGGTTCGATCCCTGGACTTGTTCAGTGGGTTAAGGCTCCATTTACATGAGCTGTGGTGTAGGTCACAGACACGGCTTGGATCCTCTGTTGCTGTGGCTGTGGCGAGGGCGGGCAACTGCAGCTCCATTTCGACCCCTAGTCTGGCAACTTCCATTTGCCATGGATGCAGCCCTAAAAGACAAAAAAACAAAACAAAAAAAAAAACAAAAAACAAAAAACCTCTGAACATTTTTCCCATCTATTCTTGATCAAAAAAGCCGCAGTTTGTCCTAATTTTCTGTGCCACATCCAAGGACCATTCTTATTTATCAAAAATGCTTTACCTCTCTAGCCTCTCAGTTTTCAAGATTTCTTTTGATTACAGGGCTTGATGGCACAATAAATAATGGGTCACTACCTCTCTGTACTTTTCTTCTCTCTCCTGTCCCAATCGTGATTTAAGGGCAGCATCTCACAATAAGCGCAAGTGGGTGACTTCATATCTAAAAGACAATTTAGAAAGCTCATGAAAGATGTGTTCACTTTGGGAGTCAGATTCTGAAACACTCTCTACACAAGCGATAGGGAAAAAAGGTCCCTTTTAGTCACTAGACTTAAAGACTGAGTAAAGAACTTCTATAATGAAGACTTTCAAAATGACTGATTTCTAGTCTTATATAATTCTTCAATTCCTGGATGAGTTGTGTACCTTTATAAATTATAGAGGCTAAACATGCTTCCCTGTTCCTCCTCCTCCTCTTACTTTCTTCTTTCTTTTTGAAGGAGCATTGCTGGAAAAATAAGAGAAAGGAAGAAGAGGGAAATGAAGTTCTCTATTTCACACACACACACACACACACACACTATATATATAATGTGTTACATATACTTATTTATATATATTAATATATAATATTCTTACATATATCCAGATAATATATATAATGTATATTAATATATAATATATATATATACAGATAATAAATGTCACAGTTTATGAGGAAGTTACTGAAGGAATAGGAGAGAGAGATTTGTAATTACATAGAGCCTAATTTGGCTTTTGAGAGTCTCAGCATTCACATGAAATTCATATCAGGATTCTATCAGCTAAGTATACATTTAACATAAATCGTACTGACAGCAAACACTTCCAACATTACCATAGTACTAATATTAACAGTTTTGTAGCTACTTATATACCATATCTATTTGTTTTTGTATGTAATGCATGGTACTTTTCAATGTAATAGTCATTGCTGAAACATCAGAATCACAAAGGATGGTTATCTCGCTGCACTTTCAACAGGAGAAATCACACAGGGAAACATCCTCACTTATAAATGGTGCTTTGTCTGACATAAACACAAATAGGTCAGGAACTTTAATGATCTGAGGGTTTTTGTGGCGGGGGGGGTGACAGCAAACTCAAGCTGGAATTTGAGGAACCCTTATATAACCATTGTTGATTTCCTAGGTCAACACCAAAAAAGCACTTTGAGAAAAGTTCCATTTCAATTTTAACGTGACTCCCACTCCGAATCCATCCCACTCCCTCACCTCTCACCCTTGGATAATGACAATAAAAACAAAATTAAAGCAATGGGACCTAATGAAATGCTAAAGATGTTACAAAGCAAAGGAAACCATAAAAAAAAGACAACTTATGGAATGGGAGAAAAATCTTTGCCAATGATGCAACCAACAAGAGTTTAATCTCCAAAATATACAAACAACTCATACAACTCAAAAACAACAAAAACAAACAACCCAATCGAAGAATGGGCAGAAGACCTCAATAGACATTTCTCCAAAGGAGATATATGGATGGCCAGTAAGCACATGTAAACACAGACTTGCTGGACAGATAGAAATTTACAGGCAATATCAATCTATTAAGCAGGGTATTGTTTTCAATCCCCAACACTTTTTTTTGTAGCATTAAATAATGCTAATTCCTATTTTTTTAGTGTCAGGTATGGGTTGTTGACAAGAACCTACAAAGTAGGTAAACAAAAGACAGAAAGTGGAGGAAAAAAAACAGGGAATATTAACACAAATGCAATGTATCTAAATGAGAAAAACAATAAACTCTAAGACAAATGAAGGAAATGAGGAAACGGGTACAGTAAGGAGGTGGTTAACAGAGACAGTATTCACACTGTTCTTACAAAACAAATTATCTTATGTATTTATAAAATGTACTCATTTGCATTTTCCTCACACCACAGTCTAAAAAGCAGGTGTTTATAAATTTTGTGATAGTGTCATATCACAGAAAAAACTCATGGACACGTTTCTTGTTACTGGGGTCAGATAAATTTTGGCTCCTCACTGTCTTGCCTTGAGAAAATTGTTCAGCCTCTCTGAGCCTCATTTCACTCATTTGCAAAATGAACTAGTTGACTCTGCTGAAAATTAAACAATATGCATAAGTTTTCTAACACAGTGTCTGTCACATTGTAGATGCTTGAGAAATATCAGTAGCCTCTCATTCCCTCCATGTCTCTTTATATTAATCCTTTATTGTCTGCTAAGATTTCCAGGACTTAGTGGAAAGAAACTCTCTTTGTCTGCATTAGGCTTCAAGCCTGGCAGCATTCACCATTGTGGTGTTACTGACTACCTTAAAGAGTTTCTGAGATTATAGATAAAGAAACTGTGTTTTGCATCAGTCAAGCTACTGTTGGGGAAAAAAAAACAAAAACAAAAACAAAAACTAACTATGAAGAGTCTCATTTAGGGAGACACGAATTCACCTTGTTTTAGCTGTGGCAATCGATCATTTTCAGTAGCCAGAGTTCATCTTACACTATGGATAGAGGGAATCAACCCAAATACCTGTTAGAAAATACCCTTTTCTGAAACATTCCTGCTCTCAGAAGCTACTATGTTTATATTAGAACACAACTCACATAAATATCCATCCCTGCTCTGTGTTTCCCTTATTGATGGTTGAACAGTTTAAAAGAGAGAGGTGTGATTTAAACATGGTTTCCTAATTAAAATATATCCCAAAAGAATCCATCAACAATCACAGTAGCTCAATGGACATCATTAGTTGACAATTATCTTAATGTTGGCTTAATATTGGTGGCGGTTGACTTTCAGTTCAATGATTTCACTACCCAATGAGGCTCGTAGATCACACAGAGTCACATGCATGGTCCACGGTACTTCCTCCATAGTGTGTAGCTTCCCAGGAGTCACTCATGAACTGAAGAAAGAAAATGTAAAAAATTTAATATAAATGTAAAGTAATTATCCTCTTTGAGTTAGCAAAAAAAAAAAAAAGAATATGTTTTCTATTAGATTTTGGGTTGTTTTTTTTTTGCCAAATTTGGAATTATTCATTTCTTAACTAGTATATGTAGAACATGCATGAGATGATGCAGATCCAGATTTTCCAAAGCCTTGGACAGAGGAAATTATAAATTTTATTAGCCCTTCAAGAGATAGTGTAAGGAAAAATACAACCTGTAAATTTTTTCCCTGTAAACTTGAACTAAAAGTCATTCTTGACTCAATGCCCAAGTTTTTGAAGCATATACTCTAATTTTTGTAAGGACATTTAGCTTGATGTAACATAATTAAGGCTTCTCCTTGAACATGTCCAAATATCTGAAATTTAGGCAGCTAACTTTTCAGGCTGCTGTGCTTTAGAGATGTAACATGTATAATCCCACTTGCTGATCAAGAAAGCGAGAAGAGGGAGTTCCCATCATGGTGCAGCAGAAACGAATCTGACTAGGATCCATGAGGTTGCAGGCTCGATCCCTGGCCTTGCTCATTGGGTTGAGGATCTGGCATTGCCATGAGCTGTGGTGTAGGTCACAGATGCGGCTTGGATCTGGTGTTGCTGTGGCTGTGGTGTAGGGGGGCAGCAACAGCTCCAATTAGACCCCTAGCCTGGGGACCTCCATATGCCACAAGTGTAGCCCTCAAAAGACAAAGATAAAAAATTAAAGAAAGCCAGAATAATATTTTAATTGGAACTTCGATGATACATCATGAACCATAATCATAAATAAAGCTAATATAGTTATATAAGATCTTTGGTTAAAACTATGAGGATTTGGACTTTGAAAAACACACTCCTTTACTATATTAAATATATATATATTTGTGCATTTGTGCCATATATATATATATATATATGGCACAAATGCACCTTTCCACAGAAAAGAAACTCATAGTCTTGGAGAACAGACTGGTGGCTGCCAAGGGGGAAGGGGAGGGAGTGGGATGGACTGGGAATCTGGGGTTAATAGATGCAAACTATTACTTTTGGAATGGATGGGCGATGAGATCCTGCTGTATAGCACAGGGAACCATATATAGTCACTTGAGGAGCATGATGGAGGATAATGTCAGAGAAAGAAGGTATATGTGTGTGTGTGTGTGTGTGTGAATGAGTCACTTTGCTGTACAGTAGAAAATTGACAGAACACAGTAAACCAACTATAAGAGAAAAAATAAAAATCATTAAAATATTTATAAGGGTCTGTGAATAGGTCTCCTCCTGTTTAAAAATATTACATTTGCAAATTGCTGTATACTACTGAGAAAATGGCACAATTTAATAAAAAAGCAAAGGGGCAAACTATCTCACCATTATCATCACATTTGGTTCTCTGTAATATTTTGTGCAGTCATTAAAAGCAAAGTCACAGTAATATTTTAGCCATCTCGATACCTAGAAGATTTCTGTTCCTTTGGCTAGGAAGGTTTTCCTTGGATGATTGGTTGACAATATCCATAGAATAATTTTAGGTCCTGAAGAATTAAACACAGGTCTATTTTTATGAGGTGGGACAGATTGGAAACCGTTCTTTCTGCTTGTTCCAGTGAAATTGGAAATGAAAAGAATGTGTGTCAGATGAGGGACAAGTATCATGAAGCCCATCTGAATTATATTTCATGCCCCTCTTTATTGCCTAATGTTCAACTATATCCATTTTCCTGGCAGTATTGCACCCATCAAAAACAAGTTATTGACACTTACTTCTCATATATAAATCACATCAGGCAGACAAAGCAAAGAAGATGGTTTCAGAGGATGGGATGATGCAGTCGAATAATGTATATTTGTTTTTCACCTCTAGGATATCTCTTTAATACTCTCCTGAAACAATGGCACACAATCATTCCAATTAAATGATCTTAAAATAAGATATAAAGTAAATTCTGGTGATCTCATTCTGTCTGGTGTGTCAAGAGTTGACAGCACAAAATTGAGCAGAAATAGTTTAAATTTAGCAGTCTTCACATATGTGTACAAGGACTGAGAGCTGAAATTGGATTTGCTTCACTGGAGTCAATTAAGAAAGACTCAAGGAGGAAAGGTTGAAGAGCATTGACAGGGCACTGGGAATTCTGTGAATATTGACTGGCACTGGCTTGGGCACAAATTAAGCAAGGAATTCTGGTTTCTGACATTAATTTTCTTCAACCAAGAAATTATGCTAATAGATAAATGATGATTATATTACAAAAAGAATCACAACAGTGATGATGATGATGATAAAAGACAAATGTAATAAAGGGATAAGTTCACCAGTGATGAGCTACCAAATGGCTATGTCTGTTTCACTCTCTGTCTCTTTTTTTTTTAAGGCTGCACCCATGGCATATGGAAGTTCCCAGGCTAGGGGTCAAATAGGAGCTGCAGCTGCCAGCCTATGCCACAGCCAAGCAACACAGGATCTGAGTCGTGTGTAAGACCTACGCCACAGCTCATGGCACCTCCAAATCCTTAACCCACTGAGCACAGCCAGGGATCGAACCTTCATCCTCATGGATACTAGCTGGGTTTGTTTTCACTGCACCACCATGAGAACTCTGTCAGTTTCACTCTTATTTAAGATCTCTGGTCATAGACTTTATTTCACACAGCTCTTCTGCTGAGAATCCACTCATCACACCTCATTCCATTTCACGGTGTTGTCCACATAATGTTTGCTCTGCTCTTAAGAACTGAGAGGCATCTAAGAGTAAAGCAATTTGTTCTTTACCTTGTATCTTTATCTGTATGGTAGATTATTGAGCCTACTCTGGCTTACTGAGCATGTCACTTTCCTTCCCTTGTCTATCGGTTCTGAGATTTCAAATGTCAAACAGGAATCATTCATATCATTAGCAAGTGTTTACCATAAAATGAAGAGCAGTGAGAAGTTGTAATGGGGAGACTGCATTAATCAAAACAAATCAACACTCAAGTCGGCTGTTTGCTGCTTACTTCATTAAAAGCTGGTAGATTAGGAAAAATCTCCCAAGGAGAAAAATGTAAAATAATTTACAGCTAAAGGATTATGGAAATTTCAAATATCTCTAAGTTCTATAGTCTTTTTCAAGGAAACAAAATTAAAGCTAAAAGTGAAGCAAGTTTTATAATGTCTCTTGTGGCCCATTTTTCTCCCCCCCATAAAGAACATATTTAAAATGAACATATTGGTAAGAATCTTGATATACATTATTTCAGGAAAACATTAAATGCAAAATTACGAGTAAGTTAGTCTTGCTGTAATTGGTATCTCACTTCTGATAGCAAAATTTTGCAGATTTTGTTTTGCTTTTTCTTAACAAAATTGAAATCAATGCCATAACCTTATAAAGAAGATGAATATTCCTGCCACTAACTTACTATGAAAAAAATAAAGAGTATGGGTTAATTAAAAAAAAAAAAACAGGAAGCTATATAGCTTGGGAACTAGCAGGACAAAATGCACTTAAGATTCTATTAAGTTTTAGACTTTGAAGTCTTATTTTAAATACCCAATCTAACAAATTTCTGTACCCAGAAAAGAATTTTTATTTATCTCTGAAAGAATATTTGTAATGTTTAAATCTTAAGCTTTTGGGTTGTTTTTTTTGTTGTTGTTTTTAATTACTTAATGAATTTTATTACATTTACAGATGTACAACAATCATCACAACCAAATTTTACAGCCTTTCCATCCCAAGCCCTCAGTGCATGCCCCCACCCTCCAACCTGTCTCATTTGGAAACCATAAGTTTTTCAAAGTCTGTGAGTCGGTATCTGTTCTGCAAAGAAGTTTGTTGTGTCTTTTTTTTTAGATTCTACAGGTAAGTGATAGAATTTAATTTTGGTGTTTCATTGTCTGACTGACTTCACTTAGCATGACAATTTCTAGGTTCATCCATGTTGCTGCAAATGCCATTATTTCTTTCCTTCTTTCCTTTTTATGGCTGAGTAATATTCCATTGTGTATATGTATCACATCTTCTTCATCCACTCATCTGTCAATGGACATTTAGGTTGTTTCCATGTCTTGGCTATTGCATGTAGTGCCGTAGTGAACATTGGAGTACATGTGTCTTTTCAAGAGTCGTGGTTTTCTCTGGATAGATGCCCAGGAGTGGGATTGCTGGATCAAATGGTAGTTCTATTTTTAAATTTCTAAGGAATCTCCATACTGTTTTCCACAGTGGTTGCACCAATTTACATTCCCACCAACAGTGTAATAGGGTTTCTTTTTTCTCCACACCCTCTCCAGCACTTACTGTTTGTAGACTTATTTATTTATTTATTATTTATTTATTTATTTATATTTGTCTTTTTGCACCCAAAGCATATGGAGGTTCCCAGGCTAGGGGTTAAATCAGAGCTTTAGCCACTGGCCTACGCCACAGCAACGCCAGATCCAAGCCATGTCTGTGACCTACACCACAGCTCACGGCAATGCCAGATCCTTAACCCACTGAGCAAGGCCAGGGATGGAACCCTCAACCTCATGACTCCTAGTTGGATTCATTTCTGCTGCACCACGATGGGAACTCTTGTTTATAGACTTTTTGATGATGGCCATTCTGGCCAGTGTAAGGTGGTACCTCATAGTGGTTTTGATGTGCATTTCTCTAATAATGAGTGATGTTTAACATCTTTTCTGTGTTTTTTGGCCATCCGTGTGTCTTTGGAGAAGTGTCTATTTAGACCTTCTGCCCATTATTTGATGGGGTTGTTTTTTTTTTTGGTATTGAGCTGTAGGAGGTGTTTATACAACGTATAAAATCATGACTCTGCATTTATGACTTCGTCCTAAATTTTTACTCTCCAAACCCAACACTTAACTCTAATAATTAGAAGAAAACGCTCCTCTAAACAATGCTAATCCTTTGCAGTTCTGAAATCTTACTTTTCCCATTGTAACTGGATGAATTGGACCTGGGAACCTGAAACCAGAAAGGAAGGCTTTTCTCCATCTCTGCCAACTTCATATTCTCTCATTCTGCTTCCCTGTGTCAGAACAGCATAACGGCTGCTCTGGTTTTACAATTCAAGTCCAGCTGATAAGAGCTAGGGTGGCAATCTCAAATGACTACAAGTATCAGGAGGGTGATAAAGTAGGTAGAAGAGAGGATGAGAACGTGGCTTCAAATCAGCACCAGCTGCTTTTCATCTTATGGTCATAGAGGACTCTGTATTGCCAGAACTTTGATTTTCAAGAGAGGTGAGAATGTGTAAGTCACCCAATTTTAAAATGACCATTTTTAAATAACACAGTTCAGACTAAACTACACAAGTGCAATGAGCCAACAGACAGTTGAGAATTAGAACTGTGGAGGAGGGGGCCACTGCACAAAGAAAGTCATCATGGAGTAATACAGCTATGCCCAGAGACAAAGCCCTGAAGAAAGGACTGGTGGGGAAGAAATACTGGGCTTTCCTCTCCTCCATCATCTTATCTCCTGCTGAAAGTTTTCTTTTTTTTTTTTCCCACTGTACAGCATGGGGTCAGGTTATCCTTACATGTATACATTACAATTACATTTTTCCCCCACCCTTTCTTCTGTTGCAACATGAGTATCTAGACAAAGTTCTCAATGCTATTCAGCAGGATCTCCTTGTAAATCTATTCTAAGTTGTGTCTGATAAGCCCAAGCTCCCGACCCCTCCCACTCCCTCCCCCTCCCATCAGGCAGCCACAAGTCTCTTCTCCAAGTCCATGATTTTCTTTTCTAAGGAGATGTTCATTTGTGCTGGATATTAGATTCCAGTTATAAGTGATATCATATGGTATTTGTCTTTGTCTTTCTGGCTCATTCACTCAGGATGAGATTCTCTAGCTCCATCCATGTTGCTGCAAATGGCATTATGCCATTCTTTTTATGGCTGAGTAGTATTCCATTGTGTATATATACCACTTCTTCCGAATCCAATCCTCTGTCGATGGACATTTGGGTTGTTTCCATGTCCTGGCTATTGTGAAGAGTGCTGCAATGAACATGCGGGTGCACGTGTCTCTTTTAAGTAGAGTTTTGTCCAGATAGATGACCAAGAGTGGGATTGTGGGGTCATATGGAAGTTCTATGTATAGATTTCTAAGGTATCTCCAAATTGTTCTCCATAGTGGCTGTACCAGTTGACATTCCCACCAACAGTGTAGGAGGGTTCCCTTTTCTCCACAGCCCCTCCAGCACTTGTTATTTGTGGATTGATTAATGATGGCCATTCTGACTGGTGTGAGGTGATATCTCATGGTAGTTTTGATTTGCATTTCTCTTATAACCAGCGATGTGGAGCATTTTTTCATGTGTTTGTTGGCCATCTGTATATCTTCTTTGGAGAAATGTCTATTCAGGTCTTTTGCCCATTTTTCCAATGATTGATTGGCTTTTTTGCTGTTGGGTTGTATAAGTTGTTTATATATTCTAGAGATTAAGCCCTTGTCAGTTGCATCATTTGAAACTGTTTTCTCCCATTCCGTAAGTTGTCTTTTTGTTTTCTTTTGGGTTTCCTTTGCTGTGCAAAAGCTTTTCAGTTTGATAAGATCCCATGGGTTTATTTTTGCTCTCATTTCTATTGCTTTGGGAGACTGACCTGAGAAAATATTCATGAGGTTGATGTCAGAGAGTGTTTTGCCTAGGTTTTCTTCTAGGAGTTTGATGGTGTCCTGTCGTATATTTAAGTCTTTCAGCCATTTGGAGTTTATTTTTGTGCATGGTGTGAGGGTGTGTTCTAGTTTCATTGCTTTGCATGCAGCTGTCCAGGTTTCCCAGCAATGCTTGCTGAATAGACTTTCTTTTTCCCATTTGATGTTCTTGCCTCCCTTGTCAAAGATTAATTGACCATAGGTGTCAGGGTTTATTTCCGGATTCACTATTCTGTTCCATTGGTCTGTCTGTCTGTTTTGATACCAGTACCAGACTGTTTTGATGACTGTGGCTTTGTAGTATTTCTTGAAGTCTGGGAGAGTTCTGCCTCCTGCTTGGTTTTTGTTTCTCAGGATTGCTTTGGCGATTCTGGGTCTTTTGTGGTTCCATATAAATGTTTGGATTGTTTGTTCTAGTTCTGTGAAAAATGTCGTGGGTAATTTGATAGGGATTGCATTGAATCTGTAGATTGCTTTGGGTAGTATGGCCATTTTTACAATATTGATTTTCCCAATCCAGGAACATGGAATATCTTTCCATTTCTTTACATCTTCTTTCATTTCTTTGATTAAAGTTTTATAGTTCTCGGCATATAGGTCCTTCTGCTGAAAGTTTTCATTGGCTTACTCTAAGAAGCTTATACAGTGAAAGAATCTAGATGATATGAACTGCTTGTTTTTTGTTTCTGTTTTTGTTTTTTTACCTCCAATATATAGTATGAAGTAGAGCAGAGAAGGATAAACAATGCAAGTGCAAAAACAAACAGAATAACAAGCACATCTTGGTAGAGAGTGTACCATTACTGCCAAGGCAGAACATCGTTTCATGAATGGATGAATAGATGGATGGATGGAAGGAATAATGGATGGATGAAATACTGGCGGCATGAACTGATTAATAATTTGGACACTGCATGTATTCTTTCCAGGTTTACACTGCAGCTACACTTGGTAATGTGTTTTGGATCAGTTTCTGGATGTAAAAGGTGAGTATCTACATCATAAGATTGCTTTAAAGATTAAATTATTTAATATACATAAAGTTCTTGGGTGCATGATTGACAGATCATAAGTCTCTGCTAATTATTATTTTAATTGTTGGCTCTGTTAACCTTTTACAGTCTATACATCCCTTTCAATGCCATGGCCTCATATGATTACACGTGCTTCTGATGGACTGGCCTAATAGCCAAGCATAGAGTCAGATTTAAAACAGAATCAAACACATTGACCATTCACATGCTGCTGGGTAGACATAAAAGATACTTTTACTGTAATACTCACCTTCACTGTTGACAGCAAAGTAGTGACACTTTGAGGATGTGTTGTATTTGGTCATCTTCTCATAATTGAAGCTCTAAATCTTAAGGCCTTTAAGAATAATTTATAAACTACTGTCTAGTATATTTGGTTAAATAGATATAAACCTGGAAGGACTGAACAAATTTTCTGTGCATGAAGAGTATCAATTTGAAGGCAATAAACTTTTGTATATTTTACTTTTGCCACACCACTATGAGAATAGGTAGAATTTTTAAAAATAAAGCCAAGGGAAAAATTAAAAATGGAGAACAAAAATGAGCTTATTACTTCTTGGAGAACATCTAACCATATACCAAGGAATTATTTCTTCCTCCTCAAGCTTATGTTCTCAAGATTATATCTATCTCATATGCATGCTGAAAGTCAAGACTATAAGAATTATTAAAACCAAGCTAAGGCTCGACTGGTTACTCAAAGCAGAGTCACTTGAACCAAAAAAGCCAGTGGGGCCAGGAACAAATATTGCCAGTAAGATCAAGAGCCTTGTGGCTGCAACTAAGATAAAATTAGGTATTATGAGGGCATGAGGTCTGCCTTTAAGGACAATGAAGGCTAAAGAGGAAGTGCAGAAAATGATGCTCGGATTAGTATAGCATCTGAATCATCTACAGCTCATTAATGTGTATTTAGGACAGGGTGCAAAAGAAGAGCTTCCCACTCAATAGTGTTAACCAAAGCATAAGCCTGCAAATATAACTACACAAAATAAACTGAAGACAAAAGAATAGCAGCAGTGGAACCAACAGAGGCAGGGGTAAGAATCTGACAATTGTATTTCTACTACTTAAATACTGAGTATGTGATCTTCTCATAATGTTGATTTGGGTCCTTTCATTTCCATTGTATGTGAAAACTGTTGTTAGAGAATTCTACTCAGGTGTGTTACAACATAGAAAGCAGGCACAAGCAGACCCACTGATGTAGCTGGTGGGCAAGAACCGTCTTTCCTAAGAATTTCGAACCTCCACTTACACAGAAGGAAATCATCTATCTTGAATCTGAAGAGGTTGTTTTTATAAGCAGCTATTGACAAATAAAATTAGTCTTTTATTTCTATCAGAGCATCTAATTTAGTGATTCTCAATGCTGAGAGGACTTTAGAACTACCCAGGGAGCTTAAAAAAACAAATTAATGATGCCAGAGTTTCTCTCTAGATCAATTAAATCAAAATCTCTAGTGGCAGGATTCTGAAATCAGAATTTTTTAAACATCCTCATATTCTTGTAATGAATAGCCAAGGTGACTGTCCTTCTAGGCTTCTGAGTAACACATGCATTTCCTTGAGGCATCTAGTTCTTGACCCACAAAATGTTTAAGACATAATGTAAGAAAGTAGGCTTCAGTGTATCTTTGCTTCTGCCTATATAACTGAATGCAGATGATTTTTACAGGGGTTGATAGAACAATTTTTAATGGAAGGTAAGTGCTTTAGAAATAAGGAGAGCTCTATTAGATATGAATTGCTTCTTTGAACCACAGAATATAAGGACGAGAAAAACTGGAAAAGAATGTCTAATTTTTCAAAAAGAAATTTATAGAAATACCAGAGCATCATAAATAGAAGTTATTTTAGAAGTTCCTTGGTTCACTACACCCCTCCTAACACCACCTATAAAAATGAGAAAACTGAGGCCCACGGAAGGAAAGTAAGGATACTAAACTCATGAAGTTAGTTAAAAAGCAAATTCATAGAGAGAAAGCTAGAGGTTACAGTGGGGAGAGGGATCGGGGGAGGGGAGCCAATGTAAAGACTATTAGGTATAAAATAAGTTACAGGGATATATTGTACAACATAGGGAATAGAGTCAATATTTTATAATGACTATTAATCAATGTAACCTTTAAACATTGTGAATCACTTTTTATATACCTGTAACTTAGATAACATCATACAGCGACTATACTTCAATAAAAAACAAAAAAGAAACAAAAAAAAGAGATAAGATTACAGTCTGAGTCTCTTGACACTAAAGCCAGCGATCTTACCCTTATTTTACATCATAAATCACAAATTTCAAAATAAACATGACGGCTTCATGTTTTGGTAGGAAGGTGGTAGTGTTGGATTGTTCTATTGTCATTTCTGTTACTTTGGAAATTATGTTTCCCAGGATCTTTCTCTATGTGGGTATAGCTTAAAGTGGGCCAAAAGGAAACTGGCCAAAGGCTGGAGTGAAGCTGCTAACATTACTCTGAGCATGTTGGGGTCAGTTGCAGTGACAAACAGATACGCAAATATGGTGACAGTCCACCTGATTATCCTCTCCTCACTTCCAATCCAGCTTCCTTCCTTACATCTGTCCTTGTTGACCAACAGCAATCACAGACCCATCACCAGACATTTAGCTCTGAACTCAGAGAGGCAGGAGGTACAAGGAGCCACCAGCCTTCTGTAGGATTTCCCATGGGTCTGGCTATAATCTCTGACTTGTCAACACTTAATAATGTTCCAGTTGTGCTGGTAAGTGATATGTTTTTCAGATCCTTCAACATTATGTGTGAACCCTTATATCTCCAGGGCTTTCCATGAAAGTGTAGGACCCTGTAATCAATTCCTTATTCTTTTCTTCTCCTATTGGGTCTGCTTTCAGGAGTAAACCCTGGCTGATACGAGGGAAGTGGGTAATAAAGCAGGGCTTTTGACTTCTACGATGCGGTTATAAATCCAAGGTGATGGGGATAACATTCATTCTCAAAATATGCAGAATTTACAAAGTGACTCTTTAGAGTTTCTAATTAATTCCTGTTTCACAAAGGAAAAAAAAAAAGCCATGTTCAATTCCGAAATAAAGCAGCCTCAATTCAGAGAAACGAAAGCAACTCTACCGAGTCACTGCTGCCTACGGCTCCCACCCCGGGCTCCTCTGACTCCCCTACAGACAGTCCTCAGATGAATGCTGACACTGTTGTGAAATTCTGCTAATTATACAAGTCACTTTTGAAATATTCATTTGGATTACTTTACAGAGATGGATATTAATGGCTTGCTAGCTTTGAAAAAAAAAGAAAAGATTTTCTTTGATCTTAGAGAGTTGGGTCCCATGCTTTGGGAAAGAAAAGTGGACTGGAGAGAAAGAAGTCTGAGCATTTCCTGTTCATCCAAGTAATGATGGTAAAGCGAGTTTTCTTTAATTTTGATGGTTAGATTTAAAGAGACAGAGCAAGTAATTGTAATCAACCTTCAGGAGTCATTCTGAAAACCACATTAAGCTACAGATGTCTAAATCTAACCAACGCAATATAATTCTACTCTCAAAAGTTAGATTAAGAAATGAAGAACCATCACGACACACAAAATTTAAGAAGTCCTTAGTCACTATAATAGAAAGCATGGAGAAGAAACTAAAGCTATTTACATGTTAAAAGATCAAGGATATTTAGTAGTGAATTAGTGAAGAGTGGATATCACCAGTTATTCAGAGCTTAAAAAACACTAAGAACAGCCTGGTTCTCCAATGCCAATATGCAAAGGTATCATCATCATCTTCACTTTTCACTAACAGTGAAGTTTCATGGGCCCTACTGTCTGGATACTCTGATTCATCAGATATATGATGTATTAGTATTAGTTACCTGCAGCTGCATAAAAAACATCCCCAACCTTAGCAGTATAAAGCAACAAACATGTCTTATCTCGCCCAGTGTCTGATGTCAGAAACCTAGAAGTAACTTACAGGATGGTTCTGGCTTAAGGTCACTCCTGAAGTTAGAGTGAAGCTATCTGCTGGCGTTTTTATCACTGGAAGAACTGAGTGTCTTTACCATTGGAGGAGCTCTTTCTAAGATATCCTACTCATGTTGGATGCTGTCAGATGGTCTCAGTTCTCTAGCTGTTTCCAGAAAGCTTCCATTTTTGCCTTGTGGGCTTTTCCAGAGGGTTCTTCCGCATGGCAGCTGACTTTTCCCAGACGGAATCATCTGAGAGGAGAGGCCAAATGCTCAAGGTGGAGCCACAGTGTCTTTTACATCCTATTCTCAGAAGTGAGTTATCACTACTCTGCCTTAGGCCACTGAATACCATCAGTGCTGAACAAATGTGGGAGAGAACAACACAAGCGTGTAAATACCAGGAGGCGGGGATCATTGAGGACCATCTTTAAGGCTGTCTTCCACAGGGCACTGTAGGATACTCTAGTGAGTACCTATAAGAATTCACTTGCATATGGTCTGCAAAGAAGATTCCATAAAGCATGTTAGTATTTTAAAAAGTACACACTTTATTCATCCATCCACCCATTTATTAATTTAACAGATAGATATCATTTTCTAAGATTTATCACAGGGAATGATGTTCATCCCTGCAAGAAAAAGTCTTTAAAATCTGACTAAATTCATCCCTGAGATTCTGTCAAAGGCATGAATAAAATGGGGAAAAGATACAGAAGCTGATATAAAATCCCACCAATGCCTTTGAAGCATCCTTGTCAAGATTAGCAATGATTTGGAAACTGCCTGAAATACTGAAGACTTTCAAATAAGTGCTTATGAGAATTGCAGATAATAGGGCTGCCAGTCATCAGGAAGTATAGTCATTGATACAGGTGGCCTTACAGAAAAGCAGTGGAAAAAGAAACTAAAGAGTTTTGCCGAACTCCAAGTTCCCATTGTGGCTCAGTGGTAACGAGGATGCAGGACTGATCCCTGGTCTTCCTCAGTGGGTTAAGGATCTGGCATTGCTGTGAGCTGTGGTGTAGATTGGAGGCTATACCACACATGTGGCTTGGATCCAGCATTGCCGTGGCTCTAGTGAAGGCTGGAGACTATAGCTCCAATTCAACCCCTAGACTGAGAACTTCCAAATGCTGTGGGTGCAGCTCTTAAAAAAAAAAAAAAAAGAGAGAGAGAGAGAGGAAGAGTTTTGCTGAACTTATGATAGCCAGCTAAGTCACAATGTCCCCAACCTATTCCAATCACTAAAACCCATACCAGTGAGGAGAAGGAAGCAGCTTTCGAAGCTGTCAAGAAAGACTGAGCAATTGGAAAAATGCCCACTGGGACTTTGGAAAACTAGTAGAGTTGGTAGTTTAACCCATTGAGTAAAAGCTGGTTTGTCAGATAAAAGAATCTGGTAGCCTATTACAAGTCTTGAAAGGATAGAATTTAAGATTTTGGTACCTCACTTGGCTCGTTTGTGTGCTCGAATTTGGTGAACCTTCAAATTTGTCACACTAATCATTGATAACAGAGATTAGAAGTCTAGTCTGACAGAAATATTTAGGGAAGGAATCTTAAGCTCAGAAGTTTACCACTTTTCAATGTAAATAGCTCAGTTGGAGAGACATTCCAGTAATATATATTTGGACCAAAAAAACCTTCATCAGCACCAAATTGGGGGCAATAAGCAACCAATGGTCAATGGTTGTATAATTTTTATTGTTCACTTTGGGTTCATCCTACATCCCAGATAATCAGGCCACAAGGGTGCAGGTGATCTTTTCCAACAGCCTCAGACACAGCCCCTGCAACACGTCCTGATTAAGCCTTCAGAGACATTTCAAACTTCCAGCATTTAGGACACAGTTCTTTAATCCCCAAATCAAAAACTTGTGGCAGTCCTTGGAAGACCATGCCTGAGATAGCTGTATACAACCCTACCATTTACCCCAGGGTTGTTGTTGCACACTCGGGCAAAGCACAATGGGCAGACACCACCGTTAAGGGATTAGCAAATAAAACATCTTCGCATATCCAGTTGCTGTTTTCCAAGGCCTCTTCCTCAGGAAACCCATCTCTGAATTTAAGACTGGCCTATGACAAAGATAACTAATTCAGTATTAAAAGGTAACAGAAAAAGTATACTTACTCCATGAAACCAAGGTTTCATTCTGAAAAACCTAGCTGGTTTCAGCATCCGTTTAGGAAAGGGAAAGAAGCCAAGGACTTGTGTGGATCTAGAGTAGAGCAATGGTAGCAGAAAATGTTAGTTTCTTTGAAATATGTAATAGATAACTAAAAGTCAAATATGTGCCCAGATCAAGTATTACTCAAACTGTAAGCGTACATTAGGTGTTTTTAAAATAACCCTCATAGGAGTTCCCATTTTGACTCAGTGGTTAACGAATCTGACTAGGAACCAAGAGGTTGCGGGTTCGATCCCTGGCCTCGCTCAGTGGGTTAAGGATCCAGCATTGTCGTGAGCTGTGGTGTGGGTCACAGACGCGGCTTGGATCCCACATTGCTGTGGCTGTGGTGTAGGCTGGCGGCTACAGCTCTGATTAGACCCCAGCCTGGGAACCGCCATATGCCGAGGGAGCGGCCCTAGAAAAGGCAAAAAGACAAAAAAAGATAATAATAATTAAAAAGTAATAAAAAATAAAATAAAATAATCCTCATAAGGAGGGACCAGGAAATGATCAGTAAACATGCCTTATTCTTCAGAGATCTGAATGTGTGTATTGAAATGACCCAGTCTTGGCCCATAGTTTGTGTGGATAAAATGACTCCTTTTATAATAACGTCCAATGTCATAACTGTCATCAGCTGAATAAAGATAACAGTTAACCCACGATGTTGTAAAATTCCGCTCACCACTCAATGGTAACGCTTCTCTCGCTGTTTACCTTCCCCAGCAACCAAGCTCTTCCATTTACTGTTCTAAAGTAGTTGGCTTTTGGTCACATTTTTAGTCCCTTGATTTTTCATGCTGATGTTTTAACAGTTTCGAAATTATGGTGACAAATTAACTATGAAAGTTTTCAAGGTTGTCCTCCACCATAAGACTTTAGTAAATATTCTCTTTTTTTCCCAATTATCTCTAAAAACGGAAACTCAAAAATGCAACAACTTACAGCTGAAAGAATGTTTGATGGCATAAAGTACAACCAGGCTTCTCATCCTTGAGTGCCATTCTTCTCACATCTGATCATGTATTTTCTGTCTTGACCAGCAATCATTTTGGAAAACCCAGTATCCCAATGAAGAACTTTCATCATTAGAAAGTCCTTACACTGAAGTCAAATTTATTTTCCTGAAAATTTCTGATGCTGTTTTTTATCTTTAAAACTATATATGATGAACTTTCACATATTTAAAGCTAGCAATCACATTTTAATTACATCTTTATTTATCCAAGCTAGAAATCTGTAATCCCTTCAGTTAACATACATTTTAAGTCTGGTCTGAATCTTGTCAATCTACTTCTCATGGGATGTGTGTTTCTGATTTATTCTTAATATTTGATGATTAGAACCAAAGGCAGATTTTTTTTCTATGTGTGCCGGCCACCATTAATTAAGAGAGAAAGTCTTACTCTTAACCTGCCTCAGTTTAGCCTCAGTTTGTAAGATTTGCTGACACCATATCAATTACATAACCAAAGATAACAGTCTTATCTGAAGCCTCCGTTTCCAATGTGTTCTTCACCTGTTTAACATTCATTTGTTTTATTTTTTTAGTTGCATGTGTATATATTGATGTTACCAGTACATTTTCTATTGTTACACAGACAAAATTCAAATCTTTCAAAAGACCTTTTTTTTTTTTTTTACTTACAATCTATATTCCATTCTGTCAATTATTCTTCCTAGCTTTGTATACTCATAAGCATGATGGATATCCCTTCCCTATCTGGGCATTAGTGAAATGTTGGGTAGGAATTTAAATGGGCTTTCAACATTGGTCTCTAATCTTAATACATTTCTCTGATAAATGAGGGTACTAATATTTTTGGCCATTTAATCCTCTCAACTATTTGTGTGAGATAAACATTATTATTTCAGTTTTACAGAAGAGAAAAAAGAGAACAGTGATACATCTGTTGCAGGCAGTAATGTGATACAGCCAGCTCCTACCAGGTCGTGAGACCCGATTGTCCACACTGCTTTTCGATTTTACATTAAGCACATTATGTTGCTAGTTTGACACTAGGCATGATAGGACTATACACACCAAGGAAATCATACACTTAGAATTTTTTTTCCCTGGGAAGTCTGTTGTTAGACATTTAGCAGCACACAACAGGACACATAGCTAAGTAAGACACATAGCTAAGTAAGGGGTAGAACCATGTCTTTAAATAATGCCTTACTTCATATACCAGTTTTTAGAGTCTTTGAGTAGACTATATTTCTGAAATCAGATTTTAATATTGAGGGCAGAGACAATGAATTTTATGGGAAGCTGGATGTGATGTGGCACTACTCAAAAGGGAAACTTTGAAGTGATAGAGATACTGGGAGCTGCTGGAGAGAAACCTTACCTATTCAGCACCATTCACAATAGCCAAGACATGGAAACAACTTAAGTGTCCATAGACAGATAAATGGATAAAGAAGATATGGTATATATATACTATGGACTATTACTCAGCCTTAAAAAAGGATGAAATTATGCCATTTGCAGCAACATGGATGGATCAAGAGATTATTATACTAAGTGAAGTAAGCCAAAAAGCAAAAGAAAATACCACACAATATTGCTTCTATGTGAGAGTCTAAAAAAATGAACAAATAAATTTATTTATAAAACAGAAATAGATTCACAGTCATAGAAAACAAATTTATGGTTAACAAAGGGGAAAGGGAGGTGGAGGGATAGATTAGGAGTTTGGGATTAATGTATACATACTACCATATATAAAAGAGGTAACCAACAAGGACCTACTGTATAGCACAGGGAACTCAATATCTTGTAATAACCTATAATGGAAAAGAATCGTGTGTGTGTGTGTATAAAGAAAGAGAGATAAGAGTTTATATATATATAAATCTTAGTATTTATATATATATAAATTGAGTCACTTTGCTGTACATTTGAAACTAACACACTATAAATCAACTACATTTCAAAAAAAAATTTTTTAAAAGGAAAACATACCTATTTCATATTTTGCTTTTTTCTAGTAAAACTACCATATTGTTAGTCATTTTTCATTCACTGTCAACTATTCATCTTGAAATATGGTTTTATATACTTGTTTGTGGCCAGACCTTTTAGAAACTATATTTTATTGGCATGCCCTTAAGCATATTACCAGGCACTTGTACCCACTGAATTGCAATTTGTTTTGTAGAACCAGTCCTAAATCCATACAGTTCTGTGTCTTTTTTGGGTATTTCAAAATCAAATTACATTTGCAGTCCTCCAAAAAGCAGCAAAGATTTGCCCAATGGAAAATAAAGTGGAGAGTTCCCAGAATCAACTGGCCTGGTAGGAAAGGCATTGATGCTGACTCTTTTGGACAAGATGTTCTCCACGGTATGTCTTACAGAAGTGAAATAGTGGCACGAGACACTACAAAGAGGTGTTTTACATGCTGAGAAGAAATTCTGACAAGCAAAACTTTTTTAAGGTAATCATAGCTCTAATTTTCCAACTTGACAACAGAGCATCCACGTTTTGTAAAGCCTGGGGAGAGAGGGACTGAAAAATAAAATGCTTTCTTCTTGTTGTCTTAAAAAAAATATATCTTCCAGGGAAAAAAGATAGTTCTCACCTTTGAATGCCTATTTTCTCCTGTTCCTCCTGCTCCTCTTTCCTATGCAACAGAGCTTTCTCCATTTGACAGACATCAGCCAGATGACAATACTGGTTTTTCTTTATAGCAATATACAATCTTTGTTTCCAGTGGAAAGGCCCAGTAGGCACGATTTTTGACTTGTTATTAAAGGCAAAATAATGTCCCCCAAAGATTTTCAAAACACTTCATGCCAGAATGTGGTATTTTAAAGCATTCCCATTTCCCATAGTTGAATGCATGCGGCATAACAAGGGGAAGAACCTTTCAGCAAATACAAGAATTAATCAGAATTAATATAGTTTATTCTAGGGAGTCTCATAGGATGTGTATGGATTTTATGCATAATTCTACAAAAGATGAGATTATACAAACTATTCAGAACTCAGCTTAAAGACCACTGACCCAAGAAAGAGAGTAAAACAGGGAAGGCATTTGAAAGGGAACAAAGCATCCTATTAATATTCATCTTGTATTTAAATTGAGTACAATCTTCATCATTGGGAATATGTGCCCTATTGTTATAGTTTCTTGGGATGCTTGATCAAGTCATTAGTAAAACTCTGTCAGATTTTTGCATAAGTAGGAATAACCCTCTTCTCAAAATAAGTTCTCAAATACTGAATGTGCACTGCAGATACTTGGTCCAGAGAGTGTGAGGTCTGTAGATGATTATGATAATAATTATCACATAAAATATCAGGACCCTATGATATTTTCATGTTATTTCTATAGAGTCATTTGTTTGAATTTAACTTACTACAAAGTGACATTTTAGAGTTTTTTAAACTCAAAGGCAGTAAATCTTGACATCAACAACATTGACAAAGACTCGCATGACTCATCTATTCAAAAGAGGACTTGGAGTTCCTGTTGTGGCTCAGTGGTTAACAGATCCAATTAGGAACGATGAGGTTGCGGGTTTGATCCCTGGCTTCACTCAGTGAATTAAGGATCCGGCATTGCCATGAGCTGTGGTGTAGGTCAAAGACACGGCTCGGATCCCACGTTGCTGTGGCTCTGGCCTAGGCCAGTGGCTACGGCTCTGATTAGACTCCTAGCCTGGGAATCTCCATATGCCGTGGGAGTGGCCCTAGAAAAGACAAAAAAATACATAAATAAATAAATAAAATAAAAGAGGACTTGTGGAGTTCCCGTCATGGCTCAGTGGTTAATGGACTCAACTAGGATCCATGAGGATGTGGGTTCGATCCCAGGCCTCCCTCAGTGGGTTGGGGATCCGATGTTGCCGTGAACTGTGGTGTAGGTTGCAGACATGGCTCAGATCCTGAGTTGCTGTGGCTGTGGTGTAGGCCTGCAGCCACAGCTCCAGTTTGACCCCTAACCTGGGAACTTCCATATGCCGTGGGTGTGGCCCTAAAAAGCATATATAAATAAATAAATAAGTGCTTGTATTTAAAAGGCGCTTTCATTAAAATAGTGTTTCTCCACCCTCTGAATCCAAAGGGCTGGTTTCTGCTCACATATCCTCAAATGCAGACACCAATACTAGTCTTTATAGGAAAGTTTTGTGTTAATGTTTGGTCACACACCAACTACCTGCCACAAAGCTAAGAATAAAAACAACGGTAGCATTTTAGAGACAACAAAAATTGGGGTTTGATATTGCACAACTTTACATCAAAATAATGTTTTATAGGCTTTTTTCAACCTCAATCTCATTTCATCTTTTCCTATGAACCTGCAACCTACTATAATTAGGAGAGCTTTAGTATTGAGGCTAGGGGGACTATATGAACCAAGTCTTCCAATTTAGAGTTCTGCTAAAAAGAAATGATATGAACCTCATGTTTCTGGGAGTGGTGGGATAAGTGGAGATGTCAGTTAAAATGTTGCTAAGAATTTCCTTTCCACTCCTTACACCAACTAGCCTTACCTTTTATTGGTGGCAAAAGGAACAGGGGAATCTCTTTGCATCAGTAGGTTGCTAAAGTCACTAATGGCCCAATTCAGTTTGCAATGGTTGTTCTTTGCCAGTAATACTTAAAAGTAAAAAAGGCAAAGAAACTTGAATGGGTTAACAATGTTTGAAAAAAAAATACTCACCAACAGGAAAATTAGGAAATCTATAGGATCCCATAAACTGGTAAGTACACACGTTTAAATTCACAGATTTTTAAAAAAGCAAAATTCTGTCCTTTCATTTTATCCCAGTTTTCCCCCTCCCCAACATACACACACACACACATACACCTGTCCTAGTAGTCCTGCAGGGTTGCCTACTTCAGAAACTAAATTCTGCTCAATGAACCATTTCCTTGGAACATCTGGAATTTATGACATGTGAAGTGGTTTGGAGTCCTGGGCTACCCTGCTTATTGCCTGAGCTGCTTTCCTCTTGTTGCTTTGTTACATTTTGCAAAGGTTCTTTTGCTTCTGCACAAAAATTGAAACAAATCACTTGTTTATTTTTCATTGTATCTATTTTTCCCTTCCAGTTTTATGGAAGCATCACTGAGGTAGGGTGTGTAGCATAACGATCTGACTTACATGCATCGTCACGTGATGATCACAATAAGTTTAGGAAACATCCATCCTCTCATATAGATACAACATTAAAGATAAATAAAAAATGTTTTTTCCTTGTAATGAGAACCCGCAGGATGCACTCTCTTTAAGACGTTCATGTATAACACACAGCAGTGTAAATTATATTTTACCCTACCGTACGTTACATCCCTAGTACTTATTCCTTACAACTGGAAGTTTGTACCTTTAGATTATATTCATCTAATTTCCCCTCGCCCTTCCTGCTTCTAGTAATCACAAATCTCTCTCTTTTTCTATGAGTTTTTTGCTTCATTTTTGTTTTGTTTTGTTTGGGCCACATCACTGGATGCAGAAGTTCCCTAGCCAGAGACGTAACCCTTGCCAGAGCAGTGACAATGCTGGATCCTTGACTTGATAACCCAACTGGGAACCCCTATTTGTTTATTTCCGAAGTATAGTTGATCTACAACCCTGTTAGTTCCAGGGCACAAGACAGTGATTCAGAATATTTATACATTACAGAATGGTCATTACAGTAAGTCTAGTTACCATCTGTCATCATACAAAGGTATTACATTATTATCAACTATATTCCCAACATTGTACATTTCAAACCAATGACTCATTTATTTTGTAACTGGAAGTTTGTACCTATTTAATCTTCCTTACTTGCTGCTCTCATTCCTCTCACCCCTCTCTGCTCTGGCAGTCATCTGCTTGTTCCCTGTATGTATAACTCTGTCTCTGTTTTGTTATGTTTGTTCACTTGTTTTGTTTTCCATATTCCACATAGAAGCAAAATCATATGTTTCACTGTATTTTATAAGCCACTTGATATTAAAATGGACTATGTGGGCATTTTGGTTTGAAAATTTGTTTTCTGGAAGTTCCCGCTATGGCACAACAAGATAGGCAGCATCGTGGAGTGGTGAGATGCAGGTTCAATCCCCAGCCTGGCATAGTGGGTTAAGGATCCAGTGTTGCCATAGCTACTGCTTAGGTTTTGACTGAATTTTGGATCTGATCCCTGGTCCAGGAACTCCATATGCCATGGGGAAGCCAAAAAAAAAAAAAAAAAGAAGAAGAAGAAGAAAGAAAGAAAAAAGAAAATTGTTTTCTGTTGTTAATTTTTTTTTTAGGGCCATACTCGCAGTATATGGAAGTTCCCAGGCTAGGGATTGAATCGGAGCTACAGCTGTTGGCCTACACCACAGCCCCAGCAACACCAGATCTGAGCTGCATCTGCAACCCATGCCACAGCTCATGGCAACGTTGGATCCTTAACCCACTAAGCAAGGCCATGGATCGAACCTGCATCTTCAAGGATCCTAGTCAGATTCGTTTCTGCTGTGCCACAATGGGAACTCCTTGAGACATTTAATCATTTTTATCTAGGGATTGATGAAGAGAATGCTCACCAGCTATAAGTAGTTGAGATGTAGATGGAAATAGGGCTTGTAGTCTATTGTCTCTTAGCTAGTAGGGTTTTCTTCTACATTTACACTGAAATATAGAGTGTAACACATTAAATCATCTGAGAAAAGAATTTTGTAGGATCTCTACCCTGTAATTCTATTCATCAATTTTAATATTTTTCTTATAACTTTTCAATCATTTATCTTTCTCTAATACTCTGTATAGAGTGTAAAATATTTGGTTAGTATAGGCTGAGAAATTCTTGACTCCTAAGTCTAATATGTTCTTTGTTTTCAAATTAATTGGGTGTGAGTTAGTGCTAGAAGATGGGGAATACTGAGCATTGGGGTCCTTGTCTTCATGCAAACTTTTATAGCCATGGGTTATGTGTGGCGTAAGGGTGTGAGCTCACTCCATGCATTTGAGTACCAATGCTTTCATTTACCAAATACGTGATCTTGCTCAAGTTCTAACCTTTTTGCCATCCCAGTTTCTTCACTCGTAAAGTGGAAATAATAATATCCATGCCATTAAACTTTTCTGATGGTGAAATGAGATAATGCCTACAAATACTTAATCACAGTGTCTGGCACACAGGAAGTCCCTAGTTGGTGTGGTAGTCATGAAAATGCCCCACCTGGATTTCTTCCTGCAGGATGTGTAACTGACCTGCAGCCTCAGCTGCTGACTTCTGGATCCACTGAGTTTGTGCTGATGTCAGGCTTCTAGAAAGCTGTTCCACTGATGAACAAGCAAGGATACTAAAGAAAGCCTTTCCTACGAAACATGGGACTCCTCTATTGGGTTTGTCTTGAGTACTCTCCAACAGCCTAGTTGAAAATTTCCTGGAACTATACTGCAATCTGAGACTCTTCCTGTCGAATCCTTCTTGCTGCCCTTTCTCCTTCACAGGTTGGACCTGCATTGTCATCTGCTCCTTCCTCTTTACCTTCACAGGCATTTCTCCCAGTAAACACTTTGCACATTTCATCCTAGCCTGACAGCTGCTTCTCTCAGAACCTATCCTGGCACTATTAGCTATTGTATGACTTTTCACTTCCACTTTCATCATATTTTGTATCTGGGTGGTTTCATTTTAGAGAAGATGTCATCTTCTCTAAATCAGACAGTTCAGTTTCTTCTTCTTCTTCCCCGCATGAATGAACATCAGGAAACCATGGTCCAAGTGTCAGTTTTCTCATTAACGTGTTGGAGCTTGAGAAAAACATGTATTCACTACAGGTTTCAGTTTCTTCGACTGCAAAAGAAGGGGTTCATGTGGCTTCTACAGTCTTGCGCAGCTCTGAGGTTCAGTTTTTTAATATGTACTAGTTGCTGAGACTGTGTAAAGAAATGTCAAATTCTGTTGCAGGTCCCAGGAGCTCACTATCTACCAAGAGAGGTGCATCTGATATACATAAATAAGTAAAACACCTTTTCATTGTGGATCTTTAAATATGAACAGTCACCCAGAGACATGGCCAGCTCTGTCTCTATTCTGTTGCTTTTTTTTTCCCCTTTTGGAAAGCATGGAGAAGGTCAGTGGAAAATGGCAAATGCACCGTTTCTATAAGAGATAAACATAGAAATGTGTAATCACTATGGTTATTCATTGGTCATTTGATTGGAAAATGATGAAGATGTTTGTCTGGGAGTGCATGAGAAACAAGAGACAGGTTCCTTGAAACATTTTAGAGAAAAGGGCCCTACAGTAACATAGAAAAACTCTGAATGTTCAGTCATTTTCCTAAGGGATGCACTCTGCTGGGTAAGTTAATGACTCTCAGCTCCTGCCTGCATAAACATAAACATCACAGGAAAATCTGTCTCCTGGGCAAAACCATAAACATTTCTTTCAGTTGACTTTATATTTTTGATTTTTCAAATCAGCCTCTTTACATCCACTTTATTTAATGGCATCGTTATTTTAAAAAAAGTAAAATAGACTAAGATGAAATCTGGAAAACAAATGTATAATGAGGAAAACAGACATCACCATATCTCATCATATGGTCATTGCTCAACAGTTTAGTGTATTTTGTTCCAATAAATGTTTTCTACATGTATAGTTTCTGAAATTGACCCTATTCAAGATAGTTTCAAATACCTTTTCACTTTAAATTCTGTTATATACAGGGAGTTCCCATTATGGCTCAGTGAAAACAAACCTGACTGGTATCTATGAAGGTGCAGGTTCCGTCCCTGGCCCCACTCTGTGGGTTAATGATCGAGCATTGCCACAAGCTGTGGTGTACGTCGCAGATGTGGCTATGATCTGGCATTGCTATGGTTATGGCATAGGCTGGCAGCTGTAGTTCCAATTCAACCCTTAGACTGGGAATGTCCATATGCTGCATGTGCAGCCCTGAAAAAAATAAAACATAAAAAAAATAAATAGATAAATACTATCATACACATGTTCCTTTAAATCACAATGTTATCAAAATTTGTATAATAGTTGCGTAATATTTTATATGTATACACACACACACACACACATACACACACATGCCAATGCCCCTATTTTTTTTTTTTGGCTGTGCCTATCCCATGTGGAATTTCTCAGGCCAGGGATCAAACTTACACCACGGCAGTGACCATACTAGATCATTAACCCACTAGGCCACCTGGGAAATCCAGTACTACTATTTTTTAATAATTCTGTCAGTTCCCACTTGGACTCTACCACTGACGCTGCATTTGGGGTAGGAATAGGTTTTCCTCCAAGTACCAGGCACACTCACCACCCATTCTGCAGAAACAAAGCCACATGCCCTCTCTGAAGATAAGACCTATTTAGAAAAATATTGGGTACCAGACAAAAGAGTAACCAACCTATGGGCTGTACAGTGGTTAGAAAGGTTTCTGGAAGTACATATATATTTAATACATATTATATATTTATAATATTTATAAATTATAAAAATATTTATATAATTTATAAATCTATATGAATTATGGATATTTATATTTATAAAATACATATGATTTATATATATTTAATACTATTTATTAAATATCTCTATTTTTTTGGCCTCATCCACAGCATCTGGAATTTCCCAGGCCAGGGATTGAATCCAAGCTATAGCTGCAACCTATGCCACAGCTGCAGCAACACCAGATCCTTAACCCAACATGCTGGGATGGGAATCGAAACTGTGCTAGTGCAGTGATCCAAGCTGCTGAAGAGACAATGCCAGATCCTTAACACACTGTGTCACTGTGGGAACTCCTGGAAGAATGTCTTTTTCAAAGGTATTTCAAAGGCATTTAAGGGTTTAGAGTCTCCTTGTGAAGGCAGAAACCAAATATCAAGAGAAAGCAACAAGCAGAATGTAGAAGCAGCAGTTATGAGGTAGTAAGAAAATAGATTCAGGGAAGAGTCACAGCCAGAGGTAAACAAAGAGCAACTTAACCAAAGTGGGAGGCTGGGAGAGGAGAGAGCAGTGGGCACACTGCTAAGGCTGGGGCAAGAAGATGCTCTTGGAGGAAGATCAAGGTATCATGAATGGCTCCCCTTAGTCTAAATCACATGCATGCCACTCTCCCTTAGGCCTGGCTGGGCAAGTCTCTGTCATCTTCCGTATTTACCCTTGTAGCTTTACAACAAACCCATAACATCTGGCGGTACACCTGCATCTATTCCTTATAAAGTCACAGAGCCTAAGTTACATACACCATGGAAATAAAACTTGAGTATAAACCCTTGCCACACTGGTGATTATATCCTTAAGATGATTCTGGAAATTGAACCTATTGGTCAAAGCACAAGAATAGGCTTAAAGCATTTGCATAATGCCAAACTGCTCTCCAGAAATAATTTACTGATGTGTACTGCCTCCAACAGAGGATGAAGAAAGGATTTCAGCCTCTCCCACATCATCATTATACGTAATTTTTAAAACATTTGTCAATTTAAAAGTCTAAAAGAGTGTCTCGTAATATTAATATAAATTCCTTTGATCATCAGAGAGGCTAAACCTTTTTAATGTTTATTGGCTATTTGCATTTCTTTTGCTGTGAAATATTATTTGCTATGGGTCCAGACTCAATTATTACTTATTCTTAACTCCTGATAAGACTCTTTCCTTGTGACAGAATCAACCAGATCATATTTGAAATTTAAAGTGTTTGTTCTTGAGGACTGTCATATATGTGATAGATTTGTTTTTCCCCTTTGCTTTCATCTATATAGTTTTGGGGATAGAGAAAAGCATGAATAAGTCTGTTATCATGGATTTGATCCCCAAGTGAACTAATTAGTGTCTTTATGTTCTATGGCCACTTAATGCACTTATTTTCAGGTCAGTTCATTATAACGGTACCAAGGGAGGGAGTGAGGATGGTTTAATGCAAATCCTCCTTCACAGATAAAAGAGAAGAAGAAAAGCAGCCCTAGTTGGTGTAAAGGTGAGAGTCCTGTAGCCCTTCCTGCTTGGTCTCCCTTTCTTTTCTTTCCTTATTTTACTCTATGGTGCTTCTGTGAAATCCTAAATTTTGAGGGGGCATGATATGAAAACCAGGCTAGAATTTCAATATTTATAAAGAATACAGACATTTTATATACAGGGATATGTGAGGTTCAGAAACATAAAGAGAGATAGCAAAAGCCACTCAATTCCCACTCTCTTGGTGCTGCTTTGACCAGATAAAATAATACATAAGAAAGTTTTTTTGTAAACTAAAAGGAAGAACCACAAACAGGATACTCAGATTGGAAAAAGTAGAAGCAATATTCATAGTGATCCCATCACTTTGGTGTAGTCTGGGTAAGAAGGAGAAAGAAATGATAACCAAGAACCAGCATCTAAACAGACTAATATAAATATGAAATATAGCAACTTTTAGGTTTGACGGTGTTCACTCATTCTGTGCTCTTTTACCCCATAGGAGAGAAGATCAAGCATTTGCAAAAGAATACCAATTTTCTGTCACTAAAATACAACTTTATTGACTAAGTAATTTATTTGGACTGACAGAACAGCTATCTGATTTGCTTATTGGTGCCCAATAAGCAAAATGATTTCCATCCTTCGGAGATCATAGACTTTTGAATATGATGTGATAAACGACTCTTTTTAGTAAGCAGGCAAGCCCTAGGCAAAAAGACCAAGTGTTGTCCATTAAACCACTCTCTATTGCCTTTTGTTTCTATCTGTCTTCTCCTCAAACCCCTCCTCACTTTCTTCCTCTTGAGTTTTTGAGCCTCTGTTCTGATATACAACAGGCTCACCTTCAAGGGGTAAGGCCTCAAGATACAGCCCTTTCTCTACTGCCCCATCATGTCTAAAATATAATTTTGTGATTCTTTCTCTTGGGAATATAGGAAATAGATATATTTAGCTAGATAAATTCAAAAATTAAATCAACATTCTAATTAAGACCTTGATAAAAATGATTGTGTCACCTCATCGAGATACTCGATTATTCATTCATTCAATAAACACTTATTGATTGCCCTTCATGTTCTAAATGCTAAAGTGGTTACCAAGACAATATACTCACTGCCATCCCAGGGCATATAGTCAAGTGGAGGGTGCAAGACAAGTAAATGGGTGGTTTTAATATTGATTGACAAACAAAAAAACAAATAACCCAGTTGAAAAACAGGCAGAAGATCTAAACAGACATTTCTCCAAAAAAGATATATGGATGGCCAGTAGGCACATGAAAAGATGCTCCATGTCACTCATAATTAGAGAACTGCAAATCAAAACTAAAATAAGGTACAACCTTGCTCTGGTCAGAATGTCTGTTGTTAGAAAGTCTATAAATAACAAATGCTGGAGAGGGTAATGGAGGAAAGGGAACACTCCTACACTGTTGGTGGGAATGTAAGTTGGTACAACCACTATGGAGAACAGTATGAAGGTTCCTTGGAAAACTAAAAATAGAATTAAATATATGCTCCTGCAATCCCACTCCTGGGCATGTATCTGGACAAAAGTATAATTCAAAAAGATACATGCACCCTAATGTTCGTACCAGCACTATTCACAGTAGCCAAGACATGCAAACAACCTAAACATCTATCAGCAGATGAATGGGTTAAGAAGTTGCGGTATATATACACAATGGAATACTACTCAGCCACAAAAAAGAAAGAAAGAATGATAATCTCAGCAACATGGATGCAACTAGATATTATCCCATTAAGTGAAAAGTCAGAAAGAGAAAGACAAATATATGATATCATTTATACATGGAATCTAAAATATGACACCAAAGAATCTATCTACAAAACAGAGACAGACTCACAGACATAGAGAACAGACTTGTAGGTGCCAAGAGGGAGGGGACAGGAGAGGGATGGACTGGGAATTTGGTGTTAATAGATGCAAATTTTTATGTTTAGAATGGATAAACAACAAGATCTTACTGTATAACACAGGGAACTATATCCAATCTGCTAAGACAGACCATGATGGAAAAGAATATATAACAGAATGTATATATAACTGAGTTACTTTGCTGTTCAGCAGAAACTGGCACAACATTGTAAATCGAGTATACTTTAATTAAAAAAAGAATTAAAAAAAGAAAAAAGATGCATGCACCCCAATGTTCATTGAAGAAATATTTACAACAGCCAAGACATGGGAACAAACTAAGTGTCAATTAATAGATGAATGGATAAAGATGTTAATATATATATATGAATACTACCTAGCCATAAAAATAATGGAATAATACAATTCACAACTATATATTTGTGGCAAAATAATAATACCATGGATGCAATTAGATATTATCATTCTAAGTGAAGTAAATAAGAAAGAGAAAGCAAAATAGTATTGATACCACTTACATATCGTATCTAAAATATGTCACAGATGAACTTATTTACAAAATATAAACAGACTCACAGATATAGAAAACAACCATATAGTTATCAAAGGGGAGTGGGGGGGTAAATTAGGATTTTGATGTGAGCAGATATAAGCTATTGCATATAGAATGGATAAATACAAGGTCCTACCATATAGCACAGGGAAATTTATTCAACATCTTATAATAAACCATAATGGAAAAGGATATGAAAAAGAATATATGTATATAAATATGAATCACTTTGCTATATAGCAGAAACTAACACAACATTGTAAATCAACTATACTTCAATTTAAAAAAATGTATCAAAAATACGGAATAACATTTAATTTGGGGAAAGTTTACTGTTATGGAAACATATTAAGAAAAACAAAAATAACACAGAATTTAAGTATCAGCAAAATCATTCCAGAATAACTGATAACTAAGAGAGAGGGTACAGGATGGTGGTTAGCCTGTAGCATCAATGGTCGAAGCCAGACCGTCTCAGTTTCAATCCAAGCCTGCCACTTACTAGTTTAGGTGATCTTCCAACCAGTGACTCAGTGTCTGAGCTGCACTACCTCTCTGCAAATGTATATAATAATAGCAGCACTAAAGTCATAAAATTGTTGTGAAGAATAAATGAAACAACACCCATAACTGCTTCGATGAATAACTGGCTTATAGATAGTTCTCAATAAATCTAGGCTATTATTTTCAAATGAAGGCCATAAAGATGAGTGCAAGTTAGGTGAGCCAAGGAAAATGAGCTAAGAGAGAGGAACAAAGAACAGTATGTCTCAACCTTATAAATAAGAAGCAAAGTTTGCTGACAGATTAAAGTAGGTCAGGGTGGTGACTTCTATTCTAGCCATAACAAAGTAATGAGGACTTACCTTCCCACTTTAAAACATTAAATAGTAGAAAAATACATAAAACAACAAATTTTAGCTATTGGAAAATAGACAACACGGGACAATGACCCTAAGAGAAGGGAAAGAAATGAGGTGAGGTCACCCCTACAAGTGACCCAACTTGTCACTGCCTGGAGAGAACTTCTAGATCATGCACCGAGCGGGGCAAGCCAAAAGGCTCATGGAAGTCTCCCTGAGCTGAGGAGGCAAAACTTGGAGTTCTGGGAGGCCGAAGTGGCCTGAATTTGACAACAGAGTACTGTAGAGAGGAAGCTGTGCAAAGAGAACTCTGGACACCTTTGTGGGGTCCCCTGAGTATGTAACTGCACATGTGCATGAGTGAACTATTGAGCTTAGAGAAAGAATCACCAGACAGAAGCATGTGAAACCAGCAGACCCTGGAGTTCATACAGGGGAAGAAATCATTCATGGGTCCACCAGCCAAATGGGGGGACCTCCTCACCCAGATATCACAGACAGTCCTCAGAGGATGCTTCCTGGAGTTCCCATTGTGGCACAGCAGAAACGAATACCACCTAGTATCCATGAGGATGTGGGTTTGATCCCTGGCCTTGCTCAGTGGGTTGGGGATCCAACATTGCCATGAGCTGAGGTGTGGATCACAGATGCGGCTTAGATCCTGCGTTGCTATGGTGTAGGCTGGCAGCTGTAGCTCTGATTGGACCCCTAGCCTGGGAACTTATATATGCCCTGGGTAGGGCCCTAAAAAGAAAGGAAAAAAAAAAAAAGTTGCTTTCTCCGCAGCAGTGCTAAAGGAATTCTAGACTATGGGCCTTCTGGTCCTTTCTAGCCAAACCTGCAACAAACTTCAAAAGGCTCAAACTTAGCTGCATCTCAGAACAAAATCCTGGCCGTTAAAAGTATCAAAAGGGAGTTCTTCTGCAGCTCAGCGGGTTAAGGATCCGGCCTTGCCACTGCAGTGGAATGGGCTCAGTCCCTGGCCTGAGAGCTTCCACATGCTGCAGGCCTGGCCCCACCAAAAAAAGCATTAAAAGGAAAAAAAGAAAAGAAAAAAACAGTACTCAACAATGTAAAATGCACAATGTTCCTGGCACCCAATCAGAAATGAATAAGCATGCCAGAAAGCAGAAAACTATGACCCAGAAAACAGAGACCACCAGGTAACAGAAACTCAAGAGAAATGACATGGATGATAAAATTAAACAAGACTTCGAAAGAGTTGTTATAAATGTGTGTCATATAGTCTAGAAGGTAGAGGACAGTCTAAGGAGGATGAGGGGAGAAACAAAAGATTTTTTTTCAAATGAACTCTCCAAGATGAAAAACACATGATGTAGATAGAAAATACAATGGATGAGAAAAATCATGGATTAGACTCCACAAGGGGAAAAAAAAATGAACTTGAAGACCTAGCAATTGAAACTAGAAGAAGAAAAAAATTAGCAGGAAGTCGTTTAGTATAACTATAGCAGAGGCAGAAGTGGCAAGAGAGGAGAGCTGGGGAAGCAGTAGAAACGCTTTTAGATGGAAATAAACATACTCCATTGGCGATTTTGCAGTTAATGTATTGCTCTAAAAGACATATTTCTATGAAGAATTTCAATCATTAGGGAGAGTTATGAGGAAAGGTATATTTGGGGATTATGGCCCTTCAAAAATTGCCACTTCAAATTCCTAAATGTCCATAGAGTTGTGAGAATAAATAAATCATGGCATATGCACATAATGGAATATAGCAATAAAAACGAAAAAAATCCACAACTCCATGCAGCAATGTGGATGAACATGACCAACACAATATTGAAATGTCAGGAACAAAAGAGCAGACTGTGCGAGTCTGTAGTGAACAAAATAAGGCAGGAGGAATCAGTGGTGTTAATATTGAGGTTGGGGTCCCCTTGGTGGTTTCAACAAAAACGGGGGTACAAGGGAGTTCTATGGGGTCCTGGTAATGTTCTGTGGCTTGATCTGAATTACGGTAATAAAGGGAGATTGCAGTTTAGGGAAATCCACTGAGCTACACTTTGATAGTTGACTCTTCTGTGTCTGTATTTAACTCTGCAGTAACCTGTGTCTGAAGTACTACTGAGAAGGTTGACGAGGAATTGGGCTTAATTAGGAGCAGCGAGGAGAGGGAGAAGAACAAATTCAAAGATCAGAAAGTTGAGACAGACATGACAGCGTTGGTAGTGGTGCCTGTTTGTTTCGTTTTTCCCCAGTCAGAATCTGTAGATCCCAGAAGCATGAACTGTAGAAACTGCACCACGGCTTCCTCAGTCAGTCCCTAATGCCCCAGGTCAGGCAGGTCCCCGAGGCATGTTCTCTGGGGCTCTGGTGGGCTCTGTTTTCGCTTGCTCTGTTGATAAAATTCTCAGAGCCCAGGACACAAAAAAGCTTCAAGTGAATGATAACTTCAGCAAATGCTTCATCTCTTATTCCTTCTTTTCCCATTTTGCTTACAGTCGGGCATATCCTAAAGGTATGTGAACTCTCTTTTACGGAGCATTTACTGGGTGTCATAGAGCACAGTCCCTAGATATGAGAAAAGAATAACTAACTTATTTATTAGCATTTGAAGGAAACTTTTGACAGTTATTTGAAACTTGATTGTAAATGCTATTGAGTTATGACCACTTTTCCTTCTTTTTAGGCATCGAGCTTCACTCTACCAATACAGCCTTTTTTTTTTTTTTTAGTTAAATGGTAGCAAAGTAACAATTAAAATGAAATGTCCCCTCTAATGACAAAGAGACACTTTTTTCTTTGCTTTCTGTCTCCTCAGTGTACTAACCCTCCCAGGATGCACCAATAGCTTTTATAGTCACCCCATTATGACTAATTACCAAGACATAAACATATACATAAATATTAGACACAGGTAAGAAGCTGAGGGTTAAACAGTTAATAGAGGATAAAGGAATGAGGCTAGATAGCCTCAACTTATTTACCAAATAAATGGGTACAGGCAGCAATTCTTCAGCCCAGCAAATAGCAAATGTCTTTTATTTTTCTTTAGAAGAAATATTCTAAAAGTCTTTACAATCAAATGCTTAATTTTTTTAATGTTTAGCCTTTACCCAACTTGTGCAATATTTCTAGTAAAAGCCTGATTCTGCTCATATGTGCTGATACCAAATTCCACAAATGGAACAAAGTCATCAGAACTCTATCATTGGCTATATATCTTTATGTAGTTGAGAAGTTTCAAATATTCAATGAACTTGTTGATCACATATATATATATATATATATATATATATGCATGTATGTGTGTATATGTATGTGTACATACATATTCAAATATTCAGTGAACTTGATCACATATATATATGTATGTATGTATATGTATGTGTACATACATACATATATATATATTTGAATTTATGCCCATTAAAAATCATTGTGAAGGGCACACTGTCACTTTGTTCTATATTTGACTTGCAAAGGACATACTCATAGGTATCACACAAGACCACATCCCTTTCCAGGTGCCTGTTGGCACAGACTATGTAAGCCATCCAAGCTTTGTCCATAATCTGTGCTCTAGTTTCCTTGAAGAAGCTCATTTCCTGGACTGGACATGGTAGGTAGCTTGGACACTCACAGCCCCATCTTCTCCTCCTATATGTCATACCCATCCTTCAATGTCCAGCTTCAGTTTACCTTCTTCTCTTGCTCTAAGAAGCATTCATTAGCTGACGGATTTAAGTTCACAGATACTGCTCACTCCTCTGAATCCACAGTCCCTTCACATTTTAGAGCTGGGAGATACCAAAAAGATTATAACTTAAAATGCTTGTTATAGGGCAGGCATTCAAGAAGTGATTATTGACTGACTGTCTATTAAAAAGACTCACCCAATCTCCTCATTTTACAACTGAGGACCAGGTATGTTAATTGACTTACTGAAACTCACATAGGTAAAGATGGATCGTGAAAATCAGATCTCCTGATTCTTAAATTGGGATTGTTCCAGCTTGGACATGAGTCATTACTACCCTTAAATAGATTCTACTTTCTGCATTTCTTTGTTCACCCATCGTATGTCTTAAATAAATGTCAGATTTTGTAATCTCATTTACTACTCCTGATAGGCTAGAATTTTCCAAAGGGTGAAACTCCATCTGTATATCTGTGTTACACTCTAAACATTCATGATAATATGTGTGTGTGTGTGTGTGTGTATGCCTGTACACATGCATGCATGCATGTGCCCATGCGCACAGAGTCGCCATGGGCAAAACTAAATTAATAGCAGGGAGTATGTGCACCTTTCACCCAATCAGAGACCTTTGTTTGGTATAAGCCCAGAAAAAAATCTTTCTCAGGAAGTTTAATGATTCTTATCCCTTCTCAAGAAGAGAAAATTCCCAAAGAGGTAGAAAATTCCCAAAGCTGATATACAATATAAAAGTGGGGAGGAGTTCCCATCATGGCTCAGTGGTTAACAAACCCGACTGGGATCCATGAGGACATGGGTTTGATGCCCGGCCTTGCTCAGCAGGTTAAGGAGCTGGCATTGCCATGAGTTCTGGTGTGGGCCAATTCAATCCCTAGCCTAGGAAAACTCTATATGCCACAGGTGCATCCCTAAAAAAACAAAAAACAAACAAAACAAAATTTTAAAAAAGACATAAAAATGGGGAAAATGTATTTACAAAGTTGGCTTAACTCCAGACTGTCAAGTTATCTAATGTGAACAAGGCCATATGGTGAGTAAGGAAAAATGGAAGAGGGTGCATTTAACTTTGTCACTATATATATATATATAATTATTATATATATAATATATAATAATATATATAATTATATATATTATATATATTTATATTATATTATATATTATATTATATATAATTATAATTATATATATAATATATAATATATATAATTATTATATAATTATATATATTATATATAATATATATAATATATAATTATTATAATATATTATAATATATATAATAT